>NC_132907.1:56402787-57706120 GCF_047675955.1 Chlorocebus sabaeus | reverse complement strand
CTGGGCTCAAGTGATCTGCTGGGCTTAGCCTCCCGAAGCACTGAGATTACAGGCGTGAGCCACTGAGCCTGGCTTCATGTATAGATACTTGAATGGGCCTGTTTCTATTTCTCTTTAATGGAATGGAATTCATTCAAGAGCAGCTAAAGAGAAAGAAATGGAACGCTCTGAGTTTTTATTTGCTTTTTGTTTCTGACCTCTGGCAATTCGCCTTACTTTCTTTAAAGCCTGGCCTTTAAGTGATATTTTTTGTATTTTATCTAGAAACACATTTTATCTACATATTTATTGTGGAAGACTTTTCAGATCATTTAAAACAACATATTGAGGGGTGGAGCAAGATGGCCGAATAGGAACAGCTCCAGTCTCCAACTCCCAGCGCGAGCGACACAGAAGACCAGTGATTTCTGCATTTTCGACTGAGGTACTGGGTTCATCTCACTGGGGAGTGCCGGACAATCGGTGCTGGTCAGCTGCTGCAGCCCGACCAGCGAGAGATGAAGCAGGGCTAGGCATCACCTCACCTGGGAAGCCCAAGGGGGAAGGGAATCCCTTTACCTAGCCAGGGGAACTGAGACACACAACACCTGGAAAATCGGGTAACTCCCACCCCAATACTGCGCTTTAAGCAAACAGGCACACCAGGAGATTATATCCCACACTTGGCAGGGAGGGTCCCACGTCCACGGAGCCTCCCTCATTGCTAGCACAGCAGTCTGCCATCTAACCGCAAGGCAGCAGCGAGGCTGGGGGAGGGGCGCCCGCCATTGCTGAGGCTTAAGTAGGTAAACAAAGCCGCTGGGAAGCTCGAACTGGGTGGAGCTCACAGCAGCTCAAGGAAACCTGCCTGTCTCTGTAGATGTCACCTCTGGGGACAGGGCACAGCTAAACAACAACAAAAGCAGCAGAAACCTCTGCAGACGCAAACAACTCTGTCTGACAGCTTTGAAGAGAGCAGTGGATCTTCCAACACGGAGGCTGAGATCTGAGAAGGGACAGACTGTCTGCTCAAGTGGGTCCCTGACCCCTGAGTAGCCTAACTGGGAGACATCACCCACTAGGGGCAGTCTGACACCCCACACCTCACAGGGTGGAGTACACCCCTGAGAGGAAGCTTCCAAAGCAAGAATCAGACAGGTACACTCGCTGTTCAGCAATATTCTATCTTCTGCAGCCTCTGCTGCTGATACCCAGGCAAACAGGGTCTGGAGTGGACCTCAAGCAATCTCCAACAGACCTACAGCTGAGGGCCCTGACTGTTAGAAGGAAAACTATCAAAAAGGAAGGACACCTACACCAAAACCCCATCAGTACGTCACCATCATCAAAGACCAGAGGCAGATAAAACCACAAAGATGGGGAAAAAGCAGGGCAGAAAAACTGGAAATTCAAAAAATAAGAGCGCATCTCCCCCGGCAAAGGAGCGCAGCTCATCGCCAGCAACGGATCAAAGCTGGACGGAGAATGACTTTGACGAGATGAGAGAAGAAGGCTTCAGTCCATCAAACTTCTCAGAGCTAAAGGAGGAATTATGTACCCAGCACAAAGAAACTAAAAATCTTGAAAAAAAAAGTGGAAGAATTGATAGCTAGAGTAATTAATGCAGAGAAGGTCATAAATGAAATGAAAGATATGAAAACCATGACACGAGAAATACGTGACAAATGCACAAGCTTCAGTAACCAACTCGATCAACTGGAAGAAAGAGTATCAGCGATTGAGGATCAAATGAATGAAATGAAGCGAGAGAGAAACCAAAAGAAAAAAGAAGAAAAAGAAATGAACAAAGCCTGCAAGAAGTATGGGATTATGTAAAAAGGCCAAATCTACGTCTGATTGGGGTGCCTGAAAGTGAGGGGGAAAATGGAACCAAGTTGGAAAACACTCTTCAGGATATCATCCAGGAGAACTTCCCCAACCTAGTAGGGCAGGCCAACATTCAAATCCAGGAAATCCAGAGAACGCCACAAAGATACTCCTCGAGAAGAGCAACTCTAAGACACATAATTGCCAGATTCACCAAAGTTGAAATGAAAGAAAAAATCTTAAGGGCAGCCAGAGAGAAAGGTCGGGTTACCCACAAAGGGAAGCCCATCAGACTAACAGCAGATCTCTCGGCAGAAACTCTACAAGCCAGAAGAGAGTGGGGGCCAATATTCAACATTCTTAAAGAAAAGAATTTTAAACCCAGAATTTCATATCCAGCCAAACTAAGTTTCATAAGTGAAGGAGAAATAAAATCCTTTACAGATAAGCAAATGCTTAGAGATTTTGTCACCACTAGGCCTGCCTTACAAGAGACCCTGAAGGAAACACTAAACATGGAAAGGAACAACCGGTACCAGCCATTGCAAAAACATGCCAAAATGTAAAGACCATCGAGGCTAGGAAGAAACTGCATCAACTAACGAGCAAAATAACCAGTTAATATCATAATGGCAGGATCAAGTTCACACATAACAATATTAACCTTAAATGTAAATGGACTAAATGCTCCAATTAAAAGACACAGACTGGCAAACTGGATAAAGAATCAAGACCCATCAGTCTGCTGTATTCAGGAGACCCATCTCACACGCAGAGACATACATAGGCTCAAAATAAAGGGATGGAGGAAGATTTACCAAGCAAATGGAGAACAAAAAAATGCAGGGGTTGCAATACTAGTCTCTGATAAAACAGACTTTAAACCATCAAAGATCAAAAGAGACAAAGAAGGCCATTACATAATGGTAAAGGGATCAATTCAAAAGGAAGAGCTAACTATCCTAAATATATATGCACCCAATACAGAAACACCCAGATTCATAAAGCAAGTCCTTAGAGACTTACAAAGAGACTTAGACTCCCATACAATAATAATGGGAGACTTCAACACCCCACTGTCAACATTAGACAGATCAACGAGACAGAAAGTTAACAAGGATATCCAGGAATTGAACTCATCTCTGCAGCAAGCAGACCTAATAGACATCTATAGAACTGTCCACCCCAAATCAACAGAATATACATTCTTCTCAGCACCACATAGCACTTATTCCAAAATTGACCACATAATTGGAAGTAAAGCACTCCTCAGCAAATGTACAAGAACAGAAATTATAACAAACTGTCTCTCAGACCACAGTGCAATCAAACTAGAACTCAGGACTAAGAAACTCAATCAAAACCGCTCAACTACATGGAAACTGAACAACCTGCTCCTGAATGACTACTGGGTACATAACGAAATGAAGGCAGAAATAAAGATGTTCTTTGAAACCAATGAGAACAAAGATACAACATACCAGAATCTCTGGGACACATTTAAAGCAGTGTGTAGAGGGAAATTTATCGCACTAAATGCCCACAAGAGAAAGCAGGAAAGATCTAAAATTGACACTCTAACATCACAATTAAAAGAACTAGAGAAGCAAGAGCAAACACATTCGAAAGATAGCAGAAGGCAAGAAATAACTAAGATCAGAGCAGAACTGAAGGAGATAGAGAAACAAAAAACCCTCCAAAAAATCAATGAATCCAGGAGTTGGTTTTTTGAAAAGATCAACAAAATTGACAGACCGCTAGCAAGACTAATAAAGAAGAAAAGAGAGAAGAATCAAATAGATGCAATAAAAAATGATAAAGGGGATATCACCACCGACCCCACAGAAATACAAACTACCATCAGAGAATACTATAAATACCTCTACGCAAATAAACTAGAAAATCTAGAGGAAATGGATAATTTCCTGGACACTTACACTCTTCCAAGACTAAACCAGGAGGAAGTTGAATCCCCGAATAGACCAATAGCAGGCTCTGAAATTGAGGCAATAATTAATAGTCTACCAACAAAAAAAGTCCAGGACCAGATGGATTCACAGCTGAATTCTACCAGAGGTACAAGGAGGAGCTGGTACCATTCCTTCTGAAACTATTCCAATCAATAGAAAAAGAGGGAATCCTCCCTAACTCAGTTTATGAGGCCAACATCATCCTGATACCAAAGCCTGGCAGAGACACAACAAAAACAGAGAATTTTAGACCAATATCCCTGATGAACATCGATGCAAAAATCCTCAATAAAATACTGGCAAACCGGATTCAGCAGCACATCAAAAAGCTTATCCACCATGATCAAGTGGGCTTCATCCCTGGGATGCAAGGCTGGTTCAACATTCGCAAATCAATAAACATAATCCAGCATATCAACAGAACCAAAGAAAAGAACCACATGATCATCTCAATAGATGCAGAAAAGGCTTTTGACAAAATTCAACAGCCCTTCATGCTAAAAATGCTCAATAAATTCGGTATTGATGGAACGTACTTCAAAATAATAAGAGCTATTTATGACAAACCCACAGCCAATATCATACTGAATGGGCAAAAACTGGAAAAATTCCCTTTGAAAACTGGCACAAGACAGGGATGCCCTCTCTCACCACTCCTATTCAACATAGTGTTGGAAGTTCTGGCTAGGGCAATCAGGCAAGAGAAAGAAATCAAGGGGATTCAGTTAGGAAAAGAAGAAGTCAAATTGTCCCTCTTTGCAGATGACATGATTGTATATTTAGAAAATCCCATTGTCTCAGCCCAAAATCTCCTTAAGCTGATAAGCAACTTCAGCAAAGTCTCAGGATACAAAATTAATGTGCAAAAATCACAAGCATTCGTATACACCAGTAACAGACAAACAGAGAGCCAAATCATGAATGACCTTCCATTCACAATTGCTTCAAAGAGAATAAAATACCTAGGAATCCAACTTACAAGGGATGTAAAGGACCTCTTCAAGGAGAACTACAAACCACTGTTCAGTGAAATAAAAGAGGACACAAACAAATGGAAGAACATACCATGCTCATGGATAGGAAGAATCAATATCGTGAAAATGGCCATACTGCCCAAGGTTATTTATAGATTCAATGCCATCCCCATCAAGCTACCAATGAGTTTCTTCACAGAATTGGAAAAAACTGCTTTAAAGTTCATATGGAACCAAAAAAGAGCCCGCATCTCCAAGACAATCCTAAGTCAAAAGAACAAAGCTGGAGGCATCACGCTACCTGACTTCAAACTATACTACAAGGATACAGTAACCAAAACAGCATGGTACTGGTACCAAAACAGAGATATAGACCAATGGAACAGAACAGAGTCCTCAGAAATAATACCACACATCTACAGCCATCTGATCTTTGACAAACCTGAGAGAAACAAGAAATGGGGAAAGGATTCCCTATTTAATAAATGGTGCTGGGAAAATTGGCTAGCCATAAGTAGAAAGCTGAAACTGGATCCTTTCCTTACTCCTTATACGAAAATTAATTCAAGATGGATTAGAGACTTAAATGTTAGACCTAATACCATAAAAACCCTAGAGGAAAACCTAGGTAGTACCATTGAGGACATAGGCATGGGCAAAGACTTCACGTCTAAAACACCAAAAGCAATGGCAGCAAAAGCCAAAATTGACAAATGGGATCTCATTAAACTAAAGAGCTTCTGCACAGCAAAAGAAACTACCATCAGAGTGAACAGGCAACCTACAGAATGGGAGAAAATTTTTGCAATCTACTCATCTGACAAAGGGCTAATATCCAGAACCTACAAAGAACCCAAACAAATTTACAAGAAAAAAACAAACAACCCCATCAAAAAGTGGGCAAAGGATATGAACAGACATTTCTCAAAAGAAGACATTCATACAGCCAACAGACACATGAAAAAATGCTCATCATCACTGGCCATCAGAGAAATGCAAATCAAAACCACAATGAGATACCATCTCACACCAGTTAGAATGGCGATCATTAAAAAGTCAGGAAACAGGCCGGGCGCGGTGGCTAAAGCCTGTAATCCCAGCACTTTGGGAGGCCGAGACGGGCGGATCACGAGGTCAGGAGATCGAGACCATCCTGGCTAACACAGTGAAACCCCTTCTCTATTAAGAAATACAAAAAACTAGCCGAGCGAGGTGGCGGGCGCCTCTAGTCCCAGCTACTCGGGAGGCTGAGGCCGGAGAATGGTGTGAACCCGGGAGGCGGAGCTTGCAATGAGCTGAGATCCGGCCACTGCACTCCAGCCTGGGTGACAGAGGGAAACTCCGTCTCAAAAAAAAAAAAAAAAAAGTCAGGAAACAACAGGTGCTGGAGAAGATGTGGAGAAATAGGAACACTTTTACACTGTTGGTGGGATTGTAAACTAGTTCAACCATTATGGAAAACAGTATGGCGATTCCTCAAGGATCTAGAACTAGATGTACCATATGACCCAGCCATTCCATTACTGGGTATATACCCAAACGATTATAAATCATGCTGCTATAAAGACACATGCACACGTATGTTTATTGCGGCACTATTCACAATAGCAAAGACTTGGAATCAACCCAAATGTCCATCAGTGACAGACTGGATTAAGAAAATGTGGCACATATACACCATGGAATATTATGCAGCCATAAAAAAGGATGAGTTTGTGTCCTTTGTAGGGACATGGATGCAGCTGGAAACCATCATTCTTAGCAAACTATCACAAGAACAGAAAACCAAACACCGCATGTTCTCACTCATAGGTGGGAACTGAACAACGAGATCACCTGGACTTGGGAAGGGGGACATCACACACCGGGGCCTATCATGGGGAGGGGGGAGGGGGGAGGGATTGCATTGGGAGTTATACCTGATGTAAATGACGAGTTGATGGGTGCTGACGAGTTGATGGGTGCAGCACACCAACATGGCACAAGTATATATATGTAACAAACCTGCACGTTATGCACATGTACCCTACAACTTAAAGTATAATAATAATAATAAATAAATAAATAAAACAACATATTGCCAAAACTCATAGTTCAGACTGGGGATGTCTTAGTCCCTTCTTTAAAATCCAACTTTCAAATAGTAACATCTTTTCATTAATTAAAATAAGGAAAAGTTTATAGTCAGATTTCCAAGTATTATAGGTTCTCGCAAAACAGAAACATTGTAAGTTTTAGGAATCTAGAGTTAGAAGTTTCACTCCTTACTGGAGCAAAGCACCAATAAAAACAGAAGGGCCTCACAGTTGTCCTGGTTTTACATTAAATATATGACATTAAATGACTGATTTCATTACTTTTTATCTAAATTTCTCCAACGGTAAAACAGATAAATTTTATAGGATTCCTGTGTGAATCTATGTAATACATGTAATATTCTATCATTTTTAATTGTTTAATACCATTTTGAACTTTTCAAATTAAAAAAAAATCTATAATTTATGCACTAGGTGAGAGTTGAAATAAATCACTCCTAAGTACCCTTCCAGGCTTGAGATTCTACAGCTCCAAAAGAAAATGATATAAATGAAGCGAAATATAATTAGTATAAAGGCATGTAGGAAGGCTACTCTCAAACATAGTCTCTGGGGTGGCCTTGCTGTGCAGGAGTCAGAGAGCTGTAACACTGCAGCATCAAGAAAGCTACTTTAGTATTTAAAAAAAAAAAAAAAAAAAAAAAAAAGGTATGTATGGAAAATCAGAAAATCTTTCAGTTATCAACCCTTGTATCATGAGCTGGCATCAGTTTTGGGTATTCCCATGGTTAAGTATAAATATCATACTTTCATTTTTTGGCTGGGCGCAGTGGCTAACATCTGTAATCCCAACACTTTGGGAGGCCAAGGCGGGCAGATCACCTGAGGTCAGGAGTTCGAGACCAGCCTGGCCAACATGGTGAAACCCTGTCTCTACTAAAAATACAAAAATTAGCCAGACGTGGTGGTCCACACCTGTAATCCCAGCTACTCGGGAAGCTGAAGCAGGAGAATTGCTTGAATCCAGGAGGCAGAGGTTGCAGTGAGCCAAGATCACGCCACTGCACTCCTGCCTGGGTGGCAGAGTGAGACTCCATCTCAAAAAATAGTAATAATAAAATAAAAATAAATATCATGCTTTCATTTTTGATAAGTTTATTTCAAAGTGTTAATACATTTGTAGACATGTATAAGCTTTTTAAGGTATCATAAGGTTTATATTAATCTGACACGAGTCAGACCATACATACATAACATACCTGTAAACTGTTTATATTTTGAGTGCAGTTCATTTTTTGCTTCCAAAGAGGCTGGTTGACCTAAAAAACACTGCAGTTTTTCCTGAAAAATCTGTGCTGGAGTCATACGTAGTGGTAGATTCAGACTCTTTTTCTCGGACCTGAAATGACATTAAATTAAGGGAAATGAATCCAAATTTTGAAAAAAAGGAAAGGTTTCACACATCAAGGACTAAACATGAAAGTTTCAGAAAATGGAATTTACTTTTTTATCTATCATACATGTAAAAAAGATATATTCAAGGAAATATTGTATTAAGACCCTCCACGATTATGATCCTAATATATTCCCCCATTCTTATTTTTAATTGCTACCCTAAATACGGGCTTTACTAACACATAAGTGTACTAAATAAATGGTTTCTGTTTGTTTTGAGACAGGATCTCACTCTGTTGCCCAGGCTAAGGTGTAATGACATGATCACAGCTTACTGCGGCCTTGACCTCCTGAGCTCAAGTGATCTTCCCACATCAGCCTTCCAAGTAGTTGGGACCACAGGCACGAATCATCGCACCTGGCTATTAATAAAAGTTTTAACACAAATAAGTAAGCCACTGAACTGTTCAATACAGTAACCACTAACTACATGTGGCTATTTAAATTTAAATTAACTAAAATTAAATTGAAAAATCTAATTCCTTGGTCTCACTAGCTGCATTTCAATAGTTACTTGTGGTGAGTGGCTACCATACTGGACAACACATTTCCATTACTAAAGAATGTTCCATTGAACAATGCTGAACTAAGGATTCCACATAAAATGTAAATACCAGCAAAAAGAGAAATATAAAATACATAGTTCAATCATACCATATCTTAAAATTGCCTAAAATTCCATACCTCATGAAATTGCTATCACGTTTACAGAACAGCTGGAAAGCCACACCAATTGAAGCAGACACCTTCCAGTCTCCAAGTTTATATGCCAACCACACAGCCTCTGGAACCAGGCCACCAATAAATAGTAATTCGAGTGCATATTCAACTGTCCACACATTAGAGAGATTTTGATCTCTAACGACGCTGGCCACCTTAGAGTGTTGCAGAGGAATAAGTCGAAAGGACTGCTCTGTGAGTAAATTTTAAAAAATGGATTATTACAATTACATCCGAACTCATGATTCCTTACATAGGTATATTTATCTCTTCAATCAGTATTTTCTACAAAAAACCACCAGGAAGATACATACAAAACGGGCTAGAGTAATACTCAACATGCCCTAGAACACTTTTAACACTGACAAATGTGCCTCATTCGTGGGTCATGAAACAAATGCCAACATTATTTTTAAAATGAAACAAAAGAGAGAAAAAAACAGAATAGAAAGTATAGACAATAAAGGTAAATACTGTTTAATGAAACTTTTGTGTCAGGTAATATGCAAATACATACAAAAAACATTTATATCTACTATACTATTGGTACACAATGTACAATTTATTACCGTGACATGGGTCACAATGTGTAGTTTATTACTGTGGGACACTAAGAAATACATGCTTATTTCTCATACTAGATTATGAAATGCAGAAGGCAGAGACTACATTTTATCTGATTTTGTGTTACCCACAGCGTTATGCAATAAAAAACTAAGTTGAGGTAACAATGAAAGATATTAAGTGTCAATATTAGTGTTAATTACGAAGTAGAAAAGTGTGATTTTCAGTAATTCTGACTAAATAATAAGATTGCTATCCGGCCTGTGATTTAATACTAAAGGATAATATTTCCCCTGGCCTTCTATCCCTTTCCCTAATTGAAGTAACTTGATAAAGCAACTTAAAAATACGATAAAAGAAATGTTATTAAAAAATATATGTTGATGGGATTTTTACTCATTCTCTCAAAATAAGTCATAAATAGTATTCATGAGCTTCTCTGTTCCTTGAAATGGTTAGTTTCTCACATGACCTACACAGGCTATGTCTACAGCAAGAACTAACATTTTAGCTCTCTGACAAACACACCTGGAAAACCAAAAAAGTTTTCAACCACTTGGATGTCTGATTTTGCATAAGCAAAGGAGCCAGGATACTGGCTAAATTTTTCCTATTTTTATTCACTACTAGCAAGGTAATATACTATTAAAATAACTTGAATAATTTAATTTTCTGAAAATTTTACTACTTTCACACAGTAAAAAGGTTCACTACTTTTTAAAATATCACACCAAATAAGCAACTCAAATCCCTAGAAAAATTCTGATTAGAAAAATTAACATGAAATGTATATGCATCCTGAAACATTGACAGAACATAGGAGTTTGAACACATAGTTCAAAATCCATGGTTCTATGACTGATTATATTTGCTGACCACTTGTTGCCGTCCTTATTAAACTTCTAATTATATTTTAACTAGTACTACTCTAACCTAGGTGTGCCTTGTACATACATGTGTATCTGTTCATGTCTACTCTTGCTTAAAGCCCTCCAACAGATTCCCATGATACTTAAAATTAAGATTTCTTAACATGGCTTACACCATCTGGCCCTTTTACTGAATGCAACTCATATCACTCTCCACTTCCTCCTCTAGTTTTTTTTGTTTGCTTTGGGGGTTTTTTTGTTGTTGTTTTGGTTTTGTTCTGTTTTGTTTGAGACAGTCTTGATCTGTCACCCAAGTTGTAGTGTAATTGCACGATCTCACTGCAACCTCTGCCATCCCGGCTCAAGCAATCCTCCTGCCTCAGCCTCCCAAGTGACTGGGAATCTCAAGTACATGTCACCATGCCGGGCTAATTTTTGTATGTCTTGTAGAGGCAGGGTTTCACAATGTTGCCCAGGCTGATCTCAAACTCCTGGACTCAAGCAATAGGCCTGGCTTCCCAAAGTGCTGGGATTACAGGCATGAGCCAACATGCCCAGCCCTCCTCCTCCAGTTTACAGCCACACAGATCTTTCCATTTCTCAAACACATCAACCTTGTTCTTGCCCTGGGGCTTTTACACAAACTCAGGTTAGAATGCCCTGTGCCTTGATATATCCAATTCTTTTTTGTTATTAAGAGTTAGGCTTAGCCACCTGAGCGGTGGCTCACGCCTGTAATCCCAGCACTTTGGGAGGTCGAGGCGGGCGGATCACGAGGTCAGGAGATTGAGACCACCCTGGCTCTTCCGGTGAAACCCCGTCTCTACTAAAAATACAAAAAATTAGCCGGGCGAGGTCGCGGGCGCCTGTAGTACCAGCTACTCGGGAGGCTGAGGTAGGAGAATGGCGTGAACCCGGGAGGCGGAGCTTGCAGTGAGCCGAGATCGCGCCACTGCACTCCAGCCTGGGCGACACAGTGAGACTCCGTCTCAAAAAAAAAAAAAAAAGAAAGAAAAAGAGTTAAGCTTAACTTTCACCTCCTCAGAGAGCTGCTCCTGAAATTTCCAATCTAAAATCGCCTCTCAATCACGTTGTATTGCTCTATTTTAATTCTCTCCATAACAGTTATAACCATTTGATATATCTTGTTTATATATTTAATTTTCTGTCTCAACATATTAGACGTAAACCCCATAAAAGAATAAGTACTTTATCATTTTGTTCATGGCAGTTAGGATAAATCTGTTCCACAGATGAAAAAGAAAAAGAAAAAGATAAAGAAAACGATGCGCATGCGCCGTAGCTCTCCAGACCGGAAGGCTGTACTTAGCCGGTCGCCGGGAGATGAAGGCCGGGATGTGAGGCGGTCTTGCCTTGCGGCCTTCCGTCCCTAGTCTCCGGCTCCCCGCCCTCCAGCCGCCTTTGAGTCGCGCCTGGGTCACGGTCCTCACTCATGCCTCAGAACCGCGAAGAAAGGAAGCTCTCGTGTTTGCTAGAAAACCTAGTTGGGAGTGCAAGGCAGAAAGCGTTCAGCACCCTTGTTCCTCCCCACCCCCCGGGACAGAGACAGAGCTCTGGACGGCAGGGAATCCCCCTCGTCTTGGCCCATCCCCGGCTGGGCACTAAACTCGGGCCACGGTGGGGCGAGCGAGGTGGGCTCCAGAGGAAGCTGACGGCTGATAATGGCTCAGTCGAACATACTCCCCGTGGCTGATGTGTTGAGTCAAGATGAACTGCGCAAAAAGCTATACCAGACATTTAAGGATCGGGGTATACTGGACACGCTCAAGATGCAACTTCGCAACCAGCTAATTCATGAGCTGATGCAGCCTGTATTGAGTGGAGAACTGCAAACTCGGTCCATTTCAGTGCAAGGGAGCTCCCTCTTAATAGGTGCCTCTAACTCTTTAGTGGCAGATCACTTACAAAGATGTGGCTATGAATATTCACTTTCTGTTTTCTTTCCAGAAAGTGGTTTGGCAAAGGAAAAGGTATTTACTATGCAGGATCTATTACAACTCATTAAAATCAACCCTACTTCCAGTCTCTACAAATCACTGGTTTCAGGATCTGATAAAGAAAACCAAAAAGGTTTTCTTATGTATTTTTTAAAAGAATTGGCAGAATATCATCAAGCTAAAGAGAGTTGTAATAGGGAAACTCAGACAAGTTCGACATTTAGCAGAGATTCTCTGGCTGAGAAGCTTCAGCTTATTGATGATCAGTTTGCAGATGCTTACCCTCAGCGTGTCAAGTTCGAGTCTTTAGAAATAAAGCTAAATGAATATAAGAGAGAAATAGAAGAGCAACTTCGGGCAGAAATATGCCAAAAGTTGAAGTTTTTTAAAGATACCGAGATAGCAAAAATTAAAATGGAAGCGAAAAAAAAGTACGAGAAGGAATTAGCCGTGTTCCAGAATGATTTTGAGAAAGCTTGTCAAGCAAAATCTGAAGCCCTCGTTATTCGGGAAAAGAGTACCCTTGAGAGAATTCAAAAGCACCAAGAGATTGAAACAAAAGAGATTTATGCTCAAAGGCAACTTTTACTAAAAGATATGGATTTGCTAAGAGGAAGAGAAGCAGAGCTGAAGCAAAGAGTTGAAGCTTTTGAACTGAACCAGAAGCTCCAGGAAGAAAAACATAAAAGCATGACTGAAGCACTTAGGAGACAGGAGCAGAATATAAAGAGTTTTGAGAAGACCTATGACCAAAAGCTCAAGAATGAACTTCTAAAGTATCAACTTGAACTAAAGGACGACTACATCATTAGAACTAATCGACTGACTGAAGATGAAAGGAAGAATAAAGAAAAAGCAGTTCATTTGCAAGAGGAGCTCATAGCTTTTAATTCAAAAAAGGAGGAACTAAATCAATCTGTAAATCGCATAAAAGAACTTGAGCTTGAGTTAGAGTCTGTCAAAGCCCAGTCTTTGGCAATAACAAAACAAAACCATATGCTGAATGAAAAGGTTAAAGTGATGAGTGATTATTCACTACTAAAAGAAGAGAGACTGGAGCTTCTGGCACAAAATAAATTACTTAAACAACAACTGGAAGAGAGTAGAAATGAAAACTTGCGTCTCCTAAACCGCCTAGCTCAGCCAGCTCCTGAACTTGTGGTCTTTCAGAAACAACTACAGAAAGCAGAAAAGGCTATAGTGGTTGAGCATGAGGAGTTCGAAAGCCGCAGGCAAGCTCTGCACAAACAACTGCAAGATGAAACTGAGCATAGTGCACAGCTGAAGGCCCAGATACTAGGTTACAAAGCTTCCGTAAAGAGGTTAACTATTCAGGTTGCCGATTTAAAATTGCAACTGAAGCAAACTCAGACAGCCCTAGAGAATGAAGTGTACTGCAATCCAAAGCAGTCTGTGATCCATCATTCTGCCAATGGATTAATAAATGGCAACATGGTGTTTCACAATGGTGAGATAAGTGGGGACTTCTTGAACAATCCTTTTAAACAGGAAAAAGTTCTAGCAGGTATGGTTGCATCAAGGATCACAAATTATCCAAATACAGGGATGGAGGGTAGTTCCCCTGATTCTGACCTTGAGTTTGTCGCCAATACTAACGCAAGGGTCAAAGAGCTTCAGCAAGAGGCCGAACGCCTGGAAAAGGCTTTCAGAAGTTACCATCGGAGAGACATTAAAAACTCTGCCACAGGCCCACTACCAGCAAAGAGCCCACCATCTCTGCACTTGCTGGAAGCCTTCAAAAACATTACTTCCAGTTCCCTGGAAAGACATATTTTTGCAGAGGACAGAGTGGTCTCTGAGCAGCCTCAAGTGGGCACACTTAAAGAAGAAAGGAATGACATCTTGGAAGCACTGACAGGCAGTGCAGCCTCAAGGCTACGTGGGGGCACTTCCTCCAGACGCCTGTCCTCCACATCCCTTCCAGAAGCAAAAAGAAGCCTTGAAAGTGAAATATATCTGGAAGGTCTGGGCAGATCACACATTGCTTCCCCCAGTCCTTGTACTGACAGAATGCCCCTGTCATCACCCATTGAGTCTAGGCACAACTTCTCCATCCCTCCCTTCTCCAGCCCTCCGAGGCAGAAAGCTGGTCATTATCAGAGACAAAATGAACTTCAAGACAAAAGTGAATTTTCAGATGTGGACAAGCTAGCTTTTAAGGATAAGGAGGAATTTGAATCATCTTTTGAATATGCAGGGAACATGCCAAGGCAGTTTGAAATGGATGAGCCCTCTCCTGCCGGGGATATGCTTCATATAGGTGCTGCTGCAGCTGCTGTTCCCCTCTCATATCAGCACCCAAATGTAGATCAGAAACAAACTGAAGAACAAAAAGAAGAAGAAAAAATATGGGAACAGCAAGTGAAAGAACGAAAGCAGAGAGAAGAAAGAAGGCAGAGTAACCTACAAGAAATTTTAGAAAGGGAACGAAGAGAACTAGAAAAACTGTATCAGGAAAGGAGGATGACTGAAGAATCACTGAAGATTGAAATGGAAAATGAATTAGAAATGGAAAATGAATTAGAAATGAGTAATCAAGAAATGAAAGACAAATCTGCTCACAGTGAAAATCCTTTAGAGAAATACATCAAAATAATCCAGCAGGAGCAAGACCAGGAGTCGGCAGGTAAGAGCTCAAAAAAGATGGTCCAGGAAGGCTCCCTAGTGGACACACTGCAATCTAGTGACAACGTCGAAAGTTTAACAGGCTTTTCTCATGAAGAACCAGATGACTCTTGGTAACCATGTTTGCTGCCCAGCTTCTAACTTACATACCATGAGAAGTAACATAACATTTACTCCTTTGTAAATGTTTCTCTATCAACAGATAAAACTCACAATAAAAATGTGTATAGTCAGAAAAAAAAAAAAGGAAGAAAGATACTGCAAATGTTTTAGATTTATCAATTTCATGTTGCACAAGCTAGTATATTTGCAGCACCAAGAATACTGTGTGGCAAACAGCAGGCACTTAATAAAACTCAGAATAAATGAATATCATAGAAATTTGTGTACATGTTTATACTGAGAGCAGGGCAGTTATCTAGCACAGGATTAGATGCATTTTGACCATACTAATGAAAGTATTAAATTTAAAAAGTAAATGGTCCAAATAAAATCATAAAAGTAAACCATCCAAATAAACTTAAATATTGAATTAGCAAGCTCAATATTTATTGAATTTCTACATTTTGACATAAATGAAGGTGGTAGCTCTTTCACTTTAAAAATTGAAACTTTAGCTGGGCACAGGGGTATACACCTATAGTCCCTGCGACGTGGGAGGCTGAGGTGGTTAAGATCATTTGGCCGGGCACGGTGGTGCACGCCTATAATCCCTGCAGGGAGGCCAAGGCAGTTCAATCACCTGAGGTCAGGAGTTCGAGACCAGCCTGACTAACATGGTGAAACCCTGTCTCTACTAAATATAAAAAATTAGCTCAGCGTGGTGGCACATGCCTGTAATCCCAGCTACTTGGGAGGTTGAGGCAGGAAAATTGCTTGAACCCAGGAGGTGGAGGCTGCAGTTAGCTGAGATCACGCCATTGCACTCCAGCATGGGCAACAAGAGCGAAACTCAGTCTCAACAAAAAAGATCATCTGAGGCCAGGAGCTCAAAACCAGCCTGAGCAACATAGCAAAATCCCATCTCTAAAAAAAAAAATTAATTAAAATTTAAAAACAAAAACTTTATAAAGATCAACTTGCCCCAATTTTGTGATTTTTTAAAAATCCATATTCAATAAAAACAAATCTAAGCCATTACTTTTCTCAGATTCTATTCATTCACAAATAGTCATAAATCGCCTCCTGTGTTTCAGATACTATGCTAGAACAGTATCATTTCCATAGAGTAATGGCCTCTGTATAATATGTTTTAAATATTCTATTATGTGCAATGCAAAAAGAGTTTAAAAAGGATTTGTTTACTATATTACCTGTTTTAATATGAAGTGGGGGAAGAACATTCACATGATGAGGTGGCAAAATGCAAAGCTGCTGATTGGTGAAATAGGCAGCCATGAAACGAGCCATGGACTGGACGACTCTCACTGCTGCCTCAGGATGAACACCACCCGCCATTCCACACTCAAAATGAGACTTCACAGCACCTAAGGAATACAGCAATGACCTAAGAAGACTGTGATCAACTACCAAAAGTAGTAATATTTAAGTTCCCAATATTATACAAAAAGAAAATTGTAATACGTTTTTTTCTGAGATGAGCACCCATGGCCAATACAAGCTGAATTATAATAGGTACCATACTTCTTAAAGAAAATAAAACCAAAAACAATTACAGCTGACCCTTGAACTTCACGGGTTTGAACTGCACAAGTCCACTTATATATACAGATTTTTTTTCCATAAATATACTAGAAAATGTTTTGGAGATTCGTGACAATTTGAAAAAATTTGTAGGCACACCACATAACCTAGAAACATCAAAAAATTTTTAAAAAAAGAAAAAGGTATGTCATGAATACAAAAAATATATGTAGATATTTTATCATTTAGTACCATAAAATACATATAAACTATAAAAAGTTAAAATTTATCAAAATTGGCTGGGTACAGTGGCTCACACCTATAATCCCAGCACTTTGGGAGGCCAAGGTAGGCTGCTCTCTTGAGCTCAGGGGTTTGAGACCAGCCTGGGCAACACGGTGAAATCCCACCTCTACAAAAAAATACAATTAAAAAAAAATTAGCTGGGCATGGTGGTGCACACCTATGGTCCCAGCTACTCAGGGTGCTGAGGTAGGAAGATTGCTTGAGTCTAGGAGGTGGAGGCTGCAGTAAGCTGAGATCGTGCCAGTGCACTCCAGCCTGAGCAACAGAGCTAGATATTCTGACTCAAAACAAAAAAAAAATTATCAAAATTTACACAAACACTTACAGGCCATATATGGCACTGTTCACAGTCAAGAGAAATGTAAACACACATAAAGTATTAAATAACTGCATAAAATTCATTGTAGTTCCTACTGTACTACTACTATATTAATTTTGTAGCTACCTCCTGTTGCTACTTTGAAGAGCTCAAGTGTTGGAAGTATTTGCTGAAAATACTGTGTGATGCTAATCATCTCTGCAAAGCAGTTCATCTCTCTAGTAAAGTGCATATGGCAATAAAAAGCAACCTCAAAATTCTTGTGTAGTTCTCATCACATTTAGTGTTATACCATAAACCTTGAATAACACCATGAGACCCACAAGAAGTGCCACAAGAGATCCTGGAAGTGTTCCGAATAAGCAGAAAAAATTCATGACATTACAAGTAAAAGTTGAATTGCTTGAGACATACCATGGATTGAGGTCTGCAGCTATGGTTGTCCACCATTTCAGACAATTAATCTTGGAAACAGATAACATAAACTGGTGGTATCAATAAATACAGTACAATACTGGAAATGTATTTTCCCTTATGATTTTTTCTTTTTTTTTTTCTTTTTTTGAGACAGAGTTTCGCTCTTATTGCCCAGGCTGGAGTGAAATGGCACGATCTCAGCTCACTGCAACCTCACTTCCCAGGTTCAAGCGATTCTCCTGCCTCAGCCTCCCAAGTAGCTGGGATTACAGGCATGTGTGCCACCATGTCCAGCTAATTTTGTGTTTTTAGTAGAGACTGGGTTTCTCCATGTTGGTCAGGCTGGTCTCGAACTCTTGACCTCAGGTGATCTGCCTGCCTCAGTCTCCCAAAGTGCTGGGATTACAGGCATGAGCCACTGCACCTGGCCTCTTAGGATTTTCTTAATACAACTTTCCTTTCTGTAGCTTACTTTATTCTAAGAATACAGTATATAATATATACAACATACAAAATATGTGTTAATCAACTATGTTAACCAGTAAGGCTTCTAGTCAACAGTAGGCTATTAATGGTTAAGTTTTTCGGGAGTCAAGTTATACACAAATTTTTGACAGCATGGGGGTGTCAGTGCTCCTAACCCCTGTGATGTTCAATAGTCAACTGTAGTTAGTAATTATGTGTACATACACCTAAGAACTGTTCACAACTTTAGATTTTATTTTTTAAATGGCGGTATCTATATAAAATGACCCAGGCATGACAGCCTTGCAAGTTTAGAATTTCATTATTTATTTTCCGTTTTTCCTTCCCTTTCCTTTTTTTTTTTTTTTTTTTTTTTTAAGATAAAGGGTGCAGGGTTTACTATAAAAATAATCTAAAAAGCACTGAAACAGATTTTTTTTTCTCTTTTTTTGAGACAGAATCTTGCTCTGTCACCCAAGCTAGAGTGCATTGGCACAATCTCAGCTCACTGCAACCTCTGCCTCCAAGTTTTAGGCCATCTTCCCGCCTCAGCCTCCTGAGTAGCTGGGACTACAGGCACACGCCACCATGACTAGCTAAATTTTTTTGTATTTTTTTGGTCGAGATGGTGTTTCTCCACGTTGGACAGGCTGGTCTTGAACTCCTGAGCTCAAGTAATCAGTCTGCCTCAGCCTCCCAAAATGCTGGGATTACAGGTGTGAACCACCATGCCTGACCCAAGATTCTTAATGCTTTTGTCTGTACCATTAGATCTGAGAATCTTAATATACTCCCGTTAGTAATAGTAGCTCACTAGTATAAGATTTTGGGGGCAGGCAGTATCAAAAAGATCATGTGGGGTGGGCGAGGCACAGAGGCTCATGCCTGTAATCCCAGTACTTTGGGAGGCCCAGGTTGGAGGATCACTTGAGTCTGTCCAGGAGTTTGATACCAGCCTGGGCAACATGGAAAAACCCCGTCTCTGCAAAAAATACAAAAATTAGCCAGGTGTGGTGGCATGTACCTATGGTCCCAGCTACTCAGGAGGCTGAGGCAGGAGGATCACTTGAGCCTGGGAAGTTGAAGCTGCAGTGAGCTGTGATCATGCCACTGCACTCCAGCCTAGGTGACAGAGTGAGGCCCTATCTCAAACACACACACAGACAAATGTGTGGGGTGAAGGGAGATGGCTAGATAGCAGGTGGGCAGAAGAGTCACATCAAAATTTCTGGTGTAACTCCAATGTGCACTAGCAAGATTAGAGGACAAGCATAATTTCCACTTGAGAATCTCTATCATAATATAAGCTGGCATTCACAAATTTGAAAATAAATTAGTTCAAAACTACTAAATACTGTATAGATAAATACCAGGATAACATTAGTTGGTATGAAGTGTATGGCCCCAACAATAGAAAGGTATCTTTCTTTTCCAGAAGTGATCTGGCACATATGCATGGGAAATTACATTTTATATGTGTATGGATTTCTATTTTGTTCACTGTATGTCCCAGCACCGAGCACTTCTCCTCTCATATAGTAGGCACTCAAAGGAATATTGTTAATTTAAAAAATTGTTAATTAATGTTACCTGGTTTCTTTTTTTAAACAAAAGGAATTGAGAAAATTTCATTAGCCTTCAAGCAGTAGTCTTCATTTGGTCACTGTAATATTTGGGGCAAAAAAACATACTATTTCTTCACATTCAAGTTAGAGATACATGGGTAAAAAATTTTTTCTCCTGGGTAAAACTTACGGAGGAATTATACAAAGGTAAGATTTTCAGTAATCTTAATCATTCAAACCTTATGCAAAACTCAGGAATCAGCCTCTTAAATAGGGAGTGATTTATTGATGAGTAAATAAAAGTTAATATAAAAGTTATTGTCACAGAATAAAGCTGTATGAATCCAGAAATTAAAAAACTTTGAAAGTGTAAAACTCGACCAGGCGCGGTGGCTCACGCCTATAATCCCAGCACTTTGGGAGGCCAAGGCAGGTGGATCGCCTGAGGTCAGGAGTTACGAGACCAGCCTGGCCAACATGGTGAAACCCCGTCTCTACTAAAAATACAAAAAATTAGCTAGGCGTGGTGGTGCACGCTTATAATCCCAGCTACTAGTGAGGCTGAGGCAGGAGAATCACTTTAACCCGAGAGGCGGAAGTTGCAGTGAGCCGAGACTGCGCCATTGCACTACAGCCTAGGCGACAGAGCAAGACTCCATCTCAAATAAATAAATAAAAATAAAAATAAAGTGTAATTCTGTACAGGGTGCAGTGATAACATTAATAACAGAAACCCGGCTGAGTGCAGTGGCTCACACCTGTAATCCCAGCACTTTGGGAGGCCGATGGGGGAGGATCACCTGAGGTCAGGAGTTTGATACCAGCCTGGCCAACACGGTGAAACCCTGTCTCTACTAAAAATACAAAAAAAATTAGCCAGGTGTGGTGGCAGGAGCCTGTAATCCCAGCTACTCAGGAGGCTGAGGCAGGAGAATCGCTTGAACCCAGGAGGCAGAGGTTGCAATGAGCCGAGATTGTGCTACTGCACTCCAGCCTGGCGACAAGAGCAAGACTCTGTCTCAAAAAAAATAAAAATAAAAATAAAAATAAAAATAAGAAACCCTATTTAATAAAAGTTAAATAACTATAGACAAGTATCTAATAAGGTAGGTGTGCAGAAAGGAACTACCATAGCATGCACGACTGCTTGAAATGCTTGCTTGTAATGGTTGGTCCTTGGCTGGTATCTGGGAACTTGGATTTTGGAAGGATTTCCACCATCCTAACTGATAAGAGGAGCTCACTGAACCTAAACTGTTTGTATAAACAACGTAGTTTATGCTGAACATCTCTTTTCCCTCTGAGAGTGTAGAATTTTGGTTTGTACTAAGGCAGAAGGGATCTATGTGACCAGCCCCCCAATTAAAAACCCTAAGCACTGAGGTTCTAATGAACTTCCCGGGTAGACTACATCTCACATGTGTTGTCACAACTTGTCACTGAGGAAACTAGGGACATCCTGTGTGAATCTACTGGGAGAGGATTCATAGAAGCTTATTCCTGGTTTTCTCCAAACTTCATACCATGTACCTTTTCCCTTTGCTGATTTTGCTGTTTCCTTACACTGTAATAAATCATAGCTATGAGTACAACTATATGCTAAGTCTTGTGAGTTCTTCTAGTGAACCATCAAATCTGGGGGGTAGTTTTGGGGTCCCCAACCCAAAAGTATATGCTTAATATATTTTAAGCAATCATCATTAAAAATTAAGACAAATGGGCTGGGCACAGTGGCTCACGCTTGTAATCCCAGCACTTTGGGAGGCTGAGGTGGGTGGATCACCTGAGGTTGGGAGTTCAAGAACAGCATGGCCAACGTGGTGAAACCCCGGCTCTACTAAAAATACAAAAATTAGCTGGGCGTGGTGGCAGGCGCCTGTAATCCCAGCTACTCGGGAGGCTGAGGCAGGAAAACTACTTGAACCTGGGAGGCGAAGGTTGCAGTGAGCTGAGATTGTGCCACTGCACTCTAGCCTGAGCAACAAGAGTGAAACTTCATCTCAAAACAAAAAATTTTTTTAAATGAATTACTACAGGTTCAACTTATCATGAAAGTTAAATCATGTAAGGACAATATTGCAAATATAAACAAATAAATATAAAGACTATCCAGCCATTTAAAAAGTCATATATAGAAGTCTTTCACCCTGGGTACAGTGGCTCACACCAATAACCCCAGCATTTTGAGAGGCTGAGGTGTGAAGATCACTTGAACCCAGGAGTTCAAGACCAGCCTGGGCAACATATCAAGCCTCAGCTCTATAAATAATAAAATAATTTTTAAAAATTAGCCAGGCATGGCCCGGCACGGTGGCTCACGCCTGTAATCCCAGCACTTTGAGAGGCCAAGGCAGGTGGATCAGGAGCTCAGGAGTTCGAGACCAGCTTGACCAACATGGTGAAACTCCGTCTCTACTAAAAATACAAAAATCAGTCAGGCGTGGTGGTGCATGCCTGTAATCCCAGCTACTCAGGAGGCTGACGCAGGAGAATCACTTGAACCCAGGAGGCAGAGGTTGCAGTGAGCCAAGATCATGCCACTGCACTCCAGCCTGGGTGACAAAGCAAGACTCCATCTCAAAAAAAAAAAGAAAAAAAAAATTAGCCAGGCATAAGGCACATACCTGTGGTTCCAGCTACCTCATTTCCCAGCAGACTCATTTCTCGGAATTTATCTTAAAGAAATTATTAGTAGGCTGGGCGCAGTGGCTCATGCCTGTAATCCCAGCACTTTGGGAGGCCGAGGTGGGTGGATCACAGGGTCAGGAAATCGAGACCATCCTGGTTAACACGGTGCAACCCCATCTCTACTAAAAATACAAAAAATTAGCGTCTCTACTAAAAATACAAAAAATTAGCCGGGCATGGTGGCAGGCGCCTGTAGTCCCAGCTACTCGGGAGGCTGAGGCAGGAGAATGGCATGAACCCGGGAGGTGGAGCTTGCAGTGAGCCAAGATTGCGCCACTGCACTCTAGCCTGGGCGACAGAGTGAGACTCCGTCTAAAAAAAAAAAAAAAAAAAAGAAAGAAAGAAATTATTAGTAATGCTCACAAATATTTAGGTACACTGCAGCATTATTTAAAATAGTAAATACATGGCAACAAAATGTACAATGGGAAAAAGGTTCAATAGATTTTTTTTAAGTTTATTGGCACTGGAAAATATTCATCATAATATTAAATTTATAAGATTATCCAGCTGTGGTAATATACACATATACATATATCAAAAGGTCCTAGACAAAAAAACTAAACTTATAAGTGATTTTGTTTCCTTTCTACTTTTCCATATTTTCAAAATCGCCTAATATGAACATGTATTACTTCCTTAATGAACACAAAAATTTAAAAAGATAAAAATCAGAAAGTAAGCCAAGCACAGTGGCTCACACCTATAATCCCAACACTTTGGGAGGCCAAGGTGGGCAGATTGCTTGAGCCCAGGAAGTCAAGATCAGCCTGAGCAACAGGGTGAGATTCCCATCTCTACAAAAAATACCAAAATTAGCCAGGCGTGGTGGCACATGCCTGTAGTCCCAGCTACTCATGATGCTGAGGTGGGAGGATGGCTTGAGCCCAGACAGCAGAGGTCAGGTAAGCTAAGATCACTCAACCACACTCCAGCCTCAGCAACAGAATAAGACCATGTCTCAAAAAAAAAAAAAAAAAAAAAAAAAAAAAACCTCACAAAATAAGACATTTTTAAACAGTGGCTGAAACAATCAAGAATGATATCGGTATCAACTCTATTTAGAAATTTCGAATACATTGGGCCTTTCAGACACATTCATATATACAGTATACATCTAGCAGCCTACCACCCTATAACCATTATAAATATATTACATGTTCATTCATATATATCTTTCTCTCTGGTTATGGCCTGATTTAAATACACCTCTTTGAAAAAGTCAATCCAGATACTCTGCAATCTCGTAAACAGATTTTTTATTTGTTTTTTTTGTTTTTGAGGTGGAGTCTCGCTCTGTTGCCCAGGCTGGACTGCAGTGGCACCATCTCGGTTCACTGCAAGCTCCACTTCCCAGGTTCACGCCATTCTCCTGCCTCAGCCTCCCGAGTAGCTGGGACTACAGGCACCCGCCACCACGCCCAGCTAATTTTTTTGCATTTTTAGTAGAGACGGGGTTTCACCGTGTTAGCCAGGATGGTCTCAATCTCCTGATCTCGTGATCCACCCGCCTCGGCCTCCCAAAGTGCTGGGATTACAGGGGTGAGCCACTGCGTCCAGCCCAGATTTTTTAGAAGACTCAGAATATCTCGGAAAATGATTTTTATGATTTCACTAAACCGCTGTAAGCAACAGTTAACATACTAAGGAAAAACACTTGGGTACCTAATACTATGTCTAACAAATATGGTTATAAGAAAGCAATTATACTATCAGCTCAGCAGGCAATTACTATACTGCTAAATCCTGGGGATTCTAAGATTTAAAAACAAACAAACAAAAAACCTCAACATAGTCCCTGCTATTGGGAAACTGAGAGTCCAAAATCCAACATAATATACTTAATCACCAGAGAGGTAGAACAACCAACTTTTATGTATAAGCAATTTCATGTCTACACTATAAATACAAACTAACGAGTAAATATACTGAATTCTGTAGTCCTAGCCACTTGAGGCAGCTGAGGTGGGAGGATTACTTGAGCTCAGGGGTTTGAAGCCAGCCTGGCAACATAAGGAAACCCTGTCTCTTTTTAAAAATAAAATTTAAAAAAAAAACATACCTGAAAAATCTTTATTTTCTTTTACAGGTAGTTGGGACCATCTCAGGATTTCTCTTGCTAGCTGGTCACACAATCCTTGAGCATCATTTAAATTATAGCTATAGAGGTGGCAGTATAAAAGAGAAAGATAATAGCGTATCTGAAGAAAATATGTCCTTCCTCCTCCTGAAACAAGAATTAACCTTACCTTAAAAGCATGTAAGCAAAGGAATGCCTTGGTGTAGTGCTCAATTGACAGGAGTGTGTAGTTTGTGAAAATTCATCAAGTTGCACACTCATGATATGTAAACCTTTCTGTATCTGTTTCACACTTCAATAAATGATTTTTTTAACAGGTGAGTCATACTTTGCTCTTTTTCATTTTAAATTCTAAACAATTTATTTTCTTTCATCACACCCTAGGATGACTTAGATTTTACTCAAAGAAAGCTGCAAATTCTTATCATCTTAGCATTAAGGTCTACTAATAACTTTTATCTCAAGTATACACAGTATGAAACAGAAGGGAACATGCCACAAAAACTCCAAGGAACCATATGTATATCAAAGGGATGGCCAAAGAAGACTACCTGAAGCAGAAAAAACAGTTATCCAATAAGATAGGAGCAGCCCTGACAACTGCCTTTACATATCTGAAGACTGAAACTGCTGGTTGCCTACCATTCTTTCTGAGTAAAATAATTCCAATTTTATTTGGGGATATAATGCGCCCAGATCACAATTTCTCCCTAGATGTAGCCATGTAAAAATGTGACTATGTTCTCATTCAAGAGATAATATTGTATACAATTTCCAGAAAAGCTGCTTAAAGAAAGGTAAATTAGCTAGGAAATGCAACCTTTCTAGCTCTACCAACCTTTATCCTATTTGCTGCCTAGAATATGGATGTGATAGCTGAAGGTCCAGGAACCATCTTAGCCTATGTAATGGCCTTAAGATTGGAAGCAATGCACTAAAGATGATACAGTAGAAAAACTGAAGGAGCCTGGGGCCTTGGTGATACCATGGAAACACCAAATCAGCCCCAAACTGCAACTTCTGACCTCCTTTCACAAAGGAAAGCCACTCTTTCTCTGTTGAAGCCACTGCTACTTTTAATCTCCATTACTAGAAGCCATTCCTAATGGATGTAGTTGTAAATGAAATTAAACAAAATGTCCACAATGGAATTCATTACAAAAACTTTTCTTCATCCAGAATTTCACATCTCAGTGAATGCTGCTCTTCTTCATCCAGATGGACAATCCCAAAGTCAGAGAACTACACTAGCCTTCTTTCTCCAAGTCTACTCAATCACAAGTAGACTGATCAAGCCTATTAAATAACTGTCAAATGTAACCTCTGTTCTCCATTACCCTTGACATTGCTTTGGTTTCAAGCCTCCTCACCTGACTGATTTTCTTGCTTCCAAGTAAAACCCACATCCCTACATTATAGTCCTGCAAATGACCTTCCACAACTGACCAAAGTGATCTTTCTAAATGGCCTATCCTTATTTGTACAAGTACTTTTCCTACCTAAAATGTCTTAACTGATCCCATTGTCTTCAAGATAAAATCTTAATTCCTTAGCACTCCATTAAAGACCCTCCTTCATCACCTTTGTCCATCTGCCTCTCAACTTAGCTCTTATGATCCTCTCACCAATATCACATATACATATATCACGTAATCTAGTCCTACTAAACTACCTGAAGTTTAACAAATTGCCAGGGTTTCTCAAGCCTTTCTGGTTTTGGAATACTATATCCTCTGTTATGTCATTTCCATGACCTTAATTGGCCAATATCTACTCAATTTTAAATGTCAACTCCAAGAGGCTTTCCCCAGACTGATGCTTGCACTCCATCTTGATTGTATTGAGGTGTTCTTCTGTGCTCCCTAAATGTCTACCATAAAACATAATGAGAAAAGTGACTGTGGGCAACTTGAGGGTAAAGTTAATTTATTTCAGTTATCCTAGTGCCTAATATGGTGCTGGGCACATAGCAGGCACTCAACAAATACTAGTTAAGTAGATGAATTAATGAAACATACAAAGTCACAGCAGTCAGAAAATAAATGTAATAATAGGCCAAACCTGACCATGTAGGAGTTGCAGTCAGGGTTCCAGGGTCACCAGCTGAGAACCTCTATCATCTCAGCCATATCCTCAGCTCTATATCATAAAAGCTATAACCAGTTTCTAACATCCACACCCCATATCCTTATCAAAAACTCCATGAAGCCCACAATTAATGCAACGATATGCTTAACTGACACACAATTCTTAAAGTTAAATTACTTAAAGGCAAAAAGCCCTCACTCTATCTTTCTCTAAGTCTGTAAGTACGTGGTGAAATATATGACCTACAGTTTCCCATTTAGATACTTGTAGTCTTTGTAATTGACAAAAAAAAGACCCACATTATTTTGTTTAGGATCTAAATCTCATTTTTCCCATCAACAATCAACCACAGGCTTTACCACAAATCAAAGAAAGGACAGAAGGAGACTTACCTATAGATCACTGAAAAGGTTCTTAGTGTTACCAATTCCAAGGTTAAGAATAATTTTAAATAAGTATTCATGAGTGTCAGGTTGCCTACAACATGTATTCTATTTGGCATTAGGATATCATAAGCACTCTGAAATTTAGAATTATTTTTAAGGTCTATGGCAAGCTAAAAGATGTCCTGCTAATATAATGGCACATATGTTTTGGAATTCAGAATTACTGTTAAGGTCTATAGCAAGCTAAAATGTGTCCTGCTAATATTAATGGCACATATTTTTTAACACTCTCCTACCTTTCTCTCCGATTTCTTGTAGAGCTTTTTTCCACAGCTGAACAGACTTTTCATATGATCCTAATAAGAAACACTCTTCCCCTAGAAAGTTTTTAACCAACGATTAGTCATAGTTAATTATATTACTTCATAAAAATTTACTTTGTTTTAAAATTCAGTCAATGGCACTCAGTCAGAAATTATTTTGAAAAACAAATCATTACAACCAATTAGAAATTCAAAGTCTGGTTAACTATGTCATTTATTCATGGAGTTAGAAAATATTCATAAGATACTCACCATTGATAGATTTAAGTTCTAAGGTTTGATTCAAGCAATCTCCAGTACTCTGTAGGTTAGCCTGCAAATGACATAACAGGGACTTGACAGTAGATGCTTCATGTGTCATCTTTTCAGTTAACTGACTATCAGCTTCAGGAACTCTTCGATTTAATTGTGCTTGATACCATAAAGTTTTTTTGTACAGTATTCTCCAGAGAATACGCAATCTGCAAATAAAATCAGGTAATTATCAAAAGCAAATTTCAGGCTAATGATGAGTTTAGCCTCCTTTTTAGCCTTTTTTTTTTTTTTTTTTTGCCTGTATTCTTCATCAGTATAACATACATACAAACTGATCACATTTAAATATAATGCAAAATAAAATGATCAAATAATGCCTTATATAAAATCTTCATAAATATTTTAAGCAATTTTTTTTTTTTTTTTAAAGACACAGGGTCTTGCTATGTTGCCCAGACTGATCTCAAACTCCTGGGCCCAAGTGATCGTCCTACCTCAGCCTTCAGAGCAGGTGAGATTACAGGTATGTGCCACTGCACTCCAGCCTAGGAAACAGGGTCCTGCTCTGTTGACCAGGCTGAATTGCAGTGGCTCCATAACAGCTTACTGTAGCCTCAACCTCCTGGGCTCAAGCAATCCTCCCATCTCAGCCTCCCAGGCAGCTGGGACCACAGGTGCACCACACTGTTTTTTGTTTTTTTTTTTTCTTTTCAGGCAGGGTCTCTTTCTGTCGCCCACGCCGGAATGCAGTGGCGTGATATCTGCTCAACCACTACCTCGTGGACTTAAGCGATCCTCTCGCCTCAGCCTCCTGGGTAGCTGGGATTACACATGCCAACAGGCCTGGCTAATTTTTTAGTTGTGGAGTTTCATCATGTTGCCCAGGCTAGTCATGGGGTCAAGTGATCCACCTGCCTCAGCCTCCCAAAGTGCTGGATTACAGGCATGACCCACTGCGCCCAGCCTAACTTTTTTAAGAGGTCATTTTGGCCAGGCGCGGTGGCTCACGCCTGTAATCCCAGCACTTTGGGAGGCTGAGGTGGGCGGATCACCTGAGGTCAGGAGTTCTAGATCAGCCTGGCCAACATGGTGAAATCCCATCTCTACTAAAAATACAAAAATTAGCCAAGCGTGGTGGCAGGCGCCTGTAATCCCAGCTACTCAGGAGGCTGAGGCAGGAGAATCACTTGAACCAAGGAGGCGGAGTTTGCAGTGAGCTGAGATTGCACCATCGCACTCCAGCCTGGGGGACAAAAGCAAGACTCCATCTCAAAAAAAAAAAAAAAAAAAAAGAGGTCATTTTTTAACAGTACTTAACTAAACCAAAATCTTTCAACATCATGGGTTTTCCGAGACTAAGAAAATACATATTGCACATTTGGCATAAATCCTGCAATTTTTTTTGGCAAACTAAAAGTGTATACATTTATCACATATAACATGACATATTTAACATGATGTTTTGAAGCATGTACTTAAATATTTTAAAAAATAAAATCTATAATGCTGAGTGCTAACAGATACAAGGTTTCCTTCTGGGTGATAAAAACGTTCTGAATTAGTGCTAATAGTTTCACAACCTTATAAATATACTAACAAACACTGAATAGTACATTTTAAAATGATGAATTTTACAATATGGGAATTGTAGCTCAGTTTCTAAAAAAGTAAAAACATCCAAACTAATAGTATCCCAGTATTTATTAAAATAAGTGATTATACCTGTGTCCTGGCTGTTGCACAGGATTTACTACTTGAGGATGAATCTTGAAAAATGAGTTCCAAGACCAGTTTTCCTGAGAACCACTATCTTGAAACATTTGAAATATAGGTACCATCAATGAATCCTGAGCTGTTATTTTACTTCCATCAGCTGATGCTGAAATAACTTCAGGCTGAAGACTGTATACACCATTTAAATTGTCAGCTACCATTCTGAGTAAATAAAAACAGGCTAAAAGTTTCTCTGAGAATAACTGACCCTTTTGTTGCTGAGTCAGCAAAAGTTTTATAGTATTTGAGGTCAGCTTTATCAAATGCCCCACATCTTGTTTGTATCTTATATCCCAATAATGGATTGATAAACACTGATGAAAAAGTTGAAAGATACAAAGTATCCATGCATTATGTCTTGAGTTTTTGCTTAAAAAAAGATCAAGTTTGGGAAAAGGACATTTTATAAATTGAAGAATGTAAAAAAAGTGAGTGATACAAACTACTATGTAATTTAACATTAAATTTTTTTCTGTCACAGTTTTTGAAATTCCTATAGTCCACGCAGCAAGTAGACTTTTCTGGATAGAATGCAGTTCTGTAATGGTTCTGTCTGTCTCCTCACTAGCATCCTTTGCATGTATCGTATCAAACATAGATGCAAATTCCAATCTTCCTTCCTTCATAGTATTACACAGCACATCATCTCTTTTGTTCCAAAAAGGAAATAAGTTGTCTGGGAAGTGTCTGTCTTTGTTAGTTTCTTCTGCTTCAAAATCCTAAAACATGAGGGGAAAAAAACAATACTTAATACCATTTAATACCTTATCAATAGAATCACTTCGGTGTTCTTATATTTCTCTTCCCTTTAACAAGAGAAAAACAAAATATGTTTCTTCAAATAAAGTCATAATTGTTCCAAGCAAATAAAATACTGCTACTAAGTACCTGAAAATCTGCTGTATTTTCATTTAAATTTATTGTTTCTTCTGCCTGCAAGAATTTGGGGACAGTGAAATCGGCTGAACTTTCATTTCTTTGGTGTTTTAACAGGCTAGACCTTAAGGAATTTAGTGATCGCAAATTCAGTCCTTTGCCTTCTGGCTAAACAAGAAAAGATGAAAGATTTCCAAGAGCAAAACGTTATCTGCAATTCTATTATAAGCAATTAAAAGTTCTATAGACAACTGTATACAATTCAAGGACATTATTGTCAGTAAAGTTTTAAATTTGAAAAGAAAAAGGCAACTTTTCCTAATGATATAAAAAAGCCCTGTACCTTAGACAAGATCACACTTTGATATATTTTCTCAAGCCTTTGGGTTGAAACAAGTAGAAGTGATCTCATGTGCACTGACGGAGACAGGCTATCAAGAAATCGAAGGGTTGTGACCATATATCCATCAGATATAACGAGGTAGGGTAACTGTGAGTGTGCTTTTATAGAAAATCTCTGTCTCATAGGGTCACTATCAGAAGCTGATGAATCAACAGAATTATTTGAATCTTGAAACGTAAACTGCTGTGGTCTAGTAAACAAACATCAAAATACAAGAATCAGTAAGAGAAAGATCTTAAGGAAAATAACGTTTTTCAAAAAAAAAAAAAGAAAAAGTTACAGAACAATGAAAAAGCAAGCAGGTGAAACACAAAAAATATTAAATGTGTATATATATCTTTCAGGAAAATATAACACAGTGATTAAGACAAAATAATATATAGGTTCATATGTTTTAAAATTTTCCTAAATGGTAGCATTTATTCTATTTCATATTTAATCTACATACAACCTATTTCAGAAAATAATTTTACTATTAAAGAGAGTTAAATAGTTAACTTTCCTCTTACTATATATTTAAATATAGTTACACAAATAAAATTATGAGCTATCAGTATACTTTTTATTAAAGAGGAGAAAGAAAAAAGTTGAGAAGATTTGGAGAGAATAGTGGTGAGTAAAATTTTACCTATTTAAATTTGAGTTTCCACTTAACTTAAACATACATTATTGTTATTATGATGTACCTGATTCTGATTACTTAATATCACTCCTTATTAAAGTTGGTGCTTTACAAATATAAAAGGAACAAAACATCAAAGTATATTGTAATTTTTTTCTGGTTAGGTAGCTATTCAAATACAGATTTTTTTTTATTAGTCAAATGGCAACAATAGAAAATTGGTAATTACAGGACATACACACCACAGACATCTGTAGAACCATTAAAAATAATGCCTAACATGGAAAGATATAAAGGATATACTGTTAAATCAAAAATGAAAAATAGTAAACAGGATATATCACATAATTTAGTCTTTAAAAAAGAAACTAATATTGCTATTATCATTGTTATATGAATATTTTTAAAATCTGGGGGACAACATACTAAACTATTAATAATTGTTATATTTGAAGTATAGGATTACAAGTATTTAATTTTCCACATTATTTAGTTTTGCAAATTTGATTTTTGAGTGCTAAAATAAATAATGAATACTATACTTTCATAATCAGAAAAAAAGCAATCAGTTTTGGAAGGCCCCAAATATTAATTTTAAAGGAGAATATGAGAAAATTCTAATGAATTATGAATTAGATCACAACAAGTAAGGAAAAAATACTTTCACTGCAGGAAGTGACACATTTTTCCATTAGCATTACCAATTGCTAAAAATTGTCATTTTGGGGAGGCCGAGGCGGGCGGATCACGAGGTCAGGAGTTTAAGACCAGCCTGACCAATATGGTAAAACCCCGTCTCTAATAAAAATACAAAAATTATCTGGGCATGGTGGCGCGCCTGTAATCCCAGCTACTCAGCAGGCTGAGGCAGAAGAATTTCTTGAACCCAGGAGGCAGAGGTTGCAGTAAACCAAGATCGCATCACTGCACTCCAGCCTGGGTGACAGAGCAAGACTCCATCTCAAAAAAAAAAAAAAAAAAAAAAAATTAAATGTCATTTTTTTGCCAGATATAATCAAGGAAACACCCTACCTCAGTTTCCTTTCTACAAAGCAAAAGGAACAGATTAATTTCAAAGGTCTTTTCCAACTTTTCTGTCTTATAGTTATGCATATGTGTCTAGCCACATATAATCAACATCAATAATAACAAATATTTACTGAGCACTAATTTTATGCCAGCCTGTGCTGATTTACAATTATGTATTATCTTACTTCATTCTCTAAACCCTAAGACACAATTAGTGTCACACTCATTTCACAGTAAAAGAAACAGGCTTAAAGAATAACCCTTCTGCAGGATTGGAGATCAAAAGAAATTTTTAAAAATAAAAAAATTGGTCGAGTGCAGTGGCTCACACCTGTACTTCTAGCACTTTGGGAGGCCAAGGCAGGTGGATCACCTGAGGTCAGGAGTTCGAGACCAGCCTGACCCACATGGTGAAACCCCTTCTTGTAACTAAAAATACAAAATTAGCCAGGCGTGGTGGCACATGCCTGTAATCCCAGCTACTTGGGAGGCTGAGGCAGAAGAATCACTTGAACCCCGGAGGGGGTGTTGCAGTGAGCTGAGATCACACCACTGCACTACAGCCTGGGCAACAAGAGCGAAACTCCATCTCAAGAAAAAAGTAAATAAAAATGAGAACGAAAATTTGAAAATTAAAAAAAAAAAAAAGAATAACTAACCCAAAGTCATACAACTAATAAGTAAAAGAACCAGTATGTGAATCTTGATGTGACTCCAAAGCCAAATTGCTACTTCATCTCACAAGTAAAAGTTATATGACACATGCTATGCATGTAACAAAATATCACATGTATCCCATAAATATGTAAAATATTGCGTATCAATAAAAAAAATTTTAAAAACAACAACAAAAATTAAAATACAGCCAAATCCTACAGTTTTCTATCCATTTCCAATAAATTTTCCCCTTTGGGAAAATTCATATGTAAAGTTAATTTTGAGTTATTAATTTTCTAAGTGCTATTCTTTTATAACAATAAACGCTATATCATACTTTTATTAACTTTTATATCAAAGATAATTTTTAGTGCTATTAAATACTTAAATAACTTATACTTACATACTCACAATGTCAAATTTTCACCAGGATTAAGCACAAAAAGAAATAGAAGAAAACTATAAATAAGAAACAGATATTGAGATGATAGACTCAAAGAAAAAGTAAGACAATTTGAAAGATGAAATTTTTTTAAATACACAGTAAAAGTAATACAAAACAGAAAAAAAATCTATAAACAAATTAACATAATTCAAATGTCTCACCTATATGTTATTAGTGGATGAAGAGGAATAAATTCTGCTGGCCCAAATTCTATAGAGCAACCAAATGTAATTAATGTTAACAATTCACCTTGGCAGGTCAATAAAACCAGAGAGCCACGTTTTAACATACAAGCCAGAAAAAGACTATCATGCGTCCAGCTGATATCACCTACCCAGTAGGACCTGTAATAAATAAAAAACAACATGTTTAGAAAAGATACTTTACGATGTTTGTGACGATTTAAAATGGGCTGTACCAAGCAGAGGTGTGAAAGTTGAAAAACTGAGGGCGAAAGAATGACTGGTAGTAGACAATTGCCATACATATTTCATGAATTTTACTTCCTAGAACAAAGAAGTTTGTTCAAAACATCTATCTCAACAATATTCCAATTAGAAATTCATAAGCAATTAAAAAATGAAAATATTTGGCCAGGCGCGGTGGCTCAAGCCTGTAATCCTAGCACTTTGGGAGGCCGAGGCAGGCAGATCACCTGAGGTCAGGAGTTCAAGACCAGCCTGGCCAACATGGTGAAACCCCATCTCTACAAAAATACAAATAAGCCAGGCGTGGTGGCAGGTGCCCGTAATCCCAGCTACTGGGGAGGCTGAGGCAGGAGAATGGCTTGAGCTGGGGAGGCAGAGGTTGCAGTAAACTGAGATCGCACCACTGCACTTTAGCCTGGGCCACAGAGCGAGACTCTGCCTAAAAAAAAAACCAGAAAATACTCCTAAAGAACTGAGCTTTTTAGTCACTCATATATTAGAATGAATTTTAATCATAGTAGAGTCTACAATCAAGATCTACTGATAGATTTCAAGGCCACATCTGTCCTCTCTACAGGAGTCCCTCTCAACAGCAGACTCTTCCTCTTCCCAAAGCTCTAACTGGTACTACTCCTTAACTATTTCATGATTTTTTAATTTATTTTATTTTTATTTTTTAAAATTTTATATTTTAATTCCTTTATTCCCTTCTTTTCACAGGTGTTGATATCTGGTGATACTAATGTTTAATTAGAACAAACAGTAGGTCCTCCTCAGAAAATGACAGACACTAAATCAAAAAGACCACTGAACTGAAACTAATACTTTCAAAGTATTTTAATGTGAATGAGAAATTTACCAAAGAGAAAGGAACTTGTGGAGAGTAAAAGAAAACGAAGACGCAGGGCTAGATAAACCTGAAAACTCTAAAAATGCATAGAAGAGCATGGAAAAGTATTCAGAAAAGGAAGTTAGAAGCTCTAAGAGGAAATTCTCCTGCTCTGTAATTTTGCATAGATCCTGGTGGTAGCTCATGTGCCATCCCAAATCACCACCTATGTTACTATTGACTCATATGTAGAGGATGCATATGTAGAGTCTTGTTTAAAAGACTAGGCTTGGCCAGGTGTGGTGGCACAGACCCATAATCCCAACACTTTGGGAGGCCGAGGGAGGTAGATCATGAGGTCAAGAATTCAAGACCAGCCTGGCCAAGATAGTGAAATCCCGTCTCCACTAAAAATACAAAAAAAATTAGCCAGGCGTGGTGGTGGGCACCTGTAATCCCAGCTATTCAGGAGGCTGATGCAGAGAATTGCTTGAACCCAGGAAGCAGAGGTTGCAGTGAGTCGAGATTGCACCACCACAATCCAGCCTGGGCGACAGAGCAAAACTCCATCTTGGAAAAAAAAAAAAAAAAAAGACTAGGCTCTCTCGGCCAGGTGCAGCAGCTGACATCTATAATCACAGCATTTTGGGACGCCAAGGTGGGAGAACTGCATAAGGCCAGGAGTTCAAGACCAGCTGGGGCAACATAGCAAGACCACGGCTCTACAAAAAAAAAAAAAAAAAAACAAAAACTGGTTGTGATGGCATGCACCTGTAGTCCCAGCTACTTGGGAGGTTGAGGCAGGGAGGGGGATAGCTTGAGCTTAGAAGTTTGAGGCTGCAGTGAGCTATGATCACACCATTGCACTCCAGACCAGGTGACAGAGCAAGACCCTGTCACATTAAAAAAAAAAAAAAAAAAAAAGGAAGACACTCAGATCAAGACAGCTGACTAGACACAGGTAGTATGTAACTCCTCCATGGAGAGGAATCATGAACTATCTACTTACTATTAAGTAGTAAGTAGATATTCACATTTTGAACAAATCCTCTAGGACAGAACACTAGGATTTATCAGAAAAGAGATGGGAGGCACCAGAAGAGAGGGTTAGAGGCAGCCTGCCAGCCAGGGACTGACTAAGAGTGGGGAAAAGCTCCTGAAGACAGGGAAACAGTAAGACAAAAATCCACAGGGCTTCACACCCCAAAACAGGCTTTCATAATCTCTGAGTGGGAGAAACCCTCAACCCACTAGAGCCTTGGGCCTCACATACAGAGTTGCCTAAAGATTGCTCAGAGACATTGCTCCAAAAAGGGAAAGCACATGGAATCCCACAGGCATCCAAGCCTACAGCAGCCTCAGAAAGCCTAGATACCAGGGATCTACAGACTTGGCTGCTGCTGCACTGCTTCAGGGAGGAAGAGGGGAGACCAGGCGCTCTCAGGCACTCCTGGGAGGCTCCCTATCACCTGCTATGGGCTGCTGTTGAGACCGAGATGTGAGCAGGCTGCACTCCTCACGGCTTCTTGCCTACACTGCTTGCCTGGGAGGGATACCACCCTCTCTGGTCCCAGGCCCAAGGTACCATTTTGAGTGTTTACAGCTGGGTTACGTCCCACCCTTGGGCTGAGTTGGGACTGAGGTGGCTGTAGGCACCACCCAGCTCAGGGAAGAACAGGGAAGACCAAGCTCTCCTAAGCACACTAAGGACAATACCCACTGACCTGCCACAGAGCAGCTATGTCACTAGAGACTAGTCCCCCCAAACCATCACAACTTCCGGTAACTCCAACATGGACAACTTGGGTCCTAGTGGGTTGCTTCACCACTACTACTGCCATCGCCCATACCATGCCAGATACTCAGAGGCCTGGGAAACTGCCCACACACCTAGACCACCACTCCCACTACTAGCTTCTAAGCATGCCACCTGGAGGCCCAAGAATCAGCCTTCAGGACCCACCAATACCAGGGCCAGTATAAGGTGGTCTAGGGCCTAAAAACAGGCACACTCACCCTACTGCTGCCACTACTAGGGCCTGAAGACTGGCTCAGTTGTTGTCCAAGTCCCTAGCAAAACTTCACCATAACCTCACCTAATAACTATACCTTAAGCCACTGAGGAAATCACAGATGCCACCAACCCTGTGTACTACTGAAGAAGTCATACAAAGATTACATTACCACAAGTATGCAAAATCAAAGCCAAGGTATCCTACTCAATCAACAACATACATCTTCAGGAAAAAATTCCCCTCTATAAATGCATTTTCAAAAAATTAAAACAAGCAACTGCTGTACCAGATGTACAGACATGAATGGAAGGACACAGAAAACATAAGAAAAGCAAGAAAATATGACACCACCAAAGGACTACAAAAACTGTCCAGCAATAGATGCCAATCAAAAATAATTCCCCCAGAGGTTCCAAGATGGCTGAACAGGAACAACTCAGGTCTACAGCTCTCAGCGTGAGCGACGCAGAAGACGGGTGATTTCTGCAATTCCAACTGAGATACCGGGTTCTTCTCACTGGGGCTTGCCAGACAGTGCATGCAGGACAGTGGGTGCACCCCACCAAGCGTGAGCCAAAGCAGGGCGAGGCATCGCCTCACCTGGGAAGCGCAAGGGGTCAGGGAATTCCCTTTCCTAGCCAAGGGAAGCTGTGACAGACAGCACCTGGAAAATCAGGTCACTCCCACCCTAATACTGCACTTTTCCTTTCCAACGGTCTTAGCAAATGGCACACCAGGAGATTATACCCCACGCATCGCTCAGAGGGTCCCACGCCCACGGAACCCCGCTCATTGCTAGCACAGCAGTCTGAGATCAACTGCAAGGCAGCAGCAAGGCTGGGGGAGGGGCACCTGCCATTGCTGAGGCTTGAGTAGGTAAACCAAGCGGCCAGGAAGCTTGAACTGTGTGGAGCCCACCGCAGCTCAAGGAGGCCTGCCTGCCTCTGCAGACTGCACCTACGGGAGCAGGGCATAGCTGAACAAAGGCAGCAGAAACTTCTGCAGACTTAAATGTCCCTGTCTGACAGCTTTGAAGAGAGTAGTTGTTCTCCCAGCACAGAGTTTGAGATCTGAGAACGGACAGACTGCCTCCTCAATTGGGTCCCTAACCCCCGAGTAGCCTAACTGGGAGACACCTCCCAGTAGGGACCAACTGACACCTCACACGGCCAGGTGTCCCTCTGAGACGAAGCTTCCAGAGGAACGATCAGGCAGCAACACTTGCTGTTCTGCAATATTCGCTGTTCTGCAGCCTCCGCTGGTGATGCCCTGGCAAACAGGGTCTGTAGTGGACCTCGAGAAAACTCCAACAAACCTGCAGCTGAGGGTCCTGACTGATAGAAGGAAAACTAACAAACAGAAAGGACATCCACACCAAAATCCCATCTGTACATCACCATTATCAAAGACCAAAGGTAGATAAAACCACAAAGATGGGGAGAAACCAGAGCAGAAAAGCTGAAAATTCTAAAAATCGAGTGCCTCTTCACCTCCAAACAAATGCAGCTCCTCGCCAGCAATGGAACAAAGTTGGATGGAGAATGACTTTGACGAGTTGAGAGAATAAGGCTTCAGATGATCAAACTTCTCCAAGCTAAAGGAGGATATTTGAACCCATCACAAAGAAGCTAAAAACCTTGGAAAAAGATTAGACAAATGGCTAACTAGAATAACCAGAGAAGAGAAGACCTTAAATGACCTGATGGAACTGAAAACCATGGCACGAGAACTACGTGATGTATGCACAAGCTTCAGTAGCCGATTTGATCAACTGGAAGAAAGGGTATCAGTGATTGAAGATCAAATGAATGAAATGAAGCAAGAAGAGAAGTTTAGAGAAAAAAGAGTAAAAAGAAATGAACAAAGCCGCCAAGAAATATGGGACTATGTGAAAAGACCAAATCTACATCTGAATGGTGTACCTGAAAGTGACGGGGAGAATGGAACCAAGTTGGAAAACACTCTTTAGGATATTATCCAGGAGAACTTGCCCAACCTAGCGAGGCAGGCCAACATTCAAATCCAGGAAATACAGAGGACACCACAAAGATACTACACGAGAAAAGCAACTCCAAGACACATAATTGTCAGATTCACCAAAGCTGAAATGAAGGAAAAAAATGTTAAGGGCAGCCAGAGAGAAAGGTCGGGTTACCCACAAAGGGAAGCCCATCAGACTAACAGTGGATCTCTCGGCAGAAACTCTATAAGCCAGAAGAGAGTGGGAGCCAATATTCAACATTCTTAAAGAAAAGAATTTTCAACCCAGACTTCATATCCAGCCAAACTAAGCTTCATAAGTGAAGGAGAAATAAAATCCTTTACAGACAAGCAAATGCTGAGAGATTCTGTCACCACCAGGCCTGCCTTACAAGAGCTCCTGAAGGAAGCACTAAACATGGGAAGGAACAATCAGTACCAGCCACTGCAAAAACATGACAAATTGTAAAGACCATTGATGCTAGGAAGAAACTGCATCAACTAATGAGCAAAATAACCAACTAATATCATAATGACAGGATCAAATTCATATATAACAATATTAACCTTAAATGTAAATGGGCTAAATGCTTCAATTTAAAAACACAGACTGGTAAATTGGATAAACAGTCAAGACCCATCAGTCTGCTATATTCAGGAGACCCATGTCATGTGCAGAGACACACATAGGCTCAAAATAAAGGGATGGAGGAAGATCTACCAAGCAAATGGAAAACAAAAAAAAAGCAAGGGTTGCAATCCTAGTCTCTGATAAAACAGACTTTAAACCATCAAAGATCAAAAGAGACAAAGAAGGCCATTACATAATGGTAAAGGGATCAATTCAACAAAAAGAGCTAACTATCCTAAACGTATATGCACCCAATACAGGAGCACCCAGATTCATAAAGCAAGTCTTTAGAGACCTACAAAGAGACTTAGACTCCCACACAGTAATAATGGGAGATTTGAACACCCCACTGTCAACATTAGACAGATCAATGAGACAGAAAGTTAACAAGGTTATCCAGAAATTGAACTCAGCTCTGCACCAAGCAGACTAATAGACATCTACAGAACTCTCCACCCCAAATCAACAGAATATACATTCTTCTCAGCACAACATTGCACTTATTCCAAATAATAGGCATTAGAGACTACAAAAGACGGGAGTGGAGTAAGGGCTGAAAAATTACTTATTGGGTACAATGTTCACTATTAACACTAAACGCCCAGACTTTACCACTACACAACATATGCATAAAGTGAGTGAACTTATAAGTTATCAGTATGCCTGAAGGGTAAGAGAGATCAAAAAGAGACGAAAACCTATTTAAAAGAATAATAAATGAAAACTTTCTAAGTCTAGCAAGAGAGTTAGACATCCAGATACAGAAGGCCCAGTGATCCCCACGCAAATATACAGCAAAAAGGACTCCACCAGAGGATATTATATTCAGAATGTGTTAAGTCAAAGGGAAAGAAAGAATTTTAAAATTAGCAAAAGAAAAGAGTCCAGTCACCCATAAAAGAAACTCATTGATTTCCTCTAGGTTTTGTAGTTTGTGAGCGTATTATTTCATAATAGTCTTAATAGTCGTTGTATTTCTGTTGTGTCAACTATAATGTTTAGAACTGGAACAAGACAAGGATGCCTACTTTTACCACACTTATTCAACATAATGCTAGAAGTCCTAGTCAGAGCAATCAGGCAAGGTAAAAAAAATACATGGTATCCAAATTATCACTGTTCACTGACAATATAATCTTAAATCTAGAAAACCCTAAAGACTCCACAAAAACTCTTAGATTTGATAAATTAACATAGTAAGATTTCAGGATTCTTTATATAACAAAATGAATATACAGAAATCAGTAGAAAATACACCAGTAACTATGTAGCCAATGACTGAATCAAGAAGGCAATCCCATTAACATTAGCTACAAAAAATAAAATACGTAGCAATATATTTAATCAAGAAGGTAAAAGATCTCTATGAGGAGAACTATAAAACACTGATAAAAGAAATCATAGATGACACAAACAAATGAAAAAGCATCTCATGCTTATGGATTAAAAGGCCAGTATCATTAAAATGAACATACTGCCCAAATAAATCTACAGATTCAGTGCAATCTCTATCAAATTACCAGTGCCATTTTTCACATAATTAGAAAGAACAATCCTAAAACTCGTATGGAACCAAAAACAAAAGAACAAAGCTGGAGGCATCATATTACTTAATTTCAATTTTTTTTTTTTTTTTTTTTTTTTTGGCGATGGAGTCCCGCTCTGTCACCCAGGCTGGAAAGCAGTGGTGCGATTTCAGCTCACTGAAATCTCTGTCTCCTGGGTTCAAGCAATTCTCCTGCCTCAGCCTCCTGAGTAGCTGGGATTACAGGTGCCCGCCACCACGCCAGCTAATTTTTGTATTTTTACTAGAGACGGGGTTTCACCATGTTAGTCAGGCTGGTCTTGAACTCCTGAACTCATGATCCGCCCGCCTCTGCCTCCCAAAGTGCTGGGATTATAGGCATGAGCCACTGCCCCCAGGACTTTTTTTTTTTTTTTTTTGAGACAGTTTCACTCTTGTTGCCCAGGCTGGAGTACAATGGTGCAATCTCTTGGCTCACCACAACCTCCGCCTCCTGGGTTCAAGTGATTCTCTTGCCTCAGCCTCCTGAGCTAGGATTACAGGCATGTGCCACCACGCCCAGCTAATTTTACAAAATCCAGTTTAGTAGAGACAGGATTTATCCATGTTGGTCAGGGTCTCCAACTCCCACCCTCAGGTGATCCACCCACCTCAGCCTCCCAAAGTGCTGGGACTACAGGCGTGAGCCACCATGCCCAGCCTACTAATTTCAAACTATACTGGCAAGGCTATAGTAGCCAAAACAGCATGGTACTGGTATAAAAACAGCACACAGACAAATGTAACAGAATACAGAACCCAGAAACAAAGTCACATTCCTACAACCAACTGATCTTCAGCAAAGTCGATAAAAATATACACTGGGGAAAGGACACCCTATTCAATAAAAATAGTGCTGGGAAAATTGGATAGATGTGCAGAAGAATGAAACTGGACCCATACCTCTCATCATATACAAAAATTAACTCAAGATGGATTAAAGACCTAAACATAAGGCCTGAAACTATAAAAATCCTAGAAGAAAACCTAGGAAAAACCCTTCTGGACATTGGGCCAGGCAAAGAATTTAAGGTCGCATCCTCACACGCAAATACAACAAAAATAGACAAATGAGAATTAACTAACTTAAAAAACTTCTGCACAGCAAAAGACACAATTGAAGTAAAAAGACAACCTACAGAATGGGAGAAAATATTTGCAAACTATGCATCTGACAAAGGGCTAATATCTAGGATCTATGAAAAACTAAGACAACTCGACAAGCAAAAAAAAACAAAAACAAAAACAAAACAAAAAAACCTCATTAAAAACTGGGCAAAGAGCATGAACAGACATTTCTCAAAAGACATACAACCAGCCAATAAACATATGAAAAAATGCTCAACATCACTAATCATCAGAGAAATGCAAATTAAAACCATAATGAGATAACATACCAGTCAGAATGGCTATTACTAAAAAGTCAAAAAACAACATGTTGCAAGTATGCAGAGGAAAGGGAACATAGGAACATGAGAAAAGGGAACAAACAAGTTTGGTGGGAATGTAAATTAGTACAATCATTACGCTACAGACATTTCTCAAAGAACCAAAATAGGAACTACCATTCAATCCAGTAATCCCACTACTGGGTATATAACCAAAGGGAAAGAAATCATTATATCAAAAAGATACTTGCACTCATATATTTATCACATTACTATTCACAATAGCAAAGATAGGGAATCAACAAAACCATCTAACAACAGAGGATTTTTAGTAGAGATGGGGTCTCATCGTGTTAGCCAGGATGGTCTCGATCTCCTGACCTCGTGATCCAGCCACCTCGGCCTCCCAAAGCGTTGGGATTACAGGTGTGAGCCACCACGCCCGGCATCAAATACTACATATTATAACTTGTAAGTTGGGACTAAACAAGGGGTCCACATGGACATACAGAGTAGAATAACAGGTACTGGAGACTACAAATGACAGGAGGGGAGTGAGGGTTGAAAAATTACCTATTGGGTACAATGTTCACTATTAACACTAAAAGCCCAGACTTCACGACTACACAACATGTGCATGTAAGAAATATGCACCTGAGGCCAGGCGCGGTGGCTCACGCCTGTAATCCCAGCACTTTCGGAGGCCAAGGCAGGTGGATCACGAGGTCAGGAGATCAAGACCATCCTGGCTAAAATGGTGAGACCCTGTCTCTACTAAAAAAATACAAAAAAAATTATCTAGGCATGGTGGCGGGAGCCTTTAGTCCCAGCTACTGGGGAGGCTGAGGTAGGAGAATGGCATGAACCCAGGAGGCAGAGCTTGCAATGAGCCAAGATCACGCCACTGCACTCCAGCCTGGGTGACAGAGCGAGACTCCATCTCAAAAAAAAAAAAAAGAGGAGGGGGGAGGGATTGCATTGGGAGTTATACCTGATGTAAATGACGAGTTGATGGGTGCTGACGAGTTGATGGGTGCAGCACACCAATATGGCACAAGTATACATATGTAACAAACCTGCACGTTATGCACATGTACCCTAGAACTTAAAGTATAATCATAATAATTAATTAATTAATTAATTAATTTTTAAAAAAAAGAAAAGAAATATGCACCTGTACCCATTCAATATATTTTTTAAAAATTGTTTTAATTTTTAAAGACTATAAACCCCCCAGGCTCCCTGATTAAATAATGTTCTTTCCAAACAAGCCTTTTTCATTTCAGCCTCTCCAATTCATCCCAACATTTCTCTACTTACTCATGATTAAATTTCTCCCAGGAAGACACAAAAATAAATGAAAGAGAAAAGAAAGTATGTTATCTATTACCCCACCAGACCCTTCCTTAAAGTATTTAAGGCATTCCTTATATAAAGCAACTTTTAGGCTGGGCATGATGGCTCAGGCCTGTAATCCCAGCACTTTAGGAGGCCAAGGTGGGAGGATCACTTAAGGCCAGGAGCTGAAGACCAGCGTGGTCAACATAGCAAGACCCTGTCTCTACAAAAAACTTTAAAAAGTTAGCCACATACAGTGACACACACCTGTAGTCCCAGCTACTCAGAAGGCTGAGGAAGAAAGGACTGCTTGAGCCCAGGAGTTCAATGCTGCAGCGAGCTATGATCACACCACTACACTCCAGCTTGGGCAACAAGTAAGACCACCTTTTTTTTTTTTTTTTTTTTTTTTGAGACAGTCTCCCTCTGTCATCCAGGCTGGAGAGCAGTAGTGCAATCTCAGCTCACTGCAATCTCCGCCTCCTGGGTTCAAGCCATTCTCGTGCCTCAGCCTCCCAAGTAGCTGGGACTACAGGTGCATGCCACCACACCTGGCTAATTTTTTTAATATTTTTTTTAGTAGAGATGGGGTTTCACCATTTTGGCCAGGCTGGTCTTGAACTCCTGACCTCAGGTGATCCACCCACCTCAGCCTCCCAAAGTGTTGTGATTACAGGTGTGAGCCACCACGCCCAGCCTCGGCCTCCCAAAGTGCTGTGATTACAGGCGTGAGCCACTGTACCCAGTCTTTTCTTTTTTTTCTTTGAGACATGATCTTGCTCTGTTGCTCAGACTCAGACCGGAGTGCAGTGGTGAGATCATAGTTCACTGCAGCCTCTATCACCCAGGCTCAGGTGATACCCCCTATCTCAGCCTCCCAAGTAGCTGGGACTACAGGTGTCCGCTACCATGCTCGGCTAATTTCTTTCTATTTTTCAGTAGAGGCAAGGTCTCATTATGTTGCCCAAGCTGGTCTCAAACCCCTGAGCTCAAGTGATCCTCCCACCTTGGTTTCCCAAAGTGTTAGAATTAAAGGAGTGAGCTATCACACCTGACAGAGACCCATCTCTTTTAAAAGAAAAAAAGAAAAAAAAGACAGACAAAAGAGTTCTTACCTAATAAGTGCAGCTGGAACCATGCGACTCTTGTTACTACATCCTCTAAGGCTACCACAGAGAGTAACAAAATTCAGTGTGTTTATAAATAATACCTGAGTTGCCTAGGAAGGAAAAAAAAGACAAGAAAACTATTAAAAATTATTTTACTGTAACCATTACTTACAATTCTGGCGACATAGAGATCTATTACTATATTAATAAACTATCTAGGGAGAATTTCTCAACTGGCAAGGCAATATTGACCCCTGGTAGCCTTTGCTCTTTTATGTTCCACCTTAAGAACATTAGTTACCACAGTGCTCTTCTTTCCTCTTTTTCCCTTATTCTTTTTTCATTTCTGAGAGCCAAGTTTTGAAAGTTACGGCATCTAATTTAAAGAACTTTACCAATCCACAATGTCAAGTTGGATTAAACACCACCAACTTAAAGAATATAAAGTAGGCTGGGCACAATGGCTCACACCTGTAATCCCAGCACTTTGGGAGGCTGAGGTGGGAGAATTGCTCGAGCTCAGGAATTCAAGACCAGCCTGGGCAATATGGTAAAACCCTCATCTCTACCAAAAAAATACAAAAATTAGCCAGCCATGGTGGTATAAGCCTGTGGCCCCAGCTACTTGGAAGGCTAAGGTGAGAGGATCACTTCAGCCTGGGAGGTCAAGGCTGCAGCAAGCCATGATCGCACCACTGTACTCCAGCCTAGGCAACAGACGGAGACCTTGTCTCAAAAAAAAAAAAAAAAAGGGAATATAAAGGAGTATTTAGAAAAAGAAAAATCTCAAAACTCGAATAAACTCCTTCTTTTATAGATTACTTTCTAAGACAGATATTTACTGACCTTGGGGTCTTTCTGATTAAGAGTTACTGCCAGGGTAAGGCCATCTCTTGAAAAGGCAGAAATTAGAGCTCCTCTTGACTTTACTGATTCACATTTAGGAATTAGACTGCAGAGATGACAGTCTTGTTGAGCCCAATGAACATGGTATGGCAATGATCTAAAAAAAAATGAAATAATTGAAAACAAAATGTATAGTAACTTTTAAATTTATATATAGTTCATTACAAAAATTAAAGGATTCATCCAAATTCCTACATGTGCACATGTACTTAGGGAATATTTTAGAGACTATGTTAATCCATTGTGTTGCTGTAAAGGAATGCCTGAGACTGAGAAATTTATAAAGAAAAGGGGTTGGCTGGGCACGGTAGCTCACGCCTGTAATTCCAGCACTTTGGGTGGCGGAGACAGGTGGATCACTTGAAGCCAGGAATCTGAGACCAGCCTGGCCAACATGGTGAAACCGTGTCTCTGCTAAAAACACAAAATTAGCTGGGCATGGTGGTGCGCACCTGTAATCCAAGCTATTCAGGAGGCTAAGGCAGGAGAACTGCTTGAACCTGGGAGGCGGAGGTTGCAGTGAGCCAAGATCGTGCCACTGCACTCCAACCTGGGTGACAGAATGAGACTCCATATCAAAAAAAAAAGAAAGAAAGAAAGAAAAGGGGTTTACTTGGGCTCACGATTCTCCAGACTGTGCAAACATGGCTTAGGCATCTCCTCGGATTCTTGTGAGGGCTTCAGGAAGCTTATAACCATGGCAGAAAGGAAAGAGGGAGCAGCATTTTCCCAAGAGAGTGAGTACGGGAGAGAAGGAGGAGATTCCAGGCTCTTTTAAACAACCAGATCTCCCGTGAACTCAGAGCAAGAACTCATTACTGTTAAGCAGAACACCAAGCCATTCATGAGGGATCTGCCCCCTTGACCCCAACATCTCCCACCAGGCCCCACCTCCAACATTGCAACATTAAGGATTATTTTCAACACGAGATCTGGAGGGGATGAACATCCAAACTATATCAGAGACCTTTCAGAAGTCTGTGCACAAAAGAACAGCTGCAGATTAGCTAAATAAATTGAATATCACAGTTCTGTTAGTAGAGCCATGTTTTTATATGCATGCCCAAATATATTATACCTGCTTCCACTAAAAGTTTGGATAAACATATTTCAACATAATACCAAACATTTTTACAGGAATTTAAAAAGTAGGTCAGGAGTTCGAGACCAGCCTGGCCAATATGGTGAAACCCCATATCTACTAAAAACACAAAAATTAGCCAGGCGTGGGGGTGCACACCTATAGTCTCAGCTACTTGGGAGGCTGAGGCAGAAGAATCACTCGAACCCAGGAGGCAGAGGTTGCAGTGAGCTAAGATTGCGCCACTGCACTCCACTGCACTCCAGCCTGGGCAACAGAGCAAGACTCTGTCTAAAAAAATAATAATAAAATAAAAAATAAAAAGTAGAGAAGGCCAGGCATGGTGGCTAATGCCTGTAATCCCAGCACTTTGGAAGGCCGAGTCGGGCAGATCATTTGAGGTCAGGAGTTTGAGACCAGCCTGGCCAACATGGTGAAACCCCATCTTTACTAAAAATACAAAAGATTAGCTGGGTATGGTGGCGCATGCCCATCATCCCAGCTACTCAAGAGGCTGAGACAGGAGAATCTCTTGAACCTGGGAGGCAGAAATTGCAGTAAGCCAAGATTGCACCACCACACTCCAACATGGGAGACAGAGCAAAAAGACTCTGTTTCAAAAATAGATAGATAGATAGATAGATAGATAGATAAACAGACAGACAGATAGAAAAGGGAAACTTTTGGGATAGCATCAATGTTCTACAATTGATCCAAGTGATATATATATTTATATTTCAAATAGGTGTATTTATTTATCAAAGTCTATCTAGTTGTACACTTAAGATTTGTTCATCTTATTTTATTTATTTATTTATTTTTCAGACAGGGTCTCACTCTATCACCCAGGCTGGAGTACAGTGGCACGATTTCAACTCACGGCAACCTGGACCTCCCGGGCTCCAGTGATCCTCCCACCTCAGCCTCCCAAGCAGCTGGGACTATAGGTATGCGCCACCATGCTCAGCTAATTTATTTTATATTTTTTGTAGAGATGGGATTTTGCCATGTTGTCCAGGCTGGTCTTGAACTCCTGGGCTCAAGTGATCCTCCTGCCTCAGCCTCCCAGAGTGCTGCAATTACAGGCACCCGCCACCATACTCAGCCAAGATTTGTTCATTTTACTTCATGTAAGTTATATCTTAATGTAAAATATAAAAATAAAACAAACAGAAAAATAAAAATAAAAATCACACCGTTTTACTCAATCTTACTTAGGTATTGTAAGAAAATAATGTATATTTTCAGCCAGGTGAGGTGGCTCACGCCTGTAATCCCAGCACTTTGGGAGGCCAAGACCAGCCTAACCAACATGGTGAAACCCCATCTCTAATAAAAATACAAAAAGTTAGCTGGGCATAGTGGTGGGCACCTTAGTCCCAGCTACTTGGGAGGCTGAGGCAGGAGAATCGCTTGAACCCGAGAGGCAGAGGTTACAGTGAGCCGAGATCGCACCATTGTACTCCAGCCTGGGTGACAGAGCGAGACTCCATCTCAAAAAAAAAAAAAAAAAAAAAAAAAGCATATTTTCTATTTATTAGGCTTTTCAGAATAAAACTATTTTTAAATAAAATAATACTTAAGCATTTAAAAGGTATAACAGCAAATCAAAATAGTTATGTCCCTTTTAAATTTCAATTGAATTCTTTTCCAAAATAGTTACTTTTATAGTCTTAGACAAGTAAAACCATAGCTTGTCTTATCTTTTACAAGTTCTCAAAGAAGAGAAACAAGACAAAAACAAGATAAACTTTCTGGATTAAACATTTAGAAATAAGAGAGGAAGAAATGATTTGCAAAGCCTCAGAAATCAAAACTCACAATACCATTTACAAATTTTATTACATGTATATGGATCAAAAGATAATATTGTTTAAAAAGGGATAGAAAACATGGGGCCGGGTATGATGGCTCATGCCTGTAATCCCAGCACTTTGGGAGGCCAAGGCAAGATGATTGCTTGAGTCCAGGATTGCAAGACCTTGTCCGTTAAAAAAAAAAAAAAAAATTAGCCAGGCATGGTGACACACACCTATAGTCACAGGTACTCAGGAGGCTGAGCTATGATTGTGCCACTGCCTCCCCAGTCTGGGTGACAGAGCAAGACCCTGCCTTCAAAAGAAAAAAAAAATCAGTAAGTAAATAAGAAAAAAACATTTACCTCACCTTATAGATGTAAATACATTCTCATGCCACCGAATTGCTAGAAATGTTAACTTCAGGCATTCCCCAGAATAAAAAGTAAATGAACACAGGCAGCAGTCTCCAAATAACTGTAGATAAATTTAAGATACTTTAGTATAAAATTAATGTGAAAATAAATCAAGATACTAAGCATACATATATATTCCTCATCATAAACTAGTAAAAAATATTGAGATCTTGCTTATATTTTTTATTCTTAACATTAAGCTAAAGACTAAGTAATTTTTTTCTGAGCCAGAGGCAGGTCTCAAATATCAGGTTGTAGTTTATGCTCTCAAGGAAATATTGACATTTATTGTGACTATAACTGAAACTATTCTTACATGTTTATTTTTCTCTTTTTATACTTTTATACTATTTAAATTAGTGCACCACCCTGAGAATGGGGAGGGGGGACAATAAAACTTTAAAATGCAATTTCTAACAATAGTGGTTTGGATAATAAAATGCTCGTCCATACATACAAAGAATACCAAGCAGCTATTTTAAATGTGTTTTGGTTTTTCAAGTTCATGAATCTTTTATTTCCCAATTAAATGGCATATTTAGTATCAATTCTAGCTTGTTAAATTACCAAACAAGCATATATATATACACACACACATATATATACACACACACACATATATATATATATATATATATTTTTTTTTTTTTTTTTTTTTTTTTTTTTTTGAGACAGAGTTTCACTCTTGTTGCCCAGGCTGGAGTGTAATGGCATGATCTCGGCTCACTGCAACCTCCACCTCCTGGGTTCAAGCGATTCTCCTGCCTCAGCCTCCCAAGTAGCTGGGATTACAGGCGTGTGCCACCACACCTGGCTAATTTTGTATTTTTAGTAGAGACGGGGTTTCTCCATGTTGGTCAGGCTGGTCTTGAACTCTCAACCTCAGGTGATCCACCCGCCTCCGATTCCCAAAGTGCTGGGATTACAGGCGTGAGCCAACGCGCCTGGCATAACAAGCTATATCTTTAAATCAAGGATAGAGAAAAGGAGTTCTAAGTTAAAACTACTTTTAATAAACACTTTTTAAAAATGTGACCCAAGAAATATAAAAATATCTTTTCCATATAAGAATTGCACAATTACTATGAAAATTTATGGTGACTAAAGATATACATTTATACCATTATGCATTCTGCTAATCTGCTTCACAGATAAGAGTCTGAGACTGATTTTACCTCATTTTTTATAAAAACAGCATTCACTACAGCTTCTTTATCTTCAATGGAAGGCAAGAGAACTGCTTCTTCAGGTATGACCTGGGACCACCGACCCACCAATGAAAGGCTCTTAGAAGATAAGATACTCTTTAATTCCAAATATTCCCAAAGAAATATGCATCCAGGTGTTATGAGCAGAATTCTTTTCCCATTTCCAGATACATACAAATAAGGTCTCAAAGAGCTTGCTAAAAAAAATAACAAAAAACGTAATTAAACCTCTGAGGTCTAAATTCCCCCCAACAAAGTACATAATTTATGTATTCTTACAATAAAAAACTAAATAATGTTACCATTCAGGATGTCAAAACTAAGGCACTAGCAAAAAATTAAAAATACAACCCAGGCACAGCAGCTCATGCCTGTAATCCCAGCACTTTGGGAGGCTTAAGGAGACGGATCGCTTGAGCCCAAGAGGTCAAAGCTGCAGCTATGATCATGCCACTATACTTCAGCCTATGTGACAGAACAAGATCCTGTCTCTAAAAAAGAAAAAAGTACAAAAAATAGCAACATTTATCAAGTACTTATGTGATATTAGAAACCTATTATTATCACAGAAATATTAGGCATGCCAGAATTTTCTTCTTCAAGTTGAATCTCAGTATCACAGATAAACACGACCAAAAATACATACATATATATATACATACGTGGAAATATATATACCTACAGATATACATATGCACATATACAGAAATACATTTTCAAGACAATAACAGAAAAATGTTTCATCATGTTCTCCTATTTTTCCTAGTTAAATGAATTTAAACAAATAAAAAAATTTCCCACCGACTGTAGCTTTGATCATTTCCTTAGGCTTTTCAGTTATTGGTATAGTTTTCAAACAATCTTGATCTTTGTTCCAAAGGAAAAGCTCTCCTGTAGTTAGTACCCCAGCCAGCCAGGCATCTGCTTCCAAAAATGAAATGCAATACTTATAATCTAATATTTTCTTTAATATCACCCTAAGTTATTAAAAAATACAGTTTTAGTCATTTGAAAATATCAGTACTACTTAACCATTAATGGACGTTGTTAGGACAATAACATCCTTCAAGAAAGGCTGCAGACTAGGAATTTTCTTCTTTATCTTTCCTGATAGCAAATTAATTTCATTTATGAATTTATCATCCAAAAGAAAAACAGCTTCTTTTTCCTAAGAGAAGAAACATGTGAAGGACTCAAGAGGTGTCCGAAATTAATTCAACTTACTGCCTAAATAAATTATCCAGAAACCAAAGCAACATTTAAGAAAGATTATCCATTTGACCACAAATCATAAAATGAACATTCAGCTTAATACGCTATAGTAACCTGAACATTTTGAATTCTGTTTTAAAATACCACATTAGAATTAATAGGTAAGGTGACCTAATAGTTGTATTTCAATTTCTTTGAAGTTTAAAATTATAGGAGTGTCTTCTAATTCTGCTAGCCAAAACTGGTTTATCTATTTTTTAATCTTTTGTTGTTGTTGTTGCCCAGCCTGGAGTGCAGCAGATATTTACAGGCACTATCTCACTACTAATAAGTAGGAGAGTTTTGACCTTGTCCATTTCTGATCTGAACCAGTTCACCATTCTTAGGCAACCTGGTGGTTACCCCAGCCCCTTGATCCTGGGAGGTCATCATATTGATACTGAATTTAGCGCAGACACCTAATCGGTATGGCACGCTGCAGCCCAGAACTCCTGGGCTCAAGTGATCCTCTCGCCTTAGCCTCCTGAGTAGCTGGGACCACAGGTGCATACCACTGCACCTGACTCTCATCAATTTTAACAGCAGTATGGGCCGGGCGTGGTTGCTCACGCCTGTAATCCCAGCACTTTGGGAGGCTGAGGCGGGTGGATCATGAGGTCAGGAGATCAAGACCATCCTGGCTGACATGGTGAAACCCCATCTCCACTAAAAATACAAAAAATTAGCCGGGCGGGGTGGCGGGCACCTGTAGTCCCAGCTACTCAGGAGGCTGAGGCAGGAGAATGGTGTGAACCCGGGAGGCAGAGCTTGTAGTGAGCCAAGACTGTGCCACTGCACTCCAGCCTGGGCGAAAGAGCAAGACTCTGCCTCAAAAAAAAAAAAAAAAACAAAAACAAAAACAAAAAAAAAAAACAGTAGTATGAGCAAGTTTTTAAATTATTTACTTAGATTAAAATAGATATAGCTTCTGAAATTCATAAATCCATGACTCTGCTCATCTTTTAATATCTAGAAAAAGTAGGCTGTTTTGAATTAACTGTTTTCATATATTCTAAGGCAGTGATTTTCAAAGCATAACTGAGCCAGCAGCATCAGCAACACCTCAGAAGTGAGGAGTTCAAGACCAGCCTGACCAACATGGTGAAATCCCATCTCTACTAAAAATACAAAAATTAGCTGGGCGTGGTGGCACTCGTCTGTAATCCCGCTACTCGGGAAGCTGAGGCAGGACAATCACTTGAACCTGGGAGGCTGAAGTTGCAGTGAGGCGAGAAGGTATCATTGCACTCCAGCCTGGGCAGCAAAGCCAGATTCCATCTCAAAAAAAATACAAAATACAAAATATCCAACCCTACTGCAGACCTAATTAACTGAAAACTTTGGGAGTGGGGCCCAGCAATCTGTGTTTTAACCACCTCTCCAGATAATTCTGATACATTGTAAAGTTTAAGAATTCCTGTTCTAGGGGAGTTAGTGGTATAGTTTCTCAGAGGAAATGTAACACTTAATTTCAATGATCATTACAAATACAGTAGGGTTGCCTATTTTCCCTAAGTGGGGAATCTATGCCACATATTATGAATGGCATTCCTGGATTACTAACATACTGTGGCCCATTTCTTCCATCCTAGTTCCAAGAACACTTCATAGCACAATCATGAAAACCACAATAGGAGGAAAACACTCCACTAACTTCTGGTAAAGGAAAGCTCAGGACATTAAATTTTCCATTTTGATATATGATGCCATCTCAAACTTAAACTTGACTTAAACATAATATGAACAAGAAAGTTTAAGTAAAAAATCTTCTAAACAAACCACTTAACATTCTGGAAAAGCTAACTTGCTCATTATTATAAAGACAAAACACACACAAAACCCTGTTCAGTGTGCAGGTAGGTGATCCTCCTGTAGATCCTCCTCCAGTAGATGATGTTTTATTTACTTAAGATCATAGAACACTCCTATATTACAGGGAAAACACACATGCAACATATATAAAACTGGTACTGCTTGAATAAAGAAAAACCTACCTTTCCCAACCAGGAGACACGTGGCCATGGTTTTTTCTGCTTAATACTTGTTGATGTCAAAATTTCTAATCTTATCTCCATGTTTGTTAAGATATCAATGACCAATTAAGTAAAACAGTCCCAAGATTCTGTAAACAATAATAGTAATAATCATAAATGATCCATAATATTCACTGGGGTTTTTTGTTTGTTTGTTTGTTTGTTTTGAGACAGTTTCGCTCTGTTGCCCCAGCTGGAGTGCAGTGGTGCGATCTCAGCTCGCTGCAACCTCCACCTCCCGGGTTCAAGTGATGCTCCTGCATTAGCCTCCCAAGTAGCTGGGACTACAAGCGTGTGCCACTGCCCCTGGCTAATTTTTTTGTTCGTTTGTTTGTTTGAGACGGAGTTTCGCTCTGTCGCCCAGGCTAAAGTGCAGTGGCGCTATCTCGGCTCACTGCAAGCTCCGCCTCCCGGGTTCACGCCATTCTCCTGCCTCAGCCTCCCGAGTAGCTGGGACTACAGGCGCCCACCATTACGCCCGGCTAATTTTTTGTATTTTTAGTAGACAGGGGGTTTCACCGTGTTAGCCAGGATGGTCTTGATCTCCTGACCTCGTGATTCACCCGTCTCGGCCTCCCAAAGTGCTGGGATTACAGGCGTGAGCCACCACGCCCGGCCACGCCTGGCTAATTTTTGTCTTTTTTTTTTTTTTTTTTTTTTAAAGTAGAGATGGGGTTTCACCATGTTGGCCAGGTTGGTTTCGAACTCCTGACCTCAAATGATCCACCCACTCTGGCCTCCCAAAGTGCTGGGATAACAGGCATAATCTACTGCGTATGGACCACTGAAGATCTTAACTGAAAATTTTCATAAAGTTTTGATTTACACTTTATTTCTGAGTTGGAGTTTTGCTCTTATCTCCCAGGCTGGAGTGCTGTGGCGCAATCTCGGCTCACTGCAACGTCCGCCTCCCGGGTTCAAACGATTCTCTTGCCTCAGCCTCCCGAGTAGCTGGGATTACAGGCATGCAGCACCACACCAGGCTAATTTTTTTGTATTTTTAGTAGAAACGGGGTTTCGCCATGTTGGCCAGGTTGGTCTCGAACCCCTGACCATGGGTGATGCACCCGATTCAGCCTCCCAAAGTGCTGGGATTACAGGCGTGATCCACTGTGCTCAGCCAAAATAGATGGGGTTTTGTTTGTTTGTTTGTTTTTTAATAAAATAGCTTTAAAAGAAAAACTACTCTGAGACAGCACACAAAGATCTATCAAGATGCTAGCTATCAGCCAGCACGAAGGCCGAGATGGGAAGATCGCTTGAGGACAGGAGAGTTCCAGGCTGCAGTGAGCTGTGATTGTGCCTGTGAGAGCCACTGCACTCCAGCGTGGGCAACATAGCGAAGACTTCGGCTCAAAAATAAATAAATACAATTACAAATAAAATAAATTCTTTCAAAAGGGTTAACCAAATGCAAGAGGAACACCGGCATTAGAAAAGCATCATTTGCAGCTCCTAATGAAATAACAAATCCAGTCAATAGTATCAGTGCTGCTAAAATTATTGAGTGAAAAAAGACTGGGAACTTTATGCACTGACATACCCCAAATCCATTAGTCAATCTTTTTTTTTTTTTTTTTTGAGACGGAGTCTTGCTCTGTCGCCCAGGCTGGAGTGCAGTGGCACCATCTCAGCTCACTGCAAGCTCCACGCCCTGGGTTCACGCCATTCTCCTGCCTCAGCCTCCCAAGTAGATGGGGCTACAGGCGCCCGCCACCACGCCCGGCTAATTTTTTGTATTTTTAGTAGAGACGGGGTTTCACCGTGTTAGCCAGGATGGTCTCGATCTCCTGACCTTGTGATCCGCCCGCCTCGGCCTCCCAAAGTGCTGGGATTACAGGCGTGAGCCAAAGCACCCAGCCTCATTAGTCAATCTTAAAATTGCTAACAGTGAGGAAAACTGACATTCTATTCCTCCGGATCCTGCTCAAGAGGCTGGGGGGGGCTCGGGTCCGGGGCCGAGGTGTGGCCCGAGCCTGGCACCACCCACGCCGGCCAGGCGACCCCGGCCCCTCGGGGCTCCCGCGCTCCGTCAGCAAGCGACGCCGGTGGGGTAGGCCCAGAGCGAGGACGGGGCCCCGACTGGGTAGTGGGGATGTACCAGGGCCGGGTGCGGCTGGAGACGGCCCGGGAGGGAGGTCGCGGACCTGCCCGACAGAAGGGTGGATGAGGGGATACCAAGGACGCCCGGGTCCAGGGAGCGTAAGAAGAGGCCAGGGTCCCGGGGTAAGGAATCCGCGGGCAGTTACCTCCGCCAGGGGCAGGGCCCGGCCGGTCCGACGCGGGAAGGCGCGGCTAGGCAGACTGAGCGGGGTGGAGACGCCAGGCCGACGGCGGCGGGCCCTACTGCCGTCCCCGACGCGGGCCTGCGTCCTGGCGACGGCGGAGGGCGGGCAGGAGGCGCGGGCGCTGCCACGGCGCCTGCTCGGAGCCGGCCGGGAACGCTGGCGGGCCTCCTCCGTCCTCCGCCCCTCCAGCCCTGCTCTCAGGCCCCCGCCCGGGCCCTCTAAGCTGGCAGCCGCGCCCGCCCCCGCGCTCCTCGCCCCTGCTCCCGCGCGCTCCCCTCCTCAGCGGCCGCCCGGCCCCCTCAGTTTACTTCTCTTACGCGTTCCTCGGACGCTCCTCGTTTGAGCGCACAGGCATTGGGCGGGGCTTCGCGGGGGAGTCGCTTAATAACCGACCAACACGGAACTCAAGGGCTGCCCCTTGCTAGCGGGGACCCTGCACAGACCCGAAAATAAGGAGGTTTTGCTCTGCCCTCCCCAGTTCACGTGGGCACCTTGGAACACTGAAGAAGGCATTTTCCGAACTCACTGTCCTAAGGACTTATTTTCCGCACTGTTTTCACCTCCTTCACCCCTGTTCTCATGACTGACAGAATTTGGGGTCACAAGCGGGCAGCCCGAGAGCTCTGCTCACCTGGAAAAGCATTTTTGTGTAGCTTAAATGTGAAGGCCTCAGGCAGTGGTCTGCTGTCCTCCTCCACCAGCGCCCATCATAACTCTTTTCTGCGACTGGCCTGTTTTTGAAGGCAGGACCTTGTCACCCTTGGCTAGGCCAAGTATGTTCTGCACGGAAAATGGCCCTGCCCTCTGCATTGGATGGCTAGCTCCTAGGTTGCTTTATTTTAGCAGATAAGCGTTACAGGGTAGGAGGACTTCTGGCTGCATCAGAACCACAATTACCCCTGTGTTTCTGGGTGGGATAAGTGACAGCTGACATTCTGGCAGCTCAGCCCCGCTTATCTCAGAGGTTATAGGTCTGAGGTGGTTTAGATCCACCCCCAAATCACGAACATTTTACATAAGCCGTGCTAGAGTTAGCATAAAAGTCTCACACAGAAAAATTTGGAAACTGAGAAATCCTAACCTATTCCCACAAATCTGTGTTCCCATTTTTAGGTCTTAAGATATGAAAACAATGGGATAACTGAGGCTGATTTTGCTGTGTGGCCATTAGACCTAGAAGTATTGGTGTGACTCTGGAGTTGATTGCTCACAATCAATTTATTTATTTATTTATTTATTTATGTTCCTTTTTTTTCCCTCCACTTCCTCCTCCTCTATTTAAAAACGTATGGAAATGTATCCGGCAATGTTTGCTGTAAAAAATAATGTATGGAAATGACTACGATTTGCTAAAATAAAAATCATTGAGCACTTATGTGTGTCAGACACTATGCTAGATATAAAGAGGGGAAGACAATGTTGTCCCTATTCAAAAGACAGTCACGCACACAAGTTACAGTGCAGTCATAAATACCATGCTCACAGTATGCGCAGGTCCATTTTCTTTATCTGGGCAATGGGAAGGTTCAAAACCAAGCTAGGTTTTGAATGAGGAATAGTTTCATTTTGAAGCACATCCATTTTGCGATACCTCTGGACCTATCTAGTGAACAATTTAGATGCATGGTTCAGAAGCTCGATGGGAGGCTTGGGAACACAGAATGTGTAAAATAAGCATCAGTCTCCCCTTCACGCTGCTCTGCACTTTTTAAGGGTCATCTCTCTGTAGTATATATTGGTAAGAGATTTTATGGATGATACCAATTCTTTTTTTCTTTTTTTTTGAGACAGAGTCTCACATTGTTGCCCAGGGTGGAGTACAGTTGCACAGTCTCTGCTCACTGCAACCTCTACCTCCTGGGTTCAAGTGATTCTCCTGCCTCAGCCTCCCAAATTGCTGGGATTACAGGAGCCCACCACCACGCCCGGCTAATTTTTGTATTTTTAGTAGAGACAGGGTTTCACTATGTTGGCCAGGCTGGTCTTGAACTCCTGATGTCGTGATTCACCCGCCTTGGTCTCCCAAAGTGCTGGGATTACAGGTGTGAGCCACTGCGGCCCGCCAGCATACCAGTTCTTATGAGAGAGTGTCGGGGTAGAAGAGATCCAAGAGAATGGTTGACCAGGTAAAAAAACTGATAGAGGTCAAATAGAAATAAGCCTGAGAATTGCCCCGTCAGATTTAGTGTTTAGTAGGTATAGTTATAGTGCCACATATACAATAACTGCATTCCTTTTGAAAGCATATAGTAAAATCAAATCTGATTAGCCTAAGTAACAGAGGTGATTTATTGTAATGATTCTGGGGTATCTGACAGATTGTAGATATTCTCCCTAGAGTGCTCCTATCCAATATAAATTTCTGTAACGATGAAAATGTTCTATGTCTGCTCTAATATGGTAACCATTAGCCAAAAGTGCTATTGAGCATGTGAAATGTAGCTAGTGCAACTGAGACCCTGTAAACTAAGATTCCAGTCAAAGAGAAAGGAAAAAAGCAGTGAGCTTGCCCACAGTCTTTAAGACCTGGGCCCAGAAATAGTACACAGTATTTCTGCTTACATTCCACTGGAGATAACTTAGTCACATGATCACACCTAACTGCAAGGAAGCCTGGGAAATGTAGATTAGCAGTGTACCTGGAAAGACTGAGAAAATGGTTTTGGTGGACAACTAGCGGTGGTCGGAATACAAAAAGTAATAATACAGATTTCCTGCTTTCAAGAATATCACAGGTTTAGTGGGAGACAGATGAGTATTTTACTAGCAATAAATAAAGAACATGCTGTACAAACCCAAAGAAAACAGTACGTATAGTCTGGATATTTGTTCCTACCTAAATCTCATGTTGAATTGTAATTCCCAGTGTTGGATGTGGAGCCCGGTGGGAGGTGATTGGATCATGAGGGTGGATTTCTTATGAATGATTTGGCACAATTCCTTGGTGCTGTCCTCATGATAGTCAGTGAGTTCTCATGAGATCTGGTTGTTTAAAAGTGTGTGGCACCTCGGGAGCTGAGGCATGAGAATAGTTTGAATCTGGGAGGCAGAGGCTGCAATGAGCTGAGATCATGCCACTGCACTCCAGCCTGTGTGACAAAGCAAGACGCTCTCAAAAAAAAAAAAAAAGTGTATCACCTCCCCCATGCCTGTGTTCCTGCTTTTGCCATGTGACTTATGCACTCCCATTTTGCCTTCTGCCATGAGTAAAAGCTTCCTGAAGCCCCCACCAGAAGCAGATATTAGTGCTATGCTTCCTATACATCCTGTAGAACCATGAGACAAGTGAACTTATTTTCCCGTAAATTACCCAGTCTCGGGTATTTATTTATAGCAATGCAAGAACAGCCTAATACAATGGTATTTCTCAAACCTTAATGTGCATGTGGATCACCTGAGAATCTTGTTAAAATATACATTCTGGGCTGGGCATGGTGGCTCATACCTGTAATCCCAGCACTTTGGGAGGCTGAGGTGTATGGATCACTTGAGGTCATGAGTTCGAGACCAGCCTTGACAACATGGTGAAACCCCATTTCTACTAAAAATACAAAAATTAGCCGGGTGTGGTGGTGGGCACCTGTAATTCTAGCTGATTGGCTCATTGATGCAGAGGTTCAGCAGGTTTCATGAAAGTTTGATTGGGCAGGACCCTCGTTCAATTTTTCTTTAATTCTCTTCACTCTGCCGTTTGTCTTTAGTCTGGCTTCCTTTGTGGTAAGTGAGATGATGGAAAATTTACACATCTTACAAAGACAGTGTAAGGTTTTTTTTCTATAATTGAGCATTCCTTATGAGCCTCTACCCCAATGTGTTAGAAGGGAAGTCTTTATGTTGACAAATAATGGTAGTTCCATTTTGCTATTGTTGTTGTTGTTGATACTTAAGTCTCTTTCTTATAACAGTTCTATCCTGCAGATTTTCTTTCTCTCATTCTAATCAAACTACAAAGTGGATCCATAGTGATAGTGGGCTGGGTGCAGTGGCTCACACCTGTAATCCCAGCACTTTGGTAGGCCGAGGTGGGCAGATCACTGGAAGTCAGGAGTTTGAGACCAGCCCGGCCAATATGATGAAACCCCCATCTTTACTAAAAATACAAAAATTAGCCAGGCGTGATGGCACACACCTGTAATCCCATCTACTCGGGAGGCTGAGACAGGAGAATCACTTGAACCCAGGAGGTGGAGGTTGCAGTGAGCCGAGATAGCACCACTACACTCCAGCCTGGGCAACAGAGCAAGACTCCATCTCAAAGAAAAAAAAAATTAGCCTGGTGTAATGGTGCACGCCTGTAGTTCCAACTACTTCGGAGGCTGAGGCAGGAGAATCGCTTGAACCCGGGAGGCACAGGACGCAGTGAGCCAAGATTGCGCCATTACACTCCAGCCTAGGTGACAGAGCAAGACTCTATCTCCAAAAAAAAAAAACAGTGATAGTGGTAGGAGGGATTATATGTCCTAATGGTAGAGGGGAAGAGAGTGCTTGTAATTAACCTTTCTTTAATTATAAATATGTAAGTATATATTTACATAATTATAAATATATAATCTATATTCTTATTTGGTGTGTTCAGGTTACTATAACAAAATACCATTGTGAAAGCTGTCATAGTCTGACCGGGCGTGGTGGCTCACACCTGTAATCCCAGCACTTTGGGAGGCTGAGGTGGGTGGATCACTTGAGGTCAGGAGTTCAAGACCAGCCTGGCCAACATGGCGAAACCCTGTCTGTACTAAAAATACAAAAATTAGCCTGGCGTGGTGGCAGGTGCCTGTAATCCCAGACACTAAGGAGAGTGAGTCAGGAGAATTGCTTGAACCCAGGGGACAGAGGTTGCAGTGAGCCAGGATCATGCCATGGCACTCCAGCCTGGGTGACAGAGCAAGAGTCCATCTCAAAAAAATAAAAAGTAAATAAAAAATAAAAGAGAAGGAAGGAAGGAAGGAAGGAAGGAAGGAAGGAAGGAAGGAAGGAAGGAAGTTGTCTTAGTCAAAATAGAGTCACTAATGTTAAGAAAACCCTGACAAATAGAGCTGAGGAAGACCATGAAGAGAGGGTTCTCACATTTACATGCCTGATAACAAGAAAGACTCTGCAACCTCACACAAAGGCCATCGCAATCATTAACAAAAAATGCTTCTGAAAGGACATCTGCCCAGCAACTGCCCGTGCAACTTCAGACTGGTGTTACCCTTGTTATTGATCTTAGTAGCCAGGTATAATTATTTTAAAACAATTATGTAATTCTCATTTTTTTTCCTTCAGAAACCATTGTCTTCCTTTAACTTCCTGAATACACACATAGTTTTTACCATGGCATGCGTATTTCCATTGCAGTGCTGTATTTTCAAATAAACATTGGAAAGTCTCTCTCTGTTTGCTGTTTAGATTGACGTATGTGGTGTCAGAAGTGAGATCTGAAGAAAAGTTCACTATTGAAAGGAATCAGCTATGCTTGGAACCAGTTTGCAGTACTCACTTGAACTCTTTGAGCTCTCTACTTCCACAGTTTGCGTTTTCTGGCTTGGTGAGTCTTCTCTCAGGTTGAGCTTCCCTCCTTCAAGTAGAAGCTTTTTTACTTTATTTGGGATCTGGTGTGGATAAGGCAATCTTAATAAAAGATCGTGTGTACCTTCTGGGACTATAAAAGGCTTTTGTGTGTATGTCATTTCTGGTATAAAGACAAGCATCTTCCTAAATGGAGGACTCTTCGTTACTACAGAATTTTCATTCTGTCTGTGAGGCATGTCTTCTCTGGTTTACATGCCTAGTTTAATATTTCATTTGATCTGCACGACTGAATTAAAATGTTGGCAAAAACTCTTATCTTGGTTTATTTGTATTTGTTTTGACTCCTTCCCCTTGCTTGTTTCTGAAAATCTTCCAAGAGCCAAAACAAACATTCTTGGTGGTGGGTGCAAGACAGCTAATTAAATACCACTAGAGTGGTTGCCATCAGCTAAAACAGTAGTCTAAACTCCCAATATTCCCTGAAAGGATTTATAGAGTATTCTTTGCTCTCAAGAAATTAATAAGAAATGGAATGATCTTTTCAAACATTAAGGCAAGCAAGGTTTTCTGGGACTCCCAGTCTGGTCTTGAGCCTCAAGAAATCCTCCCACCTCAGCCTCCCAAAGTGCTGGAATTACAGGCTTAAGTCACCATACCTGGCCCCATTTCTTAAGGTAATTTTGTTTGAAGCTTCTCAGATTTATATCTAAGAAGTTCAGCTTTTGCTGTATTTCACTGTATGAGATGTGCAGAGCATACATCATGGCCTCTGTTATTTCTCTCCTTGAAAAGGTATATCTTTTTGCTTGGCTGGAGTGATAACTCTAACCTTCAACTGTTTCATCAGCTCCTATAACTTTTTTTCTCTGGTTCCAGCTCTGCTGTTATGGCCTGACGCTGATATGTTTGTCTTGAAGGTGTACAAAGGCAATGTTTTCCTACAGCATAACTTGATTCTCTAGTCTTGGCTTTTCTTGATGTGTCAGAATTGTTCCATGTAACCAGGAAACTCCTCATGCTTTTACTGAGAGCCAGCTATGTTTCTATTCAAGGTACTAGATTTTTTGTTTATATTCCTTTATAATATAGTGTACGTTCAAGACTCTGGTCACATTCTTCCTGTGTCTACTTAAGTTCAAATACCATTTTCATCAAGTTTAACTTCCAGATTATGTAAACAGGCTTCCCCTAAGGAGAAGCAATTTTCCTTTACTTTTCTGGTAACTGGGCTTTAAAAAGACAAAACAAAGATCTTAGTTTAGTTTAGCTTTTTGAGATGGGGTCTTGCTCTGTCGCACAGGCTGGTTTTGAACTCCTGGCTTAAATGATCCTTCCATTTCAGCAAGACTTTACATTTTATCAAGATAATTCACGTATTCTCTTTATTGAGTTTTTATTAGCTGGAAAACTGAGCTTTTAAAGGGTTAGGTTTTTATATCCATGTAACTTTCTGTATTGCTTTTGAAGTCTTTTTATTATTATTTTACTGTGATTCTGTTTTAATAAAATGTTTTGAAACTTTTGACATTATTGGCCAATTTCCCCAGGATCCGAAGCCTAAGTCTTTTTGGCCTAAAATTAACATTGGGATTTCTAGTTGGGACCCTGGGAAGCCTCAAAGAATATGTCTTTCGTCTTATAGAGATAGTAAATGATTTGGCTTATTTGGCAATTTGTATAGGAGGCATTGTGAAATGACAAATGATACTGGACATTCTTTCAGTTGCATTATGGGTATAGTATCAGTATAAATGTTCCAAAAATTATATAAACATAAAAAGTTAATATGTTATTAGTCATAATTTTGATTATTGTGTTGAAACTTTTCTTAAGTTATATTTATATGGATATGTTATTAATATGAGTATTCTAAAGATTATATAAAATTTGGTCAGGTGCAGTGGCTCACACCTGTAATCCCAGCACTTTGGGAGGCTGAGATGGGTGGATCACTTGAGGTCAGGAGTTCGAGACAAGCCTGGACAACATGGTAAGACCCTGTCTCCATTAAAAATATTAAAATTAGTTGGGTGTGGTGGCTGGTGCCTGTAATCCCAGCTACTTGGGAGGCTGAGGCAGGAGAATCACTTAAACCTGGGAGGCAAAAGTTGCAGTGAGCCAAGATCGTGCCCTTGCATTCCAGCCTGGGTGATGAGAGTGAAATTCCATCTCAAAAAATAATAAAATAAAATGTATAGGCTGTGAGTGGTGGCTCACGCCTGTAATCCCAGCACTTTGGGAGGCCAAGGCAGGTAGATCACCTGAGGTTGGAAGTTTGAGACCAGCCTGGCCAACATGAAACTCCATCTCTACTAAAAATGTAAAAATTAACCAAGCATGGTGGTGCATGCCTGTAATCCCACCTACTCAGGAGGCTGAGGCAAGAGAATCACTTGAACCCAGGAGGAGGAGGTGGCAGCAAGCCAAGATCATTGCATTGCACTCCAGCCTGGGTGACAAGAATGAAACTCCGTTTCAAAAAAAATATATTTTTTTAAAAATCTAATGGTCCTGATATGACACTGTCAGTCATGATACTGGGTTTTCTTTTCTTTTCTTTCTTTTTTTTTTTTTTTTTTTTTGAGATGGAGCGTCACCCTGTCACCCAGGCCGGAGTGTGATGGCATAATCTTGGCTCACTACAACCTCCACCTCCCGGGTTCAAGCAATTCTCCTGCCTCAGCCTCCCTAAGTAGCTGGGATTACAGGTGTGCGCCACCACACCCAGCTAATTTTTGTATTTTTAGTAGAGACAGCGTTTCACCATATTGACCAAGCAGGTCTCGAACTCCTGACCTCAGGTGATCTGCCTAATTTGGCCTCCCAAATTGCTGGGATCACAGGCATGAGCCACCACGCCCTGCCTAACAAGTACTCTTAAACACAGATTTCTGATAACTTTAAGATCAGTGAACTAAATAAAAATTTCCAGAACTCTAATAAAGAAACTGATGGGTTTGGCCAAGAGTGGTGGCTCACGCTTGTAATCCCAGGACTTTGAGAGGCCAAGGCAGGCAGATTGCCGAAGCCCAGAAGCTCGAGACCAGCCTGGGTAACATGACAAAACCTCATCTCTCCAAAAAATACAAAAAATTAGCTAGGCATGATGGTGTGAGTCTCTAGTACTAGCTACTCGGAAGGCTGAGATGGGAGAACCTGAGCCTGGAAAGCTGAGGCTGCAGTGATCCATGATCCCACCACTGCTCTCCAGCATGGGCATTGGAGTGAAAACCTATCTCAAAAAATAAAAGAAAAAAAGAAACTGATGGGCTTTATGAATCAAGCAAAAAGCAAAACAAGACATCAGTTACATGAAATGTAAGTAGTTAATAAATACAATGTTTTTATGGCTTTTATTTAAGACGTTGTTGGCTCTTAATATTTTGTTTTCCAGATTTAAGAAATTTTTCTCTCATAAGTGATCTATAGTTGACAGCAATTTCATAAAGTGTCCTTTTTTGACAAAGATGGAAGCATTTGCTTTTTCTCCCTACTTGATTCCTCCAAAAGTTGGAAACTATATGTGAGTATTCTTATTCTTAGTTTTACTTTATTATTATTATTATTATTATTTTGGAGATGGAGTCTCCCTCTGTTATCTAGGCTGGAGTGCAGTGGCACCATCTCAGCTCACTGTAACCTCTGCCTCCTGGGTTCAAGCGATTATCCTGACTCAGCTTCCCAAGTAGCTGAGATTACAGGCACGCATCATCAGGCCCAGCTATTGTCTGTATTTTCAGTAGAGACGGGGTTTCACCACGTTCATCAGGCTGGCCTTGAACTCATGACCTCAGATGATCCACCTGCCTCTGCCTCCCAAAGTGTGGAGATTACAGGCGTGAGCCACCACGCCCAGTCTATTTTCTTTTTCTTTATGAGATGGAGTCTCAGTCTGTCTCTGGAGTGCAGTGGTGCAATCTCAGCTCACTGCAACCTCCACCTCCCAGGTTCAAGTGATTCTCCTGCCTCAGCCTACCAAGTAGCTGGGATTACCTATATGTGCCACCACGCCTGGCTAATTTTTGTATTTTTAATAGAGACAGGTTCACCATGTAGGCCAGGCTGTCTCGAACTCCCAGCCACAGGCGATCTGCCCGCCTTGGCCTCCCAAAGTGCCGGGATTACAGGTGTGAGCCACTGCACCTGGCTGTATTCTTATTTTTATTTACATAAGTTCAGTAAAACTCTGCTCTCTATATAAGGAGGATACAATTGGAACATTGGTTTTACTACGAAGGCTTTGACTGAAATGTCTTAAAAATGTACTTGAAATGCCTAGCTTCAAGAATTCCCAGCCTTATAGTGAGCGAATAAAAACAGTCACTTCCCAGCAGGCCCAAGAATATTATAAGTAAAATCTAAAGTCTCCTTTGTTTGGCTTCCTAACCTTAAGAAATTTTTAAATCTGAGATTCATGTATGCTCAATATAGAGAGAAAAAGTTATGTTTCTAAAGAGAAACTACAATACATCTTTTGTTATATAGTAGCCCTGTGCCTTACTTCCAAGTTCTTGTTATCTACCTGTAGACTGGAGTAGATCCTGAAGCCTCCTAATTTCTCCAATATTTGGCTGCAGCTTTCACCCTCAGAATGAAAGCTGCTCTGTTCCTAAAGTCCTATAAGCTAACATTAGATGAATTTTAAGGAACAAGCCTCGTGTTTAATGTGTGTGCCACACAAAAAGTTCACCAAACTGTCCAATGTCATAACCAAAGACATCCAAATTACAAACCCAGAGAAGTTAATGTTTTCACACGGTGAAGAGCTTTTCTCAAGGTGTTAGAACAAGGCTCCATATCACAATGAGACTTTTATCCCCCTTAATGCTACCCTGTTTACTTCACAGGATAATGGTGTAACTGACTTTGCCATCAATACCTTCTTACTGGTAACTTAACAGACTCTAACCTAAAAAAAATCATTTAGTATCCATTGATTAAATTTTTAAAAGGTCTGTGCTATTGCTAATACTACATGCTGTAGCTAAGTAAATCCTCTGGGAAAATTGAGACCCATGTGCACAAAATAAACAATTAGGCCACGTGATTACAAGAGCTCTCACCTAATTCTCTCTGGTCTTTTGATTTATTCAACTGTTTGTCTTAAAAATAATTATTTATAATTGTTATGAGTAAGTAATAATGTATGTATTTATGGGGTGCTTATGATGTTTTGATACAGGCACACAATGTATAATGACTAAATTAGGGTAATCAAGGTAACCATCAGCTCAAGGATTTGTCACTTATTTGTGTTAAGAATAGTCCAATTTGGCTGGGTGTGGGGGCTCACACCCGTAATCCAAGCACTTTGAGAGGTCGAGGCAGATGTATCACAAGGTCAAGAGATCGAGACCATCCTGGCCAACATGGTGAAACCCTGTTTCTAGTAAAAATACAAATATTAGCTGGGCATGGTGGCACATGCCTGTAATCTAATATTTGTAAAAAATACAAATATTAGCTGGGCATGGTGGCACACGCCTGGCACACAGCTGAGGCAGGAGAATCACTTGAACCCAGGAGGTGAAGGTTGCAGTGAGCTGAGATCACGTCACTGCACTCCAGCCTGGCGACAGAGTGAGACTCTGTCTCAAAAAAAATAAAAAATAAAAAAGAGTAGTCCATTTCCACTGTTTTAGTTATTTTGAAATTTACAATAAATTGTTGTTAACTATAGTCATCCTATTTTGGTTCCAAATATTGATCTTATTCATTACATACAACTGTATTTTTGTGCCATTAACCATCCCCACTTTATCCCTGCCTTCTCACTACCCTTCCAAGCCTGGGCAACCACCATTCCACTCTTTATCACCACGAGATTGATTTTTTTTTAGCTTCCACATATGAGTGAGAATATGTGATATTTGTCTTTCTGTGCCCAGATTATTTCACTTAACATGATGTCTTCCAGTTCCATCAATGTTGTTGCAAATGACAAGATTTTGTTCTTTTTTTGTGGCTGAATAGTTTTTTGTTTTTTTTTGTTTTTTTTTGCTATTTCATTCATGCTTTTTTAAAAAATTTTTTTTATTATACTTTAAGTTCTAGGGTACATGCGCACAACATGCAGGTTTGTTACATATGTATACATGTGCCGTATTGGTGTGCTGCTCACATTAACTCGTCATTTACATTAGGTATATCTCCTAAGCCATCCATCCCCTCTCCCCACTCCCCACAACAGGCCTTAGTGTGTGATGTTCCCCTTCCTGTGTCCACATGTTCTCATTGTTCAATTCCCACCTATGAATGAGAACATGCAGTGTTTGGTTTTTTGTCCTTGCGATGGTTTGCTGAGAATGATGGTTTCTAGCTTCATCCATGTCCCTACAAAGGACATGAACTCATCCCTTTTTTATGGCTGCATAGTATTCCACGGTGTATATGTGCCACATTTTCTTAATCCAGTCTATCATTGATGGACATTTGGGTTGGTTCCAAGTCTTTGCTATTGTGAATAGTGCCGCAATAAACATATTTGTGCATGTGTCTTTAACAGCATGATTTATAATCCTTTAATCATATAACAGCATGATTTATAATCCTTTGGGTATATACCCAGTAATGGAATGGCTGGGTCAAATGGTATGTCTAGTTTTAGATCCTTGAGGAATTGCCACACTGTCTTCCACAATGGTTGAACTAGTTTACAGTCCCACCAACAGTGTAAAAGTGTTCCTATTTATCTACATCCTCTCCGGCTGAATAGTATTCTACTGTGCATATATGCAACACATTTTCTTTATCCATTTGTATTACTCAGGCTTCTCTAGAGGGACAGAACTAATAGGATATATATATATATATATATATATAGAGAGAGAGAGAGAGAGAGAGAGAGAGAGAGAGAGAGAGATAGGGGAGTTTATTAAGTATTAACTTACATGATCACAAGGTCTGACAACAGGCTGTCTGCAAGCTGAGGAGCAAGGAAAGCCAATCCAAGTCCCAAAACTGAAGAACTTGGAGTTGAATGTTCAAGGGCAGGAAGCATCCAGCATGGGAGAAAGATGTAGGCTGGGAGGTTAGGCCAATCTCTCCTTTTCTTGTTTTTCTGCCTGGTTCATATTTGCTGGCAGCTGATTAGATTGTGCCCACCAGATTAAGGGTGAATCTGCTTTCCCTAGCCCACTGACTCAAATGTTAATCTCTTTTGGCAACACCCTCGCAGATACACCCAGAATCAGTATTTTGTATCTTTCAATCTGAACAAGTTGACACTCAGTATTAACCATCACAAGTCCACTCCTAGTCAACTTGAACCGATACACATCTCCTGAGATCATACATGGTCTTCAAATAAAGACAATAGTAAGGTCACAATTGTGCCTAACACAATACAACTATCCTTCGTACAACGGGAAACATACCAATCCCCAAATACTGTTACATAAAGTTAACAATATTTAAATGCTGATATGAAGGCAATAAATCTTATGTCACAAGATAAAGGAAAAGGAAATAAAATAAAGATATTTTCTTAGTACAAGTTTATACATGCACAAACATGTTTTCAGCAAAAGAGAAGGAAACACTCAGGACAATTACAGTCCCCATTTCTGCAGCTGGTCACTTCGTCGTAACTGGTATTCATGACTACCTTATTCTACTAGCCATTCTGTATTCCCTCTGCCTTCAGCAAGCACCTCAGCAGGTTGTGGGTTTTTTCCTGGTGGAGTGACCCAAACCTTCATCCCTGAGGGGTCTGGGCCATTTGTAGTCCTGCCTGGATTGGGCTGTTGTAGTTTCCCATTGACCTTAATCACAGGACATGGTAATACTAAGAGACATCCTAATGGATCTCCTGTATTTCATGCATACTCTTCCTTCCCTCCATTGTGAAGTAGTAGACTGATTTCATCTTGATAGTCCGGGTCAATCACCACAGCCAACACTGTAACTCCCTTCTTAGCCTGTTGACTTAAAGGTAGGAGGAGCCCAAAGTGTCCAGGGGGCAATCTTAACTTCCAGTTTAATGGAATCATTGTTGTGTATCCTGGTTGCAGCGTTCTTCCCTCTGGAACTAAGACCTCTAGGCCATCAGAATGTAATGTCGTGGAAAAAGGAAGCAAAAATTTTGCTAGTGGATCACTAGGGGTGATGGTGAGTGGTACCACTTCCACTCTAACCCCTTAATTCTTGGACCTGTGTATCCTAGCTATGGGAGAAACAGTACCATATATTGGATGCTGATTCAGAGCATACATGGCTTTATGGAGAACATTGCCCCAGCCGTGCTAAGTATTGTCACCTAGTTGGCATTGTAATTGTGACTTCAAAAGGCCATTCCACCGTTTTGTCAATCCAGCTGCTTCAGGATGATGGGGAACATGGTAAAAACAGTGAATTCCATGAGCATGAGCCCACTGCTGCACTTCTTTAGCTGTAAAGTGAGTGCCTTGGTCAGAGGCAATGTTGTGTGAAATACCATGACAGTGGATAAGGCATTCCACGAGTCCACAGAAGATAGTCTTGGTAGAAGCATTATGTGCAGAATAGGCAAACCCATATCCAGAGAAAGTGTCTATTCCAGTGAGGAGAAACCTCTGCCCTTTCCATGAGGAAAGAAGTCCAATACAATCAACCTGCCACCAGGTAGCTTGCTGATCACCCCAAGGAATGGTGCCATGTAGAGGGCTCAGTGTTGGTCTCTGCTGCTGGCAAACTGGGCACTCAGTAGTGGCTGTAGCCAGGTCAGACTTGGTGAGTGGAAGTCCACGTTGCTGAGCCCAGGTGTGACCTCCATCCCTGCCGCCATGGCCACTTTGTTCATGGGCCCATTGGGTGATGACAGGGGTGGCTGGGAAAAGAGGCTGAGTGGTGTCCACAGAACAGGTTACCCTATCCACTTGATTATTAAAATTCTCCTCTGGCCGAGTGTGCTGGTTCATGCCTGAAATTCCAGCACTTTGGGAGGCCGAGGCAGGTGGATCACCTAAGGTCAGGAGTTCAAGACCAGCCTGACCAACAAGGTGAAACCCCATCTCTACTGCAAACACAAAAATTAGCCAGGCATGGTGGCAGGCACCTGTAGTCCCAGCTACTCGAGACCCTGAGACAGGAGAATTGCTTGAACCCAGGAGGCAGAGGTTGCAGCGAGCCGAGATTGTGCCACTGCACTCCAGCCTGGACAACCGAGCAAGACTCCGTCTCAAAAAAAAAAAAAAAATTCTCCTCTGTTGAGGTCACCTGTTGGTAAGTACTCACGCAGGATACAAATATCTTCAGTTTTTGCCCACTCAGAGAGGTCCATCCACATACCTCTTCCCCAAATTTCTTTGTCATCAATTTTCCAATCATGCTTCTTCTAAGTCCCTGACCAGCCAAACCATTGGCTACAGCCCATGAGTCAGTATATAATCACACATCTGGCCATTTCTCCTTCCATGCAAAGTGCACAACCAGGTGCACTGCTTGAAGTGCTGCCCACTGGGAAGATATCCCTTTACCATTGTCCTTCAGGGATGTCCTACAAAGGGACTGGAGTGCTGCAGCTGTCCACTTTCAGATGGTGCCTGCATATTGTGCAGAGCCATCTGTGAGCCAGGCACTAGTCTTCTCTTCCTCTGTCAACTGATCATAGGGAACTCCCCATGACGCCATTGGTGCAGGCTGGAAAGAGAAGGCAGGGTGGCAGGAGTGGAAACCATGAGCATTTGAGCCACTTCCTTGTGTAACTTACTTGTGCCTTCAGGACCTGCTTGAGCCCTATCACATATATACCATTTCCATTTGATGATGGAATGCTGTTGGTTGCACAACCCATTTTATAACTAGATAGGTCAGAAAGCACCCAGTTCATGATAGGCAGTTCAGGTCGCATGGTGAGTTGATGACCCATAGTCAAATGTTCAGTTTCCACCAAAGCCCAGTAACAGGTCAAGAGCTGTCTCTCAAAAGGAGAGTAGTTATCTGAAGAAGATGGCAGGGCCTTGCTCCAAAATCCTAGAGGCCTCCACTGTGATTCACTTCTGGGGGCCTGCCGAAGGCTCCAAACAGCATCCCTATCTGACACTGACCCCTCAAGCACTATTGGATCTGCTGGGTCATATGGCCCAAGTGGCAGAGCAGCTTGCACAGCAGCCTGGACCTGCTGCAGAGCCTTCTCCTGTTCTGGACCCTACTCAAAACTGGCAACCTTTCTGGTCACTCTATAAATGGGCCAGAGTAACACACCCAAATGAGTAATGTGTTGCCTCCAAAATCCAAATAGGCCCACTAGTCGTTGTGCCTCTTTCTTGGTTGTAGGAGGGGCCAAATGCAGCAACTTATCCTTCACCTTAGAAGGAATATCTTGACAGGCCCCACACCACTGGACCTCTAGAAATTTTACTGAGGTAGAAGGTCCCTGAATTTTTCTTGGCTTTATTTCCCATCCTCTGGCATGCAAATGTCTCACTAATAAGTCCAGTGTGTTTGCTGCTTCTTGCTCACTGGATCCAATCAGCATAACATCATCAATGTAATGGACTAGTGTGATATTTTGCAAAAGCAAAAAGTGATCAAGGTCTCTTTGAATCAAAGCTGGAGCATTGATATACCCCTGAGGTAGGACAGTAAAGGTATATTGTGGCCTTGCCAGCTAAAGGCAAATTGCTTCTGGTGGGCCTTATGGACAGGAATTAAGAAAAAGGCATTTGCTGAATCAATGGCTGCATACCAGGTACCAGAAGATGTGTTAATTTGCTCAAGCAATGAAACCACATCTGGTACAGCAGCTGCAACTGGAGTCACCACTTGGTTAAGCTTACGATAATTCACTGTCATTCTCCAAGATCCATCTGTCTTCTGCAAGGGCCAAATGGGAGAGTGGAACAGGGATGTGGTGGAAATCACCACGCCTCCATCTTTCAATTCCTTGGTGGTAGCACTAATCTCCGCATTCCCTCCAGGGGAGAGATACTGTTTTTGATTTACTATTTCTCTAGGTAGAGGCAGCTCTAATGGCTTCCATTTGTCCTTCCTGCTTAATAGCCCTCACCCTACCAGTCAGGCAGCCAATGTGGGAGTTCTGCCAGCTGCTAAGTATATCTATGCCAATGATGCATTCTTGCACTGGGGAAATGACCACAGGATGAGTCCAGGGGCAACTGGACCCACTGTAAGTCAGACCTGAGCTAAAACTCCATTAATTACCTGACCTCCACAAGCCCCTACTTTAACTGGAGGACCACAATGATGTTTTGGGTCCCCTGGAATCAACATCAGCGCAGAGCCAGTGTCCAGTATTCCCTGAAATGTCTGATCATTTCCTTTCTCTGATGCAGTTACCCTAGTAAAAGCCCAGAGGTCTCTTTGGGGAAGGATGGGAGAAAGATTCACTGCATAAATTGTTGGTAATGGGCTGGACGTGGTGACTCACATCTGTGATCCCAGCACTTCGGGAGGCAGAGGCAGGCAGATCACCTGATGTCAGGAGTTCGAGACCAGCCTGGCCAACATGGTGAAACCCTGCTTCTACTAAAAATACAAAAATTAGCCGGGCGTAGTGGCACACACCTGTAATCTCAGCTACTCAGGAGGCTGAGGCAGGAGAATCGCTTGAATCCGGGAGGCGGAGTTTGCAGTGAGCCGAGATTGTACTATTGCACTCCAGCCTGGGTGACAGAACAAGACTCTATAGCAAAAAAAAAAAAAAAAAAAAAAAATTGTTGGTAATGTAGTGGGGACCTTCCTCAAAGGGACCTGGCCTCGCCTTTATTCAAGGAGCTCTGGGTTGTCAATTGGCTCAAGTCTGGAAATTGATTGAGAAGCTGTGATTCTCTGTTTTTATCATTCAAATCAGTGTTTTGTCTATTCAACCTAGACATTTCCTGCTTGTATAAATTTAGTAGGAATGCAGTAGGCCTCCTATCAATTTCACTTCTAGGAACACCGTGATTAATTAGCCAATGCCAGAGCTCTACACAAGTCAGACTATTCTGATTGCTGCTTTGCCTCTGCTGTCCATTGTGGTAGCTATGCCCACCTTGCCTTTGACAGTTGAGTGCCACCACTTGGCCCCTGCCACCTCAGAATTCAGTTATTTCCATTGTATTTATTTATTATTTTTATTTTTTATTTCTGAGACGGAGTCTTGGTCTGTGGCCCAGGCTGGAGTGCAGTGGCTCAAATCTCGGCTCACTACAACCTCCACCTCCTGGTATCAAGCAATTCTCCTGCCTCAGCCTTCCCAGTAGATAGGATTACAGGCACCTGCCACCACACATGGCTAATTTTTGTTTTTTTAGTAGAGATGGGGTTTCACCATGTTGGCCAGGCTGATCTTGAACTCTTGACCTCAGGTGATCCACCCACCTCGGCCTTCCAAAATGCTGGGATTACAGGCATGAGCCAACGTGCCTGGCCTATTTCCATTGTATTTAAATTTTGTAGTTGAGCAACTGTGGTTCCCACTGTTATATACAGAGAAGAGGAATGACAGGACTCTTCAAAGATGCAGGTGCTGCCCTCACAAATCTATTTAGCAAGGCATTGGTCAAGGCTATATCTTCTGGACCCTCCCAGCTGGGATGAGTAGGTCTAAAGTCACTAATCTATTCCACCATCCCAATCTCCCTAAGCCGTTGGATCCCTTCCTCTACATTAAACCAAGAGAAATCGGGCATTTTAGCTCACTCACAGTGGACCGTATTTTAATCCATATTTCTGCTAACCAAGCAAGTAAACAATTAGAGCCTTTTTTAACTCCCCAAGCTGCAACATTAAAAGCAGAGTCCCTACTTAGTGAGTCAAATCAATAAATTCAGCCTGATCCAATTCTATGTTTCTTCCACAATTATCCCATACCCTTAGTATCCATTCCACTGCTGTTCTCCAGGTTTCTGTTTCTATAAATTAGAGAACTCAAACAGTTCCTTTTGACTGTAGTGCACCTCCTCATGGCTCACACTCTCAACCTCACCTCTAGGGGCCCACCAGGACTTTAGTTTAGTTATAGGTCTAGAAGCAAACAGAGGCATTGGGGGTGGCTCCTGAGGAGAATCAACGTTATCTTGCACGGCAGCTGCCTCGGGGGAGGCCATCGCTATTGCCTCAGGCAGTGCAGTTGCACCTCAGACAAAGGTGGAAAGGCTGATGGCAGCATGGGTCAGGGAGGGGATGCTGCTACTACTAGGGATGGGAAGCTGTTCCTTCTGGCAAAAAATATTCATCAGAGTTTACAAGCTCAGTGTCCCCAGCTTCATCAGGGTCCTCCCACAAATCCACATTCCAAGTTTCAGGGTCCCATTCTTTTCCCATGAATGCCCTCACTTTAACAGTAGACACCTGGCAAATCTATGCGTGTATCTTTCGTTGCAGGTCAGCCACTCACATGATAAGAGCTTGTATCTGTTTTTCCACAATTTCAGTTTTCTCTACAGGAGATACGACTCTCACTCAGGGCAATCTTAGCAGATTTGAGGCTCAGTATCTGTTTCTGATGCCAGGAGACAGAATTCCTGAGTTCATCATTTTCTTTCATCACTTTGTCCACTGAACTTAGGAGCAACCAACCAGCTTTATTATGTTCCTTGGTTCTCCACATATGGTCAAAGGTATTATGTACAGAGTAACTCAACTCTTTGCCTCTCTCGAGTGGTGAATCAGGAGTGTCAAATGCATTTATTTCGTATAACTCTCTAAACAGTTCACACCAAGGACTATCAGTGTTCTCCATACTCTTAGAAGTACAGTCCTTAGCATTTTTGGGTCTAATCATATTAAGCAGCCAAATCCAGAAACCCCAAAAATGAAAAAACTCCATCCTTAATATTCAGTTCCTATAGAACCACTCCTGATACCAAAATATGTGTTAGTCAGTGTTCTCTAGAGGGACAGTATTAATAGGATATATATATCCTATTAATATATACATATACACACACACACACGAAGGGGAGTTTATTAAGTATTAACTCATTTGATTACAAGGAACCACAATAGGCTGTCTGCAAGCAGAGGAGCAAGGAGAGCCAGTCCAACCCCCCACAACTGAAGAACTTGGAGTCTGATGTTTGTGGGCAGGAAGCACCCAGCACGGGAGAAAGATGTAGGCTGAGAGACTAGGCTGGTCTCTCCTTTCACATTTTTCTGCATGCTTTATATTCACTGTCAGCTGATTATATTGGGCCCACCAGGTTAAGGGTGGATCTGCCTTCCTCAGCCCACTGACTCAAACGTTAATATCTTTTGACAACACCCTCACAGCCACACCCAGGATCAATACTTTGTATCCTTCGATCCAATCAAGTTAACATTCAGTATTAACCATTATACCATTCATCCAATGATGGAAAATCAGTTGATTTCAATCTGATTTTGGGTATCTAATTATTAGGGTACTTGGTATAATAAATTTTTAAATGTATCAGGAAGCTAAAGAACGAGTCATGAATAAACAAAAAATATTCATTATACAATATGGATACCATAGAATATTTCACCCATTCTAAAATGTAATTTCCTTCTACTTCTCATCTTAACATCTCAAACTGGGATCAGTAGTATAACACTTGTCAGTAATTGCCTCTGCATGTGCATCAAAACTTGCAGAATGACCATCGCCCACTTGGCAGAAATTTCCTGAGTCCACAACAGAATGCCCTTAAGAAATGCCTCATCACCAACATTCTTGATGGTCAGATGTTGATATTTGTTAAGGTCTTTAAAGAGTCTGGGATTTTACTCTCCTCGCAAGCTAACAAGCTACCTGTTAAATTGTGTGGATCCAAGCATGGGGTGGATTCTGGCAGAAGACGTGAGACTCGAGGGGTTAGAGAAAAAAGTCTGCATTTCTCAAGTCAAAAGCAATAGATGGAGTGCTCAGGTGATGTTCATGAGGTTTCCCAAGCCTCCCAATTCCCACAGGGACAACACAGGTGGCCTAGATGGACAAATTGGGTTGTATTACAGGATAAAAACATTGAGCTGGGAGATTTGTCATTTTTACAGTGAGTGGCAAATAGGCTGGCTCACTGTTGGGATGTTACCTCAGCAAACACCACCCTAAGGAATAGCTTAGGGAAGGAGTGGTCAGGGCCTTGCATTCTTGGCATACCCTGCAAGGGCATGGTGCACTCAAGGTCATTGCATAGTCTTTCCCATCAATATTGTATTAGAAAACAGACATCAATATCTGAATTCAAAAATGGTTTAGAAGAATTGGTCTATCAGTATAAAATTATTTTTAGTATACCTTAACTAATTTATTTAGTTTCTATTTTCTTTGTATGAATGTACAACAATAATATGATAAAAATCTACCATAATAATCTAAATAACTCAATAAATGTAAAATAAAAATTCTTTTTTTTTTTTTTTTTGAGATGGAGTCTCACTCTGTTGCCAGGCTGGAGTACAATGGCACAATCTTGGCTCACTACAACCTCCGCCTCTCATGTTCAAGCGATTCTCCTGCCTCAGCCTCCTGAGTAGCTGGGACTACAGGCATCCGCCACCACGCCCAGCTAATTTTTTTTATTTTTAGTAGAGACGGGGTTTCACCATGTTGGCCAGGATGGTCTCGATCTCTTGCCAAGATCATGCCACTGCACTCCAGCCTGGGAAACAAAGAGTGAAACTCAGTCTCAAAAAAAAAAAAAAAAAAGATTATGTTTAAATGCTGTAGCATTTAAATATTAGACATTAAGTCTTCATAATAATTCAATCAAATAGTGTTTATTTTTATGTCTACATTTTAATAGTAAAATGTATATGCACAGAAGTATATATAAAATATATATGTAAAGTTAATAAAATATGGACTAAACATCTATGAAAATACCACCGAGGTCAAGAAAGAGAAGATTGCTAGCTTTATAGAAGCTCATTGTGCTCCTTGGAGGTAAGCATTAGACCTTTTTTTTTTTTTTTTTTTTTTGACACAATCTCACTCTGTCAGCAAAGATGAAATGCAGTGGTGTCATCATAGGTCATTGCAGCCTTGACCTCCCTGGCTCAACTGATCCTCCCACCTTAGCCTCCCAAGTTGCTGGGACACCACCACGTGGCTAATTTTTTTTTTGTTGTTGTTAAATAAATATGAGGCCCAGGCTGTGTTGCCCAGGACTAGTCTCAAACTGGTAGGCTCAAGTGATCCTCCTGCTGTGGCCTCCCAAATTGCTGGGATTACAGACATGAGCCACTGTACCTGGCCCGTTAGACCAAATTTTATGATATCTTTGGTTTCTCTATGGTTTTTGCCAATTATGTATACATATCTAAACAATACAGGGCAGGGTTATTATTATTATTTTTGCTCTGTTTGAAATGTGGGTAAATGGAGTCATAGTGCAGATACTCTTTTGTTACTTAATTATTTCACTTAACATATTGTTGCTTATTGTGCCATGGTTGTCCATTGCATGAATACACCACAGTTTGTTATTTATTCATCTAATTATGGAAATTGTTATTGTTTCCAGTTTTGGGCTAGTGTGAGTGAAGCTGCTCTGAACGTTATTGTGCAAGCTTTTCTGTGGACATAGGTTTTTACTTCTCTTGAGTAACTATCTAGCAACAAATTACTAGGGATTTCTGAGTTACATGAATACATGGTTAACTTTAAAAGAAACTGCCAAACTGGTTTTTTTCCTTCTTTTTTTGTTTTTTTGTTTTTTGTTTTTTGAGATGAAGTTCCACTCTTGTTGCCCAAGCTGGAGTGCAATGTTGTGATCTCAGCTCACTGCAATTTCCACCTTCCTGGTTCAAGTAATTCTCCTGCCTCAGCCTCCCGAGTAGCTGGGATTACAGGTGTGAGCCACTGTGTTGGACCTAAACCGTTCTCCAAATTGGCTGTACTATTATTTTGTATTCAAACTAACAACATACGAGTTCCAGTTACTTCACATCCTTGCCACTGCTAGAAATGGCCAATCTTTTTAATATGAGTAATTCTTGTGGATGTGTAGTGACACATCTTATTAAAGTTTCAATTTGCCTTTCTCTACTGAGTAACGATGTTGGGCATTTTCTCCAGTGCTTATTGCCATCTGTGTATCTTCTTGGGCAAAGTAGCCAAATCTTTTGCCCATTTTTTTGGAAGGGTAGGGGCTGTCTCCTTATTGAATTGTAAGATTATTATAAATATATTATGTATTATAATTATTTTTGAGACTGAGTCTAGCACTTTTGCCCAGGCTGGAGTGCAGTGGAGTGAGTTCCACTCACTGCAGCTCTTCTCCTACCTCAGCCTCCCGAGTAGCTGGGATTACAGGCATGTGCCACCATGCCCAGCTAATTTTTGTATTTTTAGTGATCTCAGCTCACTACAATCTCTGCCTCCCGGGTTCAAGCGATTCCCCCACCTCAGCCTCCTGAGTAGCTGGGACTACAGGTGTGCACCACCACGCCCATCTAATTTTTTGTATTTTAGTAGAGATGAATTTTCACCATGTTGGCCAGGATTGTCTCGATCTCCTGACCTCGTGATCTGCCTGCCTTGGCCTCCCAAAGTGTTGGGATTACAGGCATGAGCCACTGCGCCCAGCTCTGCAGTATTATTTCTCATTTGGGGTTTATTTTTTCCTGCACTCTCTTGTACTTTTCAGTATGTACGTCTTACACATGATTTGTCGGAATTATTCATATTTTATGATTTTTTTCTTTTTTACATTTTATTGAGACAGAGTCTGTCACCCAGTGGTGTGATCATAGCTCACTACAGCCTTGACCTCCTGGGCTTAGGTAATCCTCCCACCTCAGCCTCCTGAGTAGCTGGGACTATAGGCATGTGCCACCACTCCTAGTAATTTTTTTTTTTGAATTTTTTATAGAGACAGGGTTTTACCACGTTGCCCAGGCTGGTCTCAAACTCCTGGACTCAAGCTATCCACCCACCTTTACCTCACAAGGTGCTGGGATTACAGCCGTGAGCCACTGCAGGTGGCTCATTGTATGATTTTTTTTTTTTTTTTTTTTTTTTTTTTTTTTTTTTTGAGATGGAGTCTTGCTCGGTCGCCCAGGCTGGAGTGCAATGGTGCGATCTCGGTTCACTGCAACATCCGCCTCCCGGGTTCAAGTAATTCTCTGCCTCAGCCTCCCAAGTAGCTGGAATTACAGGCGCCCGCCACCGTGCCCGGCTAATGTTTTGTATTTTTAGTAGAGACAAGGTTTCACCATCTTGGCCAGGCTGGTCTTGAACTCCTGACCTCGCGATCCACCCTCCTTGGCATCCCAAAGTGCTGGGATTACAGGAGTAAGCCACCGTGTCCGGCTATGATTTTTTTGTTTGTTTGTTTTTTGAGACGGAGTCTCGCTCTGTCGCCCAGGCTGGAGTGCAGTGGCCGGATCTCAGCTCACTGCAAGCTCCGCCTCCCGGGTTTACGCCATTCTCCTGCCTCAGCCTCCCAAGTAGCTGGGACTACAGGCGCCCGCCACCTCGCCCGGTTAGTTTTTTTTGTATTTTTTAGTAGAGACGGGGTTTCACCGTGTTAGCCAGGATGGTCTCGATCTCCTGACCTCGTGATCCGCCCGTCTCGGCCTCCCAAAGTGCTGGGATTACAGACTTGAGCCACCGCGCCCGGCCGATTTTTAAATGATACTTATTTTTATTTTTTTTTGAGATGTAGTCTCACTCTGTCGCCCAGGCTGGAGTGCAATGGCACGATCTCGGCTCACTGCAACCTCCACCTCCCAGGTTCAAGTGATTCTCCTGCCTCAGTCTCCCTAGTAGCTGGGATTACAGGCGCACACCACCACGTCCAGCTAATTTTTGTGTTTTTAGTAGAGATGGGGTTTCGCCATGTTGGCCAGGCTGTTCTCGAATTTCTGACCTCAGGTGATCCACCTGCCTCAGCCTCCCAAAGTGCTAGGATTACAGATGTGAGCCACCGTGCCCAGCCTTATGATACTTAATATTTATTTATTTATTTTGAGGCAGGGTCTTACTCTTGCCGGGTCTGGAGTGCAGTGGCATGATCGTGGATCACTGCAATCTCTGCTTCCTGAGCTCAAGTGTTGATCCTCCCACCTCAGCCTTGCAGGTAGCTGGAACTACAGGTGCATGCCACCACATCCAGGTAACTTTTTAAAAATTTTGTAGAGATGGGGTCTCCTATATTGCCCAAGCTGGTCTCGCACTCCTGAGCTCAAACAATCCTTTCACCTTAGCCTCCCAAAGTGCTGGGGTTACAGGCATAAACAACTGTACCTGGCCTTCATGCTACTTTATTTTTTATGAAAAAAATATATATATACACACACATTTCTTGAGACAGAGTTTTGCTGCTGTTGCCCAGGCTGGAGTGCAATGGTCCAATCTCGGCTCACTGCAACCTCTGCCTCCCAGTTTCAAGTGATTCTCCTTAGCCTTTTGAGTAGTTGGAATTACAGGCGCGCCACCACGCCTGGCTAATTTTGTATTTTTAGTAGAGATGGGGTTTCACCCTGTTGGCCAGCCTGGTCTCCAACTCCTGACCTCAGGTGATCTACCCACCTCAGCCTCCCAACATGCTGGGATTACAGGAGTGAGCCATCATGCCTGGACCTTGATGCCACTTTAAATCATTACCTTTATAAATTTTTATTAATTGTTGCTGGTATATAGAATTATAATTGATTTTTGTACGTTGACCTTATATCCTGTGACATTGCTAAACTTTGTCCTAGTAGTTCTGGTTACTGGTTCTAGTATTTTCTGTATATTCTATAGGATTTTCTACATAGACAATCATGTCTGTCAATGAAGACACATTTACTGGCCGGGCGCAGTGGCTCACGTCTGTAATCCCAGCACTTTGAGAGGCCGAGGCAGCCAGATCATGACGTCAGGAGTTCGAGACCATCCTGGCTAACATGGTGAAACCCTGTCTCTACTCAAAATACAAAAAACCAGCTGGGCATGGTGGCATGCACCTGTAGTCCCAGCTACTCAGGAGGCTGAGGCAGGAGAATCGCTTGAACCCAGGAGGCAGAGGTTGCAGTGAGCCGAGATCATGCCACTGCGCTCCAGCCTGGGTGATAGAGCGATACTCCATTTCGAAAAAAGAAAAAAAAAAAAAAGACACATTTACTTAAGCTTTTCTAAACCGTATGTCTTACATTACCTTTCTTGTTTGCCATATTGTACTGGTCAGGACCTTCAATACCATATTGAATAGAAGTGGTGAACAGAGACATTCCTTTTTAGCATATTTAAGACATTTACTCTTTCACCATGAAGTGTGATTTTAGCTGAATGTTTTCCACAGGTGTCGTTTATCAGGCTAAGTTCCCTTTTATTCCTAGGTTGCTGAGAGTGTGATTATGATGTGTCTGTAGTGTTTTTGTCTATTCTGCTCTGGGTTCATTGAGTTTCCTGGATCTGTAAGCTTATAGTTTTCATCAAAGCACAGTAAATGAATGGTATGCAATGCAGGTGGACTGAGGTGCCTACTACATCTGATGTGCATAGCTGAGATTGTATGTATGCCCAGCATCCAATCCTTTAGCAAAGCATTTCTTTCCCTTTTCATATGGTTTGCATGATGATCCTGTACCACTATGCCCCAAGACTAGTCCATGACTCAAGCTGGACTCATTGATCAGAGCCCTTCCTAGGACTTTACTGTTAACTGTATCGCCAGGTTACAGCTAACAGGATGTAACACTGCCCACACTCTTCCAGGAGTCATAGGTAGACAAATTGCAAGAGGAGAGTGACATGAAAAGAGAGGAACTGAGCTAGAGAAAGCCCTGAAAATATTGAGGCTGGGGATGTAGTCAGGTGGAAGTTGCCTATACATGGACATTTTAGTTTTGAGGGCCAATAATTTATTCTTTTGCTAAAACTAACATGAGAGTTTTATTATTTTTATTTTTGCTCAACTACAATGCAGTGCTTATAAGCCACACTAGGAATCTGTAATTTCTTGAGGAAAAAGGTAGGAGTATATTTCAAGTTACATTTTTTTTTTTTTTTTAACACAGAGTCTCGCTCTGTCACCCAAGCTGGAGTGCAGTGGCACAATCTTGGCTCAGTGCAAACTCTGCCTCCCAGGTTCAAGCGATTCTCCTGCCTCAGCCTCCTGAGTAGGTGGGATTACAGATGCCCACCACCACGGCTGGCTAATTTTTGTGTTTTTTAGTAGAGATGGGTTTCATCATTTTGGTCAAGCTGGTCTCGAACTCCTGACCTAATGATTCACCCACTTTGGCCTCCCAAAGTGCTGGGATTACAGGCATGAGACACCATACCTGGCTACATTTTTAAAAGGAATATAGGTGGGGCACGGTAGCTCATGCCTGTAATCCCAGCGCTTTGGGAGGCCAAGGCAGGTGGGTCACAAGGTCAGGATATCGAGACCATCCTGGCTAACATGATGAAACCCTGTCTCTACTGAAAATATAAAAAATTAGCTGGGTGTGGTGGCGGGTGCCTGTAATCCCAGTTACTTGGGAGGCTGAGGCAGGAGAATGGCGTGAACCAGGAGGCGGAGCTTGCAGTGAGCTGAGATCATGCCATTGTACTCCAGCCTGGGCGACAGAGCGAGATTCCGTCTCAAAAAATAAAAATAAAAAATAAAAAATAAAAGGAATATAAAACTACTTCTTGACCACTGTTCACCAGTATTCACAATAAACAATATACAATTGGAATAACACTCTGACTACTACAAACTTATTTTTCCTGGCTTCTGGTGAACCAGTAAAACGAATATTGAAAAGACTGTAAGGAATGAGCAGGGATAAAGAAAAAACATCCAGATCAATAGTTTAAGATAAAACCCTTGTTCTTCCAGGTCCTAAACTACAACCATCTCTAACCATCTGATTAGGTTTCCATGAAGCGAGCCTCAGATATTCCATGAATCATGACCATTGAATCAACATAGCACAGGGATTTCAACTTTTTGTAAAGAAAAGGTTCACGAGATGAATCTTTACATGTCCATTTTAGTCTTGTTTAAAACACACCAGGCTTTGTCTAGTTTCCTCTTCTGGGTGGGGAGGTTGTTGGCAGTGATACAGTTTTTCCTTTCAGGAATTCTGTAAACAAACCGTTATGTTTATGACTACATGTATAGATATAGATTCTGATTAGGTGCTGTATTAGTCCATACTCACACTGCGATAAAGACATACCCGAGATGGGGCAATTTACAAAAGAAAGAGGTTTAATGGACTTGCAGTTCCAAGTGGCTGGGGAGGCCTCACAATCATGGTGGATGGCAAGGAGGAGCAAGTCACATCATACAAGGATGGCAGAAGGCAAAGAGAGAGCTTGTGCAGGGGAGCTCCTCTTTATAAAACCATCACATCTCGTGAGACTTATTTACTATCACAAGAACAGCACAGGAAAGACTTGCCCCTGTGATTCAATTACCTCACACTGGGGCCCTCCCACAACACATGGGAATTCAAGATGAGATTTGGGTGGGGACACAGCCAAACCGTATCATTCCACCTCTTGCTTCTCCCAAATCTTATGTCCTCACATTTCAAAACCAATCATGCCTTCCCAACAGTCCCCCAAAGTCTTGACTCATTTCAGCATTAACTCAAAAGTCCACAGTCCAAAGTCTTGCCTGAGACAAGGTAAGTCCCTTCCACCTATGAGCCTGTAAAATCAAAAGCAAGTTACTTACTTCCTAGATACAATGGGGGTACAAGCATTGGGTAAATACAGATCCCAAATGGGAGAAACTGGCCAAAACAGAGGTATTACAGGCCCCATCCAGTCAAAATCAAGCAGGGCAGTCAAATCTTTTTTTTTTTTTTTGAGACAGAGTCTCACTCTGCCTAGAATGCAGTGGGCAATCTTGGCTCACTGCAACTTCTACCTGCCAGGTTCAAGCGATTCTACTGCCTCAACCTCCCAAGCAGCTGGGGTTAGAGGCACCCACCACCATGCCCAGTTAATTTTTTGTATTTTTAGTAGAGAAAGGGTTTCACCATGCTGGCCACTGTGGTCTCAAACTCCTGACCGCAAGTGATCCACCCACCTCTGCCTCCCAAAGTGCTGGGATTACAGGCATGAGCCACCACGCCTGAACAAGCAGTCAAATCTTAAAGCTCCAAAATTATCTCCTTTGACTTCATGTCTCACATCCAGGTAACACTGATGCAAGAGGTGAGTTCCCATGGTCTTGAACAGCTTCACCTGTGGCTCTGCAAGGTACAGCTTCCCTCCTGGCTGCCTTCATGGGCTGGCATTGAGTGTCTATGGCTTTACCAGGTGCACAGTGCAAGCTGTCAGTGGATCTACCATTCTGAGGTCTGGAGGACAGTGGCCCTCTTCTCACAGCTCCACTAGGCAGTGCTCCAGTAGGGACTTTATGTGGGGGCTACGACTCCACATTTCCCTTATGCACTCTACCTAGCAGAGAGTCTCCATGAGGGCCCCGCCCCCGGAGCAAACTTCTGCCTGGGCATCCAGGCATTTCCATACAACTTCTGAAATCTAGGCGAAGGTTTCCAAACTTCAATTCTTGACTTCTGTGCACCTGCAGGCTCAACAGCATGTGGAAGCTACCAAGGCTTGGGGCTTGTACCCTCTGAAGCCACAGCCCATGGTGTACTTTGGCCCCTCTTCACCATGGGCGGAGCAGCCGGGACGCAGGGCACCAACTCCCTAGACTGCATACAGCATGGGAACCCTGGGCTGGGCCGATGAAACAATTTTTTTCCTCCTAGGCCTCTGGGCCTGTGATGGGAGGGGCTGCCGTGAAGCCCTCTGACATGCCCTGGAGACATGTGATTAACATTCATCTCCTTGTTACTTATCCACATTTCTGCAGCCAGCTTGAATTTCTCCTCAGAAAATGTGGGAAAGTTAGGAGCTACTTAGAGACATGTTGAATGGCTTTGCCCAAAATAATGACAGCAATATGGACAATAAGGTCCAGACTGACCTAGTCTCAGATGTAAATGAGGAACTTTTTGGGAACTGGAGCAAAGATGACAAAGATGACTCTTGTTATGTTTTAGTGAGGAGACTGGTGGCATTTTGCCCCTGCACTTGAAATTTGTGGAACCTTGAACTTGAGAGAGATGATTTAGGGCATCTGTCTTCTTCTGAGCCCTCCAAACTGTTCCAAATTCTGCCTGTTACCCAGTTCCAAGGGTGCTTCCACATTTTCAGATATCTTTTCAGCAACGCCCCACTCTACTGGTACTAACTTACTATATTAGTCCATTTTCATGCTGCTGCTAAGACATACCCTGGCTCACGCCTGTAATCCCAGCACTTTGGGAGGCCGAGGCAGATGGATCACAAAGTGAGGAGTTTGAGACCAGCCTGGCTAACATGGTGAAACCCCCTCCCCTGTCTCTACTAAAGATACAAAAATTAGCCGGGCGTGCTGGTGGGGGCCTGTAGTGCCAACTACTCAGGAGGCTGAGGCAGGATAATTGCTTGAACCCAGGAGGCAGAGGGTGCAGTGAGTCGAGATCATACTCTGGGGGACAGAGCATCTCAAAAAAAAAATAATAATAATTAAATAAAAAAGAATACCCGAGACGGGGTAATTTATACAGGAAAAAGGTCTAATGGACTTACAGTTACATGTGGCTGGGGAGGCCTCTTAATCATGGTGGAAGGCAAGGAGGAACAAGTCACGCCTTACATGGATGGCAGCAAAGAAGGAGTTTGTGCAGGGGAACTCCTCTTTATAAAACCATTGGATCTCAGGAGATTTATTTACTATTATGAGAACATCACAGGAAAGACTTGCCCCCATGATTCAATTACCTTCCACTGGGTCCCTCCCACAACACATGGGAATTCAAGATGAGATTTGAGTGGGGACACAGCCAAACCATATCAGGTGCTTTTAAAATATCCAATTCAGCTGGGCACGGTGGCTCATGCCTGTAATCAAAGCACTTTGGGAGGCTGAGGTGGGAGGATCACCTGAGGTCAACAGTTTAAGACCAGCCTGGTCAACATGGTGAAACCCCGTCTCTACTAAAAATACAAAAATTAGCTGGGTGTGGTGGCACATGCCTGTAGTCCCCGCTACTCAGGAGGCTGAGGCAGGAGAATCACTTGAACCTAGGAGATGGAGATTACAGTGAGTCAGGATCATGCCACTGCACTCCAGCCTGGGTGAAAGCAGCGAGACTCCATCTCAAAATAAATAAATAAATAAATAAAAATATCCAATTTAAATTATGCAATTAATTAAAGAATTATCTATTTAATGTCATGACTTCAGGAACATTTTCAACTTAACATGAAGTGATTTATTTCTTAGAATCCTCTGAATGATGGCATCTCAGAAATATGGGCTTACTCATGATTTTTTGTTTTGGCGAACGGTTCAAAACAACAAAAAAAGGCCGGGCATGGTGGCTCATGCCTGTAATCCCAGCACTTTGGGAGGCCGAGGCAGGCGGATCACCTGAGGTCAGGAGTTCAAGACCAGCTTGGCTAACATGGTGAAACCCCGTCTCTACTAAAAATACAAAAATTAGCCAGGTGTTGTGGTGGGCGCCGTAATCCCAGCTACAGGGAGCTGAGGCGGAGGTTGCAGTGAGCCGAGATCGCACCACTGCACTCCAGCCTAGGGGACAAGAGCAAGACTTTGTCTCAAAAAAAAAAGAAAAACAAACAAAAAGAAAAATGTTTATATATCCATCTTATGTATACACACACACACACACAAACCACAATGGTTCTTAAGTATATAACAAGTTCTAATTGAGTAATGACTATGGAAATTTCCCCCGACATTTAGAAAAGCTGTTCTCTAATGCCGAGGAAATAATATACCATCGTACCAAATATTCTTTTCTGGTAAGGGAAGCAACCACAGAAAGCTTTCATTTGTTGAAGGCAACCAGTGCTATTGATGCAAACAAAACAAAATCCCAATGACTCTCCCCAAACTACTTTTATTTATTTTTGTTTGAGTCAGGGTCTCAATCTGTCACCCAGACTGGAGTGCAGTGGCATGATCTCAGCTCACGGTAACCACTGCCTCTTGGGTTCAAGCTATTCTCTTGTGCCAGCCTCCCAAGTAACTGGATTATAGGTATGTGCTACCATGCCCAGCTAATTTTTTTTTTTTCCTTCCCAAGACGGAGTCTCGCTGTATCACCGGGCTGGAGTGCAGTGGCATCATCTTGGGTCACTGTAAATTCCGCTTCCTTTGTTCAAGCGATTATCCTGCCTCAGCCTCCTGAGTAGCTGGGATTACAGGCGCCTGCCCTCACACCTGGCTAATTTTATATTTTTCAGTAGAGACGAGGTTTCACTATGTTGGCCAGGCTGGTCTTGAACTCCTGACCTCAGGTGATCTGCCCACTTCAGTCTTCCAAAGTGCTGGGATTACAGGCGTGAGCCACTGTGCCTGGCCTAATTTTTGTATTGTTTAGTAGAGACAGGGTTTCACCATGTTGATGAGGTGGGTCATTAACCCAAACTACTTTCTTTCTTCCTTTTTTTTGAGACCAAGTTTCGCTCTTGTTGCCCAGGTTGGAGTGCAATAGCACAATCTCGCCTCACCGCAACTTCCGCCTCCTGGGTTCAAGCAATTCTGCCTCAGCCTCCCAAGTAGCTGGGATTACAGGCATGCGCCACCACACCTGGCTAATTTTGTATTTTTAGTAGAGATGGGGTTTCTCCATGTTGGTCAGACTGGTCTTGAACTCCCCACCTCAGGTGATCCACCTTGGCCTCCCGAAGTGCTGGGATTACAGATGTGAGCCACCGTGCCCAGCCATAACCCGAACTACTTTCAAAATGAACATATCAAACTTGATTTTTATTAGAATGCAGTTATTTCTTCACATTAGTAAAGCAAAAAGCAAGAGCCCAGTTTTATATACATTTCATATTTTCTTCTTTTGCTAACACCAAGTCTGCTTTATCTGGATTTTCCATTTCATGAGTATCAATTCTCCACTGCTGTCTGCACAGCCAATTATTTTTTTCAGGATCAAGTCTCTTGGTTTGTCTGCAGCATCTCTTTCCTTCTCTGATTTTAATGTCATCCAATTGTCAGGTAAATATTTTCTTCTTGTACCATCTTTTTAACAGCTTTTTTGAGAATTAAATGTTTCAAGTAACTCTGGACAAGCTAGTTTCTTCAGGTTCCCAAGTACTTTCAGCATCTATAAATCCCTTCCACATCAGGAAATGCTCTACCTTGCCATTCACTGCACATTGACCCAGTACTTTTTCCACTACAAATTCTTCAGGCTCTGCCTCAACTTTTTTTTTGGAGATGGAGTTTCACTCATGTTGCCCAGGCTGGAGTGCAGTGGCGCCATTTCAGCTCACCACAACCTCCGTCTCCCAAGTTCAAGTGATTCTCCTGCCTCAGCCTCCTGAGTAGCTGGGATTACAGGCATGTGCCACCATACCCAGCTCATTTTTGTATTTTTAGTAGAGAAAGGGTTTCTCCATGTTGATCAGAGTGGTCTCGAATTCCCAACCTCAGGTCATCTGCCCGCCTCGGCCTCCCAAAGTGCTGGATTACAGGCGTGAGCCACCGTGCCCAGCCCCAGCTTTTTTATTCTATTATTTCCTTTCCATTTTTCTGCTCACCACCTCACACTGCTCTGGGTTGAAGGTCTGCAGTGTCTCCAGCCCTGCATGCCTCAAGCTCAAGCTTCGTCTCAAGGGCTAAATTTAGATTTTAAAAAGATCACTCTGTCCTTGGTGTGGAAACAGAGATGAAGGAGGGGTCAAAGTAGAGGCAAGAAGACCATTTTGACCTGTTTAAAGCATCCAAGTCAAACAGGGTAACTTTAATCAACCCTGAAAGCCTAAAGTAATGAGACAATTGGGCAGATACAGGAGATATCAGTAGACTTGCTTAAAAACTGGTTTTGAAGGGAAGAAAATTGAATGATTTTCATATTTTGATTTGAGATGATTATAAGACATAGAAAACAAGGAAGAACAAGAGTGGGCAGAGGGATGAGTTTGGGTTTGGTTGTTTTGAAAGAAGTGCTTTAGGGGGTCATTTCAAATGTGGGTTGAAAATATGTATGGGGATCCCAGATCCCACATGGTAAACTGATTTTGTTTTGTTTTTGAGACCAAGTCTTGCTCTGTCACCCAGGCTGGAGTGCAGATCTCAGCCTGGTGTGGGATCTCAGCTCACTGCACCTCCGTCTCCCAAGGTTCAAGTGATTCTCATGCCTCAGTCTCCCAAGTAGCTGGGACTACAGGCGCCCACCACCACGCCCAGCTAACTTTTTTGTATTTTTAGTAGAGACGGGGTTTCACCATGTTGGTCAGGCTGGTCTCAAACTCCTGACCTCAGGTGATCTACCTGTCTTGGCCTTCCAAAGTTCTGGGATTACAGGTGTAAGCCACTGCACCCGGCCCTTGATTTATTTTTAAAAGTTTTATTATTTGGCTTCAATCTCATTTATATATGAGGAAAATGAAGCTCAGAAGAGTTTCAATGATTTAATGGAGGACTTAAAATATTAGAAAAAAGGGTTTTATTATTAAGAGAATTTAAATGAAGACATTAATAGAAAATGAAAAGAAATTATGAACTCTTTCAAAACCTTTCAATTCAATGTTCTAGTTCTTCATTTCCTTGATACAACTCTGTACCATGGTCATAATTTTTCTGTCTCATGAATAGGAGGAAAAATGATAGGAGTGGAGACTATCCTGAGGAATACTTCTGAGATTAGTGGATACGTGTTCAATGAATAAGTCAGGTACGCCTAAAAAAACACTGAACGTATATGTACATCACAGTCAGTATCTAATACCGTGAACAGTTAGTCAAAACAGCTGTCTCTTTCCTAACCATTTTGCCATACTACAATGATCTACTTAAAATACAAATTTCACAACTTCAATGATTCTTCACTGCCCACAATTAACGCACTGCTTCATAGACTATGTTCTACCAATTATACATTGCCTATATATAATAGTCACTGTAAAGAAATAATGAACAGGCGTGGTGGCTCATGCCTGTAACCCCAGCACTCTGGGAGACTGAGGCAGGGGAATCGCTTAAGGCTAGGCGTTTTGAGAGCAGCCTGGGCAACAGAGTGAAACCTTTAGGCTACAAAAAAAAAAAAAAAAAAAAAGAAAAAGAAAGGTGGGGCGGGGGGCGGGAGGGGGCCTGGGCGTGGTGGCTCACGTCTGTAATCCCAACACTTTGGGAGGCCGGGGTGGGTGGATCACCTGAGGTTGGGAGTTCGAGACCAGCCTGACCAACATGGAGAAACCCCATCTCTACTAAAAATACCAAAAAAAAAAAAAAAAAAAAAAAAAAAAAAAAAAAAAAAATTAGCCAGGCACGGTGGCGCATGCCTGTAATCTCAGCTACTCGGGAGGTTGAGGCAGGAGAATTGCTTGAACCCAGGAAGTGGAGGTTGTGGTGAGCCAAGATCACGCCATTGCACTCCAGCCTGAGCAACAAGAGTGAAACTCAGTCTCTCTCTCTTTCTCTCACACATACACACACACTAGCAGGGTATAGTGACATGTGGCTGTAGTCCCAGCTATTTAAGAGGATGAGGTGGGAGGTCTGAGTTAAGCCCAGGAGCTCGAGGCTGCAGTGAATCAAGATCATGCCACTGCACTCCAGGACAAGCCCATGTCTTCAAAAAACAAAAAAAATTTAAAAAGCAATGTGTTGAACAAACACCAAGTACAAAGTATACTAATACAGTGGATAAATGTTACTCCAATTCTGATTCACTGACTGCCAGGATCAGCATGACAATGCAGATGGAACTCAAGAGTCTGTCATAACAGGCTATCCAGCTGACTGTTCTGAATGTGAAAGTTTTAGAAACACTGTTCCAGAGGGTAAAAATGAGGGGACCTAATTTCTTCTCTTTTAGGAATCTTACCCACCAAAAGGTATTGCAATCATCTGTTGTGGGGCTGGAATTCCTAAAACCTCTCAAAGCATGCTGTGTGAATACAAGGACAGTGTTCAGATTTCTGACTCTAACAGACCATCTAGCCATGGAAGCCTACAGCCCTTTTAAAACATATACTTTCAGTGTTGTGAGCGGAGTATATTTAACATACTGCTAGTATGTATATGTGCTTAAAACAAAAATGAAGTTCTTATCTCTAGCAGAACCGGAGTCACACCTAAATTACAGCATTCAGACAAGGCCTTCATTTTAAGTAGACATAACAGAATTTTAAATTTATAAAATTAATGTATCGCGTACATTCACTTTACATATTCAAAAAAAGCTAAAGTTAAGAAATTAAAAAGTTGAGGCCGGGCGCAGTGGCTCAAGCCTGTAATCCCAGCACTTTGGGAGGCCGAGACGGGCGGATCACGAGGTCAGGAGATCGAGACCATCCTGGCTAACATGGTGAAACCCCGTCTCTACTAAAAAATACAAAAAACTAGCCGGGCGAGGTGGCGGGCACCTGTACTCCCAGCTACTCGGGAGGCTGAGGCAGGAGAATGACATAAACCTGGGAGGCGGAGCTTGCAGTGAGCTGAGATCTGGCCACTGCACTCCAGCCTGGGAGACAGAGCGAGACTCCGTCTCAAAAAAAAAAAAAAAAAAAAAAAAAATTAAAAAGTTGAAAAATAAGAGGTAGTAGTACCGAGTGATATTCTGGCATTCTATTAAATATTCTACACTAGAAGATTATAGGGAAAAGGGACCTGAATTCTAAAAGAACAATTGTAGAGAAGGCAACCCTATGGTCTTGGGAAAAGACAAAAATGGAAGGAAAAATACATTCAAATTGTATCCTAAAAATTGTTAGACATGCACCGCTTACAATAAACAGAAGGTAATTATTTGTGGTAGCATAAAACAAGAAGGGAATAGGCCAGGCGTGGTGGCTTATGCCTGTAATCCCAACACTTTGGGAGGTTGAGGTGGGCGGATCACTTGAGGTCAGGAGTTCAAGACCAGCCTGGCCAACATGGTGAAACCCATCTCTACTAAAAATACAAAAACTAGCTGGGTGTGGTGGTGCATGCCTGCAATCCCAGCTACTCGGGAGGCTGAGGCAGGCGAATTGCTTCGAACCTGGGAGGCAGAGGCTGCAGTGAGCTGGGATTGCGCCACTGCACTCCAGGCTGGGCTACAGGGTGAGATTCTGTCTCAAAAAAAAAAAAAAAAAAAAAAGGAATAGAGTGTTTTGTTAGCTCTGGTCATTCCCACTCTTCTCTCTTGTTGCTATTACTTTGAAGCACTTGGTTTAGTTATTCTATTTTGTTAAAGAATAATTAAAAAGTACATTACTAACAGTTTTGCTTTATACAGTGCCTTGGGCAAGACTCATGTGTGTGGTTATTCACAGAGAATGGGGAAGGAGGAGCCACATAGGGAGTTCAATCCATAAACTATAGAAGGCAGCAGTATCCTTTACTGCAGTGGCTTTCAAATTTGACATGCACCAAAATCTCCTGGAGAACTTGTTAAAACACAGAAAGCGGGACCTCATCCCCCACGTTTTTGATTCAGTAGGTCTGGGTTGGGGCTCAAGAATTTGCATTTCTAACAAATTCCTAAGTGATGCTGATGCTTCTGGTTTGGAGCACATACTTTGAGAACCACTACTCTAATGGAATCAGTAGTCACAAGGCCAAGGAGCCAAGTAGACACTAAGAGAAAATAGTACCTCCCTGTGTAGCTTTTCACGACACAACATTAGTTACAAGTTTTATCACCCGCTCAACCAACAAGGTATATATATATATCAATCCTCAAGGGCTTTAACTGACAAAACTAGTTGTTGGAGGACAGTTCTTTCAAGGGTGAACCCAACACCTAAAAAAAGTTTTGAAAAAGTCAGTTATTTCCCTATTTAAGGACAGTTTTAGAATCCACTATTATGGGAATGGAGCTGCTTAGCCTATTTGGAGGTTTTCATTTTTTGAGACAGAGTCTCACACTGTTGCCTGGGCTGGAGTGCAATGGCAAGATTTCGACTCAGTGCAACCTCCGCCTCCTGGGTTCAAGTGATTCACCTGCCTCAGCCTCCCGAGTAGCTGGGATTACAGGTGCCTGCCACCACGCCTGGCTAATTTTTTTGCATTTTTAGTAGAGACAGGGTTTCACCATGTTGGCCAGGCTGGTCTCAAACTCTTGACCTCATGATTCACCCACCTCGGCCTCCCAAAGTGCTGGGATTACAGGCGTAAGTCACCGTGCCCGGCCGCCTAGTGGAGTTTTAATGCCAATATCCTTGAACTAACTTGAAAATGAATAATACAAATTCGAAAATTCTGCCTGCAGTACAATTCAAAATAACAGCGTCTAAATTTTTTTAATCCTTACGTTAAAATAATAAATACTCTCATTTCGGTTGTTTTTTCACCCAATTACTAAAAAACAAAAGAGTCATAAAAAAGAATTCATTTAGAGAAGGTACTATTTGTAGATGTTAGCCACTTATTAAAAACATATTTCCATTAAGATTGTTCTTACATTTAGATTTAGAACACCTGATATCTGGACCCAGCTGAGTTTTTATTTTACAGATCACAAAATGGATGAAAGTATATCACAGTAATTAATGAAGCCGTTCTAATTTAGCCTGAAGAGATTTAAAATTCCCAGTGATGGCTTGTACTGCTACTGACGAGCTCATAGACTGGAGCTCAACAAGGTAACCACAAACAGCATCCAGGCAGAGATTTGTAAATCTTCTCCTATAAAGAAAAAGACACATGATTAATTATACATTTACAAATATTTCCTCCTAAAGGACTTCTTCCCCACCAACTTCTGGCAACTTTAATTCTCACAGAAGAGGAAAGACCATGTGATTAAGTAAATAAGAAATAAAGTAAAAAAGAAAACTTATGGGATAGGTGGGTTCCATTTGAAGATTTTTACAATGAGAAGAAAGCAGTAAGAGATGATTCCTGCTATCCCTTAAATGGCCAATAATATTGCAAAGACATAATTGAAATGTTTTGGTCCTAGGTCACTAATCTAAAGCAGAAGAAATGAATAAATTATTTATGTTCAGCTGTAGAAAGAATTTAGGACAAGGATTGAAAATGGAAAAAACTCCTATTTTTCATACATGATGATCAATATCATTCCAACAGTTATTGCTAATATACACAAGAGTTTAAATTCCCTGTACTTCTTTACAATTCCCATATCTTACCATCTTCTCTTCAAATTTTTTACCCAGGTATTTATTAGAAGCATTTAAAAGCTTTTGCTAGTCCAATATTTATTTCATAGGTACCTTTCACAATTTAAAACTTGGCTGGGATTCTCAACATATCTTGTCAATAATACATGTATACAATCCAAAAGGTGCAGTGGCTTCTTCATTCTGTTCCAGAATGGATCCTATGAAGAAATATATGTAATGAAATGTGAGGCAAGTTGTGTCAATTGATTCTTTAAATCATTTGTACTAAAGTAGACATCAGGGTCCATGCAAAACTTATTGCTATTAACAAGCATTTAATATTACATGGCTACTAAATTATATATCTGATTATAGTTAATATTTCAAACAACATTAAAAACTTATTAATTAACAACACTATGATATTACTTAGGACAAATATTTGATATACCAATCTACTTTGCACAGCATGTAAATGTCCTGCTTAGGAATCTGAGGTAAGAGAAAAATCTTTCTTTCTATGGGTTGTGATACCACTTTCACTTTGAACCTATGCAGATTTAGTCTGACATCATAAAGAGATTAAACTAGCAGTAACAGAAACTTAATTCTAGGTCTGGCTTCACCAGTTACTAGCCATGTGACTTGAGCAGGTTATTTAACATCTCTGCTCTTGTCTTTTTGCAATATAAGATGGAGATACTACAGTTACCTGCTCATTTCCATCACAGGCTAATGTTGTAAACACTGTATGATGCTACTATAAAACACAATCTACTTTGAAAAGTTTTTATTTGGATCTTTTATCCTTAGCATAAAAATTACAAAACATATAGTCTGATAAGGCTCAGCAGGGTGAAAAGGATCTTTAAGCATTGACATTTTAGATGAGGTTATAGTAAATAAATACAATGTAATCTTGTTCTCTTAAAACAAATGATGATTCTTAATGTAATGAGTTTAGCCTATACCTTAGTTTAGCCTCTTCCACCAAGAGTAAAGCATATATGTTTATTAATATTCAAAAATAATATTTCATTTTAATCATGATATACAGGAAAGCAACTCTCATTATCAGTTTAAAAAGTCTAAAGCATAATTTCCAAGACTCAACCAAGTGTAATTAGACTAAGTGATAAGATACAAAAATACAATCAAAATACCCCACTCTATATCTACAAAGTTACTTTAAAGAAAATAATTCTATGTTATTTAATATTTTCCTTACCCGTGATTTGAACAACTGATCATAAACTTCTAGTAGTCTAGGTAATGGTACTCCAATTTCATTCATTGTCTGTATTACGAAGCCCACATCCCAGTTCAAAGAACAAACCTGCTGTTCTAAAAACTGTACAATAAAATCTGGGAAGAAAAAAAAGATTGGAAATTTGGATTTTTAGCTCGATACTAAAAGGTAGGTCTTATTCATAACTGAGTAGTTTCTAGGGGGGATATCTTCTGAAATCCAATTGCAATTTTTTGGGGCGGGGTTTTTTTTTTTGCTATGTTGCCCAGACTAGAAATAGTGGCTATTCATAGGAGCAACTACAGTGTATGATAGCCTTGACCTTGAACTCCTGAGCTCAATCCTCCCACTTCAACTTCCCAAGTAAGCTGGGACTACAAGTATGCACCATCACTCTCAGCTTAAAAGGAAAAAAAATTTTTTTTAATAAAAGTAAGATATATACCAGAATAGGCAAATCTAAAGTAGATTAGTGGCTGCCTAGGGCTGGAGGGTGTGAAGGAATGGGAAGTGACAACTAATGAGTACAGAGTTTATTTTCAGGATGACGAAAATGTCCTAAAATTAAAATTACAGAACCTAGAAAATTCAGAAAGATACAAGAGGAAAACAGAGACCATTCACAATCCCAATAATGAACAGGACTTCGCTGATAATTTTTTTTAGTATCAGTACTTTTAAAAAATATGTTTCCTCAATTTAACAGCTTTTCAGAAAAGGGCAACTACATCCTGATTTCAGAAATATTAAATGTGTTTTTTAATGCCCCACCTCTAGATTTATTTGATAGTTCTAACTGTGGCCTCGTTCTTACTTTTAACTGCCTGTCTTATCATAAACAGTAACAACCAAATTTATAGTTATGGCCAGGTGTGATGGTTCACACCTGTAATCCCAGAACTTTGGGAGGCCAAGGTGGGCAGATCACCTTCGGTCAGGAGTACCAGCCTGGCCAACATGGTGAAACCCTGTCTCTATTAAAAATACAAAAAAATTAGCTAGGCGTGGCTAATTCAAGACTGGCTTGGGCAATATCGTGAGATCCCCTCGCTATCAAAATATATATATATATATATAAACAAACATAGAAATCCTCCTGCCTCAGCCTGATTAGCTAGGACTATAGGCACGTGTTACCATGCCTAGCTAATCTTAATTTTTTCTGTAGAGACGGGGTCTTGGTATGCCCAGGCTGGTCTCAAACTCCTGGCTTCAAGCAATCATCCTGCCTTTGCCTCTCCAAAGTGTTGAGATTACAGGTGTGAGCCACCATGCAAAGCCCACGATTACTTCTGAATTAAAAGGAAAATTCCTCAAAAAGAACTATGTACAATACAGTGTTATTTATTGAAATGGGGTCTCACTGTGCCACTGAGGTTGGAGTGCAGTGGTGCGTTCTCAGCTCACTGCAATTTTCACCTCCCAGGCTCAAGTGATCCTCCCACCCTAGTCTCCCAAGTAGCTGGAACCACAGGTGCATGCCACCATGCCTGGATAATTTTCTTATTTTCTTTGTAGAGAGAGGGTTTTGCCATGTTGCCCAGGCTGGTCTTGAACTCCTGGGCTCCAGCAATCCATCTACTTCGGCCTCCCAAAGTGCTGGGATTACACCTGTGAGCCACCATGCCCACCCACAATGCAGTGTTTTCTAAAACAACTATCAAAAGTATCAGTTTCACACACTTATAAACATTTATATAAAGTATGTATTTGCTCTTTTATTTCTTTTTATTTTTAGGATCAATAAAATGGTATGGAAAGGGAACCATTTCAATATTATACCTACAAGAAGTAAGGGTATGAATAAAATGATTTTATTTCTGACTATGTCCGGAGGGAATAGACCCTAAGTCAGAGATGGTCTGTAAATAAGTTTGAATGCTCATTTGAAAAAACAATTAGGCTGGGCACAGTGGTAAATGCCTGTAATCCCAGCACCTTGGGAGGCCAAGGCAAGTGGATCACCAGGAGTTTGAGACCAGCCTGGACAACGTGGGGAAACCCCATCTCTAATGAAAACACAAAAAATTAGCCAGGCATGGTGGCAGGCGCCTGTAATCCCAGCTACTTGGGAGGCTAGGCAGGAGAACTGCTTGAACCTGGAAGGTGGAAGTTGCAGTGAACCGAGATGGCATCATTCCACTCCGGCCTGGGCGACAGAGCAAGCCTCTGTCTCAAAAAAGAAAAGAAAAGTTATATTGTGAGGATTTTCATATCTCTCAATATTTTCAAATAACACAAAAGTACTTAATATTCTACTTTATGGATGTATTTATGTTGCTTCTATTGTTTTATCACTGAGGAAAACACTTGTAGGTTGGTAAATAGCTCATAATTAGCTACCTTATATAAAAATTATAGCCACCATATCTCGTTAAGAAAGGGATTCAAACACTAAGTTTTAACATAATTATTTGCTATTTTAAAGAAAAACATGTCCTCAACATAAAGAAGAACAGTTGAATCAATCACAGATTACCTATGCACAATAACATCAACCAAGTTTTTTTCTCTTCAGAAACTTATATAGGGTTACCAACAATATAATCATAGTTTGTCAGTCAGCACAATCCTAAGACAGATATATAAACTTGGAAAGTTAGTCACAGAAAGTTTCATACTCAACTCTTCATTAACAAATTCTGCCATTCTTTGGAAATCTTTCCAGATAAGTAGAATTAAACTGCTGAACTAAATAGCAACAAAGAAACTCTTTATTTTACTCAAAAGACCATTATTTGTCCGTATCAATGAAGAAAACCATCAGAACAGAAAAATACATGACTGCACCTAAGATCACAGCTTACCTAAAGGAAAGAAGCGTGGTGTGCCAGCATAAATTTTGCCAAGCAGAACAATCTTGAGACTAAGAGCATGCATTCTATCCGAGGAGCTCAATGTCACACTGTCATTCAGTTCTGTAACAAAAAGACATATCATTTGAAACTCAAATTATTTTTAATGTGTAATGTTTACATTGGTTATTTAATTGTTTCAAGGTTCAAAATACTTTAGAACAGATAGTCACACTAATATAATTAACAGATTTGGTGTTTCTGTTACTGTCTGAGATACTCTCACGTCTTAATAGGTTATACTTGGTTATTAGATTCTGAGGTGAGTGTCTCAGTATCCTTCATAAGGCAGCACAAATAATATAAATTAAAAAATCTTTTCACTGAGTATTCTCCCAGGTATTCACTTGGGTCATTCTCTGTACGATTATCCTCCACCATACCCATGTGACTTCCACTTACTCTCTCCTTAGGAATATACCATTTTCATGAGCCACTAGCAGCTTGCATTATATTAGTTACTAGCAGCTTGCATTCCTCCACCAAGTCACTACATAACATATGCTAACATACCTATAACTGAACACTTACCTTTCTCTATGATATCTTGCCAAAGTGTCTGCACCAATATAGGGTCTGAATAACCGGCACAATGAATTATTGCAAGTTTACACTCTGCAAGTTTAAATGGGTCAGCAAATTCCCCATAAAGCTGTGAGAGAAAATCCCAAAATTAAAATTAAACATCCAACTAGAGGTCAACATTTAGAGATTTAACAGTGAAGCACTCCTTGAAAATTAAAAAATAACCAAAGATTTTATGTAAAGTTTCTAAAATATGATATAAAGATGTGATGATGTATGTAGCTGGTTATAACTCCATATTTAAAAAGGTAAGGGTATGGGCCAGGCACGGTGACTCACGCCTGTAATCCCAGCACTTTGGGAGGCCGAGGCGGGCGGATCACGAGGTCAGGAGATTGAGACCATCCTGGCCATCATGGCGAAACCTGGTCTTTACTAAAATACAAAAAAAATAATTAGCCGGGCGTGGTGACGCAAGGCTGTAGTACCAGCTACTCAGGAGGCTGAGGCAGTTGGAGGTTGAAGTCAGCCGAGATCACGCCTTTGCACTCCAGCCTGGCAATAGAGCAAGACTCTGTTTCAAAAAAAAAAAAAAAAGGTAAGGGTATGGTAAATACATTCAAATAGATTTTAGCATGTAGAGCTTTTTCTTGGCTGAGAAGAAGATGTTGCAACGACATTCTATTTCTTTATTTAAAAATTTTAAAAGCCACTTTTTCAAATTTCTATGGGTACACAGTAGGTGTATGTATTTATGGGGTACATGAGATGTTCTGATACAATCATGCAATGAGAAATAAGCATGTCATGGAAAATGGGGTATCTATTCCTCAAGCATTTATCCTTTGAGTTACAAATAATCCAATTACATTTTCTACTTTAAAATATACAGTTATTATTGACTATAGTCACCCTATTGTGCTATCAAATAGGTCTTATTCATTCTTTCTATTTTGTTTTTGTACCCATTAGCCATCTCCACCTTCCCCACAAACCCCCTGCAATGGTATTTTAGAATTAGTGTTGTATAAACAATGGGTTGAAGAATCACAGGAATACTGACAAATCTCAAGGTGTTTCAGGGTACCTGGAACTATGTCTAAGAATAAATGAAGAGGAAGGAACTGCTCAGAAAATTACAGAGCGAGAAAGAGGTTTAGAGAGTTAAGCAAAGATAAGTCAGTTTTTCCACGGCAAGAAGTGAGGCCATAAATAACATGATTTTTATTTTTTAGTTTTTTTTTTTTTTCTTTTTGAGACAGGGTCTCAGAAACCGTCACTCAGGCTGGAATGCAGTAGCACCATTGAGACTCACAACAACCTGGGCTTCCTGGGCTCAATCAATCCTCCCACCTCAGTCTCCTGAGTAGCTGGACCTACAACTGCACACCACCACAACAGGCTAATTTTTTTTTTTTTTTTTGACCCAGTCTTGCTCTGTTGCCCAGGCTCTTGGACTACAGTGGTGCGATCTCAGCTCACTGCAACCTCCGCCTCCCGGGTTCAAGTGATTCTCCTGCCTCAGCCTCCCAAGTAGTTGGGATTACAGGCACGTGCCACCACGCCTGGCTAATTTTTGTATTTTTAGTAGAGATGGACTTCCCCCATGTTGACCAGGTGGTCTCAAACTCCTGACCTCAGGTGATCTGCCCGCCTCAACCACCCAAAGTGCTGGATTACAGGTGTGAGCCACAGTGCTGGGCCTTTTTTGGTGTTTTTTTGTAGAGATGAGGTTTCGCCATGTTGCCCAGGCTGGAGGTAAGCTGGTTTTAACATAGCTCTCGTGAGGTTGATAGGTTCTTTGTAGCTACTGGCCTGGAAAAAGTAGCTTAGACTTTTCTAGGAGTCAGATGAAGCAGTGGTGATCTGTCAGCCTACTGACAAGCTGCCAAAGATGCCTTATCTTATTTGCGGAGATAAGGTAATTTTCCCCATGAAACAAAAAGCAAAATAAAAAACAAAAATTTCTCATTATTAGGTGACGACTATAAAAACTTGCTTTTATTACCTTAGTTATGTCCATCAGCTCAGAATCCAGCTGAGACACTGCATCCTGTACAGAAGAATGATGGGAATACTGCCTTTGTAGTGTCTCTTGTATCTGAAGTTGGATCCTAGCAACCTAGTTTGGGCAGAAAATAGAATATATTAATTTATTTATGATAAACCAACATACATTTGAAAGAGTGGCTCCTACTATCTGACTTTCTAAGTTTGCTAAAATAATGTATAAATGAAGATTTCCATCATAATAGGCTAACATCATCATAACAGACATCAACTAAACATAACAGATTTCACAGGAAGTGTACTGTGGCAGAGCCCTTGCTGCCCACCAATATTCATACCTTCCAAGACTGTAGCCAAATGGTTAGACTATACAGCTCAGCCTCCTTTGCAAGGGAGGTATGGCCATAAAACCAAGTTCTCTTGAAAGGAATGTGAGTAGAAGTAAAGTGTGTCATGTCAGGGCTGTAGTTTTTAAGAGAGTGAATGTGTTCTTTCTTTTTCTTCCTCCCTCTGCTGAAGATAAAGCAAAAGGCCCTAGGGAATGGTAGTGCCAGAAAATAGAACTTGGGTTCCTAAATCAACCACATGAAGGAAAGCCGGCTGCCCATCAGGAAGACTAACCCTGGATTTTTGTGAATAAGAAACAAACTTTTGTATTTGGACGATGGTATGTTTTTTGATTCTCTTAGTTAGGGAATTTTTAGCCTACTCTACTTCATACATCTACTTATTTGCTTCCAGAATAAATGATGAATGTGATGTAATCCACTTGCTGTTGAAACAGTTGGGGAAAACTTTTATTTTTTATTATTATTATTTTCTGAGAGTCTCACTCTGTCTCCCACATTGGAATGCAGTGGTGCAATCTCAGCTCACCGCAACCTTTGCTTCCTGGGTTCAAGTGATTCTTTTGCCTCACCCTCCTGAGTAGCTGGGACTACAGGTATGTGCCACCACCCCTGGCTAATTTTTGTATTTTTTTAAAGTACAGACAAGGTTTTGCCATGTTGGCCAGGCTGGTCTCGAACTCCTGACATCATGATCTGGCTGCCTCGGCCTCCCACAGTGCTGGGATTACAGGCGTGAGCCACTGCACCCAGCTGGGAAAAACCTTTAGAAATGCCAAAGAGAAAACTTCTGAATTATAGCAATGTTTTTATGACCCAAGTGTATCCTTAGAAATCTCTTTAAGATTTATATCTAAACATAAAAATAAACAGGCAAAAGCAACTAGAATAATAATGACTTCTACAGACCTATTACTTACCAAGGGAAGAATGGAATGGGGAAAAACTATGTGGCTAGTACTCAACGTGGACACAGCTTAAGATCTTTATAGTGCTTACCTCCATTTTTTCTTCTAATTCATGAAGGAATTCACCATCGGCAGCTATTGATGAAATGGCAGTGGAACTTTTCGCACTAAGAATGGCTCGAGCAATGTACTCCAGTCGCTGCTGAAGTGAAATTTCTGTGCTAGAAGGGAAAATGCTTATTTTTAGTTACACAATTTCTTAAGGATTGAAGATACAAATATGTCAATTAGTATGTACTGTTTCATACCAAATGCACATAAAAGGCCATCTGAAACTTGAAAAAAATCATTAGATTAAAAAAAAAATCTATTTTAGATTTCTAATAAGAAAGATCCACAATTTTAGACAACACACAAAGAAATACTTTATGTCTAAAAAATAACATCCTATTTAAAAAATTTAGGTCAGTATATTAAAACTTAGATTCTTTTAAAATTAAGGAAAACTGAAGGTAAGTACATATAGCCAGTTTTCAATCATTCTTCACAATGAGAATATTATGCCATACCTATGCATGTCAGCTAGTCTGGACAGTACACGAGCAGCATTACTGAAACTTCTATTCTTCTCATAATACCGCCAGAGTAAATCCATATAACGAACTCTGTTTTGATCAACTTTGGCCATTCGGACTAGATGGGGCTCCAGAAATGGAGAAGCAACCTAGAAATTATATAGTTATTCAGAAAAATTTTCTAACCACCTACAGATAATGTTCCTGATAAGGAAAATACAATATTTTTAAGTCAACTACAACTTTGCCTTGTTTTATGAAAATAAGCAAAATTACAATCCAACAATAACAAAAGAGAGGGCAAATTTTCTTATTATAAACAATTTTTGTTTTACCACAGTTAGTATAAGAGTTCCCAAAATAATTCTATTAGGTTGATAACAATAGTTTAGTAGGCTGGGCATGGCGGCTCATGTCTGTAATCCTAGCACTTTGGGAGGCTGAGGTGGGCAGATCACACGAGCTCAGGAGTTCGAGACCAGCCTGGGCAATATATGGCAAAACCATGTCTCTATACAAAAAAATTAGCTGGGTGTGGTGGTGTGGGCCTATAGTTCTAGCTACTCAAGAGGCTGAGGTGGGAGAATCACCTGAGTCTAGGGAGGTCGAGGCTACAGTGAGCCATTACCATGCCATTGCACTGCACTCCAGCCTAAGCTACAGATTGAGACCCTGCCTCAAAAAAGAAAAGGAAATTTGGCTGGGCACGGTGGTTCATGCCTGCAATCCTAGCATCTTGGGAGGCTAAGGCGGGCAGATCACCTGAGCTCAGGAGTTTGAGACCAGCCTGGCCAACATGGTGAAACCCCGTCTCTACTAAAAAGATATAAAAATTAGCCGTGCGTGGTGGTGGGCACCTGTAATCCCAGCTACTTGGGAGGCTGAGGCAGGAGGATTGCTTGAACCCAGGAGGCGGAAGTTGCAGCGAGCCAAGATTGTGCCACTGCACTCCAGCCTGGGCGACAGAGTCAGACTCCATCTCCAAAAAAAAAATAAAAAGAAAAAAGGAAATTTACTACAAAATTACACATTTTAAAATAAACTTTGATAACACAGCTATTGATTCCTAGACACTGAGCTCAAAGGCATTATTGAAATTATCAAATGCTACGTATTCATTAAATAGACTAAGGAACACTGAGACTTAGGGTAGGTAAAAGGACATATCTGAAGTCACGTAGTGACTTAACGGCAGAGTTAAGATGACCTACAGGACTCATAATTCATAATCCAGCGATTTCTACCCCGTAATATAAACTATCCCAATCAGCTTCGAAATAACAAGAAAATTGGAGCAGTAGCCTACTTTGCCCCTTAGGAAAAGATATTGCATTACTCAGCTTTATACTAACATCTAATAGTAGACATGGGATGAGAAACTGAATTTTTTACATCTATGTACGTGCTCAAATCATGAGTTATGCTCCTTGAGAATAATTAACACAACTGCAATAAAAAAAAGATTTACCTGTAGCAGCTTATCTGCAAGGTCAGCTTGTATTAGCCAATTATAAAGGGCAATACTAAAGAGCTCATCCTTGGATCGCTGTGACAATTTAAGCATTTGTTCAAACTAAAATAAAGAAAATAGTAAAAATTAGCAGTTAAAGGCTCTGTTTCTGGGCATCACAACCCTTTAGACCTATAAACTCCAGTAAGAAATCAAGAATCCTTACATGATAACTTCTAAGAACTACTACCTTTCCCCAAGATGACTGTGCCACCACTACCACGCAGAACTTCTAAACGGTGTATTCTCAGAATGAAAATATACTATGTCCCTTACATGATGTCCTGCTTCTTCATTACTCAGCATATTTGGATCAGATGACAACACTGGAGGACCAGGTTTTTTGGGTACACTGGGAGACTGAGGAGCGGCCTTACTTTGATTTACTAGTTCTTGAAGTGTGTCTGTAATGCACTTGTAACTGTTTAATCTGAAAGAGAATGGAAAAGGAACAATTACATTATTTAACTAGAAAGCAAATGATGGCAAGTGTGGTGACTCACGCCTGTAATGCCAGCCATAGGGCGGTCAAGGTAGGAGGAGGGCTTGAGGCTGGGAGTTCAAGACTAGCCAGGGCAACAGAGTGAGACCATGTCTCTACAAAAAATACAAAAAATTGGCCGGGCACAGTGGCTCACAACTGTAATCCTAGCACTCTGGGAGACGAAGGCAGGGGGATTGCCAGAGGTCAGGAGTTCAAGACCAGTCTGGCCAACATGGTGAAACCCCGTATCTGCTAAAAATACAAAAATTAGCCAGGCGAAGGGGTGCACGCCTGTAGTGCCAGTTATTCAGGAGACTGAGGCACAAGAATTGCTTGAACCTGGGAGGCAGAGGTTGAGGTGAGCTGAGATCATGCCACTGCACTCCATCCTGGGCGACAGCAAGACCCTGTCTCAAAAAACAAACAAAAAACAAAAAAACCAAACCAAAACAAAAAATTAGCCAAGTGTGGTGGTATGCACCTGTAATCCCGGCTACTTGAGAGGCAGAGGCAGGAGGATCGCTTGAGCCCGGAAATGTAAGGCTGCAAGTGAGCTATTATCATGCCACTGCACTCCAACCCAGGCAACAGAATGAGGCCTTGTCTCAAAAACAAAAAACAAAACCCCCCAAAAACAAAACAAACAACAAAAAAAGAAAGTCATTGATTTACTTTACCTAATTTAAGTATATACAAGGATTTCAAGACTATTTGGCAGAATATATGTACATATTTGGCATTTAAAGTAACAGAAACCATACACTTTTTCAGTAAGTTTGAGAAGTGTTTGGTTAAACATAAAAGGGTAAAGTCATTAAATATAGTAATAAAAAAATATGTTTTCGCCAGATGTGGTGGCTGACACCTGTAATCTCAGCACTTTGGGAGGCTGAGAAGAAAGGATTGCTTGAGCCCAGGAGTTAAAGACCAGCCTGGGCTTATAGTGAGGCCCTGTCTCTACAGAAATTAAATAGATTAAAAAAAATTAGCTGAGTGTGGTGACATGTGCCTGTAGTCCCAGCTACTCAGGAGGCTGAGGTGGGAAGATCACTGGATCACTTGAGCCCAAAAGGTCAAGGCTACAGTGAGCTATGATGCTGCCACTGAACTCCAGCCCAGGAGACAGAGGGAGGCTTTGTTTCAAAAACAAAAACAAAACGAAACACCCTCCATATATACATGTTATAGAAAGGTTATATATATTTCTTTTTTTTCCCCGAGATGGAGCCTTGCTCTGACACCCAGGCTGGAGTTCTGTGGTGTAATCTCAGCTCACTGCAACCTCTGCCTCCTGGATTCAAGCAATTCTCCTGCCTCAGCCTCCCAAGTTGCCAGGATTACAGGTGTGCACCACCACGCCTGGCTAATTTTTGTATTTTTAGTAGAGACAGGGTTTCACTATGATGGTCAGGCTGGTCTCAAAAACTCCTAACCTCGTGATCTGCCCACCTCAGCCTCCCAAAGTGCTGGGATTACGGGCGTGAGCCACTGTGCCCGGCCTATATTTCTTTTAAGGACATACATTTCTCTTTTAACAGTCTCAACAAATTTGGGAATACATAAAAATTATCCTTTAAAATGAAATACTAGGCCAGACACGGTGGCTCACGCCTGTAATCCCAGAACTTTGGAAGGCCAAGGTGGGCAGATCATCTGAGGTCAGGAGTAAGAGACCAGCCTGCCCAACATGGAGAAACCCTGTCTATACTAAAAACGCAAAAAAGTTAGCTGGGCGTGGTGGTGTGTGCCTGTAATCCCAGCTACCAGGGAGACTGAGGGAGGAGAATCACCTGAATCCAGGAGGTGGAGGTTGCAGTGAGCTGAGATTGTGCCACTGCACTCTATCCTAGGCAACAAGAGTGAAAATTCTGTCTCAAAAAAATAAATATATGAATAAAATAAAATGAAATACTAATCATCATCCAGAACCAAAAATTTGAGAGAAAAAAAATAGCTAGTTTTTTTTTTCAAACAAATAATCCCATTTAAAAACACATTAGTAAGTCTCAGAAGAATCACAGAGGTAAGTTAAAAAACACTCATAAGTATTTAAGAATTCTCATCAGGGGGCCGGGCACGGTGAATCAAGCCTGTAATCCCAGCACTTTGGGAGGCTGAGACGGGTGGATCACGAGGTCAGGAGATCCAGACCATCCTGGCTAACACGGTGAAACCCTGTCTCTACTAAAAATAAAAAAATTAGCCGGGCGTGGTGGCGGGTGCCTGTAATCCCAGCTACTCATGCGGCTGAGGCAGGAGAATGGCATAAACCCGGGAGGCGGAGCTTGCAGTGAGCTGAGATCCAGCCACTGCACTCCAGCCTGGGCTACAGAGCGAGACTCCGTCTCAAAAAAAAAAAAAAAAACAAAAGAGAATTCTCATCAGAATACATTTTACCTCTAGGTTAAGAATTATAACCTATGAGCAGGGCACGGTGGCTCATGCCTGTAATCCCAACACTTTGGCAGGCTGAGGCAGGTGGATCACTTGAGGTCAGGAGTTTGAAACAAGCATGGCCAACATGGTGAAACCCTGTCTCCACTAAAAATACAAAAACTAGCTGGGCATGGTGGTGTGTGCCTGTAATCCCAGCTACTCAGAAGACTGAGGCCGGAAAATCGCTTGAACCCAGGAGGAGGAAGTTGCAGTGAGCTAAGATCGTGCCACTATACCCCAGCCTGCATGACTCAAAAAAAAAAAAAAAAAAGTTATAACCTATAACCTTAACCTATTAATATTCAGGCCTTTGATAAAACAAGAAGTCACTTTTAAGTAAAAGCAAAAGGATAATTCAATATTATAAGGGTTATACTTGAAATATTATTTTCCTAATACTGTCAATTAAACCTATACACAAGGAGGCCAGACACGGTGGCTGATGGCTGTAATCCTAGCACTCTGCAAGACTGAGGTGGGTGGATCAATTGAGGTTAGGAGTTGAAGACCAGCCTGGTCAAAATGGTGAAACCCTGTCTCTACTAAAAATACAAATTTAGCCACACGTGGTGGTGCGCACCTGTAATCCCAGCTACATGGGAGGCCGAGGCACGAGAATACCTTGAACTTGGGAGTCAGAGGTTGCAGTGAGCCAAGATCACACCACTGCACTCCAGCCCAGATGACAGGGCAAGACTCTGTCTCAAAAAATATATATAAATCAAAAAGCAAAAAACTTTACGCAAAGAAAAGTCTGTATCCATAAATATGACAATCTGCTAAGGTAATGGAATGCACCTTTCTTGGAAGGCCTGAAGTCCAACTATATCTTCTTCTGGTTCTCCATGTTTATAGAAATGAAGTCCAAGACCTTGAGGATCTTTTTTCTCTGCAGCCGTAAGAGAAAGTTCCACCACACCCTCATAAAATCTCACTGATGGGAAAGAAAAGAATGAAGGCCTATGACTTACTACTAAGTTGGATACATTTTTCCTTAGCTGGCACATAAAAATAATGGTCAAGGTTTTGTTTCTACTGTACAATAGTGACCCTGCTAACATAAAATATTTCTGATAGGTCTTCAGAAGAAAAGAGTCTTAACATGCCTAAAAGGCATCTGTTAAATGTATTTCTTCATTGGGGGCCGGGTGTGTAATCCCAGCACTTTGCGAGGCTGAGGCAGGCAGATCACGAGGTCAGGAGTTCGAGACCAGGCTGACCAACATGGTGAAACCCCGCCTCTACTAAAAATACAAAAATTAGCCGGGCGTGGTGGCACACGCCTGTAATCCCAGTTACTCAAAAGGCTGAGGCAGGAGAATCACTTGAACCGGGGAGGCAGAGGTTGCAGTGAGCCGAGATTGCACCACTGCACTCCAGCCTGGGCGACACAGTGAGATTCTGTCTCAAAAAAAAACCCAAAAAACCAAAAAACCAAAAACAAAAACCTGTATATATATATATATATATCTTCATTGGAAAAAAAAGATCATATTTCAAACAACAAAAAGGAAAGTTTTAGTTCCCTACGGGAGGGGGGAAAATACCTTGGGATTAAATATAGTATCTGTGCAAACAGAGCCTTTACATTATGTTAGATTAGATTTAAAGTAATTTTTTTAAAAGTAAGCAGATTATACCTTAAAACTAAAAAAATTTTAAATACCTGAAAAATAAATGTAATCCAGAGCAATCCAAAACATACAGTAATTGAACTGGACAAGAACTGAAATTCTAATGCTAAAAAGTTACATATTTCAGCCAGGTGCAGTGGCTCACGTGTGTAATCTTAGCACTTTGAGAGGCTGAGATGGGTATATCACCTGAGGTCAGGAGTTCTAGACCAGCCGGGCCAACATGGTGAAACCCTCTCTCTACTAAAAATATAAAAATTAGCTGGGTAGGCCGGGCGCGGTGGCTCAAGCCTGTAATCCCAGCACTTTGGGAGGCCGAGACGGGCGGATCACGAGGTCAGGAGATCGAGACCATCCTGGCTAACACGGTGAAACCCCGTCTCTACTAAAAATACAAAAAACTAGCTGGGCGAGGTGGCGGGCGCCTGTAGTCCCAGCTACTCGGGAGGCTGAGGCAGGAGAATGGCGTAAACCCGGGAGGTGGAGCTTGCAGTGAGCTGAGATCCGGCCACTGCAGTCCAGCCTGGGCTACAGAGCAAGACTCCGTCTCAAAAAAAAAAAAAAAAAAAAAATTAGCTGGCTATTGGCCGGGCGCGGTGGCTCACACCTGTAATCCCAGCACTTTGGGAGGCTGAGGTGGGCGGATCATGAGGTCAGGAGATCGAGACCATCCTGGCTAACACAGTGAAACCCTGTCTCTACTAAAAATACAAAAAACTAGCCAGGCGTGGTGGCAGGCACCTGTAGTCCCAGCTACTTGGGAGGCTAAGGCAGGAGAATGGCGTGAACCTGGGAGGCAGAGCTTGCAGTGAGCTGAGATCATGCCACTGCACTTCAGCCTCGGCAACAGAGAGAGACTCCATCTCAAAAAAAATAAATAAATAAATAAATATATAAATAAAAATTAGCTGGGCATGGTGGTGCGTGCCTGTAATCCCAGCTACCAGGGAGGCTGAGGCAGGAGAACTGTTGCAACCTGGGAGGCGGAGGCTGCAGGGAGCTGAGATCGTGCCACTGTACTCCAGCCTGGCTGACCGAGAGAGACTCCGTCTCAAAAAACAAACAAACAAACAAACAAACAAAACTTATACATTTCAAAAGATAAAAAGACCATTACAGCTTCTGCAGGTCAGTGTAGTCATCAAATACTGCAACACAATGATACGACATTCCTACGTCCTTTCACTCGGCCTCTGATGTTGAAAGAAGATTTGCGTCTGGAAAGTGGCTTTTCATTAGCTCGCTTCATTCATACACTATCATTTATCTTCTGAGTTGAGTAAAAGATACAAGAAACATTTTATTTCTCACCTTGTCTATACTGAGCACAAACATTGGAAAGGTCCACTTGATTGCTAATTTTTTGATATTCCTTTAATGATTCCCTTAACATTCTTTCTTTTTCAGTCTTATTTTGAACTTGTCGGGAACGCTGGAGAAGCTCATTTGCCTAGAAGAGGAGATAACAAGAACTTAAAAATACATAAAACCAAGCAGACAGATGATGCTGTCAACTAAGTTTTAGTCTATGTCTATATTTATATATGATTATTATCATTAAAAATGAAAACAACTCTACAAACTTACTTCTTAATTTTAGGCAGAAAAGTTTTTGACCAAAAATTCCTAGCTATTCTTAATTCCTCTCACAAATATGTTAAGCAAGAGAGCTTTTGTCTGGTAATTATCTTGCCTAGTCAATACATTATTGGGCAGCAGGCAGTCCATGCGACACTCATTTATTTATTTTTTCCACCTGTAGGAAAGGATCAATAAAAATGCCCCCATTAACTCTAATTCACCAAAAGATTTACTTGAAGTTTTAGTACTTTTCCTTAACTTCTAAGGAGATAAATTTACAAATTTACAAATTTTCTTAATTTGTAAATTTAGTGATTTTTCTTAATTTCTCACTTTTGACTTTTTAATATGGCCTAGAAACACTATCAAAGATTCTTTATGGGCCAGGAGCAGAGGCTCATGTCTATAAATCCCAACACTTTGCAAGGCCGAGGCAGGCGGAGGTCAGGAGTTCAAGACCACCCTAGACAACATGGTGAAACCGTGTCTCTACCAAAAATATAAAAAATTAGCCGGGTGTGGTGGTGCACACCTGTAATCCCAGCTATTTGGGAGGCCAAGGCAGGAGAATCACTTGAACCTGAGAGGTGGAGATTGCAGTGAGCTGAGATCGTGCCATTGCACTCCAGCCTGGGCGACAGGGCAAGACTCCGTCTTATAAATAAATAAATAAATAAATAAATAAATAAAAATATATAAAAAAAATAGAAGATTCTTCATGAAAAACTTAAAGGAGGGCCGGGCATAGTGGCTCACACTTATAATCCCAGCACTATGGGAGGCTGAGGCAGGAGGATCCGCTTGAAGCCAAGAGTTCAAGACTAGCCTGTACAACAAATCGGAACACGTCTCTATGAAAAAGAAAAAATTTGGCTGGGTGCAGTGCTGCACACCTGTAGTCCCCAGCTACGTGAGAGGACTGCTTGAGTCTAGGACTTAGACACTGCTGTGAGCTATGATCACAGCACTGCACTACAGCCTAAGCAACAGAGTGAAAACCTGTGTCAAATAAATAAACAAAAATATTTTTAAAAAGAAAAGCTAAGCTTAAAAGAGTATACACAGGTTTTAAGAAGCCACATATTCCAACCCCTTTCTTAGATGAGGATCCTGAGGCTAGGAGAGGTTAAGAGATCTAACTGACTGAGGTCCTATATTAAGTGAAACAAGATGGTTCATCATACATGATACCTCTTATAACTAACAATGAAATAGATAATAAAGTATCATACCTTGGAACAAATGGCATCATCAGTGCTATACAGAAGTGGGCAGATATCCTGCAAATGTAAACTAATGCCATCAACAGCGGCATTATCTCTGATGTAGCAGTTGATAAGAGAAGCAATTAATGCCCCTGTGAGTTCTTTGTCCCTGATTACAAGATCTTTAAAGGTGGTGATCTTCAGCTGCTCTTGAAGTTCCTAGGAGCATAAAACTTTTCTATCACAATTATAAAAATACCATAGTACTAAACATAATGAAATTATTGTAATAACTTAAAATAACCTAAACATTGATAGACTCTGTAATTGAAAAGTGAAAATATACTAATTAGTAGAAACAAATTTTTGCAAACTTACATAAAATCATACAGAGTTGGAAAAGAACGTACAGTAGATCTAGTCCAAAACTCTCACTTTCCAAATGAGAAAAGTAAAGCTTAAGTAGAGCCAAAACTAGAGCCAGATCTCCTTGCTTTGGTTATAAAATGGAAAAAACAATCACTTGGCTACATTTGAAAATCTTGGGCTTACATTTTACTTCTTCCTAAATACTGTTAGAATTCCATTATTCTAGACCTTATAATATTGGAGTTTAATCTGTATTGTGAACAAATGTGCTTGTCCAAATGAAGCTCTAAAGTATTGATTTATACTACAGCAAAAGATTCTGTTAGTGATGTGACTGCTATCTCTTTTTTCTAAATTCAAGGAAATATCGAAACTGTGTTAAAATTCTTGAACAAATCTTTAATTTGCATTCATTGAGCACACAATTGGTGATGTAAGGAAGAGAGCTTTGAAGATGGATCACAAAAACATACCCAGGATAAAAACCTACCTACAATATATTTATCACTCAATAAAACTCAAAATTATTCTACTTGGTATGAAAACACTAACAGTTTCATAATTAAATATATTAGCTTGAATTTTTAAAAAGAAAAAACAGTATCTATTCATTGGACACTAGTAGAAAGAATTAGGAGATTGCCTTCTAACGTTGAAAAATGGTATACAAGAGTCAAAAATTAAGCATTTCAGAGTAATGAAATATCCATATAGGACAGGAAAATTTTTTTTTTACAGAATTGCAGCTAGTAACTGGGGAAGGAATCACAGATTTAAAATATTCTTTTGGCCGGGCACAGTGGTTCATGCCTGTAATTCCAGCACTTTGATAGGCCAAGGTGGGTGGATGACCTGAGGTCGGGAGTTCAACACCAGCCTGGCCAACATGGTGAAACCCTGTCTCTACTAAAAATACAAAAATCAGTCAGGCATGGTGGCACATGCCTGTAGTCCCAGCTACTCGGGAAGCTGAGGCAGGAGAATTGCTTATACCCAGGAGGTGGAAGTTGCAGTGATCTGAGATCGCTCCACAGCCCTCCAGCCTGGGTGACAGAACGAGACACTGTCTCAAAAAAATAAAAAATGAACAAATAAATATTCCCCTTTTGTAATCCTAAATGAAATAATAAATTCCAGCAATGATTATCAATGGATGATTAAAGTCTGATGGAGAATTCCACAATGGCAGTATTAGGCTTACTACTTGAATCCAGCAATCCATCTCAGTATCACTAAAAGGACAATGATACCTTTTGTGTCTTCTAACAGTCTGATGAACAAACCACTAGCTATGAAGTATTCTATTCTTCCTCAAAAAAGGAGCTGAACTGAATCAAGCCTATATAATAAACTTCCATTTTATAGAAAATGCAGGAGATAGAGGAAGAAGTTCACTACAAAGAGGGTTTAAAAAAAAAAAGCCTTAGAATGTCCTTACAATGCTGGACATTCTACTGGATTGATGATTGGATTTCTACAAGGCAACAGCAAGGAAAAGAAAAAGAAGGAAAGACTGCTTCAGATTGAAACAGATGAAAGATAAACAATAAATTCCACGAGCAAACCAACTAAACTGTTTAGATCCTGATTTGAATGAACCAAACTGTAAAAAGACATTTTTCAGACAGATTTTGCTATCAAATATTGATAGTTAATATTGGTAACTATCCAACCTAGGAGATACGGTAAAAACCCATCTCTACCAAAAAAAAAAAAAAAAAAAAAAAAATTAGCTAGGCATAGTGGTGTGTGCCTATAGTACCAGCTACTCGGGAGGCTAAAGTAGGAGAATCACTGGAGCCCCGGGAGGTCAAGGGTGCAGTGAGTTGTGATCGTGCTACTGCACTCCAGACAGAGCAAGACACTGTCTCAAGAAAAACTGGTAACTGTGATAATGACATTGTTGTTATTCAAGGAACTATTTTTTTTAAGAAACACAATATCTTGAAAATGCTGAATGAGTCAAATGTATGTGGGAGTTACAGTTTTTGCTCTACTTCTGTATACGTTCAGAAATGCTCACAAATAAAATGTAGGAATAAATTTCCTCTATATATTCTAACAGCAGTTGCCGGGCACGGTAGGTCACGCCTGTAATCCTAGCATTTTGGGACGCTGAGGCAGGTGGATTACCTGAGCTTAGGAGTTCGAGATCAGCCTGGGCAACACAGTGAAACCCAGTCTCTACTAAAATACAAAAAATTAGCTGGGCATGGGTGGCGTGCACCTGTAATCCCAGCTACTTGGGAGGCTGAGGCAGGAGAATTGCTAGAACCCGGGAGGCGGAGGTTGCAGTGAGCCGAGATCGTACAACTGCACTTTGGCCTGGGCGACAGAGTGAGACTCCATCTCTAAAATAACAACAACAACAAAAATACATACATAAAATGAAGTAGGAGTGGTTTGTGTGTGTGTGTGTGAGAGACAGAGAGACAGGGTTCACTCTGTCACCCAGGCTAGGATGCAGTGGCACAATCACGGCTAACTGGTGCCTCAACCTCCCAGGCTCAAGTGCTCCTCCCACTTCAGTTTCCCAAGTAGCTGGGACTACAGGCATGTGCCACCACACGACTAATTTATTTTTTTATTTTTAGTAGAGATGGGTCCTGACATCTTGTCCAGGACAGTGCTGAACTCCTAGGCTTAAGTGATCCTCCTGCCTCAGCCTCCCAAAGTGCTGGGATCGCAGGCGTGAGGCACGGTGCCCAGTCAAGACTCTGTCTCAAAAAAAAAAAAAAAAAAAAAGGGTATTTAATTTAGGTTGTTGGGTCCTTTGAAATTATATGCAAAAGTCTGTGTGTCCATGTTGATGTGCATTTCTTTAAGGGTAGTGAGAGATAGCTTTTATCAGATTCTCAGAAGAACCTGTAGCTCAAATAAAGGTTATAGTCCACTGTTTTAAAAAATATGTTTTGTAAAGTATGATTTCATTCACATAACCACAAGTAAAAACTTGTGGCTTTGAAAAAAATAGGTCCCCCAAGTTAGTAAGCTTTTGTGCAATCTTCCTATAACATACTAACTTGATTATTAATGTAAATGCTTCCCAAAATAATCTCCTCCAAAGCCAAAATACTCATCCAAAAAAATCCAAATACAGTATTAATGGTACAATCATAAAAAAATAAAAAAAACTTACCTTCTGAAGTTCTGCCACAATGACAGTGAATTGATGTTCACAAAGAAGTTTCCATAAAGCCAGAGCCTGATATGATTTTCGGACCAACTGCTGAATTGCCTGAAGTGAAATCTTTTCACTTAGTTGAGCCTCTAATGAGAAAACAAAACTAATAAATTATTATAAAATAACATAGGTTAAGATGCTTTATTTCAAATAAAAACCATAGTTAAGGTTGAAATCCCCATTGTTTTCCTCCCAGCCCCCATTAGAGGCAACTATGATAATCAGTAGTATTTATGTTTTTATCTTCTCTCTGTGTCTGTATATATATATGCTTCTGTGTTTGTGTAGATAAACATAAACCATCAAAATATTGATGCATGGCCGGGCAGAGGCTCACGCCTGTACTCCCAGCACTTTGGGAGGCCGAGGCAGGTGGATCACACGGTCGGGAGATCGAGACCATCCTGGCTAACATGGTGAAACCCCGTCTCTACTAAAAATATAAATAATTAGCCGGGGAGGATGGCGGGCGCCTGCAGTCCCAGCTACTCGGGAGGCTGAGGCAGGAGAATGGCGTGAACCCAGGAGGTGGAGCTTGCAGTGAGCCGAGATTGCACCACTGCACTCCAGCCTGGGCAACAGAGCAAGACTCCATCTCAAAAAGAAAAAAAAAATTGCTGTATTTTTAATAAATACACCATTGCTTTTTCTACTCAGTTATATGTTCGCAGGCTATCTACACTGATAAATATAAATCTAGTACATTTATTTTCACTACTGAGTGTTCCATCATGTAAGTATACCACAATTTGGCCCATTTTTCACTTGGAGGACATTACATTGTTTCTAGTATTTTGAAAATAAAACAATGATGCAATAAATATTCTTAAAGAACATCTCCTAGAAAGCACAGTAAAGTTAGTCTAGGACTGAGTTTCTCAAACCCTAGATCAACATGCATTGGCGAGTCATGAAATCAGTTTAGTCAGTGATGATAGCTTTTCGCGCACCCCTCAAAATATAGAAAGTAGAAAAGAATTCAAAAAAGAAAGAAATATCAGAGTATAAAACAAGTAGAATTACTTCAGGAAAATCTATTTTAGTTTGTATGTATGCTTTTAAACATCTGAGTCATAATGTAAGATATATTTATTTTCTTTTTTCCCCTGAGATGGAGTCTTGCTCTGTTGCCCAGGCTGGAGTGCAGTGGTACAATCTCAGCTCACTGCAACCTCTGCCTCCTGGGTTCAAGTGATTCACCTGCCTCCGCTTCCCGAGTAGCTGGGATTACAGGCACCCACCACCACGCCCACCTAATTTTGGCATTTTTTTGTAGAGACAGGGTTTCACCATGTTGGCCAGGCTGGTCTCAAACTCCTGACCTCAAATGATCTGCCTGCCTTGGCCTCCCAAAGTGCTAGGATTAAAGGCGTGAGCCGCTACACCTGGCCATGTAAGATATATTTCTTACTGTGGGAAAAAGTTTGAAAAAAACTCCTTTAAGGATATATACCTAGAAGTGAAACTATCAGCTTTCAGAATATATGTTTAGCTTTTACCGGATATGATCAAATTGCTCTCCAAAGCAGTTGTTTCAGTATAAACTGCCAGCAATTCAAATGCTCCTATTTGTACAAATCCTCACCAATGTTTAGTAACGTAATCTCAAAGCCATACTGAAATATCATTAGCCGCTCACAAAAAAAATTTGCAAAATGGTGGATGGGCACAGTGGCTCATGGCTGTAATCCCAGCACTTTGGAAAGCCGAGGTGGGAGGATCACTTGAGGCCATGAGTTTGAGACCAGCTTGGCCAACATGGCAGAACTCCACCTCTACTAAAAATCCAAAAATTAGCCAGGCGTGGTGGCACATGCCTGTAATCCCACTTACTCAGGTGGCTGAGCCACGATTATTGCTTGAACGCAGGAGGTGGAGGTTGCAGTGAGCCAAGATGGCACCATTGTACTCCAGCCTGGGCAATAGAGCAAGACTCTGTCTCGAAACAAAACAAAACAGAACAGAACAGAAACAAAATTGGAGGATAGGCAAACAATTTCAACATTTTTTAAAAAAGAGAAAAAATTTAAGGCTGGGCACAGTGGCTCACGCCTGTAATCCCAGCACTTTGGGAGGCTGAGGCGGGCGGATCACAAGGTCATTGGATCAAGACCATCCTGGCTAAAAGAGTAAAACCCGTCACTACTAAAAATACAAAAAATTAGCTGGGTGTGGTGGCAGGTGCCTGTAGTCCCAGCTACTTGGGAGGCTGAGGCAGGAGAATGGCGTGAACCTGGGAAGCGGAGCCTGGGCGACAGAGTGAGACTCCATCTCAAAAAAAAGAAGAGAGAGAAAAAATTTAAAAGACAGTAAAAAAGAATTTACAAAATGATGAATAGAAACCTAGGGTCCTGAGTAGGGAAGAAAGTAGCTTGGGACAAAAGTAAATGGTTGAGTGTTGAGAAAGTTCTATTGGCCAGGCGTGGTGGCTCACGCAAGTAATCGCAGCATTTTGGGAGGCTGAGTTGGGCGGATCACCTGAGGTCATGAGTTTAAGACCGGCCTGGCCAAAGTGGCAAAACCCTGTCTCTACTAAAAACACAAAAACTAGATAGGCATGGTGGCACACGCCCGTGATCCCAGCTACGTGAGAGACTGAGGCAGGAGAATCGCTTGAACCTGGGAAGCAGAGGTTGCAGGGAGCCAAGATTGCGCCACTGCATTCCAGCCTTGGTGAAGAAGCTAGACTCCATCTCAAAACAAACAAACAAACCAGAAAGTTCTATCACGGCCAGAAAAAGTAACGCTAACCCTAACAATGGAAGGCAAAAGAACTTAAAAAAAATTAAATGGCACAAAAAGTTCATGCAATAACTTATTATTCTTCTAACTTGTATCTGGAATAACTGAAGATTATGAGAACTTTTCAGTTGCCTTATTCTTTCCTTGTTACTAGTTATAATTGATAAAAAGCACAACGAAATATTTGACTCATATTTTTAGCCCTATAAAAAGGCATATTACTAATCATTAGGGAAACGCAAATCGAAATCCCAATGAGATGCCATTCCATGTACATTAGGATGGCTATACATAAAAGGACAGAAAAATGACAAATGTTGGCAAAGATGTGAAGAAACTGGAACCTTTGTGCATTGCTACTAGAAGTATAAAATGCTGTAGCTGGCCAGGCGCAGTGGCTCACACCTGTAATCCTAGCACTTTGGGAGGCCGAGGTGGGTGGATCACCTGAGGTCAGGAGTTCAAGACCAGCCTGGCCAACATGGTGAAACCCTCTCTATACTAAAAATACAAAAATTAGCTGGGTGTGGTAGCCTGTAACCGCAGCTACTCGGGAGGCTGAGGCAGAATTGCTTGAACCTGGGAGGTGGAGGTTGCAGTGAGCCAAGATCGCACCATTGCACTCCAGCCTGGGCGACAAGAGTGAAACTCCGTATCAAAAAGAAATAAAGATAAACATAAACATAAAATGCAGTAGCTGCTATGAAACAGTATGGCGGTTCATCAAAAAATTAGTAATAGAATTACTATATGACATAGCAATTCCACTTCTGGGTATATATACCCAAAAGAACTGAAAGCAGAGACTTTAATTCCTATTTGTTCACCCATGTTAATGGCAGCATTGTTCACAATAGCCAAAAAACGGAAGTAACTCAGCATCCATCAACAAATGAATGGATAAAAGTGTAGTATGTGTGCACATATGCACATACACACAATAGAAATTACTCAATCTTAAAAAGGAAGGAAGTTCTGACACGTTACAACATGGATGAACCTTGAGGACAGTAAGCTAAGTGACATAAGCCTGTCACAAAACGAAAAGCTTGGTGTCATTCTAATAGGGTACCCAGAGTGGTAAAATTCAGAGAAGAAAGTAGATTGGTGGTTGCCAGAGACCTGGGATAGGGGAAAAAAATGGGGGGTTATTATTTCATGGGGACAGAGTGACTTTTGGTGTTTTGTATTTTGTTTTTTAAGACAGAATCTTGTTCTTGTTGCCCAGGCCAGAGTGCAATGGCACAAATTCAGCTCATTGCAACCTCCACCTGCTGGGTTCAAGCGATTCTCCTGCCTCAGCCTCCAGAGTAGCTGAGATTACAGGAGCCTGCCACCACACCTGGCTGATTTTTGTATTTTTGATTGTGACGGGGTTTCACCATGTTGGCCAGGCTGGTCTTGAACTCCGGACCTCTGGTGATCCACCTGCCATGGGCTCCCAAAGTGCTGGGATTATAGGCGAGAGCCACCGTGCCCAGCCCAGAGTGACATTTTGGGGAAGATGACAAAAGTTCTGGAGATGGATATTGGTAATGGGGACATAAAATCAATATCCTGCATGCCACTGAACTGTACACTTAAAAATAGTAAAAACAGGCCAGGCGCAGTGGCTTATGCCTGTAATCCCAGCACTTTGGGAGGCTAAGGCGGGCGGATCACGAGGTCAGGAGATTGAGATCATCCTGCTTAACACGGTGAAACCCCGTCTCTACTAAAAAATACAAAAAAAAAAAAAAAAAATTAGCTGAGCGTGGTGGTAGGCACCTGTAGTCCCAGCTACTCAGAAGGCTGAGGCAGGAGTATGGAGTGAACCTGGGAGGCGGAGCTTGCAGTAAGCCAAGATTGTGCCACTGCACTCCAACCTGGGCGACAGAGTGAGACTCTGTCTCAAAAAAAAAAAAAAGGAAAAGTGGGGCGGGGTGCAGTGGCTCACATCTGTAATCCTAGCACTTTGGGAGGCCAAGGTGGGTGGATCACCAGAGGTTGGAAGTTTGAGACCAGCCTGACCAACATGGAGAAACCCCATCCCTACTGAAAATACAAAATTAGCCCAGTGTGGTGGCACATGCCTCTAATCCCAGCTACTCGGGAGGCTGAGGCAGAAGAATTGCTTGAACCCGGAAGCGGAGGTTGCAGTGAGCCAAGATCGCGCCATTGCACTCCAGCCTGGGAAGCAAGAGTGAAATTCTATCTCAAAAACATAAATAAATAAAAAGTAAAAATGGCAAATTTTATGGTATATACACATTTCACCACAATAAAAAAAAAATCGTAATGAAATAGGTGTGTATCATGTTTTCTGGTGCAGGAAGGAACAAAAATGTATATGCTAAAAGAGGGAAATATACAACATCCATATTATCCTACTTTCTCAATCACACTTTTTTTATTTTTATTTTTGAGGCGGGGTCTCACTCTGTCACCCAGGCTGGAGTGCAATGGCATGATCTCAGCTCACTGAAACCTCTGCCCCCCAGGCTGGAGTGCAATGGCATGATCTCAGCTCACTGAAACCTCTGCCCCCAGGAACAGGTGATTCTCCCAACTCAGCCTTCCAAAGTGGTGGTATTACAGGTGTGAGCCACCACCCCAGACCCAATTACACTGATATTTTAATTACAAATATTTGTGTACAAAGTACATTTTACCAAGAAAAGTCCATTGTTTTCTATTCAAGTAATAAAATTTTACTGAGGTCATGTACGCTTAACTGATGAGAAGCAGTAATTTACCATGAAACTTCCTCTGAAGCTCCTGTTGCATTTGCTGGGGATTTCCGTTTTCAGGACGCATGAATCCTATCAGCCTCTGCTGCACTTTAGCAGTAGTACTGAAACAGAAATTGCAGAATGTGTGTGTTTATAACAGCTTTATTGAGATATAACACATACTTACACAGTACAATTCAAACATTTAATATGTATAATTTTTAAAAATAATTCATAAGGTAGGGCAACCATCACCAGAAGGGCTGGTTGCCAAAAAAAAAAAAAAAAAAAAAAATTGACAAATAAGAAAGAATCCTTAGAATTAAAAATTTGATGGCCAAAAAAATTTATGAGACAGACTAAACAGATGCTACTTAAAATGACTAAGATTAAATCAATTAAATGACTGAGAACACATCAGCTATAAATTTTCCTAATCTGTAGAAAAAAAAGATCAACCAAAAAGAGGGGGTAAAGGAGAGAAAGGAAGGAAATTACGGAAGAGAAGAAACAAGCTAGATACAAGAGAGTAATATGATTCTCCAAAGAGAATGGGACAGAAGAAATATAGATTGAGTATCCCTAATAAAAAAAATCTAACATCTGAAATGCCCCCAAATCTAAAACGTTTTGCACATCAGCATGATGCTCAAAGGAAATGCTCATTGGAGCATGCTGGATTTCACATTTTCGGAATAGGGATGCTCAACCTAAGTATAATGCAAATACTTAAAAATCCAAAAAACCGTGAAAGCCAAAACACTTCTGGTTCCAAACAGTTCAGATAAGGGATACTCAATGTGTACCACGATACATAAAAAACAGGAGAAAAAAACTGATTAAAGCCAAGACGTTCATTCTAAAGGCTCACTGAGAGCTGTAAAGAAGATATACCTAAAGACATCATGTTGTGATTTTTGAATTTTGGTAATAAAAAGAAAAAAGCACAAAAAAATTTCAAAGTCAACACTAAGTCACTTACAAAGGAAAGAGAATCATACAGGTAATGTACTTTTTCATCTACAACATTAAACTTTGGCAAGAAAATGGTGCAAAATGTATACGAAGATCTGAGAAATGGTCTATGATCTTAAAATTCCACATTAACTGGGCAATAAAAACGAACAAAACATGAATACATACTACAACATAAATCTCAAACATGAGCCCCAAAAACACACTAAGTGAAAGAAGCCAGACTCCAAGACCACACAGTATGATTCTGTTTATATGACATGTCAAGAATAGGCACATCTACAGAAATAGAGCAGATCAGTAAGTGTGTGGGACTAAGAAGTGGGAATGGAAAGTGACTGCTAATTGACATGAGTTATGTCTCCTAGATAATCGAAGTGTGCTAAAATTGGACTGTGGTAATGGTTGCACAATTCTATGAATTTACTAAAAGTCACCAAACTGAATATTCAAAATGAGTAAATTTAGTGGTATGTAAAGTAGATCTCAAAAATCTGTTTAAAAAATTTCCATACTCAATGAAACTAATGTTACAGAAATCCAGGGGCTGGTTGAAATTAGGACATATAATTGATTAATTATTGATATAATTCTATTGTTAAACAGGGAAAATGATATGATCATCTCTGTAAAATGCAGTAAATACATTTGACAAACTCACTTACTGAATATGTTAAGCATATTCAATATGTTAAATATATGAATATGCTAAACATATTCAATAAGGGCTGAGTGCAGATGGCTCATGCCTATAATCCCAGGATTTTTTGAGGCCAAGACAGGAGGATCGCCTAAGCCCAGGAGTGCAAGATCAACATGGGCAACACAGTCAGACCTTGTCTCTACAAAATATGAAATAAAAAAATTAGCTGAGCATGGTGGCATGTGCCTGTAGTCCCAGCTACTCAGGAGGCTGAGGTGGGAGGATCACTTGAAGCTGGGAGGTCAAAGTTGTGGTGGGCCATGATCGTGCCACTGCACTCCAGCCTGGGCAAGAGTGAGACCCATCTCAAAAAACAAAACCAAAAAACACCTCAGTAAGGGAGGATGCAGTGGGTCATGCCTGTAATCCCAGCACTTTGGGAGGCTAAGGAGGGAGCATCACTTGAGGCCAAGAGTTTGAGACCAGCCTGAGCAACACAGTGAGACCCTATCTCTGAGAAAAATAAGAAAAAATCAGCCAGTTGTGGCAGCACACGCCTGTAGCCCCAACTACTCAGGCGGCTGAGTTTGAAGTTGCAGGGAACAATAATCACACCACTGCACTCCAGCCTCAGTGACAGAGCAAGACTGCCTGAAAAAGAAAAAAAAAAAACAGAGAGAGAGAAAAGACAGAGAGAGATTAGTGGCTGGGCACAGTGGCACACGCTTGTAATCCCAGCACTTTGGGAGGCCGAGGCGGGTGGATAACCTGAGGTTGGGAGATTGAGATCAGCCTGACCAACATGGAGAAACCCTGTCTCTACTAAAAATACAAAATTAGCTGGGCGTGGTGGCTCATGCCTGTAATCCCAGCTACTCGGGAGGCAGAGGCAGGAGAATTGCTTGAACCCAGGAGGCGGAGGTTGCAGCGAGCCGAGGATCACACCATCGCAGTCCAGCCTGGGCAATAAGAGTGAAACTCCGCCTCGTCTCAAAAAAAAAAGAGACAGAGAGAGATTACCTTGTGCAGACAGGAGAAAGCAAGTAGAGCTAGAAAAGATGGAAAAGATGAAACTATCTCTATCTGCATATGACAGAACTGCATATGTGAAAATTCAAGAAACATCAAAATTCAAAAACATCTTGCTAAAAACTAAAGAGAAATGAGTAATTAAGAGAAATCAGAAGTAGATTAGAAAATTTACATATAATTGTAGATGTAATGGTAAAATTCAATTAACAAAAGACCACAATGTTGGAAAAAAAACCAAACAAACTAAAAACATCTGACAAGTAAAATTCCAGATAATTTGGAGGGAGAGCTATGGCAGAAGGCAAGGAAAGGAAATAATAGATTTTGTTAAATTATTAATGGTGACTGAGATGTATGTCTGTTAGAATTTAAAACTAATAGAGGAAGAAATATCATATATAGAACTTCTTAATTGGTGTTTAAGTAGAGAGAGGCCAGATCAATCCAATACAATAAGGAAATGGCAAAGGGAAGAAAATAAACAAAAAGCACAAATTCAGGATGGAGAGAAAAAAATCAAACATTTAACTAGGTCAGATGCAGTGGCTCACACCTGTAATACCAGCACTCTGGGAAGCTGAAGCAGGTGGATTATCTGAGGTCAAGAGTTCAAGATCAGCCTGGCCAACATGGCAAAACCCTGTCTCTACTACAAATACAAAAATTAGCCAGGCATAGTGGTGTGGGGCTGTAATCTGAGCTACTTGGAAGACTGAGGCAGGAGAATCGCTTGAGTCAGGGAGGTGGATGTTGCAGTGAGCTGAGATTGCACCACTACACTGCAGCCTGGGCGACAGAGCAAGACTCTGTCTCCAAAAAAACCAAACCAAAACAATAAACCACATTTAACTAATCCCAATAAAATGGGAAGGAGGTAAGTTCTCCTACTTAAAAGATAAAGACAGGCCGGGTGTGGTGGCTCACCCCTGTAATCCCAGCACTTTGGGAGGCACTTTGGGAGCCTGAGGCAGGCGTATCATGAGGTCAAGAGATGGAGACCATCCTGGCCAACATGGTGAAACCCCATCTCTACTAAAAATACAAAAATTAGCCAGGCATGGTGGTACATGCATGTAATCCCAGCTACTCAGAAGGCTGAGGCAGGAGAATTGCTTAAACCTGGGAGGCGGAGGCTGCAGTGAGCTGAGATCGCACCACTGCACTCCAGCCTGGGCGATAGAGCAAGACTCTGTCTCGGGGGAGGAAAAAAACCAGAAAAAAAAACCAAAAAAAACAACCATATATATATATATACACACACACACACACACACACACAAAGTATGAACAATGTTACATAAAAGTGTACTTAGACTCTATTTTTGCTTTTAAAGACGTGTACATTTATGTACGCTTTATTATTTGTTTTTTCTTTTTGAGACAGAGTTTCGCTCTTATTGCACACGTTGGAGTGCAATGGCACTATCTCGGCTCATCGCAACCTCTGCCTCCCAGGTTTAAGCGAAATTCTCCTGCCTCAGCCTCCCTCCTAGCAGGAATTACAAGCATGTGCCACCACGCCCGGCTAGTTTTGTATTTTAGCAGAGACGGGGTTTCTTCATGTTGGTCAGGCTGGTCTCGAACTCCCGACCTCAGATGATCCGCCCGCCTCAGCCTCCCAAAGTGCTGGGATTACAGACGTGAGCCACCGCGCCCGGCCTATTTATATGTTTTTGTAGTGACAAGGTCACCTATATTGCCTAGGCTGGTCTCACACTCCTGGTTTCAAGCAATCCTCCTGCCTTGGCTTTCCAAAGTGTTGGGATTATAGATGTGAGCCACTCTGCCCAGTCTATATATGCTTTAAAAAGATTATACTCTAATAACCCGTTAACAATTGTAAGGAGTGATGTGACTCCCCGAATGCAATGTGATTATTATTTTTTCAACAAAAAGTCTGTATTATTTTAGAGGCTTAAAAATATCCATTCTTGGCTGCGCATGGTGGCTCACGCCTGTAATCCCAGCACTTTGGGAGGCCAAGGTGGGCAGATCACGAGGTCAGGAGATGGAGCCCATCCTGGCTAACATGGTGAAATCCCGTCTCTACTAAAAATACAAAAAATGTGCCAGATGTGGTGGCAGGTGCCTGTAGTCCCAGCTACTCAGGAGGCTAAGGCAAGAGAATGAAGTGAACCCGGGAGCAGAGCTTACAGTAAGTCGAGACCACACCACTGCACTCCAGGCTGGGTGACATAGCGAGACTCCATCTCAAAAAAAAAAAAAAAAGAAAAAAAAGAAAAGAAAAGAAAAACTCCATTCTTGCTGGGCATGGTGGATTACCTGAGGTCAGGAGTTTAAGACCAGTCTAGGCTGGGCGCGGTGGCTCAAGCCTGTAATCCCAGCACTTTGGGAGGCCGAGACGGGTGGATCACGAGGTCAGGAAACCATCCTGGCTGACACGGTGAAACCCCGTCTCTACTAAAAAATGCAAAAAACTAGCCGGGCGAGGTGGTGGGCGCCTGTAGTCCCAGTTACTCAGGAGGCTGAGGCAGGAGAATGGCGTAAACCCGGGAGGCGGAGCTTGCAGTGAGCTGAGATCTGCCACTGCACTCCAGCCCGGGCCACAGAGGGAGGCTCCGTCTCAAAAAAAAAAAAAAAAAAAAAAAAAAAAAAACCGGCCAGCCTGGCCAACACAGTGAAACTCCATCTCTACTAAAAATACAAAAATTAGCTGGGCATGGTGGCAGGTGCCTGTAATCCCAGTTACTCAGGAGGCTGAGGCAGGAGAATCGCTTGAACCCAGGAAGGGGAGGCTGCAGTGAGCCAAGGTTGCACCACAGCACTCCAGCCTGGGCGACAAGAGTGATACGCTGTCTCAAAAAAACCCCAAATGTCCATTCTTCGTTGGACGCTGTGGCTCACACCTGTAATCCCAACACTTTGGGAGGCTGAGGCCAGTGGATCACAAGGTCAGGAGTTCGAGACCAGCCTGGTCAACATGGTGAAACCTTGTCTCTGCTAAAAATACAAAGAAGAACTAGCCGGGCATAGTGGTGCACATCTGTAATCTAAGCTACTTGGAGGCTAAGGCAGGAGAATTGCTTCAAGCTGGGAGGTGGAGGTTGCAGTGAGCCAAGATGAAGCCTTTGTACTCCAGCCTAGGCGACAGAGCAAGAGTCCATGTAAACACATGTCCACACAAAAACTTGTACAGGAATGCTCATATCAGCACTCTTATTAGCCAAAAAGGTGAAATAACACAACTATCTATCAACTGATAAACTGAGAAATGAGCCGGGCGCGGTGGCTCACGCCTGTAATCCCAGCACTTTGGGAGGCCGAGGCGGGCGGATCACAAGGTCAGGAGATCGAGACCATGGTGAAACCCCGTCTCTACTAAAAATAGAAAAAATTAGCCGGGCGCAGTGGCGGGCGCCTGTAGTCCCAGCTACGTGGGAGGCTGAGGCAGGAGAATGGCGTGAACCCGGGAGGCGGAGCTTGCAGTGAGTCGAGATTGCGCCACTGCACTCCAGCCTGGGCGACAGAGCGAGACTCCGTCTCAAAAAAAAATAAAAAAAAAAAATAAATAAAAATAAAAAAAAAAATAAACTGAGAAATGAGACAAAGTAGTAATACATGCTACAACAGTCAAACCTGGAAAACCTGCTTAGGGAAAGAAACAGACACCAAAGGTTATCTGTTGCATACTTCCATTTATAGAAATGTTTCTATAAATATTCCATTTATAGAAATATTTCTACAAATATTCCATTTTTATAAATATAGAAATATTCCATTAAAAAAATAGAAACATTCCATTTTAAAAATAACATTTGTATAAATATTCCATTTATATAAATATAACATTTGTATAAATATTCCATTTATGTAAATATAAAATTTATAGAAATATTCCATTTACATAAGTATATTCATATAAATATTTATATATTACATTGTATACTATAAATATTCCATTTGTATAAATATTTATATAAATATTCCAATTTGTATAAATATTTATATAAATATTCCAATTTATATAAATATTCAGAAAAGGCAGATCTGTGGAGACAGAAAGATTAGTGGTTGCCAGGGACTGGGGGAAGGTCCATGAATAATAATGGCTGGTCATGGGCACAGAGTTTCTTCTTGGTGTGATGAAAATGTTCTAGAATTAGACAGTGGTGATGGTTGCATAACCTTGTAGATACACTAAAAATACTAAACTGGACACTTTAAAAGGACCAACTTTATAGTATGCAAATTATCTCAACAAAAAATACAACGAAAAGAAAAAGATGAATTAGTAAACCTCATATATTCTTACTTTGGATTCCCTAATGGTCCTCCTGCAAACTGGGAATTTCTGTCTAGAAATTCCTGCAAACCCTTTAGTTCTTGTAGCACTGACTCTAGCAGTTGGCAGGGAACACTACTTTCAATCTGTAAAAATGAAAGAATTTTCAAAAGTTTAAAAACACACCCTCTGTATAGCTATAATATAAACAATTTTAATTTTGAAATGACTATCTCTATAAATAAAGTTATTTCTTGCATCAATTCACACCTGTTGATCCAAATAATACTTACATACTTCCTCTCCTGCCAGTAACACTGATGCATAATTTACAGTAAAATACAAATATTAAGAAAACATCTTGATTACTTTTATATATTTCTGTATAGTCATTACCTAGACCACAATACAGAAAATCTCCAACACCAAAGAAAGTTTCCCATGTTCCTTTGTAGCCATGAGTCATCCCACCTCCGAGGTAACTACTTTTCTTAGTCCTATCAACATAGATTAATTTTGCAAGTTTTTAAACTTCATATAAATGGAATCACATACTGTGTTAGGCAAATACATTCTTATTCTTAGAAACTTGAACTTTCTTTTTTTTGAGAGAGAGGGTCTTGTTGTTGCCTTGGAGTGTAGTGGTGCGGATCATATCTTACTGCAGCCTTGACCTCCTAAGTTCAAGTGATCCTCCTGTCTCAGCTTCCTAATTAGCTGGAACTACCGGCACGTGCCACTACATCTGACTAATTTTAATCTTATTTTATTTTGTAGAAAAGGGATCTGGCCATGTTGCCCTGGCTGGTCCTGAACTCCTGGGCTCAAGCCTTCCAAAGCACTGGGGTTACAGGCACAGGCCTCTGTGCCCAACTCATGAACTTTAAGAGCCTCACAATTAAAAAATATATTTGGGCTGGGCACACTGGCTCACGCCTGTAATCTCTGCACTTTGGGAGGCCAACGCGGGCAGATCATTTGAGGTCAGGTGTTCGAAACCAGTCTGGCTAACATGGTAAAACCCTGTTTCTACTAAAAATACAAAAAATCAGCTGGACGTGGTGGCACGCGCCTGTAATCCCAGCTACTTGGGAGGCTGAGGCAGGAGAATCGCTTGAACTCAGAAGGCGGAGATTACAGTGGGCCGAGATTGTGCCGTTGCACACCAGCTTGGGCAACAAGAGGGAAACTCTGCCACTGCACTCCAGCTTGGGCAACAAGAGCGAAAAGTAGTCTGTAAAGTATGCCAATTCATGGAAATTAGTGCTGGGTCCATGGAGTTTTTGTTCATATATATGTCAAAGTATTACATAGTAAATTTTGAACAATATTAAGTTGCTGGAATTATCCCTCATGACACCTTATGAGGGAGATATACTACTCCCCTTCTTTTACCATGAGGTATCAGGCTCTGAAATGTTAAGTAATTTACTGATATTCAGACAATCAATGTTAGAGATGAGATTTAAACCTGAAAGTAAGCAGTTTGCTGTCCAAGAACGCAAACATGTACATAAAAGAATAACCTGCCAGGCGCTGAGGCCCCCTGCCTATAATCTTAGCATTTTGGGAAGCAAGGCAGGTGGTTCGCTTGAGTCTAGGAGTTCGAGACTGGCCTGGGCAACATGGTGAAATTCTATCTCTACAAAAAATACAAAAATTAGCCAGGCATGGTGGCGCACGCCTGTAATCCCAGCTACTCAGGAGGCTGAGGTAGGAGGATCACTTGACCCCAGAGGGCAGAGGTTGCAGTAAGCTGAGATTGGGCCACTGTACTCCAGCCTGGGTGACAGAGCATGACCCTGACTCAAAAAAAAAAAAAAAAAAAAAAAAAAGAATAACCTTTGCCATCTTATTTGTGTAATATCAACAAATGCGAAACAATTTAACTATTTATACCATCAACTGGCAACACAAAAATAACAGAGTAATATTATATAGACTTACTGCAGTGATCTCTCTGTTGCCACTCTTGAATATTCTCTCCACAACTAAGCTTGCATCCCAAATGTTTCTGGAACAAAAAATGTTTTAATGATTATGCTGTAAATAAATAAAAAGAATTACAATAAATTTCTCTCTCTAGGAACTTAATGGCTTTATTCAGTTTTTAAAACTTGCAGTGGTTTCATTTAACATTTTACTAAGCTATCTAGAAGAATGGAATACTAGAAAATTGTCATACCTGATGTACCTAAGTTTTTCAGATAATGAAATATTACTTAAGAAAAATCAAAAGGCTCTGTATAATAAATTATAAACAGGAAATGTATAAAGGGGCTCTGTTCTGTTTCATACTTTTAAGCAAATGAGATGAATGAAATCATATATCTCAAATCTGAGAGAAATATATATTAGGCACGATAGCTAAGATAATATGACAGACTGATTGCAAAAACAACCACATTTCTTTATCCCTCCCTATATCTATCCTCTTTGCAGTATGATTTTGATGTCTCTCCCCTAAAAGTGGTCTATTTCCCACCTTTTAAATCTGGGTTGGCCCTGTGACTTCCCTCTGGTCGAGTAAGGTGGAAAAGTGCGTGGTAAGCCAGTTCTGAGCCTAGGATAAAGGTTTTGCAAGTGTCTACTCTTTCTCAAGGAACCCTGCCACCACCAACTAAATAATCCTTGGCTGGCCTGCTGGAGGATGAGAAATCATGTGGAGAACCACTAAGCTGTTTCAGCTTAGGCCATTCTAGACCAGCTGGAAAACATAACCTTGAACATGTGAGAGTCTAGCCAAGATAAGCATAGCTCTCTTTAACTTCACAACTGATTGCCTATCCTTGAGTTAGCCCAGCAAGACAGAACTGCCCTGTTGAACTGTAGACACATGTCACTGAGTTATGGGGAAGTTTGTAACATTGTACATTAATATATATATAGACATACAGTTGGCCTTTGAACAATATGGGCTTGAATTGTGTGGGTCCACATATACACAGATTTTTTCCCACCTATGCTACCCCAATACATCAAAACCAACCCTTCCCCTTTCTACTCCTCAGCCTACTCAGCGTGAAGACAAGGATGAAGACTTTTATGACGATCCATTGCCACTTAATGAATAGTAAATATATTTTCTCTTCCTTATGATTTTCTTAATTTTTTTCTCTACTTTATGGTAAGAGTATAGTGTATAATACATATAACACAAAATATCAGTGTCACATCTGTTTTAGAATTTGTCTAGGAGGTTTTCTGGTTTTTACTAGACTCCCCCACACTCCTACATCATGCAAAAGTTAAAAAAAGAAAACACAAAAAACATACAAAATACGTGTTAATTGATTACTTATCAGTGAGGCTGCTAGACAGTAGGCTATTAGTAATTAAGAAAGTTGAAAGTTGTACATGAATTTCTGACTACATGAAGGCTGACGAAGGGTGGTTGGCATCCCCTAACCCGTGTTGAGGAACAACTGTATTTTGACGCTACACACACACAAACACAGATCATGAGAGAGTGAGAGAAATAAAACACAGCAATGAGTATAGTTAGATAATAAAAACTGAATAATAGAAAAGTTTTATTGACGAAAAGTGAGCTAAAAATAAAATTTAATAGGAATAAATGACAACCCAAATTCAGAGTTAAAAATATTTAACTAGGCCGGGCACAGTGGCTCACACCTGTAATCCCAGCACTTTGGGAGGCCGAGGTGGGTGGATCATGAGGTCAGGAGATTGAGACCATCCTGACTAACATGGTGAAAACCCGTCTCTACTAAAAAATACAAAAAATTAGCCGGGCGTGGTGGCAGGCACCTGTAGTCTCAGCTTCTTGGGAGGCTGAGGCAGGAGAATAGTGTGAACCCGGGAACCAGAGCTTGCAGTGAGCCGAGATTGCGCCACAGCACTCCAGCCTGGGCGACAGAGCAAGACTCCGTCTCAAAAAAAAAAAAAAAAAAAAAAAAAAAATTAACTACTCAAGATGGGGCAAGGTGAGCAATAGTTCATTATTTCATGACAAACTTACCCCATGATCCGAGAAAAGTAAATGCAAATACCATTGTGTTTTCCAGAATACACAATTTCTGGTCCAGTCACACAACTCATATTTGTGGCCTGAGTTGCTGGGTTTCCCAGAGCACACACTGGAGTTGACATGGCAGGAGGCTGTATACCTTGTACACACATAAGAAAAACAAATATCTTAAAAACAGAACCCATAAAATTCAGAATTCTCAATAACCCAAGTTTGTGTATCTAGACACAAAGGTATTTACAAAAATAATGAAATACATAGATATTTAATTTGGTTTTCCTTAATAAGAGAGATTTATACATGCATGGATACTCCCAGGTAGACTTGCCAGTGTTCACAATGCAGAATGAAAATGAAACAAACTTGCAATAACTGCTTGTAATGCTGACAGTGAAACAGAACTAATTACAGATTTTAGGGTCCAATTTAATCCTGGAACCCAAATAATGGGCTTTCCAGGCATATTATAAGAGGAGTTCTTCCTAAATAAAGGCATTCACATCCAAATGCTAAAACTTGGTTGGACAGCATATATTTATTTTCAAGGGAATAAGGCAAGTTCATCTTTTTCACACTAAGCATTAAGGATAACTCATAATGTCAGCGCTTCAAAATGAGCAGTAGAAGCAATCCAAAACAAAGAAAAGAGGTACCCTGAGATGGTGTTCCCAAAAAGGATGGATTTGGATAGGGACTACCACTAGGAACAGGAGAACCTAAAAAGGGAAAGAATAATATAAAGATTTAGAAAAGAACATCTCAATCTTTTGAATGTGATCAAAATTAGATACAGAAGGTATTTCTTTTTTCTTTTTTTGAGGCAGGGTCTCTTTCTGTGGCCCAGGCTGGAGTGCAGTGCCATTATCTCGGCTCGCTGCAACCTCTGCCTCCTGGGTTCAAGTGATCCTCCCATCTCAGCCTCCTGAGTAGCTGGGATTACAGGCTCACGCCACCACAGGCCGGCTAATTTTTGTACTTTTAGTAGAGAGAGGGTTTCACCATATTGGTCAGGCTGGTCTCAAACTCCCAATCTCAGGTGATCCGCCCACTTTGGCCTCCCAAAGTGCTGGGATTACAGGTGTGAGCCATTGCGCCTGGCCACAGAAGCTACTTATAAGCATAAAAAGGACTTACATTGTCCATGATATATGCAAGAATTAGGGACTCATCTCCTAGTAAGTTTCTAACAACTCCCACCTTGGAAAACACTGATGTGGGAGTTAATTACTATTAAATCATTCATCTGTTTCCCTCTGAATATACACCAAATGAGTTACGTAAATATGATTAGTTACATCTTATTTTGCTTCCTTATGTTAAGGATTCAATATTAATAGATCACTTTTAAGAATCAGAATCTACAGATATATTCATCAATTATACAGTAGCAGTAAATAAAACATAACGAAAAGGTTTATTAACAAAAATTGCTATAAAGGTTCTAAGATTCAAACGATTAGAAACAATTTCATTTCAATGTTTCATACTCACTAGAATAGACAGGAGACCCCAAGATGGGACCAACATTACTTGGAGGTGGAAGAGTGGTTGGAAATCTCATCTGTGCTTCACCACCATACCTATTTTTATGACAAGAGGTTGAATTTATTCAGTAAAACAAACTATCCATCTTAAAAACTAGAATTGTTCCTTTTCCTGCTTAGCTTCCAAATAAATGCTTTAAACATTACAGACTTTAACGTATTGTGCTGACAGTAAAATATATGCATAAGACTTATAATATTTATTCAGTAAATATGGACTTGAAATTGCTACCAGGAAGAATTATAAGGGACTCCGATAACTTCTAAGAAAAAGATATGCAATGCATAGAATTTACTCTGTGAGTAAATGGCATTATAATTTTCACACTAGGTTATGGTTAGATAGTATTTCAAAAAACATTTCTAACAAAATCACATTTCAAATTCTTAAATATTTTCTAAATAGAAATATCTCTTTGGTACCAAGTTTCCTTAAAATAATTCAGAAGCCTTCAATACTAATGATACATATTAAGCAGAATTGGCATAGTGTTTGGGGAAGTAAAAAAGATAGATGAGACAGTAACTGAGGTAGAACAAAGTGTAGAAAGTAGACAAGAAGTTACAGAACAGAATCCAGAGTTAAAGTAATAATGCATAAACTATGCTAATTTAGTTGCTTCTATTACCATTATAATCTCTCCAGATTTCACCTTTTGCAAATGAATTTTGGTAATTTGCCTATATAGTCACTCAACTGTTTGGCAAGGCTTTAATTTATCACATTGATAATAAGATCATTTTAAAAAGTGGCCCAGTAAAAAAAAAAAAACAAATAAACAAAAAACCTTTCTTATACCTAAAGAAAGCCCGAGTAGCCCAGGCAGATACTTCTCTGTCACAGGCAGCAGTGGAGCAAGCAAGAATAAGGCAAGTAGCACAAGCCTGGTCTTCCTGTAAAAAGAGGAATATTGGCCTTATATTAAATATAAACTTTTAAAATGATTTGTGTACTGCTAGATGCAATATTAAAGTCTGTATCTAGCACAGAGCAGGCGTTCAATAAATACTTGCTGACTAAATGAAATCAGTTAGTGTTAAAAAGACAAGTAAACACTACTGGTTTTATTTTAAGTTCATCAAAAGCACTAGGATTACAGAATGCTCTCTTTTCCTTTTTACCTAGATTCTGAGTTAGTTTCCACCTTATGTCTCCAATTTTCTTCCTGTGGTCTTTCTAGTTTCTAGAAAATAACAATAAGTGGTAACTTTGAATACCTACCACGTGTCAGGTACTATTTTAAGAGTTTAGCATATATTAATCCTCATAACACATACTATTATAATGTATAAGGAAACTGAAGCCCAGAGAAGTCAAGTAATTTACCTTAGTGGTGGAGCTGGGATTTTTAACACAGGTGCTTTGAATCCAGGGTCTGTATACTTAACTTTGAACTATCCCAATTTTAACCATATCAATTCCAGTTATGGCTCTCAAATACTAAGATCTCTACACTGTTGCCTCAAGTTTCTTCCTCAGGTCATTAAGCCAAAACAAACAAACAAAAAAGAACTTGTCCCTAAATGTCTTGTGCTTTTAATGAAAAGGCATTTATCATATAACCTGAACAAGAAACTTACTAGTAGACTTCAATAAGAATTTATCAACAACAGGCCGGGCATGGTGGCTCATGCCTGTAATCCCAGCACTTTGGGAGGCCGAGGCAGTCGGATCCTAAGGTCAGGAAATCGAGATCATCCTGGCTAACACAGTGAAACCTCATCTCTACTAAAAATACAAAAAATTAGCCAGGCGTCATGGCAGGCGCCTGTAGTCCCAGCTACTTGGGAGGCTGAGGCAGGAGAATGGTGTGAACCTGGGAGACAGAGCTTGCAGTGAGCTGAGATCCCTCCACTGCACCAGCCTGGGAGACAGAGCGAGACTATGTCTCAAAAAAAAAAAAAAAATTATCAACAACAGAGAATAAAAATCTGAAAGCTCACTACAAGACTTACATTAATCCTGCTTTCAAATGTCAGTTCACATACAGTGACTGAGGCAAAGAAAGGAATATTGTTAAGATTATTTACGGCCGGGCGTAGTGGCTTATGCCTGTAATCCCAGCACTTTGGGAGGCTAAGGCTGGTGGATCACATGAGGTCGGGAGTTCAACACCAGCCTGACCAACATGGAGAAACCCCGTCTCTACTAAAAATACAAAATTAGCCAGGCGTGCTGGCACATGCCTGTAATCCCAGTTACTAGGGAGGCGGAGGCAGGAGAATCGCTTGAACCTGGGAGGCAGAGGTTGCGGTGAGCCAAGATTGCACCATGGCACTCCAGCCTGGACAACAAGAGCAAAACTCAATCTCAAAAAAAAAAAAAAAAAAAAAAAAAAAAAAAAAAAAAAAATCTATTTATTACAGTATTCCAGTCCCAATATACATAAACTATGACTCCCACTGTTTGATTAAAATAACATCACATTTTTAAAAAGTATATATAATTACCTGATGTAATTTAAAGAATCTTTCAATCTCTTCTCCATCTCCACCCACGTTACTCACAAGTAGATGCCTCAGTTGATCTACAGGTCTAAGTTTATGAAACATAAGGCTCCCCTAAGAAATTTGAAGAAAGAACATGAAAAAGAGATTTACCAAGATTGGCTGATAGCAACGGACCCTGCTACCTTATTTGATAAAATAAATGAAACGAACAAAAAAAACACCCTTCAACAATACAAAGTAGGCTGGGTATGGTGGCCCACACTTGTATTTCCAGCGCATCAGGGGGCTGAGGCAGGAGGACTGGCTGACGTGATATAAAAAGTACAACTGGTCAAAAGGATCATCTACATCTCAACTCAACCTCCAGTAGATCTATGTATCTATGAAGAAAACTTAATGCAATTGTCCCTGCAAAGCTGCCCCTGAAACCAGAGAATTACAATTAGATTATTAATTAATCAGGTTGCTACTATTTTTATCAATTTAGACCAAAAAAAAAAAAAAAAGCTAAAAACATAGTCATACCTTATACCAGAGTAAATTCCAAATAGATCAAACGACTTAAAGGATAAAATAAAACCATTATAGTATTAGGTTGGTACAAAAGCAATTGAGGTTTTTTGTACCAATTAGGTTGGTACAAAAGCATCATAGTATTAGGTTGGTACAAAAGCAATTGAGTATTTGGTTGGTACAAAAGCATTGATTGTAATGGCATTACAATCAATGGCAAAAACCTCAATTGTTTTTGCACCAATCAATAAACAAAAGGAACTACCAGTGGATTCTTTTATAAACCTTAGTGAGAGGAAGCTTTTCAACTATGACATATTTCAAATGATGGCTGGGTAGATTAGCTCTCGCCTATAATCTCAGCACTGTGGGAGGATGAGGTGGGTGGATAGCTTGAGCTCAGGAGTTTGAGACCAGCCTGGGCTTTAGTGAGATCCTGTCTCTACAGAAAATACGAAAATTAACTGGGTGTGGTGGCAAAAGCCTGTAATCCCAGCTACCCAGGAGGCTGATGTGGGAGGATCCCTTGGGCCTGGGAGGCAGAGGTTGCAGTAAGCCAAGACTGTGCACCACACTCTAGCCCGGGTGAGAGTAAGACCCCGTCTAAAATAAAATAAAATAAATAAAATAAAATATCAAATAACTGATAATTTTCATTACTTACAAGCTTGTGTGCTGGGAAAAATCGCAATAAACAAAGTCAAATAACAAACCAGGAAGGCTGGGTGCAGTGGCTCAGGCCTGTAATACCAGAACTTTGGGATGCCAAGGCAGGTGGACCACCTGAGATCAGGAGTTCGAGACCAGCCTGGCCAACATGGTGAAACCCCGTATCTACTAAAAATACAAAAATTAGCCAGGTGTGGTGGTGTGCGCCTGTAATCCCAGCTACTCAGGAGGCTGTAGCAGGAGAATCACTTGATCAGGGGAGGCAGAGGTTGCAGTGAGCTGAGATCACACCACTGCACTCCAGCCTGGGTGATGAGTGAGATCCCGTCTCAAAAAAAAAAAAAAAAAAAGAAAAAAAAAAGAAAATGATTCCATTAATTCCACTACTTCAGAGTACTTGACAAAAATACTATATATCGCTTATTTTTGTCACTACCTTAACAGAATATGTACATACCTGTGCTGAGAGGAGAACAAATTTCTTCGGAGGTAACATGTGCTGCTGTACAACAACTGGTGAATCAGTTATTGGAATATGATCCTTGTTTAAGGGTGTAATTATTTTATCTACTTTCAATTCATCTATCGCAGAAAGAGCCCAGGAATGACCATCAACACGGGTTGTCATCTACGTAAAAGAAATAAATGTTTTACACATCATATTGAAGTTACACAATGCAAAAGAAAAAACTACAGACTTAATAAATAAATATTTAACAAATAGTACATTAACATGAATATTTTCAAAAGTATTACATAATTTTCTACTATCTTTTTTTTAATCAGGTATTTTTCTGGGGTTTTTTTTTTTTTTTTTTTGAGACAAAGCTGTCTAGGCTGGAGTGCAGTGGCGTGATCCTGGCTCACTGCAACCTCCGCCTCCCGGGTTCAAGTGATTCTCCTGCCTCAGCCGCCCCAGTAGCTGGGATTACAGCCATATGCCACCACGCCAACTAATTTTGTATTTTTAGCAGAGACAGGGTTTCTCCATGTTGGTCTGGCTGGTCTCGAACTCTTGACCTCAGGTGATCCGCCCACCTCGGCCTCCCAAAGTGCTGGGATTACAGGCATGAGCCACCGCACCTGGCCTTTGGGTTTTGTTTTGTTTTTTTCCTGAGACAGCATCTTACTCTGTCACCCAAGCTAGAGTGCGGTGGCATGATCACAGCTCACTGCAACCTTGACCTCCTTGGGTTCAGCTGATTCTTCCACCTCAACCTCCCAAGTAGCTGGGACTACAGGAGAATGCTACCACGCCCGCCTAATTTTTCTATGTTTTGTATAAACAGGATTTTACCGTGTTGCTCAGGATGTTCTCAAACCCCTGGGCTCCTGCAGTCTGCCCATCTTGGCCTCTCAAAGTGCTAATCAGGCATAATCTTTTTTTTTTCCTGAGACGGAGTCTCACCCTGTCGCCGAGGCTGGAGTGCAGTGGCGTAATCAGAGCCCACTGTAACGTCTGCTTCCCAGGTTCAAGTGATTCTCCTGCCTCAGCCTTCCAAGTATGTGGGATTACAGACGCACAACAGCATGCCCGGCTAATTTTTGTATTGTTATTAGAGACCGGGTTTTGCCATGTTGGCCAGGCTAGTCTCAAACTCCTGACCTCAGGTGATCTGCCTGCCTTGGCCTCCCAAAGTGCTAGGATTACAGGCGTGAGCCACTACGTACACCATAAGCAGGCATTTTCTACACTAATACATAAATCTGTTTGTACTAGAAGACAAGGGCAAACTTTTCTCAAGATAAACTGTAAATACTCTTTAATAAGATTATAATTCTCTCAATCAAATAACTACCATCTACCATGTTTCCAGGATTGATTAAATCTGCTAAGATACTATCTTTCCTTTAAAAAGTATTTTACCAGCTGTATTTTACTGGCTGGGTGGGGTGGCTCACACCTATAATCCCAGCACTTTGTGAGGTGGAGCGGGCAGATTACCTGAGGTCAGGAGTTTGAGACTAGCCTGGCCAACGTGGTGAAACCCCGTCTCTACTAAAAATAGAAAAATTAGCTAGGCGTGGTGGCACACGCTTGTAATCAATCCCAGCTACTCAGGAGGCTGAGGCAGGAGAATTTGTTGAGCCTGGGAGATGGAGGTTGCAGTGACCTGAGATCGTGCCACTGCACTCCAGCCTGGGTGACAGAGTAAGACTCTGGTGCCAAATTAAAAAAAAAAAAAAAAAGGCCAGGCGCGGTGGCTCAAGCCTGTAATCCCAGCACTTTGGGAGGCCGAGACAGGCGGATCACGAGGTCAGGAGATCGAGACCATCCTGGCTCACACGGTGAAACCCCCGTCTCTACTAAAAAAATACAAAAAACTAGCCGGGCGAGGTGGTGGGTGCCTGTAGTAGTCCCAGCTACTTGGGAGGCTGAGGCAGGAGAATGGCGTAAACCCGGGAGGCAGAGCTTGCAGTGAGCTGAGATCCGGCCACAGCACTCCAGCCTGGGTGACAGAGCAAGACTCCGTCTCAAAAAAAAAAAAAAAAAAAAGGATTTTTACCAGCCTAGACAACATAACGAAATGCCATCTCTACAAAAAATAAAAAACTACCTCGGTGTGGTGGCATGTGCCTGTATTCCTAGCAACTCAGAAGTTTGAGGTAGGAGGACTGCTTGAACCCAGGAGTTTGAGGCTGTAGTGAGCTATCATGCCACTGCACTCCACTCCACTCCACAAGACCCTGTCTCACAATAAAAAAAAAAAAAAGGATTTTAATCCTTTAAAATACTTTATAATAAAAAATTTCAAGCAGCCAAAAATGTTGAAAATACAGCAAAAGTCCACATGCCCAATACCTAGATTCAACAACTGTTAGCAGTTTGCCATGTCTGCATTCTCTCTCTTCCTGTATATTTTTGTTTTATTGTACTATTTGAAAGTACAGACATCATTTATCACTCTTAAATACTTTTATACATATCTCCTAAAAATGAGAATGTTTTCTTACAAACCATATAACAACATTTAAAAATGTTATTGGCTGGACAAGGCGGCTCACGCCTGTAATCCCAACACATTGGGAGACCAAGGCAGGGGGATCCCTTAAGCTTAGGAATTCAAGACCAGCAGGGGTTACATGGCAAAACCCTGTTTCTACTAAAAATACAAAAAAATCAGACAGGCGTGGTGGCATGTGCCTGTAGTCCCAGCTATTTTTGGGGGGGTGGGCGGCGGATGGGTGCTGAGGTGGGAGGATTCCCCGAGCCTGGGAGGCAGTTGCAGTGAGCTCTGATTGTGCCACTGCACTCCAGCCTGGGCAACAGAGTGAAACCCTGTGTCAAAAAAAAAAAAAAAAGTTATCAATTCCCTAATATAGTGTAATACCCAGCCAATATAAAATTTATCCTGCTCTTCCAATGTCTTTTATGACTTTTTGGTAACTAGGATTTGATCAAAGCTCATAGACTATACTTGATGAGTTTTTTTTGTTAAAAACAAAAGTTCACCTTTAAGAAAAACTCGGCCGGGCGCGGTGGCTCACGCCTGTAATCGCAGCACTTTGGGAGGCCGAGGCGGGTGGATCACGAGGTCAGGAGATCGAGACCATCCTGACGAACATGGTGAAACCCCGTCTCTACTAAAAAAAATACAAAAAAATTAGCCGGGCGTGGTGGCGGGCGCCTGTAGTCCCAGCTACTGGGGAGGCTGAGGCAGGAGAATGGCGTGAACCCGGGAGGTGGAGCTTGCAGTGAGCCGAGATCGCGCCACTGCACTCCAGCCTGGGCGAGAGTGAGACTCCGTCTCAAAAAAAAAAAAAAAAAAAAAAGAAAAACTCAAATATTAAATCAAATTATATGACATGTAGTATTTGTTCTTAAAAAAAAAAAAAAAAAGTTAGGTGAACACATCTGTAATCGCAGCACTTTGGGAAGCCAAGGTGGGAGGATCGCTTGAGTCCAGGAGTTCAAGACCAGTCTGGGCAATATAGTCAGACCCCATCTCTACAAAAAAAAAAATTTTTTTTTTTTTTTTTGTGAGACGGAGTCTCACTCTGTCACCCAGGTTGGAGTGCAGTGGCACAATCTCAGCTCACTGCAAGCTCCGCCTCCCGGGTTCACGCTATTCTTCTGCCTCAGCCTCCCGAGTAGCTGGGAGTACAGGCGCCGCCACCACACCCGGCTAATTTTTTGTATTTTCAGTAGAGGTTTCACCATTTTAGCCAGGATGGTCTCAATCTCCTGACCTTGTGATCCACCCACCTCGACATTACGCTGGGATTACAGGCATAAGCCACCACGCCTACCTTACAAAAAATTTAAAAATTGGCTGTATGTGGTAATGCACACCTGTAGTCCCAGCTACTTGGAAGGCTGAGGTGGGAGGACTGCTTGGGCCTGGGCAACAGGGTGAGACACTGTCTTTTTTAAAAGAGTTAAAAAAAAAAAAAAAAAAAAAAAAAAGCTAACATTTATGGAATGGTGCTTCCAAGGAGTGCCAGGCATTGTTCTGAGTGCTTTACACACATGAGCTCATTTAGTCTCATAACTCCATAGTGGCAGGTACAATTACAACGATTATAGAGGAATAAACAGCCAAAAACGTGTCCTCTGCTCCACAGTTTTGAGGAAGTAGAGACAGGATTAAAATCATCATCCCCCACCAGCACAAAATCCCAACCAGGACAGGGTTTATATCTTATTAAGTTCTGAATCCTCACAGTTTATCACAGCACAAAGCTGGTAGTACATGCTCAGGAAAGCTCAAAGAATAAAGGAAAGAAGAAGAAGGGCACTCCTTATCTCCCTCCTGCTCCTACCCCAGCTCTTTGAACCTTGTCAGAAATTTGGTAGAGCTCACGCAGACAATACTCCCATCCCTGGGAGTTCTGCTTTTCCTCCTCTCACTTACACACACCTTTTGCCAGTCCCATCTGAAAGGGTTCAAATTTAAGAACCACCAGAAAACCACTCGTTTTCTGCGAAAACTAGAAGCAAAATGCCTGTGAAGAGGTAGCTTCAAAGACACAGTACCAGACATTCACACCCCACTAGGGGCTGGTTTATCCGGTTTGATCAGCAGCCTCAGTCAGCTATGCAGGACTATTTAGGAGGACAGGCAGGAATGAGCAGAGGACACCAAGGGGATGGAGACAGGTAGCCTCCCCTCACCTCCTTACAAACTGGGGACTAGGATGGGCAGCTGGGGGCAGGCGGCAGTCCGTGGTTTCACAGCAGCCTCGGCCCTCACCTAGGAAGACTATATCCACTTCATGATGTATGTGGTGATTTTTGTGTTTAAAACAAAACTGTGTGTTTGTGGGTGTCCCTTTGTTTATGTCAGAAAGAAAAACGAAATACAATAAGAAAGATGTTGGCAACTCAGTTCTCTTATGTGAGGTTCAATTGACTCTTCAAACTTTATGTTTGAAAGTTTCCGTAATTAAAAAAAAAAAAAAATTACAAAGAGATTGTTAGAATAAAATTCTAAGTCACAACTATAATGGATGGCCTCATATTTAAATAACTAAACAAGCAACATATTTAAATGAGATAAAGATCATTTCATATGAACCTGACATGTTTTCAGGAAAAAAAAAAGATACATGTATTTTCTGGTACATTATGGAAAATATTCTACAAGGGTCCAATGTTTTCTTTAAAGATGTCTTTTTGTGATTACCACAGGAACTTCTAACCTGACAGAGGAAAAACAAATAATTGACAGGATAATTTCTTTACATTATAATTTCTAATCATATGTTATTAGAAGTAAACAGCAATAAGTCAGAAGATAAAAAGTTTCTTACCATATTATCCTTCACTTAAAATTATATAATAGTTTTTTCAGAACTGTCAGGACAACCTACCTGGGTTTCCATCATTGGCTTTTGGAAAGGGAAAGTATCATGGTTGACACACCATAAAATATCATTATCCTCATTTTCTGAGGCTGCCATCAATAGAATACCTAAAAGTTTAATATATAAAATATTATTACATCACGTCAAATAATATGCATCCTCAATAACCTTAATAACTATTGTTAGGTTGGTGCAAAAGTAATTGCGGTTTTGCACTTAAAATTATAAAACCGGGCTGGGCATCGTGGCTCATGTCTGTAATCCTAGTACTTTTGGAGGATAAGGTGGGCAGATCATGAGGTCAGGAGTCCGAGACTAGCCTGACCAGCATGGTAAAACCCTGTCTCTACTAAAATTCAAAAATTAGCTGAGCGTGGCAGCGGGCCTCTGTAATCCCAGCTATTTGGGAGGCTGAGGCAGGAGAATGGTGTGAACCCAGGAGGTGGAGGTTGCAGTAAGCTGAGATCGTGCCACTGCACTCCAGCCTGGGTGACAGAGCAAGACTCTGTCTCAAAAAAAAAAAAAATTTTTACAAAATCACAAGTACTTTTATGCCAACTTAAAATTAGCACATATAGATATACACACACAACATCAATCTTTATAAAGAAACAAGTTACAAAATAAAATAATTACATGAAAGACTATATAATTATTTTTAGGGTAGACTCCTTAAGTGTTCTCAAATTTAAACTGTATTTCTCTCAGGTAAACATATTTTTTTTTCACATTTTAGCATTTCTGAACTTAGGGTATATCTTGCAGTCAATGGGCTTATCAATTTAATTATTAATTTTATAAAAATATATTTAGTATATAAAAAATGCTGTGACTGACAATTCACAATTTAATAGAAGCTAATATTCAACGAAATACAGTTTATATACTGGTTAATTCAAACACACCATGAATAAAAATGATGAAGGTGCCAGAGGAATGGCAGAGATAAGTGTACTATAGAAGCAATCATCTGGGCCAGGTGCTGTGGCTTATGCCTGTAATCCCAGCAGTTTAGGAGGCTGAGGCAGGCTAATCACTTGAGCCCATGAGTTGGAGATCAGCCTGGGCAATAAAGTAAGACCTTATTTCAACAAAAACTGAGGCAGGAGGATTGCTTGAACCGGGGAGGTAGAGGTTGTAATGAGGCATGACTGCACACTGCACTCCCACTTGGGTGACAGTAGACACTGTCTCAAACAAAAAAAGCAATTATCTCAACAAAACTCACCAACACAGTGGCTTCACACCTATAATCCTAGCACTTTGGGAGGCAGAGGTGGCAGGATTGCTTGAGCCCAGGAGTTAAAGACCAGCCTGGGAAACATGGTGAAACACCATCTCTACAAAAAATACAAAAATTAGCTAGGAGTGGTGGCACACACCTGTAGTCCCAACTACTCAGGAGGTTGAGCAAGGAGGATCACCTGAGCCCGGAAGGTTGAAGCTATGGTGATCCAAGATCCTGCCACCGCATTCCAGCCTGGGTAAAAGAGTGAGAACCTTCCTCCCCACCCCCAAATGACTTGGAAAAATATTCCGTATTCATGGATTTGAAGACTAAATATAGTTAAGATGGCAACATGCCCCAAACTGATACACCGATTTAGCTATCACAATCCAATCTCACTTTTTTTTTTTGAGATGGACTCTTGCTCTGTCCCCCAGGCTAGAGTGGATCTTGGCTCACTGTAACCTTCACCTCCATAGTTCGAGCAAGTCTCTTGCCTCAGCCCACAAGTAGCTGTGACTACAGGCATGACCCCCGACACCCAGCTAATTTTTGTATTTTTAGTAGAGACGGGGTTTTGCCATGTTGGCCAGGCTGGTCTCGAACTGACCTCAAGTGATCTACCTGCCTTTGCCTCCCAAAGTGTTGGGATTACAGGCATGAGCCACTGTACCCGGCCCCACCTCACTTTTTTTGCAGAAATTAACAAGGTGATTCTAAAATTCATATGAAAATTCGAGAGACTGAAAATAGCCAAAATCATCTTTAAAAAAAAAAATCAGGCCAGGTGCACGGTGGCTCATGCCTGTAATCCTAGCACTTTAGGAGGCCAATGCAGACAGATCACTTGAGCTCAGGAGTTTGAGATCAGCCTAGGCAACATGGCAAAAGCCTGTCTCTACAAAAAATGTAAAAATTAGCCAGGTGTGGTGGCACACGCCTGTAGCTTCTCTCAGCTACTCAGGAGGCTGAAGTGAGAGGACGGCATGAGCATGGGAAGCAGAGGTTGCAGTGAGCAGAGATTGTGCTACTGCACTCCAGCCTGGGCAACAGAGCCAGACCATCTCAAAAAAAAAAAAAAAAAAAAAAAAGATCAAAGTTGGAATAGTCACACTTGCCAATTTCAAAACTTATTACAAAGCAACAGTAATCAAGACTGTACTACTGACATAAGGATGGATAATATAGACCAGTAGAATAGAACTGAGAATCCAGAACCTATACATTAACGGGTAATTCACGTGAGAAAGTAAGATGAAGACAATTCAATGGGGAAATAATAGTCTTCAACAAATGGTGCTCAGACAGCTAGATATCCACATGCAGACGGATGAAGTCAGATTCCTACCTCATACAACGTATAAAAATTATCACAAAACAGATCAAAAACCTAAATGTAGGAGTGAAAACTACACTTTCAATCTCAACTTTTGAATTTCACTACAATTTCAAATTTTATTTTAGATTCAGCAGGTACATGTGCAGATTTGTTACTTGCGTATATTGCGTGGTGCTAAGGTTTAGGGTACAACTGATTCCATCACTCAGGTACTAAGCATAAGACCCAACGGTCAGTTTTTCAACCCTTGCTCCCCTACTTCCCCAACCCTTCTAGTAGTCCCCAGTTTCTACCGTTGTCATAGGGTATTTTCAAATGCCTCAAAACGCCATATAATTTTAACAATTTTAAGAATCTCATTTTAAATCTGATAGTATTTCAGAACTTACCTTTACTATAAAGTGCTCTATGTACCTTTGAAGGCTTTTCTACGGTTGAAGATGCTGAGAATCCAGGAGGTAAGCGGACGTGAATCAGCGTCAGTGTATTAGGCCGTGCTAATGGCTGTCTGAATGGACAAGTGCTGAAATATAACCTTACACCTGAAGATGGGGTAAAATTACGCATCAGTAATAGAAAATAAGGACCTGAAGTAAATGTGTTATTGAAGCAATTACATATAGCAATGCAAAACTCTGCTAAAACCATACATAACTTTCTGGACTAATTTTTTTTTTTGGGGATGGAGTCTAGCAGGCTGGAGTGCAGAGGCGCCATCTCGGCTTACTGCAGCCTCCACCTCCCAGATTCAAGCAATTCTCCTGCCTCAGCCTCCTAGGTAGCTGGGACTACAGGCATGTGCCACCACACCCATCTAATTATTTTTATTTTTATTTTATTTTTGAGACAGAGTCTTGCTCTGTTGCCCAGGATGGAGTGTAGTGGCGCGATCTCAGCTCACTGTAAGCTCCGCCTCCTGGGTTCACGCCATTCTCCTGCCTCAGCCTCCCGAGTAGCTGGGACTACAGGTGCCCGCCACCACATCGGCTAATTTTTTGTATTTTTAGTAGAGACAGGGTTTCACCATGTTAGCCAGGATGGTCTCGATCTCCTGACCTCAGAATCTACCTGCCTTGGCCTCCCAAAGTGCTGGGATTACAGGTGTGAGCCACTGCGCCCAGCGCCCTGACTAATCTTAAATTACCATATAGACTATCAGCTGAAATATATATCTAAGAAAATGTCACTCAAAATTGAGAGGTGAATCAATACATTTCATTAGAAAGAACTTGCAAAGACAAACCAAGAAATCTTGTGTTCCAGTTCAGGCTTTGTTACAAAATGTGAGCCACTGTGCCATTTAGGCTTGGCTTTTGTTTTGCTTTTTTACTGGTTTTTTGCGACAGGGTCTTGCTCTATTGCCCAGGATGAAGTATAGTAGCATAATCTCAGCTCACTGCAGCTTCAAACTCCTGGGCTCACGAGATCTTCCCGCCACAGCCTCCCAAGGAGCTATACTACAAGGCCGTGCCACTACACTTAGCTAATTTCTGTATTTTTAGTACAGACGGGGTTACAGGGTTTCACTATGTTGCTCAGGTTAGTCTTGAACTCCTGGGCTCAGGCAATCTGCCCACCTTGACCTCCCAAAGTGCTAGGATTACAAGTGTGAGCCACCATACCTGGCCTAGGCTTGGTTTTATATCTATAAAATGAAGAAACAGAAAAGTCTCCCAGTTTTCAAAATCCTTTATTTTACAAATTATTTATATGGCTTTAAAGCAGATATGGAAGTAAAAATATATTTCTAATCATAAATTTCCAAATCTAAGAATTTTCAGAAGCTGTAACAGTAACACAGATATGTAAATAAAACAACATACCTGCATGTGTGACAGCCAATAACTGGCAGTCCAGTGATTCAGAATTTTCAATCACTGCTATTTGGACAATTGGTTTAAAAACAGAACGATCGATGGTCCTAAAATAAAGGAGAAAATAAAGTGTATTTTTAAAATGTGTCTGCTAAATTATAAGAAACATTTCCTATCAGAATGTTTACATATTTCCATATTTTCTTTTTTTTTTTTTTGAGATGGAGTCTTACTCTGTCACCCAGGCTGAAGTACAGTGGTACGATCTTGGCTCACTGCAATCTCCGCCTCCCAGGTTCAAGGAATTCTCCTGCCTCAGTCTCCTGAGTAGCTGGGATTACAGGCTTGCGCCAGCATGCCCAGCTAATTTTTGTATTGTTTTGTAGTAGAGACGGGATTTCATCATGTTGGCCAGGCTGGTCTCGAACTTCTGACCTCGTGTGAGTGTGATCCGCCTGCCTTGGCCTCCCAAAGTGCTGGGATTACAGGCGTGAGCCACTGTGCCCGACCACATGTTTCCACATTTTCTAAATATGCTAACTAATTTAAGACTAGCTTTTTAGGAAAGTAATACAAGAGCAGCAAGAACTGGAAAAACTCTTGAATGTGTACTTTTTACACTTATATTGTTAAGAGTAACCCTATTTTCAAACAAAGATCACAAAAAAAGACTAAAACCTTTTGGGTGAATGGTTGGTGGGTAGCAGTGTTCTCAGAGTGTCAAAGTATCATTACTAGTAATTAAAAAGGGAGAAAGCGCGGGTGCAGTGACTCGGACCTGTAATTCCAGCATTTTGGGAAGCCGAGGTGGGCGGATCACCTGAGGTCAAGAGTTCAAGACCGGCCTGGTCAACATGGTGAACCCCCGTCTCTACCCAAAATACAAAAAAATAAGGCAGGTGTAGTGCATGCTTGTAATCCCAGCTATTCAGGAGGCTGAGGCAGGAGAATCACTTGAACCCAAGGTGGAGGTTGAAATGAGCTGAGATCACGCCACTGCAGTCCAGCCTGGGCAACAAGCCCAGACTCTATCTCAAGAAAAAAAAAAAAAAAAGGGGGGGGGGCGGAAATGAAACTTTATAATGTAGACATTTAGTTGACATCACCTCAAAGAAGTTTTCAACAGTGAGAAAACTGCTATTATGTGTCTCCTGATATAATGTAGTAAGACATTTCACACTGCCTATGTGAATTCATTACAATGTGAATTACCATTTCACATTGTAGTAAGACATTTCTCAGCACTTGGAGAGGCTGAGGCAGTCAGACCACTTGAGGCCAGGAGTTCGAGACCAGCCTGGTCAACATCTTTACTAAAAAAATATATAAAAATTAGCCAGGAATAGTGGCACATGCCTAGAGTTCCAGCTACTTGGGTGGCTGAGGCACGAGAATCACTTGAACTCGGATGCAGAGGTTGCAGTGAGCCAAGATAGCACCATGGCACTCAGGCTGGGTGACAGAGCAAACCTCTGTATCAAAAGAAAAAAAAAGAAAAAAATATAAATACATATACATATATAAATATATATAAACATCGTATATAAAATGTATGTATATAAAATGTATTACTGAGAATCTAATTACAAAAAAAGATAAATTCAGAAAATTGTATAATTCTCCTGCCCCTCCCTTCCAAATGTCAATATTCCAAAAAAAGAAAGGTGGTCACGGGGCTGTTTTATATTAAAGAGCCCAATCCATCCAATCCAATTCATAAATTCTGATTGTAATTTGAGAAAAATGGAAAGAAAAACAACTATAAAAGATTTTGAAGCCAGGTGTGGTGGCTCACGCCTGTAATCCGTGAGCCACGGATTGCCGCTTTGGGAAGCTGAAGTGGGTGGATCATTTCAGGTCAGGAGTTCAAGACCAGCCTGGCCAACACGGTGAAACCCGTCTCTACTAAAAATACAAAAATTACCCAGGTGTGGTGGCTCGTGCCTGTAGTCCCAGGTACTCGGGAGGCCGAGGCAGGAGAATTGCTTGAACCTAGGAGGTGGAGGTTGCAGTGAGCTGACATCGTGCCACAACATTCCAGCCTGGGCGGCAGAGCAAGACTCCACCTCAAAAAAAAAAAAAAAAAAGATTTTGGGGGCATGGTGGCTCACACCTGCAATCCTAGCACTGTGAGAGGCTGAGGCAGGCACGCTGCTTGAGCCCAGGAGTTCGAGACCAGCCAGGGCAACATGGTGAGATCCCCTCTCTACAAAAAATACAAAAATTAGCCAGGTGGAGGTGTGCATGCCTATGGTCCCAGCTACTTGGGAGGCTAAAGTTGGAGGATCACCTGAGCCTAGGGAGGTCAAGGCTGCAGTTAGCCATGATTGCACCACTGCACTCAATCCTGAGCAGCAGAGTTTAAAGAAAAAAAAAAAAGGAAAAAAACATTTTGGGGACTACTGGGCAATTTTAATATAGATTAAGTATACCATTATTACGTAAGAGACTAAAGGCATGTCAGTGGCTCATGCCTGTAATCCCAGCACTTTGAGAGGCTGACACTCGCAGATTGCTTGACCTCAGGGATTCAAGACCAGCCTGGGCAACAATGGTGAAACTCCATCTATACCAAAAATACAAAAAATTTGTCAGGCGTGGTGGCGCACGTCTGTGGTCTCAGCTACTTAAGAGGCTGAGATGTGAGGATGGCTTGAGCCTGGGAGGAGGAGGAGGCTGCAGTAAGCCAAGATCACACCACTGCACTCCAGCCTGGGTATCAGAGTGAGACGCCATTTCAAAAAAAAAAGAGTCATAATGTCTACAACGTACTTTCAAATGGCTCATAAGACATACAGGCAGGGCAGGGTGCAGTGGCTGTAATCCCAGCACTTCGGGAGGCTGAGGCGGGTGGATCACAAGGTCAGGAGATTGAGACTATCCTGGCTAACACGGTGAAACCCCATCTCTACTAAAACTACAAAAAACTAGCCGGGTGTGGTGGCGGGCACCTGTAGTCCCAGCTACTTGGGAGGCTGAGGCAGGAGAATGGCGTGAACTGGGGGGTGGAGCTTGCAGTGAGCTGAGATTGCGCCATGTACCACTGCACTCCAGCCTGGGCGACAGAGCGAGACTCTTCTCTTTCTCAAAAAAAAAAAAAAAAAAAAAAGGCCGGCAACAAAGAGGCAAAATGTTAACAATTGAGATAGAGTGTATTAGTTTTGCTGGATGCAGTGGCTCAGGCCTGTAATCACAACACTTTGGGAGGCCGAGGTGGGGGATCACGAGGTCAGGAGTTCGAGACCAGCATGGCCAGCATGGTGAAACCCTGTCTCTACTGAAAATACAAAAAATTAGCCAGGCATGGTGGTGCATGCCTACAGTCCCAGTTGCTTGGGAGGGTGAGGCAGGAGCATTGCTTGAACCTAGCAGGCAGAGGTTGCAGTGAGCTGAGACTGAACCAATGCACTGCAACCTGGGTGATGTGACAGAGTGAGATTCCGTCTCAATAAAAAAAAAAAAAGGTATTTGTTTTGCCACATTGTTCTTTTAATGTTTTTTTTTTTTTTTTTTTTTTTTTTGTGGATTTGAAAAACATTCCAGAAAAAAGTTAGAGGGAAAACAGAAAATTATGTGTTTTCAATTGTCTGCCTTCAGAATTTTTTCTTGTCACTGAAGAATAAAACAAAACAAAAATTTAGCCTGAGCAAGGTAGCAAGACCCCAGGTCTACTAAAAATAAAATTAGGTGGGCATGGTGGTGCATGCCTATAGTCATAGCTACTTAGGAAGCTTAGGCATGAGGATCATGTCAGCCCGGGAAACTGAGGCTACAGCAGACTACGATTGCGTCACTGCACTCCAGTCTGGGCAACAGAGTGAAACCTTGCCTGAAAAAAACAAAAAGTTGATTTATTTCACTTCGATTGTAGCAATAACCTAGGCACAATGACAACAAAAGTTGAAAATTTGAGGCCTTCGTTATAAAAATAGTGTTTGCAGGTGGGGCGCGGTGGCTCATGCCTGTAATCCCAGCACTTTGGGAGGCCGAGGCGGGTGGATCACCTGAGGTTGGGAGTTCAAGACCAGCCTGACCAACATGGAGAAACCCCGTCTCTACTAAAAATACAAAATTAGCCGCTACTCAGGAGGCAGAGGTTGCAGTGAGGCGAGATTGCACCATTGCACTCTAGCCTGGGCAACAAGAGCAAAACTCATCTCAAAAAAACAAAAAAAGCTCTTGCCTGTAATCTCCACACTTTGGGAGGCATGGTGGGTGGATTACCTGAGGTCAGGAGTTAGAGACCAGCCTGCCCAACATGGCGAAACCCAATCTCTACTAAAAACACAAAAATTAGGCTGGGCGCGGTGGCTCACGCCTGTAATCCTAGCACTTTGGGAGGGCGAGGAGGGTAGATCACGAGGTCAGGAGATCGAGACCAGCCTAGCCAACATGGCGAAACTCTGCTTCTACTAAAAATACAAAATTAGCTGGGCGTGGTGGTGCATGTCTGTAATCCCAGCTACGCGGGAGGCTGAGGCTGGAAAATCGCTTGAAAGCACAAGGCAGAAGTTGCAGTGAGCTGAGATAGCGCCACTGCACTCCGGCCTGGGCAACAAGAGTGAAACTCTGTCTCAAAAAATATATACATATAAAAATTAGCCAGGCATGGTGGCAAGGACCTGTAATCCCAGCTACTAGGGAGGCTGTGGCAGGAGAATCAAGTTGAACCCAGGAGGTGGAGGTTGCAGTGAGCCAAGATTGTGCCACTGCACTCCAGCCTGGGTGACAGAGTGAGATCCTGTCTCAAAGAAATAAATAAATATATAAAATAAAAGAGTCTCTAACAGTTCCATTCAAAACATAACATAAGAGTGTCATCTCTTCAACATTCCTTATCTTTTAGAGACATTTTGGTTAGGGAATAATACACTTTTAGAATGCTACACACAAATAGTATAATTATGCCTGCTTAATGCTTAATAATAAATTACATGTTACCTAGCAATGTTACCAGCAGCAGAGACAATGGCATTCTGTGACACGGAGGCAACTCTGCTCATTCCTTGTCCGTCTTGTCCCAAATCATACACCTGTGAATACAAATCATTCTCACTTAAACATGATTACATACTATACACATATTAATAAACTTTTCCTTTTAAGGGATCCTTTAATATTGGTATTTAAAACAAACATGAAAACATTCAGATTTGAAATTTCATAGAAAGGGGCCCCTTCTGAGAAGTGAGTTGGGCTTTTTTTTTTTTTTTGAGATGAAGTCCTGCTCTGTTGCCCAGGCCGGAGAGCAAAGGCGCGATCTCAGCTCACTGCAACCTCCACCTCCCAGGTTCAAGCGATTCTCCTGTCTCAGCCTCCCAAGTAGCTGGGATTAAAGGGGCATGCCACCACACCTGGCTAATTTTTGTATTGTTAGTAGAGGCGGGGTTTCATCATGTTGGCCAGACTGGTCTCAAACTCCTGACTGCAGGTGATCCGCCCACCTTGGCCTCCCAAAGTGCTGGGATTACAGGCATGAGCCACCATGCCTGGGAGGCTTTCTTTTTTTTTTTTTCTTTTTTAATTATACAGTTCATAGGAAAAGTTTAAGAGGCAGGAACTGTCGGCCTTAAAAATAAGGATTTATATTACTCTTAATGGTATAATATTAATACTAACCTGTATTACTCCTTTCTCAGATCGTGTATATAAAATATTTCTAGAATTATCAATTGCAATTTGAAGAATAGGATCTAAAAGTAAGACAAAAAAAAAAAAAAAAAAAAAGAGAGAAAAAAGCAAAGCCAAGGATTAACAAAGCAAATACATTAGCCACTTACAACAAACTGTTGAATCAGAACTTTGCATTCAGGGGCTTTCTACTCCCTTGCTTTGAAGTTAAATCCAAGGATGTTTGCACAAGATTCAGTCCAAAAAGCATTTTAGTCAGACAACACATGAAAAAAACATATGCTAAATACTGTGACTGGGTTACGAGCATAGAAAATAAGTTATTTTGTCCTCTAAATGAATTTAAAGCCAAACCGAAAACAAGTTCTAAGTTATTTCTTCATTCAATAGTATTTAATGAATGTTTACTACATGCTAGAAATACGTAGAATAATTATACCTGGTCCTTTATGTTAAGAAACTTCCAGTTTGGCCTAACTGATTGTGTGAAAGAAAATAATTTAAAAATTTAGTCATATTAATATTTGGGCATACTGATCTTATGTTGCCAAAGCATTTTAAAAATTATTTCACCTGTTTGAATCTCAGCTCATTAAAGGCTAAGATATATTATTTTTATATTGGAAATTTGTTCTAGACCAAGCAATGTATTAGCTGTCTGAATGTCTGTCTCTCTCACACACACACAGATATTTTGGTTTAAGTATGTACAGCTGTTTTAGACACAAGTTCTTTGATGCTACATTTATAGGAAATAAGTAAACTTGAGAATAAAATCCACACTTTCTCTGTTATAATCTCTTCTTACCCTTTAAAAGACCTTATGAATATATACCAAATGCTACTTAACATAACAAATTGTTTCAATTAAGAATGATAATTTCTGAAGAAAATGTTGAGGGAACAATATGTTAGAAATTAGTTTTACTTGCCAAATTTATTGTTTTCTACTTACCATCTTCTGAGAATGTGAATTGTAGCAAAGAAGGAACAAGGAAAGAAAGTGAGCTCTTTGAGTGGTTTATTTTCCTACATCTTTGGCTAAACCACCCTGCTTCAGCCTTAAAGAAAAAAATAGAAAGAAGACTTATAAAAGTATGTAACTCCCTTACAATAACTACTGTATATCCATATTTATAAAAACCTTCAAATCTTCATGAAATATCAGTTATAATCACTAATACCAGTTACAGTCAACAAAACGAGACACATTATTCAAAATTAACTACGGAGTTTAGTCCATAATTTAATCAACCAAATACTGACAAGGAAAGAATTTCAAGACATACTGTTAAATGAAAAGCCACTTATGGGCTGCGTACAGTGGCTCACACCTATAAATCCTAGCACTTTGGGAGGCCAAGGCACACGGATCATTTGAGGTCAGGAGTTCAAGATCAGTCTAGCCAATATGATGAAACCCTGCCTCTACTAAAAACACAAAAATTAGCTGGATGTGGTGGTGGTGCACGCCTGTAATCCCAGCTATCAGGAGGCTGAGGCAGGAGAACTGCTTGAACCCAGGGGATGGAGGTTGCGGTGAGCCAAGATTGAGCCACTGCACTCCAGCCTGGGTGATAGACCTGGGTGACAGAGTAGACTCCATCACATTAAAAAAAAAAAAAAAAAACAGAAAAAGAAAAAGAAAGCAATTATGAATTAAATCAATAATCCAAGTGAAAACATATATTTGCAAAAGTACATTCGGTATTTGTGTATGCGTATACACTCCCAAACACATGTGCATAGATATCTATAAAGACACATACAGTGATGTCTGCTTTATGTTCCACAAGGACATCCATAGAATTAATAACGACTTTTACCTCTAAGGAGAGGACTGAGTTTTGTAGGCATGGTGTAGTCATGGGGACTATAGCTTCACCTGGATGCTTGAATATTTGCCATAAAAATATACTAATGTCCTTACATAACTAGAAAACAAAATAAAAGCTTACTTTTCCCTACTCCATCAAGAGAGAGAGAGGAAAAAAAAACGTTTACGAATATCAGACTTACCTGGTAGGCTACTTCATATAAACAGCCATCCTTTCCAGCCAAGAAAATTCTGCCATTATCAGTGGAAGTTATTGTTAAAAGGTAAGTATTATCAGTAGGAAGAGAATATAAAGGATCTGGAAGCAACTGCATTCCACCAGACATACTATCATTAAGAACTCCAGAACCTATTTATTTTAAGAAAGAATACATAAATCAGTTTATTAGCTACTCTACAGTTTTTAAAAATCTTTGCATTATTGTCAGAATCGGTATGTTTACTCAATTCTTATTGACAACACAGTCAACAGCTTCTATAATATACATTTTAAAATTACTAAGTCTGATACGATTTGATAATTCAAGTGAAACAGAACCTTCTGTGTGTGTGTGTGTGTGTGTGGGTGTGTCTGTGTGTTTATTATATAGTAAAACAATAAACAAGAAACTAACCCAGCCGGTGCCATGGCCCATGCCTGTAATCCCAGCACTTTGGGAGGCCGAGGTGCGTGGATCACCTGAGGTCGGCAGTTTGCGACCAGCCTGACCAACATGAAGACACCCGTCTCTACTAAAAATAGTAAATTAGGTTGGACGCAGTGGCTCACGCCTGTAATCCCAGCACATTGGGAGGCCAAAGCAGGCAGATCACGAGGTCAGGAGTTTGAGAACAGCCTGGCCAACACAGTAAAACCCTGTCTCTACTAAAACTACAAAAAAATTAGCTGGGTGTGGTAGCAGGCGCCTGTAATCCCAGCTACTTGGGAGGCTGAGGCAGGAGAATCACTTGAATCTGGGAGGCGGAGGTTGCACTAAGCCAAGATTGCACCACTACACTCTAGCCCAGGTGACAGTGTGAGACTCTGTATCAAAAACAAACAAAATTAGCTGGGTGTGGTGGTGCATGCCTGTAATCCCAGCAACTCAGAAGACTGAGGCAGGAGAATCACTTCAACCCAGGAGGCAGAGGATGTGGTGAGCTGAGATCACACCATTGCACTGCAGCCTGGGCAACAAGAGCGAAAATCTGTCTCAAAAAACAAAACAAAACAAAACAAAACAAAACAAAACAAAACAAAAAAACTAACCCAACATTAACTTGTGGAAAAGAGCCTGAAGATTTGGCACCAATAATCATTAATTTCAGTCAATGGAATTCAACATTTCACCCAGATTAGCTTTTAATTGTAATATCAATTGGCCAAAATATTATTTTAAAAAACATAACATGTGGGTTGCCATACCTGTTTGCAAATTAGCATAGCTCAGTCCAAGAATTACTATGTCTACAGGGGTCGCCAAAACCAGGAGGTGTCGTACATGAGGTTGAAAGATGCCTAAGATAAAGTAGACAAAGGGCAGGAAAACTTTCAGCATTTAAGCACTAACAGAGTAAGCTTTTATTACCATTAAAATGAGCTACTAATTAAATATTACTATGTACGATCATTTAAATAAGTAAATTTTGGATGTCATCAAGGTAATGAAGAGGAAAAAAAGTAAACAGCAGTGGAAAAGAACCACCTTAGAAAACAATCACTTCAGTATTTAATGCTGTTTAAAAAGTGTTATATTACAAAATAGTTTAAATGTATTAAAATACAAAGATGTATATTTGTATATCCGTGTTCAGAGCAGCATTTTTCACAATAACTAAAAAGTGAAAACAAAATCCAAGTGTCCATTGACAGATGGATTTTAAAAAATGACATATACACACACACACACACACACACACACACATACACAATGGAATACTACTGAACTTTAAAAAGTAAGAAAGTTGGCCGAGCATGGTGGCTCATGCCTGTAATTCCAGCAGTTTGGGAGGCTGAGGCAGGCAGATCACCTGAGGTCAGGAGTTCGAGACCAGCCTGGCCAACATGGTGAAACCCCATCTCTACTAAAAACAAAAAATTAGCCGAGTGTGGTGGCACGTGCCTGTAGTCCCAGCTACTTGAGAGGCTGAGGCAGGAGAATTGCTTGAACCCGGGAGGCAGGGGTTACAGTGAGCCGAGATCATGCCACTGCAACCCAGCCTAGGTGACAGAGTGAGAGTCCAGCTCAAAAAAAAAAAAAAGGAAGAAAGTTCTGATGCATGCTATAACACAGATGAACCTTGAGGACACAGGTTAAATCAAATAGGCCAGTCACAAAATGACAAATATAGTACCATATGATTCCATTTATATCAGGAAACCTAGAATAGTCAAATTCTTACAGACAAAAAGTGGAACGGTTACTACCAACTGCTGAGGGAAGGAGGAACAGGAGTTTTTAGTTAATAGGCACAGTTTCCGTTTTATAAGATACATAGAGTTCTAGATACAGATGGTGGTAAAGGTCACACAATAACGTGAATGGACTTAATACCACTGAAGTGTTGGCTTAAAAACAGTTAAGATGGCAAAGTTTGTATTATGTGTATTTTACCATGATTAAAATAGATATTATAGATTTCATTTTGAAATGTAAATAAAACCTAGAAAATTTTAGAAAACTTAGACCTATAGTTATTTACAAAAGAAAAGATTACAACCTTGATAACCGTATAGAGCAATATTTACACACTTATGCATCTCTTTTAGATTCTATGTAAAGGAAATACATTTGCTTTGCCTTTTTTTTTTTTTTTGAGACAGAGTTTCGCTCTTGTTGCCCAGGCTGGAGTGCAGTGGCTCAATCTCGGCTCACTGCAACCTCCGCATCACGGGTTCAAACGATTCTCCTGCCTCAGCCTCCTGAGTAGCTGGGATTACAGGCATGTGGCACCATGCCTCGCTTATTCTGTACTTTTAGTAGAGACAGGGTTTCCCCATGTGGACAGGCTTCTCTTTAACTCCCGACATCAGGTGATCTGCCCCCCTCAGCCTCCCAAAGTGCTGGGATTACAGGAGTGAACGACCGTGCCTGGCCTCTTTTTTTCCTTTTTTTTTTTTTTTTTGAGACAGGGTCTTGCTCTGCTGCCCAGGCTGGAGTGCAGTGACACAATGACGGCTTACTGCAGCCTTGTCCTCCTACACTCAAGCGATCCTCCCGCTTCAGCCTCATGAATAGCTGGGACTACAGGCATGCACTACCATGCCCGGCTAATGTTTCTGTTTTTTGTAGAGACAGGGTATCACCATGTTGCCCAGGCTGGTCTTGAAGTCTCGGACTCAAGTGATCTGCTCGCCTCAGCCTCACAAAGTGCTGGGATTGCAGGTGTGAGCCACCACGCCTGGCCTGAAAATATATTTTCAATGCAAGTAAATAAATAGTGCATAAAACGTCAGTTTGGGTAGGGCATGGGGGCTCACGCCTGTAATCTTAGCACTTTGAGAGGCAGAGACGGGCGGATCACTTGAGGTCAGGAGTTCGAGACCAGCCTGACCAACATGGTGAAACCCTGTCTCTACTAAAAACAAAAATTAGCCAGTCGTGCTTGGTGGGCGCCTGTAATCCCAGCTACTCAGGAGGCTGAGGCAGAAGAATCGCTTGAATCCAGGAGGCTAGGGTTGCGGTGAGCCAAGATGGTGCCATTGCACTCCAGGCTGGGCAACAGAGTGAGACTCCATCTCAAAAAAAAAAAAAAGTCTGTTTTTACTTCACTGAATATCTATAATTGCAAAATGGATCTTAAAAAATAATCTTAAAAAATTTTACTTAGGCCTTGAAAAAAGTGAATTTTGCCTATTATTTCCTCCTATACAAAGGTACATTTGGCTGCGCAGTGGCTCACACCTGTAATCGCAGGACTTTGAGAGGCCAAGGTGGGTGGATCGCTTGAGGCCAGGTGTTTCAGACCAGCCTGGCCAACATGGCCAAACCACATGCAACTAAAAATACAAAAATGAGCCGGGAATGGTGACGCATGCCTGTAATTTCGGCTACTCAGGAGCCTTAGGCAGGAGAATCACTTAAACCCAGGAGGCAGAGGTTGCAGTGAGCACTGAAGTGGCTCCCCTGTACTCTAGCCTGGGTGACAGAGTGAGACTCTTAAAACAAACAAGCAAATGCACTCGGGAGGCTGAGGCAGTAGAACTGCTTGAACCCGGGAGATAGAGGTTGCAGTGAGCCAAGATTGCACTACTACACTCCAGCCTACGCGATGGAGCGAGATTCCATCTCAAAAAAAAAAAAAAAGGTGTGTTGTTGTTCAGGTCTATACCATTTGGAGTTTACGTATACAAACACAATCTCTTCCTTATAGCTTTATTTCTTACCAGCTTTTGGTTTCACAAGCCCCACAGCAAGAATAGTCTCACTAAGTCCATCAAAATAGGCAAGGTCTCCTCTGTGAACAAATGAAGAAAAACATGTTACACAAATAAAGCAAACAGGCCAGATGTGGTGGCTCACGTCTTTAATCCCAGTACTTTGGGAATCTGAGGCAGGAGGATTGCCTGAGCCCAGAAGTTCAAGATCAGCCTGGGCAACACAGTGAGACTCTGTCTCTACAAAGAAAGAAAGAAAAAATTAGCCAGGCATGGCAGTGTGAGGCCACTGAGGTGGGAGGATCTCATAGGCCTGTGAGGCTGAGGCTGCAGTGAGTAGTGATCATGCCACTGCACTCCAGCCTGGCTGACAAAGTGAGAGCCTGTCTCAAAAAAGAAAAGAAAAACAGAAAACAAAGTGTTATCTTACAGTGTTCTTTATTATTATTATTACCATTATTTTTGAGACAAGGTCCAGCTCTGTCACCAAGGCTGCAGTGAAGTGGCACCATCTTGGCTCACTGCAATCTCCACTTCACACCTGGCTAATTTTTGTATTTTCTGTAGACAAGGTTTGGCCATATTGCCCAGGCTGGTGTTGAACTCCTGAATTCTCTTTATTAGTGAAATAAATTTAGACACAGAATATAATGAAAAGACTGGCCAGGCATGATGGCTCACACCTGTAATCCCAGCACTTTGGGAAGCCGGGGTGGGCATATCACAAGGTCAGGAGATTGAGACCATCCTGGTCAACATGGTGAAACCCCATCTCTACTAAAATAAAAAAAAATTAGCCGGCCATGGTGGCACACGCTTGTATTCCCAGCTACTCAGGAGGCTGAGGTAGGGGAGTCGCTTGAACCAGAGAGGCGGAGGTTGCAGTCAGCTGAGATCTTGCCACTGCACTCCAGCCTGGGCAACAGAGTGAGACTCAGTCTCCAAAAAAAGCCAATGAAGACCAGGAGCGGTGGCTCACGCTTGCAATCCCAGCACTTTGGGAGGCTGAGGTGGGCAGATCACCTGAGGTCAGAAATTCAAGACCAGCCTGGCCAACCCGGTGAAACTCTGTCTCTACTAAAAATACAAAAACTAGCCAGGTGTGGTGGTGCATGCCTATAATCCCAGCTACTCGGGAGGGTGAGGCAGAAGAATCACTTGAACCCAGGAGGTCTAGGCTGCAGTGAGCCGAGATCATGCCACTGCACTCCAGCCTTGGCAACGGAGATCCTGTCTCCAAAGAGGAAAAAAAAAGGGGGTCCAGGCACAGTGGCTCACACCTGTAATCCCAGCACCTTAAGACTCTGTCCACAAAAAAAAAAAAAAAAAAAGGGCCGGGCGCGGTGGCTCAAGCCTGTAATCCCAGCACTTTGGGAGGCCGAGATGGGTGGATCACGAGGTCAGGAGATCGAGACCATCCTGGCTAACACGGTGAAACCCCATCTCTACTAAAAATACAAAAAAATTAGCCGGGCGTGGTGGCAGGCGCCTGTAGTCCCTGCTACTCGGGAGGCTGAGGCAGGAGAATGGCGTGAACCCAGGAGGCGGAGCTTGCAGTGAGCCGAGATAGTGCCACTGCACTCCAGCCTGGGCGACAGAGCAAGACTCTGCCTCAAAAAAAAAAAAAAAAAAAAAAAAAAAAAAAAAAAAAAGGGAGACAGAGACAGAAAGTGGAAAAGCAAAAAACAGAATGGAGCATCCAAAATGAGGTATGTAACAAAAGTACAGCTGAAATCTCAGAAGAGAATGTATCAGAATATTTCAAGATAATGGCTGGGCCAGGTGCAGTGGCTCATTCCTAAAATCCCAGCACTTTGGGAGGCCAAAGAGGGCAAAACACTGGAGGTCAGGAGTTCAAGACCAGCCCTGGTCAATATAGTGAAACACCATCTCTAATAACAATACAAAAATTAGCCAGGTGTGGTGGCCCGCACCTGTAGTCCCAGCTACTCCAGAGGCTGAGGCAAGAAGTATTTGAACTCAGGAGGCGAAGGCTGCAGTGAACCAAGATAGTCCACTGCACTCCAGCCTGGGTGACAGGGCGAGACTCCATCTTGGAAAAAAAAAAAAAAAAAAAGACAACGGCTGAACAGAAAGTAAAAGAGAAAGAGAGAAAAATAAAGATAATAGTTGAAAAAAATTCTAAAAATAGTAGAAGACATCAAACTAAAGATCTAAGAAGCTCACATGAAGCAGAAAAAATACCACGAAAAAAATATGATCCAGACTTTCAAGAAAGCTTCTAGTCACCCTGAAAAGGCCATCCACACAGGAACAAAACAGCCAAATGGCAACTTATGTGGACTAGGATTCCCCATCCTCCTACATCATGCCATCCCACAGGGCCCTTTGATAATTGGCACAGCCTCTTGAAACTATGATCCACTGCTGAGACAGCTGAGGGTTAGAGAACAATGAAATGACCAAGATTACATTTTTATCATCCAGATGGAATTAGGATTTATAACAGAAAACCAATTGAATATTTAAGTATAAATTTTACAAAATTGAATTTATGGACCTATTACTTGTGCCTTCATTTTTTTAAATAAGTTCATTCTTCAAATAACTTTTCTTTAAATGAACACATACTGCTATGGATCAAATATCTGTGTCCTCCTAAAATGCAGGTTAAATCCTAACTCTTAATGTGACAGTATTTGTAGGTGGGACCTTTGAAAGGTTATTAGGTCATGAGGGTATACCTCATGAATGAGATTAGTGCCCTTATAAAAGAGGACCCAAAGAACTCCCCTACCCCTCTGCCATGTGAGGACAGAGTGAAAAGATAGCCATCTATGAACACGGAAGTGGGCTTTCACCAGACCTTGATCTTGGACTTCCAGCTTCCAGAACCATGAGAAATAAATTTCTGCTGATCATAGACTATGGTATTCTGTTTTAGCAGCTCAGACTAAGACACACAGTAAGGTAGGACTGTTTGTTCCATGAGGGCAGAACCACATTCATCTCATTCAGTACTGTTCCTACCACAACAAGAGTGTCAGATATATAAGATCAATAAACACGTTGGATGTTAATGGAAATGTAAAAAATTTCATTAAAGTGAAAACATGTTTTTTTTTTGAGATGGAGTTTTTGCTCTTATTGCCCAGGCTGGAGTGCAATGGCACGATCTCAGCTCACCATAACCTCTGCCTCCCAGGTTCAAGTGATTCTCCTGCCTCAGCCTCTTGAGTAGCTGCGATTACAGGCATGCGCCACCATGCCCAGCTAATTTTGTGTTTTTAGTAGAGATGGGGTTTCTCCATGTTGGTCAGGCTGGTCTCGAACTCCCGACCACAGGTGATCTGCCCGCCTTGGCCTCCTAAAGTGCTGGGATTACAGGCGTGAGCCACCACACACAGCCGAAAACATATTTTAAAGAAAATAATTATTCTCACATTTATCTGTTCTGTAATATTTTTGCATTGACTTCTCTTGAAAAGATACATACCTAAACAAAAAGGTTTTATTATTTAGCATAAAAATGAATATGTTGGCTGGGTGCGGTGGCTCACATCTGTAATCCCAGCATTTTGGGAGGCTGAGGCAGGCGGATCACGAGGTCAGGAGATCGAGACCATCCTTGCTAACACGGTGAAACACCATCTCTACTAAAAATACAAAAAATTAGCCGGGTGTGGTGGTGGGCGCCTGTAGTCCCAGCTACTCGGGAGGCTGAGGCAGGAGAATGGCGTGAACCCGGGAGGCGAAGCTTGCAGTGAGTGGAGATCACGCTACTGCAGTCCAGCCTGGCTGGGCGACAGAGCGAGACTCCGTCTCAAAAAAAAAAAAAATGTTATGGTAACATAACGAAGTGGGGAACATTCAGGGTACATGAAAAATAATCACAACCACACATCACTGCTATTACAACTATTACATTTCAACAAGAAAAACTGCTATCAAACTTCTAATAGAAAAAAAATTGTTTCATTTAAGCTATAGGTATTAAGCTGTCATTTAGCTTCAATTTTGTTTCAATAATACAGTGTTTTGTTGCTGTTTTTGAGATGGAGTCTCGCTCTGTCGCCCAGGCTGGAGTGCAGTGGCACTATCTCAGCTCACTGCAACCTCCGAGGTCTCCCTGGTTCAAGCAATTCTCCTGCCTCAGCCTCCCTAGTGGCTGGGACTACAGGCATGTGCCACCACACTCAGCTAATTTTTGTATTTTTAGTAGAGACAGGGTTTCTCCATGTTGGCCAGGCTGGTCTCGGACCCCTGACCTCAGGTGATCCACCCGCCTCGGCCTCCCAAAGTGCTGGGATTACAGGCATGAGTTACCATGCCTGGTCGATACAGTGTTTTTTTTTAATGCACACGTGTTCCTAGAAAGATCATTAATTACTTAAGAGCAAAAGTAACACCTTAATTATATGGGCTTTCCTATGTTTATCCCACACCTCATCTAAGGATAATATAATGGACAACTGGAAGTAAAACAAAATCTATCTCTAAAAAGTCAACAGGGAGATCACCAGACCAATATGCTATATTTAAGCAAAAGTACCTCAGGCTTTCACTCAGAATCATTTCTATACATGTAATTTACACACAGGTCAAATTCACAAAATGACAACAAAATAAATAAATATCAGATGCCTACTCCATAGAAATGTAAGGAAAACAGAAGTCTTTAAAAATGTCCAATCATCTCTCAATGAATTGCCAACATCTATTTTTACTACAGGCTAAAAGCTTGGGACCTGGGCTCCTGCTACTCAAGAATGCTACCTACACCAGCAGCAGCAGCTGGCAGTTTGTTACAAATGCAGACTCTGGAGCCTCACTCAGGACTACTAAAACAGAATGCACATTTGAACATCCCCAGATGATGGATACTGAGAAGCATACTGAGAAGCACTGACCCAAAGGCTAGATGAATGAAAGATAAACCAAGCAGCTTCTAATGAGAACACTAGCTAAAGTTTATATAAATTCCAATCACCCTTAAAGCAAACCAGCCTTAAATACATACCCATCCTCATAGTTCCACATGAATATATCACTGTCAATTGTGAGCCAAGCTCTGCTGATAGGAGGGAACACACCCATCATGCAATTACACTGCATATCTGAGGCAGTGTGGATGTAAGGCAGACAGAGTTGAATCTTATTTTTCTTTAACTTGTTTCAATAGCTTTTGACTTAATATTTATGTAAAAAAATCACTGTGTCCACTCTTTAATACAACGAAGAACCCATATACTTAAACATATTTTAAATAAAACCCTTAAATGAATTGATATACAACACATTAATTAAACATAAAACAAGAATTATAACAATGAAAAATACCAATTTTAACATTTTTAAAATAAATACAAAGTAATAGGATACGTCCAAACTGCTCAACAAGTTCAGGTGGGAGAGGAACTCTTCGGATGGAACTGATCTCTGGAAGGTTGGGTACAGACAGCAAACCAGGTCCTTGTAAAGGATAATCCATATCTGACATGCCAGAAACAGTGGGATTATCTACAAAAAGAAAATGAAGCATTTGTAATAAAATACTGTTTATCAACTGGGCGTACAAAAGGACTGAGTGCCACAAAAATTTGCGTGTGCTGGTTCCAAAGGTACAGAGAGAATATACTAGTTTTGACCCGACACAAAGTAGGCCTGAAATATTCCATTGTTAAGGTAGGAACAGTTACTGGTTTCAGGCCTGAAGGGAAAGTTGTATCTCACAAAAACTTGCTCTATAACAAAGGAATGTTTAAATTTGATATTTAGTGTTATTTTAAAATAAAAGTGGCTGGGCGCAGTGGCTCAAGCCTGTAATCCTGGCACTTTGGGAGGCCGAGGCAGAAGGATCACGAGGTCAGGAGTTCAAGACTACCCTGGCCAACATGGTGAAACGCCGTCTCTACTAAAGACACAAAAAATTAGCCAGTGTGGTGGTGTGCGCCTATAATTCCAGCTACTTGGGAGGCTGAGGCAGGAGAATTGCTTGAACCTGGGAGGCGGAGGTTGCAGTGAGCCGAGATTGGGCCATTGCATTCCAGCCTGACTGACAGGGCAAGACTATCTCAGAAATCATAATAAATAAATAAACAAATGAATAAAATGAAAGCATGTAATTGTATTGTTTGTAACACAAAAGATACATGCTTGAGAGGGTGGATACCCCATTTTCCATTACGTGATTATTTCACATTGCATGCCCGTATCAAAACATCTCATGCACCAGATAAATATATACACCGCCGGGCGCGGTGGCTCACGCCTGTAATTTCAGCACTTTGGGAGGCAGAGGCAGGCCGATCACGAGGTCAGGAGTTCAAGACCAGCCTGGCCAACATGGTGAAACCCCATCTCCACTAAAAATACAAAAATATTAGCCAGGCACAGTAGCAGGCGCCTGTAATCCCAGCTACTCGGGAGGCTAAGGCAGGAGAACTGCTTGAACCTGGGGGGCAGAGGCTGCAGTGAGCCAAGATCGTGCCATTGCACTCCAGCCTGGGTGACAGAGCAAGACTCCATCTTGGGAAAAATAATACATATATATGTATATACACACGCCTACCATGTACCCACGAAAATTAAAAATAAAAAAATTTAAAAATAATAATTTAGTGTTTTTCTCTCATTTTGGTAATCTGAAATGCGAAAATATAAAACTGCTTTGGGGCTCAAAGGTAAAATGACTGTGAGCAAACAAAATAATGACTGCGGGAAAATACTGCCTTTACCAGCTAAACATTTACAGATTAAAATAACCCATGACTTTTCCCTTTAGATTTCTCCCCCAGACCACTAAGACAAATACAAATAACACCCCACAAGCAATATCTTATTGGGGGGAAAAAAAGAAAGACTGCTCTATAAAGTGTTCTCATCAGGCAACCTTTCTCTTGCTCTAAGACTCAATCACTAAGGACAGGAGTGGGCTGGTCTACTCAGCCTATCCCTGCTCCCAGACAAGGTGTTATTTAGACTTGACTGATGACCTAATTATCTCAGGCACTTTTTCAGGTTCTATAGAGTACAAAGATGTTAAGGAGAACTGACATATAAAACAATCTTCAAGTGTATTATGGAAATTTTAAAAATATATACAAGAAAAATACAATCAATACCTATGTACAGATTATCCAACTTAATAACCAGTAATACCCCCAATCATGTTTCATTTTTATCATTGTTCACTCCTTCCCCAATGCATTCTTTTTTTATTTTTATTTTTTGAGACGGAGTCTCGCTCTGACGCCACACTAGAGTGCAGTGTTGCGATCTCGGCTCACTGCAACCTCCGACTCCCTGGTTCAAGGGATTCTCCTGCCTCAGCCTCCCGAGTAGCTGAGATTACAGGCATGCACCACCACACCCAGCTAATTTTTGTAGTTTTAGTAGAGACAAGGTTTCACCATGTTGGCCAGGATGGTCTTAATCTCTTGACCTCATGAATCCGCCCGCCTCAGCCTCCCAAAGGGCTGGGATTACAGACACGAGGACTGCACCCGGCCGAATTCTTTTTCTCTTTTTTTTTTGAGACGGAGTTTCACTCTGTCGCCTAGGCTGGAATGCAGTGGTCCAATCACAGGTCAAGGCAACCTCAGTCTCTTGGGCTCAAGCAATCCTCCACCACAGCCTCGTGAGTAGCTGGGACTAGAGTGTCATGACACCATGCTTAGCTTTTTTGTTGTTGTTTTTTGGGTTTTTTGTTGAGATGGACTCTCGCTCTGTCGGCCAGGCTCCAGCGCAATGGCGGCTCACTGCAACCTCTGCCTCCCAGGTTCAAGCGATTCTCCTGCTTCAGCCTCCCAAGAAGCTGGGACTACATACATAAGCATGCCACCACACTCGGCTAATTTTTGTATTTTTAGTAGAGGCAGGATTTTGCCATGATGGCCAGGCTAGTCTCGAACTCCTGACCTCAAGTGATCCACCCACCTCCGCGTCCCAAATTGCTGGGATTATAGGCGTAAACCACTGCACCCAGCCAAACAGCATTTTTCTTTTTTCCTTTTTCTTTTTTGAGGAGTCTTGCTCTGTCACTCAGGCTGGAATGCAGTGGCGCGATATCAGCTCACTGCAAGCTCTGCCTCCCGGGTTCGTGCCATTCTCCTGCCTCAGTCTCCCCAGTAGCTGAGACTACTGGCACCCGTCACCATGCCTAGCTAATTTTTTTGTATTTTTAGTAGAGACGGAGGTTTCACCACGTTAGCCAGGATGGTCTCATCTCCTGACCTTGTGATCCGCCCGCCTTGGCCTCCCATTTCTTTTGAGAAGGGGTCTCCCTCTATCGCCCTGGTTGGAATATGGTGGCGCGATCTTGGCTCACTGCAACTTCCGCCTCCCGGGTTCAAGCGATTCTCCTTTCTCAGCCTCCTGAATAACTGGGATTACAAGCGCGTGCCACCACAGCCAGCGAATTTTTGTATTTTTAATAGAGACAGGGTTTTACCACTTTGGTCAGGCTGGTCTTGAACTCCTGACCTCGTGATCTGCCGCCTCAGCCTCCCAAAGTGCTGGGATTACAGGTGTGAGCCACCGTGCCTAGCCATTTTTTGTAGAGACAAGGTTTTGCCATGTTGCTCAGGCTGGTCTCAAGCTCAAGCGATCCTCCCTGCTTCTGGGTCCCAAATTGCTAGGATTACAGGCATGAGGCACAGCGTCAGGCTTTTTTTTTTTTTTTTTTTTGAGACAGGGTCTCACTCTGTTGCCCAGGCTGGAGTGCAGTGGTGCAATCACAGCTCACTGCAGTCTTAACCTCCCCATCTCAGGTTATCCTCCCATCTCAGCCTCCCAAGTAGTTGGGGGTCCAAATGTGTGGCACCATGCCAAGCTAATTTTTGTATTATTGTATTTTTTTTTTAAGTGGCTGGGTTTCGCCATATTGCCAAGACTGGTCTCAAACTCCTGGGCTCAAGTGATCTGCCCACTTTGGCCTCCCAAAGTGCTGGGATTACTGGGCTGAATTCATATTAAAGCAAATCCAGGCTGGATGCAGCGGGTCACGCCTGTAATCCCAATGTTTTGGGAGGTCGAGGTGGGCGGATCACATGAGGTCAGAAGTTCAAGACCAGCCTGGCTATCACAGTGAAACCCTGTCTCTGCTAAAAATAGAAAAATGAGCTGGGCCTGGTGGCACACACCTGTGATCCCAGCTACTCAGGAGGCTGAGGCAGGAGCATTGCTTGAACCTGGGAGGCAGAGGCTGTAGTGAGCCAAGATCATGCCACTGCACTCCAGGCTGGGTGACAGTAAGACTCTGTCTCAAAAAATAAATAAATGAATAAATAAATAAAGCAAATCCAGACATCCCATTTAATCCTAAAACATTTAACTTTAATAGGCCAAAGGTGGCAGATCACTATGTTAAATGGCAGTGGGAACACAGAGGGAGGAATTGATAATTTTAGTGAGGATGGGAATGGTAAGAAAGACTTCAGCCCAGGAGTGTGACTCACATCTGTCATCTCAGCAATTTGGAAGGCTGAGGTAGGAGGACTGCTTGATGCCAGGAATTTGAGACCAGCCTTGTCAACAAGAGTGAGACTATGTCTCCACATAAAAATTTAAAATTAGCTGGGTGTGGTGGCAGGCGCCTGTAGTCCCAGCTACTGGGGAGGGCAAGACGAGAGGATCACTTGAGCTCATGAGTTAGAGGCTGCAGTGGGCTGTGATCATGCCACTGCACTCCAGCCTGGCAACAGAATTAGAACCAGACTCAAAAAAAAAAAAAAAAAGAGAACAAAAAGAAAGACAACAAAGAGAAACTAAGGACTTTCACAGGGAGTTTGGAAGAAGTTTGTTATGCAAAGAAAGAACATTGCAGAATCAATAAAAGTAAAATAAAATCTTGAGGAAATCCTGAAGATGGGCTTCTTATGGAATATTTTCTGTGATATGATAGAAATCTATTTTCTATGATAAATTCTCTGTAATCAGAGCAAGGGGTGAAGAATCGGAAGAAAAAGAGGGGAAAGACATTGGGTGAAAGAGGAAGGTGAGTGTAAAGACATGAGATATGTAAGAGGAGGACCAGAAAGTATGCACTGTTTTTATATATTTTTACACCTAAGGAGGCCAAAGTGAGTAACGCTGTTCAAGATGATAGTTGCTAACAGGCCAATGGGGTATTATAAGACACGCTCATTGGTAAGTAGCTGTAGGGAGAAAATACTATCGTTGTTTCTATCATTTCTTTGATTACAAAGCTATCAATGATTTTTATAAATAATCAGAAGTAGACCAGGCGTGGTGGCTCACGCCTGTAATCCCAGCACTTTGGGAGGCCGAGGTGGGCGGATCACGAGGTCAGGAGATGGAGACCATCCTGGCTAACAGGATGAAACCCCGTCTCTACTAAAAAATGCAAAAAATTAGTCGGGCGTGGTGGCCGACGCCTGTAGTCCCAGATACTCAGGAGGCTGAGGCAGGAGAACGGCGTGAACCCGGGAGGCAGAGCTTGCAGTGAGCAGAGATCGCGCCACTGCACTCCAGCCTGGCAAAAGAGCCAGACTCCGTCTCAAAAAATAATAATAATAATCAGAAGTGTTCTCGGTTTACACTGCACAAATGATCCTATTCAGATTATTTCGGTTCTTGCTCACCAACAATCTCTTTTCTTTCTCACACTTCTCTGGTTTTCTCCAAATTCCATCTCACAAAGGGGTAACTTTTTCTAGCAACTGATGTAATTCCATAAGCTGTGGGAGCTAGTTATAATTTAAAACTGTTAAACACTTTCCAGTCACCTCTATTGTCAACACATATTCTGCCTTATCCTCCCTGTACATGAGCACTGCTGATTTCCCTGTTCTCTTCCTTTATTCCACTGGTAGGTCTTTTAAGATCCTCCAGCATTTCATAATACACATCTCTACACACAATAAAGCGTTTCTTGGCCGGGGGCAGTGGCTCACGCCTGTAATCCCAGCACTTTGGGAGGCCGAGGCAGGCGGATCACTTGAGGTCAGAAGTTCGTAACCAGCCTGGCCAACATGGTGAAACCTCGTCTCTACTAAAAAAACCAGAAAAATTAGCCGGGCATGGTGGCGGGCGCCTGTAATCCCAGCTACTCGGGAGGCTGAGGTAGGAGAATCGCTTGAACACGGGAGGCGGAGGTTGCAATGAGCCGAGATCGCGCCATAGCACTCCAGCCCGGGGAGAAGAGGGAAGCTCCGTCTCAATCAATCAATCAATCAATCAATAAAAATAAAGCAAAGCGTATCTTTAAGATAACATGCTACATTTCCAAATTAATGTCGTTTGCTCTTACGATCTACTCAAATACTAACAGGAGAAATGAACAAATTTAGAACTTGGATCTGAAGATGCTTCTCATATGGCCTTAGCCATAAACACTTGAGTGCGGCGAGAAGCTCATTAAGGTTGGGGTCTTTGCCTCTTTCTGCTTCAACTGGGAGCTTGCTCTTCGCTCTTGCCCTCTCAAGTATCTACAACGAAGAAAGTGAGGAAAGGAAAAAACCTGAAAATAAGCTGCTTGCTGTTCTCCAAAAATGCAGCCAACAGTGCCATAAATCTCAGGATATCCTCGCCGGGACTAACGCTGGGGATAAGTAGCAAATTAGGAAGTCAGGCGCGAGTCCTTTAGGCTGAGAAAGCAGGGTCACTATCACTCACTTGGGGCAGACACCATAAGCAACTCGGAAAGGTCCGGGTACATGCGGTCCTCTTGCAACTGACGGTCGATGAGCCGTCCAGCATTTTCCAGAGCTTCCTGCAGGGCTGCGGCCGATGTAGAGGCTGGCATCACTGCGCCCAACAAAGAAGACGGCATCTCGGAAATCGTAGACACCAGGGTCCAGAAAAAGTCAAACGCCAGGGAAAAACAAGAAAAGATCCAAGAACTCAGCTTAGATCCGCCGCCTAGGGCGCGCGCGCCAAACGAGCGCCTTGGCGCCTCGACATGACGCACTTCCGGCTCATACGGTGGGGGACTGGAAGACGTCATTCTGGCCTGGGAAGAGGAAGCTGTTGGGAGGGGGCTAGAGGTTGGGGGTGGAGCTAAGAGTCTGCCGATGCTTTCCAGGGGGTTGAGGGTTTTGAGGTGTGGAAGGGTAAAAGTAGAGTAGGTTATTTAGGGAAGGGACGGAGGGAAGGAAGGGAAGGGAAGGGTAAAGGGGAGGGAACTGGGAAGGAGAGGGGCGGGATGGGGTTTGGGTGGGGTGGGGAGGAAGGAGGGAGGAGGGATGTGCTAGGTGGGAGCTAGGTCGTGTGTCTGGCCTAGGAGACTGGTCTGGTTCCGTTGGTTTAAGCGCGTGCTCTACCTGAGTCTTGGAACTTCCCGCGTCGGAATTCCCTAACTGCAGCTATATGAGTGCGCGACTCCAAGTAACTGCTGTTAAGAGTAAAGAATTGGTAGCTCCCTGTCACAGAGAGGGATATGGACCAATATCTCACTATATTCTTCACGGGCTTCAGTGTAAATTAGAATTCATCAGGCTTTTTCATTTGCATGTCGCTGTCTTTTGACTTTGTGGCCCCTTAGTATAAAATACGTGTTTCAGGAGGAGCTGAGTGCCGGTGGACCGCTGCCGGGCTTTTTATCGTGGCAGAGAGACCTACTTCATCTTTTCATTCCCAGCACTAGTACAGGAACTTGTATGAGATAGGAACCCAAGAGATCATACAATCCTAAGAAACTGAATACTTGCCTTGTGCCTGGTGCTGGGACTATCAAACTAACAAAATGTTTCCTGTCCTTAACGTGCTTCAAGCAGAGACAAAGGACTTCACTATAATTTTTCTATTTGGGTAGGTATGAACTGTAGCAGAAGGATAGGAGAAAGCAGTGGGGTAAAAGAGGCTTCATTTACTACAGAAGGCAACCTGAGTGGGTAAATCAAAGCACTTTTTAGAAAGCTGTCGTTACTTAGAATCCCACCTAAGAAAGCTTCCAGTTACATTCTTTAGAATTTAACAAATCAATAACTGAATTACTCTAAATTGGTCTTTTGCCATTTGAATTACATTTTTACTCCCTCAAAGACTTGACTATATTTATGAAAATTGTAAGTTCTATGATGTTACCAAGCTACACTTAAAATTTGACATAGACAATATACCAAGAAAAACTAGATTTTTTTATTATTGTTATATAAATAGGCAGTTGGGTCTCTAGCTATCAGTTTATTTGGTATACTATAGATTGAAAAGTGGTGGCCTGGCACCGAGTTTGTTTTTAATTTGAGACAAAATACACAATTGAAAGTTTTCAACTCCTCAAATTGGAAGATTGAACAATGTTGGTGTGATATTCCTGCATAGCAACAAAGCTCCCCAAAGTGTAATCTAACTAACTTAATTCATTGGCATATTGCCTGTGGCTGCTTTCCCACTACAACTGCTAAACCAAGTAGTTTACACAACACTGCAAAGCCTAAAATACGGACTCTGGCACTTTACAGGAAAAGTTTGTTGACCTCTTCCCTAGAGCATATAATTATGAATTTTTTTGGTCTTAGGACCCCCTTGATACCCTTAAAAATTATTCAGGATTCCAGATAGTTTTTGTTACATATTGGTTGCATGTATTAATATTTGTGAATAACTCGGCCGGGCGCGGTGGCTCACGCCTGTAATCCCAGCACTTTGGGAGGCCGAGGTGGGTGGATCACGAGGTCAGGAGATTGAGACCATCCTGGCTAACACGGTGAAACCCAGTCTCTACTAAAAATGACCAAAAAAAAAAAAAAAAAAAGGCCGGGCGTGGTGGCGGGCGCCTGTAGTCACAGCTACTCGGGAGGCTGAGGTAGGAGAACGGCGTAAACCCGGGAGGCGGAGCTTGCAGTGAGCCGAGATCGCGTCGCTGCACTCCAGCCTGGGCGACTGAGCAAGACTCCGTCTCAAAAAAAAAAAAAAATTTGTGAATAACTCATAAACTGAAAATTAAAATGTTTAACAATGTATTTAAAAGCATAACAAGGCCAGGCGCAGTGGCTCACGCCTGTAATCCCAGCACCCAGCGCTTTGGGAGGCCAAGGCACGTGAATCACGAGTTCAGCCTGGCCAATATGGTGAAACCCCGTCTGTACTAAAATACAAAGATTACCTGGGCATGGTGGCATGTGCCTGTAGTCTCAGCTGTTCAGGAGGCTGAGGCAGGAGAATCGCTTGAACCTGGGAGGCAGAGGTTGCAGTGACCCAAGATCGTGCCACTACACTCCAGCTTGGGCAACAGAGTAAGACTCCATCACAAAAAGAAAAAAAAAAAAAAAAAAGCATAACAAGCTTAATACATGTTAATATAACACTTTTTTAAAATGAGAAATCATTATAGTTTCTAAAACTAAAACAGGGAGAAGAATGCGATTATTTCATATTTTTGCAAATGTCTTTAGTGTCTTGATCAGTAATAGATAGCTGAATTCTCGTATCTCTATCTGCTGTCAACTAAAGAAAAGTAACCCGCTTTTAAAGAATTAAAGTCAGTTTAATTCAGAGTCAGGATTGCAACCTTTCCGAGAGTTTCTGTTAGACTGTTCCAAAGTAGTGTTTTAGCCCACAGCTTACATATCAGGGGTTGGAAATTCTGCATGTGCTCAGAAATTACATTAAACATGCTCATAAACTGGGTACAGTGACTCACACCTGTAATTCTAGCACTTTGGGAGGCCTATGCATGAGGATCTCTTGAGGCCAGGCATTCAAAACCAATCTGGGCAATGTAATGAGACCCCCATCTCTAAAAGCAAAATAAAAAAAAATTTTTTTTTTTTAATTTGCTGGGTGTGGACCTGTAGTCCCAGCTACTTGGTAGGCTGAGGCAGGAGGATCACTTTAGCCCAGGAGTTCCGGGTTGCAGTGAACCATGACTATGCCACTGCATTCTTAGTCTGGGTGATAAAAAGTGAGACTCTGTCTCAAAAAAAAAAAAAAAAAAAAAGTCATAAATTACATTACAGCAAAATCTCATCCAAGTTTGGGTGTAAGAGTACATCCGGTTATAGATTAGATTACAGAGGCACAACCATGAATCCTGTGGGACACTATCTTATATAGTGGAAGAGGCAAGGGGTGGGAACACTGAACTTACCTTTTTAAAAAAAAATGCATTGATTCAAGCAAGAGATGTGGGAACCTGTGCTCTAACCTGCTTATTGTTTCCAGGGCATTCTTCTAGAGGTCTACACTCAGTCATTGAGTTGGGCTTTGTGAAATTCTGCTGGCAAAGGATTTTGTTAAGTTCTGCTGGTAAGCAGAATGAGCAAACCTGGTTTTTTTATGTCTATTACTTTGTCTAGCATGTCAACATTTTGTGACTTATTTAATTGAAGTATAATATATTTAAAAAGCTGGCCTTGGCCGGGTGCAGTGGCTCACGCCTGTAATCCCAGCACTTTGGGAGGCTGAGGCGGGCAGATCACGAGGTCAGGAGATCAAGACCATCCTGGCTAACACAGTGAAACCCTGTCTCTACTAAAAAGAAATACAAAAAATTAGCCTGGTGTGGTGGCAGGCGCCTGTAGTCCCAGCTACTCGGGAGGCTGAGGCAGGAGAATGGTGTGAACCTGAGAGGCGGAGCTTGCAGTGAGCCAAGATCGCGCCACTGCACTCCAGCCTGGGCGACAGAGCAAGACTCTGTCTCAGACAAAAAAAAAAAAAAAGAAAGAAAGAAAAGCTGGCCTCACTGGGCACCGTGGCTCCCGCCTGTAATCCCAGCACTTTGGGAGGCCGAGGCAGATGGATCACCTGAGGTCAGAAGTTCGAGGGTAGCCTGGCCAACCTGGCTAACATGGTAAAACTCCGTCTGTACTAAAAATACACAAATTAGCTGGGCATGGTGGCGCAAGCCTGTAATCCCAGCTACTCAGGAGGCTAAGCCAGGAGAATCGCTTGAACCCAGGAGGCAGAGGTTGTAGTGAGCCGAGATCGTGCCATTGCACTCCAGCCTGGGCTACAAGAGCGAAACTCCATCTCAAAAAAAAAAAAAAAAGGGGGGGGAAAGAAAAGCCGGCCTCAGTTACATATTTAGGAAAAGTACAAGTATTTTAATAATTGGCAACAAGTATAGTCAGTTTTGTTTTGTTTTTTTTTTAAATAGAGTTTTGCTCTTGTCGCCTAGGCTGGGGTGTAATGGTGCGATTTCAGCTCATTGCAACCTCTGCCTCCCAGGTTCAAGCGATTCTCCTGCTTCAGCCTCCCAAGTAGCTGGAATTACAGGCTAATTTTCTTTCTTTCTTTTTTTTTTTTTTGAGATGGAGTTTTGCTATTGTTGCCCAGGCTGGAGTGCAGTGGTATGATCTCTGTTCACTGCAACCTCAGCCTCTCAGGTTCAAGCAATTCTGCCTCAGCCTCCCAAGTAGCTGGGATTACAGGTGCATGTCACCAAGCCCAGCTAATTTTTTTTTGTATTTTTAGTAGAGATGGGGGTTTCACCATGTTGGTCAGGCTGGTCTTGAATGCCTGACCTCAGGTGATTCACCCGCCTCGGCCTCCCAAAGCCCTGGGATTACAGACGTGAGCCACCATGCCCAGCTATGCCTGGCTAATTTTCTGTATTTTTAGTAGAGATGGGGTTTCGCCATGTTGGCCAGGCTGGTCTCGAACTCCTGGCCTCAGGTTATCCTCCCACCCCGGCTTCCAAAGTGCTGGGATTACCGGTGTGAGCCACCACGCCTGACCTGTTTTTCTTAAAGTGATAAACTCATTTCATTTATTTTTGAGAAAATGTTTGCCAAATACTTAAATCTGAACAACTGTACTTTGTGAGTCATTCTTTCAAGTAAAAATAATGTTTCATGAAAAAAAGCTAACAACTCAATTACAAGTGGTTTTCTTTTAGATGACCATCGTACTTAGATATGCATTAGCTGGGCATGGTGGCATGTGCCTGTGGTCCCATCTATTCAGGAAGCTGAGGCAGGGGAAGATCACTTGAGTCCAGGAGTTTGAGGCTAAAGTGTTTCATGACTGAACTTGTAAATAGCCACTGCACTCCAGTCTGGATAACATAGTGAGACCCTATCTGTAAGAAATTTTTTTAAAACCATACTTTATGATGGCTGGGCGCGGTGGCTCACGCCTGTAATCCCAGCACTTTGGGAGGCCAAGGCGGGCAGATCATGAGGTCAGGAGATCGAGACCATGGTGAAACCCCATCTCTACTAAAAATACAAAAAATTAGCCGGGCCTGGTGGCGGGTGCCTGTAGTCCCAGCTACTTGGGAGGCTGAGGCAGGAGAATAGCTTGAACCCAGTAGGTAGAGCTTGCAGTGAGCTGAGATCGCACCACTACACTCCAGCCTGGGTGACAGAGCGAGACTCGGTCTCAAAAAACAAACAAATAAACAAACAAAAAAAACATACTTCATGATTACTTCTCCTTTTGTCATACTGAGGGTTAAAAAGACTATTTAAGGGTCAGGTTTTAATGAAATGAATACTGTTTATGGCTTTATTAAGGATATGCTTAAGGGAAACTGATTTTGCTTACAATGCCTGTGTAACTGAAAAATACAGTGACGACTACAACATTTTGAATCCTACTGCCTTGATTTATGTTAAGGCACTATTTTAATTTAGGCATTTAAAGATAGAGCATGCTTCTTCAATGATTAGGAGAAACACAGATGTAAGTAAAGATTTTATTACTTACAGGCCTGGAGGGCATCTGGCACACCTGGAGGTCAAGGAATGCAGTCAGGGAAAGAGAAAGAGGGACTCATGAGCCAATGCATTCATTGGTTTCATGGTGTTTTCCAAATAGATTTCCCAAGAGGAATTCCCACACTTTAATTGGTGGATTTAAAGCAATCATGCACAAATTTGAGGACACGCTCGTCAGCTCAAAATGACTTTGAATGTAGCCCAACACAAATTTGTTAACTTTCTTAAAACATTGTGAGATTTGTGATTTTTTTTTAAGCTCTCAGCTATTGTTAGTGTATTTAATGTGTTGCCCAAGACAATTCTTCTTCTTCCATTGTGGCCCAGGGAAGCCAAAAGATTGGACACCCCTGTTGTTGGAAGTCATGCTGTGATCAAGGTAGTCACTGTGGCATATCTGCACAGTCCATGTAGGACGTCAGGGTCAGCAGGGCTGGTGAGGTAGGCTGTATGTAGTTATCCTATGGGGAGGCGGGCACCAGGAGGAAGTTTTATATAATAGATACCTGGATTGATCACATTGAGGAACGGGGAGGAGGTGTAGAACTGCAAACTGTGTCAAGGGTGACTGAACCCTGCTTCTGATATGAGAAAGTCCAACTTATATTCAAAATAAATGCTAAGACAATATAAAATTATAAGAATTTGGCCAGGCATGGTGGCCCACGCCTGTAATCCCAGCTACTTTGGGAGGCTAAGGCTGGTGGATCGCCTGAGGTCAGGAGTTAGACACCAGCCTGACCAGCATGGGGAAACCCCATCTCTACTAAAAATACAAAAAAAAAAAAAAAAAATTAGCTGGATCTGGTGGCGCATGCCTGTAATCCCAGCTACTCAGGAGGCTGAGGCAGGAGAATCACTTGAACCTGGGAGGGAGAGGTTGCAGTGAGCTAAGATTGCGCCATTGCAATCCAGCCTGGGCAACAAGAGCGACACTCTGTCTCAAAAAAAAAAAAAAAAAAAAAGAATTCACTACAGGCACCCGCAGATTTACCCATTGTTAACCCACTTCCCATTTTCCCTGAGAATACTCACTGTTGGTGCTTGCTGCTGCAGCCTTTACCCCAATATAACTCACAGATTATGGTCCCAACCTAACACCCAAAGTTTGTGTCTATTATTTTATTATTTTTACATCACTCTATTATATTGACTTTGGAAACAAAATACATTATTCTATTTATAGCATTCTGTTTTTAGTAGTGGAATTTCCATTTACAAAATATAGTAATTCTCGATCGCTGAAAATGTCAAACCCTAGAAAACATAGCATTCCTATGTGTGATGTTGTAAGTTCGTGGTGAACTTATGGCACTGAAATGGTGTGACAACAAGGTGGTCACAATGTTGTCAATATTCCACAATGATACGGTGACTGAAGTAGACAACAGATGGAAAGAAAACTAAGAAGCCATGTGTCATTGTGGATTATAGTGACAATATGGAGCAGCGGACTTGGCTGATCAGATGCTCACTTCATATCCAGCTTAGCGCCAAAGGTACAAGGTTTGGTATAAGATACTCTTCCATAGGCTGAGTGCAGTGGCCCACGTCTGTAATCCCAGCAATTTTGGGAGGCTGAGGCGGGTGGATCACTTGAGGTCAGGAGTTTGAGACCAGCCTGGCCGACATGGTGAAAGTCTTTCTCCACTAAAAATGCAAAAATTAGCTGGGTGTGGTGGCAGGGCCTGTAATCCCAGCTGCTCGCGAGGCTGAGGCAGGAGAATTGCTTGAACCCAGGAGGCGGAGGTTGGAGTGAGCTGAGATTGCGCCACTGCACTCCAGTCTGGGCGATGGAGTGAGACTCTGTCTCAAAAAAGAAAAATTAGTCGGGTGTGGTGGCAGGCACCTGTAATCCCAGCTACTCAGGAGGCTGAGGCACAAGAATCGCTTGAACCCAGGAGGTGGAGGTTCATTGAGCCGAGATTGTGCCACTGTATTCCAGCCTGGGTGACAGAGTGAGATTCTGTCTCAAAAAGAAAGAGATTCTTCTCCACCTTCTGAACATTGAAGTGTTGAACTCCCACATTCTGTTTAAGAAGGACAATCCTGAGCACATGATTAGCCTTGTAAACTTCAGCCTGATAGGCCAGGTGCAGTGGCTCACGCCTTTAATCCCAGAACTTTGGGAGGCCGAGGTGGGCAGATCACAAGGTCAGGAGATTGAGACCATCTTGGCCAACATGGTGAAACGCTGTCTCTACTAAAAATACAAAAAATTAGCTGGGCATGGTGGCAGGTGCCTGTAGTCTCAAATACTCAATAGCCAGGTGTGGTGGCGCACACCTGTAGTCCCAGTTGCTCGGGAGGCGGAGGCAAGAGAATTGCTTGAGCCCAGGAGGCGGAGGAGGTTGCAGTGAGCTGAGATCATGCCACTGAACTCCAGCCAAGGCAACAGAGGGAGACTTGGCCAAAAAAAAAAAGTTGGGGCACAGTGGCTCAGGCCTGTAATCTTAGCACTTCGGGAGGAAGAGGTGGGCAGATCACGTGAGGTTAGGAGTTCAAGACCAGCCTGGCTAACATAGCAAAACCTCGTCTCTACTAAATACACAAAAATTAGCCGGGTGTGGTGGCAGGCGCCTGTAATCCTAGCTACTCAGGAGACTGAGGCAGGAGAAGAGCTTGAACCCGGGTGGCAGAAGTTGCAGTGAGCCGAGATCGGCCATTGCCCTCCAGCCTGGGCAACAGAGTGAGACTCCACCTCAAACAAACAAAACAAAAACAAAAGCAAAGGGTGTCTCCTGTAATCCCAGCACTTTGGGAGGCCAAAGTAGGCGGATCACTTGAGGTCAGGAGTTCGAAACCAGCCTGGCCAAAATGGTGAACCCTCCTCTCTACTAAAGATGCAAAAAATTAGCTGCGTGTGGTGGTGGACGCCTGTAATCCCAGCTACTTGGGAGGCAGAGACAGGAGAATCACTTGAACCCAGGAGGCAGAGGTTGCAGTGCGCCGAGATCAGGCCATTGTACTCCAACCTGGGCGACAGAGACTCCGTCTGAAAACAAAAACAAAAAAACAAACCAAAACCAAAAAAACAAAAATTAGCCGGCGGGCATCTGTAATCCCAGCTACTCAGGAGGCTGAGGCAGGAGAATCCCTTGATTCCGGGAGGCAGAGGTTGCAGTGAGCTGAAATCGTGCCACTGCACTCCAGCCTGGGCGACAGAGACACTGGCTCAAAAAAAAAAAGAAAAAAAAAAAAAAAAAAAAGGAAAGGATGTTATGTTATGGAAACTCCAGATACCACTTCTCTCCTCCAGTGGTCTGAGTTGCGCGGCGCTTTCCCGCCTGTCCGGTAGGGCGGCGCCGCGCAGAAAGCCGCGGTCCCTTTGCGGAAGGTGCCGCTCTTGGCTTCGGCGGCGCCGCTGTCGCTTGGAGGCGGTACTTCCTCCGGGATTTGCCGCGGGTTAGTGGCAAGTTCCTCTGCAGTTGTTTAGGCTGTGACTGTGGCCCATTTTGCGGTGTGCGGCCAGCGATGGAGCGCTCTGGGCCCAGCGAAGGTGGGTTTCATGAGGCGAGTCCGGGCGTGGTGAGCCGTGTCGGGGGCGCCGGGGCGCCGCACTAACTAGGCCTCCTCTCTTTTCCTCTTGCTGCAGCGACAGGCTCAGACGCGTCGGGACCGGACCCGCAGCTTGCGGTCACCATGGGCTTCACTGGGTTCGGTAAGTGACTGCTCCAGGCAGAGCTCCTTTTCCTTTTGCAGAAGTTTGAAGAACCGCAGAGTGGGAGGGGAGATCGAGCTGTCAACTCGGAATTCCTGTAGCTCGGGTGCATACCTTTCAGTTTGTCAATACTCTTCTCCCATTTGTCTTCTATTCTGCGTATCCGTTGGAAGCAACTCAGAAGACAGTTATGAGAGTCTTGGAGAGAGAGGAAGAGAAAAGATGTTTCTAATTTTAAGTCACCAATAATGCTAAAATGAACATTTTTTGTAAATAATAGCATTTGTACGAGGATTTTTAAAAATATGTAATTCTCTAGGGTAGATTTCTAAAAGAGAGCCTAGTTTATACAGTATAAATATTTAAAAAGCTGAAAAATTGGGTATGTGTCTTTTAAAGCTGCTTGCTGCTTATTGCCGTTATACCCATCAAAAAGCTTGTTTTCAGGTTATACCAAAGTTAACAAAATTTAAGAATGCCATTTTTACCATATCCCTACCAATACAGAGTAGGTATTGTTTAAAAAGAAAATTATTTAAAAAATGAAAACAAAACTTTACTAGACTGATACATGAAAAATGTTTTCTCTTTATTTTGCATTTTAAAATTGTAAATGCTGTTCATCCAAACATTGGGATTCTAACTTCCCTGAACCTTTCCTCAAGGTGGTCTTGTTCTCTTTTGACCAGCCTGTATTAATTCTATGATAATGATTAAATAATAGACTTACACATGTTGACCTTGGGTTGTGTTCACACCTACTAGTTCTGTAGTTTTTCTATTCTTTTTTTTTTTTTTTTTTTTTGGAGACTGAGTCTGGCTCAGTCGCCCAGGCTGGAGTGCAGTGGCGCGATCTCGGCTCACTGCAAGCTCCGCCTCCCGGGTTCATGCCATTCTCCTGCCTCAGCTGGGACTACAGGCGCCCGCCACTAATATTTTTGTATTTTTAGTAGAGATGGGGTTTCACCGTTTTTGCCAGGATGGTCTTGATCTGACCTCGTGATCCGCCCGCCTCGGCCTCCCAAAGTGCTGGGATTACAGGCGTGAGCCACCGTGCCCGCCTTTTCTATTCTTTTTTTATTTTTTGAGATGGTGTCTTGCTCTGTCACCCAGGCTGCAGTGTACTAGTGCGATCTTGGCTCACTGCAGCCTCCACCTCCCAGGCTGAAGCCATCCTCCCACCTTGGTCTCCTGAGTAACTGGGATCACAGATGTGTGCCACCACACCTGGCTAACTTTTTATACTTTTGGTAGAGACGAGGTTTCACCATGTTGCCCAGGCTGATCGATCTCCCTAACTCAAGTGATCCTCCCACTTGAGCCTCTCAAAGTGATTATAGGCATGAGCCACCCTACCCGGTATAAATCCTTCATTTTAGTACCTCATTCCTTTACTCAGAAGTGAGAAAGGTGTCCCACATGTTGTGCCACATAGGGGAAAATTAGTTACTGGGGGAGGAGGAGAATGTTTCCATGCTCATACAGTTCCTTGTTATAGGGCAGAGATTTCTGTTTTCCTCTTAGCTCCTTAAAGTACCTGCATTACTTCTCATGTTGCCCCTTTCATCTTCAAGCCAACTACAATGCCTCAAATCCTTCTCAAACATTGGATCTCTCTGACTTTCTCTGCCGTAGCTGTTCTGCATCTTTGCCTTTAAGGGCCAACTAGGATAGTCTCCCTATTTAAAAGTCCATAACCTTAATTACATCTGCAAAGGGTAACTTTTGGAACATTCTCCATTCTGCCTCCTGTATTAGTGTTGTTGTTTTTTAGGGTAGGGATCTAGGTAAATTAGAGGAGGATGGGAAAGTTGACTGGTTAATAGTACTTACTGAAGGGATTGTCATCAAAAGTTATCTGTGACTCAAACTCCTTCTGTGATATTTTATGGTTATATTGGAGCTATGTTATAAACTAGACAAACTGAGTGTTTATTGATCAGTATTGATCACCTGAAGTTTGGCCAACTTATTGCAAGGCAATCGCAGTCTGCCATTTGTTCATGTTTTAGGTAAAAAAGCTCGCACATTTGACTTGGAAGCAATGTTTGAACAAACTCGAAGAACAGCTGTGGAAAGAAGTCGCAAAACACTGGGTAAGAAGTTCAGATATTTATCCTTTTATTGGTTTAAGTACTATGTGTACCTCATGCAAGTATATTAAAAAAGAAAAAAGAATGTGATTGGGCGCGGTGACTCACACACATAATCCCAACACTTAGGGAGGCCGAGGTGGGCGGATCACCTGAGGTCAGAAGTTTGAGAACAGCCTGGCCAACATGGTGAAACCCCATCTCTACAAAAATACAATAATTAGCTGGGCATGGTGCTGGGGCCTGTAATCTGAGCTACTCATGAGGTTGAGGCAGTCGCTTTGCTTGAAGTCGGGAGGTGGAGGTTGCAGTGAGCTAAGATCCCGCCATTGCACTCCAGCCTGGGGTATAAGAGTGAAATTCCATCTCAGAGAAAAAAAAGCGTTGTTATACTACTTGTCATTGTTGGATTTTTTTGTTGTTGTTGAGATGGAGTCTCTCCCTGTTGCCCAGGCTGGAGTGCATTGGCGGGATCTCGGCTCACTGCAGCCTCCACCTCCTGGGTTCAAGCGATTCTCCTGCCTCTGCCTCCTGAGTAGCTGGGACTACCGTCACATGCCACCACGCCTGGCTAATTTTTTGTATTTTTAGTAGAGACAGGGTTTCACTGTGTTGGCCAGGCTGATTTTGAACTCCTGACTTTGTGATCCGCCTACCTCGGCCTCCCAAAGTGCTGGGATTACAGGCGGAGCCACTGCACCCCTGCCTTTTTTTTTTTTTTTTTTTTTTTTTTTTGAGATGGAGTCTCGCTCTATCACCAGGCGGAGTGCAGGGGTGCGATCTCAGCTCACTGCAACTTCCACCTCCCCGGTTCAAGCAATTTTCCTGCCTCAGCCTCCTGAGTAGCTGGGACTACAGATGTGTGCCACCACGGCCAGCTAATTTTTGTATTTTTAGTAGAGATGGGGTTTCACCATGTTGGCCAGGATGGTCTCATCTCCTGACCTTGTGATCTGCCTGCCTCCCAAAGTGCTGGGATTACAGGTGTGAGCCACCGCACCTGGCCCAATTTATCATTTTAAAACCAACAATGGGCCGGGTGTAGTGGCTCACACCTGTAATTCCAGCACTTTGGGAGGCTGAGGCAGGCGAATCACCTAAGGTCAGGAGTTCAAGACTAGCCTGGCCAACATGGTGAAACCCCGTCTCGACTGAAAATAGAAAAATTAGCGAGGTGTGGTGGTGGGCACCTGTAATCCCAGCTTCTAGGGAGGCTGAGGCAGGAGAATCGCTTGAACCTAGGAGGCAGAGGTTGTGGTGAGCTGAGATCGCACCATTGCACTCCAGCCTGGGCAGCAAGAGCAAAACTCCATCTCAAAGTAAAATAAGATAAGATAAGATAAAATAAGATGAAATAAAAAAATAAGCCACAAGAGCAAAACTCCATCTCAAAATAAAATAAGATAAAATAAAATAACTAAAATAAATAAAGTATTGTACAGCAGCAATATCCAGTATTTGGCAGTGTGCCTGACAAAAAATATTTTCAGTCTTTGGAAGAAAACTTTTTTTGTGGTGAAAAGAAAGCTATCTACATGTACTATTTTTTGAAAAAACTGTTCATTACTTGTTTTATTTGAGATGGAGTCCTGCTCTGTTGCCCAGGCTGGAGTGCAGTGGCACGATCTCGGCTCACTGCGACCTCTGCCTCTTGGGTTCAAGTGATTCTCTTGCCTCAGCCTCCTGAGTAGCTGGGATTACAGGTGACCATCACCATGCCCGGCTAATTTTTTTGTATTTTTAGTGGAGACAAGATTTCACCATGTTGGCCAGGCTGGTCTCGAACTTGTGACCTCAAGTGATCCGCCCGCCTCGACCTCTGAAAGTGCCGGGATTACAGGCGTGAACTACTGTGCCAGGCCAAAACTCATTATTATTATTATTTTGAGATGGAGTCTCGCTCTGTTGCCCTGGCTGGAGTGCAGTGGTGCGATCTTGGCTCACTGCAAGCTCTGCCTTCTGGGTTCACGCCATTCTCCTGCCTCAGCCTCTAGAGTAGCTGGGACTACCAACAGGTGCCCACCAACACCCCTGGCTAATTTTGTTTTTGTATTTTTAGTAGAGATGGGGTTTCACCGTGTTAGCCAGGATAGTCTCGATCTCATGACCTTGTGATCCACACGCCTCGGCCTCCCAAAATGTTGGGATTACAGGTGTAAGCTGCTGCGCCCAGAAAAACCCCTCATTATTATGTGAAATTTCAAACACGGAAGTATAGTCGTGAACTACCATGTACCTGTCAATCAGATTTAACTACTGTAACAGTTCATGGCTAGTGTTACTTCTGTTTCCTCTTTCAGATGATTTTGAAGCAAATCTTGGACATCATTTTACTCATAAGTATTTTTGTATGTATTTTAAAATGGTAAGGATTGTTTTAAAAAAAGCTTAACCAAGATACCTGTAAGAGATAGGAAAGACCAAGCTGTTTCCTACCCTCTCACACTCCTCTCAGTACTTCACTCCTTTTTTTTTTGATTTGAGACAGGGTCTCACTGCTGTTGCTCAGGCTGGTGTGCAGTGCGTGACCTTGGCTCATTGCAGACTCAACTTCCCGGGCTCAGGTAATCCTCCCACCTTGGCTTCCCAAATAGCTGGGACTGTAGGTTGGTGCCACCACACCCCACTAATTTTTTGTATTTTTAGTTGAGATAGATTTCACCATGTTGGCCGGGCACAGTGGCTCACACCTGTAATCCCAGCACTTTAGGAGGCCTAGACGGGTGGGAGGTCAGGAGAGCGAGGCCATCCTGGCTAACACGGTAAAACCCCGTCTCTACTAAAAATACAAAAAAAAAAAAAAAAAAAAAAATTAGCTGAAGCAGGAGAATGGCATGAACCTGGGAGGTGGAGCTTGTAGTGAGCCGAGATCGCCCCTCTGCACTCCAGCCTGGGTGACAGAGCGAGACTCTGTCTCAAAAAAAGAAAGAAAAAAAAAAAAGATTTCACCATGTTGTCCAGGCAAGTCTTGAATTCCTGGGCTCAAGTGATCCACTTGTCTTGGCCTCCCAAAGTGCTAGGATTACAGGTGTGAACCAGTACTTTATTTCTGACACCAGATATATAGGAGTTTTCCCCCGCACATCAACCAGTTTTCCAACTGGGTATTCGGTAACTCACTTTAATTCTGACACTGTCTGCCTGGAGACTACCACAAGACTGCCTTCACTCAGACACTAATCTCAAGTCACAGGTTGTGACCAGTGCTTCTAATCTACTGTCTATAAATCAGGGTTCCCATGACTCCTCTTTTTGGTTTGATAATTAGCTAGGATGGCTCACAGGGAAACACTTTACTTAGTTTTAGCAGTTTATTATAAAGGGTGTTATAAAGGATACAGATGAACAGCCAGATGAAGTAATGCATTGGGCAAGGTATGGAGTGGGAGAGGTGCAGAGCTTCTGTGCCCTCTCTGGGTGCACCAGCTCCCCAGCATCCCCCTGTGTTCAGCTACCCTGAAGCTAATCACATCTAGTGGTTCAAGAGTGTCTAGACTGGGCGCAGTGGCTCACATCTATAATCCCAGCACTTTGGGGGCCAAGGTAAGAGGATGACTTGAGCCCAGGAGTATGAGACAAACCTGGGCTAACACAGTGAGATCCTGTTCAAAAAAGTTTTAAAAAATTAGCTGGGCATGGTGGCGCACACCTGTAGTCCCAGCTACTTGGGAGGCTGAGGTGAGAGGGTCACTCAAGCCCAGAGGTTGAGGCTGCGGTGAGCTATGATCATGCCACTGCATCACAGCCTGAGTAAAAAAGCGAGAGCCTGTCTCAAAAGAAAAACAAACATTTTTTCTATAGATCTTAATTTCCAGCTTCCCCAGAGATTGGTGGGTGGGGATGAAAGTTCTAATTATCTAACCCGTCAGTTTTTTTAGTAAGCAACAGTCCCATGCTGAGGCCTAGGGGTCCCACACTAAGTCACTTCAATAGCTTAAACTTAGGTGGGATCCAAAGGGGCTTCTAGTGAATAACAAAAGAGAGCTCCTATCACTCAGGAAATTCCAAGGGTTTCAGAAGCTCTGTGGCAGGAACCTGAAACAAAGACCAAATATATTTCTTTTTTTTTTTTTTTTTTTGAGGCGGAGTCTCGCTCTGTCACCCAGACTGGAGTGCAGTGGTGCGATCTCGGCTCACTGCAAGCTCTGCCTCCCAGGTTCAAGCCATTCTCCTGCCTCAGCATCCTGAGTAGCTGGTACTACAGGCGCCTACCACCATGCCCGGCTAATTTTTTTTGTTTTTTTTGGTATTTTTTGTAGAGAAGGAGTTTCACCCTGTTAGCCAGGATGGTCTTGATCTCCTGCCCTCGTGATCTGCCCGCCTCAGCCTTCCAAAATGCTGGGATTACAGGCATGAGCCACTGCGCCCGGCCAAATATATTTAATATTATACCGCAATATCATCACATCAAAAAACAATTTTAATATCCTCAAATGATAGACAGAGACATGCTATCTGAGGCATTTACAAATGTTTTAAACAATTTAGTGAATATTTGTACTATCACAGTGTAGGTACCTTGTATTTACCATTTTAAGCGTGTAATATAACATGTTTTGAACAGAATTATATTATTTGGCTATGTAAGCTTTTTGTTTTTATTTACTTACTAATTTTTTTAGGTCGCCCAGGCTGGAGGGCAATGGTGCAATCTAGGCTCACTGCAACCTCTGTCTCCTGGTACAAGCAATTCTCCTGCCTCAGCCTCCCCAGTAGCTGGGATTACAGGCACGTGCCACCACCACCCGGCTAATTTTTGTATTTTTAGTAGAGACGGGGTATCACCATGTCGGCCGGGCTGGTCTGGAACTCCTGAAGTCAAGTGATCTGCCTGCTTCAACCTCCCAAAGTGAAGCTTTTTATTTTTATTTTATTTTATTTTATTTTATTTTTTTTTTGAGACGGAGTCTTGCTCTGTAGCCCGGGCTGGAGTGCAGTGGCCGGATCTCAGCTCACTGCAAGCTCCGCCTCCCGGGTTCTCGCCATTCTCCTGCCTCAGCCTCCCGAGTAGCTGGGACTACAGGCGCCCGCCACCTCGCCCGGCTAGTTTTTTTTTGTATTTTTAGTAGAGACGGGGTTTCACCGTGTTAGCCAGGATGGTCTCGATCTCCTGACCTCGTGATCCACCCGTCTCGGCCTCCCTAAGTGCTGGGATTACAGGCTTGAGCCACCGCGCCCGGCAGCTTTTTATTTTTAATCTTTTTATTTTCAATTTTTGTGGGTACATAGATGTATATATTTATGGGTATGTAAGTTTTATAGTCCCTAGTACTTTGCTTTGTAAAGTAGGTTCTCAGTAATATTTCGAGAAGATTGAATTGAATTTAGACCTGTAATACTGTCTTGTTAAAAAATGAAATCTTGCTGCTTTGGAGAATATTTTGAAATGGCACAATCTGGGCTGGGCATAGTGGCTCATGCCTGTAATCCCAGCACTTTGGGAGCCTGAGGTGGGTGGATCACCTGAGATCAGTAGTTTGAGATCAGCCTGGCCAATGTGGTGAAACCCTGTCTCTACTAAAAATACAAAAATTAGCCGGGTGTGGTGGCGGGCGTCTGTAGTCCCAGCTACTCGGGGGGCTGAGGTAGGAGAATCGCTTGAACCTGGGAGGTGGAGGTTGCAGTGAGCCTAGATCGTGCCATTGCACTCCAGCCTGGGCGACGACAGCAAAACTCCGTGTTAAAAAAAAACGGGCACAATCTGTTGGAAAGAGCTTGGGATTTGGAATTGGGGGACCTAGGTTTGAGGCCCAGCCCCACAATCTACAAGATAAGTAACATTGGATGGGTTTTTCCAGTTTTTGATCCTTCATAACCCTGTTGTGTGTGTATCATCTACTTTGGAAGTTTCTTGAAGATATTAAGATGTTGGGTACAGTAGCTTATAAACAACAAAGAACTTTATAAATATTAAATTCCTGTAATTTTTCTTAGTAAAGCATGTATACATTTTATCTAAGCAGAACTTGGGGAGTTATTGAATTTTTAAATTTTTGAAAAATTGTCTCAAGACTATAGTCTCCTTTGATTTTTGTGGATAAATTATTGAACTTTCTTGATTTAGTATTACATCCTTGGATGGCAATTTATACCTCTGATCTAAATATATGAATCTAAATTGATGATCTCTTTGAAAGATCTACTTAGCTTTAGCAATAGAAAATACTATTGGGATAATTTATGGAAGTAGTATTCATCATTATATGGGAAGTTATTCATAAGAGTTGTTTTTTTGTGTGTTCTTCTAGTCTTGGCAATTAGATTACATTTAGACTGTGGAATTAAAAATGATTCCCTCTGAGCTGTCCTAGCAAATTATGAAATTGAAGAGAGGGGTTGCGGGAACCCTAGTTTCCTACCATAAGACAGTTTGATTTATTTTTCTTTAGAAGTTGGAAATTCTTATATGGGCATTATTTATCTCATGCTTGGTATTGGAGTCTTTCCCTGGGTATTGATAGTACGCTTGAGGAAGCTAAGACTTTGAGCTTTTTAATAGCAAGTTTGTCTGTATATGGGGTTATGAGCTGTCTTGGTTGCTAAATGCACTAGTGGAAAGGATGGATTACTATAAAACCCCAATAAAATACGTGCTGTGAAGGGTCTGGAAATGATAATGGTACAAATTCTTTTTTAAATGTGTTTTATGTTCTTGAAAGCTATAAGTATGTGCAGGACATATGAAACACAGATTTTTTTTTTTCTTTTTTTTGAGACAGAGTCTTGCCCTGTCGCCCAGGCTAGAGTGCAGTGGCGCGATCTTGGCTCACTGCAAGCTCCTGGGTTCAAGCAATTCTTCTGCCTCAGCTTCCTGAGTGGCTGGGATTACAGGTGTGCACCATCATGCCCGGCTAATTTTTTGTATTTTTAATAGCGGTGGGGTTTCACCATGCTGGGCGAACTCCTGACCTCGTGATCTTCCCTCCTCAGCCTCCCAAAGTGTTGGGATTACAGGTATGAGCCACTGCGCCCAGCTGAAATACAGACTTTTTTTAAACAGAAGTGTTATACTAGGCTGGGGGCAGTGGCTCACATCCATAATCCTAGTACACTTTGTGAGGCTGAGGCAGGTGGATTGCTTGAGGCCAGGAGTTTGAGACCAGCCTGGCCAACATGGTGAAACCCTGTCTCTACTAAAAACACAAAAATTAGGTGGTCATCGTGGCTGGCATCTATAATCCCAGCTGCTCGGGAGGCTTAGGCAGAAGAATTGCTTGAACCTAGGAGGTGAAGGTTGCAGTGAGCCAAGATTGTGCCTCTGCACTCATGCCGAGTGACAGATTGAGACTCCGTCTCAAAACAGAAACAAAAACAAAAAGAAAAACTAAGGGAAAAAGAGGGAGGACTGGCATGGTATGGTGGCTTACGTCTGTAAATCTTGAGGCGGGAGGATTGCTTGAGCCCAGGATTTCAAGACCAGCCTGGGCAACATAGTGAGACCCCGTCTCTGTTTAAAAAAAAAGAAAGTAAAAAAGAGGGAAATGGCAGCTGAGTAGGCAGCCTCAATATCTTTTCCTGATTAGTAATATAATTGACTGTAAGACCTGAGGGAGAAGATAAGCCTAGAGTACAAACGCTGCTGCCATCCCCAGAGGTCTGGAGGGATTGGCTGAAAAAACAGGGTGAGCTAGGAGCTAAGCAGGCTTATTTTTTTTTTTTTTTTTTTTCCTCTTTGGGACGGAGTCTCACTCTGTGGCCCAGGCTGGATTGTGGTGGTATGATCTCGGCTCACTGCAACCTCTGCCTTCTGGGTTCAAGCGATTCTTCTGCCTCAGCATCCCGAGTAGCTGGGACTACAGGTGCATGCCGCTATGCCCGGCTAACTTTTTCTATTTTACTCGTGACAGGATTTCACCATATTGTCCCAGCTGGTCTTGAACTCCTGAGCTGAGGCAATCCACCCGCCTCGGCCTCCCAAAGTGCTAGGATTATGGGTGTGAACCACCACGCCCGGCTTCAGTACATTCTTTTTTTTTTTTTTTTTTGAGACGGAGTCTCGCTCTGTTGCCCAGGCTGGAGTGCAGTGGCGCAATTGTTGCTCACTGCAAGCTCCGCCTCCCGGGTTCACGCCATTCTCCTGCCTCAGACTCCCGAGTAGCTGGGACTACAGGTGCCCGCCACCACGTCTGGCTAATTTTTTTTAATTTTTTGTAGAGATGGGGTTTCCCCGTGTTAGTCAGGATGGTCTCGATCTTGTGACCTCGTGATCTGTCCGCCTCAGCCTCCCAAAGTGCTGGAATTATAGGCGTGAGCCACCATGCCTGGCAGGCCCATTCTTAATTCTGGACGCTATGCTTCTTTTTAATTTTTTTTCCAGTCTCTAGTATCAGAGTGCAGAATTGTTGACTCTTGACCCACCTTAGCCCAGAAGACACGAAAAAGACAACATGATCTAGAGCCGTAATGTTTGCCTTACTTCTTCCTGGAGAGTTTTGTCTTCCATATTTGACATGAAAGACTATGTAGTTCCTTGTTGATGTTTGCTGGGTAACTCTCTTCCTCATCTTCCATGTCCCAGCAACTAAAGATCCTATAGAATACAACATTCCACTTGATAAGTGTCCTTTGCTGCTGCTTAACTTGAGTTATATTGTATTTCATTATTAAGTGAAGGAAAAAAATGTTAAATATTATCTCAGGTTATTGAGGATGATGGCAATTGAGTACCAAACTATTCACACGTAATCCTTTTTCTTCCTAGTGCCCCCACAATTGTAGAGTGAGATTATCAGAGGGAAAAAAGTTAATATTTAAATTTTTTTTTGGTCTTTCTAGAGTAAACAACTCTGGAAAATTAATGTAGTAGATTTTTTTTTTTTAATATAGTGAAAGCAAGTTTATTAGGAAAGTAAAGAAATAAAAGAATGGCTACTCTGTAGACAGAGCAGCCTATAGTATAAATTTTTTTCTTTTGTTTTTTTTTTTTTGGAGACGGAGTCTCAGTAGCCCAGGCTGGAGGGCAGTGGCACAATCTGGCTCACTGCAAGCTCTGCCTCCCAGGTTCATGCCATTGTCCTGCCTCAGCCTCCCGAGTAGGTGGGACTACAGGCACCCGTCACTACACCCGGCTAATTTTTTTGTATTTTTACTAGTGATGGGGTTTCACCGTGTTAGCCAGGATGGTCTTGATCTCCTGACCTCACGATCCGCCCGTCTCCGCCTCCCAAAGTGCTGGGATTACAGGCGTGAGCCACCGCGTCCAGCTATACATTTTATTATGATTTTGATAGCTAGTCTCTGACCAAAATTCTAGTGTAGAAAATTCAGAAAAGAAGTGCTACATTTTTTTTTTTTTTTGAGAAAGTGTTTTGCTTGTGTTGTCCAAGCTGGAGTGTGATGGCGCAATCTCAGCTCACCACAACCTCCGCCTCCTGGGTTCAAGTGATTCTCCTGCCTCAGCCTCCTGAGTAGCTGGGATTAAAGGCATGTGCTACCAGGCCGGGCTAATTTTTTCTTTTTAGTAGGGATGGGGTTTCTCCATGTTAGTCAGCTGGTCTGGAACTCCTCACCTCAGGTGATCCGCCCGCCTCGGCCTCCCAAAGTGCTGGGATTACAAGTGTGAGCCACTGCGCCTGGCCAAGAAGTGCTAAATTTATGTTTTAAAACATTAGAAAGTGAATCACCTAAAATCTCACATTCGAATACGTTTTAAAAAATATATCACCATCCACATTATGCTAATTTTGCTTAGCATATCTGTTAAAATGTTTCCCCAGATTTCTGTTTTCTATCACTATTTTTATTGTCTGCAGTTAGTATTATACTGCTATGCAGTAATTTCGTTCAATTCTTTTACCACATTGGCCATTTAGGTTGATAAATTTTTTTTTCTAATTTAAAAAATTGTGATAAAATACACATAAAATGTACCATCATAATATTTAAGTACATAGTGTTGTGCAGCCATCACCACCATCTATAACATTGTTCGTCTTGTAAGACTGAAACTATACGTATTAAACAATTCTTCAGTGCCCCTCCTTCTAGCCTCTGTTAACCACCATTCTACTTTTTGTCTCTGACATTGACTACTCTAGATTACCTCATGTGAGTAACATCATACGATATTTGTCTTTTTGTCTTTCTGTGAGTAGTCTATCTCACTTAGCATAGTGTCCTCAAGATTTATCGAAGTTGTAGCATATTGCAGAGTCTCCTTCCTTTTTGGGTAAATAATATTTCATTGTGTGGATATACCACATTTTGCTAATCCGTTTGTCTATAGATGGATACTTTGGTTGCTTCTACATTTTAGCTGTTGTGAATGATGTTCCTATGAACATGGGTATATAAGTATCTTTTTTAGACCCTGCTTTCAGTTTCTTTGGATATTTACTAGAAGTGGAATTGCTGGATCACGTGATAATTCTACGTTTAACTTTTTGAGGAACCACCATATTGTTTTCCACAGTAGCTGTGGTTGATAATTTTTTGCTGTTACTGCTAGCACTCTAAGTTATGTCTTTGTGGCTTGGTTAATTTTTAGCCTTTCTAATATTAGCAAATTTTGAATTGTAATGGTTGGATTTTTTTGTTAATCTTTTTTTAATCTTTTCAGAAGCAAGAGAAAAAGAGGAAGAAATGAGCAGAGAGAAAGAATTAAGACAAAATGAAGATATTGAACCAACATCCTCAAGATCAAATGTGGTCAGAGATTGCTCCAAATCATCTTCCAGGTGCCTGATTTTCACGAAAGACTTCTATTAAACTATCAGTTTTTAGGTGTTCATAGAGTTTTTTTTTTTTTTTTAATTTTTCTGAGATGGAGTCTTGCTCTGTCGCCCACTGCAGTGTGGTGGCGTAATCTTGGCTGACTGTAACCTCCACCTCCTGGGTTCAAATGATTCTCCTGCCTCAGCCTCCCAAATAGCTGGGATTACAGGCATGCACCAGCACGCCTGGCTAATTTTTGTGTTTTTAGTAGAGATGGGGTTTTGCCATGTTGGCCAGGGTGGTCTCAAACTCCCGACCTCAGGTGATCTGCCCGCTTTGGCCTTCCAAAGTGCTGGGGCTATAGACGTGAGCCTCCTGAGTAGCTGGGACTACAGAGGTGCACTACCACTGCCAGCTAATGCTTGTATTTTTAGTAGAGGCAGGGTTTTACTATGTTGTCCAGGCTGGTCTCAAACTCCTGACATGATCTGTCTGCCTCATTCTCCCAAAGTCCTGGGATAACAGGTGTCAGCTCCTGGGCCTGGCCTCCAGTTATTACTTTTTTGAGATGGAGTCTTACTGTTTGACCAGGCTGGAGTGCAGTGGCTTGATCTGGGCTCACTGCAACCTCCACTTCCTGGGTTCAAGTGATTTTCCTGCCTCAGCCTCCCAAGTGGCTGGGATTACAGGTGTGGGTCACCATGCCCTGCTAATTTTTTTTGTATTTTAGTAGAGATGGGGTTTCACCATGTTGGTCAGGGTAGTCTCCAGCTCCTGACCTCGTGATCTGCTTGCCTTGGCCTCCCAAAGTGGTGGGATTACAGATGTGAGCCACCACGCCTGGCATCCCAGTTACTTCTTTTCGAGAATGCAGCAGTGGCCTAACACATTGATTTTGTTTATCTTGTCAAAAAATCAACGCTTGTTTCAGTGATTTTTTTTATTCTTTGTTTTGTTGTTTGGGATGGAGTCTCGCTGTGTCGCCCAGGCTGGAGTGCAGTGGCGCCATCTCGGCTCACTGCTACCTGCACCTCCTGGTTTCAAGCAGTTCTCTGCCTCAGCCTCCCAAGTAGCTGAGATTACAGGCGCCCACCACCACGCCCAACTAATTTTTGTATTTTTAGTAGAGACTGGGTTTCACCATGTTGGCCAGGCTGGTCTTGAACTCCTGACCTTGTGATCCACCCACTTCGGCCTCCCAAAGTGCTCAGATTACAGGCGTGAGCCACCGCACCTGGTGTTATTCTTTTTTTAGTGTCAATGTCATTTGTAGTTCTGCTCTGATTTTTTTTATTTCTTCTAATAATTTTTGGTTTGCTTTATTCTTGCTTTTCTAGTTCTTTGAGGTACATCATTAGGTTGTTTATTTGATGTATTTCTACTTTTTATGTAGCTATTTATTGTTATAAATGTTCTTCTTAGTATTGTTTTCTTTGTTTTCCGCAGGTTCTGATATGTTTTGTTTCCATTTTCTTTTGTTTCAAGAAATTAAAAAATTTTTTTTTTTATTGATCGTTTGGTCATTTGGGAGCCTGTTGTTTTATTTTCATGTATTTGTACAATTTCCAAGGTTCCTCTTGTTATCGATTTTTTAATTTTTCTTTTGAGACAGGGTTTCACTCTGTCACCCAGGCTGGAGTGCAGTGGCACATTCTTAACTCACCGCAACCTTCACCTCCCAGACTCGAGCGATCCTCCCACCTCATCTCCTTAAGTAACTGGGACTACAGGTGTGTGCCACCATGCCTGGCTAATTTTTGTATTTTTTGTAGAGACAGTCTTTCACAATGTTGCCCAGGCTAGTCTTGAACTCCTGAGCTTAAGCAATTCGCTCACTCTACCTTGAAAAGTGCTGGGATTATAGGCATGAGACACTGCACCTGGCCTGATTTTGGTTTTGTTTTGTTGTGTTTAGAAAAGATACTTGAGGGCTGGGCAAGGTGGCTCATGCCTGTAATCCCAGCACTTTGGGAGGTCGAGCTGGTGGATCACGAGGTCAGGAGTTTGAGACCAGCCTGGCCAACTTGATGAAACCCCGTCTCTACTAAAAATACAAAAATTAGCTGGGTGTGGTGGCTCATGCCTGTAATTCCAGCTACTTGGGAGGCTGAGGCAAGAGAATCACTTGAACCTGGGCTGAAGAGTGAGCCAAGATCATGCTCTGGCACTCTAGAGTGAGACTCTGTCTCAAAAAAAAAAAAAAAAAATCTGTTTTAAAACAGTATAGCTGGAAACTTGTGCGTTAATCATAAGGGGGAAATTTTGGAGTGTGAATAGCTTAATATAAATTTATTTAGTCATTTAGCTATTACTTACTGAGCGTCTTCTGTGGATTACACAGTATTTTAGGCACTGAGATACAGCAATTAGCAAGTCAGATGAGACCTTTGTTCTCATTGAGCTCTCAGTGTTGTGGGAGTATTTGAAGGGATGGATAACAAACAACTAAATAACCAAATAAAATAACTTAGCAGGCATGTAATGAAGTTAAAGGTACTTCAGGTAATGGGAAGTGGTGGTGTGCCTGAAGGTTTAAAAGGGGTGTGCCCTTAGGCTTCTTTGAGGAGGAGACATTTGAGGAAACTCCAAAAATGAAAAAGAGGCTGTGTAACAATCTATGGGAAGGATAAGTCAGCCAGCGGAACTCCCAAGTGCAAAGACCTTGTTGTGAACTAAACTTATCCTGTTCAATTAGAAAGAAGGCCTTGGAGTGGAGATTTGAGCTAGGCAGTGGCTCAAATCTGCAAACTCAGATCTTCATGGAGGTTTGCTAGTTCATATATCTCTGTTTAAGGGTAACCTGAATGTGAGAATATATTCTTTTCACTGTTTAACCTAGATGAAAACAAAAAGAAAAATCTCATGTTTTTCCTTCAGTAGATATTGAGTGCCTCTTATAGGTGAAGCATTTTTTAGATGCTGGAAATGTGTTAGATGCTAGAACAAAACGGAAATTTGTGCTTTCCTGGAGCTTACATACCAGAGATACTTCATTAGAAGGCAGTGACACTTAATCTTATCAAATATTTGAAAGATTAATTGATACAATTAAGAATGCTGAATTCTCAACTCTGGAGGCAGGTGGAGGGGTGGTGGATGGTGAGGGCTATACTTACAGGTGTTTGCTAGAGACCTTAATGAGAATGTATAATAGTCCTCAGGTATGGTGGATAGGAAACCACTTGGGAATCAGTATGATATGTTCTAGACTCTCAAGCCTGTCCAACCTGCCTTATACTGTTGTTGATTTCTTTTAGACTTTTAGCATCCTGAAGCCATGGTTTTTAGTTTCTGTCTCTAGTGATAAGTAGAAAAGAGGGATGAGGAAATGGCTTCACTGGCCTAACCAGAAACAAATTAAGAACCCATGACTGTATTCTGTCCCTTGGATACCCCTGGTTAGAGTATGGTGTTTTTAGAATGCAAGGACGCTACATTTAATGTTTGGCAAAGTGGCAAACTTGGACTAGCCGTGAGAAATAACTTGTATTTTGGAAATTATGTTGAAACATTTTGGGAGTAAATTCCTTACATGACTGGCATTATTTGCTACTATGGCAATCAGGGATTGGATTCAAATATAGTTAATTGAGGCACTGGCCATCTCAGTGGTTTTTGTCCATTACTATTTTGTAGTTTTTCTTCTGTATTTCCTTGTTCACCTGCCTCTTTTAAAATGTTTTAAATTAAATTTTTATTATATATCTATATTTTGAGACAGGGTCTCACTGTTGTTCTGGCTGGAGTACAGTGATGCAGTCATGGCTCACTGTAGCCTTGACCTCCTGAGCTCAAGTGGTCCTGCCACCTCAGCCTCCTAGTAGCTGATACCACAAGCACATGCCACCACACCTGGCTAATTTTTATTTTTTGTAGAAACAAGGTCTTGCGATGTTTCCCAGGCTAGTCTCAAACTCTTGGGCATAAGCAGTTCACCTGCCTAGGTCCCTGAATGTGCTGGCTTTACAGGTGTGAGCCATTGCACTCAGTCTCACCTGTCTCTTTATGAGTGCTAATGGTCTAATGGCCCTTTAACGTAAAATTGCTGTGACCCTTTATTTTTGACTTTGTTTGCATAAGACAGTTTTTTTTTAAACTTTCTTAAGATAAAATAATATTTGCATTAAACATTTAATGTTTGAACTACAAATTTGAAAAAATTAAAAAATACCCAATTGTTGTTAATAGGAGAGGAAAAGTTTCCTGAGAAACGAGTACTATTTCCAAAGTGTGCTCTTTATTGCAGCAGAGGCAAAGAGTTTCTGTTTCTGTGTTTTCAGGGATACAAGCAGCAGTGAAAGTGAAGAGAGTTCTGACTCTTCTGATGATGAGTTAATTGGCCCTCCTTTACCCCCTAAAATGGTAGGAAAACCAGTTAATTTTATGGACGAAGATATCCTCGGTGCTTTACCTCCACCTCTTAATGAAGAAGAAGAAGCAGAGGAAGAAGAGGAGGAGGAGGAGGAAGAGGAAGTAAGTATTTCAGTGGTAATTTAAAAATTCAGTGGAGTAATAGCTTTAAAGTACTGTAGAGATCAGTCGTACTAAACTGTTGTTCATGAGTAAGAGCCATTTTAAAAACTGAGGAAAGGCTTAAACCTGTAATCCCAGTTACTTGGAAGGCTGAGGCTGGAGAATCGCTTGAACCTGGGAGGCAGAGGTTGCAATGAGCCGCGATTGTGCCTTTGCACTCCAGCCTGGGAGACAGTCAGACTCGTCTCCAAAAAACAAACAAACAAAAAACCCAAACCGAGGAAAAAGGCCGGGTACAGTGGCTTACACCTAATCCTAGCACTTTGGGAGGCCGAGGTGGACGGATCGCTTAAGCTCAGGAATTGAAGACCAGCTTGGGCAACATGGCGAAACTTCTGTTTCTACAAAAATGCAAAAATTAGACGAGTGTTACAGCGTGCATCTGTGGTCCCAGCTACTCAGGAGGCTGAGGTGGAAGGATAATTTGGGCCCAGGAGGCAGAGGTTGCAGTGAGGTCGACGGATGACACTCCAGCCTGGGTGACAGAGTGAGTCCCTGTCTCAAACTACACCCCCCGCCGCCCCCCGCCAAAAACCTGAGGAAAATAACTGTGGAGTTTATTACTGACAGCCTGTATTGAAAGAACTTCAGGAGGAAGAAAACAACTAAAAAATAATAAATGGAGAGCTGAAAGCAATGTGTTAAAAAGAAATAAATGGATAAAACATTTTGTTAAATCTACATATGTGGCTGGGTGTGGTGGCTCACACCTGTAATCCCAGCATTTTGGGAGGCTGAGGCAGGCGTATCACCTGAGGTCAGGAGTTCGAGACCAGCCTGAATAACAAGGAGAAACCATGTCTCGACTAAAAATACAGAATTAGCTGGGCCTGGTATGGCACATGCCTGTAATCCCAGCTACTCGGGAGGCTGAGGCAGGAGAATCACTTGCACCTGGTAGGTGGAGGTTGCAGTGAACTGAGATTGTGCCATTGCACTCCAGCCTAGGCAACAAGAGCCTCCGTTTCAAAAAAAAAAAAATCTATGTATGCACTGTGTGTCAATAATAATGATGGGTAAATTTGGGAGGATTTAAAAGCAAAGTGGATCTAAAATTATTGTCAACAATAAAGTAGAGGATGGGAGAGGGAAATCAGAGTTTATTGGTTTGTAGATACTATTGGGAAGGAGGACAGAGATACTGGTTAACCTTAGATTAGTTTAAGCCAAGTATATAAGTTTACAATTTTAAGAGTAATCGCCTGGCAGGGCATGGTGGCTCACATCTATAATCCTAGCACTTTGGGAGGCCGAGGTGGATGGATTACGAGGTCAAGAGATTGAGACCATCCTGCCCAACATGGTGAAACCCCATCTCTCCTAAAAATACAAGAATTAGCCGGGCGTGGTCATGGCGCGCGCCTGTAGCCGCAGCTACTCAAGAGGCTGAAGCAGGATAATCACTTGAACCCGGGAGGCGGAGGTTGCAGTGAGCCGAGATTGCACCACTGCTCTCCAGCCTGGGTGACAGAGTGAGATTTGGTCTCAGAAAAAAAAAAAAAAAAAAGGTATAATCTTCAAAATACTAAAAGGAAAGAATGCTAAAGGAAATGATGTACTTTTGTATTTGACACCTGGGGTAGATAATTTTTTAACACCTCCCTTCTTTATGTGATGAATTCATTTTAGTAATAATTATGAAATGAAATGAAAAATAATCAGAAAAGCAACAGCTTTTGTAAATCTGTCAATGACTGTCAAAATCGGTAGTCTTTGCATATTCCTCCTCAGTACATAGTGTAGCAAATTTGTCAATCTATGTCTGTCTGTAGTTGATCAAATAAAGCTTCTGATTTCAATTTTGTACATTTTTCTTTCATATGAAACAACAGATCTATAGTATATATACTCACACTTGCACGTGCATTCATGTGTGTGCATATATAAAATTAAGAAAAGAAACAAGAATAAAATAAGAATAAATTTGGCAGTTTCATTAAAATTTTTGTTTTACAATAAGTTCCAGAAATTGCAATGTTGATTGTATATTTTTTCTTTTATCAATTCTAGTGGCTTTTAAATATCTCTGTAGGTTGAAATATTTTGGCTGGGCATTGTGGCTCACGCCTGTAATCCCAGTACTTTGGGAGGCTGAGGAGTGCTAATCACTTGAGATCAGGAGTTCCAGACTAGCCTGGCCAACATGGTGAAACCCTGTCTCTACTAAAAATACAAAAAATTAGCCGGGTGTGGTGGCGGGCACCTGTAGTCCCAGCTACTCGAGAAGCTGAGGCAGGAGAATGGCATGAACCTGGGAGGTGGAGCTTGCAGTCAGCTGAGATGGCGCCACTGCAGTCCAACCTGGGTGACTGAGCAAGACTCCATCTCACAAAAAAAACAAAAAAAAAAAACAAAAAAACATTAGCCAGGCATGGTGACAGGAGGCTGAGGCAGGGGAATTGCTTGAACCCGCGAGGCAGACTGCAGTGAGTCGCAATTGCGCCACTGCACTCTAGCCTGGCAACGGAGCAAGACTGTCTCAAAAAAAAATTTTTTTTCATGAAAGTGTCTTTACAGAAAATTCATTTTATATTTGGTAAAAACTTCTAAATTTTTTTCTCTAAAAATCAGAGAAAATGGCTACATGATGTCAAACATTGCCATTTAATGACCCATTGCTTTAGAATGCTTTTGGTGAAAACAACTTGAGGTATTCAAATATTTACCCTTTTAAATTCTTTTGCCAACCATGTCTTTTGTTTTTTCTTTTGGCATCCATAGAAAACAGAATTGGATTTGCTTAGCATTTTGTTTCTTTGTCTTTATAATCTTTGTTTATTTTGCATCTAGTATTTAAATGCAGAAATGTAGTACAACAGGGATTGGAGATAGGAAATTACCGTTGAAGTGAGCTTGAATGATTCTGAACCATGGAAAACAGTATGTAGAGACTTCAGTAGCTGAGTGTGTTTGTGCATGTGTGTGGTGCAGATAACTGGGAGTTCTCCAAATTAACTTCATGTAGAATATAGTGGTTATTTATTTTTGTTATTTATTTATTTATTTATTTTTGAGATGGAGTGTCATTCTGTTGCCCAGACTGGAATACAGTGGCGTGATCTCGGCTCACTGCAACCTCCGTCTCCCGGGTTCAAGTGATTCTCCTGCCTCAGCTTCCTGAGTAGCTGGGATTACAGGCATCTGCCACCACGCCTGGCTAATTTTTTGTATTTTTAATAGTGATGGGGTTTCACCATGTTGACCCAGCTGGTCTTGAACTCCTGACCTTAGGTGATCCACCTGCCTCAGCCTCCCAAAGTGCTGGGATTACAGGTGTGAGCTGCTGCACCTGGCCAGAATAACGTGTTTATTAAAAGATAAGTAATAAAAGCATGTTAATTGAAGTTCACATATATGTTATTGAAACTCAACAGGAACCATAGCAAAAAGAACATTAAGTAGTATCTAAGCTGACGTTGTTTATAATTGCCATCACAAGGTGATAATAAAAAGCAGGCTTATCTTTACTTGATTTTATTATTGTTTTTAAGTTCTCCACAGAAAAGGTGTACCCTCTTATTGTCTGTGTTAACTTCCACTGTTAATTCTCTCGATATGCCATTGAAGAAAATTCACCTATTGCAATAAAAGACAGGAAAGGAGAAAGAAGAGGTAGAGGAAGATAATCTTGGTTAATAGAAATTATGAAATAAGATGGTAGGTATGAATATAAATATATCAGTATTAATGGATGTAAATGGACTAAACTTGCCACTTAAAATACAAAAATTCTCAGATTGGGTTAAAAAAATTTAGGTATACATGCATGTTATACCTGAATTATAATTACACAGAAAGGTTGGATGTCAAGCAGTAGAATATAGCAGGAAGATAACCAAAAGATAGCTGATTAATGTTATAAAATTGGTATTCAAATCTTTAAGTCGTATGAATTAATGATAAAAGTGACATTCCTTAATGATAAAAGGAACAGTTTATTTTGAAGGAAAAATTGGCAGTCCTCAACCTCTATGCATTTAACCGTATATTGAAAGTGTATAAAGCAAAAACTGACAAAATTACAAGGAGAAATGGACAATATACAGTCAATCAGAGATTGAGAGATTGTTAAGACAGTAAGGAAACAGATTTGGAGAATACAAATGAACAAAGTTTAACGTATTGAATGTATATTGGAGCCCTCGTTCAACATTTTAAGCATAAATGGACAGTGAAAAACAAACATATCTAGTTCCTAAAGTGCTATGGAAACATTAACTACTATGGAAACATGAGTTTGGTAGTTCACTGAGTAGGTAATATTTAGATTTAGCTATGAATGTGACAGTGGGTTTTGTAATGGACTGAATGTGTCTCTCTCAAATTCATGTTGAAGCCCTAACCCCCAGTGTGGCTGTATTTGGAGATGGGGCCTCTAAGGAAATAATTAAGGATAAATGAAGTCATAAGGCCCTGATCTGATAGAATTAGTATCTTTATAAAAAGAGACACCAGAAAGCGTGCACTAACTCCTCCTCCCCCATGGGAAAGGAGGAATGGCCTTGTGAGGACATAGCAGAAAGTGGTCGTCTGCAAGCCAGGAAGAGAGGTCTCACCAGAAACCACATTTGTCCACACTTTGATTATGGACCTCTAGCCTCCAGACCTGTCAGCAAATACATTTCTATTGTTTTAAGTCACCCAGTCTGTGGTATTTTGTTTATGATTGTGTGAGCTAATAAGGTTTGCGAGGCTGACTACTGGCTGATAAACAGAAGGGAAGAAAGAAGCATATTGCATGCCAGAAAAAAATTGCTACAGCAAAGACCCAAGTGTATATAAATACAGCTATGGTTGTGAAATTGCACCTGATTATAGTACATGGTTGAGTTTTCTTACTAGGAGAAAGTAGAAAGATGAGGAGGATGAGATCAGATCCAGAAAGTATGATTAAATGCTTTCTGAAGGATGTGGAATTTGAGTAAGCTTTGTAGAGGATTACAGTTTTTTTTTTTTTTTTTTGAGACAGGGTCTCTCTGTCACCCAGGCTGGAGTAGAGTGGTGCAATCAAAGCTCACTACAGCCTTGACCTCTTGGGCTTAAGCAGTCCTCCCACCTCAGCCTCCCGAGTAGCTGGGATTACAGGCATGTGCCTCCACACCTAGCTTTTTTTTTTTTTTTTTTTTTTTTAAGTAGAGATGAGGTCTTACTACGTTTCCCAGGCTCGTCTCAAACTCCTGGGCTCAAGCGATCCTCCTGTCTTGGCCTCCGAAAGTGCTGGAATTACAGGCATGAGTCACTGCCCGGCCAAAGATTAAATTTTTTTTTTTTTTTTTTTTTTTTTTTTGAGATGGAGTCTTGCTCCGTCACCCAGGCTGGAGTGCAGCGGTGCAATCTTGGCTCACTGCAACCTCCTCCTCCTGGGTTCAAGTGATTCTCCTGCTTCAGCCTCCTGAGTAGCAGGAATTACAGGCACGTGCCACTGCACCCAGCAAATTTTTTGTATTTTTAGTAGAGATGGAGTTTCACCAGGTTGGCCAGGCTGGTCTTGAACTCCTGACCTCAGGTAATCCACCTGCCTTGGCCTCCTGAAGTGCTGGAATTACAGGAGTGAGCCACCTTGCCCGGGCCAATTTTTTTTTTTTTTTTTTTTTTAAGTTTTGTAGAGGTGGGGTCTCACCATCTAACCCATGCTGGCCTCACTTGGGCTCAAGCCATCCTCCCACCTTGGCTTTCCAAAGTGTTGGTATTACAGACATGAGTCATTGTGCCTGGCCAAGATTACATTTTTAAATATTATTTTTAATTGACAGATTATTTTTAATTGACATAATTGTACATATTTCTGGGGTAGAATGTGATCCTCCACACTTGTATACAGAGTGTAATGATCAAATCAGGGTGATTAGTATATCCATTGCCTAAAACACTGATCATTTCTTTGTATTGGCAATATTCAAAACCCTCACTTTTAGCTCTTTGAAAATATAAATAATTGTTAACTATAGTTACTTTACAATGCTATAGAACAACACTAGGACTTATTCCATCTGGCTGTAATTTTGTGTCTGTTAACCAAACTCTCTCTATACCCCTCTTTTTCGTACCCTTTTCACCCTTTCGTTTCTGTTTCTACTATTTTCTTCACTTTTATGAGATCAGTTTATTTAGCTTCATCTGAATGAGAACATGTGGTATTAATCTTTCTGTGCCTGGCTCATTTCATTTAGCACAATGTCCTGTAAACTCATCTTTGTTACTGCATGTGACATGATTTTATACTTTCTAAATTTGGCCAAATAGTATTTGTGTGTGTGTGTATGTGTGTATTAAATTTTTAAATCCATTCATTTATTGATGGACATGTAGGTTGATTCCATATCTTGGTCATTGTGAATAGTGCTGCAGTGAAAAGGGGAGTGCAGGTATCAAATGTGAATTTCCTTTCCTTTGGATATATACTCATTAGTGGGGTTGCTGGATTATGATAGTTTTATTTTTAGTTTCTAAAAAATTGATAATGTATATATTTTTGGGATATATCTGATATATATTGTGATATATTCATAAAATGTGTACAGATTAAAACAGGGTAATTGGAATATCCAGGATATCCATCAGCTTAAATATTTATCTCTTTCTTATGCTAGGAACATTCAAATTATTCTGTTCTAGCTGTTTTAAGATATACAATAAGATTTTTTTTTTTTTTTTTTTGAGACGGAGTCTCGCTCTGTCACCCAGGCTGGAGTGCAGTGGCCGGATCTCAGCTCACTGCAAGCTCCGCCTCCCGGGTTCACGCCATTCTCCTGCCTCAGCCTCCCGAGTAGCTGGGACTACAGGCGCCCGCCACCTCGCCCAGCTAGTTTTTTGTATTTTTTAGTAGAGACGGGGTTTCACCATGTTAACCAGGATGGTCTCGATCTCCTGACCTCGTGATCCGCCCGTCTCGGCCTCCCAAAGTGCTGGGATTACAAGCTTGAGCCACCGCGCCCGGCCAAGATATACAATAAGATTATTGTTAACTATGGTCACCCTACTGATCTTTTGAATACTAGGTCTTATTCTCTCTATCTCACTGTATATTGGTACCTGTTAATCAGCCTCTCTTCATCTCTCCCAGCCCGCGAACCTTCCCAGCCTCTAGTAGTCACTAATCTCTCTTCATGAGATATACTTCATGTTAGAGCATATAAAATCCTCCCCTCCCCTCCCCTGCCCTCCCCTCCCCTCCCCTCCCCTCCCCTCTCCTCTCCTCTCCTTCCCTCCCCTTTCCTTTTTTTTTTTTTTTTTCCTGGGTCAGAGTCTCGCTCTGTCACCCAGCCTGGAGTGCAGTGGCACGATCTTGACTCACTCCAACGTCTGCCTCCTGGCCTCTAGCCATTCTCGTGCCTCAGCCTCCTGAGTAGCTGGAATTACAGGTGTGCGCCACCACGCCTGGCTAATTTTTTGTATTTTTAGTAGAGATGGGATTTAGCTATGTTGGCCAGGCTGGTCTTGAACTCCTGGCCTCAAGTGTCCTGCCTGCTTCCACCTCCCAAAGTGCTGGGATTACAGGCGTGAGCCACTGTGCCCAGTCCCCAATCCATCTTTCTAACCCCTCATGAATTATGTTCATATTTAAACTCCAACAATATTCTAAATTCAACACATCTAAGGTAAAACTTAGGCTTTTACTTTGTCTTACTTGAACTTTTGCTGTAGCCACTTAGCTGGTCTCTTTGCCTCAAGGATCTTCTGTTTTAATCCCCTTTCTCCGCTGCAGCAAGATTAAACTATCTGTAACACAAGTCACATTGCAACTAATAGTACCAATTCCCTAAATGAGGGAAAACCACCACCACAGCAGGGCAGGACTCCACTTGGCGGTTTCTGAATCTGATTTGAGTTTTTTGTTGTTCGTAATCGCTGTGGCTTTTTTCACAGTCTGTTTAATAGGAAAGCAACCAATTTCACATAGTTGAGTGGCTAGATCTTTTAGTAAATATTGTTGAAATTAATGGGGTAATATTTTTAAAAAGAACCTTTAACCTAGTGTTAACTTTTTAAACAAATTAATATTTTTTTATTTTAAGATGGGGTATGTTCTTTCAAACAGGCTGGAGTGCAGTGAATTTTTTTGACTTTCATTCAAGTGGTGTAATCATAGCTCACTGCAGCTTCAACCTCTCGGGCTCAAGTGATGCTCCTGTCTCAGCCTCCTGAGTAGCTAGGACTACAGGTGCATACAACCACATCTGGCTACTTTCTATATTTTTTGTGGAGTGAGGTCTTGCTCTCTTGTTCGTGTGACCTTGAACTCTTGGCCTCAAGTGATCCTTCCACTTCAGTCTCCCAAAGTGTTGGGATTACAAGTGTGAACCATTGCACCCAGCTATCCTAGTGTTTCTTAATCTGAATGTAATAATCAGCTTTGGTGCAGTTAAAAAATATGCATGCTTAGGTCTTGTACTCTGGAGATTGATTGAGTATAACTGTAGTGGAACTTGCCTTAACTCCTGCGTGGAACTTGCCTTAACTCCTGCAATTTGTATTATTTATAACCAAAGGCTCCACAGGTAATTCTAATGGATTTCCTCCCAGTCTAGTTGTGCTGTTTACTTAATCACAGTTGGGGTCATAGGGTAACTACATTAGGGTACCTCTGCAGATTATGATCTGTATCATGTATCATGGATACCTAAGTATATGGGATATTGCTTATAAAATATTTCTTGTTAAAAAAAGGGAATGAAATTATTGCTTTTTTATGATAGTGAAGCCACTTTAAAGGTTTCATGTACCCTTTCGTATAGCTCAGAGTTAATATATTTTCATCAGTATTTTATGAAAAAATATTTTTTCTATAATAGGTGCATGTTAGTATCTCTGAAGCATTAGTGTTTAATTTCTTCTGAAGATGACATGGCAGAGGCCATAAGCTCCTGGTTTTTTTGAATCTCGTTCATTTTTATATCCTTGTAGTGCCTGAATTAACTATACCTATTAAATCATAATCATATTCTCAGAAGGGCCATGAACATGTAGATATTCTGGAAACTGAGCCTGTAGCTCTGACAGCGGTTTTTTTTTTTTTTTTTAAAATCAAGTTTAATTTATTTTTCAATCATGTTCCTTCTGAAAGTTACTGTTTTTATTATTGAAACTCTATTATTTAGTATCAAGAGCCTTGAAAACATTCATTTCCTTTAAACTCAATAGCCTTTCTAGGATTCTATCCAGAGGAAGTAATGCAAGATTTGGACAAAGCTTTATGCACAAAAATAATTGTCACATTAATACTTAGAATTGTGGTTTTCTGAATGTGTTGGGATTACTGCTGGGGGTGTGGTATGGTGGGATGGGGTCCCTCCTATCAGTTTTTGGCCAGGTCAGCTCCATTTTTATGTTAAGCTTCCTCAGAACTTTCTCTTGATGAAAGAGTTCCAAGTCTGAACATGTTTGAAAATACCAACATATGTAAAATATTAGAATAATTAGAATATAAATACTTAGTAATAGGGAGAAGGACAAGTAAATTGTGTTGTGGTCATGTAGAATGTTATGCAGTCACTAAACATGTTTAATAAGGGTTTTTAGTAGCACTAGGAAAGGATGTAAAACTGAATAGACAGTATGATTTCAATAATTTAAACGATAGATATGTGTGGAACAAAGTACTCCCATTGCTTGCTTCTAGATTGTGGGATTGAGGATAATATGTTTTTTTGCCTTATACTTTTTTTTTTTTTTTTTTTTGAGACGGACCCTCACTCTTGTTGCCCAGGCTGGAGTGCAATGGCACGATTTCGGCTCACTGCAACCTCCGCCTCCCGGGTTCAAGCAATTCTCCTGCCTCAGCCTCCCAAGTAGCTGGGATTTACAGGTGTGAGTCGCTGTGCCCAGCCCTCCCTCATACTTTTTTATATGTTTCCAGTTTCCACATTGATCATAGCTGTGCCCATAATCAGAAACAATTATTGGTGTTATAAATAGTTATTGTCCTTCATTTTATGACCTCAATTCAAAAATCTAGAACAGATTAAAAAACCCAAAGAAAACAATATTGAACATGAATATAGAATGAGTCTTAAGTACTAGTAAATAAGTTTATTTTTATTTTACCTCATCTCAAAAAGGATTTAATGGACTGGTCGCAGTGGCTCATGCCTGTAATCTCAGCACTTTAGGAACTTCAGGCAAGAGGATCACTTGAGCCCAGGAGTTTGAGACCATCCTTGCCAATGTAGTAAGACCCGCATCTCCACAAAAAATAAAAAAGCCAAGTCTGGTCATGTGCACCTGTAGTTCCAGGAGAATGAGGTGGGAGGATCACTTGAGCCTGGGAGGTCAAGGCTGCAGTGAGCCATGGTTGCACCACTGTACTCCAGCTTGAGTGACAGAGTGAGACTCTGTCTGAAAAACAAAAAAGGATTTAATGAAGTGAAATGCATAGATTAGGAAGAAGGAAGGGAAACTGGAAAACCAAGGAAAACAAATAAAGTTAATTAATATAAAACATGAGGAACAGAGTCTTAAATACCTGGCTATGGGTAGGCCAGAAAACCTAGTTGTCACTATTCCTCTCTTTCCCTCATACCTCACATCCAATTTCTCGTCCATTAAGTCTTTTTTTTTTTTTTTTTTTTTTTGAGACGGAGTCTCGCTCTGTCGCCCAGGCTGGAGTGCAGTGGCCGGATCTCAGCTCACTGCAAGCTCCACCTCCCGGGTTTACGCCATTCTCTTGCCTCAGCCTCCCGAGTAGCTGGGACTACAGGCGCCCGCCACCTCGCCCGGCTAGTTTTTTGTATTTTTTAGTAGAGACGGGGTTTCACCGTGTTAGCCAGAATGGTCTCGATCTCCTGACCTCGTGATCCGCCCGTCTCGGCCTCCCAAAGTGCTGGGATTACAGGGTTGAGCCACCGCGCCCGGCCAATTCTTCCTCTGAAGGCTAAAGAGAGGTGCTTGAAATGGAATCAAATCTTATTTTAAACCCTGCAGCCCCCACTTATGGGAATCATACAGGGATGAGTCACAACCGCTCATGTGCAAAGCAAGCAGTTTCCCCCCCCCGCATCCTGGGTGAGGGGGTCACCACTGCTTTCTGACTCTTTCTCTAATATCTGTATCCCTTTGTCTTTATTTTTAACTTTTTTTTTCTTTGTAACATACGCCATTAAGTCTTACTAGCTGTATCTTGAAGGCATATTACCAGATCTCTCCACTTCTCTGTCTCCGTTACTACCACTTTAGTGTAATCCTGTATCACTTCAGTGTCAGTAGCCACTAAAGTCTCCCAGCTTCCATTCTTGACTGGACTACTATAGTAGAAAAAGTAGCAAAATACAGATACAGAGAGGCAATATAGGATAGTGATTAAGAGAGTGAGTTCTGGAGCCAGATGGGGCTCCTTCACTTTAAAGCTGTGTGATTTTGGGCACATTATTTAACCTCTGTGTCTGTCTTTCCTCCTCTGTAAAATGGGACTGATAAAATTATCCACTCTGATTGTGTGGATGGATTAAATGAGTGAATTAATGTGTATAGAACCCTTAGAATAGTAGCTGGTATTTAACGTGTTCAGTGTTAGCTATTATCATTAAGGTCATTTATTTCAATAGATAGCAAAGGAGGAATTGAAAAACATTTAACATGATTTCTAATACAAAACTTAAACTAAAAGGAAACTTTCATATCATTTGAAGTAATTCATGCTTCATACTAACAGTCAGTGTTGTACATAATTAAGGAGCAATAGAGGTAACAATCACATTATTATTTAATATTATCCTAGACATTTTTGCCGGTTAAAATGATCAAGACTGCATTATAAGGAAGAGGTGGGAATATTGGTGTAGTTTATATGACTCTACCTGAAACAAAAAGAATTAATCAAAACTGTTAGATTCATTTAATAATGTTCAGTTTAAAGTGTTAAATGTGAAAGATAACTTTTATTTATTTTTTAAGAGACGGAGTCTCGCTCTGTCGCCCAGGCTGGAGTGCGGTGAGGTGATCTTGGCTCATTGCAAGCTCCACCTCCCAGGTTCACGCCATTCTTCCGCCTCAGCCTCCCGAGTAGCTGGGACTGTAGGCGCCCGCCACCACGCCGGGCTAATTTTTGTGTTTTTAGTAGACACAGGGTTTCACCGTGTTAGCCAGGATGGTCTCGATCTCCTGACCTCGTGATCCGTCCACCTCAGCCTCCCAAAGTGCTGGGATTATAGACGTGAGCCGCCATAAGATAACTTTTTCACAACAGGAATAACAACAAATAATTAGGTGTAGTCCAGGAATTTGAGATTGCAGTGAACCAGCCGTGATCTCTCCACTGTACTCCAGCTTGGGGACAGAGTGAGACTCTGTCTCAAAAGGAATAAAGTTAGGGAGAGATGGGCCTGAATATAAAGAATAGTATAAAGCTTTTCAAGACATACAATTTAAGTAAGTCAGGGTGGTTTAGTGCTCACACCTGTAATCTCAGCACTTGGGGAGGTCAAGAGGGGGCTGATCACCTGAGCTCAGGAGTTCAAGACCAGCCTGATCAACATGGCGAGACACCATCTCTACTAGAAACACAAAAAATAGCCGAGTGTAGTGGTGAGCACCTGTGGTCGCAGTTACACAGGAGGCTAAGGCGGGAGGATCACCTGAGCCTGGGAGGCAGTGGTTGCAATAAGCTGAAATCGTACCATTGTACTCCAGGCTGGGTGATAGTGAGATTCCATCTTAAAAAAAATTGAAATAAGTCAGAACCGCTAAATAATTGGTAAATATTTCTCAATTTTTTCCTACAGAGGTAAAATAATTAGTCCAATTTATTTATTTGCCTACTTAAATCTAGCTATTAAGTGACAAGAGTTGTTATGCACACGTAGGCTATCTGTGCTTTTTTTTTTTCCTTTTACACTTTTTGTCTGTTCTTGTAGAAATGGGGTCTCGCCATGTTGCCTAGGCTTGTTTCAAACTTCTGGCCTTACGAGATGTCCTTCTGCCTTGGCCTCCCTAAGTGCTAAGACTAAAGGTGTGAACCACAGGCAGGTGAGCCACTGTGCCCAGCCTAACCATGCTTTTACAGTATGGTGCTGCCTCCCATACTTAGAAGCCTGTGGAATTGATCCTGGAGCCTGTTTTAAATGTATATTACTTAGTGTATTATTAATTTGGCTGCCAGTGACAGAAAATGCAAAACAACAGTGACTTAAACAAGATAGTCGTCTTTTCTCTCCCTCACATTAATGAATCAGGAATTAAATGGAATATAACTAGTTTTCAGGTCCAGGATATCGCAGATCTTGTCTGCTTCTGTCTTTTTTCCTGCCATCTTTAGTATACAGGCTTCAAGTTAGATGCTGTAGCTGTAGCCATTAATTTTGCATTTTTGTCAGCAAGAAGGTAGAGGGACAAGGCCAAGCAGTGGCTCACGCTGGTAATCCCAGCACTTTGGAAGGCTGAGGTGGGTGGATCACCTGAGGTCAGGAGTTTGAGACTACCCTGGCCAACATGGTGAAACCCCATCTCTACTAAAAATATAAAAAAATTAGCCAGGTGTGGTGGCACGCCCTTGTAATCCCAGCTACTCAGGAGACTGAGGCAGGAGAATCACTTGAACCCAGGAGGTGGAGGTTTCAGTGAGCCGAGATCTTGCCAGTGCACTCCAGCCTGGGCGACAGAGCAAGACTGTTGGCTCAAAAAATAAAAAAAAGAAGGTAGAGGGATAAGGATAAAGAAGCCTCCTCATTTTGAACTTTGTATCTTTGTTTAACTTGAGAAGTATAGTAGTTTTTCTTTTTCGGAGGCCAGGAGTCTACCTAAAATTTAATGCTTCCAATACAAAGAATGGATAGTAAGGGGCAACTAGCAACTGAGCAGTGAGTATCTATATTCAGTATTTGTTGCTTTCAGTTATAGCAATGACAAATTATTTATTTACTTTGGATTTTTTTGGGTCTTTTTAGACATTGTGAGTGGTTCTTTAATATTGTGTGTGTGTGTGTGTGTGTGTGTGTGTGTTATATGTAATACATATATAGCATGCATGCTTATTTGATTTTGTTTCATACTCGTGAACATTAGCTACCTTTCTCCAAAAGAATAAAAAGTGTAAAGTTTATTGGTACTAACGCAATCTTTAAACTCTTAAGATTTGGTCATAGTATTAACATGCATGTATTTCATTTTTATTATTTTTTTTTAGATGGAGTTTCATTTTGTTGCCCAGGCTGGAGTGCAATGGTGTGTGATCTTGGCTCACTGCAACCTCTGCCTCCTGGGTTCGAGCGATTCTCCTGCCTGAGCCTCCCGAGTAGCTGGGATTACAGGTGCCAGCCACATGCCCAGCTAATTTTTGTATTTTTAGTAGAGATGGGGTTTCACCATGTTGATAAGGCTGCTCTTGAACTCCTGACCTCAGGTGATCCACCCGCCTCGGCCTCCCAAAGTGCTGGGATTACAGGCGTGAGCCACCGTGCCTGGCTAAATTTAATTTGAATTCTTTTGTGTCTGTCTGGTTCTGCTGTGTAGTTATTCTACTGTTTCTCTTCAGAAATGAGATGTAATCTTTTTGGTTTGTTTTATTAAGGGACGATTCCAAAAAACTAACCTCAGCTGAGATTTTAGTCAAGTTTGATTGTGTATCTGTCAGGTTTGTTTATATCGAGGATCATTGAAGCACTCATAAGGGAAATGAAGGTATAGAAACTGCCTTTTTCCTTGCTCCCACTAACAAATGTGAGAAAGTGGCCTTTTTTTTTTTTTTTTTTTTTTGAGGTGGAGTTTCGCTCTTATTGCCCAGGCTGGAGTGCAGTGGTGTGATCTCGGCTCACTGCACCCTCTGACTCCTGGGTTCAAGCAATTCTCCCGCCTCAGTTTCCTGAGTAACTGGGATTACAGGTGTGTGCCACGATGCCCAGCTAATTTTTGTATTTTTAGTAGAGACAAGGTTTCACCATGTTAGCCAGGCTGGTCACGAACTCCTGACATCAGGTGATCCACCCAGCTCAGCCTCCCGAAGTGCTGGGATTACAGGCGTGAGCCACCGTGCCCGGCCGAGAAACTGGCTTTTTTTAAGAGAATGTTTTAGTTGCTCACTCTTTCCCATTATTTTTTACAACTATTATAATTCATTCCTCAGTTAGCAGTGGCTCTATCAGTAATTCAGAATATTTTTTCAAAGACATGACAAATCTTTCATCATAATAGGCAAATATATAGAAAACCTGATGCATAAGTGTTTCAGACTTCACCAATCCCTATTTTGCCTATTCATTTTCTCTGACAAAGGGGTCCACTGGGGTTTTTTTTTTTTTTTTGTTAACAAAAGGAATAGGGTTTGCTATGATGCGCAGGCTGGTCTAAAATTCTTGGGTTCAAGTAGTGCTTCTGCCTAAGCCTCCTAAGTAGCTAGGACTACAGGTGAATGTGAGTCCATCCAGCTTGGAGTTCGTTAGGTGTTTTTTTTTTGTTTTTTTTTTTCTTTTTTAGAGACAAGGTCTTCCCATATTGCCAAGGCTGGTCTTGAACTCCTGGGCTTAAGAAATCGGCCTACCTTGGCCTCCCAAGGTGCTGGGATGATAGTTGTGAGCCACTGTGCCTGGCCTGAGTCTGCTAGTTTTGACTTGAGTACTGATCAAAACTTTAATGCTACTTTCTCATTCCTCCAGTTTCTGCTTGTTAAAATTCTGTGCACCCTTTAGGGACCATTTGAAGTATAATTTCCTCTAAGCAACCTCCAGATGCTAGCTGCATGCGCTACTTCCCAGGCTTGGTTTCTGGCTTCTTGTTGTTAAATCATTACTTGTGTGCTTGTCCTAACTCCCTTACCTTTCTTTTCCAATCATATATTAAGACCTCAAGTACAGGAACTTTTGTATAAAAGGTATGGTAGTTTTTAAAAAGTCCTATATCTTCTAATGCAATACCTTATAAATGGTATGACAGAGTAAATATTTGTCAAATGGAATTGAACATTTTTGGTTTTTATAAATGAAAAGCTTGTGACATTCAAATGTGTTTTTTCATTATGACACGTAGCCCTTAGTTTCTGTATGGGAAATGGAAGTAGGTATAGAAGTGTGAACAAAGGAAATGTGAACATAGAAATGTAAATAAACATCTATTTCCATAAGAACCATTGTACATGCCTTGCCCTAACCTTACAATTTAGATAAATTATAGTTTAATAATTGTAAGAGCTGCCTCAAGATAGAGATTACTTAATTAATTAAATTTATAGATTAAAACCTTATTTTTACTTTATTTTGATAGCTTATGAACCTACCTGGCAAATGAGTCAGAAAAAGTTGTAGTTTCTTTCCTTAAAACAGTCACACAATACTTTCTAAAAAGTGTGATTGTTTTTATTAAGGTGTAACTATTTGTTTTTTATTTTTATTTTTTATTTTGTGGAGATAAGGTCTTACTGTGTTGCCCAGGCTGGTCTCCAACTCCTGGCCTCAAGCAACTTTCCTGTCTCAGTCTCCCAAAGTGCTGGATAACAGGTGTGAGCCACCACACCCTGCTTTTAAAGTGTAATTTAATATAATAATGTGCACAGATCTTATTCAGTTTGGTGAGTTTTGACAGTTACATGTATTGTGTGTAACCACCATCCCAAATAAGGTACAGAACATTTCTGTCATCCCTATAGTTCCTTGTGCCCCTCCTAATTACAATACTTGTTTAAAAATGATTTATTTGTTTATTTTTTTGGCCAGATGCAGTGTCTTACATGTGTAATTCTAGCACTTTGGGAGGCCAAGGTGGGTGGATCACTTGAGGTCATGAGTTCAAGACCAGCCTGGCCAACATGGCCAAACCCTGTCTCTACTAAAAATACAAAAATTAGCCAGGTGTGTTGGCATGCACCTGTAATTCCAGCTACTCGGGAGGATGAGACATGAGAATCGCTTGAACCTGGGAGGCAGAGGTTGCAGTGAGCTGATATGCCTCTGTACTCCCGCCTAGGCTACAGATTGAGACTCCATCTTGATTTGAAAAAACAAAAAAGATTTTTTGATAGCTCTAGAATTGGGAGCAAAATTACCAGAGTCCCAACTGTAATTAATTTTTTTGTTTCTTTTATGTCTTTTACTTCAGTTATTAGTTATTAGTTGGATTTAGTTTTACTGCTGAAGGCACTGTATTAAAAATATTAATTATAATTTCTTTTGATAAATTTTTTATTACTTATTCCAATTTGCTTATCTATAATGGTAATAAAATTGTTATTTCCAGTGGAATTTGAAGGATTATGATGATTTTTCTTAGACCTAAGTAAAAAAATATTCAACTGGGAAGTATCAGAGAAAAGAGGTGAAAAATCATCTTTTGGCCGGATGCCGTGGCTCATACCTGTAATCCTAGCACTTTGGGAGGCCGAGGTGGGCAGATCGTCTGAGGTCAGGAGTTTGAGACCAGCCTGGCCAACATGGTGAAACCCTGTCTCTACTAAAAATGCAAAAATTATCTAGGCGTGGTGGAGCATGCCTGTAATCCCAGCTACTCGGGAGGCTGAGGCAGGAGAATTGCTTGAACTGGGAGATGGCGGTTGCAGTGAGCCGAGATCGTGCCATTGCACTCCAGCCTGGGCGACAAGAGGGAGACTCTATCTCAAAACAAAAACCAAAAAACAAAAAAACCACAGAAAACCCATCTTTTAACCATTTCTATTACTTGTTCATGATTCTAATTTTTCTTTTTTTAGGGATGAAGGAGGTTATAACTCATAATTAAATGGACACTTTAGGATTACTGAGGATTTAATTATCTTTGCTATCCTGTTTCCCATTACTACAGAAAATGGAAAGTTGGAGTTTTATGACTGTAACTAAGGGCTGGATGTAACAGCAACTTTCTAGTTGTGAGCACCTGTTTTCCATGAACTCTGTCTGACTCCCTGGCTGGCACGTTCTGTGGTGGGGAGTCCAAGTTTGGGCCACCTCTGTGCTGCTTTGTCTTATGGTCTGAGGCATCTCATCCCCTTGGCCTTGGTCATTGCCAGCCACCTGTATCAGTCAGTCTCTTTCCCTGATACATGGGGAGAGGCTGAAGAATTCAAAGCGGGAGAAAACTATCTTTTAGTTCTCAGGAGTTGATATGAGAATAAAATGATTCATGTAAACACGCAACACAGGACTCATACTAGGCACTCAGAATTGCTGGGTTTTATCATTGTTTTCATCATCAGTACCAATATTTGATCAATGACCAATTTTAATTTAATTGAAGTTGACTTCAGTTAAAGAAGAAAAGTGTTTAAAAAGTGGTGTGAGAAAACGTAATGATTTTAACTTCAAAGTAGAATTAATGCCCTTTAAAACAGAGTAATTTAATTACACCTGCAAGGTTCTGTCAGCAGAGGATGCTAGAAGCTGTATTCCAAAATCCAGTGAATATCTTCCTTAGTGTTTCGAAACTGCTAATGTGTGAAGATCTTCATTCTTTAAAATGGGCACCAGGGGGCAATCGAAGCTCTTTGGCAAGCATCCAGTTTTTCCCCTTGCCTGTCTATAGTGGAAGGAAAAAAAAGAATCTTTTATAAATAATGTCTTCTACAGACTGGAATAAGTGAGTTTGAGATTCAGATTAGTGTTGGAATAATTACTTTTTTTTCTCTGAAGAATAATGCAGAAAAATTCTCTTAAATGTATTTAAAATTTTATCTTGAGCTTTTTAGTTAAGTAACAGATTCCTGGCCGGGCGCCGTGGCTCACACCTGTAATCCCAGCACTTTGGGAGGCCAAGGTGGGTGGATCATGAGGTCAGGAGATCGAGACCATCCTGGCCAACATGATGAATCCCTGTCTCTACTAAAAATATAAAAAATAGCTGGACATGGTGGCGTGTGCCTGTAATCCCACCTACTTTGGAGGTTGAGGCAGGAGAATCGCTTGTACCAGGGAGGTAGAGGTTGCGGTGAGCCGAGATTGTGCCACTGCACTCCAGCCTGGCAACAGAGTGAGACTGTGTCTCAAAAAAAAAAAAGATTCATATGTGGGAATTTTAAGGATAGCTTCCTCATACTTTAATATTGAAGTTTATAAAGTCACATAAGGTTTATTTCTGTGATCATTAGTGTAATCCAAACTTTTGAAAATATATATCAGATCTTGCCGGGAGCAGTGGCTCACGTCTGTCATCCTAGCACTTTGAGAGGCTAAGGCGGCTGGATCACTTGAGGTCGGGAGTTCGAGACCAGCCTGACCAACATGGAGAAACCCCATCTCTACTAAAAATACAAAATTAGCCAGGCATGGTAGTGCATGTTTGTAATCCCAGCTATTTGGGAGGCTGAGGCAGGAGAATCACTTGAACTCAGGAGGTGGAGGTTGCGATGAAACTTGATTGCGCCATCGCACTCCAGCCTGGGCAACAGGAGCGAAACTCCGTCTCAAAAAAAAAAAAAAAAAGAAAAAAGAAAATATGCCGGGCACGGTGGCTCAAGCTTGTAATCCCAGCACTTTGGGAGGCCGAGACGGGCGGATCACGAGGTCAGGAGATCGAGACCATCCTGGCTAACACGGTGAAACCCCGTCTCTACTAAAAACACAAAAAACTAGCCGGGCGAGGTGGCGGGCGCCTGTAGTCCCGGCTACTCGGGAGGCTGAGGCAGGAGAATGGCGTAAACCCGGGAGGCGGAGCTTGCAGTGAGCTGAGATCCGGCCACTGCACTCCAGCCCGGGCGACAGAGCAAGACTCCGTCTCAAAAAAAAAAAAAAAAAAAAAAGAAAATATATCTTAGATCTTGTCACTTCTCTGCTCTAAACCTCCGGTTTCTTCCTATCACTTCAGATTCTTTGCCTTGGCCTCTGCAAATCACACTGACTTTATCCCCTCCTACTCCCTGGCTTACTTCTCTCTAGCCACACTGATCTTTCTGATTTTCTCTGAAGACCTCTATTCTTATTCCCACATGGAAACTTTCTATTTACTCTTTCTTCCACATGGAATAATACCCAGAACTTCACATGGCTCCCTTATTTTGCTTGGATCTGTGCTCAAGTGTTACCTTCTCTGTCCATCTTATGTAGGTCCCCCCACTCCCCATCCCACCTCTTTTCCTGTCACTGCTTTATGGTACTTATCATTATCTGACATTTTTGTGTATTAGTTTATTGTCTTTCTTCACGTAAAAATGTAAGTTCCATGAGGACAGTCTTTTTTTTTTTTTAACTGCTGTATCCTCAGTGGCTTGACAGATACCTAGCACATAGTAGGTACTCAAGAAATATTTGTTGAATGAATGGAATGGCCATCCTTGGCTGTGGGCATGGCTACTTTCTTCCTAAACATTTCATTGAATCAAAGTTAGCTTCTGATCTGGTCACAATTATTATTATTATTTTTTTTGCAAACAGAGTTTCCCTGTGTTGCCCAGGCTGGAGTGTAGTGGGATGATCTTGGCTCACTGCAAGCCCCACCTCCCAGGCTTAAGCGATTTTCGTGCCTCAGCTTCCTGAGTAACTGGGATTAAAGGCATGTGCCACCATGCCTGGCTAATTTTTGTAATTTTAATAGAGCCAGGGTTTTGCCATGTTGGCTGGGCTGGTCTTAGAGTCAGGGTTTTGCCATGTTGGCCAGGCTGATCTCAAACTCCTCAAGTGATCTGCCAGCCTTGGCCTCTTAAAGTGCTGGGATTACAGGCGTGAGCCACCGTGCCCAGCCACAGTTATTCTTTAGAAACGGAGAAGCTGATACTCCACTTACACATTTCTAGGTTCGTCCTCCACAGTTATGTCAAAAGGGTGCAGTCTTTTTAAAGCTCCCTTTCCAGGTAAGCTTTTGTATCCTCTCAAGGGTTGTTTCTGCCTCTGAGCAGTGGTTTTTATTTTGCTCAACAAATATTTTGTGCATCTGCTGTGTGAATGGACACTGCTAGTATGGATCAAAATGAGGATATTTTGAGGAAGATGGGCTAAGTTATGCAGATAATCCAAAGCATACTTTAAGTACAGTGACAAATATGGGGGTAGTTTTTATCTGACTTTGATTATAGTCTCTTTATTTACAAGTTTTTGTTTTTTTCTTTTTTTGAGACAGAGTCTTACTCTGTCACTCAGACTAGAGTGCAGTGGCATGCTCACGACTCACTGCAGCCTTGATCTTCCAGGCTCAAGCAGTCCTCCCATCTCAGCTTCCCTAGTAGCTAGAACTACAGGTGGGCGCCACCATGCCCGGCTAATTTTTCTGTGTTTTGGAGAGATGGGGTTTCCTCATGTTGCCCAGGTTGGTCTCGAACTCCTGGGCTCAGGAGTGCTGGGGTTACAGGTATGAGTCACCATACCCGGCCTGCTCTGTTTTTTTTTTTTAAGAGACAGCATTTTGCTCTGTTGCCCAGCCTGGAGTGCAGTGGCACAATCCTAGCTCACTGTGACCTCAAATTCCTGGGCTCAAGTGATTCTCCTGTCTCAGCCTTCTGAGTAGTTGAGACTGCAGGCATGCACCACCATGCTGAGCTAATTATTTTATTCTTTGTAGAGATGGAGTCTTGCTATGTTGCCCAGGCTGGTCTTGAGCTTCTTGGCTCAAGTGATCGTCTTGCCTTGGCCTCTCAAAGTGCTAGGCTTATAGACGTGAACCACTGTGCCCAACACAAGTTATTTCAATGTCCAGGTATTCAGCATTAAACTCTGGTAAACATCTGTCAATTTAGTGTATAAATAGCAAATTGCAAAACTTGTAAATGTAATATATCTGTGCCATTAAGTACGTGGAAATGATGTTAAAGAAGTTCTCCACCCAAAGCATTGTAAAGTGAGGAACTGGTTGAACTAGAGCAGTTAGTTCCTGACTGGAAAAGAGAAAATTGACAAGAATGATACATGATTTGAATATCATAGGATGTAAGAGCCTTTGAAAAAATTGAAGACGTTTCTATAAAATAATACTTGATTCATTCTTTGTGGATTCTAACATTTACTATATTCTGAGATTTGTTATGACTTAAATTTTGAATTATGAATTGAATTTTATTCAGGATTAAACTTTGACCTAAAAATTTAAATTTTATTTTAAGATATTTTGGTGTAATCGTTTTATGCCCCCTCTTCAGTGAAAATTTGAATCTCCTTTTTTTTTTCTCTTTTCTTTTTTTGAGACAGAGTCTTGCTCCGTCGCCCAGACTGGAGTGCAGTGGCGCGATCTTGGCTCACTGCAAGCTCTGCCTCCCAGGTTCACGCCATTCTCCTGCCTCAGCCTCCTGAGTAGCTGGGACTACAGGCGCCTGCCACCACGCCTGGCTAATTTTTTCTATTTTTTAGTAGAGACGGGGTTTCACCGTGTTAGCCAGGATGGTAATCTCCTTTTTAATTGACTGCTTCTCTTACAGTCATGAAATAAAGTTAGGATGTTCTCCTTTGTATCATTTATCATTTCTTATAGCCATATGCCTTCTTCTATATTCATAGAACTCTTGTTCAGTTTTCAAAAATCTATGCATACCTAGTACTTTCTAAAAACTTTTTTTCTGTTACCCAAGAATATTTACTATCATCAGTAATTTTTCTTCTTTTTTTTTTTCTTTTGAAATGGAGTCTCTTTGTCACTCAGGCTGGAGTGCAGTGATGTGATCTTGGCTTGACTTACTTCAACCTCTGCCTCCTAGGTTCAAGAAGTTCTCCTGCCTCAGCCTCTTGGGTAGCTGGGATTATAGGCACCTGCCACCTCACCTGGCTAATACTTGTACTTTTGGTAGAGACAGGGTTTCACCATGTTGGCCAGACTGGTCTCAGACTCCTGGCCTCAAGGGATCTGCCCGCCTTGGCCTCCCAAAGTGCTGGGATTACAGGTGTGAGCCACCATGATGGGCCCAGTAATTTCTATAAAGTAATGCTCCTTTGTAAAAGTCATTCACTTTCATTTCTCATTTCCTATTTCACTTCCTTATGTTTTCCTGTATAAAACCCCCACCTCTTTGCTGTTTAATTCATGTTTCATTTTACCTTAAAGTGTTTCTTCTTCTTCTTTTCTTTTTTTTTTTGAGACAGAATCTCACTCTGTCTCCCAGGCTGGAGTGCAGTGGCGCAATCTTGGCTTACTGTAGCCTCCGCCCCTGGGGTTCCAGTGATTCTCCTGCCTCAGCCTCCCAAGTAGCTGGGATTACAGGCACCTGCCACTGCGCCCAGCTAATTTTTGTATTTTTAGTAGAGACGGAGTTTCATGATGTTGGCCGGGCTTGTCTTGAACTCCCAACCTCAGGTGATCCGCCTGCCTCCTCAGCCTCTCAAAGTGTTGGGATTATAGGCATGAGCCACTGTGCCCAGGCCTTGGCTAATTTTTTTTTGGTATTTTTTTGTCAAAACGGGGTTTTGCCATGTTGCTCAGGCTGGTCTCCAACTCCTGAGCTCAAATTGATCTGCCTGCCTCAGCCTCCCAAACTGCTGGGATTGTATGCGTGAGCCCCTGGACCTGGCCAAATGTAGAAAACTTTCTAAAACAAAATGTGGGAATGTTGTGAAAAGTTTTTGATTGCTACCAAGGTGATGGAGAGCCATGGAAGGTTTTTGATGAAAAATGACCTGCGAAGAATAATATTGTAGAGAGCAATGTGGAAAGAAGTGAAGAGGATGGAAGTGAGGGGAGGACTTCTCAGTGACAAGGTAGTGTTCACAGTTCCAGATGTGAATAAATTCACAGTAAATTGTGTCATAAAATTCTTGGTAACTAACCTCTTTCACTTTTATAATTGAGAAAGCTGAGGTTTGGTGCCGTTAAACAACTTACTGAAGGTTACAAGTGGAGTTAATTGTAGAGTCCTGTCTAGATTCCAGGACTTTTGACTTAGGAAGCAAATAAGAAGGAGAGTTACCATGGTAGAGTGTTCATGGCCAGTATAGTAAACAAAAACATTAATAAAACAAAAAAAAAAAAAAAAAGGAAGAAAAAGAAAACGCAAGGGAAGAAAAAGAAAAGAGTGGCTAATATAGGATTTCTTGCATGATTTTCAGCTCGCATAGTTTCATTGGCAGTCATCATTGCTTTTTTAAAATCATGACAGAATTATAAATTGAAACATAAGTTTGATTTGCTGCTTAGATTGTTTAAATGTTTGTTTTTCTTTTTGAGATGGAGTCTTGCACTGTCACCTGGGCTGGCGTGCAGTGGCGCTGTCTCAGCTTATTGCAACCTCTGCCTCTTAGGTTCAAGTGATTTGCCTGCCTCAGCCTCCCAGGTAGCTAGGATTACAGGCGCCCGCCACCACGCCTGGCTAATTTTTTTGTATTTTTAGTAGAGATGGGATTTCACTCTTGGCCAGGGTGTTCTTGAACTCCTGACCTCGTGATCCACCCGCCTCCGCCTCCCAAAGTGCTGGGATTACAGGTGTGAACCACCACACCCAGCCTGTTTAAGGCATGGTGGCTCATGCCTATAATCCCAGCACTTTGGGAGGCCAAGGCGGGCAGATCACCTGAGGTCAGGAGTTCAAGACCAGCCTGGCCAACATGGTGAAACCCTGCCTCTACTAAAAATACAAAAATTAGCTGGGTGAGGTGATGCATGCCTGTAATCCCAGCTACTCAGGAGGCTGAGGCAGGAGAATAGCTTGAACACGGGAAGCAGAGGTTGCAGTGAGCCGAGATCACGCCACTGTATTCCAGCCTTGGCAGCAGAGGGTGACTCCGTCTCAAAAAAAAAAAAAAAAGAAAAAAAGAAAAAAAACCCCCCAAAAAAACCCAAAACCAAAAAAAATTTATCTATTTATAAATATATTGCTGCTTGTCTGTTTTTGGAATTAAAGTGTTCTTACAAATGGCTCTGTGTGGTTAGCAGTTCTTAGAATTGCCTAGGTAGCATACAGTAATACTAAATGTAATTACAAAGGCTACTAGGTGGATCTTATTGACCAAAAGACATGCCAGATGGAGCGATCAGTATTGCACGTTGCAAGTGACAATTTAGTTTTTTTCTATTTTTTTTTTTTGAGGGACAGGGTCTTGCTCTGTTGCCCAGGCTGGAATATAGTGGCGTGATCATGGCTCACTGCAGCCTCAAGCTCCCAGGCTCAAGTGATCCCACCTCTGCTTGTTGAGTAGCTGTAACTACAAGTGTGCACCCCCATGCTTGGCTAATTTTTTTAATTTTGTTTTTGTAGAGATGGGGTCTTGCTCTGTTGTCCAAGCTGGACATGGACTCCTGGACTCAAGCAGTCCTTCTGCCTCACCTCCCAAAGTACTGGGATTACAGGCATGAGCCACCATGCCCAACCAACAGTGTAGTTTCAACACAATATCACTCATCAAATTACCTTTGTGTTGATGTGAATTAACGCTTTATTTGTTTTATAGTTATATTTAATTTGTAATTTTTTATAGCTTTTTGTCAAAAAAAATATTTTTTTATATGTGCCTACTATAAGCTGAACGTGGTTCTAGGTGCCTAGATACATCAGAGAACAAAACAGACAAAAAAAATCTTGCTTTTATGGAACTTGCTTTCTAATATGGAGAAATAGATAATAAGTAAAGGCTGGGTGCGGTGGCTCATGCCTGTAATCCCAGTACTTTGGGAGGCCAAGGTGCGTGGGGCTCTCTTGAACCCAGGGTTCAAGAATAGCCTGTGCAACATGGCAAAACCCTGTCTCTACAAAAAATATAAAAATTAGCTGTGTGTGGTCATGCAGGTCTGTGGTCTCAGCTACTCAGGAGGCTGAGGTGGAAAGATCATCTAAGTCTGGGGCAGTTGAGACTGCAGTGAGTGAGCCATGATCATGCCTCTGCCCTCCAGCTTGGGTGACAGAGTGAGACCCTGTGTTAAAAAAACAACAAAAAAGATAAATATAAACAATAGAAAGCTGTAAGTGCTATAGGGAAAGGGAACATGTAGAGCATGATAACATGGATCAGAAGTGCTAATTGGGAGATAGGTTGTAATTTAAAATAGGGTGATCAAGGTAGGCCTCCTTTGAGAAGACTTGAAAGAGATTAGGAAGTTGACCATGTAGATATCTGGGAGAACAGTGCAGACATAAGGAACAGCCAGTGCAAAGGCCCTAAGGCAGGAATGTACCTGGCACGTTCATGAAAAAAGCTCTTAGGTGAGTATGGCTGGAACAGAATGAACAAGAGGGAGAAAAGGAGGAGGTGACTGACATCAGAATGCTAACAGGAGGACCTATAGGCAATTGTAAAGGCTTTTCCTTTTATGGTTTTTTTTTTTCTTTTTTTCTCTAAGCTTTAGTTTGTCTATAATTGTATTGATTTTTGAGCTTAGTAATGGCATAATTTTAAAGATGTTTTTTAGGAAGAATGGAAATAACTTGGTAATTGATTATGTATGTGTGGTGAGAGGGACTCATCAAGATTATTAGTTTTGAAGCTGGTAGATAGTGACAGTGGTTGCTGAGATAGAAAACAGGATGAGCAGAATTTGGAGGCCGAGTGATAGGGATGATTGTAAATTCAGTTTTGGACAATTACGTTGAGGTATTTCTGAGACATCCAGGCAAAGCATCCTGATGACTGCTAGAAATACAGGTTTGTTCTTGAGAGACATCTAGCCTGGGATTATAGATTTTAGAATCATCAGCATATAGATGGCTATTGAAGCTCTGAGAATGAACAAGATGAGCAGAAAGCCTAGGTCAGAACCCCGAGGGGCAGGTAGAGAAGGAAGATCCTGCACAGGTGGCCAAGAAGGAGGTAGCAGGTAAATCAGGGTAATAAGTGTCATGGAAACCAAAAGGAAGATTGTATTAGGAAAAAATGTGTGGTCAATTGTGTCAGAATTATAGAGAGATAAAGTAAAATGAGAAGCATCTTTATTATATTTAATGACAAAGTATAATTATTTCAACTTTAAGCGGTTGTTTTTTTTGCCAAATCAAAACATCTCTACTGTTTTGGTTACCTACTTCTATGTAACAAACCACCTTAAACTTAGTGACTTAAAAGAATAGCCATTATAATTTTTCACATGACTATAAGTTGACTGGAGGTTAGCTGCTTCTTCTGGTCTTACTTTGAATCTCTTGTGTAGCTGCAGTTAGCATATAGCACATTCACCATGGCCTTACTTACATAGCTAGTGCCATGGTGGGACAGCTGGAAGGCTGGCTCAGTTGAAACTCAGGGAAAGCACCTTCTCTCTCTCTAGTCTTTCCAACAGTGTATCCAGACTTCTTAGTTAATGATTCTGCATGGAAGAAGACAACAAGGTGTGAATATTGAGAGATACGGTTTCTCGATGCCATTTTTGGAGACTAATTAACATATCCACCTAAAGCCTAAAGCCTAATCTAGGTTCTTTTTTTTTGAGATGGGGTCTCTCTTGCCAGGCTGAAGTACAGTCACGGCTCACTGTAGCCTTGACCTTCCAGGCTCTAATGATCCCACCTCAACCTCCTGAGTAGCTGGGAATACAGGTGTGCACAACCATGCCCAGCTAATTTTTAAATTTTATTTAGAGATGGGGTTTTGCTATATTGCCCAGGTTTGTCTCAAACTCATTGGCTCAAGTGATATTCCTGCCTTGGTCTCCAAAAGTGTTAGAATTACAGATATGAGCCACCACGCTCAGCTTTATCTAGATTTTTGAACTCTTTAAAAAGAAACAGGTCATTTCATTGATTCATATACATATGCACACATAGACATAGTCTTACAGACATATATGTGTATATGTACATACACGTACATGTATACACACATGCATATACACATGTACACATACACGCACGCATACATTCTCTTTTTATTCCTAATAGGATTCTCAGTATGTAACTGTTCAGGATAAAAGATACATTTCCTAGCTGGGCATGGTGGCTCACACCAGTAATCCCTGCACTTTGGGAGGCTGAGGCGGGTGGATCACTTGAGGTCAGGAGTTTGAGACCAGCCTGGCCAACATGGTGAAACCCTGTCTCTGCTAAAAATACAAAGAACAGCTGGGCGTGGTGGTGCGCGCCTATTATCCCAGGTACTCAGGAGACTGGGGCCGGAGAGTTGCTTGAACCTGGGAGGGGGAGGTTTTAATGAGCTGATATCATGCCACTGCACTCCAGTCTGGGCAACAAGAGTGAAGCTCCGTCTCAAAGAAAAAAAAAGATACATTTCCTGGCTTCTCCTGTTGCTAGGTATGGCTCTGTGGCTTAGTTCTGGACAGTGAAGCGTAAGTGCAAGAATATGGACAACTTTTGAGAGGAAAATTAATGGGAAGAGATGTATCCTGCTTTTTGCTTTTTTTTTTTTTCCTGCTGTCTGGAAACCACAGCAGCCTTTTGGACGATCACCTAGACTTCTTGAATTTATGAGGGCAACAAGCTGTGGTCCTGATTGTCTTAGACATATGTCAGTCCTGACTTTATTTTGGGTTCTCTGTTACAGCCAAAACTAATTCTATCAGGCTTCTGTTTTGTTGTTGTTGTTGTTTTTTCATTTAAAAAAATACCAGTTTAGCTTTTCTGCAGATACCAGCAAAAAAAGTAAAAATTAGTTTTATTGAGGTATAGTTTACACACAGTAAAATGCAACCAATTTATGAGTATAGTTTGTGAAATTTTAATAAATGTAAGCATCTGAGTAATCACCACTACAATCAAGATTTAGAACATTTCCAAAAATGTTTCTTTCAAGGCACCTTGCTGTCAATCCATTTTTCCCTCCATTTATTTACCCCTAATCCCAGGCAAATCTGCTTTCTGTCACTATAGGTTAATTTAGCCCATTCTAGAATTTTATATAAATGGAAACACTGTTGAAACTCTTTTGGGTTTGACTTTGCACAGCATAATGCTTTTGAGACTTGCCCATCTTGTCTCATATGCTAGTGCTTTGTGCATTTTTATTGCTAAATAGTAATCTGTTTATGAATCTACCACAGATTATTCATCCTTTGATAGATGAATAGCTTGTTCTCAGTTTTTGGCTATTCTGTATAAAGCTACTATGATCATTCTTGTACAGGTCTTTTTGTAGATACATGTTTTTATTTCTCTTGGAAGCAAAATTGCTAGATCATGTGGTAAGTGTATATTTATAAGAAACTAGCAAACTGTTTTTTAGAGTGATTATACCATTTTACACTCTCACCTGCAAAATTGGAGAATTCTGCTACCTCCATATCCTTTCCAACACTTGGTATTGTTGGTAATTTTAATGTTAGCTATTCTAGTAAGTGTGTAGTGCTGTTAAATTATGGCTTTGGTTTGCATTTGCTTGTTGACTGACATTAAACATCTTTTCTTGTGATGAAGTCTCACTGTGTTGATTAGCAATTCCTTCTGCCTTAGGCTCCTGAGCAGCTGGGACTGCAATGTGCATCACTATGCCTGGCTAATGTGTACATCATTTGTGAAGTGTCTGTTCAAATCTTTTGTCCATTTGAAAAATTAGGTTGCTTTTTTATTGAGTTTTAGAGTTTTGAGTTTATTTTTGAGCTTAAATATTTTGGGTAGAAGTATTTTGTCACATAAATGTATTGTAAATATCTTTTTCCAGTCCGAGTCTGCCTTTTATTTTCCTGATCATGTCTTTTGAGGATAGAAATTTTAAATTTTGATAAAATACAATTTGTCCATTTTTTTTCTTTTTGGTGTGTATTTTTTGTGTTCTAAGAAATCTTTGCTTACCAATGATTGCAAAAATTTTTTCTATATTTTCTCATTGTTTTATAGGTTTAGTTTTTATGTTTCAGTCTATTAGCTGTTTCAAGTTAATTTTTGTGTATGGTGTGAGGAAAGGATTGACGTTCCTTTTTTATTTTTTCCAGATTGATACCCAGTTATTTGAGTATCATTTGTTTAAAAGGTCTTCTCATTTGGATTATCTTGGCACTTTTCTTGAAAACAAATTTTTATATGTGTGGTTAATTTCTGATTTCTTTATTTCATTGATACGCGTAGTCATTCTTACTCTACTATCACAATGTCTCAGTTACTATAGCTCAGTTACTGTCTTAGTTACTATAGCTCTATACATGAAATCATGTAGTGTACAGTTTTCTGACTTGTTTGTTTTGAAAACTGTTTTGGTTACTCTAAGCCTTCAAATTGACATATACGTTTTTGAATTAGCTTGCAAATTTGTACAGAACTGCCTGCTGAGATTTTGGTTGAGATTGTATTCAATCTATGGATTAGTTTTAAGAGACTTACTTTCCTAACAATATTAAGTTTTCCAAACAATAAACATTATGTGTCTTTCCATTTATTTTAAGTTCTCTTAATTTTTCTCAGTAACATAGTGTTAAGTGTACAGGTCTTGCACATATTTAAAAAAATTATTTCTAAGTTTTAATGTTTTTTGATATTATCTTAAATGGCGTGAGCCACTGCACCCAGCCTGGTTTTAAGTTTTATTTGTGAACATTCCAATGTCCTAACTAATATATCTCTTAGAGGTAAACCTAGTTCCAATATACCTTTTTATAAAATATCTTTATTAGGATGTAAGGTCAGAGAAAGGGAGTGATAAGATGAAAGTGGTTTACTAATGAGGTAAAAAACAGTGTGACTGAGTGTAATCTGAAGAGAGAACTGTTGTAGTTAAAGATTTGGATAGCTTGGTTTGTGGTTTTAGAATCAAAGCAGCACTGGGTGTCACTTAATTCCAGAATTGGACATGAGGGTAGATGGCTGAATAATGGTAAAGAAAATGAAAGACTAGTGTATTGAATACATTTTCCATAGTGATTAAAATCACCCTGTACTAATGAAGTTTTTACTGTTGTAATTAATTAATACTTTGTGTATAAATTTTTTCTTTTCTATTTTTTTTTTGACACAGAGTCTTGCTCTGTTGCCCAGGCTGGAGTACAGTGGCATGATCTTGGCTCACTGCAACCTCCACTTCCTGGGTTTAAGCAATTTTCCCACCTCAGGCTCCCAAATAGCTGAGATTACAAGCCTGCACCACCACACCCAGCTAATTTTTGTATCTTTAGTAGTGACGGGGTTTCACCATGTTGGCCAGGCTGGTCTCAAAATCCTGACTTCAAGTGATCCATCTGCCTCGGCCTCCCAACTGCTGGGATTACTGACACGAGCCACCGTTCCCAGCCTGTGTATACATTTCTTTTTTTTTTCTTCTGTCGTCCAGGCTGGAGTGCAGTGGCACAATCTCGGTTGACTGCAACCTCTGCCTCCTGGATTCAAGCCATCCTCCTGCCTCAACCTCCTGGGTAGCTGGGACTACAGGCTTTTGCCACCATGCCTGGCTAATTTTTGTATTTTTACTAGTGGTGGAGTTTCACCATGTTGTCTAGGCTGGTCTGGAACTCCTGACCTTAGGTGATCAGGCTGCCTTGGCCTCCCAAAGTGTTGGGATTACAGGCATGAGCCCCTGCGCCTCGCCGTATGTTTTTAAAGTTCTGACTGTCATTGGATTGCAAGATTCATGAAGGCAGGACCCTTCTTTCTTGATAACCAGAATACCGTCAGTGCTAGGCATAATCAGTACTCAATAAATGTTTATTGAATAGTTAATTATAAGAGTGATGTCAGGGCTTTGGGTGGAGAGTAACAGAGCTATCTTTATTTTTCACCTCTTAAGTCCTTAAGATCTCTTATATAATTCTTTTTTTTTTTTTTCTTTTTTCCATTCCCACTGTATTGTATCAATTCAGGTCCTCTCTGGACTATTGCAAGAATATTTTAATAGACTTCCTTGTGCTTACACTGGCATTTACCTTATACCGGTAATTTTCTAGTCCAGTCTCCACACCACAGCCATGATGATTTTTAAAAAAATTTTTTTGATTTTTTAATTATTAATAGTATTGTGCTAAAAATACATAACACAAAATTTACCGTCTTAACCATTTTTATGTGTGTAATTCAGTATTGTTACATATATTCACATTATTGTACAACCAATCCCCAGAACTTTTTCATCTTGCTAACTGAAACTCTATATCCATTAAATAGCAACTTCCAGTTTCCTCCTGCCCCCAGCCCCTGGCAGCAACCATTCTGCTTTCTATCTCTATTAATCGGACTGCTCTAGTGCATACAAGTGGAACCATATAGTATTTGTCTTTTTGTAACCGATTTTATTTTGCTTAACATAATGTCTTTAAGATTCCTCTGTGTTGTAGCATGTGTCGGAATTTTCTTTCTAAGACTGAAAAATATTCTGTTTTATGTGTATGTCACATTTTGTTGATTAATTCATCCATAAGTGGATACTTGGGTTGCTTCTCACCTCTTGGTTGTTGTGAATACTCCTGTGAACATGGATGTACAAATAGCTCTTCAGGACTCTGCTTTCAATTCTTTTGGGTATATACCCAGAATTGTAATTGCTGGATCATATAGTAATTATATTTTTAATTTTCTGAGGAACTACCAAGCTGTTTTCCATAGTAGCTATACCATTTTGCATTCCTACCAGCATTGCACAAGGATTCCAGTTTCTTTACCTCCTTACCAACACTTGTTATTTTCTGTTTATTTGATAGTAAAAGTTTTTTGATCCTAGTGAGTGTGAAGTGATATTTCATTGTGCTTTTAATTTGCATTTCCTTAATTATTAGCGATACTGAACATCTTTTCATGTGCTTATTGGCCATTTGTTTACCTTCTTTGGAGAAATGCCTATTCAAGTCTTTTGTTCATTTTATTTTTATTTTTGAGATGGAGTCTTGCTCTGTGGCCCTGGCTGGAGGGCAGTGGCGTGATCTCGGCTCACTGCAACCTCCGCCTCCCAGGTTCAAGCGATTCTCCTGTCTCAGCCTCCCAAATAGCTGGGACTACAGGCGTGTACCACCACGCCTGGCTAATTTTCGTTTTTTTTTTTTTTTACTAGAGGTGGAGTTTCCCTGTGTTAGCCAGGATGGTCTCCATCTCCTGACCTTGTGATCTGCCCACCTCAGCCTCCCAAAGTCCTAGGATTACAGGCATGAACCACCGCGCCCAGCCTTTGAGCCACCGCGCCCGGCCTTTCTGGCTAACTTTTTTGTATTTTAGTAGAGACGGGATTTCACCATGTTGGCCAGGATGGCCTCGATCTCCTGACCTCGTGATCTGCCCACCTTGGCCTTCGAAAGTGCTGGGATTGTAGGCGTGAGCCACTGCGGCTGGCCTTTTGCTCATGTTAAAATGAAGTTGTTTGTTTTTTTCTGTTGTTGAGCTGTAGAAATTAAAAAAAAAATGTAATCTATATATTAATCCCTCATATATATGATTTGCACAAATTTTCTCCTATTTCTTTGTAGATTGTCTTTTTACTGTATTGATTATTGCTTTTGATGTTCAGAACACCTTGGCAATATTTTAAAATCTCAGATTTTTGTTGTTGTTACTGTTGTTGTTGAGACAGAGTCTCAGTCACCTGGGCTGGAGTGCAGTGGCACGATCTCGGCTCATTGCAACCCTCACCTCCTGGTTCAAGCGATTCATGTGCCTCAGCCTCCCATGTAGTTGGAATTACAGGCATGTGCTACCACGCCTGGCTAATTTTTGTATTTTTAGTAGAGATGGGATTTCACCATGTTGGTCAGACTGGTCTCGAACTCCTGTCCTGAAGTGATCTGCCTACCTTGGCCTCCCAACGTACTGGGATTACAGTCGTGAGCCACCGTGCTTGGCCTAAAATCTCAGACTTTATGAAATTACTTTCTGTGACTCAGAGCTTAAACTTCTGTTTTTTGGAATTGTATACAACCTGGTTTGTAACTCTCTGGCTTTTATACATATACAGTTGGCCCTTTGAGAGGAATTGGCTCCAGGACTCTCCTGCTGATCCCCAAATCCAAGGATGCTGAAATCCCTTATATAAAATGACATAGTGCTGTATATATATAACACATACACCCTTGCTCTGTTTTCTGCCTAGCAATTCAAAGTCTAGTGAGGGAAAAATATTTGAAGTTCAGAAAGTGTCAAGATTTGTATTATTCTCTCCTAGATGTCCTTCATATTCATCTAGAGAACCTCTGTTTTTTGAAAGATACCAGAAATCTCTTTTCTAACCACCTACTTTTTTAGGCAGAATGGAATTGAGCACTGAACCCTGTGTATACTCCTGTTACAGCAACTGAAACATTTTCATTTGCCCATTTGTTTACCTGTCTTATTTTGCTTTTCTGGACTGACAGTTCTGTGTAAGCAGAGTCTTTGTTAGTAGTTCTTTTATCATTAATCTAACTGTGGTACCCAGTGTGTGGTATGTAATTAAATAATAAATGTTTGTTAAGTGAATGTTTAATTAGTGAGTAAATGAAGGTATTAGTTCATTCTCACACTGCTATGAAGAAATACACAAGACTGGATAATTTATAAAGGAAAGAGATTTAATTGACTCACAGTTTCACATTTCTGGGGAGGCCTCAGGATGCTTATGATCATGGCAGAAGGCAAAGGAGAAACAGGCACCTTCTTCACAGGTGGCAATACAGAGTGCGACATGCAAGCAGGAGAAATATCAAATGCTATAAAACCATCAGATCTTGTGAGACTCACTCACTCTCAGGAGAACAGCATGGGGGAACTGCTCCCATGATCCAAGTACCTCCACCTGGTCCTGGGAATGCAGGGATTATAATTCAAGATGAGATTTTGGGTGGGGACACAGCCGAACCATATCAATGAAGAAATGAATTAATGTTAAGTTAGTGTTATTAGGTCTCCATAGTTGCACTAGAATAGACTTTAATTCTGGTTGCCTGCACTGGTAATTGTACTTAAATGATTTCTGCGAGAAAATGGCACTCATTTTCAAGCTTCTTTTTGGCAGTCCTTACTCCCTTCCCCCAGCACCCAGCAACTTTGTGGCAGATCTTTGTTTTTGGGTAGAGGTTTTATTATGGGTTATAGTTGTATGTGACCTTAGCCTAGAAGGGTTGTTTCTGATTTGTAAGTCATCTGAAATCTCTGTAAGGATGTTCAGGTAGAAATGCTCATCAGATAGAAATGCTCATATTATTTTAGATATATTTGCCATCGTTGTTATTGGGGGTTGACTGCAGAGCCTGGGAAATAATCCTTTGGTTCATTTTCAGAATTAAGCCAAAACAAAAAATGGTGTATTTTCCTCTCTTCCATTAGGACTGTAGCTCTTGTTATGAATTCTGGTAATAAATTACTCCATTGAAGTCAAATAGTTTATGATGTTCCTTGGCAGGAAAATCTTGAAAATATTTTACTGTTACAGCAAATTTCACACTAAGCTGTATTTAAAGAAGTCATTAGTAAAAGTTCTGGAAAAAGAACAGTCACCATCAAGTGATACGCTACCAAAAGATGGATTGCTACTATTTTAGATGATTTAGCTGTGCCAATTATATGGGATTTTTATGAGTTATGCCATGCATGACTTCCAGTAAAACTTTGATTTTAAATGTAAACATTTATTTAAATGTTTAATTCACTCCTAATATAAATACTAAGTTGTGTGTTCTTGTAAATTTTTTTTAAATGTTAGAAATTGTCTATATATAGGCACATTCTGCATTGAAATAAATGAAATAATTTTCATCCTATCTTTTTGGTGACAGTATTTCTATTTGCTGAGTGATGAAAAAGTAATTAGTTATGAAATGAGGTATAAACTATGATAGATTCTTCTGTAAGTAGAACATTTCAAGTATTATCTTGGTTCTTGCAAGAATATTTAGCACTTATAGATGTTTTCATTGTGTTCAAATGTGGCCAGCTGCAAAGGGAGTAGTGACTCAGATTATTCAGTGTAGAAATAGTCCAGAATTTGACCTTTAAATTGTTTTGGAATTTGTGTTCGAATATTGATATCTCTGAAAGAGATATGTGCAGCATTTTCCACAATATACTAAACAATACAGTAATGTCTTTGTCTTGAAATAAACTGCAAATTCCCCAACTGTGTCTTGACAATCTAAAACAAAACTACCTTTATTTCTGTATTGTTGCAATCTTCAATCTGCTTTTAGTCTGGGATATAATAATTTGGTCTTAAAAGGTTTTCAGCTTTTGAAAATCTTCAGTTATTTCTTGCCTCTCACTTACCAGACTGGCCTGATGTGATAGCACCTGCTTTTCTTTGTGGACATAATCATTACTCTAAAATTTGAGAGTTAATTAAAAATTACAATCTTGTGTGATGAACAAGGTAGACAGTGGGCGATTTATTCATTTCTAAAACCTCTGTGTGTGTGTATGTCTGCCATATACCAGCTTTTTTGTGCATAGTGGATTCAGAGATGATAAATAGATGTAGTCTTTGAGAAGCTTATATTTTGCAGTTTGGTAAGGGGGTGGTGGTGGGGGAGATAGGTAAAAAATTACAATGTATTGTCATAAGTTCTGTGATTGAAGTAAGGAAGTGTCATAGAAATGCATAAGAGGGTCATTTAACCCAGAGTTTGAAATGTTGAGAAGTGCTTTGAGAGCTGGTCACAACTGAATTGAGATTTGAAGGATGAGTAGAAATTAGCCAGGTAAAGAGGAAAAGAAGCCTGGAAAAACGCTAAGATGACTTGACCAATATAGGAGGTAAGCCTTGGAATAAATAGTGACTGTCATTTATTGAGCTCTACCACGTGCCAAACTGTGTTAGGAGTTTGAAACCACGTACTTCACTGTAACCTGTGGGGCAGGTGCTATTATTCGTAGTTTGCAAATGAAGAAACTGAGTCATAACTTTGCTCAAATCATCACATGGTTAATTAGTGGCATTGCTAGTTTAAAAAACTAGCGTTTCTGGCTTTTTCTGCAGGCTGTTTCCTCCCAGCAAAGGACAGTTTCAAGATGGAGGAGATAAATAGTTACCATGCTGTTGAAAGTTCACATATATAGATTAAGTTCTGTAAAGTGTGCAGAGAGATTTATAGTGACTTGTTTGTTCATTTAGAATTATTTACTGAGAGCCTCTTATGTGCCAAGAACTGTGCTAAGAATCAGGAATAAAATGATAAATGCCAAAGCTGAGGTAGAGGGTGAAAGAAAGCGGGGACACTAAGTGAAGCCATAGTTTGAAAAAGCTGGATTGCAGAGGAAAAAGTAACGATTGAGCAATAAATTTTAGGGGCAGTCAGTAGTCTTTTAGTTTTTGTTTGTTTTTTTAATATGGGAAGTACTAATACTTTGTTTATATGTTGAAGAGAAAGAGCTATAGCAGGGTAAAGACTGAAGATATAAAAGAAAGAGCTGTTAGGTCACATGTTTAATTAAGTAGGTGGTAAGATGATTCTTAAATTTGTAATGGACATATAATTATAGTAGGATTAGCCTGCTCTTGAGTAATGAGACATGAATAAACAATGAAACCTCTGATTTAAATGATCACTGTAACCTCTTATGTCTGATTTATGCATTCCTCTTTACTGTCCCTCAATTATTCTGCCCGTACTGCTGTCTATCATAGCATTCATTATACTGAAGTAGAGTCATTGATATCTCCCTGTTAGACCATATGCTTCTTGTGTGGAAGGGATGAGAAGAGACCATGTCTGCTGCTACCTAACGACTGGTATAATCTCACTTCAGTAAATGCTTATCGAACCAATGAATCAGTGAATGACTTGGAGTTTCTTATTTTTACCATTTTTGAACAATTTTCTTTTTACCTTTGAAGGGTTAAAAGGTATATAGTTACCCTGTGAAAGTTTTGTTGTTTGTTAGAAATTAAGTACTTAACACTTTAAGGTTTGTCCCAGAATAGGTAAATAGAGAACTTTAAAAATTTTCGATGTTGAAAGGACCTTATTGATTATTTTTTAGGAAAATCTGTAATTATTATTTTATACATAGGTTACAGTATGCTTAAAATAATTTTGATATTAAAGTATGGTAAGCAGAAATTAATAAAATAGCCTTTATTAAATTCTTTCAGTTTGTGGTGGTTTGCTCTTTGTGAGATTTTTCTGTAGGCATAGTGAGACAGAAAAATAAAGCATTGTATTTTAGTAAGACATAACCAAATTTTAATGTAAAATATGGTTGTATTCTATTGTTTATTACCTTGGCATCAGTGTTTTAAAATTTATCAGCACTCATAATTGTTAGGGCATTTAAAAATGCCTGTTGCAGTGAATAATGATGATTTAGTCTATTCTTTCCCTTAAGTCTGTTAGATTCTGTTTGATTTTTATAATACAGAATTTTGAAATTTATGCCAAAGTTACATGTACTCTAAAATATCAGAGTACACTTAAAACAAATGGAGAATCTTTTAAGTTTTTCCAGATATTTTGATATAGACCTGTTTTTTTTTTTTTTTTTTTTTTTTTTTTTTTTTTTTTTGAGATGGAGTCTTACTCTGTTGCCCAGGCTGGAGTGCAGTGGTGCGATCTTGGCTCACTGCAACCTCCGCCTTCGGGGTTCAAGTAATTCTCCTGCCTCAGCTTCTTGACTAGCTGGGACTACAGGCATGTGCCACCATGCCCAGCTAATTTTTAGTAGAAACGGGGTTTCACTGTGTTGGTCAGGCTGGTCTCGAACTCCTGACCTCAGGTGATCTGCCCGCCTTGGCCTCCAAAGTGCTGGGATTACAGGCGTGAGTCACCGTGCCCAGCCTGATATTGACCTTTTCGCTCCTCTTGATAAGCTGTGATTTGAAGGAAAAGTACATTTCTAATTTTTCTTTATGAATTATACTATTAACAACTACTGATTTATTTTTACATTTGGATTAAATTAAAATTTCAATTTATATTGACAAGAGATAATTTTATAGAACCTAATGAGTTTCTTAGGTTTATCCTTTTAGGTATTTAAAATCAATTTATCATCAGAGACCCATTGTAGTGTATCTAAAAGTGTAGAAAAAAGATACCCTCACACTTTTTTGCTGTTTTTTTTTAAGCTTTGTGTTTAAAAGCCAGTGATACAATTTAAAAAAATTGTATTTCCTGTGAATGTGGTATGTAGTTCCCCACAAATATGTTATTTTACCGTTAATGTCATGGGGTTTTCTTGTTTCAGAATCCTGTTCACAAGATTCCTGACTCGCATGAGATAACGCTGAAGCATGGCACTAAAACAGTAAGTTTAAAAATCTAGTTTTTTCCCTCTCAAATTACAGGGCTGTCATGGAAAAGTGAACTGATAAGATACATTTGTATTAAGGCTAATTATACAATCAACTGATGACATAAAAGCTATAGACATTAAGGAAAAATAGATTACTTTTATGTTGAGTCAAAATAGCCATTTCCTTTTAGTTAAAGTAGAAACACTTATTGTCACTGTTATTGTTGGCTTTAAAAACCTCTTATTTTTTTAATATAGGAACATTGTAAGTGGAAGAAAGAAATGAAACTCAAACACAATTTTGGTTTTTATGGTGTGGGAAAATTTCTCACTACCCTTTGCTTTACTTCTGTATCAGTAAAAGGCATGAGTTTGTTCATTTTTCAGATGAATGTTAAGATAAGAAATGAACTTTAAGTAGTTACCATATGGCTCTAAGTATTCATTAATACTTAGTTTACAGTTTGCATGTTCATATTGTTTTATATATATATATATATATTTTTTTTTTTTTTTTTTTTTTTTTGAGTCAGTGTCTCGCTCTGTCGCCCGGGCTGGAGTGCAGTGGTGCGATCTCAGCTTACTGCAAGCTCCGCCTCCCAGGTTTACGCCATTCTCCTGCTTCAGCCTCCCGAGTAGCTAGGACTATAGGCGCCCGCCACCTCGCCTGGCTAACTTTTTGTATTTTTTAGTAGAGACGGGGTTTCACTGTGTTAGCCAGGATGGTCTCGATCTCCTGACCTTGTGATCCACCCGTCTCGGCCTCCCAAAGTGCCGAGATTATGGGCGTGAGCCAACGCGCCTGGCCTGGAGTCCTCAATAAATTTTTTAAGAGTGTAAAGAGTCTTGAAACTATGTGGGAATTGCTGCTATAAGAAATCATTTCCATCTAATTCTTAATATATTTTTTCTTAAATCGTGTTTTTTATATTTTTATTCTGAAATTATGATGGAATTCTACTTTTTGTGTTTTTAAATAAATGAGGAAAACATTGTAGACTGAGTAATTAAAAGGAAGCTTTTCTGTCATCTAGTCTGGAGAATTTTACAACTGAGAGATGGGTCATGAATTTCACAAGTTTGATTTAAATATTCCTTTTTTTTGTAAATCAGGTTTTATCTTGTAGAGAAACATAACTTAAAAAATACTGCAGTATGTTTTACACATTGAAAATCAATTAGAGTGTCTAATTATACTCTTGGGTTAACTATTTTTTTTTTTGGGCAATCCTGCCTTTGTCCTACATGCAAGTAAATTTATTTTTAAATAAATGTTGAATTAGAAGGTGACTTTTCTATCTGATCTTTTTTCTTTTAAGCGAGTTATTTTAAAAATGTCCATAAGGCCAATCTTATTTTTTTCCTATATACTTTACATTTTAGTCCTGCCTGTCCCCACCTTACAGGATTATTTAAAAGCAAATACCTGACTTCATATGATTTCATCTGTAAATATTTCAGTATGAATCTCTAAGAGATAATATTGGGCTGTCTCTGCCTCCCTCTTTCTGAATGTGCACACATACACTCTTTCCTACATAATACCATCTTTATTATATCTTTTTTTCAATAATTATTTAATCTAATATCTCATTAGTGTTCAAATTTCCCCAGTTTTCCTGTACATCTTTTTAGAGTCAGTTTGTTCAAATTGATCTCTTAATGATGTCTGATGTACTCTCAGGAGAGTTATCATTATGTTTATTTTTTATATCTCTAAATTTATAACTGTTTTTGTGCTCTTTTTCTCCTTGCCACTGAAGAAACATGTATATTCATTTAGTGAATATAGTTACTGTGGCATAATAGTCAACTGAACCCTTCCCAGTGAATGGGATGATAAAGTCTAAAGCTTTTTGAAGGAAGGAGGGGATAATACACATTAATTCTTTTAATTTAAATGTTAAAACTGAAAATTTGTCCTCATTATCAAGTTGGAGCAAGACACTTTTTTTTTTTTTTTGAGACAAAGTCTCTCTCTGTCACTCAGGCTGGAGTGCAGTGGTGCCATCTTGGCTCACTGCAGCCTCCACCTCCCAGGGGCAAGCGATTCTCCTGCCTCAGCCTCCCAAGTACCTGGGATTACCGGTGCCTGCCACAACAGCGGGTAATTTTTGTATTTTTAGTAGAGATGGGGTTTCGCCATGTTGGCCAGGCTGGTCTTGAACTCCTGACCTCAGGTAATCCGCCTACCTCGGCCTCCCAAAGTGCTGGGATTACAGGCGTGAGCCACTGTGCCCAGCCTCTGAGCTTTGTTTTCTATCTTTCTAATTACATCCTTCATATCCTTTTGGTAAATGATGAATCATGTATACAGTCAGCAGCAGAGATCCTGATACTTCAGTGAATGGCTGCATTGAAAGCCTCATTTTGTAACTTTGCTTTAGAATTTGTCATCTTTCTTCTTAGCTAGGAGAACAGTCAAGTTTGCAATTTATTCTGTTCTTCCTTGATAAAAAGGAATTTATCTCATATTTGTCAGACTGCAGGTTTGTTTTACATAAGGTTTTACAATTTTTAGTTCTCCTTTCTTTTAAACAAATATTTAGTAGAGTTTGTATTTTGTGCCAGGTCCAGTGCTGGGCACAGACAAGGTCTCTGTCCATATGATGCTTATACTCTTGAGGGCAGGACAGGTACAGAATACAGGAACCACAGATGAAGTTGTAATTTCATATTGTGTTGTAGTGAGATGAACACTGGTGGGGTTAGCCTTATTAGGAGAATAAATAACTTTTAAATTGCAACAGGAGGGAAGAAAGATAGCATAATGCACATAGAGGCAAGTGAATTTGTAGGTGGTGGTAGCAGAAGCCACTTCCTAGGTTTTTAAAACTACTATTCATTTATTTTTGATTTTGATTGTTTTTTGTTTTAAGACATTATTGTTCGGGCATAAAAAATGACTTTGTTTTCACTTGTATATTTTCTTTAACATCTTTGGAGTTCATGTCTAATTTTAACCATAGTAAGTTTACCTTATATTATGAAATCAGTGTTTGCAAGTGCTAATTGAAATGAACATAAGTTATTTTGTCAGTATCTGACTTATTTAATTATAATTATATTAATTACATTTCAAGTCTATTTATTAGGATAACTGATTTATAGAAGCGTCCTTTATATAAAACTTTGGCCAGGTGTCGTGGCTCACACCTCTTATCCCAGCACTTTGCGAGGCTGAGGTGGGCAGATCACCTGAGGTGTCAGGAGTTTGAGACCAGACTGGTCAACAAGCGAAACCCCATCTCTACTAAAAAATACAGAAATTAGCTGGGCGTGGTGGCGCGCACCTGTCATCCCGGCTACTTAGGAGGCTGAGGCAGGAGAATTGCTTGATCCCAGGAGACAGAAGCTGCAGTGAGCCGAGATTGCACCACTGCACTCCAGCCTGGATGACAGAGTGAGATTCTGTCTCAAAACAAAACAAAATAAAAAAAACCTTTGATTCTTTTACTGCGTCCAATGTATGGTAATCACATTAAATATTTCTAATGCAGTTCTTTTCTTCTGAGAGGGCAGTAGGTCTAGGGACTTTCTGCTTTGAGAGAAAGCTACATGTATCTCAGGAACAATGAGTTACACATTGGATATTGACGCGTAATTAGACCTAAGAAAGTTCACAGGGAAAGCAATTTTTTTTTTTTTTTGAGACAGGGTTTTGCTCTTGTTGCCCAGTTGGAGTGCAGTGCCGCGATCTCATGCGCCACCATGCCTAGCTAATTTTGTATTTTTAGTAGAGGTGGGGTTTCTCCATGTTGGTCAGGCTGATCTCGAACTCCCAACCTCAGGTGGTCTGCCTGCCTCAGCATCCCGAAGTGCTGGGATTACAGGGGTGAGCTACGGTGCCTGACCTGCAAATTTTTTTTTTTTTTTTTGAGACAGAGTCTTGCTCTGTCACCCATGGTGGAATGCAGTGGCACGATCTTGGCTTACTGCAACCTCTACCTCCCGAGTTCAGGTGATTTTTTTTGCATCAAGTTCTGGAATAGTAGCTGGAACTACAGGTATATGCCTCCACACCCGGTTAATTTTTGTATTTTTAGTAAAGATGGGGTTTCTCTATGTTGGCCAGGCTAGTCTTAAACTCCTGACCTCAAGTGATCTCCCTGCCTTGGCCTCCCAAAGTGCTGGGATTACAGGCATGAGCCACCATGCCCGGCGGAAAGCAAATATTTTATGGAACCAATATAAGTACTATTATAATGTGATTAGTCACTTAAACATTCAGCTTTAAAAATAATTGTTTAAGGTGAATATACCGAGCCATTTGACCATAGGGAACAGATAATTCTGCTTTGTTCTACTTTGTTAAATAGATTCCTTAAAGCTCCCTTGGTGTTACTCATTTTGGTAATTTAAGATTCATATGGTCTTCATTCAGTTATGGTTAAACTATCTTAAAAGTTTCCCTTAGATTGTATATTGAAAATGCTGAATTATTGTAATTATTTGTAAGATTTCTACTTGTACACTAAGGCAACTTAGTTTATCTTATGGAATTGCAGTGATAGCTATTCTGAGTACATGGTTGATGATTTGGGACAAAATTGTCAAATAAAGTGTTTTTCTTTATTGCAAAAGAATTAATACAGTAACAAACTCTAATAATATAGAAGGCACCATCCATTCCCACTTTTCAGAAGTAACAATAGTTGGTGGTTTGTGCTTTCAAGGCCTGTAACATAGAGGGTGGGATTAAAGAACAGAAATGGGGGTTATAAATGACCATATGTCATTTTGCTCCAGTAATTTTGTTTTATTTTTTTAAAACCAGGTGTCTGCTTTGGGTCTGGATCCCTCAGGTGCCCGTTTGGTGACAGGAGGATATGACTATGATGTTAAGTTTTGGGATTTTGCTGGAATGGATGCTTCTTTTAAGGCATTTCGATCCCTTCAGCCCTGTGAGTGGTATGTATTCGCTTACTTAATATCTTCGTATTTACTTAATATCTTCACATTGGAAGACAGTGCTTTTGGCTTTGGAATCCCATCTACAATGACTTGTATCAAAATATACTGCCTTCATAATTTAAATGAAGTAAAATGAGCCTCACATTTCTTTTGTTTCATAAACCAATGTTTGAGGTTGGGTGCGGTGGCTCACGCTTATAATTCCAGAACTTTAGAAAGCTGAGGCAGGCGGATCACCTGAAGCCTGGATTTCAAGACCAGAACAGACAACATGGCAAAACCCTGTCTCTACTAAAATTACAAAAATTAGCTGGGCGTGGTGGTGCATGCCTGTAATGTAGCTACTCGGGAGGCTGAGGCAGGAGAATTGCTTTAGCCTGTGAGGTGGAAGTTGCAGTGAGCTGAGATTGCGCCACTGCACTCCAGCCCAGCCACAGAGAGAGACTCTGTCTCAAAAAAACTACAAAAGATTAGGCGTGGTATCTCACGCCTGTAATCCCAGCACTTTGGGAGGCCAAGGTGGGCGGATCACCTGAGGTCAGGAGTTTTGAGACCAGCCTGTCCAACATGGTGAAACCCCATCTCTACTAAAAATATAAAAACTAGCCAGACGGTGGCTCATGCCTGTAATCCCAGCTACTTGGGAGGCTGAGGCAGGAGAATCGCTTGAACCCAGGAGGTGGAGGCTGCAGTGACCCAAGATTGCGCCACTGCACTCCATCCTGGGTGACAGAGCAAGACTCCATCTCAAAACAAAAAAATTAAAAAAACAAAAAAATACTTTGTTTTAAAACATTCCAATTAATCCTGAGAAATGAGAAGTTAACATAAGCCATTATCCAGGTGCCAATCCATTTTGTACTGTTTAGGTATGGTCAGCGAGCATTTTGTTAGAGAGGGCCTTCCGTGTTGCTACAATGAGTCAGTCTTTCCTTTTTTTTTTTTTCTTTTTTTGAGACGGGGTCTGGCTCTGTTGCCCAGGCTGGAGTGCAGTGGCGAGATCTTGGCTCATTGCAACCTCTGCCTCCTGGGCTCAAGACATCCTCCTACCTCAGCCTCCCAAATAGCTGGAACTGTTGGTGTGTACCACCATGACTGGCTAAGTTTTGTTTTTTTTTGGTAGAGGTGGGGTTTCACCGTGTAGTCCAGGGTGGTCTCAAACTCCTGATCTCAAGTAATCCACCTGTCTCGTCTTCCCACAGTGCTGGGATTACAGACATGAGCCACCGTGCCTGGCCTGGCCCATACGCCACTCTCTTTTCTGTTTTTGACTGTATCTGATCTTTTGGCATATTGTTTTCTTATGGTATCATTTAACTCAGCGGTCTCCAACCTTTTTTGCACCAGTGCCTGGTTTTGCGGAAGACAATTTTTCCATGGACTGGGGGTAACATGGAGGTCGGGGTGGTGGCGTGGTTTCCGGATGAAACTGGTCTACCTCAGATCATCAGGCATTATATTCTAATAAGGATTGTGCAACCTAGAAATCCCTCGCATGCGCAGTTCACAGTAGGGTTCACACTCCTGTGAGAATCGAATGCCATTGTTTATCTGACAAGAGCTGGAGCTCAGGTGGTAATGCTCGCTCACCACCCCCAACACCTGCTGTGCACCTGGTTCCTAATAGGCCACGGACTGATACCAGTCCATGGTCTGGGCTTTGGGGACTCCTGATTTAACTTGTTTCTTTATCTCCTCTCCAGTATTTCCTATGGAATATCAAAGGCTTTATCATAATTATATTGTATCACTTCAGATGGCATGTATTGTCTAGTTGTTTCACTGTTAGTGACTAGAAATTAAGGTAGATCCCTGGATTAAGGTAGTGACATCTGATTCCTTCATTGTAAAGTTAATATTTTATACTTGAGATAGACAAGAGCTTTGTGGAGAGATGGATTGGTACTATGTAACTATCCAGATACTCATCATTCTTTCACTTAATGAGCTTAGTGTCCATTGATGACTTCTTCCTGAATCAGTTATGTCATTGAGGGCTACAAATTGGTGATTTTCTTATTCTGTTATTTCATCTGCATTTATTTCCTGGCATCTTCTTAAAGAAAAACTTTTCCTCATTTTCTGGTGTTATTTGGTTACCCTGAAATACAGTTACTACTGAAGAGGCAGGATAAAAGCTTAGTTATTTTTCTTTAATGGCCCATTTTAAGCTTAAGGGCTGGTGGTGATAAATGAGTTGTTTCTGTTGTTGGTGATGATTTCTGTTTCTTTTTTGAGTATCAGTATTTATGATTTTTAAGTTTTCATGTTTCAGTCAATTGCAGTCATTATTCTTTTTGATGTTTAAATTGTCCTAGATTTGTCTAGTAGGAGTCCTTGATTGCTGTATAATTTTGACATGACCTTATTAGTCTTTAAAACTTACTTGGTTTCTGGCACAATATGATGTAGGCTTCCTGTTACATTCATTTCCAAGTCCTGGAATCAGTATTTCCCCAAGTAGCCCTCCTTTCTTTTTGTAGGAATTATATTTAGAGACCAAATCTGGTTGCTAGGCATGCTCATTAATGTTGGGATGTCATTGCTTGTGACCTTTTGATGCAAACAGATAGAAAATACAGATGCATGTGTATTCATGCATATGTGTGTCTATGTTTAAATTACAAGGTCACATTGATATTTCTGTTTCAATTTCAAAATATTAGTAAACTTTTAAATTTCAGAACGCTTTAAAATTTATAGATAAGCTACAAAGATAGTACAGAGTTTATGCATACACTTCATACAGTTTTATGATTAACATTTTATCTTACCATGGTCCAATTGTCACAGTTAAGAAACTAACATTAGTTACTATTAATTAATCTCCAAACTTTATTTGGATTTCACTCTTTTTTTCACTAATGATTCCGAGATACCACATTACCTTTGGTCCTTATATTTGTTCAGTCCCTGACAGTTTCTCAGTCTTTCATTGTTTTTCATGACCGTGACAGTTTTGAGGGGTATTGATCAGGTATTTTGTAGAATGTCTCTCAGTTTGCTTTTGTCTGATGCTTTTCTCATGGTTAGATTGAGATTATGAGTCTTTGGGAAGAATATCATAGAGGTGAAGTGACTTTCTTGTTACATCATATCGGGGTACTTCTATTATGTTTTTTTAGGTTCTTCATGGTAAAGTTACTTTTTCCTTTCCTTTCCATATACTGTTCTTTGGCTGCAAGCCACTGAGTACTGCTCCAACTAGAGGCAGTGGAAAAATTCAGCTCCACTTCCTGGAGTGAGTGGTATTTAAAGAAACTTTTTGGTGTTCTTGTGTATTTGTTTTGTTGCTCAGCTTGTTTAAACTGTGGTGATTGGGAGCTCTTTTAGGTTGGTCTTGTGTCCCTTTGACATGCCTCCTTTCTTTTGTTTTTGGAAATACTTCCTTTAAGTTTTGATACTACAAGATGCTCCAGGCCGGGCGCGGTGGCTCACGCCTGTAATCCCAGCACTTTGGGAGGCCGAGGTGGGCGGATCACCTGAGGTCAGGAGTTCAAGACCAGCCCGGCCAACATGGTGAAACCCCGTCTCTACTAAAAATACAAAATTTAGCTGGGCATGTTGGTGGGCACCTGTAATCCCAGCTACTTGGGAGGCTGAGACAGGAGAATCACTTGAACCTGGAAGGTGGAGGTTGCAGTGAGTTGAGATCGCGCCATTGCACTCTAGCCTGGGCAACAAGAGTGAAATTCTGTCTCAAAAAAATAAAAAAAAAATAAAAAAAAAATAAAAATAAAAATGCTGCAGGCTATAGATGCTTGTATTTTCCCTGCCCCAGTTCTAGAATCAGTTCTTTTCCCCAGAAGTATATTAGCAAGTAAGATCTAGGTTCATTCTTTATTATTATTATTATTTTTACTATACTTTTAAGTTCTGGGATACATGTACAGAATGTGCAGGTTTGTTACATAGGTATACACGTGCCATGGTGGTTTGCTCTACCCATCAACCCATCATCTACATAGGTATTTCTCCTAATGCTATCCCTCCCCCAGCCCCCCACCCCCTGAAAGGCCCTGGTGTGTAATGTTCCCTTCTCTGTGTCCATGTGTTCCCATTGTTCAACTCCCATTTGTGAGTGGGAACATGTGTTTGGTTTTCTGTTCTTGCGAAAGTTTGCTGAGAATGATGGTTTCCAGCTGCATCCATGTCCCTGCAAAGGACATGAACTCATCTTTTTTTATGGATGCATAGTATTCCATGGTTTATATGTGCCACATTTTCTTTATCCAGTCTATCATTGATGGGCATTTGGGTTGGTTCCAAGTCTTTGCTATTGTGAATAGTACTGCAATAAACATATGTGTGCTTGTGTCTTTATAGTAGAATGATTTGTAATCCTTTGGGTATATACCCAGTAATGGGATTGCTGAGTCAAATGGTATTTCTGACTCTAGAAGATCTAGGTTCTTAATATGCTCATTGCTCCTGGGATGTCACTGCTCTTAGGCTGACTCAGCTGACACAGCTAGGAAATATATGCATATATATTATACTAACCTATGTATATAGTATGTTTCTAACTGTTTTTGCATCTCTCTACATCCATGTTAACCTGAACATGAGTTCATACTGATGTTTCTAATTCTAATCTAGTACTATATTGATTTATTCTAACCTTCCTGCTTTTCTGTATCATGACTTTCCAATGGTGAGACACCTAGCTTCCACTATCCATTTACTTACTTATTCAGCCTCAGTATACATGTAAAGCAATTTAAGAATTGTTAATTGTACCTGTGTTCCAATTTAAATTTAGCATTACAGAATTTTTCTTTTTTTTTTTTGAGACAGAGTCTTGGTCTGTCACCCAGGCTGGAGTGCAGTGGTGTGATCTCGGCTCACTGTAAGCTCCACCTCCCTGGTTCGTGCCATTCTCCTGCCTCGGCCTCCTGCGTAGCTGGGACTACAGGCGCCCGCCACCACGCCCGGCTAATTTTTTTTGTATTTAACAGGGACGGGTTTTCACCATGTTAGCCAGGATGGTCTCGATCTCCTGACCTTGTGATCCGCCTGCCTCGGCCTCCCAAAGTAATGGAATTACAGGCGTGAGCCACCGCACCTGGCCCAGCGTTTTTCTTAATGTCTTTTATTTTGATATTCAAATTAAAAATAGAACTCATTTATTAAAAAAACACTTATTGCTCAAGGGGTTGGCAAAGTTTTTTTTTTTATAAAGGGCCAGGTAACATTTTAGGCTTTACAGGTCACAAATGGTCTTTGTTAAATTTATCTGTATGTGTATATATGTGTGTGTACACGTGTGTGTGTGTGTGTGTGTGTGTCTGTGTCTGTGTGTTAGTGTGAGTGTATACTTGTTCTTTTTCTTTTTGTTTTTTGAGACAGAGTTTCGCTCTTGTTGCCCAGGCTGGAGTGCAATGGCGTGATCTTGGCTCACCGCAACCTCCACCTCCCAGATTCAAGTGATTCTCCTGTCTCAGCCTCCTGAGTAGCTGGGATTACAGACATGCACCACCACGCCTGGCTAATTTTGTATTTTTAGTAGAGTCGGAATTTCTCCATGTTGGTCAGGCTGGTCTTGAACTCCCGACCTCAGGTGATCTGCCCGTCTTGGCCTCCCAAAGTGCTGGGATTACAGATGTGAGCCATTGCCCCGGCCTACTTTTTTCAAGAAAAGACAGTAAAGTCTGATTTGATGCCTTTGATCTTTGGTTAAGAAAGAAAATAAAATCATTTTCTAGCTGTAATTTCTGTTTGATTGAGTGTTCCAAGGGTCATTACTTGATGATTCCAGTCGTTTAAGAGTGCTGTCCAATATAACTTTCAGTGGTAATGGAGATATTATATATCTGTATCATCTAATATGGTAGTCACTTGTCACATGGGGTTACTGAATACTTGAAATGTGTTTACTAATTCTAAGGAACTGAAATTTCTTAAAACTGAATTTTAATTAAAGTGTAAATATCTACACGTGGCTAGGTAGTTGCTGTATTGGATAGTGCATATCTTGAGCCTGCCTTTAAGTGGCCAAATCTAGCACACACAAACTACTATGGTAGGTAACAAGGTCTAGACATAAAAATATGTGGCTTAAGTTCAAAAACAGGAATGCTACTACCAAAAACTCACTAGAGTTTAAAATAGATTTTTAAATGAAGAAAAAAATGAGGCTGGGCGCGGTGGCTCATGGCTACAATCCCCACACTTTGGGAGGCCGAGGTGGGTGGGTCACGAGGTGAAGAGATCAAGACCATCCTGGCCAACATGGTGAAACTCCATCTCTACTAAAAATACAGAAATTAGCTGGGCGTGGTGGCATGCGTCTGTTGTCCCAGCTACTTAGGAGGCTGAGGCAGGAGAATTGCTTGAACCCGCAAGGCAGAGGTTGCAGTGAGCTGAAATGGCACCACTGCACTCCAGCCTGGCAACAGAGTGAGACACTATCTCAACAACAACAACAACAACAAAAAAAAAAAAAAGAAAAAAAAAGTGAAACATAAGTATTTGTATATTTATTTTCCCCTTCAATTTTATTCTCCTTATTTTGTTGGATCGTTGTTCTAGTTTCTGATTGTAACACCCAATGTGTATGTTAATGATCGCTGCTTGTGTTTTGCCAATTGCAAATTTGGTGAATGTACAGTAAATTCTCATTCAGTCGATAACTGAATATGGGAGAGTCAGACTCTCGTATGCCATTAGAAGCCTTTCTTTATTTTAACACTGATTTTTATTTTTATTTATTTATTTTTTTGAGATGAAGTCTCTCTCATGTTGCCCAAGCTGGAGTGCAATGGCACAATCTTGACTCACTGCAACCTCCACCTTCCAGGTTAAAGCGATTCTCCTGTCTCACCCTCCTGAGGAACTGGGATTACAGGCACATGCCACCATGCCCGACTAATTTTTTGTATTTTTAGTAGAGACGGAGTTTCACCATGTTGGCCAGGCTGGTCTTGAACTCCTGACCTCAGGTGATCTGCCTGCCTTGGCCTCCCAAAATGCTGGGATTACAGCGTGAGCCACCATGCCCTGGCCCGACATTGATCTGTTAACCTTTTAAATTATATTTTTCACCCAAGTGAGAATCCACACATGCCTATAACTCAGCTAAATTCCCCCACATCTTTTTGTCACTGATCTGTATTATTCCTATATTACCCACAAAGATTACTTTCTCTGGTCCCATTTACTGAAAATTAGTACTGTATTTTCTCTAAACTAGTCTGCTAGTCAGTTCCCTTTCACTTTCTCTGTTGCCTCAGATTTTCAGTAGTAGATTCATAATATGAGTAGGTTCAAAAATCAGAATCTTTGAGATCACAGACCCCTTGGATATACCTTCTATGCAAAAAAAGATATAGATAGAATAAAAGTTTTCATACAATATTAAGAGTTTTTGGATCACTTAGGTAGCCCAAGTTAAGAATTTCTTACCTTCCACTCTTTTAAAAAATAGCTAGGTACTCTGTGTTCTCATGCTTCCATCTCTCTTAGGCAGATACTTAGGTTTGTAATTGCTAGGTCATATGGCAAATTTATGATTAACATATTAATAAACCTACAAACTCTTTTCCAAAATGGCTGTACCATTTTACATTCCCACTAGCAATATATAAAGGTTCCAGTTTTTCTACATTCTTGTCAACATTTGTTACTTTCTTTTTGATGATAGTTGTTTCTATGCATGTGAAGTGATTAGTATTTACTGTTAAATTTTTTTTTTTTTTGAGATGGAGTTTCACTCTTGGTTCCCAGGCTAGAGTCCTGTGGTGCAATCTTGGCTCACTGCAACCTCCACCTTCCTGTTTCAAGCAATTCTCCTGCCTCAACCTCCCGAGTAGCTGGGCTTGCAGGCACCTGCCACCATGTCCAGTTAATTTTTGTATTTTTAGTAGAGATGGGGTTTCACCATGTTGGTCAGGCTGCTCTTGAACTCCTGACCTCGTGATCCGCCTGCCTTGGCCTCCCAAAGTACTGGGATTACAGGTGTGAGCCACTGCACCCAGCCAAATTCGAATTTATTTTTTATTTTTCAGTTTTAGATATTTATGTAGCTTGGTAAGCACAAGGAGTCTACTTATATACTCATACTTAAGTAACGTTATAATAAAAATAATTTATATCATCGCAAAGTGATCTCTAAACATATTTTCCCATAAAAGGAAGGTGTTTATTACTTGAATTTGTGAAACACTGAGCTAAGGCATCAAGAAAAGATTAAATTTTAAGACAATCTTTAAAATATATTAAATGAAGAAAGCATACTATAGGATAGTATATAGTTTAATAAAAACTTGGAAAAAATAGCATATAGTACTTGCTTATATACACATAAAATATTTTTGGAGGTACACAAGAGGCTGAGGCAGGATAATTTTTTTTTTTCCTTTTTTTTTTTTTTTTTTTTGAGATGGAGTCTCGTTCTGTCGCCCAGGCTGGAGTGCAGTGGCCAGATCTCAGCTCACTGCAAGCTCCGCCTCCTGGGTTTACACCATTCTCCTGCCTCAGCCTCCCGAATAGCTGGGACTACAGGCGCCCACCACCTCGCCCGGCTAGTTTTTTGTATTTTTTAGTAGAGACGGGGTTTCACCGGGTTAGCCAGGATGGTCTCGATCTCCTGACCTCGTGATTCGCCCGTCTCGGCCTCCCAAAGTGCTGGGATTACAGGCTTGAGCCACCGTGCCCGGCCGAGGCAGGAGAATTGCTTGAACCCAGGAGACAGAGGTCGCAATGAGCCGAGATTGCGCCACTGCACTCCAGCCTGGGTGACAGAGGGAGACTTTGTCTCAAAAAAAAAAAAGATACCCTCAGTTGGCCGGGTGTAGGCCCACACCTGTAATCCCAGCACTTTGGGAGGCCAAGGCGGGTGGATCACTTGAGATCAGGAGTTGGAGACCAGCCTGGTCAACATGATGAAACCCCGTCTCTGCTAAAAATCCAAAACTTAGCCAGATGTGATGGCGCATGCCTGTAATCCCAGTTACTCGGGAGACTGAGGCAGGAGAATCACTTGAACCCAGGAGGCGGAGGTTGCAGTGAGCCGAGATTGCACCACTGCACGCTTCAGCCTGTGTGACAGAGTGAGACTCTGTCTCAAAAAAGACAGAAAAAAAAAAGAAGGCTTCAGTTCTGAATGTAGTGGGTTAATGCGATCACAAGTCATTCTTGTGGATGTCAGGATAGTCCTGGTGGTGTTGGGCTTTTTTTTTTGTGGTTTATTAAGTGGAGAAGATGTTGTTGGCTTGTTGTGGAGTTGTTATCCATGTGCATCAACAGAAAGCTTTAATATGATGGGAAAGCACAGTTTATTATTTGATATACATTATTTACCTGAATATATTTTTCCTTCTCTTTGACATTTTCATGGTAAAATTATGTAAACTATCTATAATAGCCTTTTACTTAATTTCCTGGTTTTTGCTTCCCTCTATAACTGTCATCAAGTTACATAATTTAAAAATTTTATCTTATTAAGATCCAGTGATCTTCTCTTGGGTCATGTCTCAGCTCAAATGTCAGCTCCTCAGAGAGACCTTTCCTCACCATCCTGTCAAAAGTAGCTCCACTGCCACCCACTCTACCCATTACCCTGATTTATTTCTTTTATAGCGCTTTACAACGATCAGAAATGATGTGTTTTGCACATTTGTTTACTTCTATTCCAGCACCTAAAACAGTGTTTGGGATATACTTGGAACTTATTATTCATTAAATAAGTCCTACAATAATAGTGTTTCATATTTTTTTCAGTAATTTTCTGTTGAGAAACAGAGCAGAAGACTATTTTCAGCAAGACGTACCCACCTTTTTGAAAAGAAAGGAAGCATAAGGATTTCTTTTTCTGGAATATCTGAAATCTTTGGCTTAAACCCTATCAGTTCAGGTCAAGTAAGGAACATTTTTGAAATCACTGGCTCTGCACTGTAGGTGACACCTTGAGTTACAGGCTTAAGGCTGATCTGTGTAGCTTTTTTAAAAAACAAAAATATGTATTCTCAAGATGATTGATTAGTGAGTTTTACTGCATCTTATGATTTCCATTCATTTTATATTAAAAGTGATTCCCAGTGGCAGATTTTCATCTATTCAAATGGTACTTGTAGTTCTTGCTCTGTATGAACAGTTACTTGATTAAAGAGTTTCAGAGTTCAAATAAATAAAAAAAGAAAAGACAGATACCTACTGTTTTGCATTTCTGTGTCAATCCTAGAATCTGAAATTTAAAAATTTCTGTTACTGGAAATCAGAATGGATGAGTCAGTGCTCTAGTCATTAGGTGTTATACACTGTCTTCTCTGCTAATTTAACTGAGTTTGTGCCATAACTATCAGTTTTAGTGGGATGAGGGGAAGATTACTCTCTTAGATTTTCACTGAAGTATTTTTCCTCCTTTCTTTTTTATAGCATATTAGTTGATGTAAAATTTAATTCTACAACTAAGTATAGCTATAGACTTAATGTGCATAGTGGATATGAGCATGGATTCTGACTCATAAAAGTCTGAATTGGAATTATGTCTTGGCTTGTTCGTTTGCTGTATGACTTTAGGCATGTCATTTTAATCACTTTGACCCTTGTTTTCCTTGCCTGTAAAATAGAATTAATAATACCAGTTTTTTGGTGTTCTGATTGATGATTAAATGAAATAGTGTATACATCATAAAGTACATGGCACAGTGCCTGGCATCTAGTAAAGCATTCGGTAGATCATAACTCACCTAGTATTTATTTGATATGAAGGAATTTCAGTGCACAGATTCTTAATTTGATATCTCTCATCTCTTTCAAGTATTACTTCCCATTTCTGAGTTTTTCTTAGTATTGTAACATTGCATTTTACCTCTGAAAAATCAGACTACTATTTAAGACTGTCACCTGTCCTATTTCTTTTCTTTTCCTTTCTCTCTCTCTTTTTTTCTTTTCTTTTCTTTTCTTTTCTTTTCTTTTCTCTTTTCTTTTCTTTTCTTTTCTTTTCTTTCTTTCTTTCTTTCTTTCTTTCTTTCTTTCTTTCTTTCTTTCTTTCTTTCTTTCTTTCTTTCTTTCTTTCTTTTTCTTTCTCTCTCTCTTTCTTTCTTTTCTTTCTTTCTTTCTCTCTTTCTCTCTTTCTCTCTTTCTTTCTTTCTTTCTTTCTTTCTTTCTTTCTCTCTTTCTCTCTTTCTCTCTTTCTCTCTTTCTCTCTTTCTCTCTTTCTCCTTCTTTCTCCTTCTTTCCTTTTCTCTCTCTCTCTCTCTCTCTCTCTCGTCTAGCTCTGTCACCCAGGCTGGAGTGTAGTAGCAGGATCGTGGTTCATTGTAACCTCTGCCTCCCAGGTTCAAGTCATTTCTTCTGCCTCAGCCTCCTGAGGAGCTGGGATTAAGGCATGCCACCATGCCTGGCTAATTTTTGTATTTTTAGTAGAGACGGGGTTTCACCATGTTGGCCAGGCTGGTATTGCGCTCCTGACCTCAAGTGATCCACCTGCCTTGGCCTCCCAAAGTGCTGAGATTACAGGCGTGAGCCACCGCGCTGGCCGTGATTTGTTTTTTGGGAGTATAGACTATTTAGCTTTGGCTCTCTGTTATCTGTTCTCCATTTCCCTTTTTCTCTCTCTGGTTCGGTTCTCTTTATCTTTTTTTTTTTGCTACAATTTATGAAAACTTAAGCCAATTCACTTTACTAATTTTCTACTCTTTTAATGAACTTTTTAAAAGTGACATTTATTCAGGTATAATTTACATTTCGTAAAATTTATTCTTTTTATTTGTACAGTTCTATGAATTTTGAGAAATGCATACAGTCATAGTCATACACTATGATTATCCTCCAGAGTTCCCTCTAGCCTCTTTGCAGTCAGTCCCTCCTTCTGACCCCCAGGTAACCACTGATCTGATTTTGTCTCTGTCAGTAGTTTTGTTCCCTTTTATAGCTGTGTAGTAGTCTTTTGTATGACTATGTTGCATACAGTTTGTTTATCTCTTTACCAGTTGATAGACATTTGACTTACTTCCAATTTTTAGGTATAAGGAATAAAGCTTCTATGAATACTCCTGTATAGGTCATTTTTGTAGATAGGTGTTTTTATTTCCCTGGGTAAATACCTAAGTGTGATTTGCTTTGTCATATGGTATGTGAATGTTAACTTTATAGGAAACTGCCCGACTTTTTAAAAATGCCCTATCATTTTGCTTTCTTAGAGGCAATGTGTATTGTAGTTACTTCATATCCTTATCTACACTTGGTACTGTCAGTATGTTAGATTTTAGCCACTCAATTGGGTATGTAGTGATATGTTATTGGGTTTTAATTTGAATTTCCCTGATGATTAGTGATATTGCGCTTATATGTCTTCTTTGATGAAACAACTGTTCAAAAATTTTTGCTCATTTTAAAAACTGGGTTGCTTTTCTTGGATTGGTTGATAAAGTTCTTTATAAGATGTGTATGTCACAAATATTCCAGTCTGTGGCTTAGATAGAAAGAGTTCCATAAATATTTGTTAAATAGAAATTAGTTTTAAAAAGAAATCCACTTTTGTAATATGTAATTTATGTATTTGTATTTTTTAGTTACTAGGGAAAGTTTGAGAGGTTATGTCCTAGAAATGGAAGTGTATTATGTGGGAGTATTGGTGAACTTTCATTTTATATTTTTATATGACGTAACAAAACAGCATGAATTACTTTTACAATTTAAAAAGATATTTTACACTTAAGAAAACAAAGGACATCAAAAACAAAATTGTAAGACAAATTATAAACAAAAAATTGTAACACAGATTGAAAGCTCCGGGCTACTATCCATAATACAGTTTCTGTAAATAAAGCAAGGGGTATTTGAAAACTAATACTAGCCAAAGGAAATGAATTAATAGGTAACAGCAGAAGAAATACAAATAGTCAATAAACATAAAGATATTCAGCTTCAAGAAATACAAATAGTCAATAAACATAAAGATACTCAGCTTCATTAATAAAGAAGGAAAAATTAAAGTGCCAGTGAGGTACTATTTATTACCTGTAAGATTGGCAAAAGTGAAGAGAACATATACTATTCAATGTGAGAAGGCTAAGGTCGGGGTATAAATGACCAGACTTTTTTTTTTCCGCATAACAATTTGATAATGTCTTTCTTTTTTTTTTGAGACAGAGTCTTGGTCTGACATCTGGGCTGGAGTGCAGTGGCGCGATCTTGTCACACTGCAACCTCCACCTCCTGGGTTCAAGTGATTCTCATGCCTCAGCCTTCCAAGTAGCTGGGAATTCAGGCATGCACCACCATGCCTGGCTAATTTTTGGATTTTTAGTAGAGATGGAGTTTCACCATGTTGGCTAGGCTGGTGTTCAATTGCTGACCTCAAGTGATCCACCCGCCTTGGCCTCCCAAAGTGCTGGGATTATAGCCGTGAGCCACTGCACCCAGCCAGTGTATCTTATTCTGATGTGAACTGTAAACTATGATGTCAACATTTGGAGAAACAAGTACTATCAGGCATGGTGGGAGTGTAAATTGGCACCATCTTATAGAGGGCAATTTGGCATTCTCTTCCAAATTACAAATGCATATACCCTTTGACCAAGTAATCCACTTTTAGGAATTCCTCTGACAGATGTATCCACGTATGTGGAAATAACCAGGAACAAGTTTATTTATTACAGCTTTGTATATAATGATGACACGTGTTTTCTTGAAATTTTTTTGGCACAAAATAAGTGTCTGATAATATGTTCTTTTTCCTTTAAAAAAATTCCACCGCTATATTCTTTATCTTTTATATCTTAAAACAGTACAGACTGTGGCCAGTGGCTGAACTCTAGTCCATGGCTTGTTTTTGTATGGCACTTGAACTAAGAATGATTTTTACAATTTAAAGAGTTGTGAAACAAACCCCAGAACAATAAAGAAGAATATGATACAGAGATCATATATGGCTTGCAAAGCTTAAAATATTTATCTGGCCCTTCACATAAAGTTTGCTGACCCTATCGTAAAAGCTCTTCACAACCCCTTATTATTTTACTCTTCTTATTTACTCTCTCTGCCTGGTGAGATACAGGCTGAAAAGATTCTTCTTGTATCTCCTTACCTTCTTAAGCTCACTGCTTGTGGCCAGTGGAATGTGCCTGTGATCTTAGGAAGTTTGAGGGAGCTAGGGCTGAGAGTAATCCTTGTGTGTGTATGTGTGTGGGTCTCTCCTCTATGTGATGGATGCTGTGTTTTTGTTGTTTTTTTGAGACTGAGTCTTGCTCTGTCACTCAGGCTGGAGTGCAGTGGCGCCATCTTGGCTCACTGCAAGCTCCGCCTCCCGGGTTCACGCTGTTCTCCTGCCTCAGCCTCCCCAGTAGCTGGGACTACAGGTGCTCGCCACCACACCCGGCTAATTTTTTGTATTTTTAGTGGAGATGGGGTTTCATCGTGTTAGCCAGGATGGTCTCCATCTCCTGACCTCGTGATCCGCCCGCCTCAGCCTCCCAAAGTGCTGGGATTACAGGCGTGAGCCACCGCGCCCGGCCTGTATGCTGTGTTTTTAGGAAATATAGTAGGTTTATGACTATATATCTTTGTTTTATTTACTCTATATTATCTCTTCCACATTGTTTTTTGTGCCTGCTGCCTAATTTTTGTGACAACTGCTTCCATAAGGGCATCCTTGCTGGTTTGAGAGCGAACCGTCTCTGGACTTCATGGTTGCTGGGTAGTTTCACATGAAGCTGTTGCAGTCTTTCTGGGAGGTGCTTTCCTAATCATTCTGATCTTTTCCTAATAGAAATTTCTGGATAATTTCCAGTTTTCAGTGGTACTTTCATTTATCCCGATTTTATATTTTTCTAGGTTATTTCTTTTGGCATTTGGAGTAGGGAAGTCTGTTGAAGTCCTTAGCTCTTTTTCCTTAGAAGTCTTCTATATTTCCTATTTCCAAATTCTTAAGGATTCCTTATTTATATTCTTTTTTTTGCACCCTCTGAAGAATCAACCTTATATTGACAAAATATATTTTTGCATTTTTGGGTGACATTTGCAAGTCCTTAATTTCTGAGTCTTGAGTATTTTGGTTAGCAATAGTTAAGACATGTGCTAGACATATACTAACTTGTAGTGCATTTGAAATAACATTGCATTTGGCTACCAAGATTTTATACCCCTCAAATAATCTTAGACCTTGGAAATAAAGGGGTAATAATAATAATTACTTGTTTCAGTTACTGTACTACGTGTCTTTATGTATATTATTTTTAATCCTCATCCAATTTTATAAAAAGTATTATTTCTCATGTTTTTTTTCAGTGGAGGAAACCAGGACTCAGCAAAGTTATATTAACTAGTATGTGAACTCTGTGGTTCAGGAGCATCTCTGTATAGTGCTGCCATCTAGTCTTGTCTCCTCATTTTCCATGAAATAAGGAGACTGAGGCCGGGCCCAGTGGCTCACGCCTGTAATCCCAGCGCTTTGGGAGGCTGAGGTGGGCGGAACACGAGGTCAGGAGTTTGAGATCAGCCTGACCAACATGGTGAAACCCCGTCTCTACTAAAAATACAAAAATTAGCTGGATGTGGTAGCATGCGCCTATAATCCCAGCTACTTGGGAGGCGGAAGCAGGAGATTCGCTTGAACCCAGGAGGTGGAGGTTGCAGTGAGCTGAGATTGTGCCACTGCACTCCAGCCTGGGCAACAGAGCGAGACTCTGTATCAAAAGAAAAAAAAAAGAAAAAAGAAAAAAAAAGAGAGACTGAGTCTAGTGAAGCCAGTAGACTTGCTCATGATCACACAGCTAATTAGCAGCAGAATGAGGACTTGGATCCCTGAACTCCTGACTCACATTCCGGTGCACTTTTCACTACAGCAAGACACCTTGGCTCCTGAGCCCCAAGTGACAGCCCCAAACAGCTGTGTTTATCTGTCTTGCATGTCCCAGCTTGTTTTGCTAGCTGAGCAAAAACTACTTAAAAGGATCCTCAGTCTTCACCTTCCCACTCCCTTCCACTTACACTCATATACTCCCACTTGCCCCATGAATAACTTCACAGAAACAATTGTGCAATGTCACTAAGCCTTTCTCTGGTGTCAGAGTTACTCCCTGAGAGAACATTCACTTCCTCGTGACTCCGGTTTACTGGTCAGATTGACTTTCCTTCTCTTCTCTTTGATCGGAATGTTAGTTGTTTAGGCAGGAATTTGAGGAGCAGATGTTATGCCCCTTGAACAGGCCCTTTAATTCTCCTTAGTACTGTGTCTAATGACTCTTAATCCTGTCCTTTTAACTCTGTGTCTAGCAGATTTCAGAGTGAAGTGAGGCAGGAATGATGAGCTTGATGGTGAACATTTCATTTTAATGTTGGCAAAGTAGTCTACAGAGAGTACATGACAAACAATGAGACAGAGGGAAAATGTTAAAAGTGTTCCTATATAGCAGAAAACAATGTGAATATTAGTGTGGGATCACTGAAATTTTGGGTTTCCCACCAAATGTAGATAGAACAGTTTGGTTGATTAGTTGGCCAGAGATATAGAGCCTTTAACTCTTTCTACTTTCTCTTAAACTTTTCTGTTGTTTTAGATTTTCATTTCCCTTTTAAAATAAAAATAAATCACCAGAAGAAACAAAGTGACCTCTTATTTTTCATGGTTACTGGAGAAAATTACACTTCCCCCAAATGGGAGTAGCATTAACAGGGATATATCCTGTGAACTGATTCATTCCATTCTTTCTTTAAAGACTTTGGTTAGCACTCTGAACTTTCTGATTATCAGATCTCATGTGTTTGCTAAGATATAAAATAACAAATTAGACATAATTCCCTATAGTTTTCTCAGTTTCTGATTAATTGCCTGAAATTTGATCTATCAGTCAGTGTTTGATTAGAATAGAGAAATCACATATAATTTCAACAAGGAAAGATTAATACGAAGAATTGCTAGCTATAGCAGGGTTTTGGAGTAATGAGGATTGGCTAGTAAAAAGTAAAGAGAACTCTAAGGAATATAAGAATAACAGATAAAAGGAACATCAACCCCTGGGGTTGAGATACAATGTCCAAGGCCTCTGGGATTAAGATCCAGACCCTGTTTGAGGGGGCATGGCTGTGGCTCACTGAATGAGGAGAAGTTGCTGCGGTAGAAATCTGTCTCATCAGAGTCACTCTTCTATAATACTGCCTTGTGGAGGTACTGGTGGAAGATACTGGGTGCTGCTGACTGCTATGCACTTCAGGAGCCTGACAATGGAGCGAATTGCACAGGTGCTGGATCTGGACACTGGAGAAGCTGTGTTGCAGTACAGGAGCCTGCAAAGAGGAACATACAAGACTCTTGGAAAGAAGAGGAAAATCTCCTCCTCTTACAGTGTAAATCTAACATCATGCCAACCAGCAAAGGAAAAATGTTTAAAGGGTCCGAGTTCATTTCTGCAGAGCAGACTGGAAAGGGTGAATTCAGAGCTGAGAGACAATAAGTGGACAACTGGCACATTTGGTCAAACTTGTAATTTTTTTTATCTTAGATAGATGAATTTAAACACAAGTCCATAGGTGTTTTCCTTACAAGCTTACGTTTAAATTTGGGATCCTGGTCAGAATTTTGCTAAGGACTTCATCCTTTCCCAGTATTTCAGGAAGGATACCATGGGGCCAGAGCCAGTTTTCTTTTTTGGAAGGTCCTGAGCTGTTGCCCCTTTTGCTTTTCTGGGCTCCTTTCTCATGGGCATCTGTTTTGAAAGCTTCATTTCCTCATCTGCTTTGACACTTTAATCTTGGGCATTGTAGTGAAATGCTTCATATTGTCACACATTCTAATCTCAGAGACCAGTCAAATCTTTTTGAATTTTCTTGGCCATTGGAATCAGTACTCTGGAATCAGTACATTAAGAATGGTTTTTAAAAAACTATCAGCTAGAATTTCAACATTTTAGAAGAAATGGTCAGTATACATTTGGAGAAGAGTTTCTAGCTAGTGGTAGCTGTGCAGAAAAGTAGTTTTATTGATAAGTATCTGATTTGGATTTAGGAACCAGCTAGGAGGAATAATTCTATTGAGGTCTGGCCAGATAGGCATAAGTTTTATTTTTCCTTTATATTCTGTGTCCAAAAGACAAATTGTCATGAGTTAATTTTTTTTTTCTGATGTATCCATTTTTTTCTCAGCTTTGGAATTAGAGGTGTAGAAAGTAAATGGGACTCAACAGCCTAAGATTTTGTTTAAAAAGATGTTCTTATTTATTTATTTATATTAAAAAAATTTCTAAACTTTTTTTGGCAAGAAACTGTCAACATTTTCATTTTTGATAGACAAATTTTATATTTGGGGTTTTGATTATTAAGTTGTTTCTCTACCAGAATTCCTTATGGATTTTTCTAATAATCTCTAATGTGTTTAATTATTTGCTTTTGGTTTGTGTTTATTTTGGGATTTCTTTTTTAAGAGAATGGCACCTGTGACAGCATACTGTTAATATTACCCTTGTATCGTAGTTTACCATGCCATCTTTGAAGAATATTACAGACCATTTTGGAGCATGGTGAATAACAAATTTTTACCTCAGGAGTTCACTTGAATAGTCATTTTTATATTTGTGACTGCACGTCACTTTTAGGGGCTGTACTTTCTTAGTACTGGTAGCATTATCATCCAGTGGACTCTTATAGCTTTCATTAGGTTTTCTTTTGTTTTTGTTCTTTAAAGAACATTTTACTTAACTTAGTATTTCATTTTGTGTCTACGTTATGAGGCAGTAAGAGTCTTCTGTTTTTCTAAAGTTGAGACTGCTTTATATTTATTTCATGTTATCTACAGCTGCAGTGTTCAATACATTAGCCGCTAGCCACATGTGGTTATTTAAATAAGATAAAATAAAATAAAAAATTAGCCGGGTGTGGTGGCTCACGCCTGTCATCCCAGCACTTTGGGAGGCTGAAGTGGGTGGATCACGAGATCAGGAGATCGAGACCATCCTGCATCCTGGCTAAGTTGGTGAAACCTCATCTCTACTAAAAATACAAAAAATTAGCTGGGCGTGGTGGCAGGCATCTGTAGTCCCAGCTACTCAGGAGGCTAAGGCAAGGGAATGGTGTGAACCTGGGAGGCAGAGCTTGCAGTGAACCAAGATCACACCACTGCACTCCAGCCTGGGTGACAGAGCGAGACTCCATCTCAAAAAAAAAAAAAAATTAGGTTCTTTAGTTGCACTAGCTGTATTTCAAATACTTGATGGATACATGTGGCTAGTGGCTACCATAATGGATAACACAGATATGAAACATTTCCTTGTCATAGAAAGTTCTGTCGGATAGTGCTGGTCTGTAGCATATAAGATGGTATCTTAGTCTGCTTCAGCTGCTAAAACAGAATACCATAAATTGGGTAGCTTAAACAGTAGATTTGACCAGGCATGGTGGCTTATGCCTGTTTTCCTAGCACTTTGGGAGGCTGAGGCAGGTGGATCACTTGAGCTCAGGAGTTTGAGACCAGCCTGGGCAACATGGCAAAACTTTGTCTCTATAAAAATTAGCCAGGCATGGTGGTGCATGCCTGTAGTCCCAGCTACTTGGGAGGCTGAGGTGGGAGAATTGTTTGAATTCGGGAGGCAGAAGTTGCAGTGAGCCATGATTGCACCACTGCACTCCAGCCTGGACGACACAGTGAGACTCTGTCTGAAAGAAACAAAACAAAACAGAAAACAATAGCTATTTCTCACAGTTCTGGAGTCTGGAAGTGCAAGATCAAAGTGCTGGCAAATTATGTTTCTTAAAGAGGACCTGCTTCCTAGATTGGAAATGGCCATCTTCTCTCAGTATCCTCACATGGTAGGGAGAAAAGCAGCTCTAGTGTCTCTTCTTATAAAGGAACTAATGCCACCAGAGGGGCTCTGTTCTCATGATCTCATCTATACCTAATTCTCTCCTAAAGGCCACGCCTCCCAATATATCCTCACTTTGGGGGTTAGGGCTTTATCATATGAATTTTTTTTTTTTTTTTTTTTTTTTTTGAGACAGTGTCTCACTCTGTCGCCCAGGCTAGAGTACAGTAGCACAATCTCAGCTCACTGCAAGCTCCGCCTCCTGGGTTCATGCCATTCTCCTGCCTCATGCCCACCACCACACCCGGCTAATTTTTTGTATTTTTAGTAGAGACAGGGTTTTACCATGTCAGCCAGGATGGCCTCGATCTCCTGACCTCATGATCCACCTGCCTCGGCCTCCCAAAGTGCTGGGATTACAGGCATGAGCCACCGCGCCCGGCCTATCATATGAATTTTGAGGGAACACAAACATGCAGTCTGTAGCAGATGGTAATAGGCTCATATGTTGCACTTGTTGATGTAAATGTGATAGCTTGCTTTCTCTCCAAGGACAGATTTTTAAATATTTAAATACTAATAAATTTTCAGATTCTGTGAGAATTTTATAATTTATAGTTTCCAAACTTAAAATAATCTATAATCTATTTTGTCCTAACAATTACAAACATATTTTTTATTTCAGATTGTATATATTCCTACCACACAGAGATAATTACTGCTTTAAAAAGTTTTATTTTGTAATTTTATTTCACATATTGACATTAAATTTTTATTGACACATAATAATTGTACATATGGGTACAGTATGATGTTTCAATACATGCACTCAATGTGTAATGATCAAATTGGTAATCTGCGTAATTATTTCTTTGTAGGGAGAAAATTCACAATCGGTACTCTTCTGGCTGTTTTCAAATATATAATACATTATTGTTAACTATACTCATCCTACTATGCAATAGGACACCAGAACTTATTCCTGGGTTCTACATCTGTTTATTAAACCAACTAAGGATTGGAAATATTGGGAATAAAAATTTCATCTGTACTGAACATGTACAGACTTTTTTCTTGTCATTATTCCTTACACGATATAGTACAGTAACTATTTGCATGACATTTACTTTAGGTATTATGAGTGATCTAGAGTTGATATGAAGTATATGGGAGGATGTGCAAAGGTGATGTGCAAATACTATGTCATTTTATATCAGGGACTTGAGTGTTCTTTGTTATCCTCAGGAGATCCTGGAACTAGTCCCCCATGGATACTGAGGGATGACTGTATAGTCCTATCCTCATGGAACTTTCATTCTAATGAGGGAAGACTGACTATAAACAAAATATATATAATAGATAGTGGTAACTGCCATGGAGAAGTAACAAATGGGGCAGAGTGAGTTATACAGCTCCATTCTTAGAAACCTTGGAGGACTTTTCTTAGTTTATACTTGTGATGGGTTTCCTTTTGTCTCCTTTATTACATGGGACTCTGACATGTGCCCATAGCTAGGGTGGCAGTAGGATCTACCCGAAAAGCATCCTGTTGATACAGGACCACAGCATCCTGTTGTTCTCGAGCCTATAAAGAAAGCTAATGGTCTTGCTTCTCTTAACCGTGGCCTCCTACACTGTTTTTTGGATGATTGGCGATGTCTTAGATATTCTATTTCTTTGGAACTTTGAATGTACAACACTTTACTAGCAAATTATCAATGGAAGCAGAGCAAAAATGTACAGAGAAAACAGAACGCATAACTCTGATGGAATTGAAGCCATGAGGCAGCAGAACGCTTAAATAGGCAGAGTGGGAGAATTAGAGGGAATTTAATTGGGAGTAACAGAAGTAATAGTTAACAGAGACAGAATACTTGAGTGATATAATTGCAAAGCAGAGTTGGGAGCAACAGATGCTAAAGAGTAGTTGCTGTAGTTCCTCTTTGGGTTGTAGGAGCAGTTGTCATATTACTATATAGCTACTGAATGAAGAAGAGTTCTTAGGCCTGAATGAACAGCTCTTCTTAGTACTCTGTGTGACCCCATTTGACCTTTTCAGAAATCTCTAAGTAAATAAATAGTCCCTAAGGTAAATGAAGTTTTTCTCTGCTATTTTTTTGCTTGAGAGAGCTATAATTGTAAGAGACTTCTATTTCTGAACATTTTGGTGCTTGCCAATATTTGGTAATATTTATGTTTCCTGTATTTGTAATGAACATTCTTCTTCCTGTACATTATTTGTTAAATTACTGTTTAATGCATAGAAGTTCACCTTTTGTTGTATAAAATTGCCGCAGATTAATGTATACGCATTGGCAATGGGTAAATAGAATTTTTTACATTATTAAAAACTGAAGGATGCCCATGTAAGCAAAAAAAAAAAAAAAAAAAACCAAAAAAAACCCCTAACCCCTCAAACAATTTAAACCACAAAACATTTTATATGTACTTACTAGTTTATTCTGAGAATTTTCTAGCCTTCAAGAATTAAATTATACTGTAAAGTACAGTAGTGTACCCATTTGATATCCTTACTGGTGAATTAAGGGCCTTAATATAAAATTGCTTCAGATGTCTCTAATTTTTATAATGTTTAAATTAAAATATATTTAGAAAATTATGATACTACTAAGGCTATAGCTTGAGGACTAATCATAAAATGAATACATCCCTGTAATTGCTACCCAAATAGAAGAAGTAGAGTGTTACCAGTGTCAGAAACCTGTTTACCAGATATTACCCACAACCTTGTCATCTTGACTACTTGCGCCATAGATTACTTTTGCCTATATTTAAATATTACTTAAATGGGTGAATACAGCATATTTTTTTTTGTCTCGCTTCTTTCACTTGATTATATTTGTAAAATATATCCATACGGTTTATAACAAAAATTTGTACATTTCAATTGCTATACAGTGTGCTACTGTATGAATATACATCTACTTAGCTGTTTTCTGCCTATGGACATTTGACTTATTTCCAGTTTGGGGCGATTATAAGTAGTTTTTCTGTGAACATTCTTGTAGATGTCATTTGGAACATATATTTGCTTTTCTGTTGGGTATATACTTGGTAGTGGAATTGCAAGGTCATTGATTATGCGTACTTTCTGCTTTAGCAAGTATTTGTTTGTTTGTTTTTTTTTGAGACCGAGTCTCACTCTGTTTCCCAGGCTGGAGTGCAGTGGCACCATCTCAGCTCACTGCAACCTCTGTCTCCTGGGTTCAGTTCTTCTGCCTCAGCCTTCTGAGTAGCTGGGACTACAGGCATGAGCCACCACGCATGGCTAATTTTTGTGTTTTTAGGTTTTAGGGTTTTGCCATGTGGGCCAGGCTGGTCTCAAACTCATGAACTCAAGTGATTCACCTGCTTCTTCTTCCCAAAGTGGTGGAATTACAGGTGTGAGCCACTGCACCCACCCATTAGCAGGTATTTCTAATAGATTTTGAAAATGATTGTACCAATCTACCTTCCTACCCATAGTCCACAAAAGTTACCTTACATCTTTGCCAATACTTTGTGTTGTCAGCCTTTTAAATTTTAGTCATTTTGGTGGATATATAGTAGTATTTCATTGTAGCTTTATTTTGAATTTTTGTGATGCATGATGAGATTAGATAACTTCTTATAACATTATTGGGTATTTGGATATCCTTTCTCAAATGGATAAATCTTTTGGTCATTTTTCTGGTGGTTGCCTTTTTTTTTTTTTTAATACTATTTAATAGATTTTAAAAATATGGTGGATCTGGGGACTTTCATTGGTTAAATAGGAGGCACATATTCACTCACAATTTTTGGCTTTTTTTCCCACTGTTTGTGATGTCTTTTGATGAATAGAAGTTCCTAATTTTGATGAAGGTAACATTTGCGTTCTTTTTTTTTTTGGTTAGAATTATTTTGTTTTCTGTTTAAGAAAATTTTTCTTTAACCCCGTGTTGTCAATTTTATCTTCCAGAAGTTTAGATATATTACTTTTAAAAGTTAAGAATTAATGCCTACAGTGTACCTGGAATTGATTTTTATGTGTGTTGTAAAATACGGACAAAGATTTGTTATTTACAATGTCAAATTGAGTCAGCATCATTCATTGAAAAGACGACTTCTATCACTTTTGTCATAAATCAAGTGGCCTTTTTCTTGTCATATTGCACTGTCAAGGACCTCTATTATATGTTGAATAGAAGTGTTGAAAATAGGTTTTCTTATCTTGCTCCTGATGTCAGAGGATATGTTTTGAACATGTCAACATTAAGGAAGATATTTGTTACAGTTTTTTAAAAATGATACTCTTTATGAAATTAAAAACTTTTCCTTTACTTCCTAATTTGCCAGGAGGTTTTAAGAAATTATTAGTGAATATCCCAAGTTTAAATACAAATTTTATTGAAGTACAATTTATATGCAAGATCTTGCCATTCTTGTTTTTGTTTTTTTGTTTTTTTTTGAGACGGAATCTCGCCCAGGCTGGAGTGCAGTGGCCGGATCTCAGCTCACTGCAAGCCTCGCCTCCCAGGTTTACCGCCATTCTCCTGTCTCAGCCTCCCGAGTAGCTGGGACTACAGGCGCCCGCCACCTCGCCCGGCTAGTTTTTTGTATTTTTTAGTAGAGACGGGGTTTCACTGGGTTAGCCAGGATGGTCTCGATCTCCTGACCTCGTGATTCGCCCGTCTCGGCCTCCCAAAGTGCTGGGATTACAGGCTTGAGCCACCGCGCCCGGCCGATTTTGCCATTCTTCAGGGCTTGACTTGAATGCTTTGATATTTGCATACACTTGCTTAAGTATCACTGAAAACAAATATACCCATCTCCTCAGAAAGTTCTCTTGATTCCTTTTCGTTCCATGTCCCTCCTCCCGTAGAGGCAAGTACTTTAAAATTTTTATTGCCATAATATTTTCCTATTTTTTGACTTTATGTAATTGGGATTATATCATGTATAGTGTGTATCTTTTTTGTTTTACTCAATAAAATGTTTATGATGTTTATCCATGTATTTCATTGCATGAATATACCAAATGTACAAATTATATATACAACGTGTAAAGTGTACAATTGATTGATTAATTGAGACGGAGTCTCACTCTGTTGCCCAGGCTGGAGTGCACTGGCACGATCTTGTCTCACTGCAACCTCCGCCTCCCGGATTCAAGAAGTTCTCTTGCCTCAGCCTCGCTAGTAGCTGGGATTACAGACACTTGTCTCCATGCCTGGTTAATTTTTTTGTACTTTCAGTAGAGATAGGGTTTTGCCACTTTGGCCAGGTTAATCTCAAACTGCTGGCCTCAAGTGATCTGCCCGTCTCCAAAGAACTGGGATTACAGGCGTCAGCCATTGTGTCTGGCCAAGTGTACAATTTAGATTATTGTTTTCAGCTTTTGGACATAATGAATAAGGCTGCTTTGAACATTTTCGTATGAGCCTTTTTGTGAGCTATGAACCTACCTAGGAATAGAACTGCTGAGTCATAGCATAGGTACGTGTTTACCTTTATATGAAACTGCCAAACAGTTCTCCAACCTATTTTTTTATCTTACACTTTACCAGTTGTGTATGAGAATTCTAATTGCTCCACATTCTTGACAATATTTGATATTGTCAGTATCTTTGATTTAACCATTTTAGTGGGTGAGTATAACATGATACCTTGTGTTTTTTTGTTTTTGCATTTCACAAATGATTAATGATGTGAAGCACCTTTTAATGTTTTTTGTAGAGCACTTGAATATATTTTGTGAAATATATATGTTTTTATACTTTTAGTGGGTTGTTGGTCTTTTTATTCTTTTTTTTTTTGTAATTAATGTATTTTAGGAGATACCCATACACACATAGCAATAATCTTTTGCATTACAAATATTTTCTCCTACTCTCTAACTGGTCTATTCATTTCCTTTTTTTCTTTTCTTTTTCTTTTTTTTGAGACTGAGTTTCCCTTTTGTTCCCCAAGCTGGAGTGCAATGGCATGATCTCAGCTCACTGTACCCTCCGCCTCCTGGGTTCAAGCGATTCTCCTGCCTCAGCCTCCCGAGTAGCTGGGGTTACAGGTGTGTGCCGTCACGCCCAGCTGATTTTCTGTATTTTTAGTAGAAACAGGGTTTCACCATGTTAGCTAGGCTGGTCTCAAGCTCCTGACTTCAGGTGATCTGCCCGCCTCTGCCTCCCAAAGTGCTGGGATTATAGGCGTGAGCCACCGCGCCTGGCCTTATATTCTTATTGTTGTCTTTTGATATGTTTTATCAGATGCCTGAATTACTTTTCTTCCTTTATGCTGGATTTTTAGAAAGTCACATGAATTGATTTGAATATTAAATCTGTCTTGCTTTCCTGGAATACATTTTACATGATTGTGATATCTTTTCCTTTTATATATATTGCTGGGTTCCATTTGCTAATATTTTGTTTGGAGTATTTTGTATCTGTGTTCATGAGAGGTAGATATAGTTTGCTGTTTCTAGCTTTTGGAAACATATGTTTAGATCATTGATTGAAACAGTTTTCTATAATATATGTACTCAACTCCATAAATTTTCTATTAAATAGCTTTAGGTACATGTCACAAGTTCTAATTCATTGTGTTTTCATTATCATTCAGTTAACTTTTTCTAATTTCTATTGTGTTTTTTTCCTTTGATCTGAGGATTACTTGTAGGTATCTTGCTTTATTTTCAAACATTCAGCGGTTTTCAGATTATTTTTGAAAATTTATTTGTAACGATTCCACTAGGATTAGAGAACATATTCTATATGATTTTAGGTTTTTGACATTTATTGAGACTTGATTTACAGATTTGCATATGTCAGTTTTTTAAACATTATTTGTATACTTGAATGCATTTTTTGTTGTGCATCCAACATAGGTAAATTAAGTTTATCGTGTTGTTCTAATCTTCTCTATCCTTATTGATCTTTAAAAATTCGCTGGTAGTATCAGTTACTGGAAAAGAGATGTTAAAATCTCCCAGTGTGATTGTAGATTTGCCTGTTTCTCCTTTTAGTTTTGTAATTTTTTGCTTTATGTATTTGGAGGAATGTCACTAGGCACGAGCACACTTAGAATTATTGTATCTGCCTGGTAGATTTCCCCATTTGTTATTATGAATTTTTTTTTTTAAATCTTCAACTTTTATTTTAAGTTCTGCGGCTACATGTGCTGGATGTGCAGGTTTGTTATGTAGGTAAATGTGTGCCATAGTGGTTTGCTGCACCGATTATCCCATCACCTAGGTATTAAGCCCAGCATCCATTAACTATTCTTCCTGATGCTCTCCCCCTGCCACCCAGGCCCCAATGTGTGTTGTTCCCCTACGTGTGTTGTTCCCCCACATGCCCGTGTGTTCCCATCATTCAGCTCCCACTTATAAGTGAGAACATGCAGTGTTTGGTTTTCTGTTTCTGCATTTGTTTGCTGAGGATAGTGGTGAAAGTTCCTTTTTATCTCCAGTAATGTTCCTTTATTTTTTTATTATTATTATTATTATTATTTTGAGATGGAGTCTCGCTCTGTCACCCAGGCTGGAGTGTAGTGGTGCAGTCTGGGCTCACTGCAAGCTCTGCCTCCCGGGTTCACACCGTTCTCCTGCCTCAGCCTCCTCCCGAGTAGCTGGGACTACAGGCATGCGCCACCACACCCGGCTAATTTTTTTGTATTTTTAGTAGAGACAGGGTTTCACCATGTTAGCCAGGATGGTCTCGAGCTCCTGACCTTGTGATCCGCCTGCCTCGGCCTCCCAAAGTGCTGGGGTTACAGACTTGAGCCACTGCGCTCGGCCTATTTTATTATTTTTTATTTTTAGGTTTTGAGACAGAATCTTACTCTATTGCCCAGGCTGGAGTGCAGTGGCATGATCTCAGCTCATTGCAACCTCCACCTCCCAGATTCCAGTGATTCTCATGCCTAAGCCTTCTGAGTAGCTGGGATTACAAGTGTGCGCTACCACGCCTGGCTAATTTTTTTTATTTTTAGTAGAGACAGGGTTTCGCTATATTGACCAGGCTGGCCTCAAGTGATCCACTTGCCTTGGCCTCCCACAATGCTGGGATTACAGATGTGAGCCTTGGCACCCATCCTCATTCCTTGATTTTTTTTTTTTTTTTTTTTTTTTTTTTTTTTTAGATGGAGTTTCACTCTTGTTGCCCAGGCTGGAGTGCAATGGCGTGATCTGGCTCACCACAACCTCCGCCCTCTCAGGTTCAAGCGATTCTCCTGCCTCAGCCTCCTGAGTAGCTGGGATTACAGGCATGCGCCTCCACGCCCAGCTAGTTTTTTTTTGCTTTTTTAGTGGAGATGGGGTTTCTCCATGTTTGTCAGGCTGGTCTCAAATTCCTGACCTCAGGTGATCCGCCTACCTCAGCCTCCCAAAGTGCTGGGATTACAATATGAGCTACTGTGCCCGGTCTGCATTAATTTTTAATATTATGTTTTCTCTTCTCTGTCAGTTTGTTAGTTTATTGTCTTTTACTATTCTTTTAGTCGTTAGCCTAAAGATTACAACTTAACAAAGTCTGTTAAAATTAGTACTTCCCAGTCAATACAAAGACTTTGGATTATTAACTACACGTAACTGCATTTACTCCCTCCTGCCGTTTTGCTGCTGTTCTCACATATAGTTGTCCCCTTGGTATAGGCAAGGATCCCTGTCTGTATTCAAATTTGTGCATACCCAAGTCCTGCAGTTGGTCCTGAGGAATCCACCTGTGGGAAAAGCCAGCCTTTTGTATATGCAAGTTTTGCATCCTGTGAATACTATAGTGAATACTATATACAATGTTTTATTGTTTCTTTTTTCTTTGTCTTCTTTTTTTTTTTTTTTTTTCTGAGATGGAGTCTCACTCTGTCAGCCAGGCTGGAGTGCAGTGGAGCAATCTTGACTCATTGCAACCTCTGCCTCCCAGGATCAAGCAATTCTCCTGCCTCAGCCTCCCAAGTAGCTGGGACTACAGGTGCATGCCAGCACACCTGGCTAAGTTTTTGTATTTTTAGTAGAGACGGGGTTTCACCACGTTAGTCAGGATTGTATTGATTTCGACCTTGTGATCCACCTACCTCGGTCTCCCAAACTGTGGCATGAGTCACCGTGCCCTGCCTTTTCTTCTTTTTTTTAGAGATTGGGTCTTGCTCTTTTACGTAGGCTGGAGTGTAGTGATGCGATCATAGCTCATTGCATAACTGGGATTATGAGCACGAGCCACTGTTCCTGGCAGAATACTGTATTTTTGATCTGTATGTGGTTGAGAAAAATCAGTGTAAAAGTGGACCCGTGCAGTACAAACCTGTGTTGTTCAAGGGTCCTCTTTACTTTTACATATTGGTATATGCATTTTAAACCGTTCATATGGTATTGTTATTTTATGCAGTCAGTATTCATAACTTATTTGTTCATTTACTTGTATATTCTCCCTTTCTGTTATTCTTCGTGCCATACTCTGTACTTTTATTGGGGATCATTTTCTTTCTACCTGGAGAATTCTGTGTAATATCTCTTTTAAAGCAAGTCAACTGTTGACAAATTCTGTTAGTTTTAGTTTTTCTGAAAACATCTTTATTTTGCCTTTATTTTAAGTGATTCTGTAATTCTAGCTACTCACTTATTTCTTGACCTCCTTATTTAAAATATTTATCCCTGTCCTCTTACCTTCCTAGCTTTATTTCCCCCACATACTTACTACCATTTTTTCATATAATGTATTTTACTTGTTTATTAGCTTAGTATTGATTTTGTGAGGAAAGGCTCACCATAGTTGGCAGGTTGGATCTTCAGCAGCAACAACAGTTAGGTCAAGTTACGAGTTGCTGTTGGGCTCATCTATAACTTCTGTTGATGCCACCATGACGATTTCATTTACAAGCCTATTAACAGTGGGGTGGATGATGTCAGCCAAACTGACCAAGTCACTTTGCATGGTTATTCATTGCCTTTTTTGAGGTTGATGCTTTCTGGGATTAGCTTGTGACCCAAAAAGCTTCATACTTGTCCCCTTTCATATGTCTATCTACATGCATCTTCTCCTCATCTCCTTGTCTCAATCTCCTGTTCTTTTATAGGGTTTATCTCTCATTTTCTGGGAAGGTTGTATCTTACCAGTGTGTGTGCTCCTTCTTGCTCACCTGATTGAATTAATGTGATATTTAGACCATGGATCAACATGAATTTCTTTGGATTGTTCATATGCCTTGGGACTCTAAAGGCTGGAAAATTAATAATAGCCTTGATTCATGCATGTAAATGTATGCTGTTGTTAGTTGGATGTGACTGTCAGCTGCTCTTAGTCCTCCTTAATAGGGGCAGAAAAAATGCTTCATGAGATCAATGACTGCATACCGCTTATCTGACAGAGACCAATAACCCCGTCTTTATATGCTGCCAAAGAGACTCTGGATTTCACATTATAGTCTTTAATTGGTGATTTATCACTCTCACCCTTTCATTGTTTTTCTCCGTTGCATTGACTGCTCCTAGCAACAGCTATCCAATTCCTAGTCCTTTTAATTACTTCTGTGTACTTCACAAATGCCTGAAATATTGCACCTGCCGTGGCTTCTCTTTCACCAACAAAAGTTTCAGCAATTGTGGTTGCCCTGCTGTGGCATGTTAGGGACTATGTGCCACCAGTAATGGGTTTCTCATTGCTAGCCGGTTTTTGATTGATACAGCATCAAATTCTCATTGGGAGTCAAAACTTCATAGGACCACTTTTGGTATCAACTCTCCCAGGTCAGGTTTCCCAAAAACACACTTGGAAATGTCTGTGTTTGCATGACAGAAGTTTATATTGGGGAGTGTTTCTGGGGTCAATCCCCGTGAGAGAGGGTACAAGGGAAACAGCATTAGGAAGATGGGGAAATTGAATTGCCATGTAGTTGCCATAGTAGCAACAACTGTTCCACAGGGAGATCTGAAGGTAGAATAACCCCTCTGAGATATTCCAGGAATAGACTGTTCTACTGTATATTGGTCAGTCATTGAATGTGGGCTGTTTTGGGGTGGTATAATAGTGTAACCTTTGGTAAGGGAATTGCAACTCAGGGAAATTCCTGAGGGTTCAGCTATTAGCCATCAATAGGCAAAATCCCAGAGGCTAGGAGAATGAGCACTTCACTTCTGAAGGGGGAGTTCTGGGTAGCACACCACTGTTTTCACTACAGCCACAATGGCAACATTAGTTTTAGTGGAGTGGTGAGGGTGGAAAGATATCGTAGTGCTAGACAATTAAAGGAGGAGATGACGAGGCTTGAAAACTTGTTCAAACAGCTTAGCTGTGAAGGGGAGGAGAGAGAGAAGATAGTTGGTAGAAGTTCCTGAGGAGACTGGGAGAGATGAGATCCAGGATATAAGTATGATTTGCCATGGGCTGGAAGAGGTTCATTTCTACCATTGTAATGAAAGAGGAGGAGGAAGAAAGTTCAAGTAAAGATAAATTTATAAGGATAATGAGAGGAAGTTGAGGCAGTTCTTGTTTCTTCTGAGAAAGAGCCAGAAGATTCAACAGCTGAAAGAGGGAGAGTTGGTTGGGTTGGAGACATAAGGTAATTAGAGAGATTTTAATAGATTGTAGTGGAGAGTGGAAAGAGAGAACTACCAGAATAGCCAGTGGTTGGTTGGTTGGTTGTTTTTTTTTTTTTTTTTTTTTTTTTTTTTTTTTGTGACAGAGTTTTGCTCTTCTTGCCCAGGCTGGAGTGCAGTGATGCAATCTCAGCTCACTGCAACTTCTGCCTCCCAGGTTCAAGCAATTCTCCTGGCTTTACCTCCCAAGTAGCTGGGATTACAGGCACCTGCTACCATGCCCGGCTAATTTTTTGTATTTTTGTTAGAGACAGGGTTTCACCATGTTGGCCAGGCTGGTTTTGAACTCCTGATCTCAGGTGATCCATCTGCCTCAGCCTCCCAGAGTGTTGGGATTATAGGCGTGAGCCACCTCGCTCGGCTGCCCGTGGGTATTTAGAATGCATTTGAGGTTGATGTTCCTGATTTTGTGAAATTATCAATTTGTGCATTTGTGTAACATTTTTTTTTCTGGCAATACTTACTGTAGTAAAATTATAAACATTGTGCTCAGTATCTTACCAATTTTCCTTTTCTTTTTGTACAGCCACCAGATCAAGTCATTACAGTATAGTAACACAGGAGACATGATTCTTGTTGTATCTGGAAGCTCTCAGGCCAAGGTGATTGACAGAGATGGTTTTGAGGTAATGGAATGTATAAAAGGAGACCAGTATATTGTAGACATGGCCAACACCAAGGTAAGCATTAAACAGAAAATTTTAATGAATTAAATTAATTCAGCACACATTTATTAACAACTATTTGACTTATCATGTAATAATTCACCCCAAAAGTTAGTGTTATAAAACAATAGCAATTTATTTGTTCTCACAATTGTGTGGATTGGCTGGGAAGTTCTGCTTCATACAGTATCAGCTGGAGCACTAGGATGGCTATAAGATACAAAATGGGCCCAGATGGTTTGCAGTCGATGTCCTGCTCCATGGCATCTCTCTCTGTCTTTGCCTCTTCCTTACTTCTGCCCCACCCCTTCCCTTCTTGCTGGCACTCTCTCTCTCTCTCTCTCTCTCTCTCTTTTTTTCTCTTGCCACATGTCTAGTTTGGGTCTTTTTACAGTGTCTTAGTAGGTATATTAGTCTGTTCTCATGCTGCTAATAACGACCTGTTTGATACTGGATAATTTATAAAGGAAAGAGGTTAATTGACTCACAGTTCTACATGGCTGGAGAGGCCTCACGATCATGGAGGAAGGCGAGGAGGTGCAAAGTCATGTCTTACATGGTGGCAGGCAGGAGAGAGCATTTGCAGGGGAACTCCCATTTATAAAACTATCAGATCTCATGAGACTTATTCACTACCGTGAGAATAGCATGGGAGAAACTGCCTCCGTGATTCAATTATCTCCACCTGGCCCTGCCCCTGACACATGGGAATTATTACAATTCAAGATGAGATTTGGGTGGGAACACAACCAAACCATATCATTCTGCCCTGGCCCCTCCCAAATCTCATGTCCTCACATTTCAAAACCAATCATGCCTTTCCCAAAGTCCCCCAAACTCTTCTTTCAGCATTAACTCAAAAGTCCATAGTCCAAAGTCTCATCTGAGACAAGGCAAGTCCCTCCCACCTATGAGCCTACAAAATCAAAAGCAAGTTAGTTGCTTTCTAGATACACAGGAATACAAGCATTGGGTAAATACTCCCATTCCAAATGGGTGAAAGTAGCCAAAGCAAAAGGGCTATAGGCCCCATGCAAGTCCAAAATCCAGCAGGCAAATCTTAAAGCTCCAAAATGACCTCCTTTGACTCTATGTGTCACATCTGGGTGATGCAAGAAGTGGGTTCCCATGGTCTTGGGCAGCCCAGCCCCTGTGGCTTTGCAGGTTACAGCCCCCTTTCTGACTGCGTCGAGTGTCTGCAGCTTTTCCAGGCACACAGGGCAAGCTGTCAGTGGATCTACCATTCTGGGGTCTGGAGGATGGCGGCCCTTGTCTCAGAGCTCTACTTGGCAGTACCCCAGTGGGGACTCTGTGTGAGGGCTCCAACCCCATATTTCCCTTCGACACCGTCTTACCAGAGGTTCTCCATGAGGGCCCCGCCCCTACAGCAAACTTCTACCTGGATTTCCAGACGTCTCCATACATCTTCTGAAATCTAGGTGGAGGTTCCCGAATCTTAATTCTTGACTTCTGTGCATCTTCAGGCTCTACACTACCTGGAACCTGCCAAGTCTTGAGACTTGCACCCTCTGAAGCCATGGCCTGAGGTGTACAAGGGCCCGTTTTACCTATGGCAGGAGCAGCTGGGATGCAGGGCACCAAGTTCTTAGGCTGTACACAGCAGGGGATCCTGGACCCACAAAAGCATTTTTTCCTTCTAGGCCTCCAGGCCTGTGATGGGAGGGTCTGCTGTGAAGATCTCTAACATGCCCTGGAGACGTTTGCCCCATTGTCTTGGTGATTAACATTTGGCTCCTCATTACTTAGGCAAATTTCTACAACCCAATCTCCTCAGAAAATAGGTTTTTCTTTTCTGTTGCATCATCAGGCTACAAATTTTCTGAACTATTCTCTGCTTCTTCTTGAATGCTTTGCAGTTTAGAAGTTTCTTCTGCCAGATACCTTAAATCATCTCTCTCAAGTTCAAAGTTCCACAGATCTCTAGGGAACTCTAGAAAAAAAATTATGATTTTCACTCTTTTCCCCCTATCTTGTGCCCTTTTCTAATACAGGGGCACAATGCCTCCAGTGTCTTTGCATAGTGAGAGTGACTTTACTCCATTTCCCAACAAATTCCTCATCTCCATCTGAGACCACCTCAGCCTGGACCTCCTTGTCTGTATCACTATTAACATTTTGGTCAAAGCCATTCAACAATTCTCTAGGAAGTTCCAAACTTTCCCACATTTTCCTGTCCTCTTCTGAGCTTTCCAAACTGTTCCAGCCTCTCCTTGTTACCCAGTTGCAAAGTTGCTTCCACATTTTCGGGTATCTTTACAGCAGCACCCCATTTTACTGGTACCAATTTATTGTATTAGTCTGTTCTCACACTGCAGATAAAGACATATCTGAGACTGGGTAATTTATAAAGGAAAGAGGTTGAATTGACTCACAGTTCTGCATGGCTGGGGAGGCCTCACAATTATGGTGGAAGGTGAGGAGGTACAAAATCATGTCTCACATAGCAGCAGGCAAGAGAGAGTATGTGCAGGGGAACTCCCATTTATAAAACCATCAGATCTCATGAGACTTATTCACTACCACGAGAACAGTATGGGGGGAACCATCCCTATGGTTCATTTATCTGCACCTGGCCCTGCCCTTGACACATGGGAATTATTGCAATACAGGGTGAGATTTGGGTGGGGACACATCCAAACCATATCAGTAGGTTTTGACTTCTTACTTGATTGCTAGGTTGCATGGAGGACAAACATGAAAATTAATTAAGTAGCTTAATATCTGGCTTCAAATCTTTGGATCAGAGGGCCAGCTCAAATTTGCAGGGAGGGGAGGTAGATCCCACCATTTTATGGGTGAATGGCAAAATCAAACAGAAATTATATAGGATGGGGAATATTGATTCAGGCATCTTTGGAAACATTCTCTTCAGTTAATTTTTGTGCTAGGCTTTAGGTCAAGAAGGGGAGAGACAGCTGACATGCTGTGGTACACATCTGTAGTTCTAGCTACTTGGAAAGCTGAGGCAGGAGGATTGCTTGATCCCAGGAGTTTGAGGTTGTAGTGTGTGATGATCGTGCTTGTGAATAGCCACTAGCCACTGAACTCCAGCTTGGGCAACACTGAGACACCCTGTATCTTAATTTCAGAAAAAAAAAGGAAAGAAAGTGATCTCAGTTTTTAATGTAAATATTTTTAATGGGATAATGATATTTTAAAATTAATGTATAGTATATATCATTTAACTATAGGTCAATAATTTTATAAAACTTAAGGTACGAAAAACATTTATTTTTGCTAACATTTCTGTGAGTTGACTGTTCTTGGCTTGGTGAGGCTCCAGGCTACAGATAGAGTCTAGGTATGTTTTCTGTGTGTTTGTTCCCCCTTGGATCAGTGGACTACATGAGGATGTGTTTTTGTCACAGTGATAGAATCACAAGGAAACTCCAGTTCAGGAAGTACATTTTAAGCCATTGCTTGTATCATGTCCACTAACATTCAGTCAGTCAAAACATATACCTTGTCCATGGCTAACATTGATAGTATAGATAAATATACCTGATCTCTAGCAAGAGGAACTGCATTGTCTTGGGGAAAGGTTGTAGATACAGGGAGGGGTGATGGTTTGGGAACAATAATGTAGTCTGTCACAAACATATTAAAGTGTAACTGGATATGGTTGATGCAGAATTTTGAGCCTTTAATTCTGATTTTTATTCTTTTCCCCCTATCTAGTACCCTTTTCTAATACAGTAATTCTCATGATTTTTGTCTGAATTGAAATCTTCTGTGAGATTAGATTGTCTATGAAAATACAGTCGATCCTCTTTATTTGCAGCTTTTGTATTTGTGAACTGACCTACTATTTTTTGTAATCCCCAAATCAGTACTCATAGCACTTTCATAGTCATGTGCTTGCACAGAGTGACAAAGAATTTGAGTTTGAACAGGGTGATATTCTGCCTTCTTTTTCAGCTCTCATACAATAGCCAGGTATCCTTTTTGTTGTCTATTTAATGCCATGCTTTTCCTATTTTTGTACAGTTTGTTGGTTGGTTTGCCCTTTAAATTAGCCCCCAAGCATAGTGCTGAAGTGCTGCTTAGCAATTCATAAGTCCGAGAAGTCTGTGATGTGCCTTACAGAGAAAATACATGCATTAAATAAACTTCATTCAGGCATGAATGCTGTAGTGCCATTGGGTGTGAGTTCAATGTTAATGAATCAACAATATGTATTATTTATTTATTTATTTAATTTTTTTTTTTTTTTTTTTTTTTGAAGATAGAGTCTCACTCTGTTGCTCAGGCTGGAGTGCAGTGGTGCAGTCTTGGCTCACTGCAACCTCTGCCTCCTGGGTTCAAACGATTCTCCTGCCTTAGCCTCCTGAGTAGCTAAGACTACAGGCATGTGCCACCATGACTGGCTAATTTTTTTTCTTTTTTTTTGTATTTTTAGTAGCGATGGGGTTTCACCATGTTGAACAGGCTGGTCTCAAACTCCTGACCTCAAATGATCCGCCTGCCGTGGCTTCCCAAAGTGCTGGGATTACAGGCGTTAGCCACTGCGCCTAGCCAACAATATATATTAAATAAGCACACATACAACAAAATTAGGTGTTGGTAAGTTTACAAAAATGTGACCAGTGGCTTGCTGAAACCTAACTTTTTATTTACTAATTCAGTGTTCATGGAACTTTATAGACCGTAGCTACACTGAATAATGAGAATCTGCTGGAATCTTTTTAGGTGCTGTAGATGAACCATTGGATCAAATTATTATAGTATGTTTCAGACTGCTCTATGTTGAACCCTAGTGAAGTGCCTCTCAAACCCTAATAAGGATCACAATCTCATGTCCTTTCTTTTGTTATTGAATGCCCAGTATGTGTTAGCGATTCAAACAAAGTTCAAATATAATTTTTTTTTTTTTTTCTTTGAGACAGAGTCCAGCTCTGTCACCCAAGCTGGAGAGTGCAGTGGCATGATCTCGGCTCAGTACAACCTCCGCCTCCTGGGTTCAAGCGATTCTCCTGTCTCAGCATCCTGAGTAGCTGGGATTACAGGTGCCCGCCACCACGCTTGGCTAATTTTTGTGTTTTTAGTAGAGACAGGGTTTTGCCAGGTTGTTCAGGCTGGTCTCGAATTCCTGACCTCATGTGATCTGCCTGTGTTGGCCTCCTAAAGTGCCGGGGTTAGAGGTGTGAGCCACCATGCCTGGCCTTGACTTTTTAATAATAACCTTTCTGACTGGTGTGAGATGGTATGCCATTGTGGTTTTGATTTGCATTTCTCTAATGATCAGTGATATTGAGCTTTTTTTCATATGCTTGTTGGCTGCATGTATGTCTTCTTTTTAAGTGTCTCTTTATGTTCTTTGCCCATTTTCTAATGAGATTTTTTTTTCTTGTAAATTTGTTTAAGTTCCTTATCGGTGTTGGACATTAGATCTTTGTCACATGCATTGTTTATAAAAATTTTCTCCCATTCTCTACGTTGTCTGTTAAAGTGTCTTTTGCTGTGCAGAAGCTTCAAGAAGAAAGGAATCCGACTGGTTCTGTGTCTGTCTCTTTTGGCATTCTTAGACTTATGTAGTCATCCATATAGAAAGATGACTAGAAAAGTAGGACAAGAATAGCAGAAATCTACATAAAAATGTAGGAAATTAAAATTAATTACCAGCATACAAAAAACTGCTATAACTCACCCCTCCTTGCCAAATATTCTCTCTTTTGACGTTGAAATCATGGCTTATATGTACTTTCTCCATTTCTCAGATGTAAATATAATTAATTGACTGTTTATTTGTCTAGGAAGTGTTACTGATATCTTAATTGTAGTCATTGGCTTGAATGATGGGTTTTGGTAATTCAACTACTATTACTTGAAAGTAGTACATTTCATAGGATACTGTTATAAAATCTTTTTAACCTCTTTTCTGATTCCAGGAGTAATTAGTAATCGTGGTTTACTGGAAAATTCAGTGAATAGGGTGTTAAAGATAGCAATTTATTAATACTGTATCTAATCTATCATGATAAAATATACTTCATATATAAACAGGCCCTCCTAATTATATTGTTAAATTGTTATATTATTAAATTTGTATCTGTATTCTTTATATCATTTATATGTTTATGTGTGTATATATGAAATATATGTATGTATTTTTTTTTTTTTTTTGAGAAAGTATCTAGTTCTGTCACCAGGCTGGAGTGCAGTGGCGTAATCTCAGCTCACTGCAACCTCTGCCTCCTGGGTTCAAGTGATTCCCCTGCCTCAGCCTCCCAAGTAGGTGGGACTACAGCCTCCCAAGTAGCTGAGACTACTTTTATTGAAATGTACAATATAACACCACCATGCCTGGCTAATTTTTTGTATTTTAGTAGAGGTGGGGTTTCACCATGTTGGCTAGGATGGTCTCGATCTCTTGACCTTGTGATCCGCCTGTCTCAGCCTCCCAAAGTGTTGGGATTACAGGCGTGAGCCACCGCGCCTGGCCTATATGTATGTATTTTGAAAGAATACTTACAGGTTCCACTTATACCCACTTATAGGTGAGAACATGCAGTATTTGGTTTTCTGTTACTGTGTTAGTTTGTATAGGATAATGTCCTTAGGATACATCCATGTTGCTGTGGAGGACGTGGTCTCATTCTTTCTTCATGGCTGCATAGTATTCCATGATGTATATATGCCATACTATTTGGTACTATGCTGCTTACCTGGGCGATGAAATAATCTGTATGCCAAAGCCTTGTGACATGCAATTTACCTGTATGACAAACCTGCACATATACTCTGGAACCTAAAATGAGTGAAAAAAAGATACTTTACCTATCCTCTGCAACAAAATAATATCAATACATGAAAAACAACATAAGAAAACTATATGAAATTTTAGATAAATGTTTATCTGCTATCTAGTTTAAGGAAGATAACTGTCCAAGCATAGAAGTTATCAAAATTAAAAGGCAGACTACAAACAGGGAAAAGTAATACAGGGTTAATATACTTAATCTATACATGTTGTGCTTGAAAAAGAATGAGATGGACCTGGTATATTGACATGGTAAGAAATCTGAAACTAAAATAGGCATCCACAATTAAAACAACAAAACTATATATTATGCTACTGTATAATAATAAATTTTGTAAAAAAGAGTACTTGTAGGGGTATAGAAATACATACTGGTCTATGACCCAGTGCATTATTGGGCAAGTATTTACACTCATACCTTAAACAATTTTTTGTTTTTAATTTTTGTGGGTTTTGTTGTTGTTGTTTGTTTGTTTGTTTTTGTTTTTTTGAGATGGAGTCTCAGTCTGTCACCCAGGCTGGAGTGCAGTGGTGCGATCTCAGTTCACTGCAACCTCTGCTTCCCGGGTGCAAGCTATTCTCTTGCCTCAGCCTCCTGAGTAGCTGGTGATTACAGGTGCGCTCCACCATGCCCGGCTAAGTTTTGTGTTTTTAGTAGAGATGGGGTTTCACCACGTTGGTCAGGCTGGTCTTAAACTTCTGACCTCGTGATCTGCCCACCTCAGCCTCCCGAAGTGCTAGGATTACAGGCATGAACCACTGTGCCCAGCCCAGTAGGTGTATATATTTATGGTGTACCTGAAGTGTTGTCTTTTGAGACAGGGGCTTGCCCTTTTGCCCAGGCTACAGTGCAGTGTCCTGCTCCTCCTATGCTCAAGCTGTTCTCCCACCTTAGCCTCCCGAGTAGCTGGGACAATTGGTATGCACCATCATTCCAAACGAATTAAAAAAAAAATTTTGTGTATGCATGGAGGCGATGTCTCAATATGTTGCCCATGCTGGTCTCGAACTCCTGGGTTCAAGCTATCCTCCTACCTTTGCCTCCCAAAGTGCTGGGATTATAGGTGTGAGCCACCATGCCCAGCCCATCAGTTATTTTGACACAGGCATGCAATGCATAATAATCACATCAGGGTAAATGGGTTATCCATCACATCAAGCATTTATCCTTTGTGTTACTAAAAACCCAATTATACTCTAAGGTATTTTGAAATGTATAATAAATTACCATTGAATGTTGTCACCCTGTTGCACTATCAAATACTGTATCTTATTCATTCCATCTAACTATATTTTCTACCTATGGAAACCATCCCCAGCCAGGCGCGGTGGCTCACGCCTGTAATCCTAGCACTTTGGGAGGCCAAGGCGGGTGAGTCACCTGAGGTCAGGAGTTCAAGACCAGCCTGGCCAACATGGTGAAACCCCATCTCTACTAAAAATACAAAAATTAGCTGGGTGTGGTGGCGGGTGCCTGTAATTCCAGCTACTCGGGAGGGAGGCTGAGTCAGGAGAATCACTCGAACCTGGGATGCAGAGGTTGCGGTGAGCCGAAATCACGCCATTGCACTCCATCCTGGGAGACAACAGCAAGACCCCGTCTTAAAAAAGAAAAAAAAAAAAAAAAAAGAAACCATCTCCATTCCCCCATCCCCCCACTACCTTTCCCAGCCTCTGGTAGCTATCATTCTACTTTACATCTTTGTGAGTTCAGTTGTTTTAATTTTTATATGAGTGAGTACCTGAGAAATTTGTCTTTATTTGCCTGGCTTATTTCACTTAACATAATGACCTTCAGTTCTGTCCATATTGTTGGCAATGACAGGATTTCATTCTTTTTTATGGCTGACTAGTTCTCCATTGTCTATATGTACCACATTTTCTTTATCCATTTTTCTGTGGATGGACACTTAGGTTGCTTCCAAATCTTGGCTATTCTGAATAGTGCTGCAGTAAATATGGGAGTGCAGATATCTCTTCAATATACTGATTTCTTTTCTTTTGAGTATATACCTAGTGTGGGATTGCTGGATCATATGGTAGTTCTATCTGTAGTTTTTTGAGGAACTGCCATACTCTTCTCCATAGTGATTGTACTAATTTACGTTCCTAACAACAGTGTACGAGGGTTACCTTTTCTTCACATTCTTGCCAGCATTTGTTATTCCATCTTTTGGATAAAAACTTTTTTAACTGGTATGAGATGATATATCATTGTAGGGTTTTTTTTTTTTTTTGAGATGGAATCTCACTCTGTTGCCCAGGCCTAGAGTGCAGTGGTGTGAGTTTGGAACCTCTGCCTCCTGGGTTCAAGTTATTCTCCTGCCTCAGCCCCCTGAGTTTCCAGGATTACAGGTGCCCGCCACCATGCCTGGCTAATTACTTTTTGTATTTTTAGTAGAGACAGGGTTTCACCATGTTGGCCAGGCTGGCTTCGAACTCCTGACCTCATATGATCCCCCCGCCTCAGCCTCCCAGAGTGCTGCGATTACAGGTATGAGCCACTGTGCCCGGCCTTATTGTAGTTTTGATTTGCATTTCTCTGATGATCTATGATGTTGAGCACCTTTTCATATACCTGTTTGCCATTCGTATGTCTTCTTTTGAGAAATGTCTACTCAAATATATTGCCCTTTTAAAAACTGGATTTTTAGATTTCTTTTTCTATAGAGTTGTTTGAGCTCCTTATATATTCTGGTTATTAATCCCTTGTCAAATGAGTAGTTTGCAAATATTTTCTCCCATTCAGTGGGTTGTCTCTTTACTTTGTTCATTGTTTCCTTTGCTGTGCAAAAGCTTTTTAACTTGATATGATCCCATTTGTCTATTTTTGCTTTGGTTGTCTGTGCTTGTAGGGTATCACTCAAAAAATCTTTGCCCAGACCAATGTCTTAGAGAGTTTCCCCAATGTTTTCTTTTAATAGTTTCATAGTTTTAGGTCTTAGACCTAAGTCTTTAATCCATTTTGATTTGATTTTTGTATATTCCAAAAGATAGGGGTCTGGTTTCATTCTTCTGCATATCGATACCAGTTTTCCCAACACCATTTATTGAAGAACTGTTATTTCCCCAATGTATGCTCTTGGCACCCTTGTTGAAAATGAGTTCACCGTGGATGTATGGATTTATTTCTGAGTTCTCTATTCTGTTTCATTGGTCTATGTGTCTGTTTTTATGTCAGTATCATGCTGTTATGGTTACTATAGCTCTGTAGTATAATTTGAAGTCAGGTAATGTGATTCTTCCAGTTTTCTCCATTTTGCTTAGGATAGCGTTGGCTATTCTGGATCTTTTGTCATTCCATATAAAATTTAGTATAGTTCTTTCTATTTCTGTGAAGAAATAGAAATGTTGAAGAAATAGAAGAATTGTTGATTTTTTTCCTTTTTGAGACAGTCTCTCCCTGTCACCCAAGTTGGAGTGCAGCGGCGTCATCTTGGCTCAGTGCAACTTCTGCCTCCTGGGTTCAAGCCGTTTTCATGCTTCAGCCTTCCAAGTAGCTGGGATTACAGGCATGCACCACCACACTCAGCTAATTTTTGTATTTTTAGTAGAGACGGGGGTTTCTCCATATTGACCAGGCTGGTCTCGAACTCCTGACCTCAGGTGATCCACCCACCTCAGCCTCCTGAAGTGCTGGGATTACAGACGTGAGCCACTGCACCTGGCCGTTGATACTTTGATAACAATTGCATTGAATCTGTAGTTTGCTTTAGGTAGTATGAACGTTTAACAATATTGATTCTTCCTATCCAAGAACATGGAGTATCTTTTCATCTTTTTTGTGTCCTTTTCAGGTTTTTTTTCCATCAGTGTTTTATAGTTTTCATTGTAGAAATCTTTCACTTTTTTTTTTTTTTTTCCTTTTGAGATGGAGTCTCATTCTGTTGCCCAGGCTGGAGTGCAGTGGTGTGATCTTGGCTCACTGCAACCTCAGCCTCCCAGGTTCAAGCAATTCTCCTGCCTCAGCCTCCTGAGTAGCTGGGATTACAGGCATGTGCCACCATGCCCGGCTAATCATTTTTTGTATTTTTAGTAGAGACAGGGTTTCACCATGTTGGCCAGGCTGGCCTCGAACTCCTGACCTTGTGATCTGCCTGCCTCGGCCTCCCAAAGTGCTGGTATTACAGGTGTGAGCCACCACACCTGGCCAAAATCTTTTACTTTATTGGTTAAATTTATTTCTAGGTATTTCTTTTGTAGCAGTTATAAATGAGTTACTTTCTTGATTTCTTTTTAAGATTGTTTGCTATTTGCATATAGAAACGCTACAGATTTTTGTATATTATAACCTCACTGAGTTTATCAGTTCTAATCATTTTTTTTGTGGAGTGTTTAGGTTTTTCCAAATATAAGATTATATACTCTGCAAACAAGGATAATTTGACTTCTTCCTTTACAGTTTGGATGCCCTTTATATTTTTCTCTTGTCTGATTGTTCTTGCTAGAACTTCTAGTACTGTGTTGAATAACAGTGGCAAAAAAATGAGCATCCTTGTCTTGTTCTGAATCTTAGAGCAAAGGCTTTCAGTTTTCCGACATTCAGTATATTAGCTGTGGGTCTGTCATATATGGCTTTTATTGTGTTGAGTTATGTTTCTTCTATACCCATTTTTTTAAGGGTTTTTATTATGAAGGGATGTTGAATTTTATCAAATGATTTTTCAGCATCAATTGAAATGATTATATGGTTTTTGTCCTTGATTCTGTTGATATGGTGTATCACATTGATTGATTTGCATATGTTGAACCATCTTGGCATCCCTGGGATAAATCCTACTTGGTAATGATGATCTTTTTAATGAATTGCTGAATTCGGTTTGCTAGTATTTTGTTGAGGACTTTTACATCATTGTTTATAGGGATATTGGCCTGTAATTTTCTTTTCTTTTTTTTTTCCCTTTTCTTTCTTCCTCCCTCCCTCCCTTCGTCAGAGTCTTGCTCTGTTACCCAGGCTGAAGTGAGTGTGTGTGTGTGTGTGTTTTTTTTTTTTTTTTTGATGTGATGTCTGGTTTTAGTATCAAGCAAGGGAGTACTTGCCTTGTATAATGAGTTTGGAGGTATTCATTTCTCCTCTATTTTTTGGAATAATTTGAGTAGTAGTAGTATTCTTCTTTAAATGTTTGGTAATATTTGGCGATGAAGTCATCAGATCCTGGGCTTTTCTTGGTTGGGAGACTTTTTATTACAGCTTAGATCTCATTACTTGTTATTGTGTGTTCAGGTTTTGGATTTCTTCATGGTTCAATCTTGGTCAGTTATATATGTCTGGATATATATGATATATATATATCTCCATTTCTTCTAGGTTTTGCAATTTATTGGCATGTAGTTGCTTGTAGTAGCCTCTAATTAACCTTTGAATTTCTGCAGTATCTGCTATCTTGTTTCCTTTTTTATCGGTTTTTATTCATTTGGGTCTTCTCCTTTTTTCCTAGTTAGTCTGGCTAAAGGTTTTTCATTTTACCTTTTATAAATAATGTTTAATGGATATCTAACAGTAATTCATTTTGTACTATAGAAAATATTGAAAAACTTCAAAGAACCATTCATAATTTTATTAGTCAAATATAATCACTATTCATATTTCAATTTCTGTATGTCTTTTTTTCTTTATGTATCTAAAAAACATTTTCTGATCACCCCGTAATGTTTGTGTCAATTATTGCTTGGAGTCACATTTTGCATGTTTTACAGTTTTGGGATTATGTGCAAGTCTCTCGGGCTGCAGTGGGGGGTGGTGTATGGGAGTGAGGGATAGGGGACCTTCTCCTTCAGTCAGAGAAGTTCCAGTTTTGTCTGTTTTATGTATTAGAATTTGCCACAAGAAATCCTTTACAAATCAAGTTCTGTTGCTTCTTTAAAATATGAAGATCACTGGTCTGGATGGAGTTGGTAGGATTTATTGGTTATTTTGTCTGGGAAAATGGGACATTAGTTCTTCTGGTTTAGGTGGTTAGCAGAGTAGGAAAAGGATAGGCAGTTATTCCAACCTTTAAACCATGCAAATAAAATATACTTTAAAAACTGTAGTTATAATGTCATCTAAAATTCATTTATCATCAGCCAGAATTTTCCTTTGCTCTTTAAATTCTTAGGCATACCCTTTGCCTAAGATTCAATGGGGTTCTTAGGCCTAGAACCCACAAATGTGTGACTATTAAGCCAATGTAATATTCTTGTATAACAAAGTTCTATAACAAATCAGTATTGAGTTAAACTAAAAAATGTTTTAGTAGGTTATTAATAAATGAATGCTCATGGTAATAACCTTAAAACTTCATTATTAAGCTTTCTTTTTGTCCCCCTCAAGTTGGAGGGTTTTTATTTATTTTGTTGATATATAATATTTGCACTCATTTATGGCATACATGTAATATTTTGTTATGTGCATAGAATATGTAATGATCAAGTCAGGTTATATAGGACATCCATAAGCTTTTATCATTTGTATGTGTTGGGAACATTTCAAGTCCTTTCTTACAGCTATTTTTAAATAGACAATATATTGTTCTTAATTATAGTCACCCTATTTGGCTATCAAAGTTTAGAACATTTTTTTTTCTATGTAACTGTATTTTTATACCCCTTAACCTCTCTTCATCACACACACCCTTCTCTGCCTCTGGTAACTATCATTCTAGTCTTTACATCCAGGAGTTTTTTTTGTAAACCTTTTACATATGAGTGATAACATGTGATGTTTGTATTTCTGTATCTGGTTTATGTCACTTAATGACCTCCAATTCCATCTATGTTGCTCCAAATGACATGATTTTATTCATTTTTTTGTGGCTGAATAGTGTCCCATTGTGTGCATGTGCATCTCTCTCTCTCTCTCTCTCTCTCTCTCTCTCTCCACATTTTCTTTATCTGTTCATCTGTTGATGGACACTTAGGTTGACTCCGTATCTTTGCTATTGTGAATAGTGCTGTAATAAACATGGAGGTGCAGGTATCCCTTTGATATACTGATTTCCCTTCCTTTGGATAAATATCCAGCAGTGGAGTTTTTGAATCTTATGGTCGTTTTTAATATTGGCTGTACTAATTTACATTCCCTCCAACAGTGGATAAGACTTCCTTTTCCTCCCATCCTTGACAGAATCTGTTATTTTTTATCTTTTTGAGAGTTGCTATTCTTGCTGGAGTAATAGTGTATTGTAGTTTTGATTTGCATTTCCCTAGTGATTAGTGATGTTGAGCATTTTTTCATATACCTGTGGGACATTTGTATGGCTTCTTTGAGAAATGTCTATTCATATCTTTTGCCCACTTTTTAATAGGATTGTATTTTTTTGGCTGTTACTAGATATTCTTATATATTCTGGATATTAATCCCATATTTGATGAATAGTTTGCAATATATTCTCCCATTCTATGGGTTGTCTCTTTGTCGATTGTTTCCTTTGCTGTGCAGAAACTTGTGGTTTAATGCAGTTCTATTGGCCTATTTCTGTTCTGTTGCCTGTGCTTTTGGGGAGTCTTCACCATAAAGTCTTTGTCAAGACCAGTGTCATAGAGTGTTTCCCCTGTGTTTTCTTCAAGTCGTTTTGTAGTTTGGAGTCTTATGTTTAAGTCTTTAATCCATTTTGAGTTGATTTTTGTATATGGTGAGAGATAAGGATCTAGTTTTTTTTCTGCAAGGAAATTAGTTTTCCTAGCTCCATTTATTGAAGAGGGTATTGTTTCTCCAATATATGTTTTTGGCACCTTTGTAGAAAATGAGTTCACTGTAAATGTATGGATTTATTTCTGGGTTCTTAATGGTCTGTGTGTCTGTTTTTATACCAGTACCAGGCTGTTTTGGGTTCTGTAGTATATTTTGAGGTCAGGTAGTGCAATGCCTTCACCTTTGTTCTTTTTGCTTAGGATTACTTTGGCTATCAGGCTGCTTTTTGGATCCATATGAATTTTAGCATTTTTTTTTCTTTTTCTGTGAAAAATGTCATTGGTATTTTGATAGAGATTGTATTGAAATCTGTAGATTACTTTGAGTAGTATGGTCATTTTAACAGTATCCTTCCAACCCCTGCGCATGAGATGTCTTTCCATTTGTTTATGTCCTCTTCAGTTTCTTTTATAGTTTTTTAAAAAAAATTTTCATTATTATTATTATTATTATTATTATTATTATTGTTATTTAATACAAAGTCTTGCTCTGTCGCCCAGGCTGGAGTTCTTTGGTACCATCTCGGCCCACTGCAACCTCACCTCCAGGGTTCAAGCGATTCTCCTGCCTCAGCCTCCCAAGTAGCTGGGATTATAGGCGCGCGCCACCATGCCTGGCCCCTTTTCATATTTTTAGTAGAGACGAGGTTTCACCACGTTGGCCAGGCTGGTCTCGAACTCCTGATTTCAAGTAATCCACCCACCTTGGCCTATCCCCAAAGTGTTGGGATTACAGTCGTAAGCTACTGTGTCTGGCCTATTAGTTTTTCTTGTAGAGGTTTTTCACCTCCTTGGCAAAGTTTATTTCTAGGTATTTTAAGATTTTTGTGGCTATTGTAAATGGGATTGATTCCTTGATTTTTCAACTAATTTGTTGTTGGTGTATAGAAGTGCTACTGATTTTGTATGATTTTATATCTTGCAGCTTGACTGAATTTGTTTATCATATCAAAGAGTATTTTGGTAAAGTCTTTAGGTTTTTCTAAATATAAGATAATGCCATATGCAAAGAGGGACAATTTGACTTCCTTTTATTTTCAATTTGGATGCATTTATTTTTTCTCTTGTCTGATTGCTAGGTCTTCCAGTACTGTGGTGAATAGGAATGGTAAAAGTGGACATCCTTGTCTAGTTCCAGTTTTTAGAGGAAAGACTTTGAGCTTTTTTCCAGTATAACGTTAGGTATGGGTTTGTCATTTACGGCCTTTATTATGTGGAGATGTGTGCCTTCTGTGCCTTGTTTGTTGAGAGTTTTTATAATGAATGGATATTGAATTCTATCAAGTGCTTTTTTTGTTGATATGACATAGCATGTTTATTGATTTTCATATGCTGAACCATTCTTGCCTCCCTGGGAAAAAAATCCCACTTGACCATGGTACGTTATCTTTCTGATGTGCTGTTTGATTTAGTTTGCTAGCATTTTGTTAAGCATTTTTTACGTCTGTGTTCATCAGGGATATCGGCTTGTAGTTTTCTTCTTTTGTTGTCTCCATATCTGGTTTTAGTGTCAGGATAATGCCACATAGAATGAATTAGGAAAAATTCCCTCCTCTGATTATTCTTTGGAATAGTTTGAGGAGAATTGGTATTAGTTCTTTGTGAGTTTGGTAAAATTTGGCAGTGAAGCCACCCAGTCCCGGGCCTGTTTTTTTGTTGTTGTTGGGGGACTTTTTTCAATCTTGTTACTCGTTATTGGTCTTTTTCTATTTATTTCTGGTTCAATGTTGGTAGATTGTATGTGGCCAGGAATTTATCCATATCCTCTAGGTTTACCAGTTTGCTAGTATATAGTTGTTCATAATTGTCTCTGAGGATCTTTTACATTTCTGTCATGTCAGTTGTAACATCTCCTTTTTCTTTTCTGATTTTGTTTATTTGGGTCTTCTCTCTTTTTTCTTGGTTAGTTTAGCTAATAGTTTATACATTTTCTGTATCTTTTTTAAGATAAGATGAATTTTTTAAGCTCACGCCTGTAATCCCAGCACTTTGGGAGGCGGAGGCGGGCAGGTCACGAGGTCAGGAGTTCAGATGAACCTGACCAACATGGTGAAAGCTCATCTCTACTAAACATACAAAAATTAGCTGGGCGCCTTGACGTGTGTCTGTAATCCCAGCTACTCAGGAGGCTGAGGCAGGAGAATCGCTTGAACCAGGGAGATGGGGGTTGCAGTGAGCCAGGATTGCACCACTGCACTCCAGCCTGGGTGACAGAGTGAGACTCCGTCTCAAAACAAACAAACAAACAAACAAAACAGAACAAAAACAAACAAAAAAACCCAACTTTTCATTTCATTGATATTTTGCGTTTTTTAAAAAAATCTCTATTTCATTTAATTCTTCTCTGATCATTATTGTCTTTCCTTCCACTGATTTTAGGTTTGGTTTGTTTTTGCTCGTCTAGTTCCCTGAGGTAGATGATTAGTTTGTTAAAGTCTCTCCCTTTTTGATGTAGGCATTTATTTCTATAATCTTACCTTTTAGCACTGTTTTTGCTGTGTCCCACAGGTTTTGGTATTTTGTATTCTTATTTTCATTTGTTTCAAGAAATTTTTTTATTTCCTTCATAATTTCTTCATAGATCCAGTAGTCATTCAGGAGCAAGTTGTTTAATTTCTGTGTATTTTTACAGTTTCCAAAGTTCCTCTTGTTGCTGATTTCTAGTTTTATTCCACTGTGGTCAGAAAAGATACTTGATATAATTTCAGTTTTCAAACATTTGTTGAGACTTGTTTTGTGTCCTAACATTTGATCTCTCCTGGAGGATGTTCCATGTACGGATGAGAAGAATGTGTGTTCTACCACTATTGGATGAAATGTTGTGCAAATGTTTGTTAGGTGCATTTTATCTAATGTGCAGTTTGTTTAATTAATTAAAAACAAAAACGGAGTCTTACTCTCTTGCCCAGGCTGCAGTGCAGTGGTGCTATCACTGCTCACTGCAACCTCAACCTTCTGGGCTCAAGCAGTCCTGCCACCTCAGCCTCCTAAGTAGCTGGGACCACAGGCACATACCACTATGTCTAGCTAATTTTTTTTTTTTTTTTTTTTTTTTTGAGACAGGGTCTCACTCTGTCACCCAGACTGAGTGCAGTGGTGTGATGTTGGCTCATTGCAACCACTGCCTCTGGGGTTCAAGTGATTCTCCCACCTCTGCCTCATAAGTAGCTGGGCTTACAGGCATGTGCCACTTACCTGGCTAATTTTTGTATTTTTAGTAGAGGCAGGGTTTCACCATGTTGGCCAGGCTGATCCAAACTCCTGAACTCAAATGATCCGCCAGCCTCAGCCTCCCAAAGTGCTGGGATTACAGGCATGAGTCACTGTGACTGGCCTAATTTTTTTTCGTTTTTTGTTTTTAGTAGAGAAGGATCTTGCTATATTGCCCAGGCTGGTCTCAGATTCCTGGGTTCAAGTGATACTCCTGCCTTGGCCACCCAAAATGCTGAGATTTATTACAGGCTTGAGCCACTGCACCCAATCTAAAGTTAGTTTAAATCCAGTGTTTCCTTGTTGATTTTCTGTCTAGATGATCATTCTAGTGCTAATAGTTGGGTGTTGAAGTACCCAACTATTATTATATTGAAATGTGTTTCTCCTTTTAGATCTGATACTTGCTTTATGTATCTGGGTGTTCTGGTGTTGGATGCGTATATACTTAGAATTATTATACCCTTTTGCTGAAATAATCTTTTTATCATTAGTTATTGGCCTTCTTTGTCTCTTTTTACAGTTTTTGATGTAAAGTCTGTTTTATCTGATAGAAGTATAGTTTCTCCTGCTCTTTCTTGGTTGAGTTTCTTGAGGCAGCATACAGTTGGCTTATGGGTTTTTTTTTTTTTCAATTCACTAAGCCAGTTTGTATCTTTTAGTAAAAACTTTAATCTGTTTACATTTAAGGTTATTATTGATATGTGAGGACTTTTTCTTATCATCTTATTAATTGTTTTTTGGTTCTTTTATAGATCCTTTATTTCTTTCTTTTTCATTGTTTATGATTGTGGTTTGGTGGTTTTCTGTGGTGGCAACATTTGAGTCTTTTTGTGTGTTTGCCGTTTTAGTGGTTTTTATATTTTCATGTATTTTCATAGTTGTTATTTATTTTATTTCATTTTATTTTTGAGACAGAGTCTCACTCTGTCACTCAGGCTGGAGTGCAGTTGTGCGATTTTGGCTCACCGCAACCTCCGCCTCCCAGGTTCAAGCGATTCTTCTGCCTCAGCCTCCCAAGTAACTGGAGTTACTGGCGCCTGCCACCACACCTGGCTAATTTTTGTATTTTTAGTAGGGACAGAGTTTCACCATTTTGGCCAGGCTGGTCTCGAACCCCTGATCTCATGTTCTGCCTACCTCGGCCTCCCAAAGTGCTGGGATTATAGGCGTGAGCCACCGTACCCAGCCCATAGTTGTCATTCTTTTGCCTCCAGGTGTAGGACTCTTTTGAACATTTCTTGTAGGCCTGGCCTAGTGGTGATGAATTCCCTGCTTTTGTTTGCCTGAGAAAGACTTTATTTCTCCTTCATTATAACTGCTGAGTGTACTAGTCTTGGGTGGCATTTTTTTTTTTTTTTCCTTTCAGCACTTTGACAATATCATTTCATTCTCTTCTGGCCTATAAGGCTTGTGCTGAGGAATCCACTGTTAAGTCTGATGGGTGTGGTCTTACATGTGACTAGACTTTTTTTTTTTTTTTTTTTGCTATTATTAGAATTTTCTCTTTGACTTTTGACGATCTGACTATAATGTGCCACTAAAAAGACCTTTTTGGGTTGTATCTATATGGGAATCTCCTACCTTCTTGTATCTGGATGTCTAAGTCTCCTGTTAGACTTGAGAAGTTTTCAGTGATTATTGTATTAAATAGGTTTTCTATCCCATTGATCTCTTCACCTCCTGGAACATCCAAAATTCAAATATTTGGTTGCTTTATGGTGTCCCATATATTATATAGGCTTTCTTTATTCTTTTTTGTTCTTTCCTTTTTTTTTTTTTGTCTAATTGGGCTGTTTGGAAAGACCTGTCTTCAAGTTCTGAAATTCTTTCTTGTGCTTGATCTAGTCTCTTGTTGAAACTTTCAATTGTATTTTTTATTTCATTTATTGAATTCTTCTAAGATTTTGTTTGTTTTTATAATTTATTTATCTTTTGTGAATTCTCATTCATATCCCAAATTGTTTTTTCTGGTTTCTTTGCATTGTTTATCTGTGTTCTCTTGTATATCACTGAGCTTCTTTTAGGTTACGATTTCGAATTGTTTTTCAGACATTTCATATTTTCTTTTCATTGGAATCTGGTAATGGAGAATTATTGTGTTCCCTTGGAGGTGTCACTTTTCCTTGCTTTTTCGTGTTTCTTGTGTTCTTATATTGTTATCTGTGCAACTCGTGTAACAGTTACTTCTTCCAGTTTTTTGGATTGGCTTTCATAGAGGAATACTTTTTCCTGTAGATGTATCTATGATGTTGGTTGGATAGGGCACTTCAGCATTGATTCTGGATGTTTGTAGTAGTGTAGTCTCCATATGACTTCTCTGGCTTTAAACCCTGTCAGTGGTGTCTGTGTTTTCCTTAGAGGCTTAGGTGAATTTGTTAGTGGAGGCTGTGGTGAAGATTTATTAGGTTTAGCAATGCTAGGTGGGCCAGTCTTCTGGCCCCAGTGGTGGCAGTGGTGGGCTGAATGTCCCTGTTCTTGGGCCCTTGCACACAATACATGGGCACTGGTGTTAGTAGGTTCAGACAGGCTGACATTTGGGCCTCCAGGTGGCTTTTTCAGGTGCCAGTAGCGGCAGTGGTGAGTTGAGTGGGTGGGCCAGTCCTTGGGCCCCCGAGCATTGTGCATGGTGTTGGTGATGGCAGTATAAGTGGCAGGGCAACACCTGGGCTTCCAGGTAGCACAGACTGATGTTAGTGGTGGCTGCGACAGACTGGGCAGCCTGGTCTTCAGACTCCCAGGTGGTGCACATGGGTGGGTGCCAGGTTTGGTGGTGGTGGCGGCAGGCTGAGCAACCTTGTCCTCCGGCCCCTAGAAGGTGTAGATAGATACAAGCAGTGGTAGACTGGGCAGGGTGATCCCCCAGGCCTTTAGACAGCATGCTTAGGCACTGACAATAGGTTTTCTGGGTCTGTTGTTAGGCTGTCTGGTAGTACACACTCCTGCTTGGAGTGACCAGTGGGGCATAGCAATCCCTAGGCTATGTGGTAGGATGGTGTGGTAGGGCACTTGGTTGGGGTGACATTGTCAGGTCTAGGGTGGTGTGGTAGGGCACTCAGGGGGTGACAGTGTCAGGCATTTTGGGGCTGTCATCAGGTCCCCCTGTTGTTCCAAATGGGTATAGGCTGTGGTAGGTGGGATGGGGGCAATTCCTAGGCCTTCAGATGGCGTGCTGGGGTGCAGCAGGCATTCTGGGGCTGTTTGGTCTCTTTTTGTGCGTGTGCCTGAGGTGACTGATGGTGCAGGGGAATCCACAGGACACTGAGCAGTGTGATAGAGAGCACTGGGGTTGCTGGTGCCAGGCCTTGTGAGACTATCCTTAAGGCCTCTGATGTTGTGCACAGATGCAGGCAGTGTTGGGCAGGGTGGGTGATCCCCATGTCCTGGGTAGTGTCCTTGGGTGGTGGTTGCAGCAGCAGTAGTAGGCAGGGAGAGCCTATCCTCAGGGCATGTGGACATGAACAGCTCTGCTAAGGGGAAGGTGCCGTGACAGTGGTGGTGAGGGAGATTGATGCCAGTGGCAGCCATCTCAGGCAGATACATCTCAATCTCTGCAGAGCACATGCTTTGTCTCCACTTCCCCTATTCCCTGTGGCATTGGCTGCATTGGCTGGGGTGAGCCTGTCCTCAAGGCACATGTACCACAGTCCTACTGTTGTGGGTAGCAGGGTTGCTGTCTGTGGTACCTGCCCCAGGCAGGTGATTCTTAGGCTCTGGTCCCTGGCTGCAGCAGCAGGCAGGGAGAGCCTGCCCTCAGGGCATGTGTTAGTGTGCTGGGGCCTTGCTGCTGGGGGCAGTGGGTGGGCAAGGTTACTCTCAGTGGCAATGACCTGAGAGGCAGGTGGGTTTGGGCTCTAGGGAGTGTGCACTTTGGCTCCCTTTGTCCTAGAGGCAGCATCCACAGAGCTCTCCGTTGTCCTTTCTTCAGTGTACTGGATGCTGTGTGATCTAGAGTGCTGGAGATATTGCTGCTGTGCTGGGTCTAACTGGGGTCATGTGCTACAACCCTCCCAGTGGATATGAGGGGATGTCATTGGGCCTCCAGGGATGTTGAGATGCAGGTACTGTTTGGCCCCAGAACAGAAAGCAGACTGGTGGGGGCTGGGCTCTCAAATTCGTGCCATGCTGCAGGTGCTTGGGTTTCCAGGTGTGTGTGGAACCTATTGTGAGCTTCCTCTTTAGAAGCTTGTTTATACCAGTCTCAACTTGTCAGGGTTAAGGGGCTGTGCTATGGCTAGGATTGCAGGTATCTACAGGGAGAATCTGGATGCTGGGGATCTTTTACTTACCTTTTCCTCACACTGAGGAGCCCCATAGGACTCCCAGCTGGTTCTGGCTGGGCTGTGTGCCTTGCTTTCTTCTTCTTCAGTGCCTCTCATTTCTCTGCTGAATTCCAGCATTCTCTCTTTGATGCTGTATTTGAAGTGTGATTATCTACTTATTAAGCTTTTCTTTATAGAGGAGGTGAGTGTCTGGTGCTTCTAGTTAGCCATCTTGAAGCCCCCCATAAGCTTTCTTTTATCAGTTCATCTAGAACTGATATTGTTAAGTGCCTTTCTCCAGGATTGTCTTCAACGCTTTTTCTTTTCAACATGAAAGCAATTCTCTGCCATTTATTTTTAAATTACATGACTAAGGTGGAGAAGGCAGGTTCAGGATACCTTAGAATGCTTGGACATTTTAGTGGGAGATATCTTCATTAGCAGACCTTAGTCATGGAAGTTAGAAGAGTTTTCAAATGTTTTATTTATTTTTGAATAGTACATGTAGTCATTCTGATACCCAGCCATTCCAAAAAAATGGCACTTATTATTTGGAGATGAAATATATTAGTCATGTCTTTTTACTGGTGAATACTTTTTCTTAAGAACTTAAAATATTTAATTTTTATTAAAATAACTGTTTTGGGTTTATTTTTGTTTTCTTAAGTAAAAGAAAACTATTAACTTAAGGTTTTAATAATAGATATAACTAAAAAATTGAATGATTTGAAGTACATTTTATTTCTTTCCATATTCTAAGTATTTACCAAAGCTTTTATCTAATAGAAACTTCTTAACATTGGCTTCTACCCTTTTGACGTGTCTCCATCATTTTTGGAGTACTTTCTTACATTTTGGCACAGCAAGATGTTCCAGGGTCATCTTATATTTTCCCTGACTTGATCCTACCTATTTTTCTAGTGATCCGTGGCTTCATTCAACAGGGAAGTCAATTTAGAAATTAAGATTTGGTACTCTGGATATATTCATTGCTGTTGGGTGCCATTGCTTCTAGCCTCAAAAGACAAAGCTAGGAGGGAGATAAACCAATCTAAAAATTAAAATATGTAAAAAATTATGAGTTCATTTGGATACATCTAATTCTAATACAACTTTCTAGCCTTTTCCCATTCCATATTCGTAATTCACTTCTCCAACAGTGAAGAACGTGGCTTTTAACATCATAATTATATTTACTCATTTGTTCAGTGTTACAGTACATGGAAAGTAGTTTCAGAATTGCTACACCCAAAGCTCTTGTTGTAGTATGAATTCTAAGATGGCTCCTAAGAGTCCCGGCACTTCTCCTTGAATGTAGTTGTGAACTATAAGTATAATGGGCTAGTCACTCCTATGGTTACATTATAGACACAATGGACTTTAAGAAAGGAAGATTGCCTTCAGTGGATCCAGCCTCATCGGTGAGCACTTAAAAGCAGCTGGGCTCTTCCTGGCAAAAGGTATTCTAAGTGTAGGAGGGACTTGATGTCAGGGAGATTCTCTGCTGCTGGTTTTGAAGATGAAATCAGAACTTGTGAGTGATGAATTTGAATATATAGGCAAGGAGATTTCTAAGCAAAATGTTGAAGTTGCTGCCTGGTTTCTTCTTACTTCTTATAGTGAAATATGAGAAAACCAAGGGAAGTTTTGTTAAAAGGGAACCAAGACTAGATGATTTAGTTAATTTTTAGCCTATCGAGATGACAAAGGATGCTAACATACAGCAATAACTTCTGAAAACATGGTGTGGAGAAAGCCAGAGATGTGGCTGTATAATAACTTCAGAAAGATCAAAAGGTGAGAGTATTCAGTCACATTGGACTCTTCCAAGAAATTAAGGGTGTGCCTCATAGATCTTCTTAGCCAAACCAGGTGATGTCTAGGAAGCCTAAGAGTATTGCTCCTTAACCAGTTAAACAACAGCTATAGATAAAAAACAGGTTGTTCTGCAAAGATTTGTGGGCATGGCTTTTATCATTACTCAATGTGTTTATTTTTTACAGAATCGCATTAATTTTCTGTTGCTCTATAACAAATTACCAAAAACCAGGGACTTAGTACACCCCCAATTTATTACCTAACAGCTGTTTAGGTCAGAAGTCTGGCACAATGTGGCTACATTTCTCTGCTGAGGGTCTCACAGACTGGAATCAGGATGTCAGTAAGACTGTACTCTACCAGGTCAGCATTCCTAGTGCATTCCTTGCCACGTAGATCCCTCTGTCTTCAAGGTCAGCAAAGGAGAATCTTTCTCATGTTGCTTCTAGTGGAGATTGCACATAGTGTCTAGAAAGCTAAGAGTAGCCCCAGCTGACAGGCAGCAAGCAAATAGAGATCACAGTTCTACAACCACAAGGAACTTGTATTCTGCCAGCAACCAGAATAAACTTGGAAGCAGATTCTTTCCCAGAACCTCTAGAAAATAGTACAGTCCTACTAACATCCTGATTTCAGTCTGTGAGATCTTGAGCAGAGAATCTAGCTACATTGTGCCAGGCTTCTGACCTACACAGCTGTTAGGTAATAAATCAGAGGTGTACTCAGTCGCTAGGTTTTTAGTAATTTGTTACAGAGCAATGGAAAACTAATGCAGTTCTATAAAAACCAAACGTATTAAGTAATGATGAAAGTCCTTGAGGAATTGTTAGGGATTGTGATCAAACAAAGAGCAGGAGTTAGCTTTTGGGTAGGAGGAGAAAATACTTTTTTTTTTTTGAGATGGAGTCTCACTCTGTCGCGCAGTGGCGCGATCTCTGCTCACTGCAACCTCTGCCTCCTGGGTTTGAGCAATTCTCCTGCTTCAGCCTCCCAAGTAGCTGGGATTACAGGCGCCCACCACCATACCTGGCTAATTTTTGGATTTTTATTAGAGACAGGGTTTCATCATGTTGACCAGGCTGGTCTCGAACTCCTGACCTCAAATGATCCACCTGCCTCGGCCTCCCAAAGTGCTGGGATTGCAGGTGTGAGCCACCGCACCCGGCCGGAGTACTTTTGCACTGGAAATGGAAGAGATAAGAATGAGCTCATATGCAGCTATATTTATAAGTGGTACCCTGAGATAGGAAATGAATAATGCCACCATCTATTAGCAGAGTCATTTCCTCGTTTTGTATTGGGAGATACTGGGATAGGGCCTTCAGTAGAATTGTAAAGACATAGAATAGCTTTTGATGGTTGTAAGAGAAACATTACTGGAAGAATTATGGAAGTATTATGGGCTACGAAATGTAAATTTGTAGAAACAATCATTCTGCATGTTCATATCCTATTCTTGAGTCTTATTCAGAAATCTAGGTATTTGGATGGACTACAGTGACTGCAGGGGAGAACAGGGGGAGGTTATTTTGGAATAAAAGCACTTCATTGTAGATTGAACAAAAGGACACTCAGGATTCTGCTGAGAGAGTGGTTAAAGTTTAGGATATTGAAAATTTAAAAATTCAAAAAACTGCAAGATAGGAGGTTGTGTGGCCAGTAAGTGGAATATCTAGAGCCTGAAACATATTTGGTGATAAATATTTGTTAAATCAGTAAATATTGAGAGTTCAGGATTTTAGAAACATATTATGACCATTCATGGTAGTGGCAGAATTAGCCATAGTTGGCACTGCTGAAATATCTTGTAACAAGTCATCAGAATTGAGTAGGCCAAGGAAGATTGAATTTGTTTTTGAGGTATTCAAATGGATATTAAAATTACTCAGGAATTAGACTTGGACGTTAGAATCCTTGGTTTATGCAAGCAAATGACTAAGAGTGTGTTGGGGTTGGCAAACCATGGCCTTGGGGCAAATCCAGCCACCACCCTGTTTTTGTAAATAGAAGTTTTATTGGAACATAGACACATCCATTAATTTACTATTCCCTGTGGCTCCCTTTGAATTGCAGTGGTAGAGCTGAATAGTTGCAGCAGAGAGCATGTGGCCCACAAAGCCTAAAATGTGATCTGATGCTTTAGAAAAAATGTGTGCAAATTCCTGCATTTAAGGTATGAATATTCTCCCCAGCGAAATGTATTCACACAAATTTTTGTTGACCATTTCAGGAGATCTGATAATTCCTGAAAGCTGGTGATTGGAATCTAGTTAAGAACTTTTGGATCTCAGTTCCCAGTATATTCCCTGCTGTTTTCCGCTGCATTTCGTCTCTTCTTAGGGGTAGGCTTTGTTAGCTCATCATGCCAAAGACATGGGTACTTTTATTTTGTGGGTCATGGAGCCCCAAATCATTCAGTAACTACAGATGGCACTGTTACAAAGGGAGCTGTTTTTATAACTCTTGTCATTGGGGCAGCCACAAGAGTACAGGCAGATTATCAGCAATCTCTGTCTCTGTCTCTGTCTCTCTGTCTCTCTCTCTCTCTCTCTCTCTCTCTCTCTCTCTCTCTCTCTCTGTGTGTGTGTGTGTGTGTGTGTGTGTGTGTGTGTGTTTTGAGGAAACCGGAAACCATTGTTGGTCATGGATAATTAATGTCCTCTCTCAAAGTATAGCATATTATGAGAAATAAATACTTGCTTAATTCTTTTTTCTAGGCTATTTCTAGTTAAGGCTGTTAAATAAAGGAAGAGATATTTTTCAGGAGTGCCTATGTTTAGATAAGGGAAGAAGAGAGAAAAAGTAGTTTATTTGATGAAAAAGTGTTTAGTCACTAACTGTTCTTTAACAGGTGTCTCTTTAAAAGTTTTTCCACTAATGTTAGTCATGGTACTGAATCTGTTTAGATCCATTTAAGAATCCTTAGTTGAACTTCATTTTGTTATGACTAATTTTGGTCACTGTTTTAACACAAGGGCACTTAACATTCCCATTGCCTTTGTCATGCTCCTGTCTTTACAAATAAGAAACAACATTCACAGTCTTGTAGATTTTTTCCATTTAATCTACTATCTGTGTTCTTATTCTGGGTACTTAACAGCAAAGGTGACCACATATCCTTTTATCCTAATGGGAGGTGAAATCAGCTGGACTTTCTGGGTTGGGTTGGGGACTTGGAGAACTTTTCTGTCTAGCTAAAGGATTGTAAATGCAACAATTAGGGCTTGTGTCTAGCTAAAGGTTTGTAAACGCACCAGTCAGCACTCTGTAAAATGGACCAATCAGCACTCTGTAAAATGGACCAATCAGCAGGATGTGGGTGGGGCCAAATAAGGGACTAGAAGCTGGATACCCGAGCCTGCAGTGGCAACCCGCTAGGTTCCAGTTCTACGATGTGGATGCTTTGTTCTTTGGCTCTTCACGATAAATCTTGCTGCTGCTCACTCTTTGGGTCTGCATTACCTTTATAAAGAGCTGTAACACTCATTGCGAAGGTCTGCAAGGTCTACGGCTTCACTCCTGAAGTCAGGGAGACCACGAACTCACCGGAAAGAAGAAACAACTCCGGATGCGCCAGCTTTAAGAGACAGTCACTGCGAAGGTCTGCGGCTTCATTCCTGAAGTCAGCGAGACCACGAACCCACTAGAATGAAGAAACTCTGGACACATCTGAACATCTGAAGGAACAAACTCTGGACACACCATCATTGAGAACTGTAACACTCACTGCTGAGGGTCCATGACTTCATGCTTGAAGTCAGCAAGACCAAGAACCCACCGGAAGGAACCAATTCCGGACACGCTAATGTCTTCTGCAATAGGGGTGATTTTCTTTTATTAAAAAATAACCTTTCTATTCCAAGGTGATATTTCAACTCTAAGCAATAAATATCAGTAAAAGATCTGCTTTCTGGGGTCTGCCTTTAAGCCTGCTGGGTTGAGGGAGTTGTTGGGTTGCTGTTTAGACAAAGTACAAGAAGTATGGTTCTAAGGTTGGAATTGAGTAGCAGCCGTCTGTAGAATTCTTGAGTCTGGGAATGAGGAGAGGAAGCTGGTAAACTAGGAACTGACTGGGAGATAAGCAGGCTGTGCATTGGATTAAGAGACTAGGCAGAGATGTCAGTGGAGATGGAGCTTAGTTATCAGTGGAGGAGAATGAGAGTACGGTATAGTGTACAAGATTGGGGAAGACAAGGTAGTTTAGAATCTAAGTCCTCAAAGTCTGGGCATGTCTTGGATTATTGGAATGTTTCTTTTATTGCAAATCATGAACTGTTTTCCTGGCTCAGAGGCAGATATCTAATGGGGCAAAATCAGACCAGATCCCTGTTAACCACTAGTGACTAGAAATTATTTTCTTTCTTTTCTTTCACTCCTCTTTTTTCCCTCCCTCCCTCCTTCCCTCCCTGCCTCCTTCTTTCCCTCCCTCCCTCTCACCCCCTCCCTCCATCTTCCCTTCATCCTCCTTCCTCCTCCCTCCCTTTTCCCTCCCTCCCTTTTCCCTTCCCTTCCCTCTTCCCTTTCCTTTCCTTCTGCATGCAATCTGGCCTTTGGCCCAAATTTATCTATACTGAGAACTGTGAGGGAGTACAATGAGCTCTTTCTTTGCCCTGAAGTTGTTTGCCCTTGATAATAAGTATTTTCTTTTTCTCTTTTTTTAAAAATTTTTTTTTCTTAAGTGTAGGCTGACAAATTTCTGCTTTCAAAAGAGATTAATGGGACCCTTTCAAAAGAGATTAATGGGACCCTTGGAAATCCTTTGGATTTAAATCATTTTATTTTTTAGTACTTTGGTTCCACAAATTTTTTTATTTGTTTGGTATTTGGTAAATACCAAAATACCATTTGGTAAATTATTTGGTATTTGAATTAAATGAATATTAATGATGTACCTTGGGTTTTTGGTTTTGAAGTATATTCCTATGCTTGTGCCGATTGTATGGGAAAACTAGGCTAATAGTGTGAATGGAATTGCTTGGTCTGGTGTTGAGTGGAACTTGCCTAGAATGAAATTTTGAGAAATGCTCATTTATAGATAGTGTTGTAGTGATAGGTAAGTTCTTCCTCCATCCAGAGTTCCACTGTACCTTTGGAATGACAGTGATGTACAATGATGTCTTTCTTTCCACTCTGTCTCAATCAGTAAGAACTGGATATTACTTTAATTTAGCCACTGTTTTGTTCTAAAAAGTAAACATTATAAAAATGAACCTGAAAGGAGTCTTAGGGAGTCTGATCTCACCATATTCATATAGTGTGGCCGGCATTTTTTTTCTTTTTTTTTTTTTTTGAGACGGAGTCTCGCTCTGTCGCCCAGGCTGGAGTGCAGTGGCCGGATCTCAGCTCACTGCAAGCTCCGCCTCCCGGGTTTACGCCATTCTCCTGCCTCAGCCTCCCGAGTAGCTGGGACTACAGGCGCCCGCCACCTCGCCCGGCTAGTTTTTTGTATTTTTTTAGTAGAGACAGGGTTTCACCGTGTTAGCCAGGATGGTCTTGATCTCCTGACCTCGTGATCCGCCCGTCTCGGCCTCCCAAAGTGCTGGGATTACAGGCTTGAGCCACCACGCCCGGCCTGTGTGGCAGGTATTTAAAGAGGAGAGGCATCACTAAAGCTATTTATAAACCTGAACTTTTCAAAGTTTTCATAAAGTTTTAATAATTTAAATATCCATACTGCTTCTAGGTATTCAATAAATAAAATTGCATATGTTGTGCTTTCCATAAATTAAAATGCTCAAATGCATCTCAAACCAAGATGGTAATTCCACATCATACCTATTTAAAAGCAAATATAATAAATACTATTCCTGGTCATAAAACCAGGTAAACCCCCCTACCCCGTTCAGAAGGCAGCAATATCTAGTTTCCCTACACCTATTAATGAGTGCTTTTCTGTTAAAAATCAGAATATGAAAAAAAGTCAATTTTTTTCCCTTACGCACCACTGAGAAACAAGCCTAATCCTCTAAATGTTTTTAAAAAAATTCCTTGCAGTGTTACTTCTAGACAACTGAGTGGGTGGAGAAAGAAAAGTGATAAGGAAAGCATTTTCATCTTGTACATCTTCCTTCAGCCTCTGAAATTCTCGTCTGACATTTTGTGACATGTATAGTGGTGTCAGCATCTCTTCAAATATAGCTTCCTTCACGTTGGACCCTCTCAAGTTGGCTTCTTGAAGATGATCACACCCAGACAGTTCACAGTTCTCTAAATCAGTTCCTGAGGTAGCTGCTCTCAGGTTAATTCCTGTCATCTGACTTCCTTCCATATCCACACCTTTCAGATTAGCACCTTCTAAATTGGCTTTAAGACCAGAAGGATCCTCAAAATTACAGTTTCAGAGATGTTCCTTCTTCGTTAGAAGAGAGCATCTTGACTTCCTGGAGATTTGCACAGTCAAGTACTGATCCGGAGAGATCAGCTCATTCAAGATTTGCACAGCAAAGATTTGCATGTGCAAGACTGCAGCAGCTTAAATTGACCATTTTGAGGTTAATGTATCGAAGGTCCCAACGAGAAAGATCAGAACCACTGAAGTTCAAACTCTGACATCACAGTTCTGACTTGGTTGGAGTTGCTAGCAGAAATCGGACAAATTCCTTTCGGGATATTGGTGAATGATCCTCCGGTGGTTGAGAATTCTTATTGCCACTTCTAGGTGTTCAATCAATGAGTCAGTACCAAAAAATCTTGCTTCTTCTAACACACCCAATAAATTAATGCAAAATGGGTTCAAAGTACTCAGGACTTCGGTCAATTAAGAAAGCTCCTCTATGATCTTGCTTATTTCCCCAGACACCTCTGTCCTTAAGCATGTGGGCCAGCATACTGTCAGGTTCTTTATTCACTAAAGTGCTCCATGTAGTTGTAAAGTACCGCCCTCCTACATTTAATGTTAGCCAGTCTGTGTGGAATCCTAACAATCCTTCCGGAGGCTTAGAATCTGTCTGAAGATCAATAAATGGCTCTTCTTCACACACAAATAAAACATCATCATCCCTGATCAAAGCAATATCATCAATCAGTCCACCTTTCTCATTATACACACTGGTGTCTTTTATGCCGAGTTTACTGCTAGCCACAGAAAGCAAATCAGATAAAGTTCCATATATAGCAACCACCTTTCCGTTCTTGGGGCTGCCGTTCAGGAACAGGGTCACCCGCCTCATTTCGTTGCCCCGCTGGGTCCTGACTGAGCCACCACCCTCCTACCTGGTCCTCCTCCCACCTTTTTCTTCTCCCACCTTTTTCTCCTCCCGCCTTTCCCTTCCCTCCACCCACTCGGATTCACCTCCCTTTGCCACCTTCCTGCCCTTGGGGATGCACCACACACACACATACACTCTGTCCCACACCCAGGGCTTGACCAGTCATCCTACTACTACAGCTTTTAAATATTTCTTACATATTAGCAAACGTAAATTTAAATTTGGTAGGGTGTTTTCCAACTTTTTTTTCTTTTTAAACATGGTTTTGACTATTCTAATTTCTTTACTTTTTCACGTAAATTTTAGAATCACCCTGTCTATATCTACAAATAATCTTGTTAGAATTATTTTGAAGATACATTCTTTTTGTACATATTTATGGGGTACATATGATATTATATGTAGAGAATATGTAATCAAGTTTAAATATTTGAGGTATCCATCACCTTGAACATTTATTGTTTCTATGTGTTGGGAAGATTTCTAGTTTTCCCTTCTAGCTATTTTAGAATACATGAGACATTGTCATTAATTGTAGTCACCCTACTGTGCTGTCAAACATGAGAATTTATTCTAACTGTGTGTTTCAACCTATCAACTGACTTCTCTTTATCTTCTCCCCTCCCCTACACTTCTTAGACACTGGTAACTATCATTCTAGTCTCTCTGCTTCCACAAGATCACCCTGTTGGAATTTTCTTTGGAATTATTTTGAGTCTAAAGATCAATTTGGAGAATTGAAGTTTTCACTATTTTGAGGTTTCTGATTTATCAGCACAGTATATCTCCCCACTTATTTAGGCCCTCTGTTTCTTTCACATACATTTTATAGTATATCAACATAGGGATCCTGATTATATTAGATTTATACCTAAGCATTTGTTTTTTTGAGTTATTACAAATAGGACTGTTTAAAATAGTTTTTGGTTTCTAACTGTTCATTGGTAGTGCATAGAAATTTTATTGCTTTTTTTGAAATTTTTTTTAATAGATTCTGTGGGATTTTCTACATAAATGGTCATTGTGTCTTGGAATGAATGTTTTACAATCTGAATGCCTTTTATTTTTTTTCCAGCCTTATTGTACTTACTAGGACTTCCAGATTGACACTGAATGTGAATGTGGTGGATTAGGTATCTTTGCTTAAAACCTGACTTTTAGAGACAATATTTGATCTTTTACCATTAAATATGTTGTTAAACTGTAGGTTTTTTGTATGTACCTATTATGGACTGAATGTTTGTATCCCTCAAAAATTTATATATTGAAACCATCACCTGCAGTGTTATAGTATTAGGAGGTGGGGGCCTTTGGGAGATAATTAGTATTAGTTTAGGTGAGGTCATGAGGGTGGATTCTCTATGATGCGATTAGTGCCCTTCAGAGCCTCCACTCTCCTGACCGTATGAAGATACAGGAGAAGGTGGCCCATCTGCAAGCCGGGAAGAGATCCCTCACCAACTTCCAGAATTATGAGAAATAAATATATGGTGGTTAAGCCACCCAGTCTGTGGTCTTTTGTTATAGCAACCCTAGCTGACTAAGACAATATGCTTTATCAAGTTGAGTAAGTTTTTTCTATCACTGATTGACTGAGAGTTTTTATCATGAATGGATGTTGAGTTTTGTCGAATGCCTTTTCTGAGTTTTTTATCTTATTCTGTTAATGTGGTTAATTACATTGATTTTGATTGTTAAACCAGACTTGTATTCTTGGAACAAAGCTTTCTTGGTTGCAATGTACTATTCCTTTTACATGCTAGTTTAATATTTTTTCAAAGATCTTAGCTTTTATGTTGATGAGGGATGTTGTTTTGTAGCTTTCTTATGTCATATTGTACTTGATTTTGGTAACAGAGTAGTTCTAGCTTCGTAAAATGAATTTGGAAGTGTACCGTTCAATTCTCTTTTGGGGAAACTATTGTGAAAAAGTGGTGTTATGTCTTCCTTAATGTTTGGTAGCATTTGCCAGTATAGCCAACTGGGCTGGGGTTTTCTTTTCTGTTTTTGAAAGCTTTTAACTATGAATTCAGTATATTTAGTGGATATAGGACTATTCAAATTATTCCTTCCTCTAAGTTACTGAATTTATGTGCGTAAGATTATTATAATAGTAATATTTCTTTGGGGTCAGTAGTGATATACCTCCTAATTTTCCCTGAATTGGTTGGTAATTTGTGTCTTCTCTCTTTCCTTTTCTTGTTCTGGCTAAAAGTTTATCAACTTTGTTGATTTATTTCCTTCTACTTGCCTTCTTTTTCTAGTATTTTAAGATGGATGCTTTAATTATTAATTTGAGACTTTTCTTATTTTCTAATAGAAATGCTCTAAGCATTTCTTTCACTGTGTCCTACCACGTTGAGATGTTATATTTTCATTTTTATTCAGTTCACTTGGGATTACCTTTTTGACCCATGGGTTATTAGTGTGATGTTTAAATATACAAGTATTTGAGACTTTTCTTATTGGCTTCTAATTTAATTCTCTTATGATCTAGAAACATACTTAAAAAAAAATTAAAAACAACAAAAAATTTCTGGCCTCAAGTGACCCTCCCACCTTGGCAGCCTCTCAAAGTACTGAGATTATAGGCATGAGCCATCACACCCAGCCCTTGGAAACATATTTTGAATAATTTTAATTTTTGAAATATCTGATGAAGTGTGTTTTGTGACTTAGAATATGATTTTAGTGCATATTTTGTGTGCACTTGTAAAGAATGTGTACTCACTTGTCAACACTTAGTGCTGCTGCCTAGTCAAAGTTACTGTTGATCTTTGCATGCCTCATATTAACATCTTCCCAGTTGGACCTATAGATTCTTTTTTATTTTTCTTTTTCAACAGGCTTTCCTTCACTGAGCAGCCCTATAGATTCTTTTTGTTTGTTTAAACAGGCCTTCACTGAGCAGCCAGAATATTTTTTTAAAAAGCATTTAGTTTCTAGCCTGTGCAGCATAGCAGAAATCACATCTCTACAACAAATAAAAGATCAGCTGGGTGTAGTGGTGCTTGCCTTGTAGTCCCAGCTACTTGGGAGGCTGAGGTGGGTGGATCTCTTGAATTCAGGAGGTTGAGGCTGCAGTGAGCTGTGGTGGTCGCACCACTGCCCTTGAGCCTCAGCAATAGAATGAGACTCTCATCTGTAAACAAACAAACACCCCCCCCCAAAAAAACTTAATAAAATTATTTATTTTGGTATAATTTTAAACTTACAGAATAGCTGTAAGTTAAAAGGGGTATAAAGCTTCTTTATACTTCTTTTTCAGGTTTACCAATTGCTAACATTTTGTCTCATTGCTTTATTTTCACCTTACCCCTTCCTTCCTTTTCCCTCCTCCATTCCTCACTCGACTAATACAGACTAACCCACCTTCCTATCCCGCCTGTATATACACTCTCATATATATATATATATATATGTATATGCATATACATATAAATCACATATATGTGTTTAATTTTCAACTTTTGAAAGTAAGTTGTAAACGTCATGCTCTTTTACTCCTAAATTCTTCAGTGAGGTTTTCCTAATAACATTACATTTTCATACATAATCATAGTTTTCTTTTTTAAGAGACAGGGTCTTGTTTTGATGCCCAGGCTGGATTTGGCTGGATTAGAATCCCTGGACTCAAGCAATCCTTCTGCCTCAGCCTCCCTAGTAGCTGGGACTACCAGGCACAGTTTACCATGCCTGGTGGATAGCCATGAATTTAACACTGATAAAATACTATTATCTAAATCACATTCCATATTCATGCTTCACTGATTATCTCAACAGTCTCTCTAATGATTTTTTCACCAGTTCCAGGCTCTGATCAAGATCACACATTGTGTATAATCATCGTATCTGTTGTCTCCTTTAATTGATAATGGCTTCTCTGCATTATTTGGTCTTTATTTTTCCTTGACATTTTATGAGGACTGCAGGTCAGTGATTTGATAAAATGTAGAATTTGATTTTACCTCATAGTTTGAATCAGGTTATGCACTTTTAGAAGGACTGTGACAGAAATGATATTGTGTCTTCATTTCTTCATCATATCAGGAATATGTGATGTCAGTTTCAGTTTGTCCTTGCGTTGGTGATGTTAACCTAGATCACTTGTTTAAGGTGGTGTCTACCAGGTTTTTCCACTATAAAGTTACTGTGTTCTCATTGCAATTATTAAGTAATTTGCAGGGAGATGTTGAGACTTTGTAAATAATCATTTTCAAACTTTCCTCCACGGTTTTAGCATCTATTGATTCTCTCCTGAATCAGTTATTACTGATTGCAAAATGCTGATCTTTTAACTCTATCATTCATTTTATGTTTATCAGTAGCATTCCACTAAAAGGAAGAGCTTTCTTTGTATATTTATTATATTAGTATACACTCAATGGTTCTTGTCTTAGTCAATGGTTTATAATTCGTTACTATCATTATTTATCTTGATGCCCTAACTATTGCAGATTTAGCCAGCAGAAGGCTCTTCCACATGTGCTTTATCCTTTTAACATGTGTCCATCATCTTTATAGTACTTTCTTTTTTTTTTTTTTTAATACAACAAAATGTTCCACGTTCATCTTGCTCCTTTCCTATCCCATCTCTGTAATCAATAATTTTTGCAAGAAGCCCTGGTTCCATTTAGGGGGAGGTGATTGTTAGAGACCAGGATCTCTGTGTTAGTTTTGCTGGAGTATATTACTTCTAGACATTCTTAACATACAGAACTAGAGAATAACTAACACATACATACGTATATAACAATTTTATCTACCTAGTAAAAAATCATGAGTTCATATTGCTACCCCTAATTTCTATTTAACATCAGAGAGTTCGTTCTAGTCTTCCCCCTTTTCACTTTTGTAACTATCTTCTCCAACAGGGCTAACCCTTACTCTAATTATCCCCAACACATTTCCTTCTTGGCTTAGTTCTTCATTATATTGGAGGCAGTTTCAGGATTGCTAATGTATATCATTGCAAAAAAGAAACAGAAGTATTAATTAGAATTCAATATTTATTTACAGTCCTTTCGGTCTTAGACTGAGAATATGTACTAGGTTCCTAGGGCTATTTTAACTGATTACTACAAACTTTGTGGCTTAAAACAACAGAAATTTATTCTTTTACTATTACAGAGGCCAGAAGGCTGAAATCAAGGTGTTGGCAAGATCAAGGCTTTCCAATGGCTGTAGGCAGGAATGACCTTTCTTGCCCGTTTCAGCTTCTGATGACTTGGGGTATTCCTTGGCTTGTATAACTCCGTTCTCTGCCTCTGTCTTTACATAGCCTTCTCTTTGTGTCTTCTCTTCTCTTTTTTAAATTTTATTTAAATTTTTTTTTCTTGAGACAGGGTCTCATTGTGTTGCCCAGATTGGTGTGTAGTGGTGTGATCTTGGCTCACTGCAGTCTCCATCTCCTGGGCTCAAGCCATCCTCCACCTCAGCCTCCCAAATAACTGGGACTACAGGCACCTGCCACCACACCTGGCTAATTTTTATATTTTTTGTAGAGATGGGATTTAGCCATGTTGTCTAGGCTGGTCTCTAACTGAACTCAAGTGATCTGCCTGCCTTGGCCTCCCAAAGTGTTGAGATTACAGGTGTGAGCCACCATGCCCAGTCGTCTTCTGTCTCTTATAAGGACATTTAGATTTATCTCTATCTTCTGTCTCTTATAAGGACATTGGATTTAGAGCCTGCAGAGAATCACATCTATATTTTTTTGTTTCTGTTTTTGATACAGGGTCTTGCTGTCTTGCTCATGCTGAAGTGAAGTGGTGTGATAATGACTCACTGTAGCCTCAACCTCTTGGGTCCAAGAGAACCTCCCCTCTCAGCCTTTCGAGTAGCTGTGACAGCCTTTCGAGTAGCTGTGACTACCATTGTGTGCCACCATGCCTGGATAATTTTTTTTCTTTTTTTTTTTTTGTAGAGATGGGGTTTTGCCATGTTGCCCAGGCTGGTCTCGAACTCCTGAGCTCAAGCAATCTGCCTATCTTGGCCTCCCAAAGAGCTGGGATTACTGGCATGAGGCACCGCACCCAGCTGAGATTCTTAATTATATCTGCAAATACCGTTTCCCAAAATAAGGTCATGTTTACATGTTCTTGGGATTAGAATATGGACATATCTTTTTGGGAGCCATCAACCCACTTATAGGGTAGATAGTTTTCTGGGGTATTACCTTCTGTTTATTCTTTCAGTATATGTGTTACTCATTTTAAATGTAAAGTTGATTTGTTCCTGTTTATATTCAGTTTTTGGTTGTCCCATCCTTATTTTTTTGTGTGAATATGTAAAATGCTAACACTGTTCCAAAAGTCAAAAAATGAATAAAGAACCACAAACTATGATGGCTATTATTAAGGAAACGCACAGGTACTAAGGTAAAGAACAATCTCATGGGTCATGTTTACCTACATAGAGGACCAGGGAATACTTATTTGAGCAAGTGGCATTTAAACTGAGATTGAAATAATGAGAAGGAGCCAGTCACGGGAAAGTAGAAAAAAGAGCTTTCTAGCATATGGGAAAGCATATAAGAAGGGCCTGATATGGAGCAGAGCTGAGCGTATTGGAGGAACTGAAAGGAAGGAAGTGGCTGGTACGTGTTGGTCATGAGGGAACACAAAATAAGTGAAGTTGCAAGGAATGTGGAGCCAGAAAATAAAATTCATTGTGGACTGTGTATATTAGAGTTCCCTAGAGGGACAGAACTAATGGAATATACATATAGGGAAGTTTATCAAGTATTAACTGGCATGATTGCAAAGTCCCACAATAGGCCATCTGCATGCTGAGGAGCAGCTAGTCTGTGTGCCACAGCTGAAGAACTTGGAGTCTGATGTTCGGGGCAGGAAGCATCCAGCATGGGAGAAAGATGTAGGCTGGGAGGCTAGGCCAGTCTCTCATGTCACATTTTTCTGCCTGCTTATATTCTAACCGAACTGGCAGCTGATTAGATTGTGCCCACCCAGATTAAGGGTGGGTCTGCCTTTCCCAGCCCACTGACTCAAATGTTAATCTCTGTTGGCAGCACCCCCACAGACACACTGAGGATCAATACTTTGTATCCTTCAATCCAATGAAGTTGACACTCATTATTAACCATCACACTGTGTAAGAGGTTATAAAGCCAGCAAAAGGTTATATGCAGTGAAGTGGCATTTTAATTTAATTAAATTGATCAGTTTATTTATTTTGAGATGGTGTCTGACCCTGTCACCTAGGCTGGAGTGCACTGGTGCAGTTATAGCTCACTGTAACCTCCAACTCCTGGGTTTGAGTGATCCTCCCACTTTAGTCCCCTAATAACTGGAACTATAGATGTCTACCCTGCACTCAGCTAAGTTTTTATTTTTATTTTTTGTTGAGACAGGATCTCACTCTGTCGCCCAGGCTGATCTCAAACTGCGGACCTTAAGTGATTGTTCTGCCTCAGCCTCCCAAAGTGCTGGGATTATGGTTATGAGCCACTGTGCCGACATTATGGCATATTTAGAACTATATATATATACACACACACACACACGCACACACACATATATATATGTATTTTATTTCCATTAACTTTTAAGTTCTAGCGTACATGTACAGGATATGCAGGTTTGTTATATAGGTAAATGTGTGCCATGGTGATTTGCTGCACAGATCAACCCGTCACCTAGGTATTAACCCCAGCATCCATTAGCTGTTCTTCCTGATATTCTCCCTCCCTCCACCCTGTGCCCCCGAGACGCCCCAGTTCATGTTGTTCCTCTGACAATGTGTCCATGTGTTCTCATCTTCTCATTGTTCAGCTCCCACTTAAAAGTGAGAACATGCAGTGTTTGGTGTTCTGTTCCTGCATTAGAACTATATTTTTAAAGGATTATGCTGATTGCTATGTAGAGCACATGAGGTAAAATGAAAGCAGAGGTGAGCGCAGTGGCTCACTCCTATAATCCCAGTACTTTGGAAGGCGAGGTGAGCGGATCACTTGATCCCAGGAGTTCAAAACCAGCCTGGGCAACATGGTGAGACCCTGTCTCTACAAAAAATACAAAAATTAGCCAGGCATGGTGGCTCATTGCTGTAATCCCAGTCACTTGGGAGGCTGAGACAGGAGGATCACTTCAGCCCAGGAGGCCAAGGCTACAGTAAGCTGTGAACACACCACTGCACCCCAGCCTGGGTGACAGAGTAAGACCCTGTCTCAAGAAAACAAAACAAAACAAAAAAAAAAAAAAAAAGGAAAAAGCAGAGAGATTAATAACAAACCTGTTACAGTACATATTAACTGATATAGAAGCATGAGAGAATGTTGTGAGAGAATAAGTGATAGTGTTGAAAAAGAGAAAAGTGAATAGATTTTAGAAAGTGAATAGAAATAGAATGTATTTTGGATAGAATTGACAGGAATAGCTGGTGAATTGAATCTGTGTAGATAGAAGGTTTTAGGGCTATGGTTATGGGAATATTTAAGAACAACTTCCACGTTTTTAACTTGAGCTACTAGGAAAGAAACTGATAGAAAATAAAGTGAGCAGAAAGAATCAAGATTTTCCCTTGTACCTATTGTGTTCCAGATGCCTATGATATACAGATAGAAATGTCAAGTAGATAGTTGGATGTGCAAGCGTTGAGTTCAGGGGTGGAAAATGAGATCTCAGACTTGCCATCTAGTCGTTTCAGGTATTGGTTCAATTCATGCCTCCAACATGGCTAAGAGTCTCCACCTCCCCTCATTTGTATTCTGTAAACATGAACAGAATGGCAGGCCTTGGCCAGATACTGTTTGAGGCATTGTAGACAACTTTGGCTGAAGATGATCTCCAGGCCCATGTATCTTTCCAGAGAGTTACTGTTATTTTTCTTGTAAGTCATTTAAATGTGTCCATTTTACTTCTTTAATCATAGTTTTATTTTGAGCTGTGTCAGAGTAAGAGATACTGCAGTTGTTATACTAAAAAGGACCAGGCTCTTTTCTGTCCCACGTAAATCTGACTTGCTGTAGGAGACCACTCTAGCTGAGTTTGCTGCCTAAGAGGGAATTAGGCATTTGTGTATATGTGTGTGTTTATGTTTGCTATGTACTCTAGTTGATTTGGTGTACATGTCAGTTTATATATACCAGCATCACATTGTTTTAATTATAGTATTTTTATATTCTCTATACTTAGCGGGGCTAATTTTCCCCAATCACTTAAAATATATTCTTCCTTTTCTCACATACATATTTTTACAGAGGCATTGTAGAATCAAGGTTGTTGACACATTTTTAGGAAGTACGGATTTCCCTCCCAATTTCTTGCCTTCACCTTGCTTATTTGTAAATGCTTTCTATTCTTGATTGTCTTCCACTGAAGAAAGGGGTTATGATCTTTGAAGAAGGACCTGTCTTTCTTATTATGGCTTTACCTTTCTTTTTTTTCCCCCCTAAAGAAAGGATGTCATTTTCCTCTCCATTTCCCACCTTATTAAGCACCTGTTACATAGAAGCACTGAGTTAATTCCTGAGGTGGGCACGGGGTGGTACATGAAGAGCTAAAGCAAAATAAGCAAAGCATGTTATGAGAGAAAATTGGGATAAAATAATATAGGTTTATAATTAAAATGGTACACTTTTGGGGAAACTAAAAATTTTTACATTTAAAAATGACATGTCAGTTTCTAGTCAGTTTATTTTTTACCTTTTTAAAACATCTTTTTTTTCCCCTTTGTCTTTATTTTTAAGGGTCATACAGCAATGCTTCATACTGGCTCATGGCATCCCAAAATAAAGGGAGAATTTATGACTTGCTCAAATGATGCGTGAGTATTGTTGATAATTCATCTAATACATTCATATCTTTAGATATTTAACGTTTGTATTGTTACAATCTTGGCAGTAAAGTAGTAAGTGGAATATTAGGAATTCTGACTTTATATATTCTTTTTTTTAGAGGGAGTCTTGCTCTGTTGCCCAGGCTGGAGTGCAGTGGTACAGTCTTGGCTCACTGCAACCTCCACCTCCTGGGTTCAAGTGATTCTCCTGCCTCAGCCTCTCAAGTAGCTGAGATTATAGGTGCCCACCGCCACACCTGGCTAATTTTTGTATTTTAGTAGAAATGGGGTTTCACCATATTGGTCAGATTGGTCTCGAACTCCTGACCTCAAATGATCCGCCTGCCTCAGCCTCCCAAAGTGCTGAGATTACAGGCGTGAACCACTGTGCCCAGCCTGTATATTCTTGTTCTTTGATTTTATCTGATAGTGTAGTAGTTGATTAAACAAAAATGGACACTGTGAAAGCGAGAGTGGTATAAATTCCTGTAGAGTTTATTAAGATTGGATCAGATTGATGCTATTAAGTGGACTCAAAGGGCTTTGAAGTTGTGACTAATTATTTTTATAATAAAGACTTATTTCCATCTGAGTCTAATAGCTAACATAAGCTTATTGGCTCAGATTGATTTTGAAAGGAATAATCAAGGAAATTGATTAAATTTGGTGTAATTTCAGTTCATGTATACGAGCATCACATTGAAGCAAATTAATGAAATTTTCTCGGTTATTAAATATTTTTTTTTTTTTGAGATGGAGTTTTGTTCTTGTTGCTTAGGCTGGAGTGCAATGGCGTGATCTCAGCTCACTGCAACCTCCATCTCCTAGGTTCAAATGATTCTCCTACCTCAGCCTCCCAAGTAGCTGGAATTACAGGTGTGCGCCACCACACCAGGCTAATTCTGTATTTTTAGTAGAGATGGGGTTTCACCATGTTGGCCAGGCTGGTCTCAAACTCCTGACCTCAGGTGATCTGCCTGCCTCAGCCTCCCAAAGTGCTGGGATTATAGGCGTGAGCTACGACACCAGACCCTAAATTTTTTTTTTTTTTTTTTTTTTTTTTTTGAGACGGAGTCTCGCTCTGTCGCCCAGGCTGGAGTGCAGTGGCACAATCTCGGCTCACTGCAAGCTCCGCCCCCCGGGTTCACGCCATTCTCCTGCCTCAGCCTCCTGAGTAGCTGAGACTACACGCGCCCACCACCTCGCCTGGCTAGTTTTTTGTATTTTTTAGTAGAGACGGGGTTTCACCGGGTTAACCAGGATGGTCTCGATCTCTTGACCTCGTGATTCGCCCGTCTCGGCCTCCCAAAGTGCTGGGATTACAGGCTTGAGCCACCGCGCCCGGCCAAAATTTTTTTATTTTAATTTTTGTGAGTACACAGTAGGTATATGTATTTATGGGATATGTGAGATATTTTGATACAGCCATGCAATGCATAATAATCACATCATGTAAAATGGGTATCCATCTTCTCAAGCATTTATCCTTTGTGTTACGAACAATCCAATTAAACTCTTTTAGTTATTATGTTATGTTATGTTATGTTATGTTATGTTATGTTATGTTATGTTATTTTTTTTTGAGATGGAGTTTCACTCTTGTCGCCCTGGCTAGAGTGCCATGATCTTGGCTCACTGCAACCTCCACCTCCTGGGTTCAAGTGATTCTCCTGCCTTAGCTTCCTAAGTAGCTGGGATTACAGGTGCTTGCCACCATGCCCAGCTAATTTTTATATTTTTACTAGAGATGGGGTTTTCCCATGTTGTGCAGGCTGGTCACGAACTCCTGAACTCAGGTGATCCACCCACTTTCACCTCCCAAAGTGCTGGGGTTACAGACATGAGCCACTGTGCCTGGCCTCTTTTAGTTATTTTAAAATGTACAGTTATATTATTGTTGACTATAGTCACTCTGTTGTGCTATCAAATATTAGGCCATATTCATGATATATATATATATGTGTGTATATATTTTCTTTCTTTCTTTCTTTTTTTTTTTTTTTTACCCATTAACCATCCTTACCTCATTCCCATACCTTGCTACCCTCTCCAGCCTCTGGTAACCATCCTTCTTCTCTCTATGTTTGTGAGTTCCATTGTTTTGATTTTTGGATCTCACAAATAAGTGAGAACATGCAATGGTTGTCTGCATGTCTGGCTTATTTCATTTAACGTAATGATCTCCAGCTTCATTAATGTTGTTGCAAGTTACTGAATCTCATTCTTTTTTCATGGCTGAATAGTACTCCATTGCATGTATGTACCACATTTTCTTTATCCGTTCATCTGTTGATGGACGCTTAGTTTGCTTCCGAATTTTGGCTGTTGCAAACAGTGCTGCAACCAACATAGGAGCACACATATCGTTTTGATGTACTGATTTCCTTTGTTTTGGATATATACCCTGCAGTGGGGTTGCTAAGTCATATGGTAGCTCTGTTTTTAGGTTTTTGAGGAAACTCCAAACTGTTCATAATGGTTTTACTAATTCACATTTTCACCAACAGTGTATGAGGGTTCCCTTTTTCTCAACATCCTTGCCAGTGATTAAATGGTTAAGATTCTTTTGCATTTATATCTGCTTATCCATGACTCAAGAATATTATAGGGAATATTTGAGCAACTTTTCCCTGTATTGTTACATTGTATGATTCATTATTGTATTAAAAGTAGTTCACAAGAATGCACGTTGTATGATTACAGAGAAAATTGCAATAAAAAATCTTGTAAGTTAAAAAAATGTAAGTGGTATTATTTAGGTGAATCATTACTTAAATAAGAACTTTTGTATTTTTAGGTTTTGTTTTTCATCTTTCAACTTTCTGATACTTAAATTTGCCTTAATATTCACAGTTGCTGTTCATATTCTTTATGTTTTCTGAAATATATCTTTAGAAGACAGATGACATAATTTCACTTTCATAGAGGAATCAAAAAAATTAACTTGATCTAAAAGAAATGGAAATTTTTCAATCTATACAAATAAGAATGTGACTAAAATAAAATAAATACATTTGATTAAAATTTCTGGTAAATCATATTATGTAGTGTTAATTTCTTTTCCTACCTTAGTCTTTTTAGCTGCATAATTACCTTTCCAAATAGTTAAGGTATGTTTGTTTAAAGTTACGTTTCTTATTTCAGCGTTAGGGAATGAACTTCATCAGCAATCTAAATTAATAATATAGCATGACTAGGTAAGGTTTATTCTAGGATATAAGGATATTTTACCACCAGGATATTTCAGTATACTTCATTACTGAACAAATGAAAGGTGAAAATCATGTGATTCATTTGATAAAATTTAGTCTTCCCCAGTGAAAGTTCTAAGTAAAATGCAGATAGGAAGAAATTACCTAAATCTGATAAAAGTGGACATTTGGTAAAATTTAGTCTTTCCCGGTAAAAGTTCTAAGTAAAATACAGATAGGAAGAAATCACCCAAATCTGATAAAAATTAGTGACTAAAATTTAAAGTAAATATCGTATTAAATATTGGAGTACTGAAGCTACTTGCATTTAAATAGGAAACAAGACAGCGATGCCCACAACTACTTAGAGACTTATGCAGCAGAGACTTTATATAGTGTCTTAAGATAAGAAAATGAATAATTGATATTAATGTTAGAAAACACAAATACACTACAGGACCACAGAGGACTTGGGCTATTCTGGTTAAAACTTAAGTTGAATAGAGCAGTTGGGAAAAAAACATTGTTCTCAAAACTATTAATGGATCAGTATGAATGGTGGGCTCTCATAGTTGATAATGTTTTAACTTTTATGAGCACTACAGTAGCCTTTCCCAAATTGATTTCCAGGCTGTGTAAATCAGAAGTCTGACAAAAGGCATTCTGTGGTCAAATAAATTTGAGAAGCTTTGAATCTTGTATTTCAAGACCAGTGATACACAACAAACATTTAAAAGTTTTTAAAAATAAGTTTTTAAAATTTTTTATTTCAGTAAGTTTTTGGGGAACAGGTAGTATTTGGTTACATGAATAAGTTCTTCAGTGATTATTTCTAAGATTTTGGTACACCCATCATCTGACCAGTTTACAGTGTACCCAATGGGTAGTCTTCTGGCTACTTGCCACCCTTTCCCCCAAGTCCTCAAAGTCCAGTGTGTCATTCTTACGCCTTTATGTTCTCATTGCTTAGCTCCCACATGTGAGTGAGAACATATAATATTTGGTTTTCCATTCCTGAGTTACTTCACTTAGAATAATAGTCTGCAATTCCATCCAGGTTGCTACGAATGCAATTATTTTGTTCCTTTTTGCGGCTGAGTAGTATTCCATGGTGTATGTATCTGTGTGTGTGTGTATATGTGTGTGTGTATAGGTATATATATACACATATACACACACACCCCACCACATGTTCTTTATCCACTCGTTGATTGATGGGCATTTGGGCTGGTTCCATGATTTTGCAATTGCAAATTGTGACCCTATAAACATGCGTGTTCAAGTGTCTTTTTTGTATAATGACTTCTTTTCCTCTGGGTAGACACCTAGCAGTGGGATTGCTGGATCAAACGGTAGATCTACTTTTAGTTCTTTAAGTAATCTTCACACTTTGGTTGTGCTAGTTTACATTCTCACCAGCAGTGTGAAGATTGTAAGCGCTGCATTTTCACTGCATCCCTGCCAACATCTATTATTTTTTGATTTTTTTTTATTATGGCCGTTATTGCAGGAGTGAGGTGGTATCACATTGTGGTTTTGATTTGCATTTCCCTGATCATTAGTGATGTTGAGCATTTTTCCATATGCTTTTTGGCCATTTGTGTATCTTCTTTTAAGAATTGTCTATTCTGGCCGGGCGTGTTGCCTCACGGCTGTAATCCCAGCATTTTGGGAGGCTGAGACGGGTGGATCATGAGGTCACGAGATTGAGACCACCCTACCTAACACGGTGAAATGCTGTCTCTACAAAAAATACAGAAAATTAGCCAGGCATGGTGGTACATGCCTATAGTCCCAGCTACCTGTGAGGCTGAGGTAGGAGAATCGCTTGAATCTAGGAGGCAGAGGTTGCAGTGAGCCAAGATGATGCCACTGCACTCCAGCCTAGGTGACAGAGCGAGACTCTGTCTCAAAAAAAAAAAAAAAAAAAAAAAAAAAAAAAAAAAAGAATCATCTATTAATGTTCTTAGAGTACTTTTTGATGGATTTTTTTTTTCTTGCTGATGTATTTGACTTCCTTGTAGATTCTAGGTATTAGTCCTCTGTCGGATGCCTAGATGATAAAGATTTTCTCCCACTCTGTGGGTTGTCTGTTAACTTTGCTGATTATTTCTTTTGCTCTGCAGGTTTTTAAGTTTAATTAAGTCCCAATTATTTATCTTCGTTTCTGTTGCATTTGCTTTTGGGTTCTTGGTCATGAAGTCTTTGCCTAAGCCAGTGTCTAGAAGGGTTTTTTTTTTTTTTTAATGTTCTAGACTCTTTACGGTTTCAGGTCTTAGATTTAAGTATTTGATGCATTTTGAGTTGATTTTTGTGTAAGATGTGAGACGAGGGTCCAGTTTCATTCTTCCACATGTGGCTTGCCAATTATCCCAGCACCATTTATTGAATAGGGTGTCTTTTCCCCACTTATGTTTTTGTTTGCTTTGTCAAAGATCAGTTGGCTGTAAGTATTTGATTTTATTTCTGGGTTCTGTATTCTGTTCCATGGTCTGTGTGCCAATTTTTATACCAGTACCACACTGTTTTGGTGACTATGGTCTTATAGTATACTTTGAAGTCAGATAATGTGACGCCTCCAGATTTATTCTTTTTGCTTAGTCTTGCTTTGACTATGTGGGCTCTTTTTTGGTTCCTTATGAATTTTAGGGTTGTTTTTTCTAGTTCTGTGAAGAATGAGTTGGTATTTTGGTAAGAATTGAGTTGAATTTATAGATTGCTTTTGGCAGTATGGTCATTTGTACAATATTGATTTTACGCATCCGTGAGCCTGGAATGTGTTTCAATTTGTGTCATCTGAGATTTTTTTCAGTAGTGTTTTGTAATTTTCCTTGTAGAGGTCTTTCATGTCCTTGGTTAGGTAAATCCCTAAGTATTTTATTTTATTTTATTTTTTTGGCAGCTATTGTTCAAGTGGTTGAGTTCTTGATTTGATTCTGAGTGTGGTTGCTATTGGTGTATAGCAGAGCTACTAATGTGTGAACATTAATTTTGTATCCTGAAACTTCGCCGAGTTCATTTACCAGTTCTAGGAGCTTTTTGGATGAGTCTTTAGGGTTTTCTAGGTATATGATGATATCATCAGCAAACAGTGACAGTTTGACTTCCTCTTTACGAATTTGGATGCCCTTGATTTCTTTCTCTTGTCTTATTGCTCTGGTTAGGACTTCCAGTACTATGTTGAATAGAAGTGGGGAAAGTGGGAATGCTTGTCTTGTTTCAATTCTTGGAGGAATGCTTTCAACTTTTCCCCATTAATTATAATGTTAGCTGTGGGATTGTCATAGATGGCTTTTTTAATGTTAATGTATGTCCCTTCTATGCCAGTTTTTCTGAGGGTTTTAATCATAAAAAGATGTTGTGTTTTGTCAAATGCTTTTTCTGCATCTCTTCAGACGATCATGTGATTTTTGTTTTTAATTCTGTTTATGTGATGTATCACATTTATTGACTTGCAGATGTTAAACCATCCCTGGTATGAAACCCACTTGATCATGGTGGATTATCTTTTTGATATGCTGTTGAGTTCAGTTCACTACTATTTTGTTTAGGATTTTTGCATCTCAGGGATATTGGTCTGTAGTTTTCTTTTTTTGTTATGTCCTTCCCTGTTTTGGGTATTAGGGTGATACTGGCTTCATAGAATGATTTAGGGAAGATTCCCTCTTTCTCTATCCTGTATAACAGTGTCAATGGTATTGGTACCAGTTCTTTGAATGTCTGATAGAATTTAGCTGTGAATTCTTCTGTCCTAGACTTTTTTCCATTGGCTTTTTTTTTTTTATTAGCACCTCAGTCTTGCTGCTTATTATTGGTCCGTTCAGAATTTTTTTATCTTTAATCTGGGAGCTTTGTATATTTCGAGGAATTTATCCATCTCCTCTAGGTTTTCTAGTTCATGTGCATAAAGGTGTTCATAGTAACCTTGAATAATCTTTTGTATTTTTGTGGTATCAGTAGTAATATCTCCCATTTTATTTCTAATTGTGCTTATTTGGATTTTCTCTCTTCCTTGTTAATCTTGCTAATGGTCTGTCAATTTTATTTATCTTTTCAAAAAACTAGCTTTTTGTTTCATTTATCTTTTGTATTTTTTTTTTTTTCATTTCAGTTTCATTGAGTTATGCTCTGATCTTCGTTATTTCTTCTGCTGGGTTTGAATTGTTCTTATTTCTCTAATTCCATGAGGCATGACCTGAGATTGTCTGTCTGTACTCTTTCAGACTTTTTGATGTAGGCATTTAATGCTATGAACTTTCCTCTTAGCACTCCTTTTGCTGTATCCCAGAGGTTTTGATAGGTTGTGTCACCATTGTTCAGTTCAAAGAAATTTTGAATTTTCATCTTGGTTTCGTTGTTGACCCAGGGATCATTCAGGAGTAGGTTATTCATTTTCATGTATTTGCATGGTTTTCAGGTTCCTTTTGAAATTGATTCCCAATTTTATTCCACTGTGGTCTGAGAGAGTACTAGATATAATTTCGATTTTCTTAAATTTGTTGAGACTTGGTTTGTGGCATATCATATGGTCTGTCTTGGAGAATGTTCCATGTACTGATGAATAGAATATATTCTACATTTGTTGGGTAGAATGTTCTGTAAATATCTAAATCCATTTCTTGTATAGTTTAAGTTCATTATTTCTTTGTTGCCTTTCTGCCTTGATGACTAGTGCTGTCAGTGGAGTATTGAAGTTTCCCACTATTACTGTGTTGCCATCTATCTCATTTCTTAGGCCTAGTAGAATTGTTTTATAAATTTGGGAGCTCCAGTGTTAGACGTATATGTATATTTAGAATTGTGATTTTTCCCTGTTGGATTAGTCTTTTTATCACTATATAATGTCCTTCTTTGTCTTTTTAAGCTGCTGTTGCTTTAAAGTTTTTTTTTTTTTTTTTTTTTTTGGTCTGATATAAGAATAGTTACTCTTGCTTGCTTTTGGCATCCATTTCCATGGAATGCCTTTTTACCTCTTTACCTTAAATTTATGTTGAGTCCTTACGTGTTAGGTGAGTCTGCTGAAGACAGCAGAAACTTGGTTGTTGAATTCTTATCCATTCTGCCATTCTGTACGTTTAAGTGGAGCAGTTAGGCCATTTACATTCAATGTTATTATTGAGATGTGAGGTACTGTTCTATTCATCATGCTGTTTGTTGCATGAATAACTTTTTTTTTTCCATTGTGCTATTTGTTATACAGGTCCTGTGAGATTTATGCTTTAAGGAGGCTCTATTTTGGTGTGTTCTGAGGATTTGTGTCAAGATTTAGAGCTCCTTTTAGCAGTTCTTGCAGTGTTGGCCGGGGAGTGGCAAATTCTCTCAGCATTTTTTTATATAGAAAAGATCGTACCTTTCCTTCATTTATGAAGCTTAGTTTCACTGGATACAAAATTCTTAGCTGAAAATTGTTTTGTTTGAGGAGGCTAAAAAGAGGCCCTAGTTTCTCCAAGCTCGAGGGATTTCTGCTGAGAAATCTGCTCATAATCCAATAGGTTTTCCTTTATAGGCTACGTGGTGCTTTTGCCTCACAACTCTGAATATTCTTTTTATTGCCTTGACTTTTGATAACCTGATGACTGTGTGCCTAGGTAATGATCTTTTTGTGATGAATTTCCCAGGTGTTCTTTGAGCTTCTTGTTTTTGGATATCTAGATCTCTAGCAAGGCCAGGGAAGTTCTCCTTAATTATTGCCTCAAATATGTTTTCCAGAGTTTTAGTTTTCTCTTCTTCCTTAGGAACACCAATTATTTTTAGGTTTGTTAACATAATCCCAAACTTCTTGGGGCTCTGTTCATTTTAAAAATTCTTTCTCCTTTGTCCTTGACGAACTGGGTTAATTCAAAAGCCTTGTCTTCGAGCTCTGAAGTTCTTTCTTCTGCTTGTTCAATTCTGTTGCTGAGACTTTCCAGTGCATTTTGCATTTCTTTTTTTTTTTTCTTTTTTTGAGACGGAGTCTTGCTCTGTCACCCAGGTTGGAGTGCAGTGGCCGAATCTCAGCTCACTGCAAGCTCCACCTCCTGAGTTTAGGCCATTCTCCTGCCTCAGGCTCCCGAGTAGCTGGGACTACAGGCGCCCGCCACCTCGCCCGGCTAGTTTTCTGTATTTTTTTAGTAGAGACAGGATTTCACCGGGTTAGCCAGGATGGTCTCGATCTCTTGACCTCGTGATCTGCCCATCTCGGCCTCCCAAAGTGCTGGGATTACAGGCTTGGGCCACCGCGCCCGGCTGCATTTTGCATTTCTCTAAGTGTATCCTCGACTTCTAGAAGTTGTGATTGGTTTTTGCTTGTGCTATCTATTTCACTGAAGAATTTTCCTTTCCTATCCTGTATCATGTTTTTGATTTCTTTAAGTTGAAATTTACCTTTCTCTGGTGATTCCGTGATTCGCTTAATAATCGACCTTCTAAATTCTTTTTCTGGCAATTCAGAGATTTCATTTTCATTTAGATCCGTTGCTGGTGAGCTGGTATGATCTTTTGGGGGTGTTAAAGACCCTTGTTTTGTCATATTACCAGAATTGTTTTTCTGGTTCCTTCTCATTTGGGTAAATTATGTCAGAGGGAAGATCTGGGATTCGAGAGTGGCTGTTCAGATTCTTGTGTCCCATGGGTTGTGCCCTTGATGTGTTGTTCTCCCCCTTCCCCTAGGAATGAGGCTCCCTGAGAGCTGAACTGAAGTGATTGTTTTTGTTCTTCTGAGTCTAGCCGTCCAGTGGAGCTACTGAGCTTCAGGCTGGCACTGGGGTGTGTCCGCAAAGAGTCCTGTGATGTGATTCATCTTCAGGTCTTGCAGCCCTGGATATCTGCACCCGAACCGGTAGAGGTAGCAGGGGAGTAAAGTGGACTCTGTGAGCATCGTTGGTTGTGTTTTTGTTTAGTGTACTGATTTTGTGTTGGTTGACTTCCAGCCAGGAGGTTGCTTTCAAGAGTTCATCAGCTGTGGTCCTATAGAGAGGATGTGGACTTGCCCTAGGGCTGGGCACAGTGGCTTATTCTTGTAATCCCAGCACTTTGGGACTCTGAGATGGGCATATCACTTGAGGTCAGGAGTTCAACACTAGCCTGACCAACATGGTGAATCCCTGCCTCTACTTAAAACAACAGTGACAACCACCACCACCACCACCACCACCGCCGCCGCCGCCGCCGCCACCTTATTGTAGGGATACCTGGTTAAGTACAGGTTTTTCGGGCAGTGGGCAGGGCCATAGAGCTTTCAAGAGATTATGACCTTTGTCTTTGGTTACCTGGGCGAGTAGAGAAAGACCAGCAGGTGGGGGAAGGGGTAGGTGTGTCTGTGCTCAGCCTCTCCTTGGGCATGCGGCTTGCTGTGGCTGCTGTGGGGGATGGGGTTATAGTTCCTAGTCCAATGGAGTTATATTCCCAGGGAGATTATGGCTGCCTCTGTTGAGTTATACAGGTCACCAGGGAAGTGGGCGTAAGCTTGCAGTCACAGACTTCTCTCCACTCCCACTCAGCCCCCAGTCCTAAGGGCCAGTCTCATTCCTGCCGTGCGCCCTCAACTGCATCGAGTCTATTTCCAGGCAGCTGGTGACCAGGGCTGAGAACTTGCCGCAGACCACGAACCTCCCTGTTGAGAAAGCAGGCAGACTCACAGTTTTTTGGCATCTCAGGGAGCCTGCAGTGGTGATCCAGTTACCTCAAAGGGTCTGTGGATTCTCTGGTCTGCAGCTTTCCTGGTATGTTCCTGTGGAAGTTCTTGGTGCTGCTATCCAGGGCTGCAGGACCTGAAGATGAATCATATCACAGGACTCTTTGCGGACGCACGGAGTACCGGCCTGAAGTTCTGCGCAGTACTGTTCATCAACACTGTTCATGACGTGAGTCTCTACACACTGCTCTGCCTCTCTGAGCTGGAGCTGCAAGCTAGTCCTGCCTCCTATTCGCCATCTTAAAGATCCATTTTTAAAAGGTTTTGAATAGGGTATAAGGAAACCTATTTAACTGTATTAATCCTCTAAACAACAGTTTAAAGTTCCACAGGTGTGACATCTTTTACTGGGTATAAAATGTAGTTTATCCCATTCCGTTTTTTTTTATTATTATACTTTAAGTTCTAGGGTACATGTGCACAATGTGCAGGTTTGTTACATATGTATACATGTGCCATGTTGGTGTGCTGCACCTATTAACTCATCATTTACATTAGGTATATCTTCTAATGCTATGCCGCCCTCCTCCTCCCTCCCCACAACAGGCCCTGGTGTGTGATGTTCCCCTTCCTGTGTCCAAGTGTTCTCATTATTCAGTTCCCACCTATGAGTGAGAACATGTGGTATTTGGTTTTCTGTCCTTGGGATAGTTTCCTGAGAATGATGGTTTCCAGCTGCATCCATGTCCCTACAAAGGACGTGAACTCATCCTTTTTTATGGCTGCATAGTATTCCATGGTGTATATGTGCCACATTTTCTTAATCCAGTCTGTCATTGATGGACATTTGGGTTGGTTCCAAGTCTTTGCTGTTGTGAAAAGTGCCATAATAAACATACTTCTCAAAAGAAGACATTTATGCAGCCAACAGACACATGAAAAAATGCTCATCATCACTTGCCATCAGAGAAATGCAAATCAAAACCACAATGAGATACCATCTCACACCAGTTAGAATAGCGATCATTAAAATGTCAGGAAACAGCAGGTGCTGGAGAGGATGTGGAGAAATAGGAACACTTTTACACTGTTGGTGGAACTGTAAACTAGTTCAACCATTGTGGAAGACAGTGTGGCGATTCCTCAAGGATCTAGAAATGGAAATACCGTTTGACCCAGCCATCCCATTACTGGGTATATACCCAAAGGATTATTAATCATGCTGCTATAAAGACACATGCACACATATGTTTATTGTGGCACTATAAAAGTGCCTTTAAAAGATAATTCCTTTAAAAGATAATTCTTTAGTTCCCTGTCCAAATCATTGACTTGGTAGTATATTGTATCTTTGAAAACGCATATCAGTTTTTACCCCCCATACTGTGCAAATCAGGCTTTTTTTTTTTTTTTTTTTTTTTTTTTTTTTGAGACAAAGTCTGTCTCTGTCACCCAGGCTGGAGTGCAGAGGCACAGTCTGGGCTCTCTGCAACCTCCACCTCCTGGGTTCGAGCGATTCTCCTGCCTCAGCCTCCTGAGTAGCTGGGATTACAGGCGCCCACCACCATGCCTGGCTAATTTTTGTATTTTTAGTAGAGTCTAGGCTGCTCTTGAACTCCTGACCTCAGGTGATCTGCCCGCCTCAGCCTCCCAAAGTGCTGGGATTATAGGCATGAGCCATTGCGCCTGGCCACAAGTCAGGCTTTCTTCAGCCATAGTTCTGTGTGAGGATCAGGGATCTTTAATTGTAGTCTCCCATTATATATATTCTTTACAATCATTTCGAGAATCTGCCAGTAATAAATTCAGATGGTTTGCTGTTTGATTGCTTTTTTTTTCTCTACTCAGAGGGTAGTAATTAGTTATAAGTTAAGCTGTGGAATATCAGCCCAGTTGCCTATTTCACTCAGCAGATACTGTGTGCTCACTATGTGATCTAAGTTTCTGCCTTCATAGGGCTTATATTCTAATGTAGATGAGTGCTGGGAGATAAAGTACAGCTAGTAATAAATAAGATTGTTTCTCTAGTAGTAAGTGTTAAGAGTAAAGTTAAAGCAAAAGGATAAAGAATAGGAGAGAGGGGTCTACTGCATGTAGAGGAGTCAGAGAAAACCTCCTAGGAATTGACTTTTTTTTTTTTTTTTTAAGTTGAGACTTAAATTATGCGAAGGAGGCAGCCACAGGGAAATAACTTTCCTGGACAAAATGATATTATATTTTATGGCCTTGAAATGTGAATTGCAATATGGCATGTTTCAGGGAAAGAAAAGAATAGTAGTTGACATTTCATAGATTGGTAGGAAAAGTGAGAGTGATAGGAAATGAGTTTGGAAAAGAGGACAGGGCCACTTAAATAAGGTGTTGTGGGCTGAAATATAAAGTGCTAAAATGTTAAAGTAATGACAAGCCAAGCCATTGAAGAGTACTAAATTTGTACTGTATTTTTAAAATTAAATTAAAATTAAAAAAATTGACTCTTGCTCCTCTCTGGAAGTACCATAATATTATTGGAAAGTCAAAGTCAATCGAAATGGTCTCTTTACAGGTTTTAACATTTTCCAGTGAGGTAACATTGGGATTCTAGCTCATAACAGTTAACATTTATTGAAAACTTAATATGTGCCAGCACTGTGTAATACACATTATATGTCTGAAGCACTTTATATTATGTTTTCTTCACAGCAGTGGGGTAGGCGGTAATGTTATTACATATTCTAAGTGAAGAAACTGATTATATTTTACCCAAGGACACATGATTCTAAGTGTTACTGGGATAACATGAGCCAGAATGTGAACCCACTGAGTGGTTTGTACACTTTATGAGTGGTTGTCACAAACGTGATGATGATTGAGTTACAGATAAAAGCACAAGTCACAGATCTCTTTTATATAAGTAATGGATACAAGAACTTACTTTATAGAAACATGTTGCAGTATTCTCCCCTTTGGAAGGACAAATTTCCTTTGCCTTGACGTTCTCTTGTAGGGCACCACAGTGATGGTGCTACCACATTGTCTGACTGTGATGAGGATTATCTTATTCATCTCCAAGATCTCATCAGTATAAGTAGGACTGGGTTTTATTGTGTTCCCATGGTTTCTTAGCAATCTGATATTTCTCTTAGGTAAGCTAGATGTATATTCCTTCTTGCTGAAGAGAGCAGATGAAATTGAAAATAGTCACCAAATAAAAGCAGTTTCGTCACTTCTCTTCCAATCCTAATATATGGCTTTTGTTTTGAAATATTTTTTTCTTAAAGTTTGTTGGATTTGGTACATAACATTATTAAAATAAAGAAATTTCATTCTACAGGTTGAATAAATGTTACCTGAAATGCTGGGAACCAGAAATATTTTGGATTTCAGATTTTTTCAGATTTTGGAATATTTGTATTACTGGTTGAGTATCCCTAAACTGAAAATCTGAAATAAATAATGCCTCAGAAAGCACTCAGAAAGTTACAGATTTTGGAGGATTTTGGATTTTTGGAGTAGGGGCACTCAACCTATATTTCTAATTTTATCATAGATGTTGAACTTCATCAAATGGTTTTTCCTAATATTTGATGTAATCTTGCTGTTGTATTTCTTTTGGTCTGTTAATGTGCAGAAGTTTATTAATATATTTTCTGATGTTAAACTAGTCTTACATTCCTGTAGTAAACCACAGTTTTTCACTTAAAACAAAATTCTGCTCTATTTAGGAATTTTGTATTTTATTTACGATTTCAATCTTATGTTGACAAAAAAAATTTTTTTTCCTCTCTAGAGGACTTTAAAATTCTTTTTGTAATGCTTTTATTGGACTTTGGAACAGAGATACTAGCCTCTTAAAATGGAGAATATTTCCTTCATTTTCTGTTATCTGGCCCTCATGGCCAAGTTTCCCATTTCTCCAGAAGTTGGATTTTATAACCACAGCCATAAATAACCTCATGGAACCTCCAAGGTCATCTAAAAATTTGAATTAAAATCCAAACCCGGGGAATACAGAATTGTTTTTCAAAGTTTGCTTTGTTTTTAAGTTTAGTTTCTCAGATATTTTTTGGAAAAGGTATATTTAATAAATCTAGAAGAAATTTTAGCAGTAAGCAGAAGCAATTGGGAAGAAAATGCTGTATATGACAAACATTTTGGGAAAATATCCATGATATAAGAAAGTGTACTCGTATTGCATCTGGGTTGAGTGTTCCCATAAAGGAAAGGTGAGTAGACCTGGACATGTAAACATAGGAAGTAGGAAGGAGAGGCGAAGGAGCACAGGAAGGGGATCTGTGGGCTTGTAAATATAATCTGATGAGTAGTAGTTTGATTAAAATGTACTTGCAGGTCTTTCTCAGTCCAAGAAAGAATATGACTTGAATTGAGCTAGTAATATTTAAAAATAATTGCCACTATCTACTCTAAAAGGTTAGGAGGAGTACATATATTATCCTTGGAGATCAAAAGCTTCCATTGTTTAAAATAGGCAGTTAGTACCCAGAATCATGGTTTTTTTTTTAAAATCCTAAGACATTAGGGTAAAAAGCTTTTAATTTTATCATTGGTTTTATTAAATGGTTTAATTTTATTATTGAGCAAACTCTAGATTAACAGGATAAACAAAGTAAAATTGCTGATACTTTTGATTATACTTCAGTGTGATTGTCAAATGGATATTTTATCACATGACACTATAAAATATGCTAAATAGCTTTCAGAAAGAAATAAGAATAACCATGGTATATTTGTTACTTTCATTCATACTGGAAAACTGCATGGATTGTTAAGAACAACTAGCATCTGATCAGGCATCATCAGAATTCGTAGGTCTAATACTATAAAGTTCATTTTGGATTAAGAAATACTCTTTTGATTCAGGAATTAGTTCAGTGAGGGCCTTTGTGCAAAATTCGCTCTATATTTCTTAGAGTATCTTATACATCAGAGTGCGACTCTGCTTTTCATTGCTTTATCTTATTCTCTTCTTGTTGGTTAGCATGACAGAGAGAAACATCAACTGCACATTTTATAAACTCCTCACTCCCTTGGAAGACTTTATTGAGGGCTATTTAGGTTTTAAATTAGGACTATTTTAGCAGGCTCTGTTGTATTCATAATGGTAATATCTTCTTCTGTTTCTCATTCTTTCTATCGTCTCCTCCTGCCTCTCATTTTGGGCAACTGGAAGCTATGTATTTTGAATACTATGACCATGGCATAGATAGCCTCTGGATAGAAGTTTATTCATCTCAACACCTCCTGTGTCATCGCAGTGTTATGCGCTTACTGCTTTATACACATGATGAATGTTTTCAAGGCTATGGCTGTTGCTAGTATTGTAGTGGATGGAGAGCTCTGACTAGGTCAGTATGAGACATTCATGTAAACAGCACATACTGTGAATTGGTTTAGATGCAGTTGGAGGGAGGAGTCAGATGGCATTTGTGAAAAACTATTCCAGTGAAGGCCAAGCTAGCACTCATTGTTTTGTTCTGGCCTCATGTATAGTAAGTTAAACTGTGAACATCTTTTCTGAGTGTGAGTCGGAGATGCTAGTGCTTTACCTTTTTAATTCCAGGAGTTTTCAGTATAAAACATAAACCTGAGATGAGGCCATTGTAGGAATGAAATGAAGAGGAAGAGGGCAAGATGGCAGTCTTTTTGGTTTTCTTAAGTTTACCGGAATGAAAATTAATGATGAAGTATTAATAGAACGTACTGCATTTTATTTGGAAGTAAATGTTAATGAAAACCAGATGATAATGAAGATAAAAAATGCTTACTTACCCAAAGGAAGTAATTTCTGCTTGTGGATTTCTATGATCTGATGAGGAACTATTTTCTAATTTGAATTATAATAGTGTACCAAGTGAGAACATAAATGGTGCTGGTATAATCTGAGTCCATAGTGTAGAATTTGTACTAAGCCAGTTCCAACTCAGCACAGAGCTCAGCCCATTGGTACTGGTGAGTGAATCAGATGTTTTCATTATTTGAAGGGTTTTTCTATTACCTACTCAGGAATTTATATTTCCAGGTTGGTTCAAATCTGTTACAACTGCTTTTGCCTCCATATCCAGCTAATTGTCATATTCACATCTTTGATGTAATAAGATTTTTGATACTTCTGCCACCTCTAATTTTCCCACTGCTATTCTTGTTATACACTGTGATTTTTATGAGTTGTTGCCATAACATTTCGGGGAGGAGAGGGTGTTATGGGTTGAACTGGCTGTATTTAGGGTTAAGGTCTTTAAAGAGTGTGAGGCTGTGAATGTGGGCCCTAATCCAATGAGACTGGTATCCTTATAAGAAAACAAACAGACACCAGGGATGCATAGCCACAGAGAAAAAGACCATGTGAGGACATAGTGAGAAAGTATCCATCTATCAGCAAAACAAGGAAAAAGGCTTCAGAAATCAAACCTGCTGACACCTTGAACTTGGACTTCTAGCCCCCAGTACTGTGAGACAATAAATTACTGTTGTTTCAGCTACCCAGTCTGTGACACTTTGTTGTGGCAGCCCTAGCAAACTAATATAGAGGGGGAAGTGTTAGAGGAACTTAAGACTTGCACACATCTACAAACCTGTGCACAGAAATGTGCCCAATGATGGAATGTTCAGGGTCCCTTGTTTGAGACATCTTACCATTCTACTTTGTATGCCTTTGGCTAGTCTGCCTATTGCTGAGAGACATTAGTAAATCACTAAACCTTGTCCGTTATTTCCCCAATAAGGATAAATATTACAACACAGGAATAATAGGCATCTAGAATTACCCCCCCTTCACCAGATTATGTTTGCCCTAAAGTCCCAAAATTCTGTCTTTTAGTGATCACATTAAGCGGAAGGCAGATTCACCTACACATTTTTGTGGTGGTGGTGGTGTTGATTTCAGTTGAAAAAAGTGTGTGACTTTTGATCTACTCAGTGTTTGATTATGAAAAGTGAGTGGTAGCAACAATTCTTTATTTTTTTGACTGCTTTATGTTATGTTGTTACCAGAATTTAGAATGCTGCTTATTTTCTTTTTGCCGTTTAAAATTTAAGCCTACATGGAGTATTGATGAGATTTATAATTGGCAAATAACTGACAGTTGATTATAATCTACAACCTCGGGATAAAACACAGTAAAATATTTTAAACACTCAGGACCCAGAACAAATACATTTGTTGAATGATTGTAAGAATGCTTGATGTTTGGCTGCAAAGCTGTGAATTTCCTTGCCTTTCCACAATTAAGAATATCTGCCTTCTCACAAATCTTAAAAGTTAGACCTATCTTGCTGTTATATATCATTCATTTTCTACTAACGTTGTTCTTTTTTTTTGAGATGGAGTCTCACTCTGTTTGCCAGACTGGAGTGCAGTGGCACAGTCTCCACTTACTGCAGTCTCCACTTCCCAGGTTCAAGCCATTCTTCTGCCTCAGTCTCCTGAGTAGCTGGGATTACAGGCGCATACCACCATGCCCAGCTAATTTTTGTATTTTTAGTAGAGATGGGGTTTTACCATGTTGGCCGGCATGGTCTTGATCTCTTGACCTTGTGATCCACCTGCCTCAGCCTCCCAAAGTGCTGGCAGTGGCATGAGCCTCTGCCACTGGCCTAATGTCATTCTTTTGTAACATCTAAAATAGTTAGAATTGACTTATTTCCCATAATTTTAAAATATATTCTTTTACATAATTTTAAGTTGCATTTTCAAAAACAGTTTCTGCTGTCTAGAACTTGGAGTAGAAATGTGTTTCATGATGCCTTTTGTCATGATTTTCTCACTCTTTGTGAATCTACTTGTTACATGTTTTGATATATTTTTTTAAAAATCTACTTAATAATTTATTAGAGACCAAATGTTGATGAAGGTTTATAAAACTCAGCTTTCACATGCTTTCCCCATCTATTGGTGTAGTAATACAATCCTTAATTCAGCAGATTATTATTAAACACCTTCTGTGTGTAAGTAAGAAACATAGAAATTTTAGACAAGAGTCTTAACTACCACAGAGTTAATTGCCTCACTTTTCAAAAAGGGAAACTGAGGTGCTTATGTTTGTCCACCTTCTTTGTGGCAGAATAGTCCCTTCACTCTGAGTGACTTAACCCATTTTCACTGTGCCTTCCACTTTGTATAGTCCTAATGGAAGAATTGATTACTTTTGAAATGAAAGGAAAAGTAAACCAGTAAAGGACTTAATGAATGATTTTTTTTCCCTATTAACTGATGAATAATCAGTAAAACTTTCAGCTGTGGGGAATTGTGTTTTTGACAGAGACAGGGAGGAGCTTTGAAGAAAACTTTCAACTATTTGCATTCTAGAAAAAGTTTTGAATAACTTCCCAATACTTAAAAAAGTACTTTTGTGAAGTTTTACCTCCTCAATGTTTGCTATTTTTATCTAATCGTATTTTCCATAGTAACTCATTGTGAAATGTTTTTCTGTGCATTTAATAGGTTAACAAGGAGGAAAAAGCAGGAAAATTATGTTTTTTTTTCCATAGTCAGAGAGGAAATATGGAAGAATAGTGGGGCAGTGGCAGGCCCATTCTAATTTTTTTTAAAAAGGTGGGCATGGAGAAAGTGGATCTAGGGTGAAATAAAAGAGGAGGAACTAGCAGATGTCACAAAATAGCCATAGGATCCATTTGTAAGCATTTGTGAAAAATGACCCCCAAGTACTGAATAAGTCTTTGAGGTTTAGAATTCCCAATAGTTGGTAGAAGTAAGAACCAGATACTTCAAAAAAAAATAAAATTGAGTATAACTTTTACTCCAGGATGCAATGGTGAGGAAAGTTAGGCTGAACATGCAGTATTAAAAACTTTCACTGACAATAGCAACACATAGATACTGGGAGCATAGAGGAAGGGTTGCTAACATTACTTCTTGGGAGAGTTAGGGAAAGTGTCACATGGAAGTTTGAATTATGTGTATTGGTATAAATTCTTTTTATGAAAAAGTAGGGAATTAGGAGATGGACTTACTGAAGAATATGGAGAAATACTAATTTAGGCCCTCAATGATATACCATCTAGAGCATGAAAAAATACATAGTCAACCATGATTAGATGATTTTACCTCTATGTAAAAGATGTAATTTCATATTTGGATTTATTTTATATACTGTGAAATGAATATTTAGAGACGTTAAATCTAGTCACTTCAGTTTCTTCTTCGTCTCCGACTCCGTCTCTGTCTCCATCTCCATCTCCATCTCCATCTCCATCTCCATCTCCATCTCCTCCTCCTCCTCCTCCTTTCTTCTTTTCTTCTTTCTCCTTCCTTCCTTCCTTCCTTCCTTCCTTCCTTCCTTCCTTCCTTCCTTCCTTCCTTCCTTCCTTCCGTCCGTCCGTTTTTTTTTTTTTTTTTTTGAGACAGAGTCCTGCTCTGTCACCCAGGCTGGAGTGCAGTGGCCTGATCTTGGCTCACTACAACCTCCGCCTCCTGGGTTCAAGCAATTCTCCTGCCTCAGCCTCCTGAGTAGCTGGGATTACAGGCGTGTGCCACCACGCCTGGCTAATTTTTTGCATTTTTAGTAAAGACGGTGTTTCACCACATGTTGGTCAGGCTGGCCTCAAACTCCTGACCTCGTGATCCGCCCACCTTGGCCTCTCAAAGTGCTGCGGTTATAGGCGTGAGCCAGTGTGACCTGGCCCACTTTAGTTTCTTTTGAGCAACTGAGTGTAAGGAACTGCTCTAGATTAAGGAATCATGGCAGGCATTACACATATCTTGTAATTTGTGAACCTTCATCTCATCTTCTTTTCTCCCAAGAAAAGAAGGAAAGAAAGGAAGAAAAGACCAGAACACAGCAATAAAGATACATTTTCGTTGGGGAAATTTTTATTATTAGGTGATATGACTGATTAATTGCAAATATGGCCACAATTCTTCATCTTTGCTTATATCCATGCCTTTTGCAATGTGACTTAGCAACTACTCCATTTACGGGGCCATCTCTATTTCTTCACCCCACAAATCTGAGCTTGTCAACAGAATGTGGCAGAAGTTATGGTGTGTCCGTTTGGAACACAGGCATTTTAAGAGTTCTTGCATGCTTATACTCCCTTGGGAACTATGACATTTGCTGTCTGATCTAGCCCTGGCTATCCTGGAGGGTGAAAGAGTTGGTAGAAGAAAGGTCAGTTGTTTCAGCTCAGGCCATCCTAGACCATCTTATATCCAGCTAACCCCCAAACTTGTCAGAGAGCTTAGCCTAGATTAGCAAAATTCACCACAGACATATAAGTTAACCCAGCTAGGACAGAACTACCTAGCTGGCTGGTTGACGTGTAAGCAATGATATATGATGGTTATGTTAAGCTATTGAATTTTGGGAATGGTTGGTTATGCATCATTTGTAAACTGATATAATATTACTGAATCATGTTATGTAGAATCCTGGTTTTGAAGAAAAATGTTTTTTGTTCTTAGAAGATACCAGCTGATCAATAGTTGTGAAATATTATGAAATATGCAACTTTCTTTTAAATGGTATAGCAAAAATAAAGTGTTTGTGGTGGTGAGTATGTGCATATATATATATAGAGAGAGACAGAGAAAGAGAGATTGAGAATACAGATATGATGAAGTGTTATGATATATGGTGTTTGTTGAAAAGGACACATTTATTGTACTATTTACACTTTTTTGTAGCTTTGAAGCTTTTCAAAATAAAATGTTGGGAGAATTTCTTAATATTGGCTTATTTGGATGTCATCCCCCCAACCTCACCTTTTTTTCCTTTAAAAGTTGAATTTGAGATAGAGAAAAAAGGGTCATAAAGATTATAGTTAGTTGCACTCTATGTAATCAAGTTTGTTTATTTGGAGATGGAGTCTTGCTCTGTCTCCCAGGCTGGAGTGCAGTGGAGTGATCTCAGCTCACTACAACCTCCGCCTCCTGGGTTCAGGCGATTCTCCCACCTCAGCCTCTTGAGTAGCTGGGATTACAGGTGGCCACCACCACACCTGGCTAATCTTTTTTTGTATTTTTAGTGGAGATGGGGTTTCACCATGTTGGCCAGGCTGGTCTCGAACTCCTGACCTCGAGGGATCTGCCTGCCTCAGCCTCCCAAAGTGCTGGGATTACAGGAGTGAGCCACCTTACCTGGCCTTAATCAGGTTTTTTGGCGATATCTTTTCAGTGTATTTTAAGTGTCTGCATATCAGTGCTGGTTTAGATTCTGAGAACCCAGTGGTCAGGGATTGTCTGCATTGGATTATACATAACAGGATTTCCTAAGTCCATGCCTCAGACTGCTTGTAACTATAGGATATCCATGGAGAAAGAGTTCTTTAATCTTTTTTTTTTTTTTGAGACGGAGTCTTGCTCTGTAGCCCGGGCTGGAGTGCAGTGGCCGGATCTCAGCTCACTGCAAGCTCCGCCTCCCGGGTTCACGCCATTCTCCTGCCTCAGCCTCCGGAGTAGCTGGGACTACAGGCGCCCGCCACCTCGCCCGGCTAGTTTTTTTTGTATTTTTAGTAGAGACGGGGTTTCACCGTGTTAGCCAGGATGGTCTCGATCTCCTGACCTCGTGATCCACCCGTCTCGGCCTCCCTAAGTGCTGGGATTACAGGCTTGAGCCACCGCGCCCGGCCGAGTTCTTTAATCTTCCACTTGGAGAGGCACAGTGCCAAAGAGTAAGTACATTAAACATCCTGAGAGCTATATTAACAAAAGAAACAAGCATTTTCCAGACATTTTGATACAAATTAACCTCTCTCCCCATAGTTAATGACGTGTTATACTTGAGGTGTAGTGTTTTTAGGAATACACTTGGAGAAATAAAGATTGTCAGTAGTAAATGCTTTTGATGATAGGCTTCAGTAAATTATAAATATTTTAAAAATTGGTTATAGCTTGTAAAGATGAATTATAAAATTAAAGTTTTTGATAAATTATGGCATGGCATAATGGAAAGAGTGTGACTTTGTAGTGAGAACCAGAGGAACTTGGGTACTCCACCAGTAGCTTTTTGACCAAGAAATTCACTGCTAAGTTTTAGATTCCTGTAAAATGGGATACTTGATTTCCAAGATTCTAACCTGAATTAAATGTGTAAAGCCTTGAGTATAGTTGGCATTCATATATAAAACTAGCTTTGGATTCATTTGGATGTGAGGGTTTCTCTTACATCTTGATGAGCATCTGTTATTTGAGCAGGTGTGGGGCATGTTGGAGATCATAAGCTTTTGCTGGAAGGCTGCTAAGCAGGTATCATTTGATTTTTATAATAATGTAAACATAATTATAAAATTCTGTAAAGAACAATGATTCACATAAATGAATCTCAGAAAAGTAAACTTTTCTGTAACTGAAAGTTTTTTCTTCTGTATTGTAAGTGTTTTGGGGGGAAACAAAAAGTATACTAGTTTCCTACATTATTCATGAGTGTTTTGAATATAATGTAACATCTCTAATTTATAATGTATTTCATTGTGGTATAATATGTCTTGACAATGTAGACCTGTTTATAGCTTTTGAGTTATTAACTGCTATTTTTATTTTTTGAATTTCTGTCTTTTAAATTGTTACTTCTTGCAGCTGTTGGTATGACAATTCTGTAGAAATACCTCAGTCTTTCCTTCAGTTTTCTGCTTCTTATACAGTGGAGATAGGGTAGTGGTGGTCCTAACTGTTGAGAAATGGTGCAGAGGAAGGCATATGCAGTTGGCATAGTGTATGATTTTTTGATACCCTCATAGAAGTGGAAAATATGCTGTTTAGATTACGTTCCTGCAATGTCTGATATAGCTTGCAACTAATTTAATTCTTTGATTTTTTAAATCTAAGTTATTCTTTAACATAATCTCATAATTTTTCATTTTAAAGCCATAAGGGTGCTTTTTATTTTTATTTATTTAATTTAATTTTTTTTTTTAAGACAAGAGTCTCACTCTGTCTCCCAGGCTGGAGTGTAGTGGTCGATCTCTGTTCACTGCCACCTCCATCTCCCGGCTTCAAGCATTTTCTCCTGAGTAGCTGGGATTACAGGCATGCGCCACCATGCCCGGCTAATTTTTTTTGTATTTTTAGTAGAGACAGGGTTTCACCATGTTGGCCAGGCTGGTCTAGAACTCCTGACCTCTGGTGATCCACCTGCCTTGGCCTCACAAAGTGCTGACATTACAGGTATAAGCCACCATGCCCAGCCAAGGGTACTTTTTAATAACTGTTTAAATCGTTACCAACACTTAAAAAGTTAATAGCTTTAACTTTATTTGCATTATTGTGTTTACTGGTGACATAATTAAGCCCACTAAAAAGTCTGATTTATAATGTCTCAAAAAAGTATAATGTGATTTTTCAGCATTATTAATAAAGTAGATGCAGAATTATTACTGATTTTTATTTTATATCCAATATAAGATAATAAAATATTACTGGAGGAGTTAAATGTATTGATCAGGGAAGAGTTATTTATAATTAAGCCTTTAAATTTTATATACATGGTTGCTTCTGTTATGTTTGGATGGCCTTTGTTTAATTTATATTTTTCTACTACTTTCAGCTTACTTAGACATATTTTTATCATATGTTTAATATATAAAACTTGACCTCGTATGTCTAGGAATGAAAAAACATTTAATGTCTCATTAACCTTGCTGTATGTTTTATGTAATTTTTACACAGAATGTTGCTCACGTGTTCTGTATTGCCATATGTAACAAGGGTAAGATGTCTACACCTTCAAAAATGTTGGAGGAAAATTTGATAAAGTTCAAGTTTGTTATGTTTTAATATATTATACACTTTTCACCACTTTTAGTCAGTAACTTCTTTCGGCTACATGAACATCAATGCTGAACAATGACCTATATAGGGATTATATACTGTAGAAGGCGCAAATCAGTATTTTCTTTTTTAGCCTGAAATCAGTGTGAAAAATATTGTTAATATTATCATAAGTACATCTTGAAGTGTTAAGTCAGTTTGATTTAAAAATATATATTTATGAATTTAGACCAGGTGTGGTGGCTCACGCCTGTAATCCCGGGACTTTGGGAGGCTGAGGCGGGCAGATTACCTGAGGTTGGGAGTTCAAGACCAGCCTGGCCAACATAGTGAAACCCCTGTCTCTATTAAAAACACAAAAATTAGCCAGGCGTGGTGGCACACCCTGTAGTCTCAGCTCCTCAGGAGACTGAGGCAGGAGAATCGCTTGAATCTGGGAGGCAGAGTTGCAGTGAGCTGAGACCATGCCACTGCACTCTAGCCTGGGTGACAGAGTGAGACTCTGTCTCAAAAAAAAAACAAAACAAAAAACAAAAAACAAAAAGTATGCATTTATTTTTAAGGAAGAATGTAGAAGTCTCCAAAGAGTTGAAGAGTATGCTTGTTTACTGGTATCCCTATATTAAGAGAGGATTTGATAGAGGATGGGTTGAATTTCTTCTAGGGATTTCTAGGTCAGGCAAGGTAGCATCAAGTACAACCAATCCACTGCATGTTTAAATTCACACATGATTAAATAAATCTCTGTATGTGTGATGCACCAGCATTCTTGTGTGTGGTGACCCTGTTGGCCATTTATCAAATAGTAGTATATGAAGGACACTGCTGTTCCTATGAAAATTCATGAATTGAATTTAGTTGCAGGGATGGAAATAAAGGTATTTCCATATTGTGGACTTTGCAGTTCTTGAAGTTCATAAAGTTAAAATATCTCTTTGTTTTGACTCTGACTTTTCTGCAAAGACTTGCATATTTTAATAAGTGATTTTTCTTTTTAAAACTGTCCTTTTAATTTCTAAGTTTCTGTGACTTACTACATGGCAAATTTATTTGTATACTATTTCTAAATCCCTTTTTTTCTGTTATGTTTTTATTTTTAAAGTTTATTTTTTGTGGGTACATAGTAAGTGTATATATTTGTAGGGTACATGATATGTTTTCATACAGATATACAATGTGTAATAATCACATCATGGAAAATGGGATATCTGTTGCCTCAAGCATTTATCCTTTATGCTACAAACAATTCAGTTATGCTTTTTTAGTCATTCTTAAATGTACCATTAAATTATTATTGACAGTAGTCACCCTGTTGTGCTATCAAATGCTAGGCCTTATTCATTTATTCATTCAAATTTTTTGATACCCATTAATCATCCCTACCTCTTCCCTAATCCCCCAACTATTCTTCCTAACCTCTAGTAACTATCCTTCTATTCTGTCTCCATGGGCTCAATTATTTTGATTTTTGGATCTCACAAATAAGTGAGAACATGTAAAGTTTGTCTTTCTTTGCCTGGATTATTTATTTTTAACATAATTAACCCCAGCTCCATCCTTGTTGTTACAAATGACTGAATCTCATTCTTTCTTATGGCTGAATAGTACTCCATTGTGTATGAGTACCATATTTTCTTTATCCATTCATCTGTTGATGGACACTTAGTTTGCGTCCAAATTTTGGTTATTGTGAACAGAGCTGCAACAAACATGGGAGTGCAGAAAGCTGTTTGATATTCTGATTTCCTTTCTTTTGGGTTTATACCCAGCAGTGGGGTTGCTGAATCATAGGGTGTCTATATTTAAGCTTTTTGAGGAACCTCCAGACTGTTCTCCGTAGTGGTTTTATGAATTTACATTCCCAACATTAGTATGAGGATTCCTTTTTCTCCATATCCTTGCCAGCATTTGTTACTGCCTTTTGGATAAAAACCATTTTAACTGGGGTGAGATGATATCTCATTGTTTCTATTTTTGTCTGTCTGGTGATTAGTGATGCTGAGCACCTTTTCGTATGTCTGTTTACAATTTGTATGTCTTCTTCTGAGAAATGTTTACTCAGGTCTTTTGCCCATTTAAAAATCAGATTATTAGAGATTTTTTTTCCTATAGAGTTGTTTCAGCTCCTTATATATTTTTGTTATTAATCCCTTGTCAGATGGGTCATTTGCAAGTATTTTCTTCCATTCTGTGGGTTATCTCTTCACTTTGTTTATTGTTTCCTTTGCTGTGCACAAGCTTTTTAACTTGATACGATTCTATTTCTTCATTTTTGCTTTGGTTGCCTGTGCTTGTGGGGTATTACTCAAGAAATCTTTGCTCAGACCGATGACCTGGAGAGTTTCCCTAATGTTTTCTTGTAGTATTTTCATAGTTCGAGCTGTAAGATTTAATTCTTTAATCCATTTTGATTTGATTCTTGTATATGGCAAGAGATAGGGGCTAGTTTCATTCTTCTGCATTTGGATATCCAGTTTTCCCAGTCCGTTTATTGAAGAGACTGTCTTTTCCTCAGTGTATGTTCTTGGCACCTTTGTAAAATATTAGTTCAGTGTAGGTGTGTGGATTTGTTTCTGGATTCCCTATTCTGTTTTATTGGTCTATGTATCTGTTTTTATGCCAGTACCATGCTGTTTTGGTTACTATTGCTCTGGTTATAATTTGAAGTCAGGTAATTTGCTTCTTCCAGTTTTCTTCTTTTTGCTTAGGATAGCTTTGACTATTCTGAGTCTTTTGTGGTTCCATGTAAATTTTAGGATAGTTTTTTCTATTTATTTCTGTGAAGAATGTCATTGGTTTTTTGATAGGGATTACATTGAATCTGTAGATTGCTCTGGATAGTATGGACATTTTAACAATATCAGTTCTTCTAATCCATGAACATAGAATATTTTTCCATTTTTTTGGTGTCCTCTTCAATTTCTTTAATCAGTTTTTTATAGTTTTCAATGTAGAGATCTTTTACTTCTTTGATTAAATTAATTCCTAGGTATTTAACTTTATGTGTGGCTACTGTAAATGAGTTTTTTTTTAAATTTCTTTTTTAGATTGGTCATTATTGGCAAATAGAAATGCTACTTTTTTTTATGTTGATTTTGTATTCTGCAGGTTTACTGAAGTTGTTTATCAGTTCTAATAGTGGAGTCTTTAGACTTCCAAACATAAGATTATATCATCATCTGCAAACAAGGATAATTTTACTTCTTTGTTTACAATTTAGATGCCTTTTATATGTTTCTTTTATCTGATCATTCTAGCTAGGACTTCGAGTACTGTGTTGAATAACAGTGGTGAAAGTGGATATCCTTGTTGTGTTCTAGATTTTGGAGGAAAGGCTTTCAGCTTTCTCCTATTCAGTATGATACTAGCTGTATGGCCTTTATTATGTTGAGGTATGTTCCTTCTATCTTCAGCTTTTTGAGGGTTTTTATCAAGAAGATATGTGGATTTTTTTTTTTTAAATTTATTTATTATTATTATACTTTAAGTTGTAGGGTACATGTGCACAACGTGCAGGTTTGTTACATATGTATACTTGTGCCATGTTGGTGTGCTGCACCCATCAACTCGTCATTTACATCAGGTATAACTCCCAATGCAATCCCTCCCCCCTCCCCCCTCCCCATGATAGGCCCCGGTGTGTGATGTTCCCCTTCCCGAGTCCAAGTGATCTCATTGTTCAGTTCCCACCTATGAGTGAGAACATGCGGTGTTTGGTTTTCTGTTCTTGTGATAGTTTGCTAAGAATGATGGTTTCCAGCTGCATCCATGTCCCTGCAAAGGACACAAACTCATCCTTTTTTATGGCTGCATAGTATTCCATGGTGTATATGTGCCACATTTTCCTAATCCAGTCTGTCACTGATGGACATTTGGGTTGATTCCAAGTCTTTGCTATTGTGAATAGTGCTGCAATAAACATACGTGTGCATGTGTCTTTATAGCAGCATAATTTATAATCCTTTGGGTATATACCCAGTAATGGGATGGCTGGGTCATATGGTACATCTAGTTCTAGATCCTTGAGGAATCGCCATACTGTTTTCCATAATGGTTGAACTAGTTTACAATCCCACCAACAGTGTAAAAGTGTTCCTATTTCTCCACATCCTCTCCAGCACCTGTTGTTTCCTGACTTTTGAATGATCGCCATTCTAACTGGTGTGAGATGGTATCTCATTGTGGTTTTGATTTGCATTTCTCTGATGGCCAGTGATGATGAGCAATTTTTCATGTGTCTGTTGGCTGTATGAATGTCTTCTTTTGAGAAATGTCTGTTCATATCCTTTGCCCACTTTTTGATGGGGTTGTTTGTTTTTTTCTTGTAAATTTGTTTGAGTTCTTTGTAGGTTCTGGATATTAGCCCTTTGTCAGATGAGTAGATTGCAAAAATTTTCTCCCATTCTGTAGGTTGCCTGTTCACTCTGATGGTAGTTTCTTTTGCTGTGCAGAAGCTCTTTAGTTTAATGAGATCCCATTTGTCAATTTTGGCTTTTGCTGCCGTTGCTTTTGGTGTTTTAGACATGAAGTCTTTGCCCATGCCTATGTCCTGAATGGTACTACCTAGGTTTTCCTCTAGGGTTTTTATGGTATTAGGTCTAACATTTAAGTCTCTAATCCATCTTGAATTAATTTTTGTATAAGGAGTAAGGAAAGGATCCAGTTTCAGCTTTCTACTTATGGCTAGCCAATTTTCCCAGCACCATTTATTAAATAAGGAATCCTTTCCCCATTTCTTGTTTCTCTCAGGTTTGTCAAAGATCAGATGGCTGTAGATGTGTGGTATTATTTCTGAGGACTCTGTTCTGTTCCATTGGTCTATATCTCTGTTTTGGTACCAGTACCATGCTGTTTTGGTTACTGTAGCCTTGTAGTATAGTTTGAAGTCAGGTAGCGTGATGCCTCCAGCTTTGTTCTTTTGACTTAGGATTGTCTTGGAGATGCGGGCTCTTTTTTGGTTCCATATGAACTTTAAAGCAGTTTTTTCCAATTCTGTGAAGAAGCTCATTGGTAGCTTGATGGGGATGGCATTGAATCTATAAATTACCTTGGGCAGTATGGCCATTTTCACGATATTGATTCTTCCTATCCATGAGCATGGTATGTTCTTCCATTTGTTTGTGTCCTCTTTTATTTCACTGAGCAGTGGTTTGTAGTTCTCCTTGAAGAGGTCCTTTACATCCCTTGTAAGTTGGATTCCTAGGTATTTTATTCTCTTTGAAGCAGTTGTGAATGGAAGTTCATTCCTGATTTGGCTCTCTGTTTGCCTGTTACTGGTGTATAAGAATGCTTGTGATTTTTGCACATTAATTTTGTATCCTGAGACTTTGCTGAAGTTGCTTATCAGCTTAAGGAGATTTTGGGCTGAGACAATGGGGTTTTCTAAATAAACAATCATGTCGTCTGCAAACAGGGACAATTTGACTTCTTCTTTTCCTAACTGAATCCCCTTGATTTCTTTCTCTTGCCTGATTGCCCTAGCCAGAACTTCCAACACTATGTTGAATAGGAGTGGTGAGAGAGGGCATCCCTGTCTTGTGCCAGTTTTCAAAGGGAATTTTTCCAGTTTTTGCCCATTCGGTATGATATTGGCTGTGGGTTTGTCATAAATAGCTCTTATTATTTTGAGGTACGTTCCCTCAATACCGAATTTATTGAGCGTTTTTAGCATGAAGGGCTGTTGAATTTTGTCAAAAGCCTTTTCTGCATCTATTGAGATAATGATGTGGTTCTTGTCTTTGGTTCTGTTTATATGCTGGATTATGTTTATTGATTTGCGAATGTTGAACCAGCCTTGCATCCCAGGGATGAAGCCCACTTGATCATGGTGGATAAACTTTTTGATGTGTTGCTGAATCCAGTTTGCCAGTATTTTATTGAGGATTTTTGCATCGATGTTCATCAGGGATATTGGTCTAAAATTCTCTGTTTTTGTTGTGTCTCTGCCAGGCTTTGGTATCAGGATGATGTTGGCCTCATAAACTGAGTTAGGGAGGATTCCCTCTTTTTCTATTGATTGGAATAGTTTCAGAAGGAATGGTACCAACTCCTCCTTGTACCTCTGGTAGAATTCAGCTGTGAATCCATCTGGTCCTGGACTTTTTTTGGTTGTTAGGCTATTAATTATTGCCTCAACTTCAGAGCCTGCTATTGGTCTATTCAGGGATTCAACTTCTTCCTGGTTTAGTCTTGGAAGAGTGTAAGTGTCCAGGAAATTATCCATTTCTTCTAGATTTTCTAGTTTATTTGCATAGAGGTGTTTATAGTATTCTCTGATGGTAGTTTGTATTTCTGTGGGGTCGGTGGTGATATCCCCTTTATCATTTTTAATTGCGTCGATTTGATTCTTCTCTCTTTTCTTCTTTATTAGTCTTGCTAGTGGTCTGTCAATTTTGTTGATCTTTTCAAAAAACCAACTCCTGGATTCATTGATTTTTTGGAGGGTTTTTTGTGTCTCTATCTCCTTCAGTTCTGCTCTGATCTTAGTTATTTCTTGCCTTCTGCTAGCTTTCCAATGTGTTTGCTCTTGCTTCTCTAGTTCTTTTAATTGTGATGTTAGAGTGTCAATTTTAGATCTTTCCTGCTTTCTCTTGTGGGCATTTAGTGCTATAAATTTCCCTCTACACACTGCTTTAAATGTGTCCCAGAGATTCTGGTATGTTGTATCTTTGTTCTCATTGGTTTCAAAGAACATCTTTATTTCTGCCTTCATTTCGTTATGTACCCAGTAATCATTCAGGAGCAGGTTGTTCAGTTTCCATGTAGTTGAGCGGTTTTGATTGAGTTTCTTAGTCCTGAGTTCTAGTTTGATTGCACTGTGGTCTGAGAGACAGTTTGTTATAATTTCTGTTCTTGTACATTTGCTGAGGAGTGCTTTACTTCCAATTACGTGGTCAATTTTGGAGTAAGTACGATGTGGTGCTGAGAAGAATGTATATTCTGTTGATTTGGGGTGGAGAGTTCTATAGATGTCTATTAGGTCTGCTTGCTGCAGAGATGAGTTCAATTCCTGGATATCCTTGTTAACTTTCTGTCTCGTTGATCTGTCTAATGTTGACAGTGGAGTGTTGAAGTCTCCCGTTATTATTGTATGGGAGTCTAAGTCTCTTTGTAAGTCTCTAAGGACTTGCTTTATGAATCTGGGTGCTCCTGTATTGGGTGCATATATATTTAGGATAGTTAGCTCTTCCTGTTGAATTGATCCCTTTACCATTATGTAATGGCCTTCTTTGTCTCTTTTGATCTTTGATGGTTTAAAGTCTGTTTTATCAGAGACTAGTATTGCAACCCCCGCTTTTTTTTGTTCTCCATTTGCTTGGTAAATCTTCCTCCATCCCTTTATTTTGAGCCTATGTATGTCTCTGCATGTGAGATGGGTCTCCTGAATACAGCAGACTCATGGGTCTTGACTCTTTATCCAGTTTGCCAGTCTGTGTCTTTTAATTGGAGCATTTAGTCCATTTACATTTAAGGTTAAGATTGTTATGTGTGAACTTGATCCTGCCATTATGATATTAACTGGTTATTTTGCTCGTTAGTTGATGCAGTTTCTTCCTAGCCTTGATGGTCTTTACATTTTGGCATGTTTTTGCAATGGCTGGTACCGGTTGTTCCTTTCCATGTTTAGTGCTTCCTTCAGGGTCTCTTGTAAGGCAGGCCTAGTGGTGACAAAATCTCTAAGCATTTGCTTATCTGTAAAGGATTTTATTTCTCCTTCACTTATGAAACTTAGTTTGGCTGGATATGAAATTCTGGGTTTAAAATTCTTTTCTTTAAGAATGTTGAATATTGGCCCCCACTCTCTTCTGGCTTGAAGAGTTTCTGCCGAGAGATCTGCTGTTAGTCTGATGGGCTTCCCTTTGTGGGTAACCCGACCTTTCTCTCTGGCTGCCCTTAAGATTTTTTCTTTCATTTCAACTTTGGTGAATCTGGCAATTATGTGTCTTGGAGTTGCTCTTCTTGAGGAGTATCTTTGTGGCGTTCTCTGTATTTCCTGGATTTGAATGTTGGCCTGCCCTACTAGGTTGGGGAAGTTCTGCTGGATGATATCCTGAAGAGTGTTTTCCAACTTGGTTCCATTTTCCCCCTCACTTTCAGGCACCCCAATCAGACGTAGATTTGGTCTTTTTACATAATCCCATACTTCTTGCAGGCTTTGTTCATTTCTTTTTCTTCTTTTTTCTTTTGGTTTCTCTTCTCGCTTCATTTCATTCATTTGATCCTCAATCGCTGACATTCTTTCTTCCAGTTGATCGAGTCGGTTACTGAAGCTTGTGCATTTGTCACGTATTTCTCGTGTCATGGTTTTCGTCTCTTTCATTTCGTTTATGAGCTTCTCTGCATTAATTACTCTAGCCATCAATTCTTCCACTTTTTTTTCAAGATTTTTAGTTTCTTTGCGCTGGGTACGTAATTCCTCCTTTAGCTCTGAGAAATTTGATGGACTGAAGCCTTCTTCTCTCATCTCGTCGAAGTCATTCTCCGTCCAGCTTTGATCCGTTGCTGGCGATGAGCTGCGCTCCTTTGCCGGGGGAGATGCGCTCTTATTTTTTGAATTTCCAGCTTTTCTGCCCTGCTTTTTCCCCATCTTTGTGGTTTTATCTGCCTCTGGTCTTTGATGATGGTGACGTACTGATGGGGTTTTGGTGTAGGTGTCCTTCCTGTTTGATAGTTTTCCTTCTAACAGTCAGGGCCCTCAGCTGTAGGTCTGTTGGAGATTGCTTGAGGTCCACTCCAGACCCTGTTTGCCTGGGTATCAGCAGCAGAGGTTGCAGAAGATAGAATATTTCTGAACAGCGAGTGTACCTGTCTGATTCTTGCTTTGGAAGCTTCCTCTCAGGGGTGTACTCCACCCTGTGAGGTGTGGGGTGTCAGACTGCCCCTAGTGGGGGATGTCTCCCAGTTAGGCTACTTAGGGGTCAGGGACCCACTTGAGCAGGGAGTCGGTCCCTTCTCAGATCTCAACCTCCGTGTTGGGAGATCCACTGCTCTCTTCAAAGCTGTCAGACAGAGTCGTTTGCGTCTGCAGAGCTTTCTGTTGTTATTGTTTAGTGTGCCCTGTCCCCAGAGGTGGAGTCTACAGAGACAGGCAGGTTTCCTTGAGCTGCTGTGAGCTCCACCCAGTTCGAGCTTCCCAGCAGCTTTGTTTACCTACTTAAGCCTAAGCAATGGCGGGCGCCCCTCCCCCAGCCTCGCTGCTGCCTTGCGGGTAGATCACAGACTGCTGTGCTAGCAATGAGGGAGGCTCCGTGGGTGTGGGACCCTCCCGGCCAGGTGTGGGATATGATCTCCTGGTGTGCCTGTGTGCTTAAAGTGCAGTATTGGGGTGGGTGTTACCCGATTTTCCAGGTGTTGTGTGTCTCAGTTCCCCTGGCTAGGAAAAGGGATTCCCTTCCCATTTGCGCTTTCCAGGTGAGGCAATGCGTCGCCCTGCTTCAGCTCTCGCTGGTCGGGCTGCAGCAGCTGACCAGCACGGATCGTCTGGCACTCCCCAGTGAGATGAACCCAGTACCTCAGTTGAAAATGCAGAAATCACCGGTCTTCTGTGTCGCTCGCGCTGGGAGTTGGAGACTGGAGCTGTTCCTATTCGGCCATCTTGCTCCTGCTTTTTTTTTTTGAGACAGGGCCTCACTGCGTCACCCAGGGAGACTGCAGTGGCACCATCTTGGCTCACTGCAACCTCCACCTCCCAGGTTCAAGTGATTCTTGTGCCTCAACCGTCCGAGTAGCTGGAATTACAGGCATGTGTCACCATGCCCAGCTAGTATTTGCTTTTTTTTTTTTAAGTAGAGATGGAGTTTTGCCATGTTGACCAGGCTGGTCTTGAACTCGTGACCTCAAGGCATCCATCTGCCATGGCCTCCCAGAGTGCTGGGATTACAGGTGTGAGCCCCTCTGCCTGGGCAGAGATGTTGAATTTTATCAAATTGATGCTTTTTCATCATCAATTGAAATGATCATACGGTTTTTGTCCTTCATTCTGTTGATGTAATGTATCAATTTCCATGTATTTGTATAGTTTCCAAAATTATTCTTGTTATTAATTTCTAGTTTTACTTCATTGTGGGCAGAGAAGATACTTGGTACTATTTCAGTTTTTCTGAATGTTTTAAGACTTGTTTTGTGACCTAACATATGATCTGTTCTTGAGAATGATGCATATGCTGAGGAAAAGAATGTGTATTCTATAGCTGTTGGATGAAATGTTCTGTAGATATCTAGTAGATCCATTTGGTCTGTAGTGCAGATTAGGTCTGATGTTTCTTTGTTGGTTTTCTGTCAACAAAGTATAGCTACTCCTGCCCTTTTTTGGTTTCCATTTGCATGGAATATCTTTTGCACCCCTTTATTTTCAGTCTACATGTGTCTTTATAGGGGAGGTGTGTTTCCTGTAACCAGCAGATCAGTGAGTTTTGTTCTTTTATCTGTTGAACCACTCTATGTCTTTTGATTGGAGAGTGTAGTCCACTTACATACAGTGTTGTTATTGATAAGTAAGGACTTGTTCCTACGATTTTGTTATTTGTTTTCTGGTTATTGTGTGGTCTTCTCTTCCTTCCTTCGTTTCTTTCCTTCCTGTCTGTCTCTTAGTGAAGGTGATTTTCTCTGGTGATATGATTTAGCTTTTTATTTTTTTTGTATCTATTGTGTGGTTTTTTGGTTTGAGGTTACCATGAGGCTTGCAGATACTATCTTATAACCTATTATTTTAAGGTGATAGCAGGTTAACATTATTTGCATAAATAAATCAACAAGCAAAAGAAAACTAGTGAAGACTGGCTGGGTGTGGTGGCTCATGCCTGTAATCCCAGCACTTTGGGAGGCTGAGGCAGGTGGATCACCTGAGGTTGGGAGTTCAAGACCAGCCTGACCAACATGGAGAAATCCCGACGCTACTAAAAATACAAAAAATTAGCTGGGCATGGTGGCACATACCTGTAGTCAGACTCCAGCTGCTTGGGAGGCCAAGCCAGGAGAATCGCTTGAACCCGGGAGGCAGAGGTTGCGGTGAGCTGAGATTGCACCATTGCACTCCAATCTGGGCAACAAGAGTAGAACTTTGTCTCAAAATAAACAAAAAACAAAAAACAAAAACTAGGGAAGACTGTGCCTTAACATAGTCCCCTAGCTTTTTAGCTTTTTGTTATTACTATTTATATCTTATTGTGCTGTCTGTGTCTTGAAAAAAGTTATTATTTTGTCTGGGCATGGTGGCTCACACCTGTAATCCCAGCACTTTGGGAGGCTGAGGCAGGTGGATCATGAGTTCAGGAGTTCAAGACCAGCCTGGCCAACATGGTGAAACCCTGTCTCTACTAAAAATACACAAAATTAGCTGCTTGTGGTGGCACATGCCTGTAGTCCTAGCTACTCGGGAGGCTGAGGCAGGAGAATCACTCGAACCCTGGAGATGGAGGTTGCAGTGAGCTGAGACCGTGCCATTGCAGTCCAGCCTGGGTGACAGAGTGAGACTCTATCTATTAAAAAAAAGAAAAAAAAAAAGAAAAAAAAAAAGAAACTATTTTTTTATTATTTCATTGTTTGGTCTTTTTTTTTTTTTTTGAGATGGAGTGTCACTCTGTCGCCCAGGCTAGGGTGCAGTGGTGCGATCTTGGCTCACTGCAAACTCTGCCTCCTGGGTTGAAGTGATTCACCTGCCTCAGCCTCCCAAGTAGCTGGGATTACAGGCGCCCACCACCGCGCCTGGCTAATTTTTGTATTTTCAGTAGAGACGAGGTTTCACCATGTTGGCCAGGCTGGTCTTGAACTCTTGACCTCAGGTATTCCGCCCGCTTTGGCCTCCCAAAGTGTTGGGATTTCAGACTTGAGCCACTACACCCAGCTGACTGAGCTCCATATTTTTTTTTTATGTCAACCAGATAATTTGTAAGATAAATATTTGTACAACTTTGTAGGTTTGTTGCAAGCTTTAAATGTGTTGATGTATAGAGGGCACAGTACTTGGCACATAGTAGATACTTAATATATTTACTTCCATTTATTCTGTTGTTTCCTTCAACCAGATGCATTTTAAATACAAAAGGCCAAGTTTGCTGTTACTATCGTACAAAGCTTGAAACATAAATCTAGTCAACATCTATCATCTACTTCTTGTCTAAGCTTAGGCAACATATTTGTCCTTTCTGAACCAGTGTCTTTATCTGTAAAATAAGACTTAGACTACATTAATTTATTCCCGATCTTTAAAGAAATACCAGTTATCTATGTTAAGAAGAATGTTTAAACTACAAAGAAGGAAGCCAGTGGTAAATTTTCATTAGGAAGGACTTTGATTAGCAAAGAGGAGTGAAAGCAGTGGGTGGCATAAAAGTAATTACCAGGAATGGTTATCTTCTGTTTGAATGCAGGAAGAAGAGGCAAAAAAGGGGTCCTACACAAGTGAAACAGATGATAGATACAGGTTTGCATTTGAAGTGCCCTTTCTCCACTTGCCAGAGTTGAAAATTTTTTTTCAGTTAAACTCGACATTTTTTTTATGTCTACTATTTTGGGTCATTTGCTACATTTGGCACCAGCCTTGAGCTGAATGCAGAGATAAAAACAACATGGTCCTTACTCTCCGGGGTGCTTTCCTGTCTCCTGTGATCATTGGACACTCATAATGCTAAGTTATAGCAGTGGGATGGAAGTGGCTCATTCTGGATTGTTTCTTCAGAGTAACAGGAAGTCCTAATTGTCAAGAGAGACAGATTCCATAGTGCAAGAGCAGAGTTTTCCTGTAGGAAACTTTTCAGCATGCAAGTTAGTTCAGACTTGCCTGTGAAAGTTCCCTGCAGATAAGAGGGTGCTTGAATCTTCAGTAAGTCCTATTGTCAATTTCTGGATCTTTTCTGACTTCAGAATAACCTCAGCCCCTGCTTTAATTAAAACGACTTTAAGCCAACAGAGTAAACTTGATAGTTGGTGTGGGGGAAGAAAATAGCCCTTTCTTTATGAGTGTTGTGGACCGGGAGCTTTGTATACCCTAACTTAATCTTCAAGGCATCGGTTCAAAGAAGGGAATAACTTGCTACGTTATACATTTATTTAGGGGTGGAGTTGGGGACTGGAACTCACGTCTGGCTCCATTATACCACATTCCTTCTCTGGCCTTTGTTATCTTAAGTCCACAACCATCTGTATCCTGTTCACTGCATCTTCCTTCAGAATGAATAGTTGTGTACTAAAGCTGATCATGTGATATTGCAGTGCTTTTTCAAACTGAATGTTAAGATTTTTTTTTGGCGTCATGACCAACATTTTCTACAAAATAAAATAGAGTAGAAATTGTCAGTGTATGTCACAAGCAGTACTGTTTCCTGAAGTTTTTGTTTCAGTTGTGTATGTGTCTGCATGTGCGTGTGTGTGCTTGTACATGTGCTGAGTCTGTGTAAAATGTATCTTCTATATGCAAATCACTACCTTTATTGAATATAGTATGCAGTTACGAGTTCATTATTGTGTCTTTTCTCCAGGTTTTGAAAGCATTCTGTATTTCTTTTAGCTGCAAGGGAGTATAATGTAGTAGTTCTGAGGATAGGCTCTGGAGCCAGAATATCTAAGTTTGAATCTAGGCTCTGCCATTTACTAAGTGTGAGACTTTTGGCAAGTTATTTAATGTTTCCATGCCTCTATTTTGTCTTCTATAAAATGAGATTGTGCAAGCATTAATTGAGTTTATGTACTTAAAGTGCTAAGAATAGTGTCATCACATGGTAGCACTCCATAAAAGTTAGTTGCTGTTATTACTGTTAGTGTTATTGAAAGGTTTATAAACATCTCTTTTAGAGGGATTATGGACATATTGCTTTAACAACAGCCTTCCACAGAGACAGTTGATCTATTTGGTTAATTAATTTGTTGCAAACTTTGCCATTGGTTTAGTGCAATACTCCTTTTTTTTTTTTTTTTTAAAGTATACTCAGGTTTTTTTGTACTTAACCAGCATTACCAAAGACAGCTACTAAGTCATGTATCTGTTAAGAGCTATTGTGGAAAATTGTGAGCCTGTCTCTACTAGGTCTTGGCCTATAAAGAACTGGCTGACTTTATAGGCTGATGTAATCTTGGTCATAGACCAGCATTGCTGGCTCATAAAATGTATGTGTATGTCCTGGCCTACTGTCTTACAGAGGGCTAAATAAGCATTATACCTAGGTCTGCCTGACTCAAGTTCTGTGAGAGATTTGGAGGAAGATGTTGCTTGGATGATCAGCGGAGGCTTCACAATGGAAATAAAGTTTTAGATTGAGGTTGAAAAATGAATGGAAGTCCAGGAAAGTAGCTAAAGGAAAATAATTCCAGGCACCAGTAAGATTTCATACCTAGCTCTAAATCCCAGAAGTCTTAAAGTGGTCAAAGCAAGGCAGAAATAAGCAGAAGCAGTGAACAGAATAAACGGTAGGTTGTTACCTTTTAGGCTAACATACACACACACACACGCACACACACACACATTTTAAATAGAGTATCGCTATGTTGCCCAGGCTGGAGTGCAGTGGTTATTCACAGGTGTAATCATAGTACACTACAGCCTCAAACTCCTGGGCTCACATGACCTTCCTGCCTCAGCCTCTCAATTGTTGGGACTACAGGTGTGTGCCTCTGTTGTCTTAGTTGCAGATTTTTACAGGAACTTAATGGAAAAAATGAAGGTTAAATATATGGTTTAAATATGTATTAGGGAATTATTTACATTTCTTTAAATTATATTTCTTATGTAGCCAGCCATCTCTTAGAGTGAATAGTTAGCTACATTTTATTATGATTATTGATAACATGTTCTACTGTTTATAGAATTGTGTTGTGTACCTTACCTCTTCTCTTTATTTAGGCCTTAGCTCCCATGAGAAGGTACTACTTAATGGCAGCTTCTAGAATTGTAGGCAACAAATGCATTGAAAAATTCACAGAAAAAATTGACAGGAAAAGCCCAACCAGTTCACAGCATGATTAGTATAATGTAGTGATATGAAGCAGTCTTTTTTCCTAGACTCTTAAAACACTTATTAATGATGTTTATTATTTATGATTTATAAGCATTAAATGAATTCTATTTTATCCCCACTTCAACACAACATTCTCATAATATAAACATTAAAAGAGATGAAGTTCTCAAATACATAGATTGATGAATGAATTTCTCAAGGTTATGAGGTAATAAGTCTGTGTTTTTTTTCTGGTTCCCTTTGTATTTCCTTATATCTAAAAGCAGTATTAAAACATTAGAGAAATCTTGGGCAGTTTAATGAGGCAAGCTTTCACCCCTGATTCCCATGCTTTAATAGTTCAGAACTAGAATGTTTTGAGAGGAGGAAATACCTTAGAATGTTTTTACATGTACTTGAGCATGCTATAAGTATAGTTTACATAAAACTTCACCTTTTTCCCCTTAACCTTATGCCAGAAGCCCCTTTCCTTGCTGTGATATAGTTCTTACTTGTGGTATAATATTCAGTTTTTTTGTTTTGTTTTGTTTTTGAGATGGAGTGTGGCCCTGTCGCCCAGGCTGTAGTACGGTGGCGTGATCTCGGCTCACTGCTATCTCTGCCTCCTGAGTTCAAGCAATTCTCTTGCCTCAGCGTCCCGAGTAGCTGGGACTACAGGCACATGCCAACACGCTTGGCTAATTTTTATGTTTTTAGTATAGATGGAGTTTCACTGTGTTGGCCAGGCTGGTCTCCAATTCCTGACCTCAGGTGATCCACCAACCTCAGCTTTTCAAAGTGCTGGGATTACGGGTGTGAGCTATTGCACCCAGCCAGTGTTCAGTTTTAAGTATTATGATTAACCAAGCCATTGTTACCCACTTTCTGTATTGTAAATAATATTGTTAAATACCTTACATATGCAACTTGTTCCGTATTTTGGATTTTCTTCCTTCCTTCCTTCCTTTCTTTTTTTTTTTTTTTAAACAAAAAGCGTATGATTATTGTCCATATTTAGATGCAGACCCGGAATATTGAACATAGGTGCGATCAACGATGGTATGTACTAGGAATCAAAGACAGATCCTGCGATATACGGTGTGGCGGGGCTAGCTTTCTGCGATGGGGTTGCGTGCATACCCGAGATAAAAAATACCAAATGCATGGAGAGCTCCCGTGACTGGTTAATAGGATGATAGACCCGTGATCCATCGAGATGTCTTATTTAAGGGGAACGTGTGGGCGATCTTAGTCTAATGGCCCTGAGGTAAGAACCAGATGCCGGATACAGTTCACTGTAGCTACCCCTAAGTGTCATGGGCCCGGAGCGAGGAGAGTAACACTCTTGTGTGGGATATTGATTTCACAGAGAATGGTAGGCAAGAAACCACTGACTGAGGAGAGTATCCATGGTGACAAGGATTTGTTTGACTTAAATGTGCTATGTACGATAAATAAATAAATTAGTTGATATTCCTGGGGAGGAGCTTGATCTTTGAGTGTTAGTGTTATGTTCTGTAGTTGGTTGAATTATTAGGGTTCTTACTTGTAAGCATGTTTGCAAGAATGGTTTGTGGGTATGCATAAATATGTGCTATGTGCAGTTAAACATTTATAGTACTATATAATATTCATGTTTGAAAAAGCTAATTTATTGATTTTGAAAAAAAGTTTTAAAATTACTTGGTTTCTCTTCTAGCTCTGATAATTGAAATATTTAATTTCTATAATAAACATATGTTATCTTCACTCACAAGCCGTATTTTCTTTTAGAGGTCCTTGATCTTAAGCAGACTTATTAATGATGTTTGAAATACCAAATGCTTTATTCATCTCCACATTTTTCAATAGAGTACTCTTTTTAATGATTGTTTCAATTCATCTTATAATTTTAGGCAGCTGTTAACATTCCTTTTAACAAGGCAGGTGCCTTGGGACTGTGGGAAATTGCAGTAGCAATTAGAGGAAAATAGGGAAGGGTGGACTGGTTGGTCTTGGAGAGCAGGAACAATGCGGAATTTAAACATAAGAATGTCGTGTGTCAATTACAGTAAAACCCTTCTATAACACTATAAAAGGAGCCCCAAATATTCAGTTGTGTAAAATATGAGATGACTTTAAACATAGGGTTATGTAATAAAATTGATTAAATAACTAGGTTGAGCCTGTTGTGGAGGTTGGGAGCCAACTGCCAATTGTGTTTTATCCAAATTAGCATTAAGGAAGAAGGAGTAATATGGAGGGATTTCACTGGGCTTAATATTTTTTTTTTTCTTTTTAAAATGTATGTTAGAGATGTAAATATTTGTAGCGATGTAAAATGTATGTTTTAAAATTGTATGTGAGAGATGAAGTCATTGAGATTTTGATTTTAGACCTGCGTAACTTCTAAAATAAAAGATCAGGTAAATTGAATTAACTCTATCTGGTGGTACTTGAATATGGAATGAAATATGTGGCTAGCCAGCATGGTTACCTGTTGTTTCAAAACAGCAAAGTTAGTGCTTGAAATCTGTGAAGTTCTTAAAAAAAAAAAAAAAAAAAAAAAAAGATTAGCAAAATCACTGATGTTAATGACCAGCCAAGTAGCTATTGTAATTAATGTTGATGGATTCTGAAGACCATCGGCAAGACCGGAACCCTGAATAGATTAACCATAAGTTTGCCAAATATGGGCTATCTATTTTTCCTAGAGTCTTTGTGGAGACTAGGACTTGAGACACTGTTTTTGTGTGAGGGTAGCAGCCAGTGTTACCAAGCACTTGCTATGTGCCAGGTGAACTCTTATAAGCACTTTGTATTAACTCATATGACTCTCTCACAAGATCAGCAGTTGCAAGAGCCTTCCTTTTTTCTTCTCTTCCTCACTTGCTTTTTGTGTGGGAATCTCAAGTAATTATTTTGGGACACACTGTTGGCAAGGGGTGGGAGGTACTACAGTCTTAGTGGTGAGAGTTGTTCAACATTGTAGCAGAGTCAGTGCTGAGTTTTTGGTAATTAGTTTCAAGTGTTAGGTATCTTCTAATAAGGACATCTAACTCCGGTTCATGGTAATTCTAAATATCTTATTAAATCAACATATATTTCATGGCTAATCCGTACATCAGGTAATCTACCTTGCCAGAGTTGACTATATAATAAAAAATAAATTATTTATATTCTGTATTGTATGAGCATCTAATTTAGTTTTCCTCTTCAGATTTATTTTGAAGTGTATTATGTATATTTATTAGGTATTATGAAATGTATGTGAAAGGAATGTATTGTGAAACTAATATTGGCTTATTACACTTTCTATAAGAACTAGCATGACCACTCTTTTACTCTAAATATGCCAACCGCCTTGGCTATTCAGGTTTCAGTAGTAGTTAAAATTCTGTGAGAATTTCATTTGTTTTTAGATACAAGGAAAGCCCTTCTGAATGTACCTTCAACAGAGATATCTGCCATTCTGTGTTTAGGAATACTGATATGATATAATCTGTCTAGATTTTCTGACATAGTTTGATATTTATGTTTTGAAGATCCTGAATTGCATGTAGTTTGTCCTGAATGTTTTGTTTTGAACACAGTGTATTTAACTTTTTTTTTTTTTTTGAGACAGGATTTTGCTCTGGTTGCCCAGGCTGGAATGTAGTGGCAGAATTACGGTTCACTGCAGGCTTGACCTCCCAAGCTCAAGTGATTCTCCCACTTGGGCCTATCAAGTAGCTAGGGCTATAGGTGCACACCACCTTCCTAGTTAATTAATTTTTTTTTTTTTTTTTTTTAGAGATGGGATTTTGCCATGTTGCCCAGGCTGGTCTTGAACTCCTGGGCTCAAACAGTCCACCCACCTCAGCCTCCTAAGGTGCTGGGATTAGAGGCATGAGCCACTGCACCCAGCCCACGTTGATTCTTTAAACCATTTTTTTTTCTTTGATTCATAAATACCCAATTCTTGACAAAAGTTTATTTCTCTGTTCTGCATTATCTGTCAGCCATCTATATTATTTATATAGATACATTTTTAATTCCTCTATAGAGAAAGCAGCTGGGTGGCTCCACAGCGATCTCATTTTCAAGTTAGTAAGCCTAGTTTTGTTGTCCTTTTCTTACTTACTCCTATCCTTACCTCTTTCCCATAGCTGGATTATTAATTTATCTTCCTGTGATCCTTACTGTTGTAATTCAGTATATTCTTTGTTTTTTTTTTTCTCTTTTTCTTTTTTTGAAATGGAGTCTAGCTGTCTCGCCCAGGCTGGAGAGTGCACTGGCGTGATCTTGGCTCACTGTAACCTCTGCCTCTCAGGTTCAAGTGATTGTCCTACCTCAGCCTCCCGAGTAGCTGGGATTACTGGTGCCCGCCACCACGTCCAGCTAATTTTTGTATTTTTAGTAGAGACAGGGTTTCATTATGTTGGCCAGGCTGGTATCAAACTCCTGACCTCGTGATCTACCCTCCTTGGCCTCCCTAAGTACTGGGATTACAGGCGCGAATCACCGTACCTGGCCGATTCTGTGTATTCTTACCCTACACTATCCTCATCACTAAGCAAGATGTATTGAACTTTTCTTTATAATTTGGCCTGGCATAATTTATCATATCTTATTCTTACCGCTTCTCTACTCTTCCACTCTCTCTCTTCTACCTCCTTTCTGTGTTCTTCCCCCATTTTTCCTCTCTCGTGCTTTTTCCTTTACCCATTCTCCTCCTCCTTCATCTCACTTAATACAAATACTAATCCAGAGCATATTTCTGTAAAGTTTTATAGAAATACTGATTTACTTGGGTGGTGATTGCCAGAAATGTGTTAGTCAGTAGGAGTATAAAGCTTTTTGAGGCTGGGTGCAGTGGGTCATGCCTGTAATCCTAGCACTTTGGGAGGATGAGGCGGGTGAACCACCTGAGGTCAGGAGTTCAAGACCAGCCTGGCCAACATTCTGAAGCCCTGTCTCTACTAAAAATATAAAAATTAGTTGGGGTGGTGGCACATGCCTGTAATCCCAGCTACTTGGGAGGCTGAGGAGAGAATCAATCACTTGAACCCAGGTGGCAGAGGTTGTGGTGACCTGAGATCACACCATTGCACTCCAGCCTGGGCAACAAGAGCAAAACTCGGTTTAAACAAAAAGTTTTTTGAAAGCCTTAGGAAATTATGAATTGATTCTTTCTGTCCCTTAATAACATAAACTCATTGTTTTTCTTATATTTAAAAATGTCACCTGTTTTAGTTTCTTTTTTTGACTCATGAGCTTTGTTTTGTAGTTATTGATTATGCTAATAACTTTTAGATTTTTAATGTTTTTTAGAATAATTTCTTCTAGATAGCAGAATAAAATTTTGATATTTTAATTAGCCAACTTAAGCAAACTAGCGATAGAGAACTTAAAACCAAGAAAAGCTAGTAATTGTTTCCATTTAGCCTGAATTATGAGTTTCTGTAATTCAGGAGAGAGAGATAGACACTACATTTTTTTAAATGTAAATATTATAAATTGCTAATGTTGTATTGTTTGGGGAAGCAGGTCAGGGCCAGATATTTTTCAAAATGGTTAATAGATTTTGCACTTTCAATGAATTATTTTCTTTTTTACTTTATTTAAAGTTATTTCTCTGACCTGTTGGTCCATATGTTTTCTCTTCATCTAGTTCAGCTCCTTCTATTAGGATGTATCTTACGAGCTACAGGGCATTGCTCTCCAGAACTCTCAGTTTAAAGTCAAATATGAGAGTCTGCCTGGTAAGCTGTATGTCTATAGTTGACACTTTTCCTTCTTACTTTTCTGCGTTTCAAATCTTTAAATTACATGCACTCTGCTGACCAAGCATAAATTAATATTTACTAATTATTGCTAATTCCTACCATAATTTCTTCAAGTTACGCAACTGCCTATTCCAAATTATAAATGAACCTATCTGATATGCTTCAATAGTTCTTTATAAAAAAGAGACTAGGCCTCTTTGTTAGAAGCTAGAAGCTTTGTGACTTTGGAAATCACTGGGTCTTCACTGGATATCCTACTAGCTCTTCGTTATTTATTTTATTACATGAACAGGGCTTGCAGAAGCAGATCTTTTTTTTTTTTTTTTTTTTTTTTAAGAGAGATAGAGTCTTGCTGTGTTACCCAGACAGATTGCACTAGTGCAATAATAGCCCTCTGCAGCCTTGAACTCCTGGGCTCAAGCTGTCCTCCTTCTCTAGCCTCTTGAGAAGCTAAGACTATAGGCACACACCACCAAGAAGCCAATCTGGAAGAAAAAAATACAAGTCAAAGTTTGGCTGAGCCGGCCATGTAATACACCTATGACTGGCAGGCACATGTATATGTCATTATTACCGAATCAACTGCATTCTTTTAATTCCATGAAAAGCAGTCTATTATACATACTGTCAGGGGAAATCTACTAAGAAGATGGCTATGATTGGCTATTACAGACTTGCCATGTCTCGTTTCATTGGTATTACAGGAAAAAAGACGTCTCTTTAAAAAATACTTTAAGTGCCATGAAGACGGGACAATTTGTACTTCTCGGTATCCTCTATCCTCTCTCTCAAAGTGCTAGAAAAATGGATCGATCTAACTAATATAGAAAACTAAGGGATAAGATTATTTTGGTCGATCTATAAATTCATATTTTTGAATTCTTTTAGAAATAAAGTCTTCCTTATCGATACCACAGAGGTGGCATACACTATGCTAAAACAACTGTTTAATTTAAATTACATAAAATATTTAAGCTATGTAGCCAAAACACATGTTAACAACAAATAAGGTTAGCCACCTTGGTGGGGAAATGGAGTGATAGTTCTCTAGAATCAGGAAGAATTCATTTTTGGCAGCTGTTTTGTTGGCATGGTGCTAAAGCTTGTTTTATCCCCAGCAAGGACAGGATCTGCTGTAGGAGGGTCTTGGCAACAGGCCATGTCGTAATGAGGGTTATTTTTATAAAATAGATCTCATTGTATTGGCAAAGCTTAATCCTCTGGTGGGTAGAATCCCTTTTATTATAGTTCATATTGTGACTTAACTGCTTTTTTAGTAGTAAATTAAAAAGGTTCTCTGTTAATTTAACCTAAAGATAGCATCTGCAATTGTAAGTGCTTTTGCTATTTATGTAAATATTGTTTCATGTGCTATTGTGGAAAAGGAAGAAAGAACTTGTGGATTTAGAGAATTAAGGCTGAAGGAAATAGTGGCAATGGAAAAAGAGGCATATGAGGTATTCCGTGATGCTGTCTCATGGTCCTGGGGTCTGCATATGAGGAGGTGACACCAAATGCATATTAAAATTTTATGTCATTAAGTGAAAAATTTTCTTTGTGTTTTAAAATGACATACTAGGGTGGGCGCAGTGGCTCATGCCTGTTATCCCAGCACTTAGGGAGGCCAAGGCAGGTGGATCACTTGAGGCCAGGTGTTCGAGACCAGCCTGGTCAACATGGCAAAACCCCGTCTCTATTAAAAATATAATATTTTATATTAAAAAATATAAAATTAGCTGGGTATGGTGGCACTTGCCTGTAATCCCAGCTACTTGGGAGGCTAAGGCACAAAATTCGCTTAAACTGGGAGGCAGAGGTTGCTGTGAGCCAAGATGACATCACTGTACTCCAGCCTGGCTGACAGAGTGAGACTGTGTCTCAAAAGAAAAAAAAAGTAAAATGACATTCTAGAAACATTAGAATACTTAGGTCTTGCAAGTTAATTAATGACTTTGAGGTTTAATTCTCTTATCCATCAAATGTGGACAAGTTAGATCTTTTTACAGGCAACTTAGCTCTTTAGACTGCAAATAGAAAAACCTTTTTACTTCCTTTCCTAAGATGAAATTGTGAGACTCCCCTTGGTATGACAATTGTATAGGATCCAATAAAATTTATGATATCAAAAAGAATGAAGTTATCCATTTATACTGTTACAGTTTTCACTTACAGCCTTTTTTTAAAAAATCTTTTTTCATTTGAGTACTTCTGGATTATGGTTTTGAAAAGAGTTTTTCTATTGATGTTAATTGATATTTTTCTAGTTACTTTGTTTCAAAGGCACCTTAAGTACACCTCATGTTTTTACACATAAACATTTGTAGTTACTTATGTAGCTAAGATTTAAATAAAAAATAAATTATTACATAGCCTTTTAGAAATACCATGATAATAAACTGAACCGCTTTACATGACATTGTATATAACAACAAAAGATGAAGATCTTACAGATCTTGTTCTTTCTGGGTGTTTCAATAGTGGCAAACTGACTTCGGTATTATAAGGTGGGAATAAGAAGGAACTGTTAATATTACTCTAGTTTCTGTGGGTTGGAAATACTGTAAGCTCTGCAGAGAGCTTACAGTTAATGAAAAATTTATTATGTTGTCAGCACAATTCAGAGATATTCCTCTGGATACATAAAATTCTAAAGTCTAAATAAACATTACAAAGCATTTGGCAATCTTGACAAACTCCTTTTAAGGTCTTTTAAAAATCCCTTTTTGATATCTTCTCTTTCTTCTTTTTTGCTGCTTAATGTAAGACTGCTTTTGTGTCATTAGTAACTGAGCTGGTGAAATAGTTTAGCTGGTAGACATATTTTGCTGCAAAAGTCATTCCCTTTTGATCTTAACAAGACGAGCTGTAGTCATTTATCGTTAGAGTCTGTTATCTTGATGAAAGAAGAACCTTGAGTAGATTTATTTTATTACACATCAACTTGATGTGTGAAATTACTTATGTTGTCTGTATTTACAACTGTTAATTCCCAGGAAAACAGGTGTCTTTATATTATGTGGCCCACTGGAATTTAAACATTTTTTTTAAATGGGTTCATCAAGATGTCAAAATCTTCAATCGTTTAGTGTCATTTCTATGTTTTGAAAAGTTGTTAGAAGCCTGTGGATACTTAGATTATTAGAGATAATATTAGAGATAATCAGGGTATAATATTTTAGAAAATAATAGAGAAGGCAGTTTATAAATAGAAGACTTGAATGTGTTCAGCATGTTAGATACAGAATTAGTACTTGCTTTTTAGGAATTCATGTAATTAATAAAAATGTTAGTATTACTTGCTTTTTATAACAACTTTATTGAGACACAATTCACATACCATAAAATTTACCCTTTCAAGTATACAATTCAGTGGTTTTTAGTATACTCACAGAGTTGTGCAACCATCATCTAGTTTTTAGAATATTTTCATTCCTCCAAAATGAAACCCTGTATTCCTTAGCAGTCGCACGCCATTTTCCCTTTACTTCAGCCTGTAGCAACCACTAATTTACTCTGAATTTTAAAATGATGCATTGAAGGTGAAACAAATAATAGTTTAGTATCACTGATCCTTCATGTTAATGAAATTATGTAATTAAATGTTATATGCATTAAATACTTGTCAGTAGTATGTTTAGTATGTTACTGAAGTTTTATTTTCCTCCTGTGGTAGGTAGTAGCTTATCATCACTGTATGCTTTAATTAGATATAATAGTATATGATTAATTACCCAGTGTTATTTAATAGGAGCTTGTTGAATCTACCTCTTTTTTGTTTTTGTTTTGAAAATTTGAGATAAATGTTTTTTTTCTTTAACCCCCGAATTGGGACAAATACAATGAACTTAATTGTATTTTTTCTTTGCTTAGAATACTTTTCCTTCATGGTACAAACAACTATTTATATAGTAATTATAATAGATACGATGTTTACTTTTCAAATAAACTTTGCAATTTTTCTCAGTCTTAGAAACACCCCATTTTTGCACACAAGTGATTGGCATTTTTTACAGATCATGCTTATTTATTTCCTGGAGCAAACTCAAGATCCTTGCTAGCTGTGCCACTTGATTGTTTGAATGACTAGTTAATTAGCAATTAGAAAGCTGCAAGGCTAATACATAAGGCCTAGTTTTGCCTGGTTTAATCCAAGGGTTGAGAGTAAGAGGTAAAGGGAATATTTTTTGAAATTTGCACTTGGACCAAAGATTCTGTTAATGTGGAGATATGCTGTATAGTTCACCAGGGATTTAGTTCAGAGGAGAACTGTCAGAATCATCCTAAGATTGTTATTAGATTTCTGGGAGAAAGACATGTCTGAGGAAAATGACTATAAGACTTCTCTGACTCATCTTGGGAAGTGATGTCAGAACCTGGGGTCTCCAAAATTAATAATAGTACAGTACTGTGACTATTCCTGTATTAAGCTGTTTTCTCAATTTTCTCCCCAGATATAGAAATCAAGATATTAGTTATTATTTGTAAATAAATGAGGGCTGAAACAGTGCCATTGCTCGATACTGATAAAAGATACCTGGAGTCTGGTTCAACTGGGCTCATGGAAAAGGAGTATGATCACACACATAGTCATCACACCACAACTTTTATTGTGGTACACAAAAATATAACCTAAATCCATGGTCTCAGGAGCATGCTTATATATAGATACACATGGTGGATTTTATAATAGCTCTCAGAGGAAGAATGGGTTTCACTTTACAAAATTTTGTTCTGCCTACAGAATTTTAAGAATAAATCTCTTGTATAACTTGATGCTCTTATGTAAAATTAAAAGAAATGAAAACCTAAACTATTTAAAAATAACAAAATAGCTTCTGATAAGAAATGCTAACAATATAATCTGGTTTTGAGTTTTTTCTTTTTATGTTAACTTTTTTTTTTCCATGCTAGATTAACTACTCAATGTGCAGACCCCCAAAGATGCATTGTGTTACTGTGTCTCATGGGCCTTTTCACTGAGTTTGGACATGAGTTTTGAGCATGGCTACAGAAGACTTCTTTTACTGCTCCCGGTTATCATGCCTGGCTTGTGTAATTGGGTAGTCATCATGAAAAAAAGGAGAGGGGGGAGATTTTTTTAACCTTTGAAAGTGATACCCTTTTCAGCCTTGGCAGATTGCAGTGTTCTATCTTTGTCTCTAAAATCCACATCGGAAATGCTAAGAGTTCCCATGTTGGAGTTAGGAGAGGTCGTTGTCAGGAGGATCCTGTAGCACTTTGCAGAAATTAGAGGGTCATCCAGCAAAACTAGGCCACATAGTCTAATGATCAAGTGCACCCAGTAATATCACTTGGATTTGAAGATCTGCATGCTTTTAAGCTTATCTGTTATTTGGTCTGATTTCTATTTACCTATTCAAGTCCAACACAGTTTTTGTGGTTGCTGAAAAATACCTCACTGATATTAGTTTGCATATATAAAAGTTTTCATCTAATTTTCTTTTCAGTAGGTTGCCAGGTTTATGCGTATTTGTCATAGGACCTCCTCATTTAGCCCTACCCACCCATCCACTCACCTGGCTCCTTCTTATGGTACAGTGGTGTAGTGAGTGATTCATTGAAATTTTAAAGAGAGTTTTATCTCTGTAATAGGTGTGTGGGAAGTGTTTGGTAGGTGTGGTGTTTGGGAAGTGGCAGCTGTTGAGAAGGTCTGTGACCTGGTCCTTACTTTAAGTTTTATAAATGCAAGTTTAAAAAATATATTTTAAAAATCTGACTTTGGTTTAGCGCTTGTTTATTTTAATTGAATCCTTTCACCAGTAATTCAATCGACTGTCCTATTAACTTTTTCAGGTCTTGTTGAGAACACTCACAGTGAATAAACAGAGTGCACTATACTACAATCACTATTCTCTGAAATCAGTGGCAAGGCACCACAATAAAGTTATTTATCGAGTGCAAATCTTAACCTTTGTTCTGATCATGACATGCTTTTTACAATATTCTTCTCTCTTTATAATACACTGAGTGTTACGGAACTTTCTGCTGTATGAGAATCATCATTATGAATATCTTACACAGAATTGTACTGCTCAAGATAGATGCATGTGTAGGGTCAGGTAGGTACCAAGCAGTGAGTGGGATACTGATTGTAAAAATGACTTTGATTATTTCCCCCCTCTATCTGTGCTCTTTGCAATGTAACTGTAGAGGTAGAGTCTGTTTCCTTACTTCTTGAATCTGGACTGGCCTTATAACTTGCTTTGGCTGATAGAAGTGGCAAAAGTGATGGTATGTCAATTATGAAGCTAAGCCCTAAGTTGTGTGCACCTCTGCTCATGGAGCACCCTGCCTAACCTACGTGAGAATTGGGTTGAGCTAGCCTACTGGATGTGTTCTCACTGGTCACCCCATCCAAAAGCTAGCCAGCCGCAATATATACATGAGGGAGGCCATTCTGGATAAGCCAGTCTTAGCCAACTTGTCAGGCTATTTCAGAATTCTGAGAAAGCATAATTATGAGAATTATGTCAACCTGTCAGGCTGTTGCAGAATTATGAGAAGGCAGAGCCAAAATGAAAGTTCTAGCTGACTTGTAGAGTTAAGAGCAAGAAATGTTTATTGTTTTAAGCTACTGTGTTTGGGGTAGCTTATTAATGCATCAGTGTCTAACTTTTACATAATGATTGGTCTTAGAATATGTTTCCTTGGAGGGGTTGGGAAGTCACTTGCTGCTTTCTCAGAAAATTGTCCTGAATGATATTTTTGCAAAATTAGTGAATCAAACACAAAAATAACTTATTTTTATGGTTGTTTGCTACCCTTAGGTGTTTGTTGAATTAAATTGCCCTCTTGCAAATAATTGCTTTTGTTGTTTTGATGTCCTTTGATAATAGCATTTCATATATTATTTGTTCTATTGATCTTATTGGGGAAACCACAAGATGTCCCTTGTCATCTTGTTCTCCTTTTTCAGTCTCATGTGCTCAATGTTTTGATGAAGTGTGTTAAGACTTATTTCCTCATTTGTTTAGTCATACCACAGATTGCTTTTGAGCATTCAAAATATGCATAGGCACCTTGCCTAGGGTTTTTGTGAGCTTACAGTCTGGGAAGATACTGGCTAGTAAACAGCAAGGTAAAATACAGTGGAATAGAAATTCTAATGATAGGAACACATAAGAGGAAGCAATTGAGGGATCAGTGTTCCCCTGAAGAAGTGATACATAATTTTAGGCCTAAAGGATGAAGTGGGAATTGTAGAAAAGGAACAGAAATAGCACTTGATGCATGAAAAATGTATGTAGAAAGACCTAAAGGCAAGATAACTGTGTAATTATGGCTGGAAATACAGAAGAAGTAGGGACTAATAGCAAGAGATGAGTTCAGAGTATGATTAGAAACCAGGTTATGCAAGGTGCTATAAGACATATTATTGTGGAGGGTAGACTGAAAGGAAGCAAGACTAGAGGCAGGGAGGCCAATTAGGAGGGCATTGCAGTAATTTATATTAGAGGCAATGGGACCATAAATTAGGGCACTAGCAGTTGGGATAAAGATAAGTAGATGAATTCTAGTGAAAGGCAAAATTGACAGGACATAGGGTCTGACTCAATGGTGAGTATAATGGAGATAGAGGAATGAAGGATGATATTCAGGTTTTTTGCTTGGGACAACTAGCTGATGATTCACTGAGGTGGAGGGGTATCATAGCAGGAAGGGGCTTTGGGAGGAAGACAATTTAATTTTCAAAGTGTCAAGTTTGAAGTACATGAGAAACTTTTGAAAAGTGCCAGAAGATAGCTAGTTTTTTTTCCTCTGAAACTCAGGAAATACCTGTTCCGGAGATACAGCTTTGAGAGTCATAAGTATTTGATAATTGAAATCATGGAAAGGGGATGTGATTAACCAGGCAGGGAGCTTTTCACTTTGAGAAAAGGGCCCAAGACTGAATGCTGAGGAAATGACAATATTTAAGAGACAAAGAGGAGTCCACAGAGTGCTAAGGTGAACCGAGAAATAGAAGGAAAACTAAGAGAGGACTGTCACAGAACTAAGAGAATGTGTCAAGGATCTGAGAATGGTTATCAAGATCAAAGGCTGCTACGAGGCCAAGTAAAGAAGACATTTCTGAAGAAATGTCTTTTGGTTTTAGTAACATGTTCGTACCCTTTGTTTCTAAGCACAAGTTGTTCCTCCCACTTAGAATGTTCTTTACCCATTTCTGTACTTACTGAACACCCAGTCTTCCTTCCAGATGTTTCTCAAATAGTCCCTCCTCTATGAAGCCTTTCCCAGCAAAATTATTTTCTTGCCCTAGTTTAATAGCTATAGTAGCACATATAAGGTTTTCATAGATGATTTTGTGTACATCTCTGTGCCCTGACAAGATATTGAATTCTTGAGTTCATCAAGTTTGTATGAAATTTTTTAGGACTGGCAGCTTGTGTTACTCATCTTTTTATTCTTAGTGTTCCACATAGTGGCTGGCAAGTAGGTAGTGCTTGAAAATGTTTGTGGATTTGAATGCTTGATTGTGAATATGGCCCTAGGCAAAAAGCAGCATTTCAAATTGCATATTAAAAGTCACTTCAAAACCAAAATAGTGCTGCCTATTGGATGAACTTTATCATATATTCTTTTGTCTAACAAGATTCAAATACAAATTGGAATCTATTCCAAAAGATGCATTGTTACTGAACATAGGAGGAGGAGGCAGATAGGTAATAATCTATAATTGGCCGAGAATAGACTAGTCTTGTATTCTCTAGTAAGTGTTTGGATCCAAAAAGATCTTTTAGGAAAGTGCCACAATATGTAACAGTCAGTCAAAGAGTCTGTTGTTGCCTAGATGTTGGAATAAATTTGATAACTTCCGGAGGATTATTTTAAGTCCATGTGTTCATTTGTTTAAGTTAAGTATATTAAGCCACTTCCTACTGAATAATTAAGTTACCCCAGGGGTTTATATTGGAAGAGAGTTACTCTTAAAATCCACTGGAGTGTATTAGGGTTAAAGGTTACCTTTGATTTAGCATGCAGCACTCATTGATGTTGAATGAAAATATAGATAGATAGATGCCTTGTATTTTTGGTTGTAACTTTGAAAATTGGTAACATCCCTTCTCCCTTCCTCTTGGTATTTTAAGTGGGCTTAATTTACTCAAATTCTTTTCTACACCTTTTCTGACATTTTATTGCAGGGATTTTAGGGGCTCATTTGTTGTGCCTCTATGTAAAGCATATTTCTAATATAAGAGCAAAAAGAATGATGTCTGGAGTCATCTGGAGTCAGAAAAACAAAAGGCTGAGTGGTATTAAGATCTGGTTTATAGAGTTGAATAATTGTCTTAGATAACAGGAGTAAGGACCCACTGCAGTAAGTAAGGATTTCTAATTCCTGTGAAGGCCAGAAGGAGAAGCCAGTGATAACAGCTTCAGAAACTGCCCATAAATAAATTGCTGAGCTGAGGAATTATGTTCTGTTTCTAAAACATGTGTAAAATTATATATAAAGGGCAAGAGAGCAGCATTAATATGCATGGCCAGATTCCAACTTCAGTAGGCAGTTCCTTCCCTCAGGCACAAAACGAGGTAGTTGAACATTGTAGGAGAAATACACTGTGTAAGCCTGTGTTGTGCAATTCATTTGATGATGTGACTGTTGAGGTGGGACTGGGAAAGCCTTGGTATACCACCTAGAAAAGAGGCTGCTGGATCTGTATGGTCTGTGGGGCCCCTGGGGAGTTGGTGTACTTCTGCTGAGTATTATAAGCAGTTCTGCTTAGTTGAATGAGCCAGAGTCCTAGAATATATCCTTGATAGCTTCTTCTTTTTCTTTTTATCTATTCATATGGCACAAGTGCAATTTTGCTACATTGATATATTGTATTATGTTGAAGTCAGGGCCTTCAGTGTATCCATCAGAGGAGAAACATACATTATACCCACCAAGCCAACCTCCTATCATCCAACCCCTTCCCACCCTCACCTTCCTTTCTTTTAACCCCACTTTCACCAGTTTTGTAAATTCTACCTCTAAAAATACATGTTGAATCAGTGCACCTTACTCACTATTAAATATTCTTTGAATGAGGGAATAAATGCATTCAGCTGCCTAAGTTCAAATCACTATCAGTTCTCAACAGATCTTTCACTTGTTTTCCTCCCACTGCAAACATAGTGATATTTTCTAAAAATCACGAATCAAGTCATGTAACTCCCCAACTTAAAACCTCTAGGCTTTGGGCTAAAATCCGAAATGTTTATTACTTCCCACATGATCTTGCATAATCTTGTTCTGGCTCTCTTTAATTCATCACAGCAACTGATTTTCTTGTCTTCCAATAATTTAAACTCTTTTCTATCTCTTGGCTTTAGCACCTGTTCTTTCTTCTTCCTGGAATGCTCTTATTTTCACTCTTCTGACTAACTTGACTCCCTCAGGGATCCTTAGTCTAAGTGAAGTTTCTCTGTTATACTTTTTGAAATTCTTGTACTGTTCTTTAACAGCACTTGTTAAAGCTGGAAGTTATATAAGCTAACCTGTGGGTTTTTCTCTCCTGTGATTTTTTTCTTCTGCTTTGAAAGTTCAGGTTTCCCATCTTGCGTTAAAGGCTTTACTCCTACATTTCTCCAAATCGTCATTCTTCTTTACTGGCTCATTTCAATCAACTTATTAATATCCGTCAGTAGCTCTCATTAAACAGTAAGAATAACAGAAGGCCCCTGTTCACCCTAATTCTCCCTCAGTTACTGCCTCTTTTTTGTTGTTGTTTTCCCACAGCAAAAGTTCCAAAGTGAGTTAGTTGTCTGTAGTCTCTGCCTCATTTCTTGTCTGTCATTCACCTCAGAGCCCATTTCAGTTAAGCTTTGATTCACATTGTTCCACTGAAATTACCTTCATTTTGCCAAATTCACTGGTTAGTTCTCTCTCCTTTCCTGACTTCTCAGCAACCCTCACCACACTGGACCGTTTCCTTCTTGAAGCATTCTTTCCTCTTGACTTTTGTGACTAATGTGGTCTCCCAGGCTGCAAGAGCTGAGATGAAGATAGGCTGGCAAGATTTTGAGGGGAAGGGATTGTCCATGAAAGAAAAAGAGGAGCAAAGCAAGATTGGTCAAGCATTCAGACCAATATCCAACACCTACAGAAGTTGAGAGGGGTGGAAGCAGGATTAGGTAGGGAAGACCATAATGCAGATCTAACAAGGTATCTGACAACCCACTGGGACCTTTGGAGCAAAGGTTGCTTATTAGAAGAAACGCGTGTTAGGTAGACTTGGTCAGGTCATACTACCCACAGTGTGCTCTCTTACTGGCTAGGGAAGTATTTGTCCTTGACACAAAAGCAAAGCAGATCCTAAGGCTGTTAACAGATGAAGGTTGTCAGTTAACTGTACTCTTAATACAGCTTAATGGCAAGTTGTTTCTTGAAAGGACATCCTAGCAGCATACCCCCCCCATGGCTTGCTACCGTGATGCACGTTTCTTTGTCTTTTCCTTACCTTAGTCATCACTTCTCAGTTTCCTTTGTTTCCTTCTCCTCTTCTTGTCAACCTTTGAAAGTTAGCATATGTCAGGATTTGATTCTGGACTCTGCCCTTGTTTGTACTCTCTTCCTAAGTCCCATGGTTTAAATCCCATTTCTGTGCCTCAATCCTTTACATCTCTAGTTCTGCCCGCTCCACTGACCTCCAGACTTACAGGTCCAATAGCCTGCTGTTTAACTACTCTTTGGATGTCTAACCAGATACATTAAGCTATATGACTAAAATAAAACTCTTAGTTTTCGTCTCCAAACTGGTAGCTCTCCTGTTTTTCCTCATTTCTGTAAATAACACTACACCCATCCATGTATTAATAATTGTCTAGACCAGAGATGTGAGAGTCATTCTTGATTTTTCTTTACCTTTCCTGTTAAATCCCTTAGCAAGTCTATCTGTTGTACATCTAAAATATAACGCTTGTCCATTTTTCTCCCGTTCCACAATGACCCATGTTATCCAATACATTAGAAACCATTATAATCCCTCATGTGGACTCTGCAGTAGTATCTTAACTGGACTTTTTGCTTTCTTTTTGCCTTCCCAGACTCTCCTAGAATGAAAGCTCCGCGAGGGCAAGGGCGTTTTACTCGTCTCTGTGTCCACAGTGCTCAGAACACTATCTGGTACAGAGTGGATACTCATTAAATATTTGTCAAATGTATAAAGATTGAATGAATCACTTCTTTAGTTGGAATTTATAACATAAATCAGATTATGCTCTTTCTTGCTGTGACATAATAAAATAATATGTGTTTGGTTTCAGTCCCCAGTTTCTGACACTGAGCTCCTAAAACCCTTGTAATTTCCTGGGTGATGGGATGATGGCGCACCTTCTACAGAGCTCCTGAATCCTTGGAATTTTCTGGGTGATAGAAGCATCTTTTGTGCTAATGAGGTGACTCTTGGTTGACTTCCGGATGGCTTCAGCATAGGGCTGGTCACCACAAAAACCAAGCCGTGATTAGGCATTTGGAACTTTAAGCTCTACCCCCATCCTCCAGGGAGAGTAGTGAAGATGGAAATTGAGTTAATAATTTATGATGTCTGTGTGATGAAGTCTCCATAAAAAAATTTCAAAACTATGGGGTTGGGAGAGCTTCCAGTTTGGTAAATACAACCACATGCCAGGAACCTACCCAACTCCAGAGAGACGGAAGCTCTTGTACTCAGGAACTTCCAGACCTTACCCTACATACCGCTGTTCAATCTGAGTGTTCATCTGTATTCTTTATAATAAACTGGTAAATGTAAGTCAGGTGTTTCCCTGAGTTCTGTGAACCCTTATAGCAAATTACCAAACCTGAGAAGGGGGTTGTAGCCAAGTTGGTTAGAAATACCAGCAAACCAAACTTGCAGTTGGCATCTAAAGTGGGGGCTGTCTTGTGAGATTGAGTCCTAACCTTGGGTCTGACGTTAACTCCAGTCAGATAGTGTCAGAATTAAATTGAATTGTAGGTATCTGCTACAATATCTATACCCAGTTGGTATCTGCTGGATAATTGTTTGTTGGTATGGAAAAACACACACATTTTGTGTCAGAAGTGTTACCAGTATAAAAAACAGATTTCCTTCCTTCCATCCCTCCCTCCCTCCCTCCCTCCCTCCCTCCCTCCCTCCCTGCCTGCCTGCTTTCCTGCCTGCCTGCCTGCCTGCCTGCCTGCCTTCCCTCCTGCCTGCCTGCCTGCCTTCCTTCCTTCCTTCCTTCCTTCCTTCCTTCCTTCCTTCCTTCCTTCCTTCCTTCCTTCCTTCCTCCCTCCCTCCCTCCCTCCCTCCCTCCCTCCCTCCTTCCCTCCCTCCCTCCTTACTTCCTCCCTCCCTCCCTCCCTCAAACCCAGTGGTTTATCCATTTAGAATAGAATCCAGGTTGCAAGATTCTCTTCCATCTGGCTCCTTCCTACCTCACTGACCTTATCTCATATTACACTATGCTCCAGCCACAGCTTATCCCCATTTTTCACACTGAGCTCGTTCCCACATTAGGAGGTTTCACTTGTTTGTTCTACTTCCTGGTGTGCTCTAAGGCAAGATAATACATCCTTATCATTCAGGTCAAATTCCAGAATGTCATAGCCTCAGAGATATTTCTTTTTCTGTCCATTGTATGTAATTTGGGACCTTTCCTCTACTAGTATTTTATTTAGTAATGAAAAAATTAATAATTAGAAGAACCAATTAATTTTTCAAGCTGTTTAGTCTCTAAACTTTATTTGCACTTAGGACGTTAGAACAACTAGGCTCTTTTTAATTTTTAATTAATCGATAGCGTTTCTTTCCAGTCCTATCTATCAAAGAACGCTGCTTAGCCTCCAGTGTGTATCTAAAATGAAGAACCCAAAGTAGCTAGACTAGATCCTAGAAACTTTAGTGTAGATTTATGATCATTTTAGGAAGCTCCTTGGGTACTGTACCGTAAATATTTGGTAGTCTTTTTTTTTTTTTCCTGTGTTCTACAGCCTCAGAGACTTCCTCAGGAGAGGGACATCATCAAATTTATTTGTATTTTTTTGTAATAAAAAGATCATTTTTATGACAGGGTAAAGAAGAGCTAGGCTAAAGATAGGGAGTTCAACTCAGTCACAAGATTAGTTCTGGAGTCTACACAACAGGAATAAAGGATTGGACACTTGTGGCAAGTTGGTGGAAAAGAAGGGACAAATGTGTGGCATACTTCAAAATGGGATTCATCAGCCCTTATCGTCTGATCAGATATTCATTCAGTCATGAGTTATTGGCCCTTAACTCTGTGTTATACCCTGAGCCAGGTTCTAAGGGATGTTAGTGAGCAGGATAGCTCCCAATCTAGTCAGGGAGAAAAATACTAATGAAGTAATGATTATAGTTACAAGCAATCCTTTGAAGCTCACAGGATAAAATGTATAGGATGATGATGATGATAAAATAATAATATTGCTTGAGGCCAGGAGTTTGAGACCAGCCTAGGCAACAGAGTGAGACACCTTCTTTACAAAAAATAAAAAAAAGAATAAGCCAGGCATGGTGGCACATGCCTACAGTCCTAGCTACTCAGGAGGCTGAGGTGGGAGGATTACTTGAGCCTAGGAGTTTGAGGTTGTAGTGAGCTGATTAAATGCACTCCAACTTGGGTGACAAGTGATACCCTGCCAGCCAGTCGGTCAAAAAAATAGTTAAATCACACATATATACATATAAAATAATAATTGGAGATTTAGAAGAGGTCAGGGAAGACTTTCCCAGGGAGATAATGTTTTAATTGAGAATGGAGGAGGAGAGAGAAACACCTGTGAGGCAAAATGATATTCTAGAGGGAAGACTGCATGTGCATTGTAGGGATGGAGAAGAAGGAGTCAAGGATGAATGAGACCACTTCCTTGAACAGTTATGTTAATGCTGACTCTCCCCAAGTGAGACAGGGAAGGTAGGAGAAGAGCTGGTACGAGGGGAAAGATACTACATTCTATTTTTGGCATGTTAAGTTTTAGATGCCTGCAGGAAAACCACATCTGGCTGTTAGTTGGAAATGTAGAATTGTAGCCCAGGCGATCGATAGATACATGGATAGTAAAACTTAGACCTGAGAGACATTGTATAGGTGGTGTTTGAAGCCAGAGGGATTGGTACATTTACCTCAGAACACTGAGGAACACAAACTAGCTTTTTAAAGACAAAAGTCAGATGTAGAAGGGACAGGAAAACTGAGCATCAGAGGAGGAAAAGGCTTCAAGGAATAGATAGGTGAAGGATGTGCATAACTGTTGTATTTGGCAGCCAGGCAGTCATTGTGGTTTCTCTCAGAATTTAGTTTCAGTAAAGTGGCAGAGACAGAAAATAAGGCTGCATGGAAAATGTGAAAGAAGTGTCGGTAGAGAAGGGAAGAGGTGTGGAGAGGTGGAAATAATGGCTGTATCATTAAGGATGGTTCATGAATATAGGCAGAGTGGAGAGGAAGAATGAAGTTAATGATTTGAATAACTATAAACAGATCAACAGTTTTAGGAATTTTTCTTTGCCTTTTTTTGGACTCTGTACTAGGGCATTACCATTTTATTTTATAGCTCTAAGTGTAACAAACCCACTAGTAGTGGATGTTAGAAAGTTGCAGAGTAGTAGTGTAGTCAACATGTGGAAGCCATCTTTTGTTCGGTAGTTGACTATTCAGCTAGAATTGCTTCCTATTTATGAAATTTTAATAATACACTTAACTGATTTATTGGCTGTGTACCTAATGTTTCTCAGTTTTAGTGAAAATCAAAGCAAATTTGTGTTGTTTTTTTTATTTAATGATTAAGACACAATATTTTGGGTAATTTTCTTCCTATAATTAAATGCCGTTGATTCAATAACATTATTTGAGCTTATTTGTAAGGCACAGCTAATTAGACTCTGTTCTCAGAGAGTTCATGGTGTAATGTGGGAGAGAAAAATGTACAGTGTAAAATATAATGTGATATGATAAGTTTTATAGGAAGGGCATGTAATACACTCAAACATACAGAAACACAGAAAAAGTTATACATTTAGCCTAGATACATTTCAACAGATGGGCACTGACCTGAACCTGACCAGTATCTCTTCCACATGTTGTATTCTCGTTTAAATAACTTATTTGAGATTTTAATTTTCCTGTGTAATTTTAATCTTAATGTTGCTATTCTGTTTCTCTAATTCCTGTGGTAAGTGTTTCTTCAAACTCTCTGTTCTTTGAAGGCACACAATTAAGAGAAATATTGAAATGAAGGAGCAAGCGAATGAATCAATGCACGTAACCAGACTAATAGCTTCAGAAGGATGTGGATTTTTGTCTGTTTTGTTTAGCACCTTATCTCCAGCACTTAGAGCAGTGCTTGGGATACCCCTGGGTCTGTAAATACTTTTTGACTGAATGGAAGGAAGATGTAGGGAGAGAAGGAAGAAAGGAAATTTTTAATGTATTCACTTCTGGAAGAGTAATGAAAAGAAAAATGACACAAAATCCAATTCTGGCCAGGCGTGGTGGCTCATGCCTATAATCCCAGCACTTTGGGAGGCTGAGGTGGGTGGATCACGAGACCATCCTGGCCAACATGGTGAAACCCCATCTCTACTAAAAATACAAAAATTAGCTGGGCATGGTGGTGGGTGCCTGTGGTCCCAGCTACTTGAGAGGCTGAGGCAGGAGAATCACTTGAACTTGGGAGGCGGAGGTTGCAGTGAGCCGAGATTGCGTCATTGCACTCCAGCCTAGTGCAGAGTGAGACTCTGTCTCAAAAAAAAAAAAAAAAAATCTGACAATGAATAGTTAGACATTTAAAATACAGATTTAATTATTGTTTGAAAAAAAATTGAATCCCAGTATATTTTTAAAAATCTATTCTGTTATTGTGAATATTCCAATGTGATACTTTCTTTCAGTTTTCAGTAGACTGGGCACCCACAATGGAATTTTTGTGATAAGCAACTTTTATAAACAAGACATCCCCAAACATTTTATATTGTTTTTCTTTAGATCATTTCCACCTTGTCTTCAATTTCTTCTCTTTTGTATTTCCTTAGCACTCCATTTTAATTTTACTGTCCTAGGACTTTTAGATTAATATACTTAAAAATTATTGGGTTCTATTCTATCTTATTGATTCATTAGAGGTCATACTCTTCTTGGAAAAACATTTGCTTCTCAAAAATTTATATCTTATCTGTTGTGTGCCCAAGACAATATATAACTTAATATAAATATGGAATTATACTGTCCATAGAAACTCAGATATTCCTGATATCAATATATGTTGCTTTATAATTTTATCTATTTAATGAATTCACTTAATTTTTATTCACTGTTCTGTTTTTAATTTTCTACTCTCTGCATGTGAATCAAATTAAGATAGTTTATTTGGAAGCTGTATTGCCAAGCAGCTATGGAAAGCTTTGGCTTACATTTTGTAATTTTTTTCCTTTGTCTTTGGCCAACAGCTCAACCCCTTTGGTGTCCCATCTGCTTAACACACGACAGCTATGGCATATTTCCATTTATCTGGGTCAGAAAATAAAGAGGCCTTCAAATCAGCCTGAATATTACCTACCATTGCTCTGGGTCTGATACAGTGAAAGATGGAAACTTCGTTTTTCCCAGGAGTAGAAGTTAAACCCACTACTGTGAAATGCCCCTCATTGAATTCGAGATGTTACTTAACTTTCAGAACATATAAGCACCCACCTCAAAGGAATAGCGTGTTGCTATATTCTCTGATTGCTTCATCACTCTTCATGTTAAGTTCTCATTATCATACCAGATTTGTTTTGTTTTTTTGACTGATGTCTCTTGGCTCAGATTTCCTTTGAGAGACTAAACTGGTCTAGGGCAGATCTTATTTTTAGAAGTCCAGAGAGTTAAGTTTTTCCCCTGTGTAGCCAATACATCCGTGAATTAGGAAAGTAACTTTATTTTTTTCAACACAAATTATTATCAGTTCAAAACAGCACTATTTTTTTCTTTTGATTTGTTAATTTGATTGCTTGTTTCCACACACCTTACCTCATTCCAAGAACAATTTTGAAGAAATTTAAAACAATAAATGTAATACAACAATATATGAAACATTCAGGGCCGTGGGAAGGTTAGGGTGAAGGAATAAAGTTAGTTCACAAAGAATTATTAGGAGAAGGTCTTGCTGCTCAGTGTGAGAAGTTAGGTTATAGATTCATCTCCAAGCTGTCTAGTGACTACGACAAAAATGGAGACATATTCAGTTAAAAGAGCCTCAGGATCTCCAAGAGGGGAAAATAGACTTTTCTTTTCAACAGAGTGAGAAAGAAACACTTTTCCCAGGGACCTTCATATAGAGAACACTGGTGGATGTAGACAGTATCCTGAACAATAAACACAGTTGGGCATTTACTATGGGCAAGACACTGTGCTAAATGTTTTGCGTATATTTCTCATTCAATTCTTTAAAATAACTATAAAGTAAGTATTATTTTCCCATTAGGAGGCTGAGGCTCTGAGAGGTCAAGTGACTTGTTCAGTATCACAAGTTAGGAGAGAGGAGTTAAAAACAGGCAAAATGACTTCATTGTCCTCACCCTCAATCATTTTTCTGTACTGTTATTCATGTCGTTATTTTTTGTTGCACTCTTTAACACAAGTCCAAGCAGAACCTAAAAATGAAAAGCCATCCTACGAGGAGATCAAAGCAATGCAGTCTAAATATAAAATCAGCTCTCTGGGTAGGGGTAAAGTTTAGAGCTGTGTTTTAATGTTTGTTAGATTTCTTTGATGATCTAAGGGGAAACTATAGACCTTCTGTGTAAAAAGTACACATAATACGATTTTGGGTACCTCACAGACCCTTCTTCCCCTAACCCCTAGTGCACAAAACTATACACAGAGAGACAAGGCTATCAGAATTTCGTCTGATAAATCCCAAGTGTTTTACATGGGGACCGCTGTGTTGCTTTGACTGGCTGCTGAATATTAGTGGGCATGTCCCTTCACAAGGCCTAAGTCAGAGGAGATTTCACTAAATTCAAAATCCTAGCTCTCATAGTACTTCAGTCATTTCCAGGGTTTGGGGGAAATGTTTGAAAACTTAAAAAAAAAAATCTTTAGTAGTACCTGCCTTACTCATATGTTTGACATTTGATGGTCTCACTACTTTACAGTTTTTATTTGTTACATTATTAATTAGTAACTAATAGTTACTAGGTATAGTAAGGGTCATTTTAAGTTATAGAATGGGTCATTTTTATAATGGGTCATTTTTACTGTTGCATTCTGGTCCTCATTTCTAGAGTAAATTTAAGTGTTGTGCTGTCCATTTCATTTAGACTAGTTAACTATAAGGATAGGTGAAAACCAAACTATGAAAGCAAGCCTTTTAATATTTCAGGGAGACATGTATTGATTACAGCCTCTGGAAACTGGACTAACAATATTGTAGTAATACTTTTCAAAGTCCCTATATCAGGATTCCCTATATCAGCAATATAATATAAGAATGCTTTGCTTGCTTAGCAGCATCTGGCCCAATTTTATATAATGATTATACTACCATAGACTCACACAGTTATCCTTTAGATGTTAAAGTAGAAGGGTATGCTCTGCAACCAAGTTGACCTGGATTAGAATCCTAGCTCTGCTACTACTAACTGTCACCATGGGTAGATTATATAACTTCTCACATCATCTCTCAAATGGGGATAATCAAGGTAACCATGGTAAAATGGTGAGCTTAGATGAGATAACATGTGTGAAGCCCTTAACGTAGTGCTGGTATAATACAGGCCTAATACATGTTTAGCTTTTATTCATATTATTGTACCTAATGGTGAAGCTATAAGCCATGAGCATCTCTGTGATTGTTGGTGTAATCCTAAAGGTCTTAAATAACTGGAAAGCATGTGTAGAGTATGCCAAGTTTCATCTTGTTTCAGCATGGGCTGTCCTTATGCATAGCACTTCTTTAGGATGTCCCCACTATTGCTTTTTCTCAAATAGCCTGTTTCTGATGGCAAAATGCTACTTAGGTGGTTCCACTCTCTCTGTTGATCCTAGTAGTTCATAGCCTCTGTGCAAAGTTTTAAAAGCTCTTCTGGATCTACTTTGTTTATATTTTCGTTTGAACTCTGTGCCTTAGCTGTTGGTGATTTTTCTCCTACATACTATTCTTCCTCCCTTACACATAGAAAATTTGTCACCCTAGAGTTGTTTAAAAGAATAGACGAGCGCGGTGGTTCACACCCGTAATCCCATCACTTGGGGAGGCCGAGGTGGGTGGATCACGAGTTCAGGCGATTGAGACCATCCTGGCTAACACCGTGAAACCCCATCTCTACTAAAAATACAAAAAATTAGCCAGGTGTGGTGGTGGGCGCCAGTAGTGTCAGCTACTCAGAAGGCTGAGGCAGGAGAATGGTGTGAACCTGGGAGGTGGAGCTTGCAGTGAGCCGAGATTGTGCCACTGCACTCCAGCCTGGGCGACAGAGCAAGACATTGTCTCAAAAAAAAAAAAAAAAGAAAAAAAAAAAAAGAATAGATCAGAGCTTATTGAGGGAAACATGCCTGGCTTATGAACAAATGTGTCACAGATATGGGGGGGAGAAAGCATAAGGGATGATCGGAGATGGAGACAGGCAGTCATAGTAGGTGGGATCCCTTATACTTGTGTCCTTTGGAAGTGTTTTCTCATTGATTATCTTAATTGGGAGAAAAGTTGGTATTCATTTTGTTAAAGAGAAAGGACTACATTTCTTTAACATACTTCACATTAGCAAGACTTTTGGAGTAATTATCGCTAAAAGATGCAAAATACAAATAATATTCAACTTCATTTTGAATTACTTTTATAGATATGGAAAATTTGCAGTATTCTTCCTCAAGTGAAAGTACTACTTGAACCAACAATATTGATAGCATGCAAATCCAAAATTGTTATGACCTTACTTGTTTTCATGGATTCATATAGACAGTACTATGAAATGTGAGGTAGACAGTAATGTGCCATGATAGCACATTAGGTCTGTTAGTTGATTATTTCACTCAACTGAATGTTTACATTAATTATAACTTAATCCTTTTATACCTTTTGTCTCTATAATATAGAAATAATAGTAGTATCTTCTTCAGAGAGTTGTGGAGATTAAATGATAAAGTGCTTTTAGAATAGTGCATGCTTCATTATGTGTACTTAAATGTTGACTATCATGATTCTGAGTCTTACAAGAATCTTATTCAGATTCTTAGTCCGGTATTCTGAATTCATTATCAAACGCATTTTGACATTTCACGATTTCTGGGAATAATTCTCCACGTACCAGAGTTGTAGATTAATTTGTTAGAGATATCGAAAGATTCATTATTTTTATTGTAAACTTCTAAGATAATATTGACTTCATTACTTAACTCTATGATTGTTTTGTTTAACTTTTTAAGTATTAAGTATTGTTTAACTTTTCAGTCAGGAGGAATAATCAATTCCCTTTCAAAAGATGAATATCTCATTTTCAAATTTGCACTGAATCACTCTTTGGCATATAAAATTTTATCTTTCAAATCTGTTTTGCAGATGTAGAGTCTGGTGCTTTTAAACTTGGTCAAGTGAAAAATTTATATATGTATTATACTTCAGAGACATTAAAAATAAAGAATAATAGCTGTAATTATGTTAAACTTTTGCAGTTTGTTGAGAAGCCATAAGCACCTGCAGATACCCAAGAAGAAGTTGTTCCAGAAGCCCTAGTGAGCCCTGGCAGCACTCACAGTAAAGGGGTGGATAGAAGCAGATTTCTGTAAGATTTGTTCTATCCACTTTGTCCTGTGCTGACCACCATAATCTCTTTCCTCTGTTCCCAGATATCCCATACTCCACCTCCAGCTCTGCTTTGCTCCTGTCAGAAGGTAGTAACGTGGCATTACTTCTTAACATAAATAAAAAACAGTCATCTGTAGTTGCAGAGTTACTGGATCTTTGCCCACTTGTTTTTTTTTTTTTTTTTTGAGACGGAGTTTCACTCTATTGCCTAGGCTGGAGTGCAATGGAGCAATCTCGGCTCACTGCAACCTCTGCCTCTGGGTTCAAGCGATTCTCCTGCCTCAGCCTCCTGAGTAGCTGGGATAACAGGTGCACACCAGCACGCCAAGCCAATGTTTTGCATTTTTAGTAGAGACAAGGTTTCATTATGTTGGCCAGGCTGGTCTCAAACTCCTGACCTCGTAGTGCGCCCGCCTCAGCCTCCCAAAGTGCTGGGATTACAGGTGTGAGCCACCACGCCCAGCCTCTTTGTCCACATTTTAAGGCCAAATCCACATACAAGTTTTTATCTTGATACCTGTTTAGGAGTAATTAATTAGTGGAATAGAGCTAGTGACTTATTTTATGTTCCCAGATGGATTCATTGTGAGTTTTCCACTCCTCAATCAAGTACAACATAGAAATGCAGTTGGAGAATTACAGAATTCTCTTTGTTCTCAGTGCCGTCTTGAGAATCCAGTGGAGTTCTATCAGTGACTTCTTCCTTTTCGTTTTCTACTGGTCAGAAATTTGTACTATTAGAAACACTAGATCTTTACTATTTTCATTTCATTTTTTAGTGTCTTTCTGTCTTCTCCAATTCTCCATTTATGTGAAAAATACCATCATTCTGCTCTCGATCCAGTACCTTTGTCTGAGACACTGTCTTCATTCCTTTTTAGACCCGTACTCTGTAGCCATGGGTCAGGCTCTGTTACTGGAGCATCATTCTAGGCTGACTTTGGGGCACATTGCTTGGGTTCCTGCCCTGCTTGTTATAAGCTCAAACCCCTTACTTGTGTTATCTGTTGCCTTTCCAAGGTTTACAGAGTACTGTGCATAATCCCTAATGGCTTGCAAGGTCTTTCCCAATCTAGTACTAACCTATTTCCATCATCATCTCCAGATAGGTGTGCCCCTCCTCCCACTTCTACCCCTCGAGCTGTAACTATATCAGATATCAGATTATTTACCATTCCTTTCAAGATCCCTTTCAAGGCCTTTTACTCTTGGTTTTCCTTTTGCCATAAACTCCTTCCTTCAAATCTACCTTACAACCCTTCATATCATTTAGGAGCCAAATCGAATGTTACCTTCTCTCCCCAGCCTGGCATCCTCAATTCCATTCTTCTTTGTCTTGACCAGGTTTTATTGATTCCGTTTTGTACTTAAATAGTATTTTATGCTTGAACATTCTTTGCCTGCTATATCTCTCCCTCATCATTTCCCAATCCTAATGCTGTAGCTTTCTGACTTCTACTCTTATCATTCTACTGACATTGCTCTTGCAGAAGTCATCTATGAGCTCTTGTCTATTAAATCCTGTGAAGGCCTTTCAGTCTTCTTTTTACTTAACATCTCTTTGGAATTTGACACTCATGATCACACCTTTTTTTTCATTATTATGCTTTAAGTTCTGGGGTACATGTGCAGAATGTGCAGTTTTGTTACATAGGTATACATGTGCCATGGTGGTTTGCTGCACCCGTCAACTCGTCACCTACATTAGGTATTTCTCCTAATGCTTTCCCTCCCCTAGCCTCCCACCCACTGACAGGCCCCAGAGTGTGATGTTTGCCTCCCTGTGTCCATGTGTTCTCATTGTTCAGCTCCCACTTATGAGTGAGAACATGCAGACACCTTCTTTTTAAAAGTATTCTCTTTTGGCTTCCTAACACTTCCCTGTCCTTGTATCCCTTTCTTATTTCCTGCCTAGCTCCTTTTCCTTTTTGCTGCCTATTCTTTCAGTATCTGTTCCATGAGGGTCTGCCTTTTGCAGTTCCCATGGTTTCATATCTCTGTCTACATTCTAATGATTCCTTATTTTATTTCTTTCATCCAGACCCTATACAACAAGATTCTCCACCTGGATGTCACACAGCTCTCTGAATCTTAACCTGTTATTGCCTCTTCTACCAAAATTATTACCTTCTATCTTATGCCATATCTTCCACAGCTCTGCTTCACTGAATAGTACCATGACTCTAGCCCACCTCAAAGTAATGCTTTCTCTTCACTTTCCCCATTCCTTTGCCTTTAGAACAGAACTTTATTATCTTTCATTTGGACTGGCCAACCTACAGACATGTCCCCTCCAGTCTCCCCTACTGCCATCCAAGTGATTTTCTAAAACACAGGTCTGATTGTGTAACCTAAGTCACTCTTCTATGTAGTGGCTTCACAGTCTTTTAGAGTATAAAACCTGTAATGCCAATATATCTCACAGGATACCCTTTCCAATCTGGCACTTGCCCGTGTTTTTACAACCTCGTCTTCTACTTGTGCCCACTGTGTACTTCATCCTCTTGTCAAAGCAAACTGCTTTTTTTTTTTCCTATATAGACTCTGCATTTTCAAGCCCCCCCATCTTTGCATCTTTTATACCAATTTCTAGGATGCACTCCCCACTCCCACAACCCTTTCCACTTTTATCCGCATCTCCAGTCTGTAAATTTCACCCACAGAATCTCAGCTCTCCCCAAAAGTCACACCTCTGTAGAATCCTTCCTAGATCTTTCCCAGTGAAATACCTCTTTTTTTGGGTGACTGCCTCATGAGGCAATGGCATGTTTTTCCCTCTTCCCCATCAGGTTATGCATTCTTGGAGAACAGACACTTTCGTATCTCCATGTATTCACCAAGGTACCTGGTTTGTGGAAAGTATTTAATTTATGTTTGTTGAATTGTAGTCCTGTGGCTTATACTTATAAAACATTTTCATCAGCCAGTCTGTGATTTCTGTGAAGGCAAAAGCCCTATTCTTTTTTTTTTTTTGAGATTGAGCCTCACTCTGTCTACCAGGCTGGAGGGCAGTGGCGTAATCTCAGCTCGCTGCAAGCTTCACCTCCTGGGTTCAAGTGATTCTTGTGCTTCAGTCTCCCGAGTAGCTGGGATTACAGGCGCACACTACCACACCAGCTCATTTTTGTATTTTTAGTAGAGACAGGGTTTCACCATGTTGGCAAAAGCCCTATTCCATTCATCCATGTTTCTTCAGGGCCAAGTAACAGTGTTTATGACTTAACCAAAGTTAATTGAAGCAGATTATTTTGAGGGACATTTCAGGAGAACTTATGAATAGGGTCGTATTAAAGATCAATAGATAGATAGATACGAAGACATATATAATATACATCTGGTATAGGATTTTAATTTGTCGAAGTCTGTTATTTCTACAAAACTGTGCTGGATATTAAGAAAAGAAAGGAAGTCAAAATGGGTAACTAAAAGATGTTAATTTGGCATTTGGAAAGTGTATTAATTTCTCTATAGATTATTTTGAAAAAAATATGAAGCATCTTTGCTATAACTCTGAGCAGAATAGTTCTTAGCATCTACACCTAAGGGTGTTATCTTAGAACATGGTGCTGTATTTTTTGTGAACTTCATGATAGGCTAAATTAGAAGAGGTTAGAGGGAAAAAAAGAACCCAATCACCTCAACATCATAGAATGTACATCTGAATTCCCTTCCCTGCCCTCCCCTTCGCTCATTTTCCTTGCTCCATCCACCTTAACTTTCTTTTTTTCCCCCACTCTCCCTACTATATTTAAGGTCACTTATTTTTTATTTTTATTTTTAGAGATGGGAGTCACTCTGTCGCCTACGCTGGAGTGCAGCGGTGCCATCATAGCTCACTGCAGTCTTGAACTCCTGGGCTCAAGTGATCCTCCTGCCTCAGCCTCCCAAGTAGCTGGGACTACAGGGACACATTACCACACCTGGCTAGTTTTTGTTTTTATTTTTATTTGTTTATTCATTTATTTTGAGACGGAGTCTTGTTCTGTCGCCCAGGCTAGAGTGCAGTGGCACAATCTCAGCTCATTGCAACCTCAGCCTCCCGGGTAGCTGGGATTACAGGCGCCCGCCACCATGCTTGGCTCATTTTGTATTTTCAGTAGAGACGGGGTTTCACCATGTTGGCCAGGGTAGTCTCGAACTCCTGACCTCGTGATTTGCCCACCTTGGCTTCCCAAATGAGCCACTGTGTCCAGCCTATTATTATTTTTTTAAGATAATGTCTTGCTGTGTTGTTCAGGCTGGTCTGGAACTCCTGGCCTCAAGTGATGCTCCTGCCTCAGCCTCCCAAGTAGCTGGGGTTATAGGTGTGAGCCACTGTGCCCAGCTAGATCACTGATTGAGATATAGAGGTGAATACATACATACATATATACCTACACACACACACACACACACACACACACACACACACGAATACATGATATATTTAATATATATAAATATGTGAACACAATGTAATATGTATATAAGTTTGTATACATACTATATATGTTTATGTATATCTGTATATCCTATTTGTATACCAACTTTTAAGTTGGTGAATGTTTGACATCTGGTACAGGATTTTAATTTAATGTTGGTTGAAAGCATTGAGCATTGAGTATTGTTTTACCTGCAATGGTTGAGGAGGTCACTTGGACTAGAACTCTATGAAATGTAGCATTCTTTCCTTCTTAATCAGCTATGAAACTGATTTTTCTTGCAACTTAATTTTTTTTATTTTTATTTTTTATTTTCGGAGGCAGGGTCTCTTTCTGTTGCCCGGGCTGGAGTGCAGTGGTGTGATCTCGGCTCACTGCAGCCTCTGCCTCCTGGGTTCAAGTGATTCTTCTGCCTCAGCCTGCCAAGTAGCTGGCCACCACACCCAGCTAATTTTTGTATTTGTGTGGAGACAGGGTTTCGCCATGTTGCCCAGGCTGGTCTTGAATACCTGGACTCAAGTGATCTGCCTGCCTTGGCCTCACAGAGTGCAGGGATTACAGACATGAGCCATCGTGCCTGGCTTCTTGCTGCTTGATTTAATGAAATAAAATATTTTACAAGTGCTTCATAAAGACTTTAGCGGTATTTGGTTTATAAGAGCAGAGTGTAAGTTTTGTCTGAGAAGAATATTGGCATATATTTTAAATTAGGAATCTCTTCAAATTCCATTTGCTCAACTTCCTTATCTGAGGTTTGCTGAATTTTCCCTCAGAAATGTTTAATTACTGATGATCTTTTCTAGGAATTTAACGGAATTTTCAGCTATACTGATTACAGCTGAAAATAGAAAAGGATGGGGCAATTCAATGATTTTTAATATATTTACAGACTTGTACAACCATTGTGATCATTTAATTTATAGTATTTCTGTCACCTCAAAAAGAGACAGTGTTTAATCATTCCCTATTTTTACCACCAGCCCTATGCAAGTAGTGATCTGCTATCTATATATTTGTCTTTTATGGACGTTTCAGATCAATAGAATCATGTGGTATGTCATCTCTTGTGTCTAGCCTCTTTTAGTTGGGAGAGTGTGTTTTGAGGTTCATCTCTCTTGTGTATAGTGGGTTGAATGCTGGTCCCCCAAAAAGCTATGTTCACATCAAATTCCTGGAACCTGTGAATGTTTCCTTTTTTGAAAAAAGTCTTTGTAAATTTAATTGTTAGGGATCTTGAGATGAGATCATCCTGGATTATCCAGATAGGCCTTAAATCCAACAAGTGCCTTCATTAAAGGACAGAAAATGAGAAGACACAAAGGGGGAAAAGCAACATAAAGATGAAGGCAGAGATCAGAGTGATGTGATCATAAGCCAAGGAGGCCAAGGAATGGTGCCAGCCACTGGAAGCTTGAAGAGGCTACGGGGATTCTACCCAATTCCTCTAGAGGAAGTGTGACCCTGCAGACACCTTGATTTCAGACTTCTGGATAAACACAAAGGCCCCAAATCAGGTATGCAAGATTCAACCTTAAGAAACTGGAGACCCGAAAAACCAAAACAGAACAAAAATCGGAGAGAGAGAGAGAGAAAGAATTAACTTAGTAGGTGGAAGGAAGAAAATAATAATAAGGAAAGAGCAGATGAATAAAATTGAAATTAAAAAACAAAGAAAGAAAAAAATTGGTTGAGAAGACAAATCAAATTGATAAATGTCTCTCTAGCTGTATTGATAATTTAAAAAGGAGGCCAGGTGTGATGGCTCACCCCTGTAATTGCACTTTGGGAGGCCAAGGTGGGCGGATCACTTGAGCTCAGGAATTTGAGATCAGTCTTGCCAATATGGTGAAATGCCATCTCTACTAAAAATACAAAAATTAGCCAGGCATAGTGGCTTGTGCCTGTAATCCCCGCTACTTGGGAGGCTGAGGCAGGAGAATCGCCCAAACCTGGGAGGCAGAGGTTGCAGTGAGCCGAGATCATGTGGCTGTATTCTAGCCTGCTCAGTCTCAAAAAGAATTGCAGGCAGTATCAGACCCCGATATCATGAATGAAGGAGGTGACATCACTGTAGAGTTTAATGACATTGAAAGATAATCAGAAATTTTATGAACAATTTTACACAAATATATTGGATAACTTAGATGAAATGGACAAATTTCCTTGAAAGACAAATTATGAAAGATCATTCAGAAGACACAAATAATTGAGATATTCTTGTCCTATGTAAAAGACTGAATATATAATTAAAAACCTTTCCACTATGAAAACTCTAGATGGCTTCACTGTTGAATTCTACTTAAAAAAAGAAATTCCAATTCTATACAAACTCTTCCAGAAACTAAAAGAAGAAACACACTCCAACTTATTTTATAAGGCCAACATTACCCTGATGCCTAACACAAAGTCACTTCAGAAAAAGGAAACTATAGACTGATATCCCCAATGAACTGAAACAAAAATCCTTAACGAAATATCAGCAAATTCAAACTAACAGTTTATTGAAAGGATAATACATCATGATTAAGTCATATTTAAACCAAGAGTGCAAAGGAGGATTGAAAGGATTGAAAATCAGACAATATATAATGCACAGACTTAAAAAAGAGAAAAGCTGTGTCATCATCTCAATTGATGTAAAATAAGCATTTGAAAAAAATCCAGCATTCATTCATGATAAAAACTCTTAGCAAACTGGGAATAGAATGGAATTTCTTAATTCTGATAAAGGGCATCTATGAAAAACCTACAGGTTCAGGTCGCGTATCCATTATGCAAAATGCCTGGGCTCAGAAGTGTTTTGGGTTTGGGATTCACATTGTGGAATATTTGCATATGTGTAATGAGATGTCTTGAGAAAGGGACCCAAGTCTGAGTACAGAATTCATTTATGTTTCATAATACATGATACATATAGCCTGAAGGTAATTTTATGTAATATTTTTAAAAATTTGTGCTTGAAACTGTGTGTGTACATTGAACCATTAGAAAGCAAAAGTGTCATTGTCTCAGTTACACATGTGGAGAACTATAGTGTTTTGGCATCACCATCATTCCTGACTCTGAATTTATATGTCATCGATAAGCATTTTCTTGTACTTATTCATACATAAGTACTTCATACATAAGTACTTAACTGAAAAATATGACATATCATTAATACAATTAAAAAAAAATGTGTTCGGGTTAACTGCACAGCACAGTCGCATCACCAGAATATGTTTATCAACTGTTACACAGTAACAACAACAAACAATGGCAGACTGAATGAACTGTGTGTTGTGTACATGCATTTTGATTGTGACCCAGCACGTGAAATCAGGTATGGAATTTTCCCTTGTGGTGTCATGTCAGTGCTCAAAAAATTTCAAGTTTTGGAGCACTTTGGATTTTGGATATTTGGATTAGGGATGTTCAATCTGCAATATACTTAATGGAAAAAGGCTGAATACTTTCCCCCTGTGCCTGAGAAAGAAGCAATGATGTTAGCTCTCATTATTTCTATATACTGGAATTGCCAGCGAGTGCAATAAGACAGATAAATGAAAAGCTTACTGATTGCAAGGAAGAAATAAAATTGTCTTTATTAAAGAGACCACATAATCATCTATATAGAAAATTTCGGCCAGTAACAGTGGCTTGCCCCTGTAATCCCAGTGCTTTGGCAGACCAAGGCAGGAGGATTGCTTGAGGCAAAGAGTTCCAGACTAGTCTGGGTAACATGTAGTGAGACCTTACCTCTACAAAAAATAACAGAAATTAGCCAGGCATGTTCCCATGTGCCCATAGCCCTAGCTACTTGGGTGGATGAGGTGGGAGAATTGCTTGAACCTAGAAGTTCAGGTTATGGTGAGCTATGATCACACCACTGTAGTCCAGCCTCGGCAATAGAGCAAGACCCTGTCTGTCTGTCTGTCTCTCTCTCTCTCTCTCTCTCTCTCTCCCTCCACACACACACACACACACACACACACACACACACACACACACACACTCTTTCTCTCTAAGTTCTAGGGTACATGTGTACAATGTGCAGGTTTGTTAAATAGGTATACATGTGCCGTGTTGGTTTGCTGCACCCATGAACTCGTCATTTATATTACGTATTTTTCCTAATGCTATCCCTCCCCCTGCACCCCACCCTACGACAGGCCCTGGGGTGTGATTTCCCCTGCCCTGTGTCCGGGTGTTCTCAATGTTCAGTTCCCACCTATGAGTGAGAACATGGGGTGTTTGGTTCTCTGTCCTTGTGATAGTTTGCTCAGAATGATGGTTTCCAGCTGCATCCATGCCCCTGCAAAGGACGTGAACTCATCTTTTTTTATGGCTGCATAGTATTCCATGGTGTATATGTGCCACATTTTCTTAATCCAGTCTATCATTGATGGACATTTGGGTTAATTCCAAGTCCTTACTATTGTGAATAGTGCCACCATAAACATACGTGTGCATGTGTCTTTATAGCAGCATGATTTATAATCCTTTGGGTGTATACCCAGTAATGGGATCACTGGGTCAAATGGTATTTCTAGTTCTAGATCCTTGAGGAATTGTCACACTGTCTTCCACAATGGTTGAACTAGTTTGCACTCCCACCAACAGTGTAAAAGTGTTCCTATTTCTCCACATCCTCTGTTGTTTCCTGACTTTTTAATGACTGCCATTCTAACTGGTGTAAGATGGTATTTCATTGTGGTTTTGATTTGCATTTCTCTGATGGCCAGTGATGATGAGCATTTTTTCATGTGTCTGTTGGCTGCATAAATGTTTTCTTTTGAGAAGTATCTCTGTGCATATCCTTTGCCTACTTTTTGATGGGGTTGTTTTTTTCTTGTGAATTTGTTTAACTTGTTTGTAGATTCTGGATATTAGCGCTTTGTCAGATGAATAGATTGCAAAAATTTCTCCCGTTCTGTAGGTTGCGTGTTCACTCTGATGATAGTTTCTTTTGCCGTGTGGAAGCTCTTTAGTTTAATTAGATCCCATTTATCTATTTTGGCTTTTGTTGCCATTGCTTTTGATGTTTTAATCATGAAGTCCTTGTCCATGCCTATGTCCCAAATGGTATTGCCTAGGTTTTCTTCTAGGGTTGTTATGGTTTTAGGTCTAACATTTAAGTCTTTAATCCATCTTGAATTAATTTTTGTATAAGGAGTAAGGAAGGGATCCAGTTTCAGCTTTTCCACATACGGCTAGCCAGTTTTCCCAACACCATTTATTAAATAGGGAGTCCTTTCCCCATTTCTTGTTTTTGTAAGGTTTGTCAAAGATGAGATGGCTGTAGATGTGTGGTGTTATTTCTGAGGCCTCTTTTCTCTTCCATTGGTCTATATCTCTGTTTTAGTACCAGTACCATGCCGTTTTGGTTACTGTAGCCTTGTAGTGTAGTTGACGTCAGGTAGTGTGATGCCTCCAGCTTTGTTCTTTTTGCTTAGGATTGTGTTGGCAATGCAGGCTCTTTTTTGGTTCCATATAAACTTTAGTTTTTTCCAGTTCTGTGAAGAAATTCATTGGTAGCTTGATAGGGATGGCACTGAATCTATAAATTACCTTGGGCAGTATGGCCGTTTTCATAATATTGATTCTTCCTATCCATGAGCATGGAATGTTCTTCCATTTGTTTGTGTCCTCTTTATATTTCGTTGAGCAGTGGTTTGTAGTTCTCCTTGAAGAGGTCCTTCACATCCCTTGTAAGTTGTATTCCTAGGTATTTTATTCTCTTTGTAGCAGTTGTGAATGCAAGTTCACTCATGATTTGGCTCTCTGTTATTGGTGTGTAGGAATGCTTGCGATTTTTGCACATTGATTTTGTATCCTGAGTCTTTGCTGAAGTTGCTTATCAGCTTAAGCAGAGTTTGGGCTGAGACGATGGGGTTTTCTAAATATACAATCATGTTATCTGCAAGCGGACAATTTGATTCCTTTTTTCCTAACCGAATACCCTTTATTTCTTTCTCTTGCCTGATTGCCCTGGCCAGAACTTCCAACAGTATGTTGTATAGGAGTGGTGAGAGAGGGCATCCTTGTGAATCTATAGAAATGCTATTAGAACTAATAAGTGAGTTTAGCAAGGTCACAGGATACAAGTTCAATAATTATGAGTCCATTTTATTTCTATTGTCTAGCAACAAACAATTGTTATTAAAATTGTGAAAATAATACCAGTCATTAACAGCATATAAAATATGAAATCTGACAATGTATGTGTGTAGTATTTATACACTGAAAACCATAATACATTTTTGAGAGAACTAAAAGATCTATATAAATGAGAATATGTACTGTATTCATGGATCAGAAGTCAATACTATTAACATTTCAGTTCTTCCCGTTGATGTTTAGATTTAATGTAATCTCAATTAAATTTCAGCTGAATGTTTGGGGATAGAAATTGGATAAGCTGGTTCTAAAATTCATCTGCAAATGTAAACAACTTGGAATAGCCTAAACAATTTTGAAAAAGTACAAAACTAGAGAACTCACTTTATCCAGGTCACGTAAATTGTAATTACACATATTAACATTTATTTCTTTTACAAGAAGAACTCCTTGAGAGCAAGGATTTTGTTTTTGTTTTGTTTTGTTTAATCTGTGTGTGCCTAGGGCCTTTACCATTTCTTGAATATACTAGGAACATAAATACTAGGTCCTCAATAAATGTTGCATGAATGAAGGAAATAATTTTACTTTCTGTCCAAGCAATTTAGAAATCAACTTTATTGAGGTCTAATCTATGTACATTGAGGTGCAACTGAATGTTAAATGTGTAGATTTTGAATAGGCAGTGCTTTCTTTGAAGTTGTCAAATATTTATGATATATTCCAAATGAAATTTTAGGGATTTTGTTTATAAATTACTTCTGCAAGCTTTCTTCTCTGCTTTATTTGGGGACTTAATTGCTTAACGTTAGTAAAAATCAGTTTTCAGAGCTATCAAACCCAGTGCCTGACATAATGTTAAGACTGTGCTAACCAAATTTTACAAGCTAATAACTACCAAAATTTAGGCTCAGAAAAGGGCTGGGGAAACAGTATACAGGAATAATAGAGAGGCACTTTGTAACTCCAAGATATAAAGCAACCTACTGAAGAGCGAGGGGACAGAACCCCAGTATTATAAGACACTTTGGCATCTAGAAACCAACAGAATTGTAATAGATATTACTAGCTGCATACTCCAATATACATTTCCTTTTTATTTTCTAGCTTTTCTTGCAGTTAGGTGTGATTAAATGTGGCAACTGTGTTTTGACCAATGAGGTGTAATGAAAGGGTAGTGTGAAACTTTGAAGAAATCTCCCAAAGAAGGTTACAGACCCTTTTCACCCCTTCCTTTTTACTCTTTCCTCTGCCGGTAATGTGGATATGATGGCTGTGCACAAACAGCATTTTGTCAGAGCAGTAGAATATAAGGTACCCTGGTTCTTGACTCTGGAACCACCAGACTAGCTCTGGAGTAACTAAGTCTTGATTTCTCTTAATGAGAGAGTAGTAGTTTTATTGATATTTATCACATATATATGTATATTGTATATATAATTATGTTACATTTATTGGAGTTTAACGTACTTAAAATTTGCCTTTTTACATGTGTAGGTCTATGTGATTTGACAAATGAATGGTTGTGTCTCTCCAAAAACTTCCCTTGTGATGCCCCTTTATAGAAACCCTTCCATCCCCACCTTTAACCTTTGGCAACTCTTGGCGTATTCTTTATCCCTGTAGTTATGACTCGTTCAGAACATTAATATAACTGGAGTTATCATATGTAGCCTTTTGAGTGTGGCTTCTTTAAGCATAATGTATTTGAGTTGTTATATGTGTCAGTACTCTATTACTTTTTATTGCTGAATAAAATTTCACTCTATGGATGTACCATTTTTTTTAATGCATTAACAGAATGAAGATTTGGAGTTGTTTCCAGTTTGGGGCAATTGTGAACAAAGCTGCTGTAATGATTCATGTATAGCTTTTTATTGTTTTTTAAAAAATAAATTTTCATTTCTCTTAGATAACACTTAGAAATGACGTTGCTGGTTATATGGGAAGTATATATTTAACTTTATAAGAAACTGTTTTCCAAAGTTGCAGTTCCGTTTTGCATTCCCACAAGCAATGTATGCACATTCCAGTTGCTCCATATCCTGATCAGCACTAGGTATCGTTAGCTTTTTTTTTTTAAAGCCATTCTTACAGGTTTGTAGTAATAGTGTATTGTGATTTTAATTTGCATTTCTGAAATGACTAGTTATGTTAAGGATCTTTCCATATACTATTTATCATATGTTTCTCTAACTTGATGAAGTGTCTGTGAAAATCTTTTGCCCATTTTAAATATTGATTTATTTTTCTTGTTGAATTTTCAGAGCTTTTTAGATATTCTGGTTACGAATTAACAAAAGCGTGGGTTTTCAGAAAGACTCTGGCTTTCTTGGTTTCTCTACCTTGCTGCTGCTTTCACCATGTGATCTCTTTGCACTTGCCTGCTCCTTTTTTGCTTTTCACTATGCAAGTCATGAGGCCTTCACCAGGAGCCAAGCAGATACTGGAACCATGCTTCTTGTACTTCCTAGCCTGCAGAACTATGAGCTAAATAAACCTATTTTCTTTACAAATTATCCAGCCACAGATATTTGTTATAGCAACACAAAATGATTAAGACAGTCTAATTTACCAATATTTTTAGGGATTGTATTTAATGAATCTTTGCCTTACCCAAGGTGGTCAACATTGTCCTTCACAATTTTAAGTTTTACAACTAGATCTATGAACTATTTAAATTAGCTTTTATGTGTATGTAGTATGAAGTATGACTCAAAGTTGATTTTTTTTGCATATGGATATCCAGTTGTTTTAGCACTATTTGTATCTGAGAATTATACAGCCTTCACCCTATTGAGTGTATTCTGTATCGCTTACTTGGCTCTTATGTCTGTTTGCTATGTTTCCCAAAAATAATAAGTGCAAAAAGTTGAATACCACATTTGTTTTTTCGTTCGACCCTCAACTCTGCAACGGTGAATGTAAATTATGATAGTTTTTAAAATAACTGAACGTCACAAATACCAGATGATATTTTAGAATTATGATATGAAGGGCCACACACAGGCATAAAGCATCATTATTTGGCTTATTTAAAGTTCTTCATTTCTAAAAATGGGATCATAATACCAACAATAAGGGTTTGTGAGGATTAAATGAGATTAGGGATATAAACATATCTAGGTTAATACTTGGAGAACATAGTAGGCACTCAATAAATACCACATCTTTTCTGCTATGCTTCTTAGACCATAAATGAAATATCAAAGCTAGTAAGTCCAACAGATATTTCCATTTATTTCAGTGGTATATTAACAGATTGAGACAATTTTCACAATAAGGGAAAGGGAAAGAAAACAGTTCACCTAGAAGTACAAATTTATCCAGCATCTGATAGTGACTAATTACACTATGATTTTATGGCTCCAATTCTCTGAATCTATGCCTAAAAAATGGATGCTAAAGTGCTAGGCCATTAGATATCTGTCAAAACATTTTATGCTGAAGAACACATATTTTGAAACTTGGAGTGAGATCTGGTCTTGTAAAATTAAAACTGTGTTTCATAAAAAAGATTTAAAAATAGAAGAAGGATCTGCCTGGGCCTTTCTGGACACACAATGAAAACATCCAGAAGACAAGAAAACGACACAGGTGGGATCATTACATTGCCCCAGGCACAAATGCTTTCTGTCTTAAAATTTTGAATTCTTTCCAGTTACAAGTTCTAAACTTTCTGGCATCTGCTGCATAAATGCATCACAGAGTTTGGCAAAGGTAAAGGGAAGCATTAATTTTGCATGGAAATCACTTTAGAGATCTTGGTTTAATTTTTCTTGAAGGACTACATAAGCAACTTGAGTGATATAAAAGTCTAAAACTTGCAGGCTTGCTTGGCAGAATGAATCTAACAAGGAAGACCTTCTTTTAAAAAATGCCCAAGTATTAAGATATTAAAGTTCACAGAAATGGGAAAATGTTCTAACTTCTATATAAAACCCACAGTAATTTTTATAAACACTTTGGACACAATTTTTATGCATGTACACAGTAATTGCACTACGAATACAATTGCATTTAGGAGAAATTTATTTGGTGCTCATATTTTCTACTTACAGTTACTTAAGTTATATGGCTGTGGAACATACACAGAATATTCATTCAATCAAAGGGTTTGGAAAAATAAAAAGGCCTTATGAAATCTAGAGTTAGACTTAGGAATCATTACTAAATAAATAACCACACCCTTACATTTGTGGCCAATTGATTTTCCACCAAGATTCCAAAACAATGTAAAAAGAGTAGTCCTTTCAACAAATGATGCTGAGATAAGTGGTTATCCATATGTAAAATGGTGAATTTGGGGCCCAGGTGTGGTGACTCACACCTGTAATCTCAGCACTTTTGAAGGCCAACGTGGGTGGATCACCTGAAGTCAGGAGTTCGAGACCAGCCTGGCAAAACCCCATCAATACTAAAAATACAAAAAAATTGCCAGGCATGGTAGTGCGTGCCTGTTATCCTAGCTACTCAGGAGGCTGACACAGGAGAATTGCTTGAACCCGGGAGGCGGAGTTTGCAGTGAGCCAAGATTGCACTACTGTACTCCAGCCTGGGCCACCGAGCAAGACTCCATCTCAAAAAAAAAAAAGATGTATTTGGAACCTTACTTTACCATACTTTACCATATAAAAATTAACTCAAAATAAGTTATAGATTTAAAGTAAAGACAGTCCTAAAGAAAACATAGGAGAACATATTTTTAACCTTGGGTTAGGCAATGAGTTCTTAGATGCAACACCAAAAGCATACATGATGAAAGAAGGAAAAAAAAAGATAAGTTGGACTTCATCAAAGTTAAAAGTTTATGCACTTCAAAAGATACCATCAAGAAAGTGAAAAGAAAGATAAGCCAAAGAGTTGAGGAAAATATTTGCAAATAATGTATCTGTTAAGGTACTGATATCCAGAATATTTAAAGAACATCTAGAATTCAATAAAATGACAACCCAATTTTTTAAATGGGCAAAAGATTTGAGTACATATTTCACTAAAGAAAGATAATGGAGATGCCCAATAAGCACACGAAAAGATGCTTGCCATCCTTAGTTACTAAGAAAATGCAAATAAAAATCACAGTGACATTTTCCATGCCTACTAGAATGGTTATAATAAAAAAGACAATTAAAACTATTGAGGAGGCAAAGAAACTAAAACTCAGTATTACAGGTACAAACGTAAAAGGGTACAGCCACTCTGGAAAGCAGTTGTAAAGTTTCATAAAATAGCAAACATTTTGTAACTGACAGCTTTCCTGAATTTGTTTCTCTGCTCAAACAGTTTTTTTGGTAGAGTCTTTAGAGTTTTCTGTATGTAAGATAATGTCATCAACAAACAGAGACAATTTCACTTCGTTCCTATTTGGATGACTTTTATTTCTTTTTCTTTCCTAATTGACTCGAGTACTATGTTGAGTAGAAATTGTCAAAGTGGACATCCTTTTCTTGATTTTGATTTTAGAGAAAAAGCTATCAACTCTGCACTGCTGAGTATGATGTTAGCTGTGGGCTTATCATACATGGCCTTTAATGTGTTGACGTACATTCCTTCTACACCTATTTTGTTGAGAGTTTTTATCATGAACAATGTTGAATTTTATCAAATGCTTTTTCTGCATCTATTGAGATATCATGTGATTTCTGTTCTTAATTTTGTTACTGTGGTAATCACATTTATTGGTTTACATATGTTGAACCATCCTTGCATCCCGGGGATAAATCCCACTTGATCGTAGTGAATTATCTTCTTAATAAGCTGTTAGATTTGGTTTGCTAACATTTTTGTGATGATTTTTGCATCTGTGTTCACTAGGGATATTGTTCTATAGCCTTCTTTTTTATAGTATCCTTGTCTGGCTTGGTATCAGGGCAATGCTAGCCTTATAAAATGGGGTTAGAATTATTCCCTTTCTCTTTCAACTTTTTTGGAAGAGTTTGAGAAGAATTGGTATTAATTCTTCTGTAACTCTTTGGTAGAATTTATCAGTGAAGTCATCAGGTCCTGGTTTTTTTTTTTTGGGGCGGTTAACTTCTTATTACTGATTTAGTCTCCTTACTTGTTGTTGGTCTGGTCAGATTTTCTACTTCCACACCGCCAACAATCTATCTAAAAAAGACATATGCACACGTGTGTTTATTGTGGCACTATTCACAATAGCCAAGACTTGGAACCAACCCAAATGTCCATCAGTAATAGACTGGATAAAGAAAATGTGGCACATATACACCATGGAATACCATGGAACCATAAAAAAGGATGAATTTATGTCCCTTGCAGGGACATGGATGAAGCTGGAAACCATCATTCTCAGCAAAGTGACACAGGAACAGAAAACCAAACACTGCATGTTCTCACTCATAAGTGGGAATTGAACAATGAGAATACATGGACATAGGGGAACATCACACACCAGGGCCTGTAGGGGGTTGGGGGGCTAAGGGAGGGATAACATTAGGAGAAATACCTAATGTAGGTGATGGGTTGATGGTGCAGCAAACCAGCATGGCATGTGTATACCTATGTAACAAAACTGCACATTCTGCACATGTACCCTAGAACTTGAAGTATATATATATAAAAGGAAATTAAGAAAATAATTTTATTTACAATAACGTTAAAAAATACTTAGGAATAACTTTAAGGAGTTAAAAGATCAAACATTGAAAAGTGTTGACCAGGCACGGTGGTTCCTACCTGTAATCCCAGCACTTTGGAAGGCCAAGGCAGGCAGATCACTTGAGGTCAGGAGTTTGAGACCAGCCTACAACATGGTGAAACCCTGTCTCTACTAGAAATATAAAAATTAGCCAGGCGTGGTGGCAGGTGCCTGTAATCCCAGCTACTTGGGAAGCTGAGATGGGAAAATAATTTGAATGTGGGAGAATCACTCGAACCCGGGAGGCGGAGGCTGCAGTCAGTGGAGATTTCACCACTACACTCCAGCCTGGGTGACTGAGTGAGACTCTGTCTCAGAAAAAAAGAAAACTATCAAACATTGATGAAAAAATTGAAAAGAGACACAAATAGGCCGGGTGTGGTGGCTCACGCCTATAATCCCAGCACTTTGGGAGGCTGAGGTGGATGGATCACAAGGTCAGGAGTTTGAGACCAGCCTGACCAACATGGTGAAACCCTGTCTCTACTAAAAATGCAAAAATTAGCCAGGCGTGGTGGCATGTGCCTGTAATCCCAGCTACTCAGGAGGCTGAGGCAGGAGAATTGCTTGAATCCAGGAGGTGGAGTTGCAGTGAGCCGAGATTGCACCACGGCACTCCAGCCTGGGTGATAGAGCGAGACTCTGTCTAAACAAAAAAGAGAGAGAGAGAAAAAAAGACAAATAAATGGAAAGGTATTCTATGTTCATGGATTAGAAAAATTAATATTGCTAAAATGTCGAAACAATCCAAAGTGATCTACAAATTCAGTGCAATCCCTATCAAAATTCCAATGTCATTTTCCACAGAAATAGAAGAAAAAACCCCTACAATTCATATGAAACCACAAAAGATCCCAAATCGCCAAAGCAGTGATAAACAAAAGGAACAAAGCTGGAGACATCACATCACACTCCCTGATTTCAAAATAAAAGCTATTGTAATCAAAACAGTATGGTGTACGGTACTGGCATAAAAACAGACACATCAACTAGTGGAACAGGATATAGTCTAGAAATAAACCCAGGTACTTACAGTCAATTGATTTTTAACAAAGGTGCCAAGAACACACAGTCTCTTCAATAAATGGTGTTGAAGAAACTGGATATCCACATGTGGAAGAATGAAATTAGACCCTTATTTCATACCATGTACAAAAATCAACTCAAGATAGATTAAAGACTTAAATGTTTAAGACCTGAAACTGTAAAACGACTGTAAAACAGGCAAAAACCTTTCTGACATTCGTCTGGGCTTAGATTTTTTATATGTGACCCGAAGGCACAGGCAATAAAAACAAAAATAGGCAAAAGCAATTGTGTGTAACTAAAAAGCTTCTAATCTTTGTCTTTCAATTAGAATTTTTGGACCATTTCAAATTAATTTTATTATCAATGAGGTTGAATTTACATCTGCCATATTGCTTTTTGTTTTATACTTATCACATTGCTTTGATTTCTTATCTTGTTTTTGATAAAATTAGTTTTCATTGTGTCTTCATTATTATGTATTGATTTAAAAATATGATAGCAATTGCTTTAGAGTTTGTAATGTACATCTTTAACATATCAAATAATATTGTGCTATTTCAAGTATAGTATCAAACAACATATTTTCCTTCCTCCTCCCAACCTTTGCAATTATTGTCATACATTTTACTTGGATATGGTTATAAAACTCAAAGTACATTAGTGCATTTTTTTTTTACTATTTTTGCTTTACATCAATTTATTTTTTAAAGAGATCTAAACATTTTTAAAAATGCATTTTACATTTGTAATATTCTTTGTGTGGATTCAGATTTCCACTTTTGTCATATTTATTCTACCTATGTCTTTTAACATTTATTTTAGTAGATGTCTGATGGTAGTGAATTGCCTCAGCTTTTGTCAATCTGAAAAAGTCTTGAGTTCACCTTATTTTTAAAATATATTTTGACTGGCTATAGAATATTAGATTGACAATTCATTTTTTCTTTTAGAACTTTAAGGATGTTGTTCCATAGTGGTTTGGCTTGTATAGTTTCTGGCAAGAAACTTACCTTGTCTTTATTTTTCTGTATTTTAAGCTTTTGAAATTCCCCCTCTGGGTCATGTGGTGTTTGTTCTACCCTCCCTTACTGACAGTGTTCCTTCACTTAGGACTGTGAGTACAAGGGTGTTCTACACCTCTGCTCCAGGACTAGGCTATTGTTGCTTGTTGCTTGGCAAAAGCTCAGAAACAGACAGGTGTATTTCTCCTTCTCCCCTAGAGGAATGAGATCTTCGCTGGGGCTCTAGAGAGGGGTATTATTCTTTTAATAACTTATTTTTCAGTGTGTTTTCTGGTGTATGTTAAAAACAGTGCATTAACACATGTAAGTGATTTATGAATACGTGCCTATATAGGGGGCAGACATTCAACAGTTTGGCTGATCGGGGGTAAAGTCAGAATAATTTGGAGGCCACTTACTGCTTTAGAGGGACAGAATTAATAACTCTGATCGATTGGAAGTAGAATTTGCCTCTCTCTGTTCAATTTGATGACAACCTGATTCAGATGGTTTACTTTATTTCTGTGAGTAACCTCATTTATAAATAGAGAATCTTTTACAGTGCATGTCTTACTTTATTTTAAAATAATTATGAGATTTATGTGCCAAAATGGTGAAGCAGTCTTTATGGACTCTTCTCTATTTTAACCGCCCCCCCCCCCCCCCTTTATCTTTTAATAAATGAAAATCTCCTGATCCTTTTTAGGACTGTAAGGACGTGGGAAGTTGAAAATCCAAAGAAGCAAAAAAGTGTGTTTAAACCTCGGACGATGCAGGGCAAAAAAGTCATTCCCACAACGTGCACATATAGTAGAGATGGAAACCTCATAGCAGCTGCCTGCCAGAATGGAAGCATACAGATCTGGGACCGAAATTTGACTGTAAGTTAAATATTTCCTTAGAACATGGCCACCTTAAATCTTTCCTTAGAACATGGCCACCTTACAAAGACAAACGTGTTAAAATATTGTGAAGGTGAATTTCCTGCATATAGACCTAATTTAAACTTCAGTGTTAGGTGATCAAACATCGAGATTTTTGTAGTATAGTATACAGCATTTCAGCAGACATTTCAACTCTGTATTTTTCAGCACATATTTTGTTTTTAAAATAAATGTACTCTTTTGGTATAAAATTTAAAAACCATAGTGCAGCTTATTATATGGCATCTCAGTTTATTTGATTTTGAAAGTGAAGTGTTTAATAGTAGTATAAAGCAAGACTAAGCAGAGAACTAGAAAATACCCTTTAAAAGATTTAAGAAAAATGTGAAAAGTCCAAGATGAGCCATCAGTTGTTTTGTAGTTATTTTTCTAGTAATTTAAGTAATATTTTAATCTTCTATGACATTTCATTTAGATAGGTTTCAGGTTTTTTCTTTACAGTTTCAGACTGTTAGTAGAATAAATAAAGTTTGGAATTGGAAGGAATGATAGAATCCATATAAATAATGAACACAAAAGCCCTTGGGTAATTCTGTCAATTACCAATAAGCTGTAAAAAGCTTCTTGTTTTATGTATGGGTGGTAAAACAAAGATGTTTGTTAAATGGAATGAGTCTAGACACCAGTGTTAGAATAAAATTCTACACAAACACATTTTGGATATCTTTATTTTACAAAAGTTTCTGGCCAGATTAGTCAGTAAATGTTTAGTACATACTGTAGGCACTACTCTAGGCACTGATAATACTTATCAAAAATTCCTGTCCTCATGGAGTTTTCATTCTAGTTAAATATATATGCCTATATTCCACCTTTGTCTATCAAACATTTACATTTTGAAGGGGATCCCAGGAAACACAGTTGTTTTTTCAGGTAGATGTGTTGGAAGAAGATTAAAAAGTGATGATAGACGGGAAAAGAATCCATACTGATAATGCTGAAAATATCTTTGACATTTTCTGTTTGTCAGATCTTTTTATTTCTGTTTTCATCTCTACTGTAAACCTCATAAAGCTTCATAACAGCATAGAGATCTTAAAAACTTCTTTGAATTGTAAACTGAGTTTTAACCAAGCAGTAAATTTTTTAGTAACTGGTTTTCATCATCTCTGGGTGCTGTTGACTTAAACACAGAAATTATAAAACATGCAATTTTCTTGTATAGCTTTAATAGTAGTGTTTTTTGTATAGTGTATATATTTGTGACTTTCTCTTAGAACCCATATATTTTTATAAAGTTGAATATAGTTTTTAAAGATTTGTCTTGTGTATCTTAAAATAAGGAGTATCTCCTGTTTTCAGTTTTGTAGAAAAAAAGACCATTGGAACGCCACTTTCTAAGAAATACCTCTTAAAGCCAATCAGCTAATTACAGTCTTTGATTGTTTTGTTAGAATGTATTTAATAAATGAATGTAAGTTTAGTATATCTCATTTGTTATATTTTATTCATATTTTTTACATTTGGATACAAATGTGTGTCAGCTGGAAACAAATCAAGGTGAAAAAAAAAACTTGCCAGCAGGAAACACAGCTTGATTTGAAAACAGATTTTTTAAAAATTCCTTTCTTTCTTTCTTTCTTTTTTTAAAGACAGAGTCTTGCTCTGTCACCTAGGCTGGAGTGCAGTAGAACGACCTCAGCTCACTGCAACCTCTGCCTCCCGGGGGCAGACAATTCTCATGCCTCAGCCTCCCAAGTAGCTGGGATTACATACAAGTGTGTACCACCACACCCAGTTAGTTTTTGTAGTTTTAGTAGAGACGGTGTTCCACCATGTTGTCCAGGCTGGTCTCAAACTCCTGACCTCAGGGATCCACCCACCTTGGCCTCCTAACATGCTGGGATTACAGGTGTGAACCACTGCACCCAATGTGGATTTTTAAAAAATTTCTTAACTTTTTTTTCAGCAAGAAAAAAACCATCCACAGGGAAATACTAAAGCTGAAGTGAGAATGCCCAATAACAATAGTTTTTCCATGCAGTAGTTAATTAATTATATGACAGATAATGGTTAATCTGTATTTTGAGATGATTAAGTAAAACATTCATAATTGCCATATTTAATCCTGGAATTTTCATTAGACGAACTTGAACTTTAGTAAATTAAACAAAACGTATTTCTTTAGAAGTAAGGTATCTCCATTAATGATATATTTCTGTGTTGTCAAGACCTACCTTTACTCTAGAATTATATTGGTCAGTACGCTAGTCACTAGCCACATTTGACTACTTTAGTTTTAATTAAAATAAAATATAATTAGAATTTCAGTTTCTCAATCACACTGGCCACTTTTTGGGTACCCAGTAGTATCATGTGATCAGTGGCTACTTAATGGACAATATAGACCATTTCCATCATTGCAGAAAGTTCACTGGACATTGCTCCTCAAGAGGAGTGTTGTTTGCCCAAGATTCCTTTTATTCGTATGATGATGGTCAGCCTTTCATTTGAGAAGAAGTCCTCTTCAGAGAAGCTTCTGTGGATCTGCACTGCCTCCTTGGTTCTCTGCTTCCCATTCACCGGCATAATTTGAGCAACAGCAAGTCATCTGTTGCCTTGGCATGATGTGAGAGAGGGGGACAAAATAATTGGAGATGACATTGGAGTGGTAACAGCATGCACTCTGATTTGGCACATGTTGAACCTGTCAGTCTGCAACACTCTTTTTTTTTTTAAGACAGAGTCTTGCTCTGTCCCCCAGGCTGGAGTGCAGTGGTGCAGTCTCGGCTCACTGTTACCTCTGCCTCCCGGATTCAAGTGGTTCTTCTGCCTCAGCTTACAGAGTAGCTGGGACTACAGGCATACGCCACCACACCTGGCTAATTTTTGTATTTTTAGTAGAGATGGGGTTTCACCATATTGGCCAGGCTGGTCTCAAACTCCTGACCTCGTGATCCACCTGCCTCGGCCTCCCAAAGTGCTGGGATTACAGGTGTGAGCCACCACCCCTGGCCATTCTGCAACACTCTATTCATATGGCATTTTCTCTCCCCTCTTTCAGTTCAGAGGACTGAAATTTCTTCTCAGTAAGACCTTCCCTGACTACACCATATTTAAAATTGCAGCCTTCTCCCTGCCGTGGTACTCTCTACGCCTTTTATTTTCTTCCATGGTGCTGATAGTTGTCTGACCTGCTATACTGTATGTTTCTCTTTTTTTTTCTTTTAAACTTTTGAGACAAGTTCTCTCTCTTGTTACTCAGGCTAGAGTGCAGTGGCATGATTACAACTCACTGTGGCCTTGACCTCCCAGGCTCAGTTGATCCTCCTGCTTCGGCCTCTCGAGTAGCTGAGACCACGGGTGTGCGCCACTATGCCCAGCTAAGTTTCTTTTTTATAGAGATGGAGGGCTCACTATGTTGCCCAGGCTGGTCTTGAACTCCTGGACTTAAGCAGTCTTCCCACCTTGGGCTCCCCAAGTGCTGGTATGACAGGCGTGAGCCGCTGCACCTGGCCCTCTTTATTGGCTGTTCTAGTAGGATATTGGCTGCATGAGGGAAAGGACTGCTGTCTGTTCTACTCCCTGCCGTATTCCCAGAGCAAAGACAGTGCCTACTATATACCAGACCTTCAGTAACTATTTGTTGAATGAATAAATGGATGTATGTATTCTAAAATAGTAACATAAAATGAGATGGTCAGTTTAGTTCTAAGAATACATTTAATGAATAGTAGCATTAAAAAACAATCCTAGTTATATGAATACACAATGAGATAGAGTTGGGTATGTGTACGAGTTTTGGGGTAGGGGGAGAGGAGAAAGATATTGAGGTAGTTTTTGGTATATTCTTAATGATATATAAATATATTAATCTGTATATGTGACTGATTTTGGATTTGCTAATAACAGGCAAATTTTTAAAAACTATGTTCATGTCTCTTTATAATTTCTGGGTTTTCAAATAATTCAGCATGTATAGTCTCATGAATACCTAATAACTTCTTTTCATATCAAAACGCCTATCAGATTTATTCTTTGACTTTGCACAAAGCACTGTTTCTGTGTTTTAATATCACAATATACTAGACTCTTGACTAAAATTACATACTGTATTTTCTTATCTTGCAATTACTGATTGTAGGCTAAGTTTTTGTCAGGAAAATTGGGATTCATTTTATTCATGGAGTGTTGCTCTCCCTAGACACAGGTGATGGAAGGGAATAATATTTGAGGTTGTTTGATTTTGCAATAGGCACCACTAGCAACTTGACCTCCTCTCTATCTGATGGCCTCCTATTGCCCTTTTGGCCTGCAAGCCCTTGCCCAGATTCTTGGGCTGTTCTTTTTGGGAAAATCACCACACAGCGCAATGCCTTCCCAAGAAAGCCATAAGATTTCCCCAGCTCAGTTAACTGTTCAGTGCCCCCATTTTCAGCCATGCCAGAAAGTGGAACAGAGGAATCTGAGACAAAGACAGTAATCATATCAGGAAATCAACTTCTGGCAAATAAGACAACAAATACGAAGAAGAGAGAAATATCCGGCACACAGCAAATCTTTAAATGTCTCCAGTTGCTGCCAGATAACCCATGTTAAAAGATTACTTTATGTCCTTCTACAACCTTCTTCTTATTAATACATGTATTTACAGATATATAGATTGGGCGCAGTGCCCCACGCCTGTAATCCCAGCAGTTTGGGAAGCCGAGGTAGGCGGATCACAAGGTCAGGAGTTCGAGACCAGCCTGGCCAACATGGTGAAACCCCGTTTCCACTAAAAATACAAAAAAGATTAGCCATGTGTGGCGGTGGGTGCCTGTAGTCCCAGCTACGTGGGAGGCTGAGGCCGGAGAATTGCTTGAATCTGGGAGGTGGAGGTTGCAGTGAACTGAGATTGCGCCACTGCACTCCAGCCTGGATGACAGAGCAAGACTCCGTCTCAAAAAAAAAAAAAAAAAAAAAAAAAAAAAAAAAGGAGTTTTGTTTTTATGTAGAGAGAATTTGAAAGCATAAAATAGTAGATATAGCTTGATTTCTTTGCTTTTTTTCAAAATGTCTTTATTTAAATGGGATCCTGTAATTTTACCTACATGAAATATGTGCTTTTCAAAAAATGTTGGTTTTTTGGTTTATTATTATTTTATTCTATACCACTCCTCTCCTCTGTCATTGTCCCATTCTCTATCCCTTAATGCTTATAAATTACCTGATCAGTATCTTTTTGTGGTTTTCTCCATATCTGTATATCTGTATCTCTTCACATCTGGAACATTTCAACTGGTATTTTTGAGGAACTGTCACCTCACTGCTTCCAGTCTTGTTTGTGATAAAGTTGTCATCTGTTGCATAATTTTAAAGTCATATGACTTTGATTTGGAAAACATTTTATTACATAGTTATTCATTATTTACTGCCGTCTGCAACTGTGAAGATGCTTGAAGAACTCATTTCATTTCAAAATTTTCATTTGAGAATATTTTGATTTCAGCCTTTTTTTAAAAAAAAACTTCTTTGACATACCATTTTAGCTATGAATCGTGGGAATGATGTATGGAGAGCTTTTTAAATTCTGATTATTCTATAGTCGATAAGTATCCTTTATTTTCCTGATAGTGATATCATCAAAGACTTGTATAAGTTAAACATGACCTCCAATAGCTAAGACTGTGCTTGCAGCCCAGACTAATGACCTCATCTCGGTGTCTTCTCTTTTCTTTCTGCAAAGACTAATCATTTAACAATAATTCACAACTTTTACCTAATAATAGGTGTTCAAGTTAAAGTAGCATAGTATTCACTATAAGGAGAGAGAGAGTAGTTGTAGGGAAAAAAAACACTATATTTTATTTTTTAAACAATTTTTTTAATACCAAGTGATTTAGAGAATGTTTCTGGTATCTTCTTTTGAGAAAAAAGACCGTCTGTCTCTGTGTGAAATATAAAGAGCAATGCTAGAAATTCAAAGTTTTGTCCCTTCAATAGACCTAATGCTGGGAATCTAGAAGAATATCTATGTATATATTGACAGCTAAATGTCTACTGCATAGTTCTATAGCACATTTTATAGATGACACCTGAGATATACAATTACATTATATTTTACTTCAGATTTCGTGTCTGTGAGTCCTGACTTTCCTAAGCTCCTGTTCTTCTCATTTTCTTTATTTACAAAATGAGGGCATGATCCCCCCATGTCATGTTATTTTGAGGATTATATTAGGTAATATATGTAAAACATTCAGATAGGACATGCACATAACAGGTTCTTAATAACTGCTGGTCTTTCTTTTTTCTTTTTAACTCCTAGGCTACTTACAGTTTTTATAGAATGGTAAAGTTAGACCTAAAGATATTATTTAACTCTGGCTGTGAACATCTTATGAATCCAAGTTTGACGGATTTCTTGGTGACTAAAGGTTTGGTTTAGGAAGATAAAGAGTGTAGGTGCTTTGCTCCAACCAGTCATTCATTGTATGCAAATATAACTACCATCAATAAGTAACAATGCTGTGGACCCACGTTTTAGTTATGCCTGAGTAGATACATGAATTACAATGACCTTTTTACAAATATTCAACAGAACACGTATGACATATTAACTATTCTATAGTGCTTTCACATGCCTATTTTTCAGTGGTTACATTTCCAAAAAAGTATATCATTGATTCAGAACACAAAAATAACCATCAAAACTGCAAATTACTTGCAGGCACTAAACTTAAATTCAAATTTTTCAATTATTTTCATAGCGTTATATAAAGTTTTAATAATAATGCTTTTGTAAATAATGCTCTTATAAAATGCTCCTGTAAATGCTTTTGTCACACATGCTGTTAGAAGCAACATTTACTAAATGAAAAAATACTGGCTTTTGAAAAAGTTAGGGTAAAAGGTTTTTGAAAAATGTGGATGATTATTATCCTTATTTTTTAAGACTATGAATATATAATAATTTAAGACTTCCAGTTAAAACATGGCAGGTTAAACACATTTGTTCAACCATGCTTCCTCCTGAAACCTCACTAAAGTGACAGGAAAGGCCCATTTTAAAGCATAAACCCGAATGGATGAAGAGAATTAGAGAGGAGATGATAGCAGAAAAGAGATATCAAGATTCATTTGTAAGCTGTAAGCCAGATGCATAAATGGTATGTGACTTAACCACCTAGAGAAAGCTGAAACGTTAGCCGTGATAGGAGAAGCCTGTAAAAGGCAAACCGATTTGTCTTATAATTCCCTCTGCACTGTGCAGCCAAATCACTGCTCTCCCTTTACCATCACAGAAGACAAAAGAATTACTTTTAAAGTGGGCCTAATGAAGAGACCCTATATTCCAGGCAAAGAAAATCTTCATGTAGAGTTGTTTGTCCTCTCCTTCTCCCTCTTTGTTGTTGTTATTGTTGTTTTTGTTGTTACTATTATTATTATTGTATTTACTGAGTACTTACTGTGAGCCAGGCAATATTTTAAGCACTTGTAATATTTTATTTAATCCACACAGCAACTCTATGATATAAATGCTGTCATTATCGTTTTACTGATTAAAACAAACAAACAAACAAACCCAGAAACAAAGAAATTGACTTGCCTACTAAGAACTATAGTTAGTATGTGGTATAACTGAGGTTCAATCCCAGGCAGTCTGCCTTAAGAGTCTATATTAAGGGTCAGAAAAACTATGGCCATGTACCAAATCTAGCCCACTACCTGTTTTTGTATGGCAAGCTAAGAATGGTTTTTACATTTTTAAATGGTTGTATTATTTTTCTATGGCTACTGCAACAAACTACCACAAATTTAGTGGCTAAAATAACAGAAATGTATTATCTTACAATTCTATAGGCTAAAGTCTCATTGGACTAAAATCAAGGTGTTAGCAGGACATTGTTCCTTTCAGGAGGCTCCAGGGAGAATGTTTCCTTGCTTTTCCAGTTTCTAGAGGCCACCCTTATATCTTGGCTCCTGGCACGCTTCCTTCGTCATCAAGGCCAGCAACGTTGTTGAGTCCTTCCTACGTCATAACACTGCGACCTTCTGTTCTCCTTCCCTCTGCCACTTTTTAAAGACCCTTGTGATTACATCTAGCCTACTCAGATAATCTAGGATAATCTCCCTATTTTAAGGTCAGCTGATTAGCAACATTAAATCAATCTGAAACCTTAATTTCCCTTTGCCACATAAGGTAGTATATTAACAGGTTCCAGGGACTCAAATGTGGAAATCTTTGGGAGTGTTACTCAGCCTATCATAATGGATTCAGAAAATCAAAATAAAAATATTTTGTGACACATGAAAATTACGTGAAATTCAAGTTTCAGTGTCCATACATTTTATTGTAACAGCCTTGCTCATTCATTTGTATATTATCTGTGACTGCTTTTGTATCATATTAGCAGAATTGAGTAGCTGCAACAGAAGATATGATCCTCAAAGCCAAAGATACTTACTATGTGGTCCCTTACAGAAAAAGAATTTGACCCCTAACGTAGAGTTTCTAATTTGACTTTTAGTGCTTTTCTCTTCGGTAATTAATGGTAGACATGGGATCACCAGACATTTGGGGAAATCCTCTAACATGAAATACAGAAACTTATACTAAACAGAATAAGTAAGTCAGAGGAGAGAGAGATAATGTAGAAAACTGAAGAAATTTTCAAGGAAAAAACCCCTATAATTGATATTCTCAGAAAGAAAATAGAGACTAGTACAACCAAGAAACTAAAGCAGATTGCTACCAAAAAATCTGAATGTTAAGAGATTAAGGAAGATCTCTTGCAAAATAAATATTTGATTGGAGTATAAGGGAAGGAATCCCTAGGAATATTAAAATCTCCTGGAGAGTATATATAAATATAGTCGAGGAAACCTAGAAAGTAGAATAAAAGACAGTGATAGAAAGAAGATAGTAAACTTACAGTGTCAATTCAGGGTCTAGTATTTGACTAGAAAGTTCTAATGAAAATACAGGAGAGGAAGGATGGAATTAGGTAAGAAAGAGTTACTAAAAATAAAGAGGTCTCAGAACTGAAAAACATGACTTTCCAGAGAGGAAGGACTCATCTGGAAAGAATGAAAAAGATGCACACCAAGCCATGCGTCATGAAATTTCAGGACACCAGGAATATAGAGAAGATTTTACTCACAGGGAATACAATAGGAAACACGTGACACAAGAATAATAGGACCATGTAATTTGGGATGTTGGTAAGACAGTTGCTCAAATGTAAGACCTTAGATTCTGTATTAGTGCAAAGGGATGTCGTCTTTCTCATTTTTCTGTTGAGGTGATGAAATATTTTAAGTTCAGTAATATTACTTTCAGTGACTGCTCACCAAATTTTCTTAACTCTGTCCTAAGCATTATTCATTCCAGACATACGTTCAGCGACATGTGGAACAACCCACCAGGATTATACGCCAGAACTTAAGCTCAGTATACCCAAAACACAACCTGTCTCTTTTAGAACTCATTCTTTCTTTTGACTTTGCTATTTTTATCATTTAGAACTTCAGAATATTCTTTACCTCCTGTAACCAGTTGTCAGTCTTTTCAGTTCTGTGTTTTAGTGTTTCTCACATCCACTCCCTCAATTTCATCTCTCGCTTTCATTCTACTTCATACCTTCATCATCTTTAACTTGTGATGCTGGATATCCTCACCTTTCTCTGTCCGTGTTCTGATAAACCTAGCCCTGGTTTAAATCACGTTAAACGCAATACTTACTACTTCAGTACTTGTCATATGCTGAATAAAGTTCAAATTTTCTCAGACTGACACTTCCAGCCTTTCAGTTTATACTTTTTTCCACCCTTTGAGTATCTTTCATAACTTTCTCCATAAATCAAAACTCTTGTTTTTTTTTGTTTTTTTGGTTTTTTTTAAACACAGGGTCTCACTCACCCAGGCTGGAGTGCAGTAGTGCAATCTTGGCTTACTGCAGCCTCTACCTCCCAGATTCAAGTGATTCTCCCACCTCAGCCTGCAGAGTAGCTGGGACTACAGTCGCTCTCCACCATGCCCAGCTAATTTTTGTAGAGATGGGTTTTCGCCATGTTGACCAGGCTGGTCTCAAACTCCTGACCTCAAGTGATGTACCCACCTCAGCTTCCCAAAAGCGCTGAGATTACAGATGGGAGCCACTGCACCCAGCCTAAATAAAAAAACTTTTTACTCAGACTAGATTATACTTTGTTCCCTTATGATTATCGTCTGATTTACTGCCTTGGTGCCTTTTCCTATACTAAACACTGCATCCTATATGCCTCTCCCACAAGCCCCCCACTGCTGGTAGAAATAGCCACCATCCACTATCCAACATCCATTGAAGAAGGCCCAATCACATGCCATTTCCTCTATGATGCTCTGTTAGGGACTAGAAGATTACATATCTAGGGATATTAACCCTGAAAATATTTTGTTTTATTTTTAGTTTGCCTGGTTGTTTATTTTGTTTCTCTTTAAGATTAATATGGTCAGAGACTTTTTGTCTTATTTGCTGTTTCTCTGTGTCCAAGATGAGCATGACATATTAATAAGTATTTGTTGAATAAATGAGTGAATGCTATCAGAGCATTATAGGTTTTATGTTAAATGGGTTTGGTTTTCAATTGCTTTATTGTTGTTTTTAAATTTTAAATTATTGTTCCTTAAACTTACTATCAAATAAGTGCATTTTATAAGTTGTTTGTTTGCTTTAGCCGTCAGTATGTAGGCTATAAATAGATAGGCTAAATACTACCTATTTGCATCAGTAGTATTTTTAGCCTGTTGTTTTCCAATAATTAGATTTTAAAGCATATAGTTTTAACAATAAGCGATACTTACCGAACACTTACTTTGTTCCAGGGACCGTTTCAAGTGCTTTGTATATGTTTTAATTCGTTTAACCCTCAGAACAATATTGTGAATTAAGTACTACCATTAACTACGTATTTTAGGTGAGAAAACTGAAGTACAGCAGTGAAGGGTTTAACAACTCACCCAAGGTCATGCATCTAGTAAGTTTTGGAGCCAGGAACTCTGACTCTAGTATATGCACTCCAAAACTTCACTGCTATATGGTTCAAAAATAAATGACCCTGTTGGGAATATTCTAAAAAAAGATTGTGGTGATGGTTGTACAACTCTGTAAATTAACTAAAAATCATTCAGTTGCACACTTAAAATGGGTGAATTTTATGGTCTTAAATTATAATTTGATAAAGATGTTTAAAAAGTGGGTGATCTATATTCTTATTAAAATGGATTATAATTTTTTTCAATATTTCATGTACAGTGGAACTTTTAGTCCTGAGTTCTCTTGCCACTGGAATATGGGAATGGGTGAAGTAGGCAATCTGTGCCTTGCCTAAGTTGGCTAAGGACACAAAAGTTTATATGTCACTGTTACGAGCTCTTTGGGGGTGAGAATTTTTTCTTCCTTACCTTTGGATCTGTTGGTATGTAAACCATGCGTAGCAGGGACTTGATAAGTATTTGTTGAATTAAATCTCAAGAGCTTTATTTACCTGCACTGTGGATACTTAAATTGTATCCTCAGAAATCCTGGCTTTCATAGTCTAATTTTAAAATATAGACCTTGTGCAGTATACTTAAAAGGTAAAACATATACACTGCCTAGATGCATAGATATTAACATATAGAAGGGAAAAATGTAACTGATGAAAACATTATATATAAAACTTTGTAGATTAATCTGATTACATATTGATCAAAGTTGCTTGAGAAAGCCAGAAGAAAAATTGAATTAACATAAGTATTTACTTATAAAGGTTTTTAAAAGTCTTCTGAAAACATTGGAGCTCACAGATAAAATTGGAAGAATTAAAATTTTCTGCTAAACATAGCAGAATAGAAAACATATGAATATTTATGGATGTGTATTGATACTTAGGACAGAAAAAATGGAAATCAATCATGAACCAAAAACTTCAGTTTAAAATATATCCATAAGAGATGCTGTTATAGAGTCAAATGTGTAAATATAAGCAAGCAGTTAATATAATCTTATATTTTCATTATATTGAATAAGCAGATTCAAGAGAAGGATGTAATTTCACTTTGTCACTATTTAGTGACTTGAATGTAGTCAAAATATAAAGGTCAAAATTTAAAAAAATTTATTTTAAAAAGTAAGATTTTATTTGTTTATTTGTTTGTTTGTTTGTTTTGAGACTGTGTCCTGCTGCGTTGCCCAGGCTGGAGTGTAGTGGCTTAATTTTGGCTCACTGCAACCTCCGCCACTGGGGTTCAAGTGATTCTCCTGCCTCAGCCTCCCAAGGAGTTGGGATTACCAGGTGCCCACCACCAAGCCTGGCTCATTTTCATAGTTTTAGTCGAGATGGGGTTTCATCATGTTGGCCAGGCTGGTCTCGAACTCCTGACCTCAAGTGATCCACCAGCTTCAGCCTTCACATAGGGAAAAGTGAAGGAGGAAGTGGGAAAAGGTTGAGATGGGTGGATATATCAGATCAAATAGGGCTGTTTTGGCTATGTAGAGTTTGGATACTCTTCTGAGGGTAATGAGAAGCCATTACATGGATGTTAGGAGAGGATTGGCATTATTCAAGTTACATTTTTAAAAGAATCATTCTGGCTGTTCTGCATGGAGAATAACTACAGGGAGAGAATGGTGGAAGCAGGGTGACACATGAGGGGCTATTTTAGGCATAAAGGTAAATTCCTGGACAAGGGTTTTAGTGGTGAAGGTAATGTTTGGATTCTGAAGATTTTTTGAAGCCAGAGCTAGCAAATGGATAATGTAGGCTCATTTTTTACAGTGTTTTAAATTATGCCTTTTTTTAAAAAAAAGAGCTGGGCAATAGATAATTTAATTTGGAAAATGATTTCATTAAACACATTTGCTCATTCCCTGTCATGGTGCCTTATTCTTTAATGGTTAATGGGCTCTTTGAGAGTGAAGAATTTGGGTTGCATGAAATAGGGGAAGCATGTTTTGAATTTGTGTTATTCTAGCTAATTTTGATCAGTTAATTTTATTTTTATTATTATCTGGTATCATTTGGCAATGTGGAGTAAATGCTCCCTAATTCTTAAACAAACAAACACAAACAAAAAACAAAAAATCTTTTGGCATGTTACAAAGCACAATTAGTCCTCTATGGTTATCTAGATAGGGCTATGTCATCTAAAATGGTCAGACTCTCTGCAGGATGACTATAGTCTCTAAAAAGCCTATATAAGGGATGCCTCTCTCTAGTAGAGATATTTCCTGAGCCATGTTTCTCAGCATCAGGACAGCTATGATTTATTTTGCAAGCGGACAAGGCCAAACATTACTGTTTTAACTATTATAAACAAAATAGTAAATGTTAAATGTTCACTTAATAGAGCCACTAGTAGGGCTTTTTATATACACAAAGTAAAGTCTGAGCCAAAAATGTGAAACAGTTCTCTGGTCTGTGTGCATTCTCTTTTAACCTACTCTTTGATTCATTGCAACTGGAGAAGTGATGCAACCAGTGATGATTTGCACTCCAGAGCTCTTGGTGCTGCAGCGAGTCCTCCTGTTTTGTTTTGTTTTGTTTTTTCTTCTACTAATTACCCAAGCCATAGTAATTTATCAAATTTCTTAAAACTGTTCAGAGATGTTTATTATAATATGTTAGTTCCAAAATAAAGAGCTTTGCAAGATTCTGTTAAACCTCAACCTTTTAGAATATTTTAAAATATTTACCAGGTTTTTTTTTTTTTTTTTTTTTTTTAAGCAGAAATTTAAACCGGTAATAGTCCGCAAAATGATACAAAACTATCTTAAAAATGTGGAATGCTTCACAAATTTGCATGTCATCCTTGGGCCGGGGCCATGGTAATCTTCTCTGTATCATTCCAATTACAGTATATATGCTGCCGTGAAAACAATGTTTACCAGTTTTGTTCTTTATCAGTTTTTATGGCTTTCAGCTTTAGCCTACAAAGTTATGCAAGGATCAAATATTAATTCAGATTTAATTTTAAAGTTACTTCCCCAGTTTTTTATAGTTAATTACAGAAAGGACTATTCTCATTGAGTGGTGTTTTCACTGAGTAGTCTGTTTTTGTTTGTTTTGTTTTTTTGCTGCTTTGTTGTTTTTTGCCATCAAGGTTTTAACCTGGGTAGTAAACACTGATGCTGCATTGATGCTCATGGAGCAGGTGGCTAAGGAGCCAATCACTGCATTTGTCAGGTAGTAACCCTGTTTTATTCTGAAAAACAGTTTTTATATGCTTTCTGTTTGAAAATATAGCAGAAAAGACCTATTATACTTGTCTTATAAAGCTGTATTTTTTTAATCGCAGAAAATTAGCATTTTATATTGTGACTGACTATACACATATCTTTGCACAGACACACAGGCATATATGAAACTGAAAAAGGAGTTAACCATAGCAATTCCTATTGCAGTGTGCACTCCATTTTTTTGTATCCTGATTTGTTCCATATTTAAAGTACTGATCATAACCTATTACATTGATTTTAGGACCCACTAATGAGTAAGAATTCAGAATTTGAAAACCACTTCTAAAGCATGCCTCAAATATAATTTGATCTTTTCAGAAGCCTTGTGAGATAGGCAAGGCTAATATTAACCCTTTTCAAACATAGCTAAAGCCTACACTTTGAAAACAGAAGTTGGACTAAAGAATTGAAAACAGAAAAAATGATTTAGGGTGTTGAATGAGCAGAGGTCATCATGAACACAGTGTACACTTGAATGGTGATGGAGAGGAAGAGGGGCTGCAGAGATTTAGAACAGAAAGCAGATGGATGTAGAAGATGTTTTATTTGCCTCAGGATTTTTGCCTAAGCCCTTGAAGACATCAGGTATGCCACTAGAAATCACCTGAGGCTAAAATTTACCAGATTGTTGGTATCTTGAAAAGCTACCAAAATTAGTTTGCAAGGCTCTACCCATCAGCTTCTTACAGTCTACCTCTAGACATCTCATCTATACCATTCCAGTCCAATTTCTCGAGGTAAGTCTATTTCCCAAAATTCACTTATTTGCATACTTTTATAATTTTTGTCATATGTATACATCACCACATTGTTTTTTAAATTGTTAGAAATGGATTTATTTATTCCAAATAATTAAAAAATTTGAGATTAACTTTAGACATTAATCATTTAAAGCAAACAATCATTGGTATTTAGTGTATTCACAATGTTGCAACCACCAATTCTCTAGTTTCAGAAGTTTCATCACCCCATAAAAACACCCCATACCTCTTAAGTAATCATTCCTCATTCCCCCATTTAAAAAAGAAACATTCTAACACTATCAAAAATGTAAAAAAGCAATGTGACTCTAAAAAGAGCATAGCAAATTCTGAAAATAAAACAATCATTAGCCAGATACTAGCTAGATACTGTTATCTACCAATTCTCTGTGTCTTAGATTTTTCTATGTTAAAAGGGATATAGGCAAAAGTTATGGAGGTATTAAAGACCAATCAATGCTAAATCAAGACTTTCTGCTTGGTCGAACTGAAAGAATTGAAGGAAATTTCAAAACTATACCTTTCTCACTATGAGATTCACTGCTATTTAGTGTCATTTCCTTTAACTAACATCTAAAATTTGTCTTGATACAGCTGAATTCATCCTTTCCTTCACTGTAGTATTAAAGGGGTTGCGTATTATTCCCAGAGTCCTTTATAACTGAATTCCTGGAATTCAGAGAGTGTGTTCTAAATATTGGTGATTGCAGTTTTCATTATTATCCTCAAACATATAAAATGCGTTATTTACCAAGTAGTAAACTGGATGCTTTCAGAATTTTAAAGAAAAGGTACAGATACGACTTCCAAATAATATAAATCTTTGTTGTGAAAATCAGTGTATGCACAATTAACACTTAGAATATAAAACTGATAATATTAAATAGACAAGTAGATTGTGTTCTAAAAGTTATCCGGTTTAAATTATTTGGAACTTTTATGCTGTTTCATAGAGATTAAGTTAATAGCAGCTATTATGAATATTCCAGATTAGCACAATATGGCTTATCTTTTTATGATCTTCAGGTTCTCCAGGGGTGGTTCTGGTATGATAAAAATAGTATTTTGCATCACAAACTTCAGTTTCCTCATCTGAACAATAAACTTAATCTTTACCTAGTTATAAAGTTCAAATAAGATAACCTTTGTGTAAGTACACAGCACAGTCCCTGGTACTTGGTTGAAGGTCAGTTAAGTGTACATTTATTTGTTCAGTTATTCATATTCATGGCCGTTTTAAAATTAATTTTTTAATTGACAAGTAATAATTGTACATATCCATGGCATACATAGTGATGAATTCATCCTTTCCGTCACTTCACTATTATATTGATATATTTGATACATATGATGTATAGTGATCAAATCATGGTAAGTAACATCCATCATCTCAAACATTTATTATTTCTTTGTGTTGGGAATTTTCAATATCCTCATTCCAGCTATTTGAAAGTATATAATATTTATTGTTAACTGTAGTCATTCTGCTGTGGGACAGAACACTAGAACTTATTTCTCCTATCTAGCTCCAATTTTGTGCATCTGTTAACAAATCTCTTCCTAACCCTCCCTTCCCTCTACTCTTTTCAGCCTCTAGTATTCTGTTTTACTTTTTAATTCTATGAGATCAACTATTTTTCTCTCACATGAATGAGAACATGGGGTGTTTAACTTTCTGTTTGCAGCTTATTTCACTTACCTTCCACTTCCATCCATGTTACTGTGAATGGCAGGATTTCATTCTCTTTTATGACCGAATAGTATTCCATAGTGCATCCATATCACATTTTCTTCATCTATTTATTATTGGACACCTAGGTTGATTCTGTATCTTGGCTATTGTGATTAGGGCAGCAATAAACATGGGAGTGCAGATATCTTTTTGACATACTGATTTTCCTTACGTTGGATACTGTAGGGGATAAGGGAGAGCTTTCCCTTGGTTCCCTGATGTTTTGCTGAAAAATCAACTCTCAAAACGCAGATTAATTAGAGAAAAGGCATACAAATTTATTCATCGTATATACACAGGAGACTTTGGAATGAAGATCAAAAGATACAGGGGACATTATCAAAAGATACAGGGGAAAGGTTCAACAAAGTATGGACAGTCATGTAGAAATATGATTGGACAAAAAGGGGTGATCTAATACTAATAGACTGGGGAAACTCAGGAGGGCCGTCTGTCTAGATTCTTTTTGGGTTCTCTGAGTATGCATTCCTTCCTTCCGGGTATGGGACAAGACCCTCTCTAGAACAGGACTGTTACAACTTACAGACAAACAACATAGGTCAGATAATTCCTTTGTGGTCATTTTTCCAATGAAAACCAGAGGTAAGATTAGAGTACTATTTATAGGATTTATGACTAGCTTTGAGGAATAGGGGTTCTGGTTTCTATGATCCACCTTGGGGGCCAGGGATTCTAGTTTCTGTGGCTAGCCTCTGTGGAGAATGGGACAGAGAGGCAGGAGGGTGGGAGAAAGAGAAAAATGTTTGCTTCAAGGCTGCTTCTGATACTTTCATTTTGGGATATTGTTTTCTGAGCCCCAGAAAATGTATACTTAGTAGGAGCCTTGCTGTATCATCTGGTAGTTCCATTTGTAGTTTTTGAGGAACTGTTCTCCATAATGGTTATACAAATTTGCATTCCCACCAGTAGTGTATGAGTTCCCTTTTCTCCACATCTTTATCAGCATTTATTATTACTTTTTTCTTTTTGGTAATAGTTATTCTAACTGGAATGAGATGTTATCTTTTTATAGTTTTGATTTGCACTTCCCTGATGATTAGTGGTGGTGATATTTTTTCATATACATGTCGACCATATGTATGTCATTTTCTATCTGTTCAGATCATTTGCCCACATTTTTTGTTGTTGTTTTTATTTTTATTGTTTTCTTGAAACGGAGTCTCGCTCTGTCACTTAGGCTGGAGTGCAGCGATGTGATCTCACCTCACTACGACCTTCGCCTCCTGGGTTCAAGCAATTCTCCTGCCTCAGCCTCCTGAGTAGTTGGGATTACAGGTGCCTGCCACCATGCCTGGCTAGTTTTTTTGTATTTTTAGTAGAGATGTGGTTTCACCTTGTTGGCCAGGCTGGTCTTGAACTCCTGACCTCAGGTGATCTGCCTGCCTCAGCCTCCCGAAGTGCTGGAATTACAGGCGTGAGCCACTGTGCCCAGCCTGCCCGTATTTTAATTGGGTTTGTTTTTATTTGTTGGTTTTTCTGTTGAGTTCTTTGTATATTCTGGATGTTAATCCCCTGTTGGATGAGTAGTTCATTATTCATGTATAAAAATGCTACTGATTTAATTTTGTACCCTACAAATTTACTGAATTCTGTTATCAGTTCTAAGGGGTTTTTTTTGTTTTGTTTTTTTTTTTGGTAGTAAAGTCTTTAGGTTTTTCCATATATTAAGATCATGTCATCTGCATACAGGGACATTTTGACTTCTCCCTTTCCAATTTGGATGCCTTTTATATATCTGCTGCTAATTGCTCTGGTTAGGACTTCCATTAGTATATTGAATAAGAGTACTGAGATTGGGCATCTTTGTCTTGTTCCAGTTCTTAGCTGAAAGCTTTTTCTTGTTCAGTAAGATGTCAGTTGTAGGTTTGTCATATTTGGCCATTATTATGTTTAGGTACATTCCTTCTATACTTAATTTATTAAGAGTTTTTATCATGAAGGGATGTTGAATTTTATCAAAAGCTATTTCTACATCTTATGGTTTTTGTCCTTCTTTCTGTGGATATGTGTGATGTTTATTGATTTGCATTTGTTGAGACATCCTTGCATTCCTGAGATAAACCCCACTTGATTATGATGTATCCTCTTACTGATGTGTTGTTAGAACTCGGCTTGTTAGTATTTTGGTGAGGATTTTTGCAACAGTGTTCATCAGGGATACTGGCTGTAGTTTTCTACTTGTTGTTGTTGTATCCTTATCTAGTTTTGGTATCGGGGTTATGCTGGCCTTATAGAATGAATTAGGAAGAATTCCCTCCTCTTTTATTTTCTGGGATAGTTTGGAAAAAATTGGTATTAATTCTTCTTTAAAGGTTTGGTAGAATTCATCAGTAAAGCCATCTGGTCTTGGACTTTTTTGTTATTGGAAGACTTTACTACTGATTCTCTCTCATGACTTGTAATTGGTCTATTCAGATTTTCTTTTTCTTCCAGGTTCAGTCTTTATAGGTTGTATGTGTCCAGGAATTTATTCATTTCCTCTAAAATTTCAAATTTATTGGCATATTGTTGTTCATAGTACTCTCTAATGATCCTTTGTATTTCTATTGTGTCCATTGTGACATATCCTCTTCTGTTTATGATTTTTTCAAATTTGAGTCTCCTCTTTTTTTCTTTTTTTCCAAGTTTCACTAATGGTTTGTTGATTTTGTTTATCTTTTCAAAGAACTAACTTTTTGTTTGATCTTTTGTATTATTTTAGTCTTTTTTTTTTTTGGAGACAGGGTCTCACTCTGTTGTCCAGGCTGGAGTGCAGTGGCTAGATCTTGGCTTATTGTAGTCTCAGCTTCCTGGGCTCAGGGTGATCATCCTGCCTCTGCCACTTGAGCAGCTGGGACTACAGGCATGTGCCACCACGCCTGGCTAATTTTTGATTTTTGTAGAGATGAAGTTTCACCATGTTACCCAGGCTGGTCTCAAACTTGGGAGCTGAAATGATCCTCCTGCCTTGGCCTCCCAAAGTGCTCAGGTATGAGTTACCACGCCAGGCCTCAGTCTCAATTTTGTTTATTTATGCTCTCATACTGTTTATTTATTTTACTAATTTGGGGTTTGGTTTTTTGGGTTTTTTTTTTGTCTCTTCATTTTCTAGTTCTTTGAGGTGAATTGTTAGTTTTTTTTTATTTGAAATCTTTCTATTTTTTTGGCATAGGCATTTATTACTATAAACTTGCCTCTTAATACTGCTTTTCCTGTGTGCCATAAGCTTTGGTACATTATGTTTCTATTTCCATTTGTTTCAAGAAATTTTAAAATTTCATTCTTAATTTCAAGTTTAACCTATTGGTTGTTTAGAGGCATTTTGTTTAGTTTCCATGTATTTGTATAGTTTTGAATGTTCCTCTTGTTATGTCTAGTTTTATTTCGTTGTGGCAAGATAAGATACCTCATATCTCGATTTTTAAAAATTTATTGAGACTTGTTTTGTGTCCTAACATATGGTCAATCCTGGAGAGAGTTCCATGTGTGGCTGAAAATAATGAAATTGTTAGGTGAAATATTCTGTAAATGTCTTTTAGGTCTATGGTACAGTTTGTGTATAAACAAGGTCTCACTCTGTCACCTTGGCTGGAGTGCAGTGGCGTGATCATAGTTCACTGCAGCCTCAAATTCCTGGGCTCAAGCAATCCTCCTTCCTCAGCCTCCTTAGTAGTTAGGACTACAGGCACATGACACCACAGCCAGCTTATTTTTTATTTTTTGTGGAGACGGGGTTTCACTATGTTGCCCAGGGTTGTCTCAAATTCCTGGCCTCAACTGATCCTCTGCCTTGGCCTCTCAAAGTGTTGGGTTTAGAGGCATAAGCCTCCATTTCTGGCCTGTGGTGCAGTTTAAATTTGTGTTCCTTTGTTGATTTTTCTGCCTACATGACCTGTCCAGTGCTAAGAGTGGGGTGTTGAAGTTTCCCACTATGTATTGAAGTGTTCCCCACTATGTATTGAAGTCCATTTCTCCCTTTAGATCTAATAGTGTTTGCTTTATATATCTGGGTGCTCCTGTGTTGGATGCAAATGTATTTACAGTTATTATATTCTCTTGCTGAATTGATCCTTTTGTTATTATATAATGTACTTTTTTTGTCTCCTGACATAAGCGTAGCTACTCCTGCTCACTTGATTTTCATTTGCATGAAATATCTTTCAGTCTAAGTGTGTCTTTACAGCTGAGGTGAGATTCTTGTAGGGAGAATATGTTTGAGTCTTGATTTTTCATTCATTCAGATAGTGTATATGTTTTAAATGAGGGAATTTAATCTACTTACATTCAAGATTATTGATAGTTGAGGACTTACTCCTTTCTTTTTATTGATTTTCTGGTTATTTTGCATATCTTTTGTTCCTTATTCCGTTACTTATTATTTTTATGGTTAGGTGGTTTTCTGTAGTGATACGGATTGATTATTTTCTCTTCTTCCTTTTGTATCAGCTCTACCAGTGAGTTTTATAGTTATACATGTTTTCATGATGGTAGTTATTATCTTTTCACTTCCAGATGTAAGACTCCCTTGAGCATGTCTTATAAGACTGAACTAGTGGTGATAAATTCCTTTAGTTTTTGCTTCTCTATTAGAAGATTTTATTTCTCCTTCATTTCCGGAGGATAGCTTTGTGGAGTATAATACTTTTAGCTAGCAGGGTTTCCCCACCTTTGCTTTCAGTACTTTGAATATATCATCCCATTCTCTCCTGGCCTGTAAGCTTTCTGCTGAGATATCTGCGTTAGCCTAATGGAGATTCCCTTATTTATGACTTGAGTCTTTTCTCTTGAATGCTTTTGGAATTATTTGTCTTTTACTTACAACAATTTGACTAGGTTGGGCCAGAGAGGACCTGTTTGGATTGAATCTGTTTGGGTTTCTTTGATCTCCCTGGACCTAAATGCCCATCTCTCTCCAAAGACTTGGGAAATTTTCTGCTATTATTTCATTAAATATGGTTTCCTCACCTTTACCCTTCTGTTTTCCTTCTGGAATGCCCACAGTGTGAATATTTGCTTGCTTAATGGTGTCTCATAAATCCTTTAGACTTTCCTTTTCAATTCATTTTTGCCACTGCTTGTATTATTTCAAAGATCTATCTTGGAGTTCACACATTTTTTTCTCCATTTGGTATAGTCTGTTGTTGAAGCTCTCAATTATATTTTCTATTTCCTTCATTTAATTCTCAGCTCTAGGATTTCTTTTTAGTTCTTTTTTGTGATAATCTACCTCTGTTAAATTTATTACTTATATCATAAGTTGTTTTCCTGATTTTGTTGAATTGTTTATCTGTATTCTCTTGTATCTCACTCAGTTTCCTTAAGATTATTATTTTGAATTCTTCTTCTGGCATTTCATATTTTCCTTATGATTGTGGTCTGTTACTGGAGAATTATGTTTTCCTTTGGAAGTGACATGTTTCCTTGCTTTTTCATTGTTCTTGTGTCTCTGTGTTAATTTCTATCAATCTGGTGGGCCAGTCACCTCTTCCGATTTTATTCACTAGGTGTCATAAGGAAAGACTTACTTATATGAATAGATCTTGGGTTGTTGATTTGATGGAGTGCATTGGCTTTGGTTCTAGGTGGACACAGTAGTCTTCATAAAATTTCTTCAACTGTAATCCATACTGGGGGCATTTGAGAGTTTCTCAGTGGCCTAGGCTGAGAGAGTTTGTGGTGACAGTAGTGCAGCTTTGCCAGGGTTGGGCTCACTGGACTGTCTCTTAGGTTGGGCATTTGTTCATGCACACAGTGGGTCAGGCAGCTTGGAGTCTGGCTCACTGGGGTTGTGGCCACAGGGATGTTACTCTAGCCAGGAACACAGGCATGCTTGTGGTTGCTTGGCTAGACTAAGGCATGTCTGCTGGGGACGGCTCATAGGACTGTTTCTCAGCCATGTATTTAGGCTCATGGCTGTTTCATCAGTCTGCAATATTTCCACCAGGGGTGGCCTACAGCATTGTTTCTCAGGCGCTTGTTGAGGATGTGGGGGAGTTGGGCAGGTCATGTCTGGGGAGGGAAGAGGGAATTGTGGGGCTGTTTCCGGATCCCTGAGTGTGGGCACTTAGCCACTCCGCTGGCCCAGGGCTATGTCAGCTTGCTTGCAGACTTGTAGGCCTCTCCCATATGGCAGAGGTCATGCAGTGGATGGATTTGTCGTAGGCAGGACTGGTAGGCTTTTAGTCCAATTGGGAGTGTGGCCCCAGGAGTTGGTTACCTGCTGTGTAGGACCATAGTCACAGCCAATCCTGGGCCCATACTTTGTACAGCTGGGGTTGTGGCATTCATATATAATGTATGGACTTGGCATAATGAATATGAAACCCCAGTGCTGGAGAAGTGCAGTGGCTACTGGCTCCGTGCGCAAGGAGTGTTCCGGAGGTGCCTCAGGTCACAAGATGGCACTGTGCTGCAGTAGCTTGTCTCACAGGGGAGAGGGTGCACCTTGTGCTCCTAATCTGGAGCAGTGAAACTGCGTGAATTCCCGGCATTTCTCCAAATGGAGCTGAGAGCTTGCAAGGACCATAGGATTCTTCTGTTGTAAGGACTGTAGGCATTTGTGGTGGCAGTGGGGGTTGGTGGTGATTTTCTGCTTACCTTTTTCCCATAATGGAAAGTTCCCTCCGACGCCAGGCAGATCTGATCCAGGTTGGGGAGATGGGGTTATAGAGGCTATGTGCTTCCATGCTGCCCTCCTGTCATTACAGATGCATCTTCACTCCCTTGCTGCACTGCAGCACTCTCCCTTCAACACTCAAATCAAATCTTAGTTGTTTCTTTGTGGCCTTGGTCCTTTTTGGTCTGGGGGGACAAATGCCAGTCGTCTCTAGTTAGCCATCTTGCCAGCCTTCATAGTCTTGTTAATATGTTATAGAATGAAATCAACAGAGTTTGCCCAATGAAGGCAGTTAGCTTTATTGTAATTTGACATATAAAGCCTGACCAGATAATTCACCTCCTTCTCACTGCTATTTACCTCATTGTTAGTAACAATAGTGGTGATAACAACAGTAGTGATAGTAGTAATAATAATTATTTTAATAACTGCTAACATTGTCTACCCACTGTGTACCAGGAATTGTTATTAATGCTTTCAATGTACTTGCTCATTTTATAGTTATTTGAGATTAGTATTTTTATCCCTATTTTAAGGATGAGTTAACTAAGATTTAGTAATTTACCTAAGGACGTACAGTAAGAGGCAGGTAGATCTGGGATTTGACTCTAGGCAGTGTGGCTCCAGGGTCTGTACTTTTAACCAACATTTCTAGGGCTTCTCAGTGTGTGGGATCCCATTCATCCAGCCTAAGTGAAGGGCCGTCAGCAAGGGAGTGACTCTAGAGGGCTCATTCTCCTCTACAGGTTGTTCCAAATATATGTTCCAGGGAATATATATTATCACAGGCGAAATTGTCTGTTGGAGGATCTGGCTCATATAGAAAAATCCTACTTCTTATCTGTGCACCCACAGAGTACCAGCAGAGCCGGGTGAGTGGGGAGGAGAGCCAGTAGAGGCAGAGGGGACATACTGCAAAGATAATGTCCTGGTCCCCCATTACAGTTAATAAGGATCAAAATGGAATACAAGTTGAAGAAGAGAGGTCAGTTTAGACTCAAGTACAGTCGTGTACCACATCATAACATTTCAGTTAATGACAGACTGTGTATGCAGTGATGCTCCTGTAAGATTATGATGTAACTGAAAAATTTATATCACTTGGTGATGTAGCCATCTTAACATTACAGCACAATGTGTTACTCATGTGTTTGTGGTGATGCTGGTATAAACAAACCTATTATGCTGCCACTAGAGCAGATACAGTTATGCATGGTACAAAATACTTGATAATAAATGACTTACTGGTTTATGTATTTACTATACTTTTAGTGTATTTTAGAGTCTACTTCTACTTATTTAAAAAAGTAGTTGACTGTAAAACATCCTCAGGTTCTTCAGGAAATATTCCAGAAGAAGGCATTGTTATCATAGGAGATGACAATTCCATGTCTGTTATTACCTCTGAATACCTTTCAGTGGGACAATATATTATGGTAGAAGACACTCATATTGATGATCCTGACGCTGTGTAGGTCTAGGCTAACTTGTGCGTTTGTCTCTTAGTTTTTAACAAAAGAGTTTTAAAAGTTAAAAATTTTTAATAGAAAAACGTTTACAGAATAGGGATATAAAGAAAGAAAATATTTTGTATAGCTATACAATGTGTGTTTTATGTGTTATTACAAGAGCCAAAAGTTTTAAAAATTTAAAAGTTTATATACTCAAAAAGTTACAGTAAGCTACAGTTAATTTATTATTGAAGAAAGAAAAACACTTTTAATAATTTTAATATAGCCTGAGCTTCCTGTGTTTATAAAGTGTACAATAGTGTACAGTAATGTCCTAGACCTTCACATTCACTAACTACTCAGTCACTCACTCACCCACAGCAACTTCTAGTCCAGCAAGTACCATTTATGGTAAGTGCCCTATGCAGGGATACCATTTTTTACTTTTTATACCATGTTTTTACTGTACCTTTTCTGTGTGTACATGTGTTTAGATACACAAATATTGACCATGGTGTTACAGTTGCCTGTAGTAGTCAGTATAGTAATATTCTGTACAGATTTGTAGCCTAGGAGCAATAGGCTATTCCATATATGCCTTACCATCTGTGTTTGTATAAGTACACTCTGTGATGTTCACATAATGAGGAAATCATCTAATGAACACATTTCTCAGAACTTATTCTCATTGTTTAGTGACCCATGGCTGTAATTAGGCAAGGAGTGACTACCAGAAGTTTTCCCCCTTCACTGTATTTCCAAATACTATCTCTTAAATTGACTAGATTAGAAGTACTTCTAAATTTTATATGCGTTTCCCTTAAGGAAAATAACATGTCAAGCCCATATACATTGAAGGAAATAATTTATTCTATACTATATGCATTATATATTTTATTACTGAGATAGTAAATCAAGATTATAGAAATGGGGTAAAATTAAAACATTTTGCTAAGTTTAAATGGCCATAACTTAAATGGAATTTTTTGTCATTCACTAGATCTAGTAGCCAGATGACATTTTACTATTTTTATTTTTAAACCTAGGAGGTTTGCCTATAAACCATTTATTAGTAGAGCAAGCTTTCTAAATGCTGTGAGTTAAAACATATGGAAATACTAGAGATACTTGAATGGAGCTTGAATGTCTTCCCACACATTAAATATGTGTCTCAAAGAGGAAAATATATTTTAGACATTTCACTGACTAGTAGTTTGAAGTTAACAGCAAAATCCATGATAGGTATTATTTTTATATTGATAAATTAAGAATACTTTTATTAAACAAGATATAGTAAGCCAAAGAAAAAGCATTCCCTACTATATTCCTAAATCTACGTGCTACACAGTACTCGTCTTATATAAACCTGAAACAAATAGGGCTGTATGTATGTTCAAGTTTGATAGTGACCACCAGTTTGTGTGGAGTTCCCCATTTATAAAGATAGACTTGGACCAAGTGATTCTATGCTATTCTACAGAAGAGTATTTTTCAATATTTTAAAAACTAGTACATATGGCCGGGCACGGTGGCTCACGCCTGTAATCCCAGCACTTTGGGAGGCCGAGGTGGGAGGATCACGAGGTCAGGAGATAGAGACCATCCTGGCTAACACGGTGAAACCCCATCTCTACTAAAAATATGCAAAATTAGCCAGGCATGGTGGCAGGCGCCTGTAGTCCCAGCTACTTGGGAGGCTGAGCCTGGAGAATGGTGTGAACTCAGGAGGCGGAGCTTACAAGTGATCTGGGATCGCACCACTGCACTCAGGCCTGGGTGACAGTGCGAGACTCCATCTCAAAAAAACAAACAAACGAGTACATATTTTGTGTTTCCTAATTATCTAAGAAGACTTTATTAAGCTTTGCTTTCTGTACTTTGTATGTTACAAAAACAGTGGATAGATTGACTATACTTTTTCAAATTCTTCTCTAACCTTACCCCACACATCTCTAACCTTACCTCTTTTGGTGGCATTGGAGTGGTGTGATATGGAGAGGGAAGTCTGTGATTAGACTTACATTTTTTAGAAATGACTTTGTTCTATAAGGAAGACAGATTCGAGGAAATAAGGCAGTAGGCAGGAGGTCAGTTCAGAGATACCGGGTGAGTCCAGTCTTAAGTGAGAGATGATGAGAACCTCAACCAAGTACGTGGAGTGAGAATGCAGAACAGAGAATGTACTAAAGTGATATTAGGATATAGGACACATACACAACTTGGTAAATGTTTGTATGTAAGGAATGTAGGACGAGTTGTTAATGAGAATAAGTAACTGGAGAGCCATTCTACCTGTCAAGGTAGGGAGATTTGCCCATGGAAGCTGGGGGACAGGGAAGGCTGTAATGAATTGTTTAGGATGTGCTGAGCCACAAAATTCTTAGGTCCATATCCAACTCGGTTGAATAAGTAAACGAATTAATTTACTAATTTTGGGGACTTGTGTCCATGCCTCTTTCCCTAGATCCTAGTTAAAAAAATGCCCAAATTTTTTTGACTTGAGGCTGGATTTCTGTTTGCAGAACCTCACTGAGGTCTAATTTTTTCCTCCACAGTTCCCTTGTCTTTTCATGCCTTGACCCTGTGCCTCTTTTACCTATATTACTACTTTGCTTAGGACCTCTGGCCCATGTTTAACTAGCTTTCTTCCTGCCTTACTCAACTTTAGATCAAACTTCCTTCTGGATGCATATCCTTAGTGAAATGGTACAGTTATCCTCAGTAGAGATGCATTTCTCAGTATGTGTGTGGACTAATTTTGATAAGGGTTAGGAGAGGACCCTGCACGGTAGTGTAGAAGAGCACTGTACTAACTTTTGTGCCACTGCTGCTTCAAAACTAGCTGTTTAAGGTAAAGTGCTTGACCTCTCCTTGCCTCAGTTTTCTGCTCTGTTAAATGAGTAGATTGGGCTAAAGGACCTCTAAAATTCTACCTCCAGCTGCAAAAATTTTTCTTAAAATTTACATCTGCAGTATTTCACTCTGCACAATTGGATTTGGTAGAACTGTGGTCACAAAAGAAAATTCCCAATGAATTTTTAAAAACAGATAAATATTTGGTATAGAAGTTAAATGGACAATTGAATCTCCGTGAGAAAAATTTCAGTAAAATTAAACTGAAAAGGAAAAAAATTGCAAATGATTTATTTGTATAGTAAAGATAATTGACAAAGGAATTAAGTTACCCTGATTGAGCTCACTCTGGAATATATTTTCTCAGTGATTGATATGGTTTGGCTGTGTCCCCACCCAAATCTCATCTTGAATTCTAGTTCACATGATCCCCTTGTGTCATGGGAGGGACCTGGTGGGAGATAATTTAACCATGGGGGTGGTTATCCTCATGCTGTTCTTGTGATAGTGAGTTTTCACGAGATCTGGTGGGTTTATAAGGGGCTTTTCCCCCTCTTCACACTGCACTTCTTGCTGCTGCCATGTAGAAAGGGTGTGTTTGCTGCTGCTTCCGTCTGCCTTGATTGCAAATTTCCTGGGGCCTCCCTAGCCCCCTGGAACTGTAAGTCAATTAAACCTCTTTCCTTTATAAATTACCCAGTCTCTGGTGTGTTTTTATTAGCCGCACAAGAATGGACTAATACAATGATATTAGTCAAGTTGGGATAATTTGTTTAACAAAACGATGGGGACATGTCAGAAGGACACAGGAGCTAACTGGAAGGAGCTCCCTATGACTGAATCTGGGGCAAGTCTGTGAACTGTAACCCATAGAATAAGTTAAATATCGTAAATCCATACTAATAGAAATAATTTAATATGTAGATAAGAAACAACTCTTCCTTACAGTATAATTCCAGTTGATAAATGTAGAACGAATAATAGAAAATCACCATGAGGCAGATACAGTAGTAATACTTACTGTGATCAGGAATCATTAATAGATGCTGAAATTAGTTGAGCAAAGCTATGATGAGAAGCAGAATATTTACATAGTTTCAGGGTATTTCCTCACAAGATATTTATCAGCTACAAAGGGAGAATTAGTAACTTTACACTGAAGAAACCTGCCAGATACCACCTTAACAAAGACATTAAAGATAATATCATCTGTAATAATAAGACATATTGACATCATATAAATCTTGATATGATACATATGAAGGCACAACAACACTTCTGTTAGATTCTTACAAAAATGTGTAGCCTTAACCTAAGAAAAAACACCGGACAAACCCAACTTGAGAGATAGTCTGTAAAATAACTGGCCACTAGTTTTCACATATCAAAATCATGAGCTATTCTAGATTGGAAATGTGATAACTAAATGTAATGTGAGATCCTGTATTTGTTGTGGACTAGAAAAAAAGCACATTAGTAGGAAAACTGGTGAAATTGGAACAAGGTCTGTAGATTAGCTAATAGAATTCTATCAGTGTTACTCTTCTGTTTTTTTTTTTTTTTTTAAATAATTATATAATGATCATGGTGGATGTTAACATTAGGGGAAGCTGTGATATGGGACCTCTCTGTAATATTTTTTAACAACTTTTTGGTATGTCTAAAATTGTTCTAAAATAAAGAATTTTAGGCCGGGCACGGTGGCTCATGTCTCTAATTCTGGCACTTTGGGAGGCTGAAGCGAGGGATCACTTGAGTTCAGGAGTTCGAGACCAACCTGGCCAACATGGTGAAACCCTTTCTCTACTAAAAATACAAAAATTAGCCAGGCACGGTGGCAGGCACCTGTAATCCCAGCTACTGGGAGGCTGAGGCAGGAGAATAGCTTGAACTTGAGAGGTGAAGGTTGCAGTGAGCCAGGATCACCTGGGCTACAGAGCGAGACTCTGTCTCAAAATAAAATAAGATTTTTAAATAGTATTTAATCTTAAACATGTTTTTGAAATACCCTTGTTGATGTCAGCATAACAGGGTTAAGTCAGTTCACGTAAGCCCTCCTGTCTCACATACCCACATGCTAACCTGAAAATGCCAAAATTAATAGATTTTGAAAATTTTGAAAGACACAATTTTAGGACATTAAGAAGGTCTGTTTAATAAATGAAGGGGTAAACTTTTGGTCTTTAATATTCCTGAGGATTACTAAAAGCTTAAGAACATGCACAGGGAGCATATATATGTATATAAATGACTCAGCTTTTGAGAGTCACCATCTGGAAGACAATCACATCTCCTGATGCCACTAAATGGATTGTAGAGTACATAGTTCTTGGAAGTGGGGCACAGTTCTCACTCCAAAAGCCAAGAATGGCAAATGCTCAGTTTCCTGGCCTATTTGTATTGTGAGAATGCAGGTATGCAACCTAAATTTGGCCAATCAATGTCACATACTCTGGGCTTTGATTCAGGAGCAGTGAAAGGAGAGAATATATTCCTGTGAGGCAGCAGGAGTAGTGGCAACATCCAGTTTTCAGGGGTTACACTGCCACTGATGGTGTTACATCCAGCATTCTGGAGTGTCAGTGGTGTCCTCCAGCCTGATTCTGAGTCTGAAATCTGGCCGGGATCCAGGCTGTGCCAAGCCTTCTGTATTCTCATATATTTTCTTAGCCTGATTATATAGCCTCTCCAGCAATTTTGGGATCTACTTCCCATTCTTTGCATAATTTCACTTTATACTGCAGTTGAGAATGCCATCTGATCTGTATCCCTATACAAAAAGTTTAGATATTATTCCATTAAAACGAATTTATGTTGTAACAGTTGTTACTGAGATACGTATGTTTTTCAGCACTTCAAGTTTTAACTTGCTTTTATATGTATTATATTGAGCTAATGAATTTAGTTAAGTCATTATAGTGCCGTGGTTAATAGTGTGGACTTTGGAAGTATGCCTAGATTAAAATTCAGGCTCTGCTGCTTATTAGCTGATTGAGTTTTTACAGTTATAAAATGGGAGTAATAGCAGTACCTACCTTCGGACTTGTCAGGAGGACCAAATACATACACATGTGCCTACCTACACATAAAGAGCAGTGTTTGGCAAGCAGTACTGGAGGACACCACATAAAGAGTAGTAAGTTCTGTATCTCAGTATTGCAGTTATTTTGATTCTCATATCAGCTTAGAAGTTTATGTATGTTTATTTTCTGGTTGATGTTAATATGCCAAGTTCTCAAACTCCCTTCATGTTAGGATTACCATTCTTTTTGGTGAACCTCTCTAGTATGTATTTTATAGAAGAAAGTTCACATCGATCTGAGATCAGAGATCAGATTTTGTTAATTGGTATATTACTGAATTAACTCTGTTATTGACAGTTATTGGGATCTATACACTGTCTGAGTTTTTGGCTGATTTGCTTACAAGGAAAAGTAATAACTGACGCCCCAGACTTCAGAAGGAGAAAGGTTTATTGTTTTCAAAAGCAAGACTAAAATATTAGCTTCAATTATCTTTAGGTATTTCTAGAATAATTTAATATACATGGTACTTAAAAGGAAACAAAAATGTATCTAACTTGATTAAATAGATTTTTTAAGCCTGAGGAGCAAAAGTAGGCTATTCACTGGCTGCCCAAGGGATGGATAAATCAGAACAGTTAGAAGAAATGGAGAACATAAAAACAAACCCAGAGTATTTATTTAAATAATGAACAGTAGCATCATTGTGTCAGAGCTTTAAAGTTCTTTCCCTGGTTGCCTATTTGAGTATTTTTCCTTAAAGAATTGTTACAATATGATGGAAAAACCTGAAAAATTTCCTGACAGTTTTACACATTCTGATCATGTGATTAAGACTTAGTGCAGTGAAGCAGTTTTTGATTCTTTCCTGGTGGATATGGAGATCATTATCCATCTCTGAAGACTCATCAAAACTTACCTCAAAGTTTTATTGTAGTCAGTTAGCAGTCTATAAAAGGAAAGAGAATTCTCACTGAAGATGCTGGTAAGACAGGAAGAAGTTTACAAATTACTCTCTAAATACTTTTCCTGTCTCACTTGTGGATCCAGGAACTCTGATCTGTGAACCTTATTTATGCATGAAGTTTCTAAATCTTAATCTCCTCTTCTTCTTCTTCTTCTTTTTTTTTTTTGACTCTTAAGCTCTTTCTGCTCTAAGTTTGTTGTACAATTCTGTCAGTGGCTCTGGCCTTTTACATGTTAGTTGGTGCCAGTGTCATCTGTTTAGGATTATAAGCTCCTTGAGGGCAGTGACTCTTTTGGCTTGGTTTCTATGACACTCTTTGATGGTGATCATAATGACTAAGTGGTTTGTTCTGTTGATTGAAAATATATCTTTGACTTCTGGTTAGCATATTCTGAGAATTAATAGTTTGGCAACTGTTTCTCAATAGTCATTTACTTTTAAATTGCCTGTATCATATTAAAATAAAACAATAGCTGTTATTTGTTGATCATTTGCCAGGTACCAGAAGTGGTTTGAGCACTTTAAATTTATTATTTCATTTAATTTTGACCACAGCTCACTGAAAGTGGTGTTGTTTTTATTCTCACTTTGCAGATGAGAAAACTAAGGCTTAAAGAGGTTAAGTAACTTGCCTATTTTACAAGTAGAAATATTACAGCCAAGAAACCCAGGTGTGTCTGATTTCAAAGACATTGCTTTCAACCACTGTATCATAGTTTTCTTTAAGCCCCTATGGACATTTGCAAGTGATTCTTGTATGTCTCTGAAGTCTATATTTTGAAGTTTTTTTTTTTTTTTTAATACACTGCTTACAGAGAGTTACCATGATTGTAATAGTATAGCCTTGAAAAATGAGCATTTCACTGGTGTGTCTTTATTAGGAGCAAAAAATTCTTTAAAAATTCCTCAAATACCTATTCCACGTATCTAACATTGAAAAACCTGTTTTTCAATTTTTAATGCTATTTAGACTATGGGAGCGAACATTCCTGATGGCTGCTGTCAGTGCCGATACATTTTTTTATTTCCATGATAATTCTTCTATAGATATGTGTTACTCTTTCTGATGTGGTATTCACTAGTTTTTAATAAATAGGCTATATTGTGTGTGGTTTTTTTCATTGAGAGAATGATGGAGTTAAAAATAATCACAATAATAATTTTAAAAGAACATGCTGACATTTAGATCTAAAGACTTTCTCCTCTAGGCTATAAAGTCTTAAAAGTGGGTCATACTTTGGGTTTAAACTCTGAACAGATACTTGCTCTCTTTATTAGCTTACCTTTTGATCTTAAAGCAGCATTTATTCTTAACTTCAGTAAATTTTAAATTGTCCTTCCAAATTTGGAAATTCTGTATGAAATGAAAAATCACCAGTCATTTAAAGGAGAAAATTAAAGAAACAAGTTTGGCACTTTTCTGTTCTGTCTCCTTGAAGAGTTGGACCATTTCTTTCTATCAGTGATCTAAGCTAGCAATATGAGACAGTTAAAAAAAATACAGAAGTTTATCTTCACTTGAACAAAATTAAGGTTTGGGTAGCATCGTTAAATTCTCTGTAGGTTAACCAGATGATGGTAGAAAAAGAGAATGTCTGTAGGCTATAGCCTGCCTCACTGAGTTAGCATAATCATCAATTCACTTGCTTCCCAGTGCTCTTCATTACAAGAAAACTGCTGTGGGTCTTTGGAGCTGTTTTCCCTGAGTTCTATGATCACTAGATACCAATGACCTTTAGCCTTTTCTCTTTTATTTCCCTTATTCACAGCATGCTTTCCCCCCCACCCCCAGACACCATTTCACTCTGTCACCCAGGCTGGAGTGCAGTGGCGTGATCTTGGCTCACTGCAACTGCAACCCACCCCTTCCGAGTTCAAGCGATTCTCATGCCTCAGTCTCCTGAGTAGCTGGGATTACAGGCCTGTGCTACCATGCCTGGCTAATTTTTAGTAGAGACAGGGTTCTGCCATGTTGGTGAGGCTTGTCTCGAACTCCTGACCTCAGGTGATCTGCCCACCCCAGCCTCCCCAAGTGCTGGGATTAGAGGCATGAGCCACCACGTCTGGCCACATACTTTTTTTTTTTTTTTTTTTGAGACAGACTCTCCCTCTGTCACCCAGGCTGGAGTGCAACAGTGTGATCTCGGCTCACTGCAGCCTCTGCCTCATGGATTCAAGTGATTATCCTGCCTCAGCCTCCTGAGTAGCTGGGATTACAGACATGTGCCACCATGCTCTGCTAATTTGTGTATTTTCAGTAGAGATGGGGTTTCTCCATGTTGACCAGGCTGGTCTTGAACACCTGACCTCTGGTGATCCATTTGCCTCGGCCTCCAGAAGTGCTGGGATTGCAAGCGTGAGCCACCGCGCCTGGCCTCACATACTTAGATTTTCTCCTCCAGCCTCTCCTGGCCTAATACTATCTAGTTCCTGTAAGTATAAACATTAGGCTCATTTCTCTGCTATAGGTACTGGTGACTGAAACACTTTTGCATACTGATTATTTTTCTGTAGTAGCATATTTTGTATACCAACTATTTTAGAAAGGTCTGTTCTGTGGCCAAAGAGAATTGATGGGTTTGGGGTTGTAATTAAATGTTACTTTAAAAGTTTTAAATGTAGTAACTTTAAAAAATAATACAGGATTTGATTTACATACACCTTTAGGAATTGAAAGGATGATTGCTGTAAGTGTGGTACCTGTTTACTTAGAGTGGGTATCCTTTGGTACCTGTTTGCTTAGAGTGGGTATCCTTTAATAGTATAAACTTCCTACATTTATGCAAGTTTAACAAGTGTTTCTTTTGAGATCAACTAACTGGTGATGATTCATTTCACCTTTTAACTCTCTTAGCCCTCTGATACCATCCCTCACCCTCACACATAGTATCCTGTCTGCTCTTCTGCTCCTTTCTATATTAACTCTATTTTTTCTTTCCAAATGCGTAGTAAGTTTGTTCTTTCCTTTTTTCTTCCATCTCTTCATCTTCTTATTGACTGAAGATAGTAATTACGTTCTTTAAGTTTAGAAAATAAGAATATTTATATTTGGCATTATGTATTTCAAAAATGTTTTTAATTTTCATGGGTACATAGTAGGTACATATTTATGGACTACATGAGATACTTTGATACAGACATATAATGCATAATAATCACAACAAGGTAAATGGGATATCCATCACCTCAAACATGTATCCTTTCTTTGTGTTACAAACAAAAAGTGTTAAAATGATACATGTGTTAAAAACAAAACATGTGTCCTTTCTTTGTGTTACATCAGTTTGGTGAAAGCTCCAAACTGTTCTACGTAGTGGTTGTACTGATTAACATTCCCACCAACAGTATATGAGTATTCTTTTTTCTTTACATCCTCACTAGCATTTATTTCCTGTCTTTTGGATAAAAGCCATTTTAACTGGAGTGAGATAATACCTCATTATAGTTTTGCATTTCTCTGATGATCAGTGATGTTGAACACCTTTTCATATATTTGTTTCTCATTTGTATGTCTTCTTTTGAGAAATGCCTATTCAAGTATTTTGCCCATTTTTATGTCAGACTATTAGTTTTTTTCCAATACAATTGTTTGCGCCTCTTACCTATTCTGGTTATTAATACCTTGTCAGATGGGTAGTTTGCAAATATTTTCTCCCATTATGTGGGTTGTCTCTTCACTTTGTTGATTGTTTGCTTTGCTTTGCAGAAGCTTTTTACCTTCATGTGATCTCATTTGTCTATTTTTGCTTTGGTTGCCGATGCTTGTAGGGTATTGCTCAAGAAACTTTGCTCAGACCAATGTCCTGGAGAGTTTCCCTAATGTTTTCTTGTAGTAGTTTTGTAATTTGAGATCTTAGACTTAAGTCTTTAATTGATTTTTATTTGGTGGTTGTATATGCGAAGAGATGGGGTCTAGTTTCATTCTTCTGCATATGGATATCTGGTTTTTCCAGCACCATTTATTGAAGAGACTACCTTTCCCAAGTGTATACTCTTGGTACCTTTGTCAGAAATGAGTTCACTGTAGGTGCATGGATTTATTTGGAGATTCACTATTCCATTTTATTGGTCTGTGTGGCTGTTTTTATGCCAGTACCTTGCTACTTTGGTTACTATAGCTCTGTAATGTAATTTGAAGTCAGATAATGTGATTTCTCCAGTTTTCTTCTTTTTGCTTAGGATAGCTTTGGCTATTCTAAGTTTTTTGTGGTTCCATATAAATTTTAGTATTTTTTTTTTCTATTTTTTGAAGAATGTCATTGGTATTTGGAGGATTGCATTGAATCTGTATATTGCTTTGAATAGTATGGGCATTTTAACAATATTGATTCTTCCAATCCATGAACATAGAGTATCTTTCCATTTATTATCTTTCATCAGTGTTTTATAGTTTTCATTAGAGAAATCTTTCACTTCTTTTGGTTAATTCCTAGGTATTTAGTTTTTATGTTTAGCTCTTGTAAATGAAATTACTTTGTAGATTTCTTTTTCACATTGTTTGATGGTAGCATATAGTAATGCTACCAACTTCTGTATGTTGATTTTGTGTCTTTCAAGTTTACTGAATTTGTTTATCAGCTCTAATAGGTTTTTGATGGAGTCTTTTAGGTTTTTCCAAATATAAGATTATATCATCTGCAAGCAAACAAGAATATATTTGACTTCTTCCTTTCCAGTTTGGATGTTTTATATTTTTTCACTTGTCTGATTGCTCTAGTTAGACTTCCAGTATTATATTGAATAACAGTGGTGAAAGTGAACATCCTTGTTGCGTTCTAGATCTTAGAAGAAAGGCTTTCAGTTTTCCCCTAATCAGTATGATACTAGCTGTGAGTCTGTCTATATGGCCTTTATTATGTTGAGGCATATTCCTTCTATACCCAGTTTTTGGAGGGCTCATATCATGAGGGGATGTTGAATTTTATCAAATGCTTTTTCAGCACCAATTGAAATGATGATTTTTTTTTTTGGTCCTCCATTCTGTTGGTATGATATGTCACATTGATTTGCATGTGTTAAACTATCCTTTCATCTCTGGGATAAATCCCACTCAGTCTTGATGATTGATCTTTTTAGTGTGTTGTTGAATTCATTTGCTGGTATTTGCTGGAGGATTTTTGCATCAACATTCATCAGTGATATTGGCTCATCATTTTCTTCTTTTGATGTGTCTTTGTCTGGTTTTGGTATCAGGGTAATACTAGCCTTGTAGAATGAGTTTGCAAGTATTCTCCTCTCTATTATTTGGAATTGTTTGGTAGGATTGGTATTAGTAGCTCTTTAAATGTTTGGTAGACTTCAGCAGTGAAACCAGCAGGTCCCAGACTTTTCTTTGCTGGGAAATTTTATTATGGCTTCATCTTTTTGTTTGTTATTGTTCTGTTCAGATTTGGGATTTCTTCCTGGTGCAGTCTTGGTAAGGGTTACGTATTTAGGAATTTATCAATTTCTTCTAGATTTTTCAATTTATTATCATATAATTGCTCATAATAGCCGCTAATAATCCTTTGAATTTCTGTAGTATTGGTTGTAATATCTCCTTTTTAATTTCTAATTTTATTAATTTGGGTCAACTGTCTTTTTTTGTTAATTAGTCTGGCTAAAGGTTGGTCAATTTTGTTTATCTGTTTAAAAATCAACTTTTCATTTCATTGATCTTTTGTATTCATTTCAATTTTATGTATTTCTGCTCTGTTCTTTATTATTTCTTTTCTACTAATTTTGGGTTCAGTTTGCTCTTTAAGGTATATCATTAGGTCATTTATTTGATATTTTCTTTTTTGCTGTAAGTGCTTATAGCTATAAACATTCCTCTTGGTACTGCTTTTGCTGTATCCCATAGGATTTGGCATGTAATATTTCTGTTATGATTCTTTTCAAGAAATTTTTCAGTTTCCTTCTTAATCCCTTTGTTGACTCACTGATCATTCAATAGCATGTTATATTGTTTCATTTCGATTTCCATGTATTTGTATCATTTCCAAATTCCCCTTGTTACTGATTTTTAGATTTATTCCATTGTGGTCAGAAAGATGTGTGATATTATTTCAGGTTTTTGAATGTTTTAAGCCTTGTTTTGTGACCTAACATATGGTCTTTCTTGTGCTAACAAAAAGTTTATCTGTTCTGCAGCCATTGGACAAAATGTTCTGTAGATATCTATTAGGTCCTTTTGGTCTATAGTGCAGATTAAGTCAGATGTTTCTTTATTGAAAATCTGTCTGGAAGAGCTGACCAGTGCTGAAAGTGGAGTTTTGAAGTTTCCAACTATTATTGTGTTAGGTTTCTTTCTCTCTTTAGCTCCAGTAATGTTTGCTGTATATATCTGGGTGCTGCAATGTTGGGTGCATATATATTTACAATTGTTATATCCTCTTGCTGAACTGACCCCTTTGTCATTTATGTAATGACTTTCTTTGTCTCTTACAATTTTTGTCGTGAAATCTATTTTGTCGGATATAAACATATCTATTCTTGCTGCTTTTTGGTTTCAATTGCCATGGAATGTCTTTTTCCATCCTTTATTTTCATTCTCTGTGTGTCTTTGTGGATGAAGTGTGTTTCTTGAAAGCAACAGGTCATTGGGTCATGTTTTCTCATCCATTCAGCCAGTCTGTATCTTTTGATTGGAGAGTTTAGTCCGTTTATATTCAATGTTATTGATAAGTAAGGACTTACTCCTGCCATTTAAAAATGTTTTTTGTGTGTATGTGGTCTTCTCTTCCTTCTTTCCTTCTTTGTTTCTTTTAGTGAAGTGATTTTTTCTGGTGATATGTTTTAATTTTTTCCTTTTTATTTTTTGTGTTTCCATTCTATGTTTTTTGATTTAAGGTTACTGGGAGGCTTGCAAATACTGTGACATTTATAATGCATTGTTTAAACTGGTGACAGCTTAACACTGATCTCATAAATAAACTAACAGATAAGCAAAGGGAAGACTAATAAACTCTACAATTTAACTTCATCCCTCCACTTTTTGGCTTTTTGTTTTTACTGTTTATATTTTTTTGTATTATGTCTTGAAGAATTGTTTTTATTATGTTTAATTGGCTCATCTTTTAGTACTTTACACACCACAGTGTTTTAATATTGTATGTTTTTTGTGTACTTACTATTACCAGTACCTTTAGATGATTTCATACATTTTGATGATTTCTTTTTTGCTCATTAATATCCTTTTCTTTTAGATTGAAGAATCCTTTAGCATTTCTTGTAGGACAGGTCTAGTGTTGATGAAATTCCTTAGCTTTGTTTGTCTAGGAATTTCTTTATTTTTCTTTCATATTTGAAGGATATTTTCACATCCATACTATTCTAGGGTAAAAGTGTTCTTCCTTCAGCTCTTTAAATGTCATGACACTCTCTCCTGGCTTGTAGAGTTTCCACTGAAAAGTCTGCTGCCAGGCATATTGGAGCCCTGTTGTATATTATTTATTTCTTTTCTCTTGCTCCTTTCAGGATCCTTTCTTTATCCGTGACCTTTGGGAGTTTGATTATTACGTGTCTTCTGCTACTCTTTTTTTAGGTTAAATCTGCTTGTTGTTGTATAACCTTCTTATACTTGAATATTGATATATTTCTCCAGGGTTGAGAAGTTCTCTGTAATTACCCCTTTGAATAAAGTTTTTACTCCCATCTCTATTTTTTTTTAACCTCCTCTTTAAGGCCAATAACTCTTAGATTTGCCCTGTTGAGGCTGTTTTCTAGATCTTCTAGGTATGCTTCTTTCTTTTTTATTCCTTTTTTCCCTCTGACTGAATATTTTCAAATAGTCTGTCTTCAAGCTCACTAATTCTTTCTTCTCCTTGATCAGTTCTGCTGTTAAGAGACCATGATGCCTTCTTCAGCATGTCAGTTGCATTTTTCAACTCCAGAATTTCTGCATAATTATTTTAAATTATTTCAGTCTGATTGTTAAATTTATGTGATTGAATTCTGAATTCCTTCCCTGTGTTATCTTGAATTTGTTTGAGTTTCCTCAAAACAGCTATTTTGAATTCTCCATCTGAAAGGTTACATATCTCTGTCTCCAGCATTGTTCCTGGGTGCCTTACTTTGTTTGGTAAGGCAGTGTTTTCCTGGGTGGTTTTGATGCTTGGGGATTTTTTTTTTGGTGTCTGGGAATTGAAGAGCTAGGTGTTTATTGTAGTCGTGTAGTTTTGGCTTGTTTTTACCCACCATTCTTAGGAAGGCTTTTCAGGCATTTGAAGGGACTTGGGTATTGTTATCTCTGTTTTTGATCACTGTAGTCATATTTTCATTAGGGGCACCCCAAACCCTCTAATGTGGTGGCTCTCTCATACTCATTGGTGATCTTGGATAAGATCTGAAGGAGTTCTCTGGGTTATCAGGCAGAGACTTTTGTTCTCTTTCCTTACTCCCAAACTTACTCTGTTTGTTTCTCCTAAACAGACAGAATCTCTCTGTGCTGAGCTGCCTGGAGCTAGAGGAGGGATGGCACAAGATGCTTGTGGCCATCACCACTGGGACTGTGCTTGGTCAGACCTGAAGCCAGTACAGCACTGAGTGTTTTACATGGCAGCAGGCAAGAGAGAGAGTGTGAGGGCACAGGAAAAACTACCATTTTTAAAACCATCAGATCTCAAGAGAAATCACTATCACAAGAACAGCATGGGGGAAACTGCCCCCATAATCGTTCCTCCCTCGACACCTGGGGATTACAATTTGAGATGAGATTTGGGTGTGGACACAAAGTCAAACCATATTAGGTGTTATATGGTATTTTATTATTATTTTGTAGGCATGTTCTTTATCTGTGTTGGAAAGAAGTCTTATATAGGGTGAGACTCAGCCATTTTGTATATGTTAAATCTACTGTAAAGATAATGCAGATAAACTTGCAAGATATTTTAATGTGTTTTACTTCCAAATTGTAGGATGCTTCAAGATACCCTCTGAGCTCTATGAAAGCAGAGATTTTTGCCTGTCTTGTCTCTGCTGTATCTCCAGCTCTAAGCCCTTGGTTTCTGTTCCTGAAAGACACCGTACCATGTCTTTCAGGCATGTCAGCCTTCCTTCTGTTTTTATGCCAAATATCCTACTGTTTTCATTGAAGCCAGTCCACCGTAAAGAGTGATGATCATTATGATTATCTCAATATTGACTTGAACTACTTAATAACTTTGTAAAAATAATTTTACTTTCCAGAGACAGAGAACTATTCTTTTAGTGGTAATCTCTTGGTAGTTCAATTGTTAGAAGTCACTGTAAAATAAAACACCAACAAACATGGTCTTTACCAATCTTGTGCCATCTGGAGTTTATGGATAAAAATTGTGGTCGGGGACATATCTTTGGCTTTAAATAAAACAACACTGTCAAGTTGAGTACTTCCCACTTCTTTGTAGTTTGTTGTTCATAGGATTTTGAATTATAGCTAAATTAAGTTTGCTGTCTTTAAGGAAGGAAAAGTAACTTGAGTTTTCAAATGTGAAGATCTTATTCCATTTATAAAAATGTTCATTTGGAGCAAGAATTTTCTCTACCGTTTTTTTGCTTTCATCTCTTTTAACATCCATTGATCCTATTCAATTTTGCTTCTTATTAGTTTAAGACATTAATTTTTCATTAATAACGTTGTCAGTGGACTCAATGAGTTTCAAAATGATTTTTAGATATTGTTTAGGAATGACGTAAAGCTAAATAGTGTTAATTCTGAATGATAAGCCACCTAATGGCATCTTTCTGTGCCCAACTTTGTAAAATCAAACCAAAATAGGATATTGAAAAGGGTGCTGTGTGTACACTAGAAAAGATTCATGTAGGAAAAGGTGCCTGGACTAAGATGTATAAGGCAAGCAGAGAGGAGAGAGGAAGGTTCTCAAAGTAAAGGATTGCTTAGATAAAGATATAAAGTGGAAGATGGAAGTCTTTCCAAGAGATAGTGACCATTCAGCTATATCTAGAGTAAAGGATTTTCACTGGGAGAGTAGGAATTAAGACCAGAAAGATAGGTTGGGACCAGACAATGGAAGAGTATGAGTATCATAGTGCCTGCTTTTATTTATTTACTTGTTTTCTTGAAGGTCTATACATTTAGAAGTAACATGTTCAACAAAAAGTTTTAGGAATATTAATTTGGTGAGGCATACAAGATGGGTGGGATGAGAGCAAGGGGATTGCCCCTTCCTTAATTCAGATTATCATAACAATTGAGATGAAGGGAGGGGGAAGAATCATGGGAATTGGGAATTGTGATCTTGGGCAGGTGAGTTAAGCTTTCTGATTTTTTGTGGTTTGCCTCTGGACTATAGATGTGATACAAGTATCTTTTCTGATTGTCTCACTGGGTTGTCATAAGCATGAAAATTTATAGTACACATATAAGTGCTTTGTAAACTGTGAAGCTCATATACATTCAGGATGTTATTACTTATTATATTATTATCATCATTTATTGGCAGATCAGGGGTTTGTAGAACATTGTTATTAGTTACTGAAAGAAAGTATTGGGCTGGGCGCAGTGGCTCACAACTGTAATCCTAGCACTTTGGGAGGCCGAGGTGGGCGGATCACGAGGTCAGGAGATCAAGACCGTCCTGGCTAACACGGTGAAACCCCATCTCTACTGAAAATAAACAAAATTAGCCGGGCGTGGTGGTAGGTGCCTGCAGTCCCAGGGAGGCCAAGGCGGGAGAACAGTGTGAACCCAGGAGGTGGAGCTTGCAGTTAGCCGAGATTGCGCCACTGCACTCCAGCCTGGGCGACAGAACAAGGCTCTGTCTTAGAAAGAAAAAGAAAGTATTGGATATGAGAGACAGATGATGTCAAGGACTACTTGGTAAGAGTCAGAGATGATGCTTAGTGACTGAGAAAAGTATTGGAGATTAATGAAAAAGTAGGAAATGGCCGGGCGTGGTGGCTCACGCCTGTAATCCCAGCACTTTGGGAGGCCGAGACGGGCGGATCACGAGGTCAGGAGATCGAGACCATCCTGGCTAACACGGTGAAACCCCCTCTCTACTAAAAATACAAAAATTAGCTGGGTGCTGTGGTGGGCGCCTGTAGTCCCAGCTACACGGGAGGCTAAGGCAGGAGAATGGCGTGAACCTGGGAGGCGGAGCTTGCAGTGAGTGGAGATCGCACCACTGCACTCCAGTCTGGGTGACAGAGCGAGACTCCGTCTCAAAAAAAAAAAAAAAAAAAAAAAAGTAGGAAATAAGACTGGGAGATGCTTTGGAAGTAAAGATGTATGAGTTTAGCTCTAGGAATATTGGTTGGAGGAGATGTAGTACATGTGAGTGGAGATATTCAGTGTCATTAACATAAAAGGCTTTGTTTGAGAGCAAGGTATGAAATAGAATGAGATTTGAATTTAGGGATTATTTGCAGGGTAGTTATTGAAGCCCTTTGCATTCTTGAACTCTTGGGGCAGTGGGTATGGAGGTGAGAGGAGACATTTAAGGGGAAAACCATGCATATATTTGCTCCTTTACATACTCTCTCTCCTGTGCTCTGATCCCTATTTTGAGGAGGAAAAGAAGCTGTCCTTTATAACTCTGTCTGCTACCCATCCACCCACTCTTTTTTAAAATTCTGCCTTGAAATGCAAAACTTCCTTTCAGAACTTCAATCTACAGAATGGGCTTCCTTTTTTTTTTTTTTCTTTAATACTTTAAGTTCTGGGATACATGTGTAGAATGTGCAGGTATGTTGCGTAGGTATACACATGCCATGAGGGTTTGCTGCACCCATCAACCCGTCATCTACATTAGGTATTTCTCCTAATGCTATCCCTTCCCTACCCTCCCCACCCCGCAACAGGCCCCAGTGTGTGATGTTCCCCTCCCTCTGTCCATGTGTTCTCATTGTTCAGCTCCCACTTAAGAGTGAGAACATGCGGTGTTTAGTTTTCTGTTCCTGTGTTACTTTGCTGAGAATAATGGTCTCCAGCTTCATCCATGTCTCTGCAAAGAATATGAAGTCATCTTTTTTTATGGCTGCGTAGTATTCCGTGATGTATATGTGCCACATTTTCTTTATCTAGTCTGTCATTGATGGGCATTTGGGTTGGTTCCAAGTCTTTGCTATTGTGAATAGTGCTGCAGTAAACGTATGTGTGCATGTGTCTTTATAGTAGAATGATTTATAATCCTTTGGGTATATACCCAGTAATGGGATTGCTGGGTCAAGTGGTATTTTTGGTTCTAGATCCTTGAGGAATCGCCACCCTGTTTTCCATAGTAGTTGAACTAATTTACACTCCCAACACTATTAAAGTGTTCCTATTTCTCCACATCCTCTCCAGCATGTATTGTTTCCTGACTTTTTAAGGATCACCATTCTGACTGGCGTGAGATGGTATCTCACTGGTTTTGATTTCCATTTCTCTAATGACCAGTGATGACAAGGCTTTTTTCATGTTTATTGGCCGCATAAATGTCTTCTTTTGAGAAGTGTCTGTTCATATCCTTTGCCCACTTTTTGATGGAGTTGTTTTTTTCTTGTAAATTTGTTTAAGTTCCTTGTAGATTCTGGATAGTAGCCCTTGGTCAGATGGATAGATTGCAAAAATTTTCTCCCATTCTGTAGATTGCCTATTCACTGTGATGATAGTTTATTTTGCTGTGCAGAAGTTCTTTAGTTTAATTAGATCCCATTTGTCAATTTTGGCTTTTGGTGTTTTAGTCATGAAGTCTTTGCCCATGCCTATGTCCTGAATGGTATTGCTCAAGTTTTCTTCCAGAGTTTTTATGGTTTTAGGTCTTACAAGTCTTTAATCCATCTTGAGATAATTTTTGTATAAGGTGTAAAGAAGGGGTCCCGTTTCAATTTTCTGATTATGGCTAACCAGTTTTCCCAACACAATTTATTAAATAGGGAATCCTTTCCCCATTTCTTGTTTTTGTCAGGCTTGTCAAAGATCAGATGGTTGTAGATGTGTGTGGCATTATCTCTGAGGCCTCTGTTCTGTGCCATTGGTCTATATATTTGTTTTGGTACCAGTACCATGCTGTTTTGGTTACTATAGCATTGTAGTATAGTTTGAAGTCAGGTAGCGTGATGCCTCCAGCTTTGTTCTTTTTGCTTAGGATCATCTTGGCTATGTGGGCTCTTTTTTTTTGGCTCCATATAAAATTTAAAGTAGTTTTCTCTAATTCTGTGAAGAAAGTCAGTGGTAGCTTGATGGGGATAGCATTGAATCTATAAATTACCTTGGGCAGTATGGCCATTTTCATGATATTGATTCTTCCTGTCCATAAGCATGGAATGCTTTTCCATTTGTTTATGTCCTCTCTTATTTCATTGAGCAGTGGTTTGTAGTTCTCCTTGAAGAGGTCCTTCACATACCTTGTAAGTTGGATTCCTAGGTATTTTATTCTCTTTATAGCATTTGTGAATGGGAATTCGCTCATGATTTGGCTCTCTGTTCTTTATTGGTGTATAGGAATGCTTGTGATTTTTTCACATAGATTTTGTATCTGAGACTTTGCTGAAGTTGCTTATCAGCTTAAGGAGACTTGGGGCTGAGATGATGGGGTTTTTTAAATATACAATCTGTCATCTGCAAACAGAGACAATTTGACTTCCCCTCTTTCTATTTCAGTACCCTTTATTTATTTCTCTTGCCTGATTGCCATGGCCAGAACTTCCAATAATATGTTGAATGGGAGTGGTGAGAGAGTGCATCCTTGTCTTGTGCTGGTTTTTAAAGGGAATGCTTCCAGCTTTTTCTCATTCAGTGTGATATTGGCTGTGAGTTTGTCATAAATAACTCTTATTATTTTGAGATACATTTCATCAGTACCTAGTTTGTTGAGAGTTTTTAGCATGAAGGGGTGTTGAATTTTGTTGAAGGCCTTTTCTGCATCTACTGAAATAATCGTGTGTTTTTTGTCATTGATTCTGTTTATGTGATGGATTACATTCATTGATCTATGTATCTTGAACCAGCATTGCATCTCAGGGATGAAGTCGACTTGATCGTGGTGGATAAGCTTTTTGATGTGCTGCTGGGTTCAGTTTGCCAGTATTTTATTAAGGATTTTCGCTTTGATGGTCATCAGGGATATTGGCCTGAAATTCCTTTTTTTTGTTGTTTCTCTGCCAGGTTTTGGTATCAGGATGGTGCTGGCCTCATAAAATGAATTAGGGAGGAGTCCGTCTTTTTCTATTGTTTGGAATAGTTTCAGAAGGAATGGTACCAGCTCCTCTTTGTACCTCTGGTAGAATTCGGCTGTGAATCCATCTGGTCCCGGACATTTTTTGGTTAGTAGGCTGTTAATTACTACCTCAATTTCAGGACTTGTTATTGGCTGTTCAGGGATTTGACTTCTTCCTGGTTTAGTCGTTAGAGGGTGTATGTGTCCAGGAATTTGGCCATTTCTTCTAGATTTTCTAGTTTATTTGCGTAGAGGTGTTTATAGTATTCTCTGATGGTAGTTTGTATTTCTATGGGACTGGTGGTGATATCACCTTTCTCATTTTGTATTGTGTCTCTTTGATTCTTCTCTCTTTTCTTCTTTATTAGTCTAGCTAGTGGTCTATCTATTTTGTTAATCTTTTCAAAAAACCAGCTCCTGGATTCATTGATTTTTTTTTTTTTCTTTTTGAAGGGTTTTTTATGTCTCTGTCTCCTTCAGTTCTGCTCTGTTCTTAGTTATTTCTGGTCTTCTGGTAGCTTTTGAGTTTGTTTGCTCTTGCTTCTCTAGTTCTTTTAATTGTGATGTTAGGGTGTCAATTTTAGATCTTTCCTGCTTTCTCATGTGGGCATTTAGCACTATAAATTTCCCTCTAAACACTGCGTTAGTTGTGTCCCAGACACTGTGGTACATTGTGTCTTTGTACTCATTGGTTTCAAAGAACTTGTTTACTTCTGCCTTTATTTCGTTATTCACTCAGTAGTCATTCAGGCACTGTTTGTTCAATATCCATGTAGTTGCGTGGTTTTGAGTGATTTTTTTTTTTGTTATTATACTGTAAGTTCTACAGTACATGTGCACAATGCGCAGGTTTGTTACATATGTATACATGTGCCATGTTGGTGTGCTGCACCCATTAACTCGTCACTTATATTAGGTATATCTCCTAATGTTATCCCTCCCCCCTCCCCCCTCCCCACAATAGGACCTGGTATGTGATGATCCCCTTCCTGTGTCTAAGTGATCTCATTATTCATTTCCCACCTATGAGTGAGAACATGTGGTATTTGGTTTTCTGTTCTTGCGATAGTTTGCTGATAATGATAGTTTCCAGCTGCATCCATGTTCCTACAAAGGACACGAACTCATCCTTCTTTATGGCTGCATGGTATTCCATGGTTTTTTTGTCTCTATCTCCTTCAGTTCTGCTCTAATCTTAGTTATTTCTTGCCTTCTACTAGCTTTTGAAAGTGTTTGCTCTTGCTTCTGTAGTTATTTTAATTGTGATGTTAAGAGTGTCAATTTTAGATCTTTCCTGCTTTCTCTTGTGGGCATTTAGTGCTATAAATTTCCCTCTACACACTGCTTTATGTGTTCCAGAGATTTAATGTGTCCCAGAGATTCTGGTATGTTGTATCTTTGTTCTCATTGGTTTCAAAGAACATCTTTATTTCTGCCTTCATTTCGTTATGTACCCAGTAGTCATTCAGGAGCAGATTGTTCAGTTTCCATGTAGTTGAGTGGTTTTGATTGAGTTTCTTCATCCTGAGTTCTAGTTTGATTGCACTGTGGTCTGAGAGACGATTTGTTACAATTTCTCTTTTACATTTGCTGAGGAGTGCTTTACTTCCAACTATGTGGTCAATTTTGGAATAAGTGCAATGTGGTGCTGAGAAGAATGTATATTCTGTTGATTTGGGGTGGAGAGTTCTGTAGATGTCTGTTAGGTCTGCTTGGTGCAGAGCTGAGTTCAGTTCCTGGATATCCTTGTTAACTTTCTGTCTCGTTGATATGTCTAATGTTGACAGTGGGGTGTTAAAGTCTCCCATTATTATTGTATGGGAGTCTAAGTCTCTTTGTAAGTCTCTAAGGACTTGCTTTATGAATCTGGGTGCTCCTGTATTGGGTGCATATATATTTAGGATAGTTAGCTCTTCCTGATGAATTGATCCCTTTACCATTATGTAATGACCTTCTTTGTCTCTTTTGATCTTTGATGCTTTAAAGTCTGTTTTATCAGAGACTAGTATTGCAATCCTTGCTTTTTTTTGTTTTCCATTTGCTTGGTAGATCTTCCTCCATCCCTTTATTTTGAGCCTATGTGTGTCTCTGCACGTGACATGGGTCTCCTGAATACAGCAGACTGATGGGTCTTGACTGTTTATCCAATTTACCAGTCTGTGTCTTTTAATTGGACCATTTAGTCCATTTACGTTTAAGGTTAATATTGTTATGTGTGAACTTGATCCTGTCATTATGATATTAGCTGGTTATTTTGCTCGCTAGTTGATGCAGTTTCTTCCTAGCATCGATGGACTTAACATTTTGACATGTTTTTGCAATGGCGGGTACCTGTTGTTGTTTTCCATTTTTAGTGCTTCCTTCAGGATCTCTTGTAGGACAGGCCTGGTGGTGACAAAATCTCTAAGCATTTGCTTGTCTGTAAAGGATTTTATTTCTCCTTCACTTATGAAACTTAGTTTGGCTGGATATGAAATTCTGGGTTGAAAATTCTTTAAGGATGTTGAATATTGGCCCCCACTCTCTTCTGGCTTGTAGAGTTTCTGCCGAGAGATCTGCTGTTAATCTGATGGGCTTCCCTTTGTGTGTAACCTGACCTTTCTCTCTGGCTGCCCTTAACATTTTTTCCTTCATTTCAACTTTGGTGTACCTGACAATTATGTGTCTTGGAGTTGCTCTTCTCGAGGAGTATCTTTGTGGCATTCTCTGTGTTTCCTGAAGTTGAATGTTGGCCTGCCTTGCTAGGTTGGGGAAGTTCTCCTGGATGATGTCCTGCAGAGTGTATTCCAACTTCGTTCCCTTTTCCCCATCACTTTCAGGCACTCCAATCAGATGTAGATTTGGTCTTTTCACATAATCCCATATTTCTTGGAGGCTTTGTTCATTTCTTTTTACTCTTTTTTCTCTACACTTCTCTTCTCGCTGCATTTCATTCATTTGATCTTCAATCGCTGATACTCTTTCTTCCGGTTGATCGAGTCGGTTACTGAAGCTTCTGCATTTGTCACGTAGTTCTTGTGTTATGGTTTTCATCTCTATCAGTTCTTTTAAGGTCTTCTCTGCATTGATTATTCTAGTTATCCATTCATCCATTCTTTTTTCAAGGTTTTTAGTTTCTTTGCGCTGGTTACGTAGTTCCTCCTTTAGCTCTGAGAAGTCTGATCGACTGAAGGCTTCTTTCAACTCGTCAAAGTCATTCCCTGTCCAGCTTTGTTCCGTTGCTGGTGATGAGCTGCGTTCCTTTGGATGGGGAGATGTGCTCTGATTTTTTGAATTTCCAGCTTTTCTGCACTGCTTTTTCCCCATGTTTGTGGCTTTATCTGCCTTTAGTCTTTGATGCTAGTGACGTACTGATGGGGTTTTGGTGTGGGTGTCCTTTCTGTTTGTTAGTTTTCCTTCTGACAGTCAGGACCCTCAGCTGTAGGTCTGTTGGAGTTTGCTTGAGGTCCACTCCAGACCCTCTTTGCCTGTATCAGCAGCGGAGGCTGCAGAAGATAGACTATTGCTGCATAGCGAGTGTTGCTGTCTGATTCTTGCTCCGGAAACTTCGTCTCAGGTGTGTACCCCGCCGTGTGAGGTGTGAGGTGTCAGTCTGCACCTAGTGAGGGATTTCTCCCAGTTAGGCTACTCAGGGGTCAGGGAGCCACTTGAATAGGCAGTCTGTCTGTTCTCAGATCTCATCCTCCATGCTGGGAGATCCAGTGGTCTCTTCAAAGCTATTAGATGGGCATTTACCTCTGCCGAGGTTTCTGCTGCTTTTTGTTTAGCTATGACTTGTTCCCAGAGGAGGAGTCTACAGAGGCAGGCTGGCCTCCTTGAGCTGCAGTGGGCTATACCCAATTCAAGCTTCCCAGTGGCTTTGTTTACCCAGTTGAGTCTCAGCAATGCTGGGCGCCCCTCCCCCAGCCTCACTGCCGCCTTGCAGTTAGATCTCAGACTGCTGTGCTAGCAATGAGGGAGGCTCTGTGGGCGTGGTACCCTCCGGGCCAGGTGTGGGATATAATCTCCTGGTGTGCCATTTGCTAAGACCCTTGGTAAAGCATAGTATTAGGGTAGGAGTTACCCGATTTTCCAGATGTTGTGTGTCTCAGTTTCCCTTGCTAGGAAAAGGGATTCCCTTCCCCCTTGCGCTTCCCAGGTGAGGCAATGCCTCGCCCTGCTTCAGCTCTTGCTGGTCGGGCTGCACCAGCTGACCAGCACCGATTGTCCGGCACTCCCCAGTGAGATGAACCCGGTACCTCAGTTGAAAATGCAGAAATCACCTGTCTTGTGTGTCACTCACGCTGGGAGCTGGAGACTGGAGCTGTTCCTATTCGGCAATCTTGGGCAATAATGCCCCCTCTGCCTAGAATATGTGTTGCCCCTTTCCTTGCCTGGCAACCTTCTAGTTATCTTTCAAAACTGCCCTTAAATATTATCACCTCTGTAAGGGCATTGCTGTCCTGTAGGCAGAATTAGTCACTTCCTCCTCCCAATCTGCCTGTATGAAAGCCCATATAGTACTCCTGCACTCCACTGCGAGGTCCCCTAAATAAGTGCCATCTGTTTAGCCCTAGCTTCAAAAGTACTTAGGTGCTCCAACTGTTTAGAGAATGAATGAGTTAATGAATAATACAGAAACCCCAAAATGGTCAAAAGTCCAGATTTTTGACAGGAATGATGGGCTAACATCTTCTCCTTACCTAACCATTTGCCAGTTGTGGTTTCTGTTTTGTATTATTTTAATACAAAATTAAACATTTGAAGTTTTATTTTCAATGCTTGTCTGAAGTCCCATTAGAAGACCATTTAATTAAAGGGAGGGCCTGAAGGAAGGGGCCTAGGCAGTTTGCATTTGGGCAAATGCAAATTAATCCCTGATCTCCATGCTAGAAATGCAAATTAATCCCTGATTAGAAATGCAAATTAATCCCTGGTCTCCATGCTAGAAGGTTCTCTTTAGTACTAATCATATTTTCTGTCTCTCGGAGGAGTCTCAATGATCTGTACACAATTCATTCTATCGTTTTCCCTTCAACCAGTTCTTAGAAAATGATTTACAAGAATGTTATTTTTTAATTTATTGAGGGAAAAAGAAAACATATTCTACCTCCCCAGTGGCATATACTATATATAGATTTTAAGGTAGATACTTCTAGAGTCAGAAAATGGATTAATACTTCCTAGCAACATACTGCAATGAACTAGTAGCACTGACATTTTTGTTTTAACTACTTTGTTATTAACTGTGGAAGTCATAATTTGATATAGATTTTTATTCCATGTTTTTGATACTCTTGAAAATGGTGTTTTTAATTTCAGTTACCAATAGATTTTGTACCTGTTTTTCTGTTTTTTGTTTTTTGTTTTTTTTTTCTACTGTTTGTTACTTTCTTCCTTCTTATTTGCTCATTATTTTCTAATTTCTTAAAGTGGAAGCATAGGAATTTTATTCGAAATATCTTTTCGAATGTATACACTAAATGCCTTAAATTCTTCTCTAAACACTGCTTTGTGTCTTAGCTCAGTCTGCCATAACAAAATACTGTAGACTGGGTAGATAACAGATATTTATTTTTCACAGTTCTGGAGACTGGGAAGTTCAAGATCCAGGTGCCCCCAGATTTGGTGCCTAGTTCAGGCCCCCTTCTAGCTTGCAGAGGGCTTGCTGTCTGCATCCTCATGTGACTGAAAGAGATGGAGTGGAGTAGGGAGGGACAGGCTCTGTCTTCTTCTTCTTATATGGACACTAATTCCATCAGAGTGGCCCATCCTCATGAACTCATCTAAATCTAATTACCTCCAAAAGGCCTCGCCTCCAATGCTAAAACATTGGGTGTTAGAACTTCAACATATGAATTTTGGGTGGCACAAGCGTTCAGTTCATAACAGCTTCCAAAAGTTTGATATCTTATGTTTATGTTTTCAGTGAGTAAATATTTATGTCAAAATATTTTCTACTTTTGTGATTTTTGAACTATGGAATATTTAGAAGTGTGCAGTATAATTTCCAAATATTTTGGGTTTCTAATATTAATCTGTTGATTGTTAATCTGTTAATTGATAGAAATCAATTGCTAATTGAGTTCTATTTTAATCCCATTGTAGTCTGGAATATAATTCCTATTATTTTAAACCTTTAAATTTATAATGATTTGTTTGTTGATCCAAAGTATAGTTTATCTCAATAAATATTTCATTTATACTTGGCAAGAATATGTATTCTGTTTGGAGATAGAGTATCCTATCAATATCAGTGAGGTCAAGTTGGTTGATAGTGTTGATTATGTTGGCCTATATCTTTACTGATTTTATGTCTTATTTTATCAATTACTGAGAGAGGAATATTGAAATCTCATCTATAGTTGTGGATGTGTCTATTTCTCCTTTCAGTTAATTTTTTTTTCTGTATTTTAAATCTCTCTTATTGGGTACATACACATTTAGCATTATATCTTTTTGCTGAATTGACCCTTAAATCATTATGTTACATACCTTGACTCCTGGTAACATTTCTTATTCTTTTTTTTTTTTTTTTTTAATTTATTATTATTATACTTTAAGTTGTAGGGTACATGTGCATAATGTGCAGGTTTGTTACATATGTATACTTGTGCCATGTTGGTGTGCTGCACCCATCAACTCGTCATTTACATCAGGTATAACTCCCAATGCAATCCCTCCCCACTCCCCCCTCCCCATGATAGGCCCCGGTGTGTGATGTTCCCCTTCCCGAGTCCAAGTGATCTCATTGTTCAGTTCCCACCTATGAGTGAGAACATGTGGTGTTTGGTTTTCTGTTCTTGTGATAGTTTGCTAAGAATGATGGTTTCCAGCTGCATCCATGTCCCTACAAAGGACACAGTGAACAGGCAACCTACAGAATGGGAGAAAATTTTTGCAATCTACTCATCTGACAAAGGGCTAATATCCAGAACCTACAAAGAACTCAAACAAATTTACAAGAAAAAAACAAACAACCCCATCAAAAAGTGGGCAAAGGATATGAACATTTCTTATTCTTTAGAGCGTCTACTTTGTCTGATATATAGCTTCTCTAGGTTTCTTTTGATTTGTATTTGCCCGGTAAATCTTCTTCTGTTCTTTTACTTTTAAACTAATCTTCAGTAAGTTTTTTAGAGATGTTTATGGTTGACTCTTGCTTTTTAAAATCTCATGTAACAACCTTTGCTTTTTAATTGAAGCATGTAGATCTGTGTTGTCCCATATATGTAACTACAGTTGGCCCAACATATTTTCAGATTCTGCGTCTGCAGATTCAACCAACCACAGATTGAAAATATTCAGAAAAAAATATAACACAACAATTAAAAAACCCCACAAATTAAAAAATACAGTGTAACAACTATTTATATAACATTTACATTGTATTAGGATTATAAATAATCTGGAGATGTTTTAAAGTGTATAGAATAATGTACATAGGTTACATGCAAATACTACACCATTTTATATATGGGACTTGTGCATCCTCAGATTTTGTTATCCACAGGAAGTCCTGTAACCAGTCCCCACAGACAGTAAGGGACAACTGTATTTAAATGTAACTTAGTTAAAATTAAAATTTAGTTTCTTAATCACAGTAGCCATTTTTAGTGATCTCAATATATGTGGCAGGTGGCTACAACATTGGACAGTATGGCTCTAGAACATAGGAGGGTTTACTGCCCCTTGTCTTGATGGCAGCTGAATGTTGCTTTGTGTCTGTAGGGGGTCTTGGGTCAGAGCAAACGCTTTCTTTGTCTCTGTGAAGGGATAGGGTATAGGAGGGCTTCCTGACCCTCTGTCAGTGGCAGATAGTTTTTGCCATATATCGAAATGTAGTATCTGGTCTGTGGCCCTGAGCCAAAGCAGTGCCTGCCACTAGCAGATAGTTTGAAGGACTGCCTAGACAGAGCCAATTTATCAAGACAGAGGAATTACAATGGAGAAAGAATAATTCATGCAGAGCCAGCTGTGTGGGAGACCGGAGTTTTTTTATTACTCAAATCAGTCTCTTTGAGCATTCGGGGATCGGAGTTTTTAAACATAATAAGATAAATGTAAATGTGGAGTGCTGTTTGGTCAGGTTGGAGATAGAATCACAGAGGATCAAAGTGAGGTTTTTCTTGCTGTCTTATGTTCCTAGGTGGGATCGCAGAACTGGCTGAGCCACATTACCAGTCTGGGTAGTGTTGGCTGATCCATCAAGTGCAGGCTCTGTAAAATATCTCAAGCACTGATCTTAGGTTTTGCAATAGTGATGTTACTCATAGTAATTAATAGTGATTTTATCCCTAGGAGCAATTTGGGAAGGTTCAGACTTTTGCAGCCAGAGGTTACATGACCCTTAAGCTGTAATTTCTAATCTTGTAACTAATTTGTTAGTCCTGCAAAGGCAGAATGGTCCCCAGGCAAGAAGGGGCTCTTTTCTGAAAAAGGATATTATCTATTTTGTTTCAGAGTCAAACCATAAACTGAATTCCTTCCCAAGGTTAGTTCAGCCTACGCCCAGGAATGAGCAAGGAGAACTTAAAGGTTAGAAACAAGAAGTCAGTTAGGTCTGATCTCTCTCACTGCCATAATTTCCTCAGTTATAATTTTTGCAAAGACGGTTTCATTAGAAACAAATTGCACTTATGAATAGCCTTTCAGAACATGACATGTTGGTAAACAGCAAAGCTTCAGTGTTTTTCCTTTAAAACTCAGGTGAGCAGGAGAGTTTAAGAGAAGATTCTGAGCTTGTGGAGGTAGCACAGTTTTACAGATAAGAAAATGTTTTCCAGGATAGAGGTAAATACTAAATACTTCAAAGAGATTTTTTTTTTTAATTTTAGATTTCAACTTTAGATCCCTAAGACTGATTTGTGTTCATTCCCAAAACACATTTGTCCACCCAAAGGAGGAAATGATCTGACCTGCCTCAATTAAAATGGTTTCAGTGCATCCCTGTGCTTGTATTTAATGATTTACTAATAAATGAGTTACAACATCTTTTTTGTTTCAGATTAAGACAGTTTCTTTTGTCATGTTATGTTAAGGCAGTCTCTTTCCTCCATCAGCCTGTTGTTGCAATGTGGAAATGAGGGGTGTTAGGTCTTTTTGTTTATTAGGAAAAGCTGGAAATCCCGAATTTTTTGAATGCCTGTAAATTGTTGTAAATTCCTGTTCATTTCTTCCACTGTATCTCTTACTCAAATTAAAAACAAATGATCCCAAGTATAGTTGGGAATGTTAAAAAAGATAAATGAAAATACAATTTTATTTCTTGTTTTTCTCTGACAGTTACTACTTGGTTAATGATTGTTTTTATGGTTTTTGTTGAAAGGGCTACATCAGTAGGTACAAATCTAGGTTTTTAACAAGGAAAAAGTGTTATTAAAATACGGAGAATATGAATTACAGTGTAATCTTCCTGAAGGCAGAGATTGTGTTTTATATCTGTTACCCACAAGTACAGCAGAATGCCAGGGACCCAGAAGGCAACCAGTAAACATTTGCTTAAAATTGATTTTTTTAAGTGAGTAAATTGGAACTCTTGCTTTTTTGAAACAATACAGTCCTCATAATAAACAAAATATTTATACTCATTTTTTGTTATTATGAGGGCATTTTCTTTAACAAAGTGAGTTTAAAAAGGGAAAATCGTTTTAGTTATTATTGTAATAGAGCTACTAAGTTAAAGTTGCATTATACTGACCGCGGTTTTGACTTTTGAGCCAAAAATGCAAATTTAAACCAGTTAACTCCAGAACATAGTACTTGGAGAAAAGGCAAAGGATTATTTGATTTCTGTAATATGTATTTTACCAAGATTTTAAACTGTGCTTTATTTTCTGTTTTCTACGCTACAATCCCAGTAATATGATTTCCTTGCTTCCTTGCTCTGGCTCTTAAGTCCGACCTGAAAAGAAGCCCACAGTTTTGCAGGGTAGTGCCATTCCAGATTTATGATTTTTGTTTTCTTCTGGGCCTTCCTGGCCTTGGCAGTCTCTTTTTTTCTATGTCCAGTTAACTCTTGTCATTCATCTCATTGGGTGTTTTCAAACTTCTCAACTCTTCTCTGGTTTATGTTACAACCCCGATTTCCTACTCAATTATCTCCTCTCATTTACTTGGAAAAATAGGGACAATAGGCCGGACTTCTGGTAGACTTTGTGTCCTTGTATATATCTCTGTGCATATACTGTCATGGTCTCTCGGCCTCCTTCCCTGCAGTCTCCAAGGAAGAAGTCTTTCTCTTGTAGTTCCCCACTAATCCTTCCACCTGTGTGCCTGATTATGTCCTTCCTGCTTCCTTTGAGACCTAATTCTATCGGTTACTCCGTTTCCTGTATTTTTGTCCTTTTCATCCCTATTGGCTCCTAGAAAATATGCTCAAGTTTCTGCTTTTTATTTATTTTATTTAACAGAAGCCTTCTCCAGCCCTTCCTTTTTTTATTGCCAGGTTTCTACCCAGAGTAGACTATATTTGCAACATCCACTTCACAAATTAGCTGGAACTGCCCGTGCCAAAGTCACCGACTGCAACTTAAATTGCTGTCTTACCTACTCCTCCATTAATGACACAGCTCAAGCCCTTACCTAGAACGCTGCAGATGTTTCTTGACTCATCCTCCCTGCCTTCAGTCTTCCTTTTTCCAATTCATCTTTCCCACCACTGCAGGGTGATCTTTTAAAATACTCTTATGACAGTATTACTCCTCTGTCCTTAAATCCCTTCAGAAAATCAACACTACCCACAAGGTAAAACTTTAAACACTATAGAAGGGCATATGAGGCCACTAATGGTTTGACCTCTGGCTCTCCAGTTTTATCTGCTCCTGGTCTGTTATTGAGTCCTACCTGTAGATCCAAAAGTAAGGTGCTATTTCACACTTCTAAGACTTTTTTCTATTCGATGTGCTAGTGGAGTAGTACTTCCTTGTATCCCTAGAGATCTCCTGCTTAACTTTCAAAGACTGTGATCCAGCATCCTCACCAGGCTTTACCTGACTTCTCTTCCCATCTTCTATTCCTTTTGAACCTATCACCATTATACTACCATGATAAAGTTGACTTTTCTTGGTGTTTTTACTATACAGTTTATGGATATTGCCATTTTTTTGTACAATTTATTGTAGATATTTGTTTTTAATGTTTGCCTCCCTTTCTAGACAGATCTCATTGTGGGTAAGGAGTCATTTAACCGATCTTGACATCTGCCACACCTGGCATAGTGCCTTGCACATACCAAGGACTCATAAATGTTTGTAGAATGAATGAATTTTAGCAAATATTTATTGGTTCTTCTTCTATAAGATCAGCATTATACTTTTAAATTTAGATAATAGGTTTTGGATTGTATGTCTTTAATATCACTGAACTTAGTGCTGGCTGCTGTGTCATATAGTTTCAAGGAAATCTGAAGAATAGGGAAGATAAATTTGTAGCTAGTGACTTAATAAGGTAGGTCTGTGTGAATATTTAGGTCTTTTGTTCATATTGTCATCGTGTACCAGCTCATCCATGCATTCCTTTTCTAGTCAAATTGTACTAAAAAGAGAAAGGATTTCCTGAGATGTATGATCCTTTTTCTCCCTGGCTTCTAATCTCCCTTTCCTTCATTGCCATATAACTGCCAGAGGACTTCATCTACAATGAACATCTGATGATTTACTTTTTATACCTCTTCAGTTCTTCTTTCCATTCACCTATATTCTCATCACTTTGTCTCCTACTTTACCAAATTTAAAGTCTTGTTATTGATTATACTTCTTTTGAGAGTTTGTTGTCACTTACAGAACTGCTCTGCATCCCCTTTGCACCTGCAGCTGATAACACTCACTATTCCCTACTCCAAGCATGTGGTTCAACAGGATAAACATAACAGCACATTGGTAATGTTTATGTTAAATAAGCCAGTCTCATCCAAGCATCTGCTGCACAGGCGCAGAAACAGATAAGTTGTTTCAGCAATTGGCTGCCAGGGGAACAGAAGGGTTGCCACAACAAAATCAGCAAACAACCCCCAAAAGTTTCTAAGAAGTGTAAATTCATGCTGTTGGAAAACAAATCAGCAAAAAATTGTACATTTTGATGCTTCACCTTGGCTTTGTTTCTCACATTCCTATGTAGAGATAGGACTATTTTCTCTAGAAATTGGGTTATCTTTAGAAGAGTGCTTTCAGATTCACTCAGCTTTTGAAGGAAAGTGGATTTGAAATCTCCCTGGTCTCTGGAAAGTTGCTTTGTAGTATAGTTGGATTGTACTCCCTTTGGAAGCTTTGTCTTTTTGACTGACTTTGATAAGGTCGGCTCCAAGGAAACCCAGCATCCTCTTTTCCCTGGCGCCACTGGGCCCGCCACCCTCTCCCCTCCTTCCTCACCCTCCCTTCCTCACCACCTCTCTATCCCTCACTTGAACTGGCTGCCAGGGTTCACAGACAGCTGGGCAGAGAGTGGCTAAATCTGCCCAGCTGCCTGGGAAGCTTGGCAGCCAGGGTGAGGGAAGGAAGCATCGGCTCTCTTTGAAGGTCGGCTGCCAGTGAATCTCAGGCAGCTGGACTTCAAAGGGGGGCACCGCCGGGCTTTCCCTCCCGTCTAGGCAGGTCATTCCACGGTGCTGTGCTTCCGGTGTTGGCATGGTGACTTTCAAGTTCCTCTTCAATTAAAAGCCGAATTGGGATCTGCACTTGTGTTCACACTTGTGTTTCTTATGTGATATAGACGGCCTAAGACCCCCAACCCCTGTTACCCCAAACTTAGGAGTTAAAAGACAGAGAAGAAAAGGTGATATCATATAAAGGGCAACTAAGGAGATCTACAGCAGCGAGTGTGTTTTCCTTATTGCCAGTTGGTAACTGTGCCATTTGCCAAGTTTTAAATTACTTTAGGGACTCTTGGTGTGATCTTCTTGAATAAAGGCTAATCAGCCTGTGCTTATGGGCTCAGTTTAGCTATGGCCTGAGATTGAGTCTAGCAATGGATGATAATTTTATCTGTTTTCAGAAACTGGGGTAGTACTAATGGAACCCACTATTTTACATGTGACTCTTGCTTCACTTCCCTTCTTTTCACCTTCAAATTCTGTTGGTGGTTGGTAACAGGATTGGCCTAGCAAGGGAAGAACAAGGCTGCTGCACAAACAGAGTCTAGGCTCACTTTAGTTGCAGATGAGGGTCGGAGCAGAGGTAGCCTGAAGTCAGAGGAACCATGAGTACTATGTACCATGTATAGTGGTCGTTAAGTGTGCAGGCCCTGGGACAGACTGCTTGGGTTCGAATCTTGGCTCTGCCACTTACTGGTCACATGTCTTAGGGCAACTAACTTTACCTTTCTGCACCCCATACTCTCCCTGGAAAGTGGAGATAATAATAATACTTATCTCATAGGACAGTTGAGAAGATTCAAAAGGTTATTAGATTCCATGCACTTAGGACAATATCTAGCCCATAGTAAGTGCCCAATAAATGTTTGCTATTATTATTATGTACCAGCCACTATGATTGGGTCTAGAGGGAGGTAACAAGTGACTGGTAGGTGATTTTTATTGCCTCTGTATGGATGAAACACTACTAGCTTCTGCCTTAGATTGAATTTGTACTAGAATTTTTTGTGAAATCTAAAATAGTGCAAAAAGAATGCATTATATAATTTGAAGGAGAAAAAAAGTTATTTTATGCTGCCCAGCTCACTCCTTGCACTGTCCTCCCTGGGGATACAAGGAGGTGTCATTCATTGAGGGCTATTACTATAACAACCTGCCATACACATCCAAAAGAAGAGGTATGGCAGCGTATTATAAAGGAGTGTTTTGGTGAAGAATATAGGTTCTATAATTAGAATCAGTGTTTGAAATTTTGCTCTGACAATTTCTATTTGTATTTCTTTGGGTAAATTATTTCACTTAGCCTCAGTTTTCTTGTTTGTGAAATGAAATAATAATTACACATACCCCAGGAGGCTTTCTTTTAATGATGAAATTAGAAAATGTATGTTTTACTGCACTGAATAGCAACATGTTCAGTAACTATAGCTGTTGCTGTTGTTATTATCATTATTATTATTGCCACTACCCTTAGTGTTGCCATTTAAAATTGTTATTGAATCACAGGAGGCCTTTAACTTAGCTAACAGTGATTTGACAAATAGAGGTCCTTTTCCTAAGGTTTTAGTTTTTTCTGGATAAAGGTGAGCTAATTGTGGGCCAAATTCAGCCTGTCCTCTTTTTTATAAATCAAGTTTTATTGGATTGCATAGCCTTATCTATTTGTTTATGTGTTAGCTATGGCTGCTTTCATGCTACAACAGGAAAAGTAAACAGTTGCAACAGAGTCTGTATGGTCCTCAAAGCCTAAAATATGTATTATAAGCCCCTTTCTAGAAAAAGTTTGCTAGCCCTTGCTCTAGATATGTGTTTCTCCAGTTAAGGTCCAGAGAATGTAAGTTCAATCCATGCTAGTCTGTACGATCTGAAAAAAAATGGTTCTATAGTCAAATAAGCTTTAGAAATGTTAAGGAGGTTGATTTATTCTAGGACTACTACTTGAAAGACTGGCTTTTAATATACTGATGTTTATTGTGAATCTTCAAGACAAGCCCATGGTGTGCAAATAAACTCTAGTTTCCCAGGCTTACTTGGCTGTAGCCCCCTAATATGATGATGTTACAAAAAAACCCAAACAAAGCAAAACAATTCTCTGGGAACCCTTGCTTTTGGGCTTTCTCTCTGGAAGGACTTTCTTTTTAAATCATTCCTCTTGGTGATTTAGGTGATATCCTCATTTGGAGACCTACTGAATAGCATATGAAATTGTGTTAGTTGTATTAATTTTTCCCAGTAAAAATTATATTTTTATTAACATCAGAACAGTAAAATATACCAGATATTTAAATCATCTAATCAGATAATATCTGCCTTTTTAAATGATTCTGTATGATGTCTCAGGATTATAAATTAGAGTCTCAAAGTCCAAGAAACACAGGATGTTTCATTTCATGCCTTCTCGAAATTCCAAAAGCATGGGTCTTCTGTAGGGCTTAAAATGGTTTTTTTTGCATTCAGATTTCTGAAGCATAAATTTAGAGTGCCTAAGTGATATACCAACTGGTTTCAGTTAGGGTTTATAAGAGGAAAGATTAATGTGAAGGTAACTTGTGCATTAGCCATAAGGGGTTTGTTTTATAGACTAAAGTAAACACCTTCAATTTCAAGTTGCAAGCACACAGGGAGCCAGAAGATTCCAGAGCAGTGGCATCATATTCTGCCTGTGACTCACACATCTCAGTGGCTGAGCTTTCTCCCACAGCTGCAGCTTCCAGCTGGTCATCAGTTAGAGTCCTAGGTAGTCACACACTGTGGTCATCTGGTTTGAGATGACCAAACAGGCATATAATTACAACATAGACCAGTTATGAATGAAGGCTGGGTTATCTCTTTGCCAAACACAGATAAAAAGTAAATGCTAAGTCATAGCTGTTTTCTGAAATCCCAGTGGTTGCAATAGTGAACTTGGACTGAAAGTAGAGAACCCTCCTGGAAGATTCCACCCTGGTCATAAATGCATACTCTCTTTCTTTCATTTGTGAGCTTCCCCATTAATGGCATAGAGCATTCTTAGCCATTTTGGTGTCTTCCAAAATGCCTGGTTTATAGTTGGTGCAATAAATGTTTTATGAAAGAATATGAGGTCATACATATTTTCCCCCTTTCCCAACTTGCAAATTATTTCAAGAAAATTCTGTGTTTTCTCTGTATTTATATATCTCAGTGTTGTGTGTATAATAGGTTCTCAGTAAATGTGGTTGACATTGTAAATGTAGACTCCAAAAACTTCATTATTTCACTTTTACATTATGGGGGTGCTGAATGGACTTTTCAGAAACCTTTGTCAGATCCCACTGTCTTGTTTTAAAATTATTTCTTTAAAAGAAAGGAAGGAAGGAGGGAGGGAAGGGGGAAAACATTTTGACCTGGAACATAATTATTTTTTTCTTTTTAAAAACATTTTGTTTTCTTACAGAGTCAAGGGGTCTTGCTCTGTAGCCCAGGCCAGAGTGCAGTGGTGCAGTAATGGCTCACTGCAGCCTCGAACTCCTGGACTGAAGCTATCCTCCTGGGCAATGAGTGAGGCAGTCACAGATTCTCCTCTTACCACCTGTATTGTCAGACCACTGCTGGTACCACTTGTGTTAGTCTGGTTCCTCTGAGAAGCAGACACTAAGACAGGATTAAATGTATAAGAGATTTATTGGGGAGCACCTTGAAGGGAAATTGGGGAGGGAGCCAGAGAAGGCTGGAGAGAGTCAGACCATGATGTAGACCATGCGTTTGTGAAGGAGAGAGGAAAGAATGGAATATTGAATGTCCATCAGCTGATGAATGGATAAATAAAATGTGGTACATCCATACAGTTAAATATTATTTGGTAATAAAAAGAAATGAAGCGCTGATACGTACTGCAACATGGACGAACCTCAAAAACATTATGCTAAATGAAAGAAGCCAGTCACAAAAGATAGCATATTTTATGATTTCATTTATATGAAGTGTTCAGTTTAGGCAGATCTACACAGAAACTAAATTAGTGGTTGCTTAGGACTGAACTATTAAGGAAAAAAGAGGAGGGATTGCTCATGTGTATGGGGTTTCCTTTTGGGGTAATGCAAAGGTTCTAAAATTGATTGTGGTGGTGGCTACGCAACTCCTAGAATATACTGAAAACATTGAGCTACATAGTTTAAGTGGGCAAAGTGCATGGTATGTGAATTATGTCTCAATAAAAATGTTATATTGAAAGAAAAGAAAAAAGGAGGGAGGATGTGCTGAAAGGGTCTTCGACTGCAGTATGATGCTAAGTTTTGGCCAAGCTAACTGGAATTCCATTTATCTCCCACACTCAGGCCTTGCGAAGTCTACTTAGTGACAGAGGCAGTGAGAGTGTCAGTCATTTATGCTTTTCACAATGGGAGGTGTGAGAGGCTACATTTCCCAGAAGCCAAAGCAAGTCACATGTCCATACCAAGATACAAAGTATAGAGAAACAGACGCCACATCTTGATTAAAAAGAACAGCAAAATTATATTGTAAAGGGGTGTGCCATATTTTCTTTAACTTATTAAATTTTCCCAGCAGCTTATGAAGTGGGTACTATTACTATTATCATTTAATAATTGAAGAACAGGCATGGGAAGATTAGCCCAAGATCATATAGATGTGACCTTGGAATCACAAGTAATTGTGCTTACTTGTAAGTGGAAGAGCCAAGATTTGATCCCAGCAGTCTGGCTCTACAGTCTGCGCTCTTCATCTTTATACCATACTTTCATATAGTATATTAATTTGAATGTCACGAAATCTATTAGAGATATTTTATTATCCATTTTCCCTCACTGAAATGAAACCTTCATGGAATGGAGTCTATTTCGTTCACTGCTGTATCACCAGTGCCTGGGACAGGCTTGTAAATATTAGTTGAATTTATATGGATTTGCAAAGCACCTTTATATGACAGTTCCATACTTGTATCTGCCTTATCCTTCCCACAGGTCTCTAAAATCAGAGAAACAGGAGAAAGTTATATTCAGTCTAGACCTAGATTTATTTTATTTTTTAAATCTTGGCATATTGGACTATTTTAAATCCTGGTAGAGTTACTAACCCTAATGCGTGATTGAAAACAGAATTATTAGAATTGTTTGGTTACCACTAAGCTTGAAAATAGATTCCCAATGAGAAAAAAAAACCAATTCTATTGAGAGGTCATAGGGATAGGTATGAGAGGACAGTCAAATGTTGGTACATCCAGTTTGTTAGGTAGCCTAGCATTTGGCTCATCTTACTATTGGAATTTGTGTTTTGCAGCATAGTTGCATTGTAGGACTTTCTGAGAAGAGGTACGCGTGATAGACTTAATAAGCCTGTAGTATTGACATAAGGCAGGGAAATAGCAGATTAACTGTAACTCAGTCTTTTTGTGAGTGGGGGAGAAGGGCAGCAGTGGGAGGTTGCTAGGCATATTATTTTGAAGATTAATAAACTGAGAACTGGAAAAGTCAGGGAGCTTGGCCAGGATCAAACTTAAATGTAGTAAGCTAAAATTTTAGGTCAAGTAGTCCTAGCCCTAGGACTAGTAATCTTTCTATTAATATTTTCTCTATTTTCAGACAGTAATTCATTTAAATTCTTACATTTGAAATAGTTTTTCCACTGTTTCTATTTCTTAGGAGAGGCATTTTGAACATTTTGAAGACTGTCTTTCTCCTGCATTGATAGATACACTAGAGTAATAGGCAGACGTTGGTATCTAGGCAGCTACTGGATATAAACTGACTGACTTTTGGTACCACTGTAAAATGTTAAGATTATTGACAATTTCCAGAGGTGGCTTATTTAGGACTTTGTGGAACAGGCGTGGTGACTCACACCTGTAATTGCAATACTTTGCTGTTTTTTTTTTTTTTTTTTTTTTTTTTTTTTTTTTTTTTTTTTTTTATGGGGGGCAGGGGAGGGGGTTTCCTGTGGGGAAAAGATAGATCAGACTGTTACTGTGTCTATGTAGAAAAGGGAGACATAAGAAATTACATTTTGATCTGTATTTTGAACAATTGTTTTGCCCTGAGATGCTGTTAATCTGTAATTTTAGCCCCAACCCTGTGCTCACAGAAACATGTGCTATATGGAATCAAGGTTTAAGGGATCTAGGACTGTGCAGGATGTGCTTTGTTAACAATATGTTTACAGGCAGTATGCTTGGTAAAAGTCATCGCCATTCTCCATTCTCCATTAACCAGGGGCACAGTGCACTGCGGAAAGCCTCAGGGACCTGTGCCCAAGAAAGCCTGGGTATTGTCCAAGGTTCCCCCACACTGAGACAGCCTGAGATATAGCCTCATGGGAAGGGAAAGACCTGACCGTCCCCCAGCCTGACACCCGTAAAGCGTCTGTGCTGAGGCGGATTAGTAAAAGAGGAAGGCCTCTTGCAGTTGAGATAAGAGGAAGGCCTCTGTCTCCTGCATGTCCCTGGGAACGAATGTCTCGGTGTAAAACCTGATCGTACGTTGTTCTATTCTGACATAGGAGAAAACTGCCCTGTGGCTGGAGGAGAGATATGCTGGTGGCAATGCTGCTCTGTTACTCTTTGCTACTCTGAGATATTTGGGTGGAGAGAAGCATAAATCTGGCCTACGTGCACATCCAGGCATAGTACCTTCCCTTGAACTTATTTGTGACACAGATTCCTTTGCTCACATGTTTTCCTGCTGACCTTCTCCACACTATTACCCTGTTGTCCTGCTGCATTCCCCTTGCCGACATAGTGAAAATAGTAATCAATAAATACTGAGGAAACAGAGACTGGTGCCGGTGCAGGTCCTCCATATGCTGAGCGCCGGTCTCCTGGGCCCACTGTTCTTTCTCTATACTTTGTCTCTGTGTCTTATTTCTTTTCTCAGTCTCTCGTCCCACCTGACGAGAAATACCCACAGGTGTGAAGGGGCAGGCCATTCCTTCATCTTCTGACTTTTATTTTAGGTTCAGGGCTACGTGTGCAGGTTTGTTATATAGATAAACTTCTTATCATGGGGGGTTTGTTGTACAGATTATTTTTTCACCCAGGTATTAAGCCTAGTACCCATTAGTTATTTTTCCTGATCCTTTCCCTCCCCCCACCCTCCACCCTCCTGTAGGCCCCAGTGTGTGTTGTTCCTGTCTGTGTGTTCATGTGTTCTCATCATTTAGCTCCCACTTACAAGTGAGAACATGCTGTATTTGGTTTTCTGTTCCTGTGTTAGTTTGCTAAGCATAACGGCCTCCATCTCCATCCATGTTCCTACAAAGGACATGATCTCATTCTTTTTTAAGCTTGTGTAGTATTCCATAGTGTGTATATACCACATTTTCTTTATCCAGTCTACCATTGATGAGCTTTTAGGCTTATTCCATGTTTTTGCTATTGGGAACAGTGCTGCAGTGAACATACATATGCATGTGTTTTTATAATAGAACCATGTCTATTCCTTTGGGTGTATACCCAGTAACGGGATTGCTGGGTCAAACGGTGGTTCTGTTTTTAGCCATTTGAAGAATTGGCTACTGCTTTCCACAGTGGTTGAACTAATTTACACTCCCACCAATGGTGTATAAGCATTCCTTTTTCTCTGCACCTGTTATTTTTTGACTTTTCTTCCCCCCCCTCCTTTTTTTCTTTCCAACTTTTATTTGAAGTTCAGGGGTACATGTGCAGGATGTGCAGGTTTGTTACATAGGTAAATATGTGCCATGGTTATTGGCTGCACAGATCATCCCATCACACAGATACTAAGTCCAGTGTTCATTAGCTATTCATCCTGATTCTCTTCCTTCACCCATGCCCCCCTACAACAGGCCCCAGTGTGTGTTTTTCCCCCTCTCCCTATGTGTCCATGTGTTCTCATCATTTAGCTCCCACTTACGAGAATATGCAGTATTTGGTTTTCTGTTCCTGCATTAGTTTGCTAAGGATAATGGCCTCCACCTCCATCCATGTCCCTGTAAAAGGACATTATTTTCTTCATTTTTATGGCTGCATAGTATTCCATGGTGTATATATACCACATTTTCTTTATCCAGTCTATCATTGATGGGCATTTAGGTTGATTCCATGTCTTTGCTATTGTGAATAGTGCTGGAATGAGCATATGCATGCGTGTGTCTTTATAATAGAATGATTAATATTCCTTTGGATATGTACCCAGTAATGGGATTGATGGGTCAAATGGTATTTCTTCCTGTAAGTCTTTGAGGAATTGCCACACTGCCTTCCACAATGGTTGAACTAATTTCCATTTTTACCAACAATGTAAAAGCATTTCTTTTTCTCCACAACCTTGCCAGTGTCGGCTGTTTTTTGACTTTTTCATTATAGCCACTCCGACTGGCGAGACATGGTATCTCATTGTGGTTTTGATTTGCATTTCTCTAATGATCAGTGATGTTGAGCTTTTTTTTTTTTTTTTTTTTTTCCCCCATGTGTTTGTTGGCTGCACGTATGTCTTCTTTTGAGAAGTTTCTGTTCATGTCCTTGGCATTCTTTTGAATGGCATTGTTTTTTTCTTGAAAATTTGTTTAAGTTCCTTATAGATGCTAGATATTAGACTTTTGTCAGATGCATAGATTGCAAAATTTTTCTCCCATTCTGCAGGTTGTCTGTTTACTCTGATGATAGTTTCTGTTGCTGTGCAGGAGCTCTTTAGTTTAATTAGATCCCGTTTGTCAATTTTTGCTTTTGTCGTGATTGCTTTTGGCACGTTTGTCATGAAATCTCTGCCTGTGTCTATATCCTGAATCGTGTTGCCTAGGTTTTCTTCTAGGATTTTTATAGTTTTGGGTTTTACATTTAAGTCTTCAGTCCATCTCGTGTTGATTTTTGTATATGGTGTAAGGAACAGGTCCAGTTCAGTTTTCTGCATATGGCTAGCCAGTTCTCGTAGCACTATTTATTAAATAGGAAATTATTTACCCATTGCTTGTTTTTGTCAAGTTTGTCAAAGATCAGATGGTTGTAGGAGTGTGGCCTTGTTTCTGGGTTCTCTGTTCTGTTACAATGGTCTATGTGTCTGTTCTTGTACCAGTACCATGCTATTTTGGTTACTGTCACCCTGTAGTATAGTGTGAGTTGGGTAGCGTACATGTGCAGCGTACATGATGCGTACATGATGCATCCAACTTTGTTCTTTTTGCTTAGGATTGCCTTGGCTATTTGTGCTCTTTTTTGGTCCCATATGAATAGTTTAAAATGGTTTTAAATAATGTTGAAATAGTTTTAAAATAGTTTTTTCTACTTCTGAGAAGAATATCATTAGTAGTTTGATAGGAATAGCATTGAATCTATAAATTGCTTTGGGCAGTATGGCCATGATAACTGTATGGCCAGTAGTATGGCCATACTATGTACAAAGTATGGCCAAGAGTCATGATGCTGACTCTTCCTATCCATGAGCATGGAATGTTTTTCCATTTGTTTGTATCATCTCTGATTTCTTTGAGCAGTTTTTGTAGTTTTTGTTGTAGAGATCTTTCACCTCTCTGGTTAGCTGTATTCCTAGGTATTTGATTCTTTTTGTGGATATTGTGAATGGGATTGCATCTTGGCTTGGCTGTTTTTTGTGTGTAGGAATGCTAGTGATTTTTGTTTGTTGGTTTTGTATCCTGAGGCTTTGCTGAAGTTGTTTATTAGGTTAAGGAGGTTTTGGGCTGAGACTGTGAGGTTTTCTAGATACATAGAATCATGTTGTCTGCAAACAGGGATAAAACTGACTTTTTCTCTTCCTATTTGGATGCCATTTATTTCTTTCTTTTGGCTGATTCCCCTGGCCAGGACTTCCAATACTATGTTGAACAGGAGTAATGTGAGATGGCATTCTTGTCTTGTTTCTGATTTTAAGCTCAATGCATCCAGCTTTTGCCCATTCATTATAATGTTGGCTATGGGTTTGTCATAGATGGCTCTGATTATTTTGAGGTATGTTTCTTTAATACCTAGTTTATTGAGAGTTTTTAACATGAAAGGATGTTGAATTTTATCAAAAGCCTTTTTTGCATCTATTGAGATAATCATGTGGTTTTGTGTTTAGTTCTATTTATGTCATGAATGACATTTATTGATTTGCATATGGTAAATCAACCTGGCATCCAGGGGATGAAGCCTGCTTGATTGTGGTGGATAAGCTTTTTGATGTGATCCTGGTTTCGGTTTACCAATATTTTGTTGTGGATTTTTGCATCGATGTTCATCAAGGATATTGGCCTGAAGTTTTCTTTTTTTGTTGTATCTCTGCCATATTTTGGTATCAAGATGATACTGGCCTCATGCAATGAGTTAGGAAAGAGTCCCTCCTCCTCAATTTTTTTTGAGTATGTTTAGTAGGAATGGTACCAGCTGTTCTTGTACATCTGGAAAAATTAAGCTGTGAATCCTTCTGGTCCTGGGCTTGGTTTGTCTGGTTGGCTCTTTATTACCGATTTATTTCAGAGCTTGTTATTGGTCTGTTCAGGGATTCACTTTCTTCCTGGTTTAGTTTTGGTAGGTTGTATATGTCCAGGAATTTATCCATTTCTTCTATATTTTCTAGTTTTTGTGCATAGAAGTATTCATAATATTCTCTGATGGTTCTTTGTATTTCTGTGGAGTCAGTGATAATAACCCCTTTGTTGTTTCTAATTGTGTTTATTCGGGTCTTAGCTCTTTCCTTCTTTATTAGTCTAGCTAGTGGTCTATTAATTTTTTTCAAAAAACCAATGCTTGGATTCATTGATCTTTTGAATGTTTTTTTTTGTGTCTCAGTCTCCTTCATTTCAGCACTGATATTGGTTATTTTTTGTCTTCTGCTAGCTTTGGGGTTGTTTTGCTTTTGCTTCTCTAGTTCTTTTAGTTGTAATGTTAGGTTGTAAAGTTGAGATCTTTCTAACTAACTTTTTAATGTGGCCTTTTAGTGCTATAAATTTCCTTCTTAACGTGGCCTTAGCTGTGTCCCAGAGATTCTGGTATGTTGTATCTTTGTTCTCATTAGTTTCAAAGAACTTCTTGATTTCTGCCTTAATGTTATTATTTACCCAAAAGTCATTCATGAACAGGTTATTCCATTTCCATGTTACCATATGGCTTTTTGAGTGGTTTTCTTGGTCTTGATCCCTAATTTTATGCAGTGGTCCAAGAGAGTGGTTGTTATTATTTCAGTTATTTTGCTTTTGCTGAGGAGTGTTCTATATCCAATTATGTGGTCAGTTTTGGAGTATGTGCCATGTGGTGATGAGAAGAATGTATGTTCTGTTGTTTTGGGTGGAGAGTTCTATAGATGTCTATCAGGTCCATTTGATCCAGTGCTGAATTCATGTCCTGAATGTCTTTGTTAATTTTCTGCCTTGATCTGTCTAGTACTGTCAGTGAGTTGTTTAAGTCTTCTATTACTAATATGTGGGAGTCTAAGTCTCTTTGAAGGCCTCTAAGAACTTGCTTTGTGAATCTGGCTGCCCCTGTGTTGGGTGCATATGTTGAAATGAACCTATTACTGTTAGGTAATGTACTTCTTTGTCTTTTTTGATCTTTGTTGTTTTAAAATCTGTTTTGTCTGAAATTAGGATTGCAACTCCTGCTTTTTTCTGTTTTCCATTTGCTTGGTAGATTTTTCTCCATCCCTTTATTTTGAACCTGTGGCTGTCATGAGTCTCTTGAAGACAACATACCATTTGGTCTTGGTTCTTTATCCAGCTTGCCACTCTGTGCCTTTTAATTGGGGCGTTTTGTCTGTGTACATTCAAGGTTAGTGTTTACATTCAAAGTTAGTATTTACATTCAAGGTTAGTATCAGAGTTAGGATTTAATCCTGTCATCATGATGTTAGTTGGCCATTATGCAGACTTGTTTGTGTGGTTTCTTTACAGTGTCACTGGTCTTTGTACGTAAGTGTGTTTTTGTAGTGGCTGTTAACGGTCTTTCCGTTCCATATTTAGTACTTGCTTCAGGACTGCTTATAAGGCAGGGCTGGTGGTAATGAATTCCCTCAGTATTTGCTTGTCTGAAAAGGATCTTATTTCTCCTTCGCTTATGAAAACTAGTTTGGCTGGATATGAAATTCTGGGTTGGAATTTCTTTCCTTTAAGAACGTTGAATATCAGCTCCCAGTCTCTTCTGGCTTGTAGGGTTTCTGCTGAGAGGTCCACTCTTAGTTTGATGGGCTTCCCTTTGTAGGTGACCTGACTTTTCTCTCTAGCTGCCTTTAACATTTTTTCTTTCATTTCAACCTTGGAGAATCTGATTATTATGTGTCTTGGGATGATCTTCTCATGAAGTATCTTACTGGGGTTCTCTGCATTTCCTGAATTTAAATGTTGGCCTCTCTAGCTAGTTTGGCAAAGTTCTCATGGATGATATCCTGAAGTATGTTTTCCGAGTTGTTTCTATTCTCCCCATCTCTTTCAGGTACGCCAATTAGTTGTAGATTTGGTCTCTTTACATAACCTCATATTTCTCAGAGGTTTTATATGTTCCTTTTCATTCTTTTTTCTCTATTCTTGCCTGACTGTCTTATTTCAGCAAGCCAGTCTTCAAGCTCTGAAATTCTTTCCTCATTTTGGTCTATTCTGCTATTAATACTTGTGATTACATTATAAAATTCTTACAGTATTTTGTCTGTCAGTTCCTGTATCATTTTGTTGTGATTCTTAGCTTATTTGGATTGGATTTCAATGTAGTTCTGCACACAGTGATCTTTGCTCCTATCTATATTCTGAATTCTATTTCTGTCATTTCAGCCGTCTCAGCCTGGTTCAGAATCCTTGCTGGAGAGAAAGTTCAGTCGTTTGGAGGAAAGAAGGTACTCTGACTTTTAGAGTTGTCAAGAGTTCTTGCACTGGTTCTTTCTCATTTTTGTGGGCTGATGTTCCTTCAGTCTTTGGAGTTGCTGTCCTTGGGATTTCTTTTTTTTTTTATCCAATTTGATGACTTGAGGATTTGATTTTGGTATAATGTGGGTTCAATCAACTAGCTTCATTTCTGGAAGATTTTAGGGGGCTAAGGCTCAGCTCCCGACTCCTGGACTGCATGCTCTAACTCTGGGGAACTTGTATCACAACCCAACTTTGTTTTCTGGCTCCTTGAGATTAGGAACCCATTGTGCTGGGGTGGGGGCTGAGATGTCCCCAGATTTCTGTTCATTACACTTGGATGGGTAGTACCAGCCAAAGCATTTTGTAGGGTGGTGGCAGTGGGATCCATCCTTGTTCACATGTGCTGACAGCAACAGTAGCAGCAATGCAATGGGCTGGAGGGGTGAAGGGGTGAAGGGGTGAAGGGGTGCATGCTCACTGGCTGCAGTGCTAGCAGATACTAGGTTGCCTGCCTCTGCGCAGGCATTCCCAGCAGCAGTGGAGGAAGCACATCTCAGGGGCATGAGGGCTCACACTGGCGAGTGTGTTTGTGGTCACACTGTTGGTGGTATCAGCATGGAGTTAGGACGCTGGCAAGCACAGGTTTGTGTGCACCCTCTGTGCATGTTCATGCAGCCAGGGGTTGGCTGCTCAGGGTAGGGGAGAGTCCATTATTCTCCACTTCTGTTTTCACTCTGGCAGCAGTGTTGGCACTGGGATGGGGGTACTGGTGGGGGTGGGGCTGGTGGGCTCTGTGCCCACCAAGGCACTGACTGCAATGGTGGTACAGTGGGGGTGAGGAGGTGGTGTGTGCTCTTACCGACAACAGTGTCAGGACAGGTTACAGGTAAACACTGGTTGGGCAGGGAAGGCAAAATCCACTCATGCAGACACACACCAGCAGAGTGATGTAGGTGGTTGCCTTAGGCCTGGGGGAAGCTGCAGTGAGGGGAGGGAGTGGGCAGGCTGGTGCATGGCCACAGGGGCTGCCCTACTGGAGCTCTTCACTGGTCAGGCATGGTCTGCCAGTGCAGGAGCTATATGATACAGGACCCCAGGGTTCCCAAGGCTGCACTGTAAGCAGACCCAGCCAGACTGGGGCCCTGGGAGAGGCCAGCTGACTTAGGGGTACTCAGGTCAGACCAGCCCCATCTGGTGGGCAAGATTGCCCCTACAGTGTTCGTGTCAAACAGTTTTCCTACAGCTAAAGTCTTCTGTGGAAGCAAGTCAATCCTAGGGGTATGAGCATCCCTGCTGGTGCTCTACTACAGATGCTCCCACACCAAACTCTCTATTGGCTGGCGTGCTGCCCCTACTACTTTTCTAAGCAGCTCTGCCTGCCAATTAAGTGTCCATGGTGGTTGAAGGGTCTCCTCCTGCTGGGATTCCAAAGGCCCATGGCAAGAATGGGTTGCTCCTTGCCATTTCACTTCACCTGCTCCCCAGGAGTCACTGGGGGCTGGAAATGAGTCCAGTATGCTGTAACCCTGCAGAGGTTCCCAGCTTCCTCCCCCTTCAGCCCAGCTTCTGTGTCTTTCTTCCATCTACTTGCAGTGTCTTCCCTCTGAAGATCTGCTAGGAGCGTGCCAGTCATCCTGGTTCTTTGGTGGCAGCTGTTCCACCCGCTGCATCTAGTCAGTTGTCTTGCCCAAAGCTCCCCCAACACTGCAATGCCTAGGCGGGAAGATCGCTTGAGCCTAGGAGTTTATGACCAGCTGGGCAACAAAGTGAGACCACCCCTGGCCCCAAAATAAAAGTATGAAAACCAGCCAGGCATGGTGGCTTGTGCCTGTAGTCCCAGTACTTAGGAGGCTGAGGTAGGAGTATTGCTTGAGCCTGGGAGGTTGAGGCTGGAGTGAGCCACGATTATGTCACTGCACTCCAACCTGGGTGACAGAAGGACACCCTGTCTCCGAAAAGGAAAAAAAAAAAAAAGACTTTATGGGAGACAAAGTTTTCTCTTGAGAATTTGGCAGACTGCGTCAGAGAAGAAAAACTAGATTTAGTCAGCATAGCCACAGAAGACAACCAGGACCCATTGAGTAGTTGTTATAAGTGAGTCTTGGGCCCAGCTTAAAAAGTTGTTGCCAGTTAGAGCCTAGGCAGGAAGATCGCTTAAGACCAGGAGTTCATGACCAGCTGGGCAACAAAGTGAGAACCCCCACCCTCCCTGCCCCAGCTCTATAAAATAAAAGTATAAAAACCAGCAAGGCAGGGTGGCTTGTGCCTGTAGTCCCAGTACTTGGGAGGCTGAGGCAGGAGGATTGCTCCAGAAATTGAATGATATTCTTTATAATGTAATGCATTTTGTACTGCCAGAGGCTCCATGACCATCTGCTGAGAAAAGAGGTATAGGGACAATTTTTCCAATTGGGAATTTGTGTTGTATGATCCCAGACAGGGCCTTCAAAACTCTAGGCTTTTGTGCTTGCGTTTTCCATGTTGGTGAATATTTGAGTCTTGATATTCTCCAAATCATAGTATAAGGCACACCTAAGAATAAGAGGCCTACGAGATTGTGCCATTGCACTCCAGCCTGGGCAAGAAGAGCGAAACTCCGTCTCAAAAAAATAAAGAATAAGCCTATATAAGGTAGTTAATTATCAGTTTCAACTTCCTAAAGAACAATATTCTTTGCTTAGGATGATTATAACAGCAGTTAAAGGACAAGTTGCAGTTTTAGATTCCCGACATTATGCCTGAAGTGTTTTTCAGTTAGGTTGACATTGTTTTCAAAGTGTGAGGATATTTTTCATAATGGACTGTCCAAGTGTTGATGTTTGATGCAAATTTTAGGTCACCTTTGTCTCTTTTTCCTCATTGGAATATACTTTTGTTTCTGGTTAAGGTAAAGTTAACAATTGAAGAGCACTTTTTGATATAAAATTTGGGAGGTCTTCATCTCAATCAACTAAAGACACTGTGCCTCTTTGTTTTATTAGGTCCTTTAAAAGAGAAAATGAATTAGATTATTTTGAGTGCATCTCTCCCTCTCCCTTGGGATCTTAATTATTAATAACCAGCCACTTATTACTTCAAAGGGATAATGGAATATGTTGGAGATCAGAAAGACTGGATGGGGCTTGTTTTGTAGCGTATATTCACTCTTTCTGCATTATAAATAATGAATTCTAAAAGTTTCAAAACATTGCATCTCCAATATAATGTTCCTTTAAAGGAAATCCTAAATGAGGAGACATAAACATGTAGCAGATGAATATTTATTGAAGTCCCCTCATACTACAGTAAGATGAAATCACCTGTAGTCAAAATCCCATATTCCCATTCCGTTCATTATATTGTATCTACACTATCACTTGTTAGATCTAGCAGAATTTTTTTTTTTTTTTTTTAAATTTCAGACACGGATTACTTTTTCTTTACTTGAGAACTGGAAGGGCTATATGTCTTTAAACCTTAGAATCCCACTCAGGTTAGTGAAAAGCACAGGGAAGGAAAACCAATTTAGGGAGCATCAGATTCACAATACCATCACTATTCTTCTCTGGAACAAGTGTCACAGTTAAGACTATCAAATGGAACTGTCTGCATGCCCTGGGCTCACACTGAAGTTTGTGTGATGTGAATCTACAGGATTCTACACCTTTTAAGGTTCTTTATCTCACTTTGCTTACTGCTATATGTATGTGTACACATCTATATGCGTGTGTGTACTCATATTTTCAAATATTGACATTCAAGATTTTGTCTTATTAGTAAAGTATAAATTGATCAGTTAATTGAATGATAAAGTATTATGCATTTGCCTGTTTTGTCTTTTCCCTAAGAGTCATAGAGCTGTAAATGACCCCGGAAATCATTTACTTCAATCTCTTTATTTTATGGAAGATAGAAGTGTGAACCAGACAAGCTAAGTAATTTGTCCCAGGTCACAGTGCTAGTTTTTGCTTGAACTGAATCTAGGTTTTGTGCCTCCTGGTTCCTGGCCCAATGCCCTTTTTACTGTACTAAACTGTCTTATCACTCATGAAGTGATAGGTCTTTCTTCTATTTGGATATTTATACGTATTGATTAACATTAAAAACAAACAAAACTTTTAAAACAAACAAATAAAAAGCTAAATTCATTGAGAGGCCAAATGAAGTACAGGACTTTTGGGTAAATTGCTACCACTGTTTATAAGATCTTCCAAAAGTTTCATTTAGAGTTTAGTAGTTGGTAACTTGATGGGATATAAGCAAGTGGCAAATTTTCCTTATTGAGGTTGATAGCAGAGTTTCATTTTTTTCTAGGAACAGAATATTCCCAGTCTGTTCACATGTGTTCAGAATGATCATTTAAAATAAGCAGATTTAGATTTCTAAGATAGCCAAATAGGAACAGCTCTGGTCTGCAGTTCCGAGTGTGACTGACGCAGAAGAAAGGTGATTTCTGCATTTCCAGCTGAGGCACCTGGTTCATCTCATTGGGACTGGTTGGACAGTGGATGCAGCCCACGAAGGGTGAGCTGAAGCAGAGCGGGGTATCGCCTCATCCGGGAACCACAAGGGGTCAGGGAAATTCCGTTTCCTAGCCAAGGGAAGCCATGACAGACTGTACCTGGAAAAATAGGACACTGCTGCCCTAATACTGCGCTTTTCTAAGCAACCGGTAGACATGGAGATTCTGTCCCCTGCCTGGCTTGGCAAGTCCCACGCCCACGGAGCCTTGCTCACTGCTAGTGCAGCAGTCTGAGAACGAACTGCAAGGCAGCAGCATGGCTGGGGGAGGGGCGTCCACCATTGCTGAGGCTTGAGTAGGTAAACAGAGCCGCCAGGGAGCTTGAACTGGGCAGAGCCCACCACAGCTCAGCAAGGCCTACTGCTTCTATAGACTCAACCTCTGTGGGCAGGGCATAGCTGAACAAAAGGCAGCAGAAAACTTCTGCAGACCTAAACGTCCCTGTGAAGAGAGCAGTGGTTCTCCCAGCATGGCGTTTGAGCTCTGAGAACGGACAGACTGCCTCCTCAAGTTCTTTCCTAACCCCTGTGTAGCCTAACTGGGAGACATCTCCCAGTAGGGGACAACAGACACCTCATATAGGTGGGTGCCCCCCTGGGACGAAGCTTCCAGAGGAAGGATCAGGCCGCAATATTTGCTGTTCTGCAGCCTCCGCTGGTGATACTCAGGCAAAGAGAATCTGGAGTGGACCTCTAGCACACTTCAACAGACGTGCAGCTGAGGGACCTGACTGTTAGAAGGAAAACTAACAAACAGAAAGGAATAGCATCAACATCAACAAAATGGACATCCACACCAAAACCCCATCTGTAGGTCACCAACATCAAAGACCTAAGGTAGATAAAACCACAAAGATGGGGAGAAACCAGAGCGGAAAAGCTGAAAATTCTAAAAACCAGAGTGCCTCTTCTCCTTCAAAGATCGCAGCTTCTTGCCAGCAATGAAACAAAGCTTAATGGAGAATGACTTTGATGAGTTGACAGAAGTAGGCTTCAGAAGGTTGGTAATAACAAACGTATCCGAGCTAAAGGAGCATGTTTGAACCCATTGCAAGGAAGCTAAAAACCTTGAAAAAAAAAAGGTTAGATGAATGACTAACTAGAATACACAATGTAGAGAAGACCTTAAATGACCTGATGGAGCTGAAAACCATGGCACGAGAAGTACGTGACACATGCACAAGCTTCAGTAGCTAATTCGATCAAGTGGAAGAAAGGGTATCAGTGATTGAAGATCACATTAATTAAATAAAGCGAGAAGACAAGGTTAGAGAAAAAAGAGTAAAAAGAAATGAACAAAGCTTCCAAGAAATATGGGACTATGTGAAAAGACCAAATCTACATTTGGTTGGTGTACCTGAAAGTGATGGGGAGAATGGAACCTAGTTGGAAAACTGTCTTCAGGATATTATGCAGGAGAACTTCCCCAACCTAGTAAGGCACGCCAGCATTCAAATTCAGGAAATACAGAGACCACCACAAAGATACTCCTTGAGAAGAGCAACCCCAAGACACATAATTGTCAGATTCACCAAGGTTGAAATGAAGGAAAAAAATGTTAAGGGCAACCAGAAAGAAAGATTGGGTTAACCACAAAGGGAAACCCATCAGACTAACAACGATGTCTCGGCAGAAACTCTACAAGCCAGAAGAGAGTGGGGACCAATAGTCAACATTCTTAAAGAAAAGAATTTTCAACCCAGAATTTCATATCCAGTCAAACTAAGCTTCATAAGCAAAGGAGAAATAAAATCCCTTACAGACAAACAAATGCTGAGAGGTTTTGTCACAACAAGGCCTTCCTTAAAAGAGTTCCTGAAGGAAATACTAAACATGAAAAGAAACAACCGGTACCAGCCATTGCAAAAACATGCCAAATTATAAAGACCATCGATGCTATGAAGAAACTGCATCAATTAATGGACAAAATAGCCAGCTAACATCATAATGACAGAATCAAATTCACACATAACAATATTAACCTTTAATGTAAATGGGCTAAATGCCCCAATTAAAAAACAGACTGGCAAATTGGATAAACAGTCAAGACCCATCAGTGTGCTGTATTCAGGAGACCCACCTCATGTGAGGAGAAACACATAGGCTCAAAATAAAGGGATGGAGGAAGATCTACCAAGCAAATGGGAAAAAAAAAAAAAAAAAAAAAAAAGCAGAGGTTGTAATCCTAGTCTCTGATAAAACAGACTTTAAACCAACAAAGATCAAAAGAGACAAAGCCATTGCATGATAGTAAAGGGATCAATTCAACAGGAAGAGCTAACAATCCTAAATTGTATGCACCCTATACAGGAGCACCCAGATTCGTAAAGCAAGTCCTTAGAGACCTACAGAGACTTAGACTCCCACACAATAATAATGGGAGACTTTAACATCCCACTGTCAACATTAGACAGATCAACGAGACAGAAGGTTAACAAGGATATCCAGGAATTCAACTCAGCTCTGCACCAAGCAGAGCTAATAGATATGTTCAGAACTCTCCACCCCAAATCAATAGAATGTACATTCTTCTCAGCACCACATCACACTTATTCCAAAATTGACCACATAGTTGGAAGTAAAGCATTCTTCAACAAATATAAAAGAACAGAAATCACAACAAACTGTCTCTCAGACCACAGTGCAATCAAATTAGAACTCAGGATTAAGAAACTCACTCAAAACTGCACAACTACATGGAAGCTGAACAACCTGCTCCTGAATGACTACTGGGTAAATAACGAAATGAAGGCAGAAATAAAGATGTTTTTTGAAACCAATGAGAACAAAGATACAATGTACCAGAATCTCTGGGACACATTTAAAGCAGCGTGTAGAGGGAAGTTTATAGCACTTAATGGCCAAAAGAGAAAGCAGGAAAGATCTAAAATGGACACCCTAACATCACAATTTAAAGAACTAGAGAAGCAAGAGCAAACAAATTCAAAAGCTAGCAGAAGGCAAGAAATAACTAAGATCAGAGCAGAACTGAAGGAGATAGAGACACAAAAAACCCTTAAAAAATATAATGAATCCAGGAGCTGGTTTTTTGAAAAGATCAACAAATTGATAGACAACTAGCGAGACTATTAAAGAGGAAAAGAGAGGAATTAGACACAATAAAAGATGTTAAAGGGGATATCACCACAAATCCCACAGAAATACAGACTACCATCAGAGAATACTGTAAACACCTCTATGCAAATAAACTAGAAAATCTAGAAGAAATGGATAAATTCCTGGACACATACAGCCCCCTAGAAGACTAAAAGAGGAAGAACTTGATTTTCTGAACAGACCAATAACAGGCTCTGAAATTGAGGCAATCATTAATAACCTACCTACCAAAAAAGTCCTGGACCTGATGGATTCACAGCCAAATTCTACCAGAGGTACAAAGAGGAGCTGGTACCATCCCTTCTGAAACAATTACAATCAATGGAAAAAGAGGGAATCCTCCCTAACTCATTTTATGAGGCCAACGTCATCCTGATACCAAAGCCTGGCACAGACACAACAACAACAACAACAACAAAGGAATTTTAGACCAATATCCCTAATGAACATTGATGCAAAAATCCTAAGTGAAATACTGGCATACTGAATCCAGCAGCACATCAAAAAGCTTATCCACCATGATCAAGTCGGCTTCATCCCTGGGATGCAAGGCTGGTTTAACATATGTAAATAAATAAATGTAATCCCTCACATAAACAGAACCAAAGACAAACACTACATGATTATCTCAATAGATGCAGGAAAGGCCTTCAACGAAATTCAACAGCCCTTCATGCAAAAAATTCTCTGTAAACCAGGCATTGATGGAACATGTCTCAAAATAATAAGAGCTATTTATGACAAACCCATAGCCAGTATCATACTGAATGGGCAAAAACTGGAAGCATTCCCTTTGAAAACCAGCAGAAGACAAGGATACCCTCTCTTACCACCCCTATTCAACATACTGTTGGAAGTTCTGGGCCAGGGCAATCAGGCAAGAGAAAGAAAGAAAGGGTATTCAGTAAGGAAAAGACGAAGTCAAATTGTCCCTGTTTGCAGATGACATGATTGTATATTTAGAAAACCCCATCGTCTGAGCCCCAAATCTTCTTAAGCTGATAAGCAACTTCAGCAAAGTGTTAGGATACAAAATCAATGTGCAAAAATCACAAGCATTCTTATACACCAATAACAGACAAACAGAGAGCCAAATCATGAGTGAACTCCCATTCACAATTGCTACAAAGAGAGTAAAATACCTAGGAATACAACTTACAAGGGTTGTGAAGGACTTCTTTAAGGAGAACTACAAACCACTGCTCAACAAAATAAAAGAGGACACAAACAAATGGAGGAACATTCCATGCTCATGGATAGGAATAATCAATATTGTGAAAATGGCCATACTGCCCAAAGTAATTTATAGATTCAATGCCATCCCCATCAAGCTAACAATGACTTTCTTCACAGAATTGGAAAAAACTAAAGTTCATATGGAACCAAAAAGCCTGCATTACCAACACAATCCTAAGCAAAAAGAACAAAGCTGGTGGCATCATGCTACCTGACTTCAAACTATACTGCAAGGCTGCAGTAACCAAAAGAGCATGGTACTGGTACCAAAACAGATACATAGACCAATAGAACAGAACAGAGGCCTCAGAAATAACACATCTATAACTATCTGATCTTTGACAAACCTGACAAGAACAAGAAATGGGGAAAGGATTTCCTATTTAATAAGTGGTGCTGGGAAAACTGACTAGCCATATGTAGAAAGCTGAAACTAATCCCAGCACTTTGGGAGGCCGAGACGGGCGGATCACAAGGTCAGGAGATCGAGACCATCCTGGCTAACCCGGTGAAACGTCGTCTCTACTAAAAAAATACAAAAAAAAAACTAGCCGGGCGAGGTGGCGGGCGCCTGTAATCCCAGCTACTCGGAAGGCTGAGGCAGGAGAATGGCGTGAACCCGGGAGGCAGAGCTTGCAGTGAGCTGAGATCTGGCCACTGCACTCCAGCCTGGGCAGCAGAGCCAGACTCCATCTCAAAAAAAAAAAAAAAAAAAAAAAAAAAGCTGAAACTGGATTCTTTCCTTACACCTTGTACAAAAATTAATTCAAGATGAATTAAAGACTTAAATGTTAGACTTAAAACCATAAAAACCATAGAAGAAAACCTAGGCAATACCATTCAGGACATAGGCATGGGCAAGGACTTCATGACTAAAACACTGAAAGCAATGGCAACAAAAGCCAAAATAGGCAAATGGGATCTAATTAAACTAAAGAGCTTCTGCATAGCAAAAGAAACTACCATCAGAGTGAACAGGCCACCTACAGAATGGGAGAAAACCTACCCATCTGACGAAGGGCTAATATCCAGAATCTACAAAGAACTCAAACAGATTTACAAGATAAAACAACCCAATCAAAAGGGCAAAGGATATGAACACAGACACTTCTCAAAAGAAGACATTCATACAGCCAACAGACACATGAAAAAATGCTCATCTTCACTGGTCATCAGAGAAATGCAAATCAAAACAACAATGAGATACCATCTCACACCAGTTAGAATGGCGATCATTAAAAAGTCAGGAAACAGCAGATGCTGGAGAGGATGTGGAGAAACAGGAACACTTTTACACTGTTGGTGGGAGTTTAAACTAGTTTAACCATTGTGGTAGACAGTGTGGTGATTCCTCAAGGGCCTAGAACTAGAAATACCATTTGACCCAGCAGTTCCATTACTGAGTATGTACCTAAAGGATTATAAATCATGCTGCTATAAAGACACATGCACACTTATGTTTATTGCGGCACTATTCATAATAGCAAAGACTTGGAACCAACCCAAATGTCCGTCAGTGACAGACTGAATTAAGAAAATGTGGCACATATACACCATGGAATACTATGCAGACATAAAAAAGATGAGTTCATGTCTTTTCAGGGACATGGATGAAGTTGGAAACCATCGTTCTCAGCAAACTCACAAGGACAGAAAACCAAACTCTGCATGTTCTCACTCATAGGTGGCAACTGAACAATGAGAACACTTGGACACAGCGCGGGGAACATCGCACACTGGGGCCTGTTGTGGGGTGCGGGACTGGGGGAGGGATAACGTTAGGAAAATACCTAATGTAAATGATAAGTTGGTGGGTACAGCAAACCACCATGGCACTTGTAAACCTATATATCAAACCTGCACATTCTGCACATGTACCCTATAACTTAAAGTATAATAATAATAATAATAAAGCAAGTTTAGTCATGCTACGCCTCTGCCTAAACTCCTTTTGCAGCTTCCTTTTGCCTTCAGGATAAAATCTGAGCTTCTTAATATGGTATATTGGTCTGTTCTCCCATCGATATAAAGAAATACTTGAGGCTGCACAATCTATAAAGAAGAGAGGTTTAATTGGCTCATGTTTCTGCAGGCTATACAGGAAGCATGATGCTGGCATCTGCTTGGCTTGTGGGGATGCCTCAGGAAAGTTACAGTCTTGGTGGAAGGCAAAGGGGGAGTGAGGCATCTCACATGGCAGGAGCAGGAACAAGTGAAGAGGGAGGGAGGTGCCACACACTTTTAAATCTTATGAGAACTCACTATCATGAGGACAGTACCAAAGGGACTGGTGCTGAACCATTCATAAGCAACCATCTCTGTGATCTAGTCACCTCCCACCAAGTCCCACCTCCAACATTGGGAATTAAAATCTGACATGAGATTTGGGTGGGGACACAGATCCAAACCATATCCCATGGCTTCTACGGCCTTGATATCTGGGGCCTGTTCATATCATTTCCCCACCATGCCTTTGGTTTCTCACAATTCCTGTAGGTAAGAAGTCTGGCACAGTGTGGCTGGATTTTCTTCTCAGGGTTTCACCAGGCTAAAATCAGAGTATTGCCTTGGTATGTGACTCTCAGTCTGAGCTCAGGGTCCTCTTTCAAGCTCAATGGTTGTTGGCAGGATTCAGATCCCTGTTTCCTTGACATGTGGCCCCCTTCATCTTTAAGCCAATACTGACATGTTAAACACTTCTCATGTCTCAAATTTCTCTGACTTCCTCTTCCATCACATTTCTGTGACTTTCTTGTCGGCACTGTAGCTCATGCAACTGCTTCAACCCCACCTGCAATCCAAGATAATCTCCCTATTTTAAGGTCAGCTGACTGGTAACCATAATTACACCTGCCAAGCTCCTTTGACCATATAGGGTATTCATGGACATCACACTAGGGTGCAGAGGTCACAAGAGTAAAAATTCGGCTTACCACACTGCAGTACCCTCTGACTGAAATACTCTTTTCTTGCCCTCACCTCCTGCTCCTGCAACTGCTAACTTTTACTTTATCTGCTAGGTCTCTGCTTCACTGCTTTTCTCCCTCGTTGTCAAGTTTGGGTTAGGACCTTGTCCTCAGTACTTACATATTACTCTCTATTTCCCCATTTGTAGCACTTGTCACTCTGTGTGCTGATCTGTATCCTTTCTGGGGACTGCCCAGTCTTTGAGAAACTGTGTTTATCTCAGCTCATTTGTGTTTTCTCTGCTTAACTGAATGTCTGCAATACATACAGTTGATGCCAATACAAAAAAATTGAACCAATGAATTCTTTGTGTTTATGAAAGATGGAAGCATGATCGCTAATATAAAATTCTAAGACTGTTACCCAGAGGAAGAACTGAGAAGCCAGTTTTCACTCAGTATATGCAGATTATTATTATTATTTTTTAATGAACTGGCCTGCTTTTATAAGGTTGTGTACTCCTCATTACTGGATTTTTTAGGTGTAAGCCCAGGGACTGGGTGTCAGGGATATTATTTGGAGGGCAAAGTGCACAAGATCTGTTTTGTGACTCATTCTTCATTAAGGGTTGCTACTAGAACAATGGAGGTGAGCTCACTTGCTTTACCATACCTGTGGCTCCCAGGAGGGACTCACATCGTGTCATTACCAGCAGTGCCCCTGTCTTTCGCTATAGAATTACCCTAAGAAAGTTGGTAATGGCCCAGAACCATTGTGTAATTAGCCAGCATGGCATGTGTGTGTGCATACGCAGGTACACACACAGGCACGCACACACAGCTATTATAGAGGTTACTCTACTAATGACAGCTATGTAGGGGACAAAGTTTTTAATGGACCAAATGTCTTTGTTCATGTAGACCATGCTTTTTGAGGTAATTGACTTCTAGTACCTTGTACTGGTTGCTGAGTCATAACTGAGTGGCAAGATTGGTATAGTAGAATTACAGGTCATTAACTGTGTAGAAACAACATTAGAAATAAAAATACTATTAAGATAGATCAGTAAGAGAAGGATTATAATTCAATATTTAAGAATAGTCTTTTTGGGTTCAAACCCCCAGGTCTACTACTTACAAACTGTGTGGCCTTGGACAAGGTTTTTAAGTTTCTGTACCTCAGTTTCTCAAACTATAAAATGGAGATGGTAATAATAGACCCTAACTTACAGAGTGATTGTGAGGACTAAATAGGCAAGATAGGAAGACATATAGTGCCTAGGATATGATAAGCATTGTATAAGGGTTAGCTGCTGTTACTATTATCATTATTAATTCCACGGGCACATTAAGGATAGTTCAAGACCTCCAACCATGTGCAGAGTGTATGGCATATCCTAGGAATACAATAAATATTTTGGGGTAAATAAATAATGTGCTAATTTGTAATTTTGATTTATATTTACTCTTTCAGATAAATACAGGAAATTGACCCAATAACTTTATAAGCATAATATGAAGAAGTTATTGTAGTCTTGTCTTGTACAGAGCTTGCTAGGGCAATCTGGAAAAATATCTCCTGCTAGGACTTACCTTCTCTGTTCTTTGTTAAAGCAAATGGATATTTTGAAAAGCCATTTGGTTTTTTTTTTTTTAAAGCAAGTTATAATCACATGAAATTAGTACTTTGCTTATAGGTGTGTATCATTTTCATCATGACAAAGTGAAATGTTCTTGCCACAAACGTGTTCTCTTCTGAATTCAGGTGAGATATTAATACTTTCCTTGTCTTTGTGAATAGGTTCATCCTAAGTTCCACTATAAACAGGCTCATGACTCGGGCACAGACACTTCTTGCGTGACTTTTTCCTATGATGGTAATGTCCTTGCCTCTCGTGGAGGTAGGTTAAAAACGTTCTTTTTGATGTATTTCTCCATATAAAATGATCATCTTTAACAAATATGACAATAATACCCTAGTGCTTAGTAAAGCTTGCTGTGATTTTTGTTAATGCACCTTTGCCAGTCTGATTTCTTCATTAAAATACATTTCCAACTTTGCAACATTGTTTGTATTAAAAATTACCAAGTAAAATGTTTAAATATTTACTTATTTTTTGCCTAAGTGTTTCATTTAGATTCAAATTCTGTAAGAGTTTGAAGCCTCCACAAAAATGATCTTTGCTTCTACCTTGGGAAGTTTATAGATGATCACCTAGATTCTTTCTATACCATTTTATAATTCTGTATCTGTTACTTCAAAGTCTTCTATTTGTTGCTTGACCATTGCTTTTTTTTTTCCTTCCCCAGTTCAAATACTAACCCAATTTAGTTTTTTTTTAAAAGTCTATATCTAGATGAGATTTTCAAAAATAGTTCTATATGGTCATATTGTAAGTTTACTTATCCATACGCATATGCTTGGGTACAGCTTCCTAATTTTTTGCTAAATCTTTATCACATAGATAGGTTGTGTATTGATAGAAGGAGATGGAGAATAGTGAAGGCAGCATTATGGGAGAGTATGGGACATAGCTGAAGATTTTCTTATAGACCCATTTGTGGGGAGAGAAAAATAGCATGGTAAGTAGGCTGGAGCCATGTTACAGAGGGTCTTAAATATCACATAAAGAAAAGAAATACTAATAGCATGGTAAGTAGGTGGCAACTATGCTACAGAGGGCCTTATATAGCCTTTATTCTGTAGGCCAAGGGAGGAGCTACATTTTAGGCAGGTGAATCTAACAGTGCTATATTTAGCTATTTATTCAGTCACTCGACTACTGTATATTGAACATCTACTATGAGCTAACATTATGCTAGGTGCTGGATATAAACAGTAAACATCATAGACAGAATCCTTTTCCTGAAAGACTTTACAATCCAGTGTAAAGGATAGTGGAAGTGAAGAGAGAGGCAAGAGAAGTGGCACAGCTTTCCCCTCAATTTAACTAGTCCCTGTCCTTTTACCCTTGGGAACTCATTCAGGTTCTCTTTAGGGAAACTTTACTATTATATCTAAACTACTCTCATTTGCATAACTTAAAAAAATCAAACTACATATACATGTAATTCTCTATGATACACATGGCAAATGTGGATATGTACAAAATATGTATTTTGGTCCATTAATTCTAACCTGCTACTTGAGTTCAGAGGTGACTCCCAATTAAAATTCTGTATATTCTTTTTTTAAAACAATGGTTCTCATCCCAAGAGTGTATCTGAATTCCCTGGGAAAGTTTTCAAATGGTGAATGCTCCACTTAGGAATTCTTACATCCACTCTTGCATCTTTGGGATGGTATATCCAAGCCTCTGAGGTGGAGTTAGGGAAGAAGAGGGGGAAAAGGGAGACTGTAGCTTGAAAATTCTTCACAGGTGATAAAATAGGTGAGCCCATAATTACTCAACTGAGTAATTACCCAGTTGATAATTACTCCCTTAGAAGTATAAAAGTAACTCTATTTCAGTCAAAGCCGTTTTGGTGATAATTCTTACCTTTCCCTTCCATCTCTCACTCACACACACACACACACACACACACACACACACACACACACAAGCTTTTGGATAACTTAACTGGTCAATACCACATGTATACTGTATTCCATCATTTTCCTTCCTGGATGTATACAGTATGGCAGGTGGAAGTCTATTCAGCAGAGTCCTCAGGGTGTTACAAGGTGCTTCTGCCAGCTGCATAACCTCTGGATTAGATGGAATTAATACAGGTTAATGTTTTCTTATTATTTGAAGATTGTGGGGATGTGTAACCTTTTTTTAAAGACTAAAAGCAGGCCGGGTGCAGTGGCCCACACCTGTAATCCCAGCACTTTGGGAGGCCAAGGCAGGTGGATCACTTGAGGCCAGGAGTTTGAGACAAGCCTGGACAACATGATGAAACCGTGTCTCTACGAAAAATGCAAAAATTAGCTGGATGTAGTGGCGCATGTCTGTAGTCCCAGCTACTCGGGAGGCTGAGGCAGGAGAATCACTTGAACCTGGAGGCTGAGGTTACAATGAGCTGAGGTCATGCCACTGCACTCCAGCCTGAGTGACAGAGCAAGACTCCATCTCAAAAAAAAAAAAAAAAAAAGACTAAAAGCAATAAAGTAACATTCCAAAGGTGAGCCTTACAAAGTTCTCCCAGTACAAGCAGGTCCTGTATCCAGCCAGTTATGGATTAGTGCACCTGCCAAAAGTTGGGTTTCAGAGGAAGCTTCACTGTAAAAATGGGGATTTTTACTGAACTCTTTATTCTCCTCACTTGCACCTGATTCTCATTCCTTATTGGACCCAAGGGGTTGAGGCAGGTCTCAGCTGTGGGCACTGGGGAGAAAGAACAGCAAAAACATTATTTATGTGAGTTTGGCTTTTGTTCTGTTCAGGAATTAGCCTTGTAGAAATATTAAAAAGGGATTTTTTAGAATTTATTTTTTAAATAAATATGGAATGCTTCACAAATTTACACGTCATGCTTGTGCAGGAGCTATGCTAATCTTCTCTGTATCCTTCCAGTCTTAGTATATGTGCTGCCAAAATGAGCACAAAAAGTGATTCCTTAAAAATATTCATTATTCTTTAAATGGCTTGGTAAAGCTGTACTCCCCAGCAAAGTGAAGAATGATAGCTATAGGTAGAATTACACTGGAGGGAAGCGAATCACATGGCTCACCCTTATTAATGTTAATGGATAGCTTTACTCACCAGTGGGAAAAGGAATCTGTTGTGAATTGAACTATTTTCAGTCCTGATAGCTGTTAAATTAAAATCTTCTCAAGAAGTAATGTATGCTCAAATACACCACAGGGGAACTACCATCTGCTCTAATATCATACTTTAGAGTAGATTCTCCAGGGTTCCTTCTAGCTTGCATCTATCTGGAAAGTAATTTCTGGAAGCCCAATTCATTATCACATAGCTTTCAACTGTTCTTGCGACTGCTGTTTTCAAGCTCTCTGAACAGTTAAAAAAGTAAAACATGCTTGTGTGAATCTAGCTTCTTTCTGCCTTTCTTTCTTCCCTTTTTCTCCCCTTCCCCTTCCCTTTCTTCCTTATAGTTGTACATTAAGTGTAGCAGACACTAAACTGGGAGCAAGTTCTTTTTGCACAATTCACTTTTCTGTCTTTTTTTCCCCTCATTCCTCTGTCAGGTGACGATTCATTAAAATTATGGGACATCCGACAATTTAACAAGCCACTGTTTTCGGCCTCTAGTCTTCCCACCATGTTCCCAATGTAAGTAGCATATTTTAAATATTTGATCGGCATAGAAGAATGGAAAAGAAGTACTTTTACCTTAATGTTAATTTATATCATATGTCTTTTAGATCTTCTGGAAAAGAGACTTGAGTGATCAAAATCTGTTTTTTGAAATATATATATAAACACATTCTTCAGACTTCACTTTTTTGAGGTTAAAATTATATATTTGATTTATTCATGTTTGTGTGTATTGTATACACGTACAAGTCTTGGGGTAGTAAAATATATTTTAAGAGATTCAGTTGTTCTTTTAATATTGTATAAATGGCAAGGTAGGCCTTTTAAAATTTGTGATTTTTAAAAATTTGAGCTCCAGTCAGCCGGGTGCCATGGCTCACGCCTGTAATCCCAGCACTTTGGGAGGCCAAGGCGGGCGAATCATGAGGTCAGGAGATCGAGACCATCCTGGCTAACGATGGTGATACCCCGTCTCTACTAAAAATACAAAAAATTAGCCAGGCCTGGTGGCAGGCACCTGTAGTCCCAGCTACTCGGGAGGCTGAGGCAGGAGAATGGCATGAACGCAGGAGGCGGAGCTTGCAGTGAGCCAAGATTGCACCACTGCTCTCCAGCCTGGGGAACAGAGCGAGACTCCATCTCAAAAAAAAAAAAGGAAAAAAAAAACCACTGAGCTCTAATACCATCAAAGTAGTGTTTAATATTTACTGAGCATTTATGGTATAGCTCATTTTCTCATTTTTTAAATCATTCAAATCAGTAATGCAGCGTGCTTCACTTGTTCAGACTGTCTTGCTGAACACTGTTATCTCCAATCTGCTAAACTGGCACCTGAAACTTTTAAAGATTTTCTTGAAGCAGCTGAGGTAAAACTTGACCTTTGAGTCCTATGGTTGGTACCTAGGCAAATTGTTCTATTTTGGTAGAAATGAAATAATGATCAACAGAGAAGAGCATGAAGATAATGGAAGTATCAAGTGAAGGAAACTGTATGATAATGTGGTACTAACTCTAACATGGTCCTCTGCCCATGGCATTTTATGTTAAAACAAACAAACATGAGTTTATAACTGATAATTTTTTGAGCTATTATGCCTGCTGCAAGTAATGCTAACTTTATAACTTGTTTGGGTCATGTCTTAGATTAGTCGCAAACAGATGGCCAGACTGCTAACAACAAGAGCCTTGGAATCATAGCCATCAATTAGGTTCCAGCAGTGCAACCTGTGGCTCATTTCATGGTGCTCAACTTGACATAACTCAAATTATTTGGGGGTGATGGTAGTGGTGTTAGTAAAAATAGTTTTTAAAAAAATGGCCAAAGTAATCATTTTACTTAGACATTAGTCATATATCTGTCTGTAGACACTCTTAATGTCTATATTGACTTTTTTACACTCCCTTTACATTAAAAAACATTACAATGTAGAAGTTGAAAAGTACAGATTCCGGAGTCAGACTGCCTAAGTTTGAATCCCAGCTGCACTACTTACTTGTGTTGCCATGTGCAAGGTGTAATTAAGTTATTTTCTTCAGTTTCCTCATCAGTAAAATATGGGTAATAACTATCACATAGGATTATTGTGATGATTAAACAAATTAATGCAAGTGCTTGACTCATAAGCCCTATATAGGAGTTAGCTCTTATTACAGCAATGTTTATATTTTATTTAATTCACTAATTATTGCTGGATTGTTGTGGAGGTCATAAGCTTATACTCATAAACTCTTTTTTTCTGTAGGACTGATTGCTGTTTCAGTCCAGATGATAAGCTCATAGTCACTGGTACATCTGTTCAAAGAGGATGTGGCAGCGGCAAACTTGTTTTCTTTGAGCGTAGGACTTTCCAAAGGGTGTATGAAATAGACATCACAGATGCGGTATGTATATTCTTTTCTCCTCAGCCTTGAGAATACATAAAGTTTTCCTCTTACCCATCTTTTGGTTTTGTTTGTTAAGTAGAACATAAGCCCTGGCCCTGAGAGCACGGTGATAACTGCTTTTCACTCTAGCATAGGAGTTATCAGTATGTTGTGGACTGCTGATCTACCCTATCCCTTTCCACAACCCAGTATTTCCTATGGGCCTGCACTTTAGTAGGAATTTCAGCTGGGCCTGAGATGTTTTCCCCACTCTACCAACCAAATTGAGGAGGGAAGAAGATGATCATCATGTAGGATACAGAAAGGAGCATCCCAGAATGGGCATGTTTGTGAGGATCTAGGGATTGTTGACGGAAGTGAAAGGTTAAGAAGTGACGAAGTTTAACATTGTTCTTGAAACCATGAAAACTTTGACAGAACTCTGCTTGTGTGGGTTGTCAGGCTCAGCTTGCACTGAACCTAATTGCTATTTAGTGATTTGGAAATTGAAAACATTTCAGATTTAACTTCTACACTTGAAAGAAAAAACATTACTTTTCTTCATAGATTTATAAACACTAAAACACCAGCATTCACTTGTTCATTCATTCATTTTTTCATGTCCTGAGACTGAGACTGGAGCCACATGTTATACAATAAGAATGAAAATTCCCAGAGGAAAATTTGACTTCCTTTAAACTGTATATTATTATTTACGTGGTAAGGCAAATCATTGTAATCTTCTCAGTATGAAACAGGCCAATTAACGTCTGTGTACATTTTCTTTGGCTCATTGTCAAATCTTTTAGTAATGTCCTGTATCTTAAACAGTGTTGTTATGTAGGTTTTTCCAGTTGTTTCAGCTCTTGGTAGACAGTTGAGACATATTATGCACTTAAGTGACTCAGACAATTGAACAACTGTTTTTAAATCACCAGCAAAAAACTCCTGTCTCTAATGATCTAGTATTATTATGAAGTCTTAATTTGTAGGTTCTGAATGTAAAACCACAGTATAGTTAGAGTATTATATGAAAAGTGAAATAACAATGAGATTAATTCTACATGAGTACTTATGTTTAATAGATTCTAATCTCATGACATAATTTGAAATGTGCCAGCATTCACGTTGCTTTTTCTGGGTGTATTAGGAGCCAACTAAAACACTAGAATCAAAGAAAACAATCAAATCTATCAACTTTCATCTCAGAAAGTAAAATTATTGTAATCGTTTGTTCCAGATATAAGCTGTGTTCTACTATGCCTCTAAATGACTGTACATTTCAGTATCACACTTGATGTATTTTTAAATTGTAGCTTAAGTTGAACTGTAAATAAATTAAGGAATGTAGACAATATGATTGCACTTTTAAGGACGTGCTGGGCTTCTGTAGTTTATAGGAGGAACGTGCCGTTTGCTGGACAAATCAGTGTCTCACAGTGTGATACATTTTTGTTCTCTGTGTTACTTTTATAGGTAGATCTTTTTCTCCATAGTACTTACCACCACCCCTCATATATTGTATGTTTGTTTGGTTTTGTCTGTCTTCTTCTACCAGGATGTAAGTCACACAGGGCAGAAACTTTTTGTTCACTGCAGTATCCTTGGTGCTTTGAACAGTGCCTGGCATATAGATAGCTCTTAATATTCTTTGAATGAGTGAGAGATATACTTGGGAAGTGCAAGTAAGGCATATTGTAGATCATAGGTGTGTCTTTGGAGAGTGAGGCAGGAGAGAGATATCTAGAGTCAGGTAAAACTGGTCTTGTATACAATAAGAAAATGACTATGTTGTGTCTTTTTTTTTTTTTTTTTAAGCAAAGGAAGACACATTCGGATCTAAGTTTTGAAATGATTAATTCTCGTTGAAATATAAAGTTTAGTTTTATAAGATTTGGTGAGTCTGTGTAGATGAAGCCAGAAATTTATAATTTGGGAGACTGGGTGAATGTTCATTGACATAAAAATACATAGAGATAAAATAAAGCAGATTTTGGAAGAAAGTGAATTCTGTTCTTGATATGTTGAACTTGAAATACCTATAGGACTTCTGTGTAGAGATACTCAGTATGCAGATGGTTTAATAAGTTTGGTGCATAAGAGAAAGAAGAGACAGGTTTGGTAAAAACATTTATAGTGCATAGTTGAAATGTTGATTGCTGATGAGTTTGGTTAAGGTAAGGGAATAAAGGATAGAAAAATGAGCCGTAAGAAACATCATCATTTAAGAGACGAGCAAATGAAAAGAAGCTAAGAAAGGAGAAGTTTCATTAAATAAATAGAACATACAATATTGAATCATCTTAGAAAAGTCAGAAGACAAATTATGAGATCTATTTTAATAGATGGATGAAGAGAGAACTTCAAATAGGAACAAAACCACACCCCTTGAGGAGTCCTATTAAATTGTTGATTTATTGAAGGTGAGGGCTTATTGTTATTGTTAACATCAAATAGTATCATTTTTCTGTTTATATATTAGAATGCTATGTTAAATAAAGGGGCTTTTAACAGTGCCTTTGACCTATTGTCCCAAGTTTTACGTCTTCTTGGAATGTAAAAAATAAATAAATATATTTCTTGGAATGAATAAAAGGTGAACATTTTGCCAGAAGAGCCAAAAGACACCTCTTTTATAATTTTGTGTTGGAAATACCACACTCCACGGTAGTAAGGAACTTAGCTGTGTGTTTTAATTTGCATAAAAGGCAGCATCTCAGATTCTTAATATCAGCAGTTAGTAGTGTACTTGTTTGACTAAGGCACAGACAACGATGGTATTATGTCTGTCCTAGATGTGTTCATTTACTGAACACATATAATTGGTTACGCTCTTCCCACGCTCTCTTCTAAAACAGAATAAACCCCTGCATGCTTATATTCTAGAACACCAGGCTCAGTATATGTATATGGAGCCAAACATTGTTTTCAGTCAGCAGATGTTAACGATCTTTGCAATTATTCCTATTAACTAAAAACTATCTTCACAAAAACATAGCTTCTTAAAAATGCAGCAAGGGCCTTTTCTATAATTATTTTTGAAACAAAGTTTTTTAAAAACCCAAAACTTGTTCTAATTCTGTTCTCTGCATTGTCATATTCTCTGAAAAATTTCCTTTCTGTATTCAGTGTAGAGATTCTCAAGTCTGTTTGCTGCGAGACGGTGTATGTTTCTTTAACATTTGCTGTTTCACCATACAATGCTTGCACACATTTTACAACTCTGCTAAAATTTTTAGACATTTCCCTTGTAGTCTAATTGCATTTCCTCAAATTATACACTGAAATAGTTTGTGTCCTCACCCAAATCTCATCTTGAATTGTAGCTCCTCATGTGTTGTGGGAAAGACCTGGTGGGATGTAATTGAATCATGGGGGCATGTCTTTTCTGTGCTGTTCTTGTGATAGTAAGTCTCTTGAGATCTGATGGTTTTATAAAGGGGAGTTCCCCTGTACCTGCTCTCTTGCCTGCTGCCATGTAAGACGTGGCTTTGCGCCTCCTTCACCTTCCACCATGATTGTAAGGCCTCCCCAGCCACATGGAACTGTGAGTCAATTAAACCTCTTTCTTCTATAAATTACTCAGTCTAGGGTATATCTTTATTAGCAGTGTGAGAATGGACTAATACACACACACACACTCTCACACACATTCTCACACTCTCACACTCTCTCTCTCCCCCCTCTCATTTATCTAATTCTTTGTGATTTGAATAGTATGATTGGCCTCTTTTCTAAGATGAATTCCAGAATATAACTTGAATCTTGAGTTTACAAATTCACTTCTGTTTTTTTTTTCGTAAGACAGTATGTTATGCTTTTTATGTATTACGTAAAGGGCTTCCATTACTCTGTTTTATATAATAAAAGCATAGGAAAGAAAGAATGGATAAAATACAACTTGGCGATGACATATCAGTTTTTAAAATTAATTTTATTTAGATGAAATTATTAGATTTTAAGCTTTTCTTAAGAGCCAGTATTTAGGGAAATGCTCTGAAATAACAATATTATTAGCTCGGTAGTTTTTCATCAAATGATAATTTATTGTGAAATGACTAATAGAATTTTCTTTTTAACTAGTATAAACCAAGGGACATGGTTTATGCAATTATACCAGTATATTACCATTTATATTTTTTAACTTAAGCATGGTTAATCAGGTTGTTTTAACCTGATATTGTTTCATGGTCTCTGTACCTCATTTGCTTTTCGCAATAATTTCAGAGATAGCAGGCATTCCCAAGGGTAAAGAGGGAAAAGGAGGAAAGGAAAAAAGCTAGAAATTTTATACCTGAGCCTAACTCTTTTCTAATTTGTTTGTTTGCTTAGGTACTTTGGTGAGAGTCCTCTATTTTTGTAAATAATGGCTGAACAAAATGAGGATAAGAAACAATTAAAAAACTAAACCTTTATTTTTGAAAACACTGCTATAACATCTAGCATAACCTAGCATATGGCCTCTGAAGTGACAGAAAAGGAAATATGCTTTGATATTTTCAACTAATATGCCTTGGACATTTTAAAGTTGATTGAAAAGGCTTGGCGTGGTGGCTTATGCCTGTAATCCCAGCGTTTTGGGAGGTCAAGGCAGGTGGATCAGCTTAGGTCAGGAGTTCAAGACCAGCCTGGCCAACATGATGAAACCTTGTCTCTACTAAAACTACAAAAATCAGCCGGGTGTGGTGGTGGGAGCCTGTAATCCCAGCTACTCAGTAGGCTGAGGAAGGAGAATAGCTTGAACCTGGGAGGTGGAGGTTGTGGTGAGCCGAGGTGGTGCCACTGCACTCCACCCTGGGCAACAGGGTGAGACTCCATCTCAAAAAATAAATAAATAAATAAATACATTAATTAATTAAAGTTGATTGAAAATCCTAATATTAACATAAGAAATATGATAGTAAAGGTCTTTTAAGGAAGAAAAAAACTTCATTTTTGATTTCTGGATAGTATGTGTTTTTCTTTAAGACATTTTTTTAGATAGTAAAGAACAAGGATAATCTTACGTTTTTACTTCCTTCTATCATGGCTTGTTTTTCAGAATATCCCTTTCCTGCGAGAAATGAAATGTATAATATGCATGCCTCATCCATGTTCTCTAAAAACAAAAACTCAAAATATGAAGTATTTGGTGTCTTCTGTCAGTTTGAAATATTATGATCATCATTGTTTTCAAGAGGCTAACTCTGTACTTCGAGAAAGCATATATTCTGGAAATGAAAGTGCTAACACTTTCAAGTTGATTGAAAAGGGCTGGCGTGCTGTAAATGTTATACATCACATTTTGCATGTGATGTATAATTACACATGTTATACATGTAACATAATTATGCATAACATAAATTTAAAGAGTGTATATTCTGGAAATGAATGTGTTAACACTTTTCATTTCACAAATAAAGTTTTTGTGTTATTATTAAGAGAGAATATTGATGTTTTAAATTCAGAGAGATTGAAGAGGAAGACTAAATGGATAAAAAGAGCCATAAAATAATAGACCCTTTATGAACCTAGCTACTTATCTTAATTTATAATGTGTAAGGGACATACTGGCCATTCAGACTACAGTCAGTCTCCATTATTTGTACTTAGGGAGGGAAGCAGAAAGATAATTCAAGTTAATGGATATTCCAGAAGTCCTCAGAATTGGCTTTGGAATGTATCTTTGTTCTTACATTTGAATGTGGATATAGCTGATCTGGGAATTCACTTCAAACAAATTAATGATACTATACCTGTGAAAGTTTGACTCTGAAGGAGTTGAGGAACTCATCTGTTCTTTCATTTCTTACTGGGAATAGAATAATCATCTATTTTACTGATATAAAGTCCCAACTCAGGCAGAATTGCACCTCCTTATAAGTTTCTAGAAATAAAGGAGTCAAGCATTGTCTCTGCCCAGAGTCATACAAGGAGTAGCATTATACAGGGAGAACTTGAGCTGTCAGCACTGCAAATGCTAACTGAAAATAAACTTGAAAGACTACATTTGGCATTTATCTGCCTTCTAAAATTTAGTGAAACCTCTTTAATGTGAAACACAAGGAAATGGAAAAAATGGGCTTTGAATTAACGAGCTTTCCATTATCTGATTTTTATTATAGAGCAATCAGGCAGCTGGTTGACTAGGGAATAGCATTTGCTTTGAATTATGTGTATTATTTTGAATAACGTGATACCAGCTTAATGAAGTATTACTATAATTCACTTTTTAAAGGAGGATTAAACAATGCATATCCTAGAGGGAGCCTGAGTAACATATTCGTATTTAATAAAATATGTATATTTGGCCACAGCCAAGTGATAGGACGGTATGCCTAATTAACATAGGTGTGTGGAGCACTTGCTCACTGAGAACAGAAAGGTGGAGTCTCAGAACACTGATTGTTTCTTGGTCCTCCAAGATGTATGAATGTTTGATAGGAAAACTGAGAGTAAGTAGAAAATGATGGAGTTTTAGTGTAAATTTGCCAGTACATGTTTCTTTCTCTGGCCCTATCTTTTTTCCAGGATCAAAAGCCAACTTCTAGCATGGCTTATTAGGACAGTGTTTGACTGTCAAAAAGTGCAGTGGTCACTTGGTACTACTATCTCTAGGAGTATTTTCTTTAATCACTGGAGAAAAGAGATGCCAGTGGAATATGGTGAAAAACAACATTGCCTTTTTGCTGCCTTCGTAATTTGGACTACAAGACCACCTTGAAAAACTTAAACCCTTTTTGGGGAGTTTCCTAAAGCAAGCAGCATACACATTTAAATGGAAACTTGAATTCAGCTGGACTTACCTACTAAGCCAGCGTCAATAAGACTTGATTAAATTACTTCTTTGATACTCTTCTCAGCCATCTCTAAATTCACCTAGAGGTATCTATATTATGAAGGTTCCAGAACAGTTGTTCTTCATATTTGAAGAATACAGTTGAACATTTATCTGTAGGCACACGAGAGTAAAGAGAAAAGATACCTCAGATTTCATGGTGGTTTAACTGTTAATATCTATGACATAAAATCTAACATGTTTTCAGGTAGGGAAGATGATGGGAACTAGTTTAATGCTGATTCCTTTTTATTATTTTAAAAAATTATGATACTGTAAAATTGACCTTTTTTTTTTTTTTTTTTTTTTTTTTTTTTGAGGCGGAGTCTTCACTCTGTCACCCAGGCTGAAGTGCAGTGGCTCGATCTCGGCTCACTGCAAGCTCCGCCTCCCGGGTTAGCGCCATTCTCCTGCCTCAGCCTCCCGAGTAGCTGGGACTACAGGCACCCGCCACTGCGCCCGGCTAATTTTTTTTTTGTATTTTAGTAGAGACGGGGTTTCACCATGTTAGCCAGGATGGTCTCGATCTCCTGACCTCGTGATCCGCCCGCCTCGGCCTCCCAAAGTGCAGGGATTACAGGCGTGAGCCACCGCGCCCGGCCAAAATTGACCTTTTTAAGAAAGCACACAGTTCTGTAATTTTTAACACATGTATAGATTCATGTAATCACTATCAACACAATCAGTATACAGAACAGTTCCATCACCCCCTAAAAACTCCTTTTTGCTATCCCTCTATAGTTTACACACTCACCCCTTCTTCCACCCCAACTCCTAAGCCCTGTCATTCACTGATCTGTTCTCTAACATTGTTGTGTTATGGTTTCGAGAATGTCATATAAATCAGCAGTCCCCAACTTTTTTGGCACCAGGGACTGGTTTTGTGGAAGACAATATTTCCACAGACAGGACCAGGATTAGGGTGAGGCAAGTGAGATGCCTTCCTCAATCACAAAGTTTAGAGGGACGCTAAAACACTTAGTAATCAAGATAAATAACATTTTAATGCAACAATATAAAAAACGCGAGAAATCTATGGTGAATAAAATACCAAATTTTTAAGTAAAAATGGGATCAGTAACAGTGCTGTGCCAAGCTATATTACAGCCTAAGGCAAAAGGAAAACTCAATTGGACTGATCCTGTCTTTATTTAAAATGTTGATGTTTTGTTTGTCACAGATTTTTTGTTTTTATTTTTTAATTATTATTGGTGGAGACTAGAGTTGGGGAAATGGTAACTCACTTCTGCTTGAGTGATATATTGAATTTTGGACTGCTTCCCAAATCCACCTACTACTGTTTACTTTTCAGAGTCCTCAGATAGGTACCCTATGCCTTCTGCCCTGGTTTTTAAACAACATTCAGAGGGAGAGACTGAATGGAGTATGTTTCTGCTGTCTACAATGGTGATGGAAAAAACAAAATGAAGCAGTACGGATTATAGCAGATGTGCCTAAGAGGAAGCTTCTAAGTTAGTTACACGTTTGGAGGGACATTCATATGGTAGGAAATAAAATAATGTCATTGATCCTAGAATGAGTCACCTCTCTTACTTGGGTGGTATGTTCCCTTGACATAGCTATGCCACAAGGAAGAGCTACTGGCTTTTGCTTAATTAGCTGCCATTGGTATTAAGCATACTTGGCTCAGTTTCTCAGTGTTATTTTCCAGAGCTCATTCCTCTTGCCTACCTGCACACTATGACATAACTCTCCTCTATAAAAATTAGACTTAGCAGATTTTACAACTTCCCTAAAGAGTTCATTTCTGTCAGATCATTTTTTTCTTTACTTTTAGCCTCACATTCTCATGTTTAGAGCCTACATCCTTTGCTCTGGTCCTCATGGAGTTGGAGAACAGCTGGTTAACATCCTCTGTTTCCTTGAAGATTATAAAGTTACTGTTCAGTCTTGTCTTTGTCTGAGGGAACCAAACTTAGTCTTTTGTTCTTTTTTGTTTGTTAACATTTCCTTGTGGATCTTGTTTTCTCCACACTTCTGTTGTCTTTGATACTCTCTTCTCAGCCACTTCTAAATTCTCCAGTGACCAAATTGAAGTAAGGGTCTCCTCAGGGCTGATGGTGTCATGTGGGTGGTAAGGGCATCATCGTATTACTAATGTTTATTCACATAATGCATGGCACATAGTAGATGCTCAGTGAAGATGTATTTATTAATTTTGCTTTACCTTTTATTACATTTTATTCTGTTACATTCTTGTTGGGACTAACTATAATGTCCTGTTCCTTACCACCTTCTCAAGTTTTTATTTTTTGGTTAATAGTTTTTAAAAATCAATTTGGAATTTCAGTGCATGTATTTTCTTTTTTTTCTTTTTTTTGAGACAGAGTCTCACTCTGTCGCCCAGGCTGGAGTGCAGTGGCATGATCTCGGCTCACTGCAACTTCTGTTCCCTGGGTTCAAGCGATTCTCCTGCCTCAGCCTCCCGAGTAGCTGGGAATTGCAGGCACCTGCCACCATGCCTGGCTAATTTTTGTAGTTTTAGTAGAGATGGAGTTTCACCATCTTGACCAGGCTGGTCTTGAACTCCTCCTGACCTTGTGATCCACCCGCCTCAGCCTCCCAAAGTGTTGGGATTATAGGCGAGAGCCACCACGCCCGGCCACATTTTCTTTTAGAATTGATGAAAGAAGTACACATTTATTTTAATTGTCTAATTCTTTAAAACTTTAGATGATCCTTTTTTCAGATTTACTACAAATAACCAGGTTTTGGGTTCATTAGAGGAAACACAGATTTACTGCAGATGCTTAAAATATTGGTAATTTAAACTCCACTGAATATAATTTATTTTGGTTCTTACACTATTAAGGAATATGATATGTTTCCTGGATGTATTTTATAACCTGTACTCTGTGCTCTGAAGCAAAAGTTATTTCTTTGAATTTGACACTTTATCAGAAGTCTAATCACTACTCTTTATTAGAATACGGGACAAATACTGATGTGATATAGTACTTATCACTTTGTTTTTCTCATCTTTATTATCTCTTTTTTTTTTTAAATTTATTTTATTTTGTTTTGTTTTTTGAAACATAGTCTTGCTCTGTTGCCGGGGCTGGAGTGCAGTGGTGTGATCTCAGCTCACTGCAACCTCCACCTCCTGGGTTCAAGTGATTCTTGTGCCTCAGCCTCTCAAGTAGCTGGGATTACAAGCATGCATCACCACGCCCAGCTAATTTTTTTTTTTCTTAGTAGAGACAGGGTTTCACCATGTTGGCCAGGCTGGTCTCGAACTCCCGATTTCAGTTGATCTACCCAACTCAGCCTCCCAAGGTGCTGAGTGAGCTGTCATGCCTGGCCTCAATTAACTTTATAAATTTTTTGTAACTAGCACATTCTTGATTCAGGTGCAGTTTTTTAGATTCTCTATTCAATGTTCTCTTCTTTGAAATAATGTTTACTGTAGGAATCCAGATTCAAACCCTGCAGTGAAGCGTCCTTTCCTATGACCACCTATTTAACAATGATCTCATTTGGGAAGTTACAATGTGAGATGAAGGGCCAATCACGTGCTATCTTAGACTTTGTGAGCAAAAGAATGAGGACCAAAAGGAGGGCTTATCCAGTTTAATAGTTTATCCATTTCCTAGTATCATTTAACCCCATAACAAGCTATATTTTAAAAATCCACTCCTTAATAGTGCCAGCATTTGCAAATGAAGGTTTTTCTGCTTCTATTTGTAGTCCTTCAAAACAATAGAAATAGTCAGGGTATCCCTTTTGCTTTAAACAGGAACTTTTTTTCCCCCTTCTCTACACAAGAGTTTGATATTTTATTTAATAAGTATTTACATTTATTTAATAGGTATTTAAACTTGTGTAGACATGATTGCCATGAATGGCAAAGCTAGATAAGGAATCAGCCACTAGGTAATACTTATTAATTTTTTTATTATTATATTATTATATTTACTTATTAGGTAATACTTATTATTCACTAGGGAGAAACATACTTCCTCTATAAAATGTAAAAAAAGAGAACTTGATTTGTAGATGTTTAAAAATGTTCAGAATGATACTTTTCATAATGTGTAAACAAATAATACAGTAATGACTAGAGCTCCACTGTCTAACCCTAGCACCATATCACATCCCACTGAGGGACCAAGTAAAGGACTTTATGTCTTGTAGGATTTTCTGACAGTTTTTCTCCCTCAGCCTGAATCTGATGAATGATCTTTGGTAACAAGTTTTCCAGCTGTCGTATCAGAATTCTGGCCAAACTTTCACAAGTATGTATAGTGTGGGGAAGAACAAGGTCTATAATTAAAATGTATCCCAGGATAGTATTTTTCCTTTTTGGAAATGATAGATAATGGTCTTGGAGGAGGATGGGTTGTGACACCCCCAAAGGACTAAATAAAAGTATAATATTTAAAACATCTTTACCTGTACTATAGTAAGATAAATAATATTTTACATACCCTGTGTAGTTTGTCTATACAGGAAGATTCAGCTTTTCCTGTGTTTTCTTGGTTTTACATACTTAATGATTTCCAAGATCTGATTACATATGTTTTTTTATCTAGCAGTTAGAGATTTAGTAAGTTTCATGCATTACTGTTTTTTATATATAAACACAGGATTGGTGGTCATTATCTTTATGCCTATTTCTGTTGATAAATGAGGCCCAAGAAATGTAAAAGAGCCCGGGTCTGTGTAGACCAAACATAGAAAAACCAGGTGGAGTTTGGTTTACAGTGTGGGTCTTAAGTGATCAGAAATAGCCATGAGGTGCTTCTCATGCCTTTTCACAACCTGGTCTTCATAATAAATGATAATATCTCATATAAACAGATAAGGCTCCTCTTCTGTAGAAATGACTAGCCTGAGGCCCCAGCGCCCGAGGCTCCTCTTAGGCATGAGCTCCATATCTTGACACACCTACCATATCTTGGTATCCCATTCTGTGCCTACTAGTGGGAAGCTCTGCATCTAAGTGGATCCCCTGGGGTGGGACCTCTGGGGTCATTTGCCTTGTAGGATGACCACCCACCTGGGTCACTCACCCTGTGGACTCCTGTTCTCAGTCTCCTGTTTGTTTCCTGCTCACAGACTGTCATTAATAAGAATAATTACCAGACTTTCTTCAGTCATTACTTGTGCCTTCTTTGCCTTCACAAATTCTTCTCAAGTAACAGGGTTGGAGCAGACCTTTACTAGTTTGAATTAGATGAACAACATTGTATTTAATTTTCTTTCTCAAGAGACCTTCCATTTTCTCTGAGAACTTTTTCTCGTGATGAAATTCTTTAGGCAGGTTTATTATCAGATACAGATGGGATTCATTTAGTGCCAAGGATGACTACTAGGTTCCAGATTTTTGCTGTTCTAGTGGTTATCTTTATTTTATCGCACAGACTGTAAATGAGTTACTTTAGTAAAAGCATTTTTCACGAGTTTGATGGGAATTAATTTGATAATTAGATGCCAGTTTTTAAAACACATAATCTATGCATCTGTATCAAATATGTATGACAGGTACAAAGCAACACTTTCCCTTACTTGGTTTTTCTGCAGCAGCCCCCAAATTTATGAAAATACTATGGCATTTTTTCTTTTCACCATTGCACTCCTGTCTGGCCTATTAGAGAATTTTTCAAGATAGGGAAGGGAGAAGATTGAGAAGATTTCTGGGGGAAAAAAAAAAAAAAAAAAAAAGACAGTTGCCCCAAGTCTGGCCCATGGTAGAACTTCCTTGGAACTGGGGGAATGTAAAGGAGGGGTAAAGGAGAGGTATATGCTCACTTAGCAAGATGTGTAGAGAAAATGTCTGCCTTTAAACTCTTTCATTGAGGGGATGTCTGTAGAGATCAGGTGGTGCTGATGACTCTTAGTTATTGGAGACTGGGGCTTACTCACCATATTTGCTTCCTGAACTTTAGAGGGATGAAGCCAAGTCTTGTGGCCCATGCATGCGGCAAAGCCATCCCAAGTCTTAGAAAAGCAAGGCTTTGGGAGAGAATGGAGGGAACAAAGACAGGAAAAATAGCCTGGAAAAGTTGAAACAATTCCCATTTTACTCTTAAACTTCCCTGGCCCAATATTTTAATATAGAAATAGTTTTTCTTTCTCTGTGAAGAAAATCTTGGGCTTGTGGAAATCTGAAGAAAGTTCTTTCTCCAGTATTTTTTTGATCTTATCTGTTTTCTTTTTATTTGTTTTGGGTTCACATCTTGATCTGCTTTCTTAGTGTCTGGAATCTGCACACACACACACACACACACACACACACCCCCATTCAAATGTGTTGGATAGTCCCGAGGATGTCTGTAACTCTAAGACTGCCTCTATACAAGTCTGCAAAATTGTGTGACAGTCTCCTTCACGGTCAGGTGTCAGGCTTTTCATTTGAAAATTGTGAAAAATGCTTGTTCAGGGAATCACGGCCTTACCTTATCCATTCTTGTACTATATGACAAAAACCAAATGTGAAAAAACCAGATGGAGTTTGGTTTACATTATGGGTCAGCAGCTGTGGAGGATCCGGAAATGGGGTTTCAACATAATCATGTTTAAGGTATAAAATTATGAAGGCTGTTGGCTTTCTTTTAGCATGTAGAATAAGGGCGGTGTTTAGATATGTGCATTGCAGATCCCTAAGATGTTATGCAGGCGTGATTTCTTTTATAGTAACATTTGTGAACTGGGAACTAGTGGGCTTTTTTTTTTGTAAATGATTTTAGTAATTCCTGCTTTTTAATACAAACTTGCTAAGGTTTCTGCTGGGTTAGGTGAGTTTGGATATGATTAAATGTCTGCTACCTCCTTTCCTCCCCATCTTTCCAAATAGAACTTTGCATGGTTAAGTAGTAAGGGAGTGAACAGTGAAGTTGGAGAAATCTGCTTACTGACCAAGCTCCTCTATGTGCAAGTTATTATGTGACCTTGGGAAAGTTACCACTCTCTACAACCTCAGTTTCTTCATCTGTGAGATGGGATGAGATTATTAATTTTGTAGTAGTTGTAAGGGCTCAATTATATAAAATAATACAAAGTTCCAGTACCTAATAGTTCCCTTTCTACCATGTCCTAAAATGTAAATCATTTCTCTCTTTGGTTTCCTTTTCCTCCTCCCCTTATTTGCTTCCCTGGTTTCCCTAAAAGTAAACGAAAAAACCACAGAAATAAATTATTTGGAAATTTTTGTGGCCTTTTCACTTTTGCTAAGGGATAATTTCAAAATTCCTATTTTGGAATTTTGACACTGCTAGCTCGACATCGTGCTATCTTTCTCCCCAGCCTACCCCTCTCTTTTTTTCTTTGCTCTCTGCAGGGAAGAAAAAAATCTCTCCATTGAGCACATTAAGGTCTTGTAACTCCTTCTAGTCATGTGTATGGTCTCCTATTCCAATTCTTGTCTCTTATTTTTGGGCAAATTTATGGTTACCCTCCACTACCAAATTAAAGTGTTAAAATGAAAATGGGCTTTGGTTTAAAAGAATAAGCTTAATTTTGTGCTGAAATGTGTAGTTCAACTTCGACAGCTAGAGGAAGCCATTAGTGAACCCACATGTTTTGGGAATTGAAGTAGATTAGTGTAAGAATAAAACACTTTGTCAATTTAATTAAGCAAATCAGTTTATTAAAATATGCAGACTAATTTCAGAACCTAGTTCTTTGCACTGCAGTGGCCTTTTGCCATTTGAATCTCATGATACAATGTGAGGGCTTTCTCTTTGATTCCATAGATCTCATGTCTTGATGTTCCTGACTGGTTCTCTGGTCCTTTGATTCAAATGTGCTCTCTATGCTTTATTTGCTGTATTTCTCAGTAAATCCATAGGTCTGAGTATGTCACACTCCCAGTAAAGAAGCACTTCTTCAAGAACAGGATGAAGAAAGTTTGGGGTGGTTGGTTGATAGAGGGATTGTACTCTTTCTAAGTATTTATAGCTCATCTGTCTTCTGATGATGGTTCCTTAGGCTTCTAGCAGGCACGTGTCGCATTGTTGTTAAGCAAAGCCCAGTATGTATGTTTGACAAGTTAGCGGCGTGGCAGCTCAGCTTGCTTCCCAGCCCTGCTGCAGTCTCAGGGATTGTTTGGTTTGGCAGGTAGCCAGCTCTCTGCTATAAGATGCATTTCCTTGACAGGATAAAGTGTGGAGCCGCATTAGCTGCAAAGTTTACAAAGGTTAGCTAAACACACACAATAAATATTAATAAACAAAAAAGGCCCACCCACCTTTGACTTTAAATTTTGTTTCTTCATTTCATGTTTTAGAATCCTTGTAGTAGTTGATTAATAACTGGTATTAGGGTAATTGAGCCTTAAGTATCCTCTGCCTAAGTCAGATTGCTCACAGGCCTCTCATTGTCTGCTTTGGTTTCTCATTGCCACAGTGCATGGGGCTCTGGAATGACTATTTAGTTTAAGGGGTCTTATTTGCCTCTCCCTGTTTTGGTGTGAAAGGAGGGTAAATATGTTTCTCCCTAAGAATGTATATTAACCAGCTATATGTGTGTGTAAAGGCTCTGGAGGGTACAGGATGTGAACAGGAATAGAGGTGAGGTGTCCTTGGACTCCCTGGAAAGCAATCAGACCTTGATCTGTTGGCTTGTGCAGTTGCTTCTCTCTAACATTTACACCCTCAGTGAAGAGGGAGAGAGTAACAGTAACCTGCTGTCCCTGGAAACTGCCTGTTTGGCTGGATGTCTTGGAATTTATCAGGCCTACATTGTGGATCTTTTCCAATTTTGTACCCTGCTCACTTGAAAACATATTTGAGAACTAGTAATCTTAGACTGCTTAGCTGGACCTCTAGAGAACCAAGAAAGAGAAATAACTCTAATACTATGCCCTTAATATTGTCCTGGGCCATTTATGGGTGGCTGAGATTTCTGAAAGCCTTTGACAGCCCCTTTCATTGCTCTGTGATTCATGTACATTCTCTCTCTCTAGGACCACATTAGGAGGAATCTAACCCTGCTACATTTGTAGGATACCTGAGTATAATAATGATATGAGGAAATCAAATTATTCCTCATGGAGTAATGATTTTAATTAGGAAATTGTCTCCAGCTTTACCTAGCAGAGCAATCCATTTAGGCATGGGTGAACTGTAGCTTTTAATTCATCCTTCAGTGAACATTTGTTGAGCACCAGACACTAATCTAGGCACTTGGGATATGTTGCCAAACAAAACTAACTGAGATCTTTGCCCATGAAACATGTGTTCTAGTGGGGAGGGCAATCAACATCGTTAATAAATAAGTTATATATTATATTAAAAGATGATACATACTATAAAAAAAAGAAAAGCAGAGTAAGGGGAGTTCTGGGGCACCGTTTTAAATTGAGTGGTCTGAATAGCAACGACATTTAAGCAAAGACTAAAAGAGATGAGTCTTGACTCAGATGGATTTCTTCTAGATAGGGTTTCATAAACATGACTTCATGAAGTTATGTTTGTGACTCTCCTCATGTTTCCATATACCTGGCTGTGACCATCTGGGAATTTCCAGTGGTCTGTCTCAAATTAGTCTCAGTGGTGGAGCACCTAGAAGCTGCACTTTGTAGACCATGAGCTGTTGAGAAACTTAATTCCATCTTCCCAACCAGGAGCAATTTTATTAGGAGAAAATGTGACTTTTTAATGTGTGTATTATAAAGTAGGTTTTACAAGCATAGGTACAAAGCAACAACAACCCCCCTCCCCAAAATACCCAAACTATCAAATTAAATATATCTTATTTTTTCAAGTTTTTCTGTTAATATTTACTCACTATTATATTTGTTTTATCATCTTTTAGCTCTTGCTAACCAGAGTAGCAGGTACCATAGATTTGAGAAAAATTGTGGAAAGAAAGCCTAAACTGTGAAAACTTGCCCTTTTAACTTAATTTTCCCCCCAACTAATGGGGAAAACACAGCCATTCTGATTCGATTTTCTCTGTACAATATCCCAGTCCTCTTCAGTGGTACATAGATTAAGAACTACTCTTCTAGAGTAAGTCTGTTAAATCAGATATGAATTTAATAAATGTCCTGTAGACTCTTTTCAGCTTTCTTCTTAATTCCTCTGGAATATCAGGTAAGGGTTTGTAGCCATTCACCTATTTTTTTGCATATTTTTTTTTACCATTCACATGGGAGTCTGAATTTTTACCTTCCCTCCCTCCGTCCCTCCCTTCGCACTCTGTCACCCAGGCTGGAATGCAGTGGCACAATCATAGCTCACTGAAGCCTCAAACTCCTAGGCTCAAGTGACCTTCGTGCCTCGGCCTCCTGAGTAGCTGGGACTACAGGCACATGCCACCATGCCCAGCTGGGAGTTAATATTCTATCGAAAAGGATCTCAGAGATTTCAAGATATTCTATCTTAACAAAAGAGTGGAATGATTAGAGACAAGGAACCAAAGAAATTCAGCCCAAAGTAGATTTAGGAGACAGTAGTCACGATTTTCATTTTACCACTAGAACTATAAAATGGTAATATCTAATTGTACCCTTTTCCCCTTTAGTCCTATATATATATATATATATATATATAGAGTTTGGCAAGTGATAGATTATTAATAATCATTGATTTAATGCTTCCACTCATACCTTGTTCTATCAGAGTGAGTTCTATAGAACCTAGTACATGGGGTTTCTGTTTACCAACATTAGCTTCATCTTTTTTCTGTTTAATTCTATCCACCCTATCCCTCCCACCTCTGCCCTCTTACCACAGACAAAAATTAAAAACAGGGTATAGTTCTCACTGAGAACTTGTGGTTCTTTTCAGTCCCAGAGCACCACTTATTTTCCTCACCAGTAATGAATTCATAGGATCATAACTTCCAGTGAACCTTCTCTTAAACTGCTTTTCATTCAGGTTAATGTCAAGTCTTCATATTTTGTATCTGTTTTACTTCTGCTGTTATCCTGCTGTTTTATCTCATAGATAGGGAGACATTATTAAATGCCTACAAATGTATATTGTTTTTGAAAAAGCTTTATGAGATTTGGATCTTTGTGAACTAAAAACAATAACCACCTGGTCTCAATCTGCCGTCCAGAGGGACATATTGTATGTGTGTAAGAGCATGAAATCCACTTCAGTGGTAAGTGTAACTGAGTTATGTGGATTTAGCATTTCATGATGCCAGCCCCACGTGGTAATGGACCTGGGAAACCTAATTTTGCGGTTTCAAGGCTGTCCAGAAAGGGAGATAATGTCAGGAAGAGAACATCTTTTTTATTTTTATGGAGTATCACCCAGATAATAAGTGATGGAATGGAACTTAACTTCAGGAACACAACTTTATGGTTTAAAAGAAAATGTATAAAAGAGGTAAACCATCAGGATGATATTTGATATAGTAGACTAGTCATCAAAGTACCAGCAGGATTGTTTCCATTTTTATCTGGCCTCTTTAGTCAGCCACTGCACCTTTCCTTTGCAGAGTGTTGTTCGCTGCCTGTGGCATCCAAAGCTGAACCAGATCATGGTTGGAACTGGAAATGGATTGGCTAAAGTCTATTACGACCCCAACAAGAGTCAGAGGTATTTCATAAGTATTGCCTGTTTTAGATGGATGACAACAACTGGGGGGAGGGATTTCCCTCCCACCCCCTGCTTTTATTCATTTCCCACTTTGATGGAGATCCACCCATTTAGAAAATGCAGCTGGCACAAAGTAAAGCCTCAAACTCCTGATATTGTGCTTTAAAAAGGATTTGAATATCGCCCTTGATCCACACTGAATTCAAAGTGAAAGTTTCCTGGGGATTTGCAGTTGTTTAGCTGAAATGTTGAGTGCAAGGGGGAAAAATGTTCTGCCTACTTTGCATACCACCCTGGACAGAGGCATTAGCAGCGATACATGTAAGAGATTAACAAAGCAGGGAACTAACCACTTACAGGAAATGGAATCAGCTTGTCCATTTCGCTTCTTTCTTTTTTGGCTTCTAGCAGTTACTGGTTTGGGTGTTTGGCAAGATTATTCTCTGCCCGCAGAAAAGGACAGCACAGATACGTTTCCCTTCCACCCCCATGCCCACCCAAGTTTCAAACTTAAGTATACCACTGTATTTCAAAAGTCTGAAAATGTAACTAGAGGTTCAGTCAGTTCCTCAGTTATTTCCATTTTGCTTACCATTTTGCTTAGGCACAAAGACGGATATGTGTCATCACCCAAAAAAAATAGTTTTGTTTCTCTCTCTCGAAGTACAGTGACTGATTAGCTCTTTCTTTAGAGTAAGACTTGGTTAACTAGCATTAAAATTCACATGTGAAAATCACTGGGGTCCCATATAAACTTGTTTTAAGGTCCCACCTCCTTTGAGGAAAGGAAAGCCACCCTCTATTGATGAATATTCATTGGCCATAATTTTGCTCTGAATAGAAGCAGACAGCCCCGTCTTCCTTCAGAGCTTCCTGGACTAGAGTTGGAATCCTGGCCTTATACAATAAAGTATATTTATGGTATTTGAAAACAAATAGGATTTTATTTGTTTTTTAAAAAAGAAATTAAAAATGCTAATGTACTTCGGATTCGAGTCTGCTTCACTTGAGAAAATGATGAGCCTCATTTGATAGCACCCATTTAGAAGGCACTTTCTGTGGAAGCTTTGCTTTAAGAAATTTACTTATTTGTATTTACTTCTCTTGAAAAGGATAACGCTCTGCTACTAAGGAGAAGTGCAATGTTCTAAGCACATTTTTGGTTAATCCCACACATTCTTGGGCCGTAGCCCCTAGGCAACACTGCCAAGCCAACTCAGTTCCAGACACTTGTACGCTTGTATTTGAAAAGTGGACGTATGCCATTTGGGGTGTAGACCACCCAGGTTGCTTTCATCTGAGACATAAACTAAAATTTTAACCCTATGACCTTTAGAGTTAAAAGGTTGGGTAATTTTATAAAGATCCTTAAAATTTCACATTATTCCTGTAGGCTTTGTAAACTTGTGTCCTGTTGCCCTGTTACCTCTCCAACCCTCTTGCTTGGTAATAACCACTGACTGACAGACTTGCTTTTCCATAAGTTTAAGCTTTTATCACTGAGAACCCATCTGTTGCCATCCCTCAGAAGGTCAAGGACTTGTGTAGATGAAGTACATGCACAGAGTATGTTCCTGAAAGTATCTCATGTTTTCAACATGAAATTTTCTGTTTCTAAGATCAAGTAAAGAAAATAATTTGCTTTTACACCCCTCAGGGGAGCAAAATTATGTGTGGTTAAAACCCAGCGGAAGGCAAAACAAGCTGAGACTCTAACTCAGGACTACATCATCACCCGTAAGTCGTTAACATGCCTCTCAATCATGCATCTCTCTTCTGCTCTCATGTGGTTTTGATTGCATAGCTTTAGAGACAGAGAAAGCCCTCAGAATTCAGGCATATATTACAAAATTGCCCATTCATCTGGATAGGACTACGAGTCATGTAACAGCTAACCTCTTTGGCTTTTGTGACTCATCACAGAGACAGGGTTATTTCTGCAGCTTTCAACCCAAAAGGAAAAAGCCTATGTGAGCCCAATACATTATAGCAGTTTTTTCAAGAGTAACAGTCTGCTCTAAGTGTAAACAAGAAAGAGTGCTGGTCTTGGAATCAGGAAGCCTGGGTTTGTCCAGTTCCACCACTGACTGGCAGTGTGATGTTGAACAACTTAACTTTTAATCAGGAGAGTACGGCAACTAGAGGAAGGGTCTGTTCCAGCTTCCTCTGAAATTCTATGACCATGTGCTAGACTGATCCACAGGAATTTGTATATAAAATTAACTACCTGGGGTATGAGTAGAAAGGTTACTAGGGCAGAGTGGTTTCTCTCAGATATGTCACACAACCTCATTAATCTGGCAGATATGTGTTCCCAGAGCCACAATCTCAAACCTGCAACAGGTGACAGCTAGGAAAGAAATAATGGATGCTACAGCGATTATCGTTAGCGGATGGCCCTGTGGACTTTATCAGTGACTCAGTCTGGAGCCCAGGGGGCGCTGTACTGCCGGCTTTTCTCACTGTTGGTGGGTCTCATATGAGACCAAGTCCCTTGGAGCTTATGACCTGTAAAGAGATCCCATGATACTTTTTGCAAGAGTAGAAGTGTTAAAGTCACTGTCATAACCAGTCTAGCTCATGTAATTACATGCGGCCTACTTAAATTCCTCCAGTTGTTTGAAGTGAAAAGCTATTTTTCCTCCTCCTAAAAATACTGTTGTGTTGTGTTGCCCAACTGAGTGACCGGTGGCTATGTTTCTCAGCTCCCCTGACTCAAGGCAGGCATGTTTTACTGGTGAGTGATATGGTCTGGCCCTAGTTGACAGTATAGGTAGAAGGTAGAAGGTTTGAGGTGTTATAGACATTTTATTGATATTATAAATTCCATTTAACCTTTCCCTTCCTTCCCCTGGTCCCCTGGGAAAAGTTTCTTTTAAAAGGGGTTTAATCTGCATGTAAGAGTCAAAAGAAATTGTGCTGGTACTTTCTGGGGGCAAGAAAAAGAGAGTTATTTAATACTTCCCTGATAACTCTTTCCTTTTCCCCTAGAATATTATACTGTTTTCCTTTTAAATTCTTACAATCTTTTATATTCTGAAATTTAATTTTGACATTGAGTAAACAGCAACAGCAATTGAACACATATTGCTTTGGTTCTTATTTTCTTATTTTGCTACCATATAGCAGGAGGGATAAGGCCCCATTAAGTCCCCACGCCAAGAGATTTAGGCACCCCCTGCATTCATGGCAACCTTTATCCCAGTTTTAGTGGGGTAAGTGTTCCTCCCTTCCGGTTACTCAGTGTTGTCAACTCCTCCTGAGAGGTGGTCACATTTCAGAAACGTGTGAAGTGATTCCAGTGTTTATGAGACATCTGAGGAGACTTCAGGACTGACAGCAAGCTATTGGCATTATTTACATTTGGGTCCTGTAAGAAAAAAATAAGAGGCAGTCCCAATATGTGTTTCTTTTCAAAACCGCAGTAATTAAGTTTTAACTGCTACCCATGGTTTGGGAGATGGGGAACGTCACCGATGTTTCCGTGACAATATTTAACAGTATTTCCTGAGTGCCGTTAGCTGCCAGGAGAGGTGAGCAATGAGTCTGGTCTCAAGCAAAATTGGCTAATTGGTTACAGTAAGACTGTCTTTTATTATTAGATGAAGGCTGTCATTGTGACTTCCATTTCATCTTTCAGTTAGTCATGCTTTTTAGCTATGTTTTTGGATGGAAAGATTATTCTTATAATGAAATTTTTCAAATGTGACTTCTTGTAGCTCATGCCTTGCCTATGTTCCGTGAGCCCCGCCAACGGAGTACAAGGAAACAGCTGGAGAAGGACAGACTGGATCCCCTGAAGTCGCATAAACCCGAACCTCCTGTAGCAGGCCCAGGTGACTGTGATCCAGCTAGTGACCTGCAGAGGGGGTTCAGAGGCAGGGTGGGGTAATTGATATAAAATTGGGACAGTCTTTTGGGCCTGGATGCTTCTTTGTCTTCAGAGAGATTTTACTAGTTTTTTTTTTTTTAATGTTTTCTTTTTAGCCGCAGAAGAACTGATGCAGAATCCAGATGTATAAAGCGGATAAAAATTGAGCTGCTATGCTGAAATAGGGAGGAAGACTGGGGCCCTTTCTGCTTGGTCTGCAACTTGAGTTTTCCTAGCTCGCCTCAGTGGAACTTGGGGGCTCAGTGGAACTTGGAACCCAGTGTTAAAGCCACTGCTCTCAATATTGACTTAATGTACAACACTGGGCACTTTTACCAGAATCCAGGCTGGATTAGGTTTCACACAAGGCAGAAAGTGGCCATCATTTAGATTTGTGTTGATATCACTAGAAGATGGATAAAAGTCTGTAGCATTTTTAAGAAGTAGGTACCAGAAGAAAGCCAAGCAGCACTGGCTAATAGTATAGCACATACCTTCGTTAGAATTTCATTTTCTATTATCATCTATGTAGTTTCTATTTGGTCTGCTCCGTCAGCATAGAAAACATTTTGCATATCTATTGTAATTTTTTTTCATTTTTTTTCTAACACCATCCTAACTGAAGTTTCCAAATAATATTCTTTCTTGGATTATTGTGAACCCTTCTAACTAGGCACCTTAGTCTCAAGTCACTCCCTGTCTCCCTCCTCACTTCTGTTTGTCTTATACACAGCTTTAATCCCTAACTCCGTTAGCTTTTCATGTTGCTACAGCCTCCAAACCTTCATAAGCTTCCCGCTGTCCAATTGTCTTTCCAGAGATTCAAGGTTCTATACAGTCCAAATCAAATCTACCCCTGTAGCTTTACACCTTACTTCTTTCCTGCTCTGATCTTCTGAGATTACTGTTGGTTCAGTCCTGTCCCCAAATACCCACTGAAGCAATGTATTTTTGTACTTAACCCATTCTGCTTGTTGAAAATAACCTTGTTTACCTCCTGAACTTTCACAAATTGGATCCATCTCTTTCATAAAGACCTGTTCAACCACCTGAGCCTGAAGTGCTGTCTTCCTCTAAGTGCCATAATAGTTACTGGCCATACAAATTATCTCACAGTTAATTATTTCCTGCCTTATTTAGTTTCTTCTTATCTTGTTTTATGAAATGAATCTTTTAGTGTTTGGCTTTTCATATGTTTATCTTTCTAAAATGTCCTACATCTTTCTGAGTACCAGTCACTATACTAGCTGCTAGAGATCCAGTGGGGAACAAATCCCTGCCCTTAAAGAGGTTCCTATTTCTTAGGGAGATTATAGTACAGCAGAGCAACATGAATCAGTATGTTCAGCTTATTTGTTTTCTCTTGTAATACTCAGCAAAGTACCTGTAAGGTATTTGGAAGATGCCAAGCCCTAAGATATGTTTATTTAAATAGAATCTAATAAATATTGGTTATTTTTATTAATTGAATTCTAAATGTTGATGCCAGAGGAACTTTTTAAAGCACATATATGGCAAATTGTCTGTAATTTTTTCTATATTGGTACCATTCTGTAAGTTTAAGCAACTGAGACATAACAAAAAAATCTCTTCCTATTTAAAAGTGTTATGGGGAAGTTGAGGTTTGGTGATCTCTTACTTTGGTTCTGATTGTCATAAATGTAAGCTGAAAGGATGATACTCAAGTACTCTTGAGTTTTGTGCTCAGATAAGTACAGTGTACACAGATATACCTGTGTATCCTCATGCTCATTCAGTTTCTAATTTGATTTTTTTTCTTTTGCGACAGGTCGTGGTGGCCGAGTTGGAACCCACGGGGGCACTCTCTCTTCCTATATTGTGAAGAACATTGCTTTGGACAAGACCGATGACAGTAATCCTCGGGAAGCCATTTTGCGTCATGCCAAAGCAGCAGAAGACAACCCATATTGGGTTTCTCCAGCATATTCCAAGTGAGAATATAGCTTTTTAAAATAGGAAAATTGTTATGTTTAATGAATTGGGAAGAACATAACAATGTTGTTTTTGAGTTCTAACTTGTCTATTATTTCATACTTAGATATGAAAAATAGGCCAGATACTCATGGTCCTTAAGCCTAGGCATTTGTTTGTATCATAAAACTCTAAAATCATGAATTTAAAAACTAGGTCCTGTTCCATCAGAGTTGTAGCATGGTGTAAACCATTATGTGAAGCCCATCCTGCCTATGATTAAAACAACAAACAAATCACTGCTTATGTGCATTATGTTAGTTGAGGGGGGTTAAAAGCAAATGAAGCAGTTTGCAGGTCTGATATTATGAACTCACTTTTATTTATATGTAAGTAACACTGCAGAGTAGATCCTGCCTGCTCGTATTCCCTCAGATAGCTTAGCACGGATGAATAGGTAGCAGTTCTTAAAGCCACCAAACCAGCTACATTTACATTAAAGATAGGTACTATTATAGAATTTTCCGTTTTTATTTTTACTTATTTATTTAGAGTCAGGATCTTGCTCTGGTTGCCCATGCTGGAGTGCAGTGGCATGATCATAGCTCACTGTAACCTCAAACTCCTGAGCTCAAAGGATTCTCCTTCCTCACCCTCCTGGGTAGCTAGCATGACAAGCATGCACCGCCACACCCAACTAATGTTTCAATTTTTTATAGAGACAGGGTCTCACTATGTTGCCCAGGCTGGTCTTGAACTTCTGGTCTCAAGTAGTCCTCCAACCTCAGACTCCCAAAGTGCTGGGATTATGGGCATGAGCCTCTGCACCTGACCAGAATTTTCAGTTTCTAAATTTTTAAACTTTTTGATTTAATTTTAGATTTTTAGGAAAGTTGCAGAAATAGTACAGAGAGTACATACATACTGTTCACCCAGCTTCCTCCTAATTTAACACTTTACGTAATCTTAGTGCAATTAATTATCAAAACTATAAAACTAACGTTAGTATAATACCATTAACTAGGCCAGGTGCATTAGCTCATGCTTGTAATCCTGGCACTTTGGGAGGCTGAGGCAGACAGGTCACTTGAGGTCAGGGGTTCAAGACCAGCCTGGCAGCACATCTCTACTAAAATACAAAAATTAGCCAGGCGTGGTGGCATGCGCCTGTAATCACAGCTACTCGGGAGGCTGAGGCAGGAGGATTGCTTGAACCCAGGAGGCGGAGGTTTCAGTGAGCCAGGATCATACCACTGCGTTCTAGCTTGGGTGACAGAGTGAGACCCTGCCTCAAAACAAACAAACAAAAAACTATTAACTAGACTACAGACCTCAGTTAGTTTTTGCCAGTTTTTCACTTGTGTTCCTTCTCTGTTCCAGGATTCCACATCGCACTTAGTCTCCTCCTATCATAAGTTACGTTTCCTGTCTTTCATGATTTTGATGCTTTAATGAATACTGGTCAGTTATTGTGTAGACTTTCCCTTATTTGGGGTTTGCTTGATATTTTCTTATATTTGGAATGAGACCATGCATGTTTGGCAAAAATAACACAAGAGAGATGTTGTGTCCTTCTCAGTGGATGTCTTATTACTGGTGATGCTAACTTTGGCCACTTGCTGAAAGTTGTATCTGCGAAGTTTCTCCACTGTAAAGTTGCTTTCATTCTATTTGTATTTCATTCTATTTTCAGTTGATCACTTCTTGGAAGTGATATTTTAAGACTATGCAAATCCTGTTTCTCCTCAATTTTGCTGTCTGATTTTATCATCCATGAATGAATTTGCCTATATCAGTTATTACTATGGTGTTTGCTCAATGGTGGTTTTCTGTTTCCCTCTCTCCTTCTGTGTTTATTAATTGGAATTCTACCTAGAGAAACAGTTGTTCCTTCTTCCACATTTATTTATTTTTCAAGTATTTTTAAAATATTGGTATGGTCTCTTACTGTATTCTGTGAGTTAAAATCCAATACTATCATTTAATTTGTTGCTCAAATTGTTCCAGCTTTGGCCAATAGAAGCTCCTTCAGAATGGCTCCTGTCATCTTTCTCAAGCCCCTGTATATTTTTTTAGTACTTCCTTACTTTCTGGCACCACAAGATGTTACAGATATATCTTTGTTTTTCTTACCCACATTCTGGAGTCGACCACTTCTCCAAAGAGCCATGGCTCCTTTTGTTGGAGAATGGTGGTTAGAAACCAAGAGCTGTGTGCTGGATGTGCTCCTTGCTACTAGACTGCCATTGCTTCTAGGTCCTCTCTGGTGACAAAGCTAGGAAATACGTGTATGCATACTAAGCTACCCATCTACACACATCTGTGTTTCTGAATGTATCAATCTGTAGTTATATTTTTTAAAACCATGAGTTTTAATTAATGTTTCTGATTTCAGTCCTGTATCACAGGTTCCCTAACTTTTCCCCTTTCTGTATTTGTAGCTTCTTTCTCCATTAATGAGAAACCCAGCTCTGATTTGTTTAGTTCTGGCATATACATTAACTAGTTTTAGAATTGCTAACCCATATCCCTGTAAGAATCACTTTTCCTATCTACATGGCATAGTTTGTTTACAGTTCTTCTCATCTTTAGCCTTAAAGTATATTTTCTTCACTACCCCAGTGATTGTGGCTATATTAGTCATTTGAAATGCAGTTAGGTTCATTTATTAGTGTTTATATCACTTTTTTGGGTTTCCTTCACATGCTGTTTATTTTTTTGGAGTGTGTGAAATATTACTATGGTTCTAGGAGTCAGAGCTTTAAAAGAGATTTACTTAGAGAAATGTCTCTTCCTCTTCATTCCTGCTCCCCTTTTCCTATTCCCAGTCCCCCTTTTTTCCATCCCTTTCCTATCCACCCTTGTAGCTAAATAATCTCTTTAGTTCCTGGTGTATGTTTCGTGTATTTCTTGAGCAGATATGTAAGTACCTTCTTACATCCCCATATTTCCTACATGAAGGATAGCATAATGTAAATCATCTTTTTTTCTTTTTTTGGTCTAAGTTCCATTTGAAAATACTTGGTGAACTGTAGTTACAAGATATGAACACATGTATAGAGTAAAATGTCACCATTTTTAATGTATAAATACTACCCACAACCAACTTTTATCACAAAATTATTGCTAATCTGTGATTATCCACAAAGTAGTTGGTTATCTAAATGTTTCTTCATTAACATTTTACTATGAAATTTAACTTTAAATGAACTTTGAGAATACTATTTATAAATATGTCAGCAACTTTTTTTGTTATGCCATTTTTGAAATTTGAATTGATCAGTTTAGTATTTTAGCTGCTTTTCATCCCCCATCTTTATTGAGGTATGATTGACTTAAAAATTTATATATATTCTGGTGTAAGACTTGATATAAATTAAGTCATATTAGTTTGCTTTTGTTGGCTTTGCTTCTTTTTCACATAGAAGTATGCCCTAGAAAACACTACATCAGTCCATAGAGCTCACTCTCATTGATTTTCATAGTTGCATCGTCCTCCATTGTATGAATTTATCATAGTTAATTCAACCATTCTTCTATGTATGGATATTTAGGTTGTTTCAGTATTTTGTAAGTACTAACAATGCTATAGTGAGTAGACTTACAGACATGTATTTTTGTATTGTTGGAGGTATATTCAAGTTTTTTTCTTGATGTCTTTATGTATTCCTAAAGTTTTCTCTTTAATTGTGAGAAAACTGGATGCTGATTACTTTTTAAAACATTAACATGCTGGAAAAAGTCTTTTATTAACCGACTCCACCTTTATACTGCTCCCAGTCCCCTATCTACTCATTATTAGGAGCTACTTTGCTTCAAATAAAAACACATCATCTTAGCATGCATTCCTTAGAAGCAGGTCCTGAGATAAAGATTTATATAAAGATGAATTATTAGGATATGTTCCCAGAGAACATCAGTAGGGAGTAGAGATGTGTCATGAAGCCGTCAAGTGTGCCAAGTCTCAGGGAGGGTCGCTTTGCCTTAATCCTGCAGGGTAGCCCTGGAGACTGTGGTCAGAGTTGTCCTGGTCAGGGACATGGCAGCTGGAGTATTTATACTCCCTTATTTGTTGGTCATTGGTGATGGTTGGAGATGGGGTTGGGAAAGACACTTCAGGCACTGTCAGCTCTCCAGCGTTTTAGAGGTAGATGCTCCTGCTGCGAGTGAAAGCACATTGCCCAGTAATGCTAAAAGGATTTGAGGCAGTCGAGGGGAAGCACTGTGTCCTCTGCTATATGTACTGTAGCAGAACAGACTATGTAATGCCAATGGTGGTTGTTCACGATTTATATTAATGAACAATACAGATGGAACATCTCTGATGCTAAAAGGATTTGAGGCAGTCGAGGGGAAGCACTGCGTCCTCTGCTATATGTACTGTAGCAGAACAGACTATGTAATGTCAATGGTGGTTGTTCCCAATTTATATTAATAAGCAATACAGATGGAACATCTCTGAACAGTGAATTGTATAATATCACAACAACTAAGAGGTCATATCAAGGCTGGCCAGCGAAATAGCATGCTTTAGCCTTCATTTGAATAGTATTTATGTGTGTATAAACTAATCCATGTCAACACATCATCGGCAGTCAGATAAATTTATAGATGATGTCTGTGTTGACACTTCTGTTTTTAATGAGGTATTTTCCATTATTAGGGATTGTTTTTATACTTCAGAAACCTTGTTTAGAAACATACTAAAGATTTGTTAAGAAAACAGTCATAGTTTAAATTTTGTTAAACATGATGTATGTTATTTCGATGGCTAACTGCTCCAAATATGTGTGTCTGCGTTTACACACAAATCATTGAGATGTCTTCAAAAATATTGATATAAATACTGTTTGCTGATTATTCGTTGATATTAGCAATGTATAATATAGCAATATTAGCAATGTATAATTAGAAGGTGTCAAAGACCTAACTTACCACTGGAGAAAATGAAACATCCAGAAGATAACTTTTAAAACCTGCTAGATAACAAGTCATTGCTGGAATCCAGACCAGGAACCTGGCCTTAGAATTTTCAGGTTATTGTTCTGACATCTAATAATGAGTTATTTTGATAAAGGAGTAACTTCAATTTAGTATGTGGTTTTCATGTCTGAGATCTAAAGTAGTACATACACACAGTAAAAACAAACAAACAAAAAATCCAGTGGTACTAAAGGTACACAATGGAAATTTGAAAGCCTTTCTTTCACTTAACCCCCAGTTTCTTCATTCTACTACTTGGAGATACCAACTGCTGCAAGTTATTATATATCCTCTCAGAGAGAGAGATACGTGTAGATACATTGTTTGTTTAAAAATGCAGGTATATAGCATGTTTTACAAACTGATTTGTGGTTTTGTTTTTTACTTAGTGTACATTGCAAGATCGGGCCAGCTCCATCCAGACATATTTAGCTCATTCTTTTTTTTTTTTCTTTTTTTTTTTGAGACGGAGTCTTGCTCTGTCGCCCGGGCTGGAGTGCAGTGACCAGATCTCGGCTCACTGCAAGCTCCGCCTCCCGGGTTCACGCCATTCTCCTGGCTCAGCCTCCAGAGTAGCTGGGACTACAGGCGCCCGCCACCTCGCCCGGCTAGTTTTTTTTTTGTATTTTTTAGTAGAGACGGGGTTTCACCGTGTTAGCCAGGATGGTCTCGATCTCCTGACCTCGTGATCCACCCGTCTCGGCCTATTCAATTGTATGGCTATATTATGCTTTTATAAAAACTGTACCCTCTTGAATGACAAGTTACATTGTTTTCAGCCTTTTTCCATACTGAAATTAGTATCTTTGGATATACATATTTGCCCACAAGTGCAAAACTACTAGAAATATTTATCTTTGCCAAACTGATAGGTGAAAATGTATAATTTGTGGTTTTCACCGGCCTTTTAATAATTTTTTAGCATCTTTTCTCGAGGGGCTGTAGAAAGGGGGCTCATTTGCCTATTTATCTTTTTCTTACTGATTTGTTATTTATATTAAGGAGGTTAACCTTTGTATATCATGTATGGCAAGTATTTTTCCCAGTTATTTTTTATTTTACTTTGTTTATGATGTTTTTCTCATGTAAAAAATTTATTTTAGTGTGGTGAGATTTAGAAATGGGGTGGGGGGTGCACTTTTGGGTTTTTATTTAGGAAGGCATCTCCCATCCAAGATTAGTCTTGAAATTCTCTTAGATTCCCACTTAGTACTTTTATGGATTTTTTTTTTTAGAGTTAAATCTTCAATTCACCTGGAATTATTTTAGTGAAATGAGTGAAGTCATTATATTCATTACCACAAATTTGGTGTCTTAAAAAATAGAAATTGATTCTGTCACAGTTCTAGAGGCCAGAAGTCAGAAATCAATGTTGGCAGGATTATACTTTCTACAGAGACTCCAGGGGAAAATTCATTCTATGCCTCTTCTAGCTTCTAGAGGATTGCCTGATGCCTTAGTTCATAGCCACATCCCTTTAGTGTTGCCTAGTCTTCACATTGCCTTCTCCTTTGTGTTGGTCTTCTCCTTTACTCTCTTGTAAGGATACTTACGTAGTATTTAGAGCCAACCCAAGATAATCCAGGATTATCTTCTCATCTCAAGATACTGACCCTTTTTCCAAATGAGAGAACATTCACAGGTTCCAAGGATTGAAAGTGGATATCTTTAAGGGAACCATTTTTCAACCTACCATAGTAGAGTTCTAATTTACTTATTTCAAGTTGGTTTAACCACTTGCTGTAGCACTTTTTATTGTACATTTTAATTTTCCTCATTAAATTGAAATGATACCTTTATTATACCTAATGTACTTACGAATTTTAATCAATTTCTGGGTTCTCTGTTCTGTGCTGTCAATTGGTCTGGCTCTGCAAGTATCAATACCAAACAGTCTTCATTATTAGTAGGGCTGCCTGTTCTCATTATCCTTATGAGAATGTGTCTATCTATTCTTGCAGTTCTCCATGACTTTATTAAGTTATCTAGTAACCTCTCCCTCAAAAATTAATGATGTGGACTTGAGTTATATGTATATATTAATTTAGACAGAATTTATAATACTGATTCTTTCAAACCGAGAACAGAGTTGTCTTTCTAGCCATATCACTATATCCCTCAGTAGTACTTTTAAGTTTTCTTCATATAGACTGTCACATTTCCTTTTAAGTTTATTTCTACTTATTTTATCTTTTTGTGCTGTTGTAAATAGAGTCTTTTCTTACACTAAATTTATAACTTATTTGTATATGGAAATACTGTGCAGCTACCTATATGTGTGTTATTTATATATATTAGTTCTGTATCAAGCTGTTTGTTATATTTTCTTACGTATGTTTTAAATAATTTTTTATTCACTTAGCTTGGGGTGTACAGGTATAAAATTATATGCAAGTAGTAAGTTTACCTCCTTCTTTCCAATTTTTATACCTACTATTTCTTTTTATCTAATTGCACTGACTACTTCCAGAACAATTTCAAATAACATCAGTGATAGTGCACATCCTTTTTTCAATTTGAACTTTAACAGGAATGATTCTATTATGTTAAACCTTACAAAATTTTCCTTTTTGTAGGTGAAAAAAATCAAATATCAGCAGTTATATTATTCAGTCTAATGGTATTTCCACATAAAACGTGATAATGTTTGAAAACACAAGATGTTAAGAAAGAATCCAATTCTTTATTTATTAATGCAACAGAGATTTACTGAACACCAACTAGGTGTTAGATACTGTTCTAAGTTGTAGGATACAACCATTTTATGGAGCTTATATGCTAATAGAGATAGACATTAAATAAATATATAAATATTAGATGGTAATAGTATAAAAGGGGGACATAGATAAAAGAGGGATAAAAGGGGGACATAGAGTGATCGGGGAGAAAAGGCGCTATTTTAGATACAGTGGTCAGGGCAGAACCTCTACGAAAGTTACCTTTGACCTGAGTGAAATGAGGGAGTGAGCCATGCAGATACCTAGGGGAAGAGCATCCCATGCAGCGAACACAAGAGGCCTTTACTGAATTCCTTCATCTCTATGGAAGTGATCATGGAATTTTTCTACTTCAATCTATGAATGGGATGAATTATATTACTAGATTTCCTAACACTGAGCCATCCTGGCATCTTTGATACGACCATAATGTGATTGTAGTTTATTCTTTCTAAGGTGTTAGACTGGCTTCCTAAAAATTTTATTTTTCTTTTCTATATGTACCTTCAAACTGTTTTGAATACATTTGAACTTATCTATTTTATAAAGATTTGATAGAATTCACCTGTAAAATGCGAACGCTTTTGTGGAGTGGAGGGTGAGTAGTAATTCCTTAATTTTTCTCTCTTTTCCATCCCCTCCTGGCAAATAGTCTATTCAGAGTTTTCTGACTCTTCTGAGGCTGCTTGGTAATTAATATTTTCTTGGACAGTGATTCATTCAGATTTTCAACTTACTTTAAATAGGAGTTAATTGAAGCTGAAAGTGTTTTTGTTCACTTTCAAAATATTTAAAGATATTTTTCTGCATTAGAGGTGATTCCGTTATGTTTACAAATGAATTTGTGCTAGCATAATAGCAGCTCTGCATGGTAGGTAGATCAGGTATTGTCATATCCTCACTTTACTTGTGAGGAGGGTGCAGCTTAGAGATCTGCAATTAACAATAACTGAAGCTAGCTAGATATTAGTTCTCTTAATGCCTAACCTAATGAGCTTTCCAGAGGATTGCACTGTCATCCTAATACACACCTTTCTGCTGCTGCATTTTGCTATCATCTCTTTGCTTCCACCCAATTTTGTCACCTTGCATTTGTTGCATACTAAGTTCATGGCACTGGCTGGCTGTGGCATGTAATTGGTTAGCTAGGATTTCAGTACTATTTCTCCTGTATTCACCTGCTAGAGTATACTGTTTACTGCCAAGTAGCAAAGTATTTGAAAGGAAGCTAATATTTAAAAGGATCTTTTCATAAAGGTCATTGTAATTGATAATGTGTGTCTGGTTGTTTTTTTTCTTCACTGCAATTGACATCTGTCAGCGATGAAATAAAGATTTATTTACTGTATCTCGCTTTACCACAGAAAGGCACAATTAGACATTCCACAAATGTGCCTGCCTACACATGACGTATACTCACCTATATCCACTGGTGATGATAACAAAGCGTCTTTGAAGAGTTTACTTTTATTGATTATTTAAGTTTCATTCCTGGCCCTAGCAATGTAATAGCTATGAAAATTTTCAAACACAGCAGGATCACAGAGGACTCTTGTTCAGCTACACATAGGCAGATTCAGTTTCAGTTTCTTGTTAGAAGATGCTGCTGGAAGGAGAGGAAAGGAGCTGGCTGGGAAATGGGCAGGATGTAGATCCAGAATGCTATTAGCTTACACATAAGACAGGGATAGATGTGTGTGGGAGCCTGGACCCTGGCCACTAGCCTGACAGAATGACAGCTCTGTCAGCCACATCACTTTTCTTGCTAGATAGGCTGCCATTTTTGCTGGTTTAGTCAATTTAATTTTCAGTGTGCATATCTTGTCTGATACTGGGTATGTGAATATGTGTGTGTATGTATGTGTGAAAATATCATTCGCACCTATAAAGGATCCATTTAAAGTCATGTTGAGTTGTAGGCAATATTTAAAGAAGCCACTCTGTGAGCAAGTAAAGGTTTATTTGTTATTTGTGTCAGGAAGAATCATAAATGCACAGAGAGAAAATATATTTTTTCCAGAGTTATATTTAGGTGACTAATTGTCACTCTCCATTGTATTCCTGTGTGGAAGCCAGTGTTTCTGAAAGTGGTTTTGTGAACTGCCTGCATCAGAGTGATGTACGTAGTTTTTTGTTTTTTGTTTTTTTTTTTGCAGGGCGGGGGATGTTTAAAAATGCAGATTTCTGGACTCCATCCTAAACCAACTCAAGAGGGCTTTGTGGGATTGGGGGTGGGAATCTGCATATTAAGAGGTGCCCTGGGTGATTGTTTTGCACACTAATGTTTGGTAATAGTACAAGAGTAATTATGAAAAACAAGCAACAAATTATTCTGTAATAGTACAAAAGTAATTATGAAAAACAAGCAACAAATTATTCTCCCTTAAGAAAATTCAAATTTACTGACTAGATTATCTCAATTATAGAAATTCATAGTGAAGAAATATTATTTGCATAACAAAATTATTTCCTTTAAAAAATAGCAAGCTGCTATGTTGTGTTTAACATATAAATTAATTTAGCAAATATATTCTAATACAGCTTTTGGAAAAAATACATCTCTTATATGAAGTGAGGAACACCTGATATCCAAAGTAAGATATATAATAATAATGATACTTTTATTTTACTTATACTCTGCCAGGCTTGTTTTAAAACTTTATATGTATTATTAATTTAATCCTCACAGCAGCCCTATGAGGCAAGTGTTATTATTGTCCCCATTTTACAGATAAGGAGACTGAGACTTATAATTTGACCAAAGCCACAGAGGTAGCAGGTGGCAAAATTGGGATTTGAATGCAAGCATTCTGGCTTCAGAATCAAGCCTATAACTGTAACTAAGTGCAGTGTACTGCTTTTCATCATAAAGCAACTGGTAGTAGTTACTAGAAAACTTGAGTAATAGTGAAGCTAAAAGATTACGGTGTGATATGGTGCAACAGAGGCAACACTGGACTAAGAATCAGAAGTCCTGAGATTTAGCTCCAGCTCTGCCACCCCTGGTGAGTTACCTTCACTGAGGCTGTTTTCCTGATCCATGAAGTTGGGCAGGGCTACACCAATGCACAGCTTTCGTGCATGTTTTTTAATAGAAATTGTGGCACACAGTTATATATCTTATAAATGGGAACTTAGAGAGTGCTTTGGTGATACCTGGGCTGTCTTAAGCCTGCGTGTTCTTCAAAGATTTTATCTTTGTAACTTGTTTATTCATTTGGTGATAAGGTAGCTAATGGCAATTTCGTAGAATTCTGTTTCTCTTTTCCTCTCTCTTTTTTTCCTATTTTCACAGTTTCCATAGGTCTTATGTATGTTCTCTTTTCCATCTTCACACAGTCTTTGAACTCTCACACATAGCATAATGAGTCAGTATACCCTATTTATGAGCCTAAGATGTGTTTATTTTCTAAAATATTATATGTTCATTTCATGAAGAAAATAGCAAATTCTTTATCTAGAAACATCTTGTTGTCTCTTATGTGTGCCTAATATTTAAAAAACAACAAAAACAACTTCGATTAGCTCTTCACCAAAAAAAAGGAACCATTTCAAGTGGAATTTTTTGGTCAAGGCTTTTATTTAATCTTAATAATTCTGCAATTGTGATGATTGGGTCAGAGTTCATCTGGGCCGTATTCATTCTAACAGGGTTAACAAGTGTGTCAGATTGAAAGTCATGGCTATAATTGACTTTGGCTTTGAGGTTTTCCTTCATAATAAACAATGGGCCCTGAGCCAAAAAAGCTTGTGGTTTATACTCATGTACTGATGACTAAGTAATGCAAGTGATTTCGCCTCATATTGCTGTATTACCCTGGAGCTCACTTTATGCTTTTTGAATGAATCATATCAGAGGAACATCCGTAATTAAAAAGAATTTGACCTGTGGACTTTCCACTGCAGCTGAAAACATTTTGACGACTTCATTCTGGCCTGAGTGCTAGAGCAGGGCCGTGTAGAAGACATAGGTCAAAGCTTAGTCAGAAGAGAAAGGACAGTTCTGCTAATACTTTGAATCTCTCATACAAACAATGTACCCCAAAAATGCCCTTTTGGAAGATTGCACAGGGATTCTATTCATTACTGGCTGCTCTACACAAAATTCCTCTGGATGGAAGCACTGAAGGTGGGACTCGGCTTCTGTTGAGTTTCTGTTATTTTTCTGCAGCATACAGTTGCTGGAAAAGATTCACTTTGTAAAAATAATCTTGACAATCAGTTTTTCAAAAAGTATCAAGGGGAAAATTAATCAGTACAAAGTATCAGCTATCCAGAATTTATGGATTTGAGAAAGACATTGCTTAAGCTTTTCTGTTTGCTTTATGAAATCATATTAACTATTAGCAAATGCAGAGTTACTGAAGCTAAAGTAAAATAAAACAAAAAACCTTTCAGCCTTCCCTTGATTGCTTATTTAATGATTGGCAGCAATGACCATGCTGATGTCTAATCTGCTCTCCTTTTCTTGGTAACTCTAGTAAACAAGTTAACATTTATAATCAAATGGAAAATGTTTACTCTTCCCCAAATGAGTTACTCAAACTGGAAAATGCAAGGTTCACATCAGCCCTCTGTAAGTTTAGGTTTTTAAATTTATCGTCAGAAACATGGGTAAGTGTGGGCCATAAACCCGTATATGCAATAGTCTGGGTAAAGCTGACTTCGTTAAGGTAGATACTTCACTGGTTCTCCAGTGAGGCTTGCTAGATCCCCATTAACCTGTTGCACACCCACAGTGATTATATATTTGGCTGAATGGAATGTTCCCCTTACATACTTTTCCTTCGAGTCAGTCCCTTTATAGGCTTTTGTTTTGGGCAAGGGAGATAATCTGCCATGAGGCAGTAAGCTTGAGTTGATAATTTCTTGTCTCTTGGGAAATGAGGTGTAAAATTCTGAAGGAATTGTTAGAAGACAAAGAATGGGTAGGTGACAGAATTGCTTTGTGGAAGTGGTGGAATATATTTCTTGCAATTTGTTTGTGTATTTCTTATGTTGCTGTCATGTCTTTAGTGTCTATTTGATTTGTTGTGTTCCACTCTTCCTTGTGGAAGCACCCAACAGAATACTTATATATATATAATATATATAAATATAATATATATATACACACTTTAAGTTCTTGGATACATGTGCAGAACGTGCAGGTTTGTTACATAGGTATACACGTGCCATGGTGGTTTGCTGTACCCATCAACCCATCATCTACAATAGGTATTTCTCCTAATGCTATCCCTCCCCCAGTCCCCCATACCCCAACTGTCCCCGGTGTGTGATGTTCCCCTCCCTGTGTCCATGTGTTCTCATTCCAACAGAATATTTCTTAACTTCAATGTACAAATTGCATTTCTTCAAGCATCCCAGAAAGGAATCCATTTTTGTGGCCAGTGACAATGTAAAATAGAGGGTTCGTTGGTTGTTACTGTTTTTATTTGTTTCCTGTTAGCTTTAAAAGCAGGAATTTGTGGATCAGCTTTTAAGTGTTTTCAAATCCATTAACATTTTATCTCTTTGTATCTGTCATTTTACTTTTGCTTGATGTTGTTGATTTATTTTTATAGTAGTTTTCTGTGCCAAGGGCAAATTAGGCCATCCCCCGGGGAAGAAATCTCCTGGTTGTAGTCCTAACATTGCTAGAGGTTGCCTAATCATCTGTTCCTCATTGTTTTGATAAAGTGGTGACTAAAGAAATCCATTTAAAATGTCCTAGATAGTTCTGAATTGAATTTTTAAAATATTTCTCATATGTGGATTTCTAAACTTTTTCAAAAGAATAACTGCTGGAAATAAATTCAAAGATAAAAATTGCTAAAAAGAATAGCTAGAATGTTTAAAGCTATGATTCTTTCACTGTGCTCCTACAAAACACTGGTGTTCCTTAGGCATGGTAGAGATATTCAGTGTGTTAAAGTTGAATAATCTTTTCTTGAAGAACCTAGTCTTTATTCAGCAAACAACACACAGCTCTCATTAAAGGTTCTGAACTATGCTGTAAGAATGTTGGTTTTGAGGGCAGAATGGATTGGAATGAGAGAAAATTTCTTCTGTGGGCCATACTTTGCTTCACTTCCCCATGCCTAACTCCCCAAAATCAAAGACCACTCCTTTAAGGTTGGGCCTGAGAGTGCAACCCCAAATTTTATTCCTACTATTCAGTAGCATCATACAGGACCAACTTTTCCAGACATGAGAAATATTTTCCCCAGTTGGAGGAAGCTCCTCATGTGTAAAAGTTTGTTAAAAACACAGATTCTTACTCCACAGCCTTGTTTTAAAGCTCTGTTTTCCTCCCTTCTTTGCCAAGCTAGGGGAGGGATGGAGCTCTCAAAAGGTACTTTGCTCACTATGGTCCACCAACCAGTGCTGATGAGGTAAATGTAGAATTCAGAGTAACACTTTGGACATTTTATAGCAATTTGATATAACTGTTGAATCTATTAAAAACCTAGACTTGTATTTTATAGTCTGTAAATTTTATGTTTCTAGAAATATAATATTTGTCTGCAGGGTCCTGGAAATTAGAAAACAAAGACTGGCCCTCCACCACAGATGGTTTGAGAAGCAGTACCCTAGTCACTGCTCTAGGTTGGAGGCTGACGCCCTCTCCAAGGCACCTCCTTTTTGTCCCAGGAAGGGGATTTGTTCTTCCTTACTCCCAAGCCCAAGAGCTTAGTTCTTCTTTTTTTTTTTTTTTAAATTTAAAAAAGTCTAATTTTGGTAGAATAAACATGAGATAAAACTTACCATCTTAACCATGTCTAAGTATATAGTTCATTAGTGTTAAGTACATTCACATTGTTGTGCAAACTCTCCAAAACTCTTCATCTTGCCAAACTAAAACTCTATATCCATGAAACCAGCTGTCTCCAACCTTTTTGGCACCAGGGACTAGTTTCGTGGAAGACAATTTTTCCATGGAATGGGAAGTGGTAGGATATGGTTTTGGGATGAAACTGTCCCACCTCAGATCATCCGGCATTAGCTTCTCATAAGGAGCACGCCACCTAGATCCCTCACATGTGCAGTTCACAATAGGGTTCATGCTCCTTTGAGAATCTAATGCCGTCACTGATCTTACAGAAGGTGGCGCTCAGGTGGTAATGCTCACTTGCCCACTGCTCAGCTCATGCTGGGTGGCCTGGTTCCTAACAGGACATGGTCCAACGGTAGTCTGGGGGTTGGGGACCCCTGCATTAAACAACTCTCCATTTCACCCTCCACCCAGTTTCTGGTAACCACCATTCTACTTTTTAACTCTGGATTTGACTACTCTAGGTACCTTATATAAGTGGAATCAAACAGTTTTTGTCTTTTTGTGACTGGCCAATTTCACTTAGCGTACTGTCTTCAGGGCTCATCTGTATTACAGTATGTTATCAGAATTTCCTTCCTTTTTCAGGATGAATGATATTCCATTTATGTATATACCATATCTTATCAGTGTATAGTTGAGTTGCTTCTACTCTTTGGCTGTTGTGAATAATGCTGCCATGAGCATAACTGTGCAAATATCTCTGTAAGATTATGTTTTCAGTTTTGGAGGGTATATACCCAGAAATGGAATTGCTGGATCACATGGCAATTCTATTTTTAATTTTTTGAGGAACCACCACACTGTTTTCCATAGTGTCTGTGCCATTTTACATTACTATTTATAGCATGCAAGGGTTCCAGTTTCTCTGCATCCTGGCCAATACTTGTTATTATGTATTTTGTTTTTTTTTCTCAACAGTAGCCATTCTTGTGGTGAGGTGGTATCTCATTGTGGTTGAGGTCTGCAGTTCCCTAATCATTAATGATATTGAGCATCTTTTCATGCACTTTTTGGCTATTTGTATATCTTTGGAGAAATGCCTATTCAAGTTCTTTGCCCATTTTAAAAATTTGTTGTTGTTGTTGTTGTTGTTGGGGTTCTTTATATATTCTGGATATTAATCCTTTGTCAGGTTATATGATTTGCAAATATTTTCTCCCATTCTGCCTTTCCACTCTGTCAGTTGTGTCCTTTGAAGCACAGAAGTTTTTAATTTTGATGTGGTCCAGTTTATACACTTGCCAACACCAGGTGTTGATGGGAGCTGAGTTCTACACTCAATTATTCCCCTACCTGACCAACAGAATGAAGAAACAGGTGGTAAGCAAGCATTGGGAAAATTGCCAGGAAAATGTAGAGTTTATTGCCTTGGTTTTGGCAATCTGGGGAAAGGGGACCATTACAGCTTTCAAGTTAGATGTCATGACTTGAAATATCACATGAAATATTACAGGCAGGGCCAAGATGGCCAACTAGAAGCAGTGGTGTTCAGAGGCTCCCATCGAAAAAAAAAACCGTAACAAGCATGTGAATCCTTCACCAGCAACCAAGGTATCCAGGTTCTCTCATCAAAATTGACTAGAAGGCTGGTGTGTCCCACAGAAGGAAGGGCAATGTGGTGCAATGACCCACCTGAGAGCCACACGGGGAAGGGGAACTCTCTCCACTCAGCTAAGGGAGGCGGTGAGTGAGCACGCTATCCAGCTGGGGAAACTGCTTTTCCCATGGAACTGTGCAGCCCACAGATCAGAAGATCCTACTTGCAGACCCAGGCCACCGGGGCCTAGCATCCCAACCCCAGAATGTGCAGATGTGCAGATTCTTACAGCCTCTCAGCTGGAATCTGCTTAAGCCTACCAAACTCCCAGGGGAAGGGTTACCAGCACTTTCTGTGGCTGCCTGCTGTCTATTGGCTCCTTCGGGGAGGGGCAGCAGCTAGCACTGGGACTAGCAACTGCCTAACACTCTAAGCTCTCTGGGTGGGGGAAGGGCAGCACCCATTTCTGTAACTCCAGGCTGCACTTTTCCCCTGCTGGAGTCAGGAAGGCTGGGTGGCTTGGTCCCAAGACTTGTCCCCACAGCCCAACACACCAGCTGTGGCAGTCTGTGGCCAGAGTGCCTCTTCAGGTCTAACCCTGACCCATTCTTCCTCAGTGGGCATGGCTTCCCTGCAGGATCTCCAATAACTCCAGCCAGAGTCTCAGGGACAGAATCGGGATCTCCCTGGGCCTGAGCCCCTAGTGGGAGGGGTGGCCTTAGTCTCTGCAGACCAGCAAACTTAGCCTCTTCCACTGGTAGTTCTGAGGAATCCGGGTAGCCCAGACGAGTGGGTTTCCTTCCAGCGAAACACACCCGCTCCACCAAGGGACAAAGTGCTTCGTTAAATGGGTCCTGCTCCCCATGCCACCCAACTGGGTGAGACCCTCCAACAGAGATCATTAGACACACTATACAAGAGCAATCCTACTGGCATCAGGTCGGTGCCCCTCGAGGTTAGAGGTCCTAGAAGAAGGAGCAGACACCCACCTTGGCTGCCCTCCAGCCCCCTTGAGTGACATCTCCAGGCACGGGAGCGAATCAGATGAATGGGGCCTGAAGTGAACCCCCAGCAAATTGCAGCAGCCCTAGAGAAGAGGGCCCTGATTATTGAAAGAAAAACAAGCAGAAGGTGACAACAACAGCATCAACAACAATAAAAAGGCCCCACAAAAACCCCATCCAAGGATCAGTAGCCTCAAAGACCGAAACTAGACAAACTCATGAAAATGAGAAAGAATCAACAAAAAAATGCTGAAAACCCAAAAGGCCAGAGTGCTTCTTATCCTCCAAATGATTGTGTCATCTCTCCATCAAGGGCACAGAACTGGATGGAGGATCAGATGGACAAACTGACAGAGGTAGGCTTCAGAAAATGGGTAATAAAAAACTATGATGAGCTAAAGGAGCATGCCCTCACCTAATGCAAAGAAGCTAAGAAGCTTGATAAAAGGTTGGAGGAGGAATTGCTAACTAGAATAACCAGTTTAGAGAGGAACATAAACGACCTGATGGAGCTGAAAAACACAGCACAGGAACTTTGTGAAGCATACGTAAGTATCAACAGCCAAATCGACCAAGCGGAAGAAAGGATATCAGGGTTTGAAGACCACCTTACCGAAATAAGACATGCAGACAAGAATAGAGAAAGAAGAATGAAAAGGAATGAACAAAGCCTCCAAGAAATATGGGACTTCATAAAAAAAAAAAAAAAAAAAAAAAAGAACCTACAATTGATTGGAGTACCAGAGGGAGATGGGGAGAATGGAAACAAGCTGGAAAACACACTTCAGGATATTATCCAGGAGAACTTCCCCAAACTAGCAAGACAGGCCAACGTGTGCACATTCAGGAAATATAGAGAACACCACTAAGATATTCCATGAGAAGATCAACCCTAAGACACTTAATCATTAGATTTTCCAAGGTCGAACTGTTAAGGGCAGCCAGAAAGAAAGGCCAAGTCACCTACAAAGGGAAGCCCATCAGACCAACAGCAGACCTCTCAGCAGAAGCTCTACAAGCCAGAAGAGATTGCAGGCCAATATCCAACATTCTTGAAGGAAAGAATTTTCAACCCAGAACTTCATATCCAGCCAAACTAAGCTTCATAAGTGAAGGAGAAATAAAATTCTTTCCAGACAAGCAAATGCTGAGGGATTTTGTTACCATGAAGCCTGCACTGCAAGAGCTCTTGAAAGAAGCACTAAATATGGAAAGGAAAAACGAATACCAGCCACTGCAAAAACACACCAAAATATAAAAACCACTGACACTACAAAGAAACTGCATCTAGTGTGCAAAGTAACCAAATAGCACCATGATGACAGGATTGAATTCACACATAATAACATTACTAACCTTAAATGTAAATGGGCTAAATGTCCCAATTAAAAGATAGACACAGACTGGCAAATTGGATAAGGAGTCAAGACCCATTGGTGTGCTGTATTCAGGAGACCCATCTCATGTGCAGAGAGACACACAGGCTCAAAATAAAGGGATGGAGGAAAATCTACCAAGTAAATGGAAAGCAAAAAAAGCAGGGGTTGCAGTCCTAGTCTCTTGACAAAACAGACTTGAAACCAACAAAGATCAAAAAAGACAAAGAAGGGCATTGCATAATGGTAAAGGGAACAATTCAACAAGAAGAGCTAACTATTCTGAATATATATGTACCCAATACAGGAGCACCCAGATTCATAAAACAAGTTCTTAGGAACCTATGAAGAGACTTAGACTCCCACACATTAATAGTGGGAGACTTGAACACCCCACTGTCAGTATTAGAGAGATCAATGAGACAGAAAATTAACAAAGAAATTCAGGACTTGAACTCAGCTCTTGATCAAATGGACCTAGTAGACGTCTACAGAACTCTCTACCCCAAATCAGCAGAATATACATTCTTCCCAGTTCCACATGGCACTTATTCTAAAATTGACCACATAATTGGAAGTAAAACACTCCTCAGCAAATGCGAAAGAACTGAAATAATAACAGCCTCTCAGACCTCAGTGCAGTCAAATTAGAGCTCACAATTAAGAAACTCACTCAAAACCACAAATTTCATGGAAATTGAACAGCCTGCTCCTTAATGGCTCCTGGGTAGAGCATGAAATTGAGGCAGAAATAAAGAAGTTCTTTGAAACCAGAAAGAACAAAGAGACAATTTTCCAGAATCTCTAGAACACAGCTAAAGCAGTATTAAGAGGGACATTTATAGCACTAAATGCCCACATTAGAAAGCTAGAAAGATCTCAAATCGACACCCTAACATCACAATTAAAAGAGCTAGAGCAGCAAGAGCAAACTAATCCAAAACCTAGCAGAAAACAAGAAATAACTAAGAGAAGAATTGAAGGAGATAGAGACATGAAAAACCCTCCAAAAAGTCAACAAATCCCAGAGCTGATTTTTTGAAAACATTAACAAAATAGATAGACTGCTAGCTAGACTATTAAGGAGAGAGAAGAATCAAATAGACACAATAAAAAATAATAAAAGGGATATCACCACTGACCCCACAGAAATACAGACTATCATCAGATAATCTGTATTTGAACAACTCTAAGCAAATAAACTAGAAAATCTAGAAGAAATAGACGAATTCTTGGACATATACACCCTCCCAAGACTAACCCAGGAAAAAGTCGAATCCCTGAATAGACCAGTAACAAGTTCTGAAATTGAGACAGTAATTAATAGCCTGTCAACTAGAAAAAGCCCATAACCAGATGATTCACAGCCAAATTCTGCCAGAAGTACAAAGAGAAACTGGTACCATTCCTTCTGAAACTATTCCAAACAATTGAAAAGGAGGGACTCCTCCCTAACTCATCTTGTGAAGCCAGCATCATCCTGATACCAAAACCAAGAAGAGACACACACACAAAAAAGAAAACTTCAGGCCAATGTCCCTGATGAACATTGATGCAAAAATCCTCAATAAAATACTGCCAAACTGAACCCAGCAGCACATCAAAAAAACATATCCACCATCATCAAGTCAGCTTCATCCCTGGGATGCACAGCTGGTTCAACATACATAAATTAGTAAACATTATCCATCACATAAACAGATCCAAAGACAAAAACCAAAAACATACTTACAAGAAAAAAAACAACCCCATCAAAAAGTGGGCAAAAGATATCAACAGACACTTCTCAAAAGAAGACATTTACACTGCCAACAAACGTGTGAAAAACATCGTTGATCAACATCACTAATCATCAGAGAAATGCAAATAAAACCATGAGATACCATCTCACGCCAGTCAGAATGATGATTATTAAAAAATCAGGAAGAATAAATGCCAGGAGGCTGTGGAAAAATAAGAACACTTTGATTATCTCAATAGATGCAGAAAAGGCCTTAGATAAAATTCAACACCCCTTCATTTTAAAAACTGTCAATAAACTAGATGTTGATGGAACGTATCTCAAAATAATAAGAGCTATTTATGACAAACCCACAGCCAATATTACATTGAATGGGCAAAAGCTGAAAGCATTACCTTTGAAAACTGATACAAGACAAGGATGCCCTCTCCACCACTCCTATTCAACATAGTACTGGAAGTTCTGGCCAGGGCAATCAGGCAAGAGAAAAGTATTTAGACAGGAAGAGAGGAAATAAGTTGTCTCTATTTGCAGATAACACGATTTTATATTTAGAAAACCTCATCATTTCAACCCAAAAATTTCTTGAACTGATAAGCAACTTCAGCAAAGTCTCAGGATACAAAATCATTGTGCAAAAATCACAAGCAATCCTTTACACCAACAATAGACAAGCAGAGAGCCAAATTGTGAATAAACTCCCATTCACAGTCGCTACAAAGGGAATAAAATACCTAGGAATACAGCTAGCAAGGGATGTGAAGAACCTCTTCAAGGAGAACTAGAAACCACTGTTCAAGGAAATAAGAGAGGACACAAATCCTTCCTCGTGGATAGGAAGAATCAATATTGTGAAAATGGCCATACTGCCCAAATTAATTTATAGAGTCAATGCTATTCCAATCCAACTACCATTGACATTCTTCACAGAATTAGAAAAAACTATTTTAAATTTCATATGGAATCAAAGAAGAACCCATATAGCCAAGACAATCCTAAGCAAAAAGAACAAAGCTAGAGGCATCATGCTACCTGACTTTAAATGTACTACAAGGTTACAGTAACCAAAACAGCATGGACTGGTACCAAAACAGCATGGACTGGTACCAAAACAGACATATAGACCAATGGAGCAGAACAGAGGCCTCAGAAACATACACATCTACAACCATCTGATCTTCGACAAACCTGAAAAAACAAGCAATGGGGAAACGATCTCCTGTTCAGTAAATGGTGTTGGGAAAACTGGCTGGCCATATGCAGAAAGCTGAAACTGGACCCCTTCCTTATACCTTATACAGGAATTAACTCAAGACAGATTCGACTTAAATGTAAAATTTCAAACCATAAAAACCCTAGAAGAAAACCCAGGAAATACCATTCCTAGGATATAGGCATGGGCAAAGACTTCATGACAAAAATGCCAAAAGCTATTGCAGCAAAAGCCAAAATTGACAAATGGGATCTAATTAAATTTAAAGAGCTTCTGCACAGCAAAAGAAACTATACTCAGAGTTAACAGGCAACCTACAGAATGGGAGAAAATTTTTGCAATCTACCCATCTGACAAAGGTCTAATATCCAGAATTTACAAGGAACTTAAACATATTTACAAGAAAAAAAACCCATAAAAAGTGGGCAAAGGATATGAACAGATACTTCTAAAAAGAAGACATTTATGTGGCCAACAAACACGAAAAAAAGTTGAACATCGCTAATCACCAGAGAAATGCATATCAAAACCGCAATGAGATACCACCTCATGCCAGTGAGAATGGCGATTAAAAAGTCAGGAAACAGTAGATGCTGGCAAGGCTGTGGAGAAATAAGAACACTTTACACTGTTGGTGGGAATGTAAATTAGTTCAACCATTGAGGTAGACAGTATGGCAATTCCTTAAGGATCTGGAACCAGAAATACCGTTTGACCCAGCAATCCCATTACTAGGTATATACCCAAAGGAATATAAATTATCCTACTCTAAAGAGACATGTACACGTATGTTTATTGCAGCACTGTTTATAGTAACAAAGACATGGAACTAACCCAAATGCCCATCAGTGATAGACTGGATAAAGAAGTATAGTATTCCATATGGAATACTATGCAGTCATAAAAAGGAATGAGATCTGTTCTTTGCAGGGACATGGATGAAGCTGGAAGCCATCATCCTCAGCAAACTAACACAGGAACAGAAAACCAAACGCCTCATGTTCTCACTCATAAGTGGGAGTTGAACATTGAGAACACATGAACACAGAGAGGGGAACACCACACACCAGGGCCTTTTGGAGGTTGTGGAGTGAGGGAAAGGAACTTAGAGGACAGGTCATACAGCAAACCACCATAGCACATGTATACTGATGTAACAAACCTGCACATTCTGCACATATATCCCGTTTTGTTTGTTTGTTTGTTTTTTCTAGAAGAAAAAAAATATTATGCATACACATAATGTGGCCATTTTGCTGGCAGCATTATGAGTAGTTCAAAAGTAGAAATTAAATGTCATGGAGTTTTGCGAGAAGGAGTATGATGTTTAGCTGTCTTACCTTCCAAACAGCTTAATATTCCCTACAGTTTAATTCCTAGTGGGTACCAAGAAAACTGTTGTGATCTAGTGATTGGAAATGACAGTTGAAGTGACCCTGATGCAAACGTTCACTCAATGAATTAATTGAATTCAATGCTAGGTGGAAAGAAAATGCAATATCTCCTTTGAAAAACAAATATTTGTCTTTTTTTATTCTTTTTTCATGGCTGCTAGGAAATTCAGTGCTAAGTTTAATGCTCAATTACCCTTTCATTCCTTGGTTCTTTATTTTCTACCAATTTGTTTTTAGTTTCTTTACAAATCAACTTTATTGAGGTACAATTTACATACAATAAAATACAAAATGTACCCATTTCAAGTTTTGACAAATGCATACACCTGTGTAATCACCATTTCAGTCAAGATTATAGAACATTTCCATCCCACCAAAACATCCTCCATGCCTCTTTCTAGCTGTTGTTATGTAGTTTCGTTGATTCTGTGTCCTTTAATGTTAGCTATCAACCTGCTACAGATACTTTTGGAAATAGGTGGAGTATTAAAAAGACTATTATCTTGGCTGGGCGTGGTGACTCATGCCTGTAATCACAGCACTTTGGGAGGCCAGGGTGGGCATATTGCTTGAGGCCAGGTCTCAAGTGCCTGCACTTGAGACCAGCCTGGGCAACATGAGCAAGACCATGTCTCTACAAAACAATAAAAAAAAGTAATCAGACATGGTGGTGCACACCTGCAGTCCTGGCTACTGGGGAGGCTGGGGCAGGAGGATCACTTGAGCCCAGGAATTCAGTTACAGTGAGCTAAGATTATGCCACTGCACTCTAGCCTAGGTGACAGAGAAAGACCCTGTCTCTGAAAAAAGAGTGATATAGTTTGGCTGTGTCGCCACCCAAATCTCATCTTGAATTGTAGCTCCCATAATTCCGACATTGTGGGAAGGACCTAGTGGGAGGTAATTGAATCATGGGAGCTGGTCTTTCCCATGCTGTTGTGATAGTGAATCTCACAAGATCTGATGGTTTTACAAAGGGCAGTTCCCCTGCACACACTCTCTTGTCTGCTGCCGTGTAAGACATAACTTTGCTCCTCATTTGCCTTACACCATGATTGTGAGGCCTCCCCAGGCAGGTGGAACTGTGAGTCCGTTAAACCTCTTTCTTTTATAAATTACCCAGTCTTGGATACGTCTTTGTTAGCAGCATGCGAACAGTCTAATACAGAGAATAACCCCTTAAATGAAATTGCCTTTTCAGACTTTACATTTCTTCCTGTAATTTGCCATTTAATTTCCTTTTTTAAATCCAAGAAACCAGCACTGCAATTTCTTAGTACGTAAATCTCATTACAACTATCATTGACGAGCTGGTGTCTTATGAAGCACTGCCAGATATCCTTGGAAGACCATGTTCCTTTTTTCCCCCCGAGAAGTTAAATTATCTAATTCAAAGGATTTTTTAACCTGGACAAATTTGTTCTTGAACAGATTTGTCCATACCTAACTGGTCAGCATCTTTACCAGAACATGAAATACGTAACAAGCACCAATTGCCTTGTTGTAGCATGTTAGAAAGCCAGTTAGGAATTCAGCAATTCATGGCCTATCAAAACCTGTAGCTGCTTTTTGAAATGTAAGAGCTGTGACCTGTCTATAGATATCGTAACAGTGTCTTAAAGTGACAACAAGAAGTTTAACCAACTGGGTTGTGTATGGGGACAGCTTGGGCTCTAGGTAGTTGTGTGAGGTAACTGGAGAGACAGGAATAATGATCAACTTATGCACGAGCAGTTCTAGTATATGACTTATGTCAGACAACATCAGCATGAGTTGTGGATGGTTTATGCTTCTTCCCCAGGATAATAAAAAAACAGCAAGAGATAATACAAGGTTTATCCCGGTTTTCTTGCCAATCAAAGGAATTATAGTTGTCATTATTTTTACCATTCTGGAATTATGTGGATATAACAATTGAATTTTAAATGAAAATACAAGCCGAAATACATAACCTGCAGATGTGCTTTAATGTTTCTTCATAATGTGATAGAGCTGTTTTTAAAAATAGAATCAGAGTAGCGTGACCGAAAGGGGCAGACATTATAACCGCTTGACATTTTCTTGGAGGTATTTCTTGTGTGAGTAGTGTGAAAAGGGATGTCATTGAACCAGGTATGTTTACAAAGCACAGAAAGTCTGTGCAGATTGCTTGATGTACTATGTGGCAGTATTACAGCCATGTACCAGTGATGTGTCCTAAAATGCTTGGTATTTCCATACACTGGGCTGAGTGTGGGAATGCAGGGGATATTCATTTGTTTGCTTTGGTTTTTATTTTTGCAGGCTGAAATTCATTAGATAAGAAAACTACCTCAGGTTTTCCCATTTATGTGTACTATAAACACATATTTGGACTATTGAAGTCTAGGGACAACCCAGAGAGCTTAATAAATGGTCTTACTAAAGATCGTGTAGATTCTTGCTTGGTGACTATAGTTTGTTCTTCCATACGGTCCCAGTTACCCTGGGTCAGGTGGAGGGTGGTTAGGATGTGTGACGTTCCACTGAATTTGATGCATTTTCATTTATTTTTTATTTTTTTTTATTTTTATTTTTTTTTTTGAGATGGAGTCTCGTTCTGTTGCCCAGGCTGGAGTGCAGTGGCGGAATCTTGGCTCACTGGAAGCTCACCTCTTGGGTTCACACCATTCTCCTGCCTCAGCCTCCCGAGTAGCTGGGACTACAGGCGCCCACTACCACACCTGGCTAATTTTTTGTATTTTTAGTAGAGATGGAACTTCACCGTGTTAGCCAGGATGGTCTCAATCTCCTGACCTCGTGTTCCACCTGCCTTGGCCTCCCAAAGTGCTGGGATTACAGGCGTGAGCCGTCGCGCCTGGCCCATTTTCATTTTATTTAAGGAAAGGATAGTGTGTACAGGATGCCACAGTGGGTAAACCTTTAAAAGAATCTTTGGCTCTTTTCCTGAACATAATTAAATTTCCATTATCTTTTTCTTTGCCAGAAGTTTAATGATTTATATTTAATAATTGAGTTGTAATTTATTCCCCACTTTTGCTCCCAGTCGATGAAGGAAGCAAAATCTAATGTAACAAATACTTGCTGACTAAATTTTTCCTTCTCTAACTTTTCTTTTAGGACTCAGCCCAAAACCATGTTTGCCCAAGTTGAATCTGATGATGAGGAAGCAAAGAATGAGCCAGAATGGAAAAAACGTAAAATTTGAAGAATCTCATTTGAAAGCTGTTTGCATGAGTGGGAGGGATATGGGACAGGTTTTAGGTTTTTTTTTTTTTTAATGCTCTTGAAATTAAAAATTCGTTTTTATGAATAGGTTTTGTCCTTTGCATTATTGAACTGGTCAAAAGTTTGGTAGCTAGGCTTCACTAAAATTGTGCTTAAATTTTCTTACCTGCAACTATTAAACTGATTACAGATAAACAAGAAACAGATTCTTAGTCTATTACCAAGTACTTTAGGTATTTGGAAACTTTATTCAACAATTATTGGTCTTGTCCAGATTCTCATAACCATAGAGAGGAAAATGTACATTGAGATGTGCATCTGTCTTTAGCAATTCTAGGATCATAATATAGAAATAGAGATCAAAAAGTTTAATGTTTCTGTATAATTTCACAACAGTTGTTTACATGACTGTAAATAATTAGGCTGAGTTCAAACCAAATGCATTGCCGTACTAGGAAGGAACATGTATCTCATTATCCTTCAACAGCAGAATACAGTGGTCAGGAGTTAGGAGTGGGCTTTGAAGTCAGACTCATGTGGATTCAGGTCCTGGCTTTGCTCTTTACTTCTGGGTCATCTTAAGAGAGTTATTTACTTTTCTAGCCTCAGATGATGAAATAGTACCTACTTTGCAGGTTTGTCAGAAGAACTAAATGGGACATGCCTCACAGAGCATTTAGTACAGTACCTGGTACACAATAGATGTACATCAAATATTTGTTTTTTTAAAATAGTGCTAATATTTACTTTGCTTGATGTTTATCAGTACTAAATTAGAAAGGTATAGAAATGCTTTGTAAATTTAAAGACTATATAAATAGAAGACATTAAAAATTCTAAAAAATCATTGTGCTTTTGTGACTAAAAAGCTACAACAAAAGTTGGCAGTTTGTCCAAAATAATAATGCATCAATAGAATAAAATTCTGTACATTGGTTTCACACAGACATTGGGTAGTTTTTGCATGTTAGTCACCTCTAGACAGGTTTTTTAGGACTTGCCTTCTCCCCTCCTGCTCTCATCTGTTCTAGTGAATTCACTAATTATAAAAATGCATGATGATCCCAAAAGTATATCAGAAAACTCCTGGTTTTACAGGCTTCATGTACCCACACGTGCTTCCCAAAAAATACTTTAAAACCACTTGTACTCACACAGCTCCTTGTCTCTGCAGATTCTGAGGTGGCAGTGGGTGTTGTTTTATAGATAAATCCTTAAAAACTTCATTCTCATACACTTTCTGGGTCCTTCCTTCCTACCCCCATCCTCATCCTATTCCCCTTCTCTTGTGACTCAGCTTATAGGTAACAGGTAAAAAGAAAAGAACTAACATTTACTGAGTGTCTGCTATATAATGAGTACTATTCCAAGCCCTTTACTTGTGTTAGCTGATTTAATCCTCACAAAAACCCTATGAGTAGGTAAAATTGCTAAACCCATTTTCCAGATGAGGCAAAAGAGATTGAACATGTCAAATCATATGTCTGAGGTCACAGCCAGGAGGGCCACATGACAGCACCCAAGATCTCTAAACATCAGTGATTAACAAATGGCCCCAAGTTTTCTATTCCTTTTGAAAAACACTTCATTCAAAATCAATTACAGACCAATATTTTGTTCCAGCTGCTTAGAAAGTATAAATTTATTACTTCTTGGATAAAATTTACTGAAAGCATCTCACATTTTCCCCCATCTTAACATAAACATTGCACCATATGGAAGTATTCGTCTTGTACAGCCAAAAGTTGCAGTGGAGGGTTGGGGGAGGAATAAAAACTTGATCATAGTGGTCTTGGCGGAGTCAGCTATGATGTAAGGGGAGAGAAGGGCAAATTTCGCACGAAGATGATTTTCTCATCGTTACCCACAACACAAGTGGGCCTTTTCATGTTTGAGAGGATCTGTCTGTCTCTAGAGTTTTATAAAGAATTATTTTTTTCACGGAAGATTGGCAGCATGCACATACGGATTTCAATTTCAAATTCGGTAAGGGAGGAGCTTAGAACCAGGACTGGACAAATAGTGTGTGTTCATTTGACCTGCAATCCTGTCACCAGAATGGGCATCAACAGCTGTTTATCTTACAGGCCCTCACACTCCCCATGTCCCTCAGGCCTCATTATCTTCCCCCATACAACCTTGTATTTGGTCACCTTCGTTTCTAGTTGCTCAAAGAAGGAACTGGCAGTCATCCTAATAACTCTTCCCTCACTCCCTACTCCTGCCCATTTAATTATTTACCAATTTCTTCGCATACTGTCTTCTGAATCTCTCATATTTGCCCTTCCTCTCTTTCCCTACCACCCCTTTAGAATTTAGACCCTCTTTTAGCCTTCACCAGCACCACTCAGGAGCCTCCTACCCAACTGATCTTCCTGTTTTTCATTAGGTCTTCATCTAACCCATCTTTCATTCTGTCATCAGAGTTGGTCTTCTGAAGTCAAAATCTGTCATTTCATTCTTTTGCCTAGAGCCTTCCAGAGGCTCTATGTCAATAGTTCTCATTCATTTATGTGGCAGTTGAGGACATCCAGGATTCAGCCTTTCCCTGTCTTTCATGCTCTAACTCCTGCTGATCTGGCACATGCTCCTGAGGCCCAGCCACACTGAACCCAGAAGCTACTATGTTCTTTGGCACGTGAATGGCTTTGCACATGTTGTCCCTTCTTCCACCCTTGTCTGCTTGGAAAATTCCTATTTGATTTTGGAAATAGGAATAAATTTCACCTTCCCAAGCAGACAGTTTGTGATTCGATAGTTGCTTACGTATCTCTCAATTATAGCCTCCTTTTATGTTGCATTATGATTGTATATGCACAAATGGCTTGTGGGCCAGTAGTGTGTGCCCATGCATGTACATGCATGTTTCCTCACTATGGTGTAGATTGTAAAAACTAAAGAGCATTGGGTTCAGTAAATATTCAGTAAGTTTGTTTAATAAATTAGAGGAGCCATGTTCTATTCACATTTGTATACCTAGACCCTAGCCCCGAGAAAGGGTTTAAAAAGAGACTTATTCAGTCTTTGGCAGAGGGAGGGAATGAAACAGGCAAGGATGAAGAAGGAATGGGAAAAGAATGAGGTGTGAGAAGTGCTGCTTCGCAGATGGAAAGGAGGATCATTAGTACTGAAGGTTGGTCTGCATCCAGGCTGCATTACCTCTTCTCTGTGGGGATTTATTCACAGCTAACTGTGATGGCTCAAGGAGGAAGCAGGATTATCTGTGCTATTCCTGGCAGGGCATAGCAAGTTCTAAGCCACCATGACATCCTCAGGTACTTGCCTCCTGTCCCGTTGGACTTGATACTGGGAAGGTCATGTGACCCTGAGTTACTAAAGATCTGAGAGATCTCTAGCATGGGGATTCTTAAGCTAGGCAGGGTGTCTGTGAACTCCCTCAAATTTTATGCAGAATGCTTTGCTTATACTCGCACATTTTTCTGTGGAGAGAATCCATAAATTAGACTCAATTTGAGGATATTGGGTACAGCAAGAGGGGAAAACGTAAAGATAAGAGTCTTACGATAGTAGAGAAATCTTGATCTGTGATCTTGGGGAAAAGCTGTCTACATAAAGGTTGCCATCTTCTTCTGGAGAGAAACTTCCCTGGTTAGCATTACTTTAAGGATTCCAGTTTGTTGTATAGTTCCAAGAGTGTAGAGGGACCCCTCTGACTTGTGAGATTGTGAACCTAAGGTTCAAGGTCCTGAAGTTTTGCTACTATGTGGATGGCAAGGGCAGTCTTTCTCTGATGTTCTCAGAGGATCCAGTCTTTGGATTCTAGATTGTGAAGGTGTTGATTGTCTTCAGTCAGTGAAGCATGAAAAGCTTTCTTTACCTGGTGAAAGTACACTGTTGCATAATGAGCTAATGTATAACATCAGCCCTCTTGCATGGGAAAGCTTTCATAAAACCAGAAAACATGCATTGAAAATGACAGTTGAATGAAATCCCTCTATAAATGTTTAAATGGCCCATCAGGGAACAGAATGTACCTAAAGGTTTGAATGTCTTCCCAGGAATATGGGTTTGACAATAAGGTAGCAAAATATACCTGAAGTTTTGATTGTCTTCCCAGGAATGTGGGTTTGACAAACCAAACACTGGTCATAAACTATTTTGACAATTTAGCAATAATCACACGGATATATGTATTTAATTTGGATTACTTTACCTTTTCCATGATGAGTCATGGAATGCAGAATTTTTAACGACAAAATCTTTAAGGAATCGGGAAGGACAAGGCAGTCATTCTGGTTCTCCATGAGTCCATGCTTAACATTGGACCTATGTCTTCCTGAATACCAGTTCTTTCTCCAATTTAGGTGCATAGCACTGATAACCGATGGGTTATCATGAGTAACTTAGACCATGGAGTTCATTCAAAACGTATATCTAAACATTTTCAGGATTGGCTGATTTAGCATGAAAATCTGGCAAAGTTATCTCCTTGGTATTCAATTAATTTTTGTTCTACTTGGGTTAGCAGTTTTATAAACTGCTTTTCATTAAACATCTTTTCACTGAAGTTCTAGGAATTCTTACCCAGTCCAAAAGATATCATTCTAAAGTTATCAAAGCTCGTTTTCAAGAGTGCTTTTCAGGGTCCTTTCCATCCTTTCGTGAACCTCCTTAAAGTTATCATAATCTAGGATTTTGCATGCTTGTGAAGTTTTTAGAAACTGCATCAAAATTAAGCAATTAACTGTGGAAATGACTTCAGTCAGTTAAAAACAAAATTGACAAAGAAATTTGATTATTTTTGTGGCCTACAATAACTTAACCATGTTATGATCGATAGCATATACTCAGACATATTAGAATTTTAGAAATCCCATACAATTTTGGAACATATAACATTCATTAAAATATAACCTGAAGAAGGTTAATCATTATTTCTTATTTGACAATGCTTCCCATGTAACTTAACATGACAGATAATCCTGTTTACCTCTCTTTTGGATGCCTCAGGGGCCTTCTGCAACATCCCAAAGTTAGAAGTCAAATAAATACTTAATTTTGAGGCCAAAGTTTGGTTTTGGGAAGCTTGACAAATATGTCAAAAGTTTAAAATACTTGACCAAAATAGGATCACAGATCATTGTAGAACAATATCATTGGTTTAACCAAAGTCATAATTAAAAGATTTTTAAAAACAAAAACCTGTACTCTTTAATAAAGGAGACTCAGTTTTCTAAACAAACAAAAGACTTAAAACAGCATGAGGCAGAATCCATTTCTTCTTCTTTACTCTCTCCTTTTTTTCCTTTTTGCAGTTTACTCAAAAGGTGAATGAAAATATATTGCTGTGTCTTATTAATACTACACAAAATTTTTGTTTAAAAGAGAATACCAACTTTTACTTATGTATTAGTGTATTAATACTAAAACTAATTTTAATAAAACCTCATAAATAAATTTATCAAATCTGTCATCTTTTAACCACAAGATTTCCATAAACCTTTCCATTTTACATTTTCCCCAACTTTCTATATTATCTCGTTTTATCTTTTTTTACTGCTTCAATTTGAAAACTTTAAGTAATTTTAAACCAGGCAAATTTTTTAACATACATTTTTATGCCTTTATAACTTTCCTTACGAAATGCATATTTTGCGTTTGCTTACATATTCTGTATACAGAATTATTTCTCTCATATCTAGTAGTTTTTAACTCTTAGTAGCTGTAATTTCTAGTGAAAACCCTAGAAAGTAATTTTGAGCTGTTTTGTATCAGTATTTGTGATTAAAAAATTTTAAAATTTTGTAGAAAAATAGTTCTTCGAGGCCTGGCGCAGTGGCTTATGCCTGTAATCCCAGCACTTTCGGAGCCTGAGGTGGGCAGATCACCTGAGGTCAGGAGTTCAAGACCAGCCTGACCAACATGGAGAAACTCTGTCTCTACTAAAAATACAAAATTAGTCGGTTGTGGTGGTCCATCCCTGTAAACCCATCTACTCGGAAGGCTGAGGCAGGAGAATCGCTTGAACCCAGGAGGCAGAGGTTGCAGTGAGCCGAGATAGCGCCATTGCACTCCAGCCTGGGTAACAAGAGCAAAACTATCTCCAAAAAAAAAAAATCTTCGATTTGTTGTTTATTAATATATCTGTATTTAACTTTTCTATACCATATAAAAATACCCTATCAAGGTATATAACTCATGTATAATAATATTTCAGTATCTTAAGTTACAGATGATTCAGACATTGTTTGATTATATATAACTTAATGTAACATAACATGACTCTAAGATTTTAAATTACTGAAAAGAATTTTGACACGGGTAGCTTCACTCAGCCATTCTAGGTCCCAAGTGGCCACATGGCACCCAGGAGGTCTCTGCAGATCAGGGCCTGTCTGAGTCCATCAGGACAGAAGACAGAGCTGTGAAGACTTTACCTGGAGGACCCAATCCCTCCCAAAATAGCCAGGAAGCAAAACAGGAAAAGCAGAGGAAGAAGGGGCCATATTGGGCTTGATTCTGGCATGTGGCTGCCAATCTAGGCTCTAAGAACAAGTCTCCAGACCTCATTGTGGCCACCTGTCCAGACCCATGAATTCAGAGACTCTAAACCAAAGACATAAGCTCACAGTCAAATCAAGCAAGTATCAAATTATATTTAACTGATAATTTTGAAACCATTTCTATTTTGCCAACAATTTAAAAACTAGTTTCATTCACCAAATATCACATATACATAACACATACAGACATACAAACACACAGAAGCAGATCTTATGGCTCTCGTAAAGGATTTTCATTTGCTGGCTTTAAAATAGTTTTTATTTTCCTTGTATGATCTATCAGTCCTCCAATTACCAGTTTCATTGCCCTAAGGAATTGTTAACTAGGCAATAAATTTGCATTTCTATAGGTAAAACTCTTAGGTGGAACAAAAACAATTGCAATTCATAAGCACAGACCCAAGATTTTAGGCATAAATATTTTATCATTAAACCAAGGGGAGAAAACACATGCTCAAGTAAAAGTTCACTGAAGATGTGAAAAGCAGGAAAGCACCTTAAACAAAGGTATGATTTTTTTTTTTTTTTTTTTTTTTTGAGACCAAGTTTCACTCTTGTGGCCCAGGCTGGAGTGCAGTGGAGCCATCTTGGTTCACTGCAATCTCCGCCTCTCAGGTTCAAGCAATTCTCCTGCCTCAGCCTCCTGAGTAGCTGGGGTTACAGCCATGCGCCACCACGCCCAGCTAATTTTGTAGTTTTTAATAGAGATGGGATTTCTCCATTTCTTATGTAAATATAAAAGAATGTAAGAGTTTGTAATGTAAATAGGCAGACATCCTTAAAAATGGAGATTTTTGTTTATAAATTTATTTTACAAAAGAGTTTCAAGGCCGGGTGTGGTGGCTCATGCCTGTAATCCCAGCACTTTGGGAGGCAGAGGTGGGCGCCTCACCTGAGGCCAGGAGTTCAAGACCAGCCTGACCAACATGGCGAAACCCCATCTCTACCAAAAATACAAAAATTAGCCAGGCTAATTTTTTAACGGAGTCTGTGGTGGTACAGACTCCGTTATATTTATATTTAAATATATATATGAATATATATAAATATATATTAAATTATAGTTCACAATGCACAGAGAAACCTTTAGGCTGAACTTTATGTTAGGGAGGCAGCTTTAGGCTAAACTTGATTTGACACCACCCAGAGCCTCAGAATGTGACCTTATTTGGAAGCAAGGTCTTTGCAGATACAATTAGTTAAATTAAGATGAGGTTACACTAGATTAAGGTGGGTCCTAAATCCAATGGCTGGGGTCCTTATAAGAAGGACAGGTGAAGACACTGAGACTCAGAAGGAAACACACACGAAGGGGAAAAGACCGTGTAAAGATAAAGGCAGAAACTGGAGTGATATTGCTGCAAGTCAAGGGCTCCAAGAATTGCCTACAACCACTGGAAGCTAGGGAGAATCAAGGAAGGATTCTTCTTTCCTAGAGTTTTTGGAGGGAGCCTGCCTAGCTCTGCTAGCACCTTGATTTCAGACTTCTAGCCTCTAGAACTCTGAGAGAATGAACTGCTATTGTTTTAAGCCACCCAGTTGCTCATAATTTGTTAAGGAAGCCCCAGGAAACTAACACATCTAACAACACGATGCGAGGAACACTTGAATCCAGATGGAGCTCTTTAAGGTTGCATATCCCCACAGTTCATGAAGGGCTGAGAAAAACAAAATCACAAGAAGATCCTCAAGTTTCAACATCAAAGTCTACAATTCTCCCCTCTCTCCCTCGGTATGGACTTGAGTTGTGATTGCTGTTGTAAGCCACTACGTTCGGAGTAATTTGCTACACAGCAATAGAAAATGAATACAATTTCTAATGCAGCTAATTCATCTTACATTTTGAGTGTCCAGAGTGTCTTTCTGTTCCATCTTCTGAGGATGAACCGATTAAGAACTTGTCTTAAGGCCATGTGTTCACTTTGTTTTTCTTGATGGATTAGGGGTGAGAGGACAGATTTTATTCTGTAGGATGGGAAGACTGTCATGAACTACTTGGGTCAACCAGAGATTAAAGCTACAGGAAACAATTGTAGTATTCTTTCCCTTGGTTCTGTTGAGTCAGTAAAGTTGCTGCCCGTTTCCCCTCGGTCAGCTTGCCTGGCAGTGGTTACCCAGGCTGCTGTGGCTTCCAAACTTAGTCTAATCTGCCCACCCCACATCCTCAGGACAGACAGACGTCCAGTATTATAACTTTCTAATTCAAAGTCTCTATGAGGCTTCAAGCCTGTAAGTCTTCCTCACTGCTTTTTTTTTTCTAAACTCTGCGATGTCTATGGCTGAATTACCGACGACAGTTTTTTTTTGTTTGTTTGTTTGTTTGTTTTATAAAGTAACTTTGAAGCGTGGGTGGCTGACAACAACTGGCCTCTCTCCTCGTATCTGCCTGACAGAACTGATGTGACCAGATATCTGGTGCTGCTCCTCAGATCTGTCAAGTTCATCAGGCAAAAGAGAAACAGATGACGGAGTAACATGTGCTACATTAACCAAGGAGTCTTACTCAGTGCATGGCTGATATCTTGGAAGTAGCATGAAATATGAAGTCAGAAGTTTTGGGTTCATGTTTCTGCATTGATATTTAGTAATTTTGTGAGTAAAGTCACATGAACTGTGAACCTCAGTTTCTTCATCTGTGTAATGAGGACAGTATTAACATACTAAGCAGCCTATGTCCAGAAGGGTGTTTTATGTTTCAAATAAGAGAGCGTATATGTGAAAGGGCTTTGCAAACCATGAAATTACTATATGTTAACATAGTTGTTGCCCCCTGAGGTTATTTATGATTACTATTTCAATGAATGTATGCGAAGGGCATATTCTTAGAAAACAAGCTCATGTCTGCGTTGGCCCCATTATTGAGAATCACTGTGGAAGCAGAGAAGATGCTCCAATAGGGAGAATTTGATTCTGTGCATTTGAGGGGTTGCCATCCAATGTGGAGGTAGGTTATCCAAGACTTGGCTAAGGTTGTCTTGGGCGGGTGGCTCTGGTCCTGGTTGATTCAGCTTCTCATGGAGCCAACTGGGACCCTGCTCTAGCTGCTGTCAGCCTCACTGTTGGCCATGTTCAATACAATGGTCCTTATGGTGCTGACGGTGACAGCATCTGAAATCTTTCCAAATTTAGAACAATGGGAAAGTTGTCTTCTGTATTTCTCATAGGCTATTTTGATATCTTTTTTTTTTTTCTTTTTGTCCTTGTTTCTCCCCAGTATTACAAAGTATTATGTTCACTTGGTTGGGTACCAAATGGTCTTTCCCTTTGACTCGATTGCCTCATGTTTATGAAAAATAGCAAGTCAACCATGACAAATGACCAGCAGTAATCTTGCCTCCCAAGTACAGAGACTGTTTTCTTCCCCTGCTTTTGTTTGAAAAATTAGAAAGCTTTTTTTCCTTTGGGGAAACTAGTCTTGTTATTCAGAGATACATAGTATAGAGAAAAACTCTGGAGTCAGGAGACCTGGGTTCACATTCCAGGTTCAGCAAGTTACATAATCTCTTTGGAGGCCAGTGACTCTGGGGGTTGCTATGAGGATCACAGTGTAAAAGCACCTTGTGAGCAATAAAACAAATGTTCTTATGACTACATGTCTTTTCAGAGGACCCTGCAAATGCAGTAGTAGGCAGACATTTCAGAGATTCTGGTTCAGGATATTTTTTTTTTTTTTTTGAGATGGAGTCTCACTTTGTCACCCAGGTTGGAGTACAGTGTTGCAATCTCAGCTCACTGCAACCTCTGCCTCCCCAGGTTCAAGCGATTCTCCTGCCTCAGCCTCCTGAGTAGCTGGGATTACAGGTGCGTGTCACCACGCCCTGCTGATTTTTGTATTTTTAGTAGAGACAAGTTTCACCATATTGGCCAGTCTGGCTTCGAACTCCTGACCTCAGGTGATCCACCTGCCTCGGCCTTCCAAAGTGCTGGGATTACAGATGTGAGCCACTGTGCCTGGCCTGTTCAGGATATTTCTTAGAAATGATACATTGTAGCATAATGTGTGCTTGAGCTGAAACACCAGAGTCCTGAAGAACGTGTTACAGATCTATTTATTCACTTTAAAAATTTGCAACCCTACCTGCTCAGTGTCCACCAACAGTTACAGCTCCTTCTGGAAGCCTGTGCCCTGTAGCCTATGCCCTGAGCCTTTCTCCTGTTGCTCTACCCCAGGGGCCATGTCCTCTCTCTTATCCAGCTCCAGGCTGGCTGAACCTCACAAGGATCACACATGTTGACTTTCTCTTTCGCCTGCCAGTGTGGGCTGGAGGTGAGACTTGTGAATCTGCTTCAGGGCCAGATGTGGGGTCCCACCTAGCTGTGACTGAATTTCCTTGCATCTTCCAAGATGTTTTTCATCGTAAATGGTCAACAACAATCAACGTTATTCGCTTAATTTATGTGCAGTCAGCCTTCAGTTCTTCTCCTTTACTGAGGATCACAGAGCTGTAAATGAGAAGGCAACAGCACAAAAAGCAAATGTTATTCCTTTTATCTCTGGAGATGTCTGACAAGTAGTCTCTCACCTTTGTCTCCATATGCCTTGGAAACTATGTCATAATGTGTGCTGTGTCAAATAAGGCACTTGTCAAGCAGATTCTGTTTTACCTATAGGAACAGTGTTGCAAATGGGATGCCAAGGAAGTCAAGAACTAAGCATCCTGTAAATCATAGCTATGACCAAGCATGTATCATGAAATATAGAGAAAGCAGTGGAATTATGTGAAAGAACAAAGCTATCATTAGAGACTATTAGACCTGGAGAGCATGCAGAAGATCATCTAGTCTGAGTCCTGTGTTTTACAGATGAGAAAATGGGGGCCCTGAGGGTCAGCCACTTGTGCCAGGATGCACTGTTAGTTAATAGTAGAGCCGGGACCATAACCAAGGTCACTGACACTGGCCCAAAGCTCCGTTAACTCTACTGTACTTGGGGTCAGTGTCCTATGATCACTGATTGGGAATGAGACAGACCTAGGCTGGGATCCCAGCTCTGCCCTGTATTGTGTGACCTTGGGTAAGCTATTCCACTGCTCTGAGCCTCAATGTTTCTGTAAAGGGCTGAGTTGTGTCCCCTTCAATTTTACATGTTGAAGCCCTAACCCCAATACCTCAGAATGTGACTGCATTTGGAGATGGAGCCTTTAAAGAGGTGATTTTGTTAAAATGAGACTGTTAGTGGGCCCTCATCTAATCCGGCCAGTGTCTTTATAAGAAGAGGAAATTTGGACACAAGAAAAGACACCAGGTGTGGGTATGCACATTGAGGAAAAACCATGTAAAGACATGGTAGGAACGTGGCCATCCGCAAGCCAAGGAAAGAGGCTTCAGGAGAAAGCAGACCCGCTGACCCCTTGTTCTTGGATTTCTAGTCTCCAGAACTGTAAGGAAATAAATTTGTGTTGTTTAAGCCCTCCACTCTGTGGTACTTTGTTATGGCACCCTGAGCTGACCAATGCAGTCCCCATCTATACAGCTGAGATATGAATATTTAACTCTTGGGTGCTGTTGTCCAGATTAAATGAGATAATTAATCTAAAAAAAAAAACCTTAACCAATGGCCCAGATGCAGTAAATGCTCAGCAAGTGACAGTTATTATGGTTATGCAAAGGGCCAATAAAGTACACGTAAATCACTCCACTGTAACATAAATTTGACCTCACTACAATGAATTGGCCAGCAGTTCCAGACTAAGCCCCCAGTCTTCTCAGTTTGGTTTGCCTTCTGCTGATCTCTGAATGACTCTTGAAGGTAGACCTAGATTGTCTACCCATAGGTTTTTCAAAGACAGTCCAGAGAAACTGAGATCAGTCTCTTCATTTTATCTTGATAACTTTCCCAGCCATTGTTAGTCATATTGGAGTCTTTCCATTAAGCTGAGACATCTATTTAAGATTCAGATTGTTCTTTTAAAAATAGACATTGGAGAATGCAAATATTTAGAGGCCTCACTAAAGAGTTCAGATTTTTAAGGATTTTGAGTAGAGAGAGATCACTCTTGAATGCACTCTCTCTGTTCTCTTTTTAAACCACTAATAATTTCAAGACTGCTTTGCAAAGAGTAAACATCAAATGAGGAAATCTCCCAGGACCACCTGAGAGGGAAGTGCAGAAGGCAAGAGAAGGGGCTTGCCCCCAACACCTAGGTGGCAGCATACAAAATCTGGTGTGTCCCCACAGTGATTGCTGAAGCCACCTCCTTCCCCCATGCTCTCCTGCTGTATAGTGTTGGCAGTGGCCACCCCAGACTAAAGGCACCGACTGTGCAGGGACATGGGGCTGTGCTGAGGGAGTAGAGTGTGTAAGTCCAAGTGCTGAAATGCTGGAAGTTCCTGTGCAGGATTAGAAGGGGCAGCTGGCTCCCCGTTGGTTCTATTCTCTGGGTGTGCAGGCAGAATGCATGTTGATTTTCACCTAATTCCCAGACTGCGTAATTCGCACAAGGGCATCTGATGTGGGCTGAGATTTCTCCTCTGCACCACTTAGCTTTCTGCAAATCCTGCCTCTTTATCCTGGCCACTCCTCTCAGACAGGACAGTCAGAGAGTTTCTGTTTCGCTTCTAAAGAAACCAAGGCACTGGGACTTGACCTAGCAGGTACAGCTAAGCTGACCCTGAAGCCAAGAGTTCCTGTGCTCCCAAGGCAGTGTTTCATGGGCATTGTTCATAAATATCTTGTTAACCCCCAAATACAGGCTCAGAGAAAGTGATCTGGTCTTAGAAGAATGCAGGCCAGAGACCCTGCAAAAGGCAAAGCCATGACTGGGGTGTAAGTCATGCACAGGGGCAGCATCTGTCTGGGTGGAACATAGTTGTGGTCATGGCTACATTACTAACCTCTCGCTCAGCCATTTGTTGAAGCAGTCTTTCTTTGGGAAATGGGAGTTGGACCCTTCCCCTTTCCGAAATCCAAAATGCCATCAGTGATATCCTTCTCCATTCAGCCCATTCTGATGGCTTGTGGTGTCTTACAAGTTGCTGAAAGAATGTTGCCTGGAGGGAAGCTCTCTGAGTAAAAGACACGCTATGGGTTCAGTCTTCCAGTGTAGAGTCTCTACATAAAAGGGTGATTAAATATGAGGCAAAGCAATTCTAAAATGTTAGCCTGCATCAGTCATCTGGGGGGAATGATTAGAAATATGGAATCCGGGGTCCCATCCCTAGTCTTTCAGAGAGTTCCTGGAACAGGGTCCAGGGATCTGCATTTGCAACAATTGTCCCGGGTGACTCTGAAACAGGAGGTCATGGACACTGCTCTGTGAAATACTGCTCAAGACAATATAGAATATTCATGTTTCTTCTGATTCTGAACTTCAGTGCATCTGGGATCCTTGGTGCCTCAGGTGCCTTCCAGATCTTGGCTAATCTAGGAAGACTGAAACACTCTTGGCCCCACTGCAACCTCTTGATCCTCTGGTTTTCTGCCTATAAGATGAAACACCCCCATACTTTCAGTTTTAAGGGAAAATATACAGTATGATAATAGCGGTAATGTTGATTTTAAAAAGTGTGCTACCTTAAACTTAGATATAATTTAACAATAGCTTTCACTTTATCTTTTGATTTTCACAATCATCTCCATATAATTTCACAGTAAATCATTTCACTTACGAAGAAACTGAGGCACAGAGATATGTTCTGGAGCCAACAGTAACAACATTATCCCATTGACTGCATAGCTGAACTTAAGTTTGGGGTCCTGGTCTTTAACCTGGCCATTGGAGAAGGGTGCTTGAAGGCCTCACCAAGGAGTTTGGTTGTGGTCTTTAGTTATGACGGGTCTCTTGAACTTGGTCCTGACATTTTCCTGTTTTTGCAGCACTAGAACCGGGACTGGAACACCATCCAATCACCAGGTTGGCAGTCTTCCTAGCAGACTGTCCTGCCTTTCTGTATAAAATCCATAGAGTACCATGTGGCTGCTGGTGCTGATTAGTGGATAGGGGTTGTACTATTACCTTAATCCAGAGATTTACCAAAAAGACATTAAAATGACCAAGAAAAACTTTTAAGACTTTTATGTGACCAGAGTCTCCTTCCTGAAACTGGACCAGCTATAGCTGAATAGTCTGCCTTCATTCTCTTAATGAGGGTACCTTATGTGTGGCATAGATTATGTTAGGAGTCAGGAGACCTGAGTTCTGGTCCAGGCTCGGCCAATAATTTGCTGTGAGCTTGTGAGATTGTACTAATCTCTTGGAGTCTCAGTTTCCTCATTTATAACATGAAGAATCTTACTCTGCACTTTCTAGGTCTAGTATCCTTCAATCTGACTCCTACCAAGCCACTGGGAATGCTAGGGATATTTGAATGAATGCCTTCTCTAGGATCCATTCATCTGGGGATGAGACAGTTCCAGGGGCACAGAAACTAGAGGCCTCATTTTTGTAAAAAAAATCTTGGGAGTGGGTTATGTTTATTTGCTACCCACTTGGCATATATGGATGCTCACTGCCTCCACCATTCATTTTGCTTTCAGCTTTTGTTTTGCTACCTGAAGGAAGCCCAGAACCTCTTGCAGTCACAGCAAGGCATGGCAAGGAAAAAGCTAATATGGTGACACTGCTTTCATGCCTGGAAGTGAATAAGAAAGGGTGGGCATGTCTAGCTACAAGCAGTCTTGGGGTTCCCATATGGCCTGTTGATGATCTCATGACCAGGCATAGGAATGTTGCTAAGGACTGATGAATTATAGAGAGCCTGGGCCTTAGCAGGCACCTACTCTGCTTCAAACTCTAAGTATATTGGAAGTACATTTACTAGAATCTGGATTTAGAGTAAGTCAAGGACAGATATTATATTTTAATGATATCTTCAGAGCCTCAGGAGTAGGCATTCAATCAATACCTACTGAATAAATGAACATGCCTGCAGAATGGATCATAAAACTAGAGAGAAACAAATTATCCCCAAAGCTGTTCTGAAGACTAGACCATGGAATGCCAGGACCAAGGATGTGGGTCTTATTTCGATTTTTCTGTTCTACTTTATCTTGTTTTGGTGCCAGCTTTCTTCATTACAGGCTACAAGGAGCTCTGAAGACAAAGGGTGGCTGAGGACCATTTCTCTGGTTTAAATAATATATTTTAATGTATATAATTATATATTAATTTTATTTATATAATATATAAATTAATTTTACAGAATGTATAATTTTAATATATAATATATAACAATTTTCTATTATGTTAAAAAACACATAACATAAAATTTGCCATCTTAATATTTTAAAGCATATACAGTTTGGCAGTAGTAGATATACCTCTCATATTATTGTGAAATAAAGGCCATATATATATATTTTTTGAGATAGCATTTTGCTCTTATTGCCCAGGCTGGAGTGCAATGGCATGATCTCGGCTCACTGCAACCTCTGCCTCCTGGGTTAAGCAATTCTCCTGCCTCAGACTTCCATGTAGCTGGGATTACAGGCATGCGCCATCACGCCTGGCTAATTTTGTATTTTTCGCACAGATGGGGTTTCTCAATGTTGGTCAGGCTGGTCTCGAACTCCCAACCTCAGGTGATCCACCTGCCTCAGCCTCCCAAAGTGCTGGGATTACAGGCGTGAGCCACTGTGCTCAGCCAAGGGCCATATCTTTTTAAGAGCTACTCCTGAGACCTAAAAAACACACAGATTTTTCAGAAGTAAAATGTTATAGGAGATCTTGCCTACAGATACGCTTTCTAAAGTTTAAATTCTATTTTCTAAAAAATTATTAAGAATTAGAGCTATGTTTTTATAATTTTTAAAAAACCCTTCAGTAGTTTGAGTTGAAAAGAAAGAGTTAATATGGTGGCCATGACCATTACAGATGCCTTTGCTACATCTTATGATGTGGGACTTTCTCCTATGATACAAAATCTGTAGATATTACATTTTTATTTATTTCCCCTTTGGTTAAGTGAGCATGTTCCAAGTCAAATAAAGCTGGGTTGCAGTGCCACATACCACCATTAGGTGCCACTGTTTGACAGGATAGTAAAGAGACTGAAAGTAACTGAATAAAACTTTTCTTCCTCTCTTCTTTCTCTTTTTGTGCCTACTGGGTGCCAAGCTCTATGCCAGGCCCTGCAGATACAGCAATAAACAAGACAGGCCTCTGAGTGAGGTAGACAAGTCATTACAATAGGAGGGGTATGTTTAAAAGAACAGTATATCCATGATGCTGTGGGAACACTTGTTTAGAGTCTACTGTAGCAAATCAGGTGAAACATGAGGGAGTTGAACCATGGCAGGAGCTATGAGGGTGGAAAGAAATTTGGGCTTTTGGGGCGGTGACTCACGCCTGTAATCCCAGCACTTTGGGAGGCTGAGGCGGGTGGATCACGAGGTCAGGAGATCGAGACCATCCTGGCTAACACAGTGAAACCCCGTCTCCACGAAAAATGTGAAAAATTAGGTGGGCGTGGTGGCATGTGCCTATAGTCCCACTTACTTGGGAGGCTGAGGCAGGAGAATGGTTTGAACCTGAGAGGTGGAGGTTGCAGTGAGCCAAGATCATACCAGTGCACTTCAGCCTGGGTGACAGAGCAAGACTCCATCTCAAAAAAAAAAGAAAAGAAATTTGGGCTGTTGGAACACCTTGATGGGTTTATATTTTTGTGGTGGCCATGGATGCAGATGGCCCTGAACCCCTTGATCACTGATCTTGCACTATTCACCAGTTTGTAACATGGCCATGGGCAAACCTTTGGTTCATATGGCATTTTTTTTAATGTGCATTATTTGCCAAATGACATACAGATTTTTAACTTCTCATGAAAAATCAGAAGGTCTAGCAGCAATTGATTAAAACCAAATCATAGCTGCCCTCTTAGTAGACCACTAATTCTTCAGCCAGCTTGTATCTTTCACCTTGGTTCTTGTCTGGTCCCTTTGAGCAGGGCCAATATTTAGTGGGTGTGTACTGGGGTGAATTATGTCTGTTCTGATTGGTGACTAGTTTCCCTGAGCTCCCTTAGTGTCTCCTATGCTCCAGGCCATTCCCCAATAGCATCTCCCCGATGCACTTCTTTACAATCTGTCTATAAAAAGGTTTCATTTGGCACTGCAGGGCCTCTGGCTCCCTGCTCTAGTGCTAGGTCCAACATCCATTTTCTGATTAGACCTTGTCCTGGGCCAAAGGGATTGTTCAATATTTTGAAATCATCACCACCTTTAGGGGATGAAGTCTGCGTGTGACCTCTGGACTGGATGATTCCTGCCTTCAGGAGAAGGAAAATACAGGATAGACCCCAAGGCAGGGGATGTGTTCACTCACAGATGGTTTTGGGGTTGGGGTTTTTGTTTTGTTTTGTTTTTACAAACTTTTAATTATAAAAGCTGTTTTATTTTCAGAAATGTTTACATTTCCCTAGCATGCTGCTGAATGCATCAATGTGGAGAGGATTATGTAAATTTTTACAACCTAAGGGAGACAGGATATTAGTTTTTTATTTTTTGCAGCTCCAACACATTAAAATAATGGGATTTCTTTTTTTGTCTATGGAATGCCATTCCAGAGACATATTTAAGTTCTTTGTGGTCAGCCTCAGGTAGCAGGACAGCTAAAATGGATAATAGTAATAATTAATAGTTATAATAAAATATATTTGTACTTTTGGAAACCAGCCTGTTTGTGATTCCTTCACGAACAGCTTATCTATGTGAGACCTGAAGGCCAACCTTAGAGGAACCCATTGTTTCTCCTCCAAGAACTCGTTCTGTGTCTAGAGAAACACTTGTTGGGTTTTAATTAGAAACCAGTGGGGCTGTGGGCTGGCTGGCTGGCTGCACCATACGCTGTGAACCGGGAGGGCTGAGTGGAGGCCAGGGAGTCTGAGAATATCTTTAGGGTGAGATATTTGATTACACAAGGGAGAGGAGATGATTGCCAGTCCTCCCATCTGGAGAAAAGTTTCTGGGTGGCAGGAGCTAAGGATAGGGTGAAAGAAAGTGACCCAGTGAGGAGAGTGGGGTGAGGCAAGGAGAGGAGCTGGGCGGGTGTGTGTCAGCTCCAGGAGGCTGGCCCTGCCTCTGCCCTGTGTCCATCTGACACAGAACGGAATATGACCCAGTGCTTGCGGGGCTCAGTCAGAGCTCTTTCCACTGCTCTGCAGCTCACTCTCCTCATGCTTATCTGGACAAACCCACTTCTGGCCACACTGGCTGGAGCATTAACCTATGGGTCTTCCTCAGATGATGGAGTTGAGGGAAAGGCAGGCTTTTCTTCTGAAGTCAAGGTAGGAACTCCCTCTGTCTTTTCCTTCACAGCTGGAATTTTCTGCTTGTACAGCTCTTAATACCTCAACTCCTAACCAGGGCTTACAGGCCTCTCTCTCCCACTGAAATGTGAACCCTGCAATGGGAATGACCACACCCTCCATTTTTTTGTAGAGCATCCAGTGTAGTGTCTGAAAGATTCTCCCCGGGGCCTGAAAGCTTAAGGGAATGAATAACTTCTCCCTCCTCAGGCCCAGTCCCAAGGCACAAGGCCACTTGTGCCAGCAGCATGTGTCAGCAAGATAGCAGAAGCAGGAAGAGAGCTGGCCGGAAGACGCATACCCACTGAAGATCAAGAGGGAGGCCGTCCGGGTACCGAATAGCAGTTACATCAGACTGAGACACTTCCTGTTTACAGGAGACTATAAAGCCCCTGCCCCGTCCTCATTTGGTGCTGACGCCATTTTAGGCCTCAGCCTGCCTGCACCCAGGAGCTCAACCCAGTCTGTTGCTCCGCACTGCCTCATGTTGTTTGTTGGCACCATCTCAGGGTTTGAACCGACACAAGAGCCTTGCAGTGTCTGGCACAAATAAATGTAGCAAAACCCAGGAGAGGTCTGAAATTGCTGTAAGCCAAAAATAAGATTCTAAGTCCCCCTCCTGGCCAAGGGGATTCCAAAGAAAGCTGAAAAAACCAGTTCAGAGTGTAGCAGGACAAGCTGCAGACAGAACCCCTCAGACGCCGAGTTAAAGAAGGAAGGGCTTTATTCGGCTGGGAGCTTCGGTAAGACTCACATCTCCAACAACCAAGCTCCCTGAGTGAGCAATTCCTGTCCCTTTTAAGGGTTTACAACTCTAAGGGAGTCCACATGAGAGGGTCATGACAGATTGAGCAAGCAGAGGGTACACTACTGGGGGCTGCATGCACCGGTAATCAGAATGGAACAGAACAGGCCAGGAATTTTCACAGTGCTTTTCCATGCAATGTCTGGAATCTATAGATAACATAACTGGTTAGGTCAGGAGTCGATCTTCAACCAGGCCCAGGGTGCGGCACTGGGCTGTCTGCCTATGGATTTCATTTCTGCCTTTTAGTTTTTACTTCTTTCTTCAAAGGCAGAAATTGGGCATAAGACAATATGAGGGGTGGTCTCCTCCCTTATTCCCCCACTTTGAGAATCTCACTCAATAGTGGGAGTTCTCACTTTCGTTCTCACTACCCATGTCTTCTTGGAAGACAGATCGATAGTGATTCATATAGTACACTTGTGCTAAAGCATTTTGGTGAACTAAGGTAGCTATGAAGCTTTTTATCGTTTGAGGAAGTACAGGTAGCAAACAAGGGAGCAGTAAGCAAGTTCCTATTACTATTATAACTCCTATTATAAGAGTTTTAAATCCTCCTAGTGCTGGGAACCATTTTCTAAACATGGCCCTAGGGTCAAATCCATGCTACCCTTGCACATTTGGCACATGACAAATTCATGTGCCAGTTTTGTCATATTTCTAACTATATCTTCAACTACTTGCCCTTGATCATCTATGTGTAGACAACAATTAGTAAGGTTAAATTTTCTACAGACCCTTCAGCTGCTAGCAAGTAGTCGAGAGCCAATCTATTTTGATAGATAGTATTTCTCATCTGAGTTTCTTGCCAGGCCAGAATAGTCAAGGCTCTGCCGGTTTTGTTAGTGATGATTTCTAAGACAGCTTGTAACCATATGATTCGGTTAAGCATGTAAATGGGGGTCTCGTATCCCCACAAGCCATCTTGTGCCCAAGTACCAGGCCTATAATATTGTATGATTCTCTCAGGGGGCCATTCATCATCTTTCCAATTTCCTATAGCTATGCTTCTATTTTCATGGGAAGCATAGACAGGGAAGCCCAGGAGTCCACCTGTCTTTATGGGCAGTAGGAAGAAAGATGGTTTAATGGTGTCAATAACACAACTGTCTGCCCACAGGTCGGGTAATTTGGCATAAGATCTCACCCACATATCCAGTATAATCCAGTGGGGGCTGTCCAGTCCCAGTGGGACTCCAGGTGGGTCCACACAGTTTGCAACTTTGGGAATTTACTAAATGGATTTTTCTTAATATGGTTTGAACTCCACTAGGTGGCTGTTTTTGTGGTACTACTATACAGTTTTTGCTCAAGGCAGCTGAGTCTTCCCACAGGAAGGGTGAAGTCCTTCCCCACTCTTGCTATACAGTATTGTCTAATGATTGAGGCTTTTAGAACCTTGAAGTTATCAGGATGATTCTTTTGAGTCGAGAATTTATCAGGAACTGGGTCTGTAGGTACTAATTCTCGGGCTTCCCATGGCCATTGATCTCCCATTACAGTTCCTCCCCAAACATAATATGAAGTGACACTGAGAGACTGGGCTATGTGCTCGACTAATTGCAAAAACAAATTTCTTGTTTTTCCTGGAATTTCTGGTACTGGCACATTCAGTTCATCATAGAAGGTTTGAAATACTGACTCAGGAGAGTGTTTATAAACTCCTTCTCAAACCACGATATTTACTTAAGGATCCAGTCCAGCCCTATAAATTCCTAGGGTTACAAGCTCCCCTTTTTTTCCAGCAAGGATCCAGGGGGTTGGTTATTACTAGTTCTAAAGGGTTACACTGACCACTGGTACAGGAAGGGCCACTTTTCCCTTTCTGAAGGTGGACAGGATCCTTTTCATTTTTTATCCAAGTAGCCTAAATGACACAAGACCAGGATCCACATTCGTTTCCGCACAGTCCTAATTCATGACAAATGTACTTGTTTTCTGCCGTATAAGCCTCTTTCCTAACTAAGAGAACCACATCCTATTCCTAACTTATTACTATTAATGACAGCACAGGCAGCAAACTTCAAGGTGACTTGTTTGGGCACCCCTTTTTCTTTCATTTTGGCTAACACTTTACTCGTATCATTTATGAGCCCCCACCAGTCCTCAGTCCTTAATCTTATTTCAAAAACTGTGATCATGGGAGGCTCAGATGGGTCATAATACACATCAGGTTGGTCATTTCCTGGGCTACACACCTTGTATAGAATAGCATTATACAACCAAGTTCTTTTTAGAGTCCTGGTACACTTATAATAACCATAAAATAATAGGACTGTAGCAACTTTTTGTCCTACCTCAGTGCCTTGATGTATACACTGGTAACAGCCCTCAGTCTGAGGAAGGTCAGTTAAAGTCCTTACCGTACAAGTCCAAATTTTAAGGAAAATGAGTCCCGCAATGAGTTTTCTCATGCTTCGGCCATGCATGGACCAATCAGCTTCCGGGTGTGACTGGAGCAGGGCTTGTTGTCTTTTTCAGAGTCACTTTGCAGGGGTTGGTGAAGCTACTCCCGTCCACATACCACTCACAGCCTACTGATGTTTAAGGATGGTCTCAGAGGTTGGGCCAGCTAGAATAAATTGAGTCCAATATCTCTACACAGTTATGTTCAACTGGGCTCTCTGATACCGGGAGCAAGGTAGTGGGGTTTAGGATGTTGCAAACGTCAATGGTTATGTGGGGATTTTCACATAGCAAGCTTTGGTGCTTGGTTAATCTAGCATTTGTTAGCCAATGATGTCGTTTGGTATTCATCAAAGTTACCACGGCATGGGGGGCCTTTATATTCAGGTTTTGCCCAAGGATTAGTTTATCTGCTTCTTGCGCTAACAGGGCTTTGCTGCCAGGACCCTTAGACATGGGGGCCAACCTTTGGAAACCCTGTCCAGTTGTTTTGAGAGATAGGCCACTGGCCTTGGCCAGGGCCTCACAGTCTGGGTTAAAACTCCAATTGCCATTTTTTTTCTTTCTGACACATAGAGTGTAAAGGGTTTTGTCAGGTCAGGTAGCCCCAGGGCTGGGGCTGACATGAGTTTTTCTTTCAACTGATGAAAAGCTCATTGCTGTCGGTTGTAATAGATGTAGTTTATTCAATTTACATTTGTATTAACTGTCACCCACCAAAATATTGACTCAAATCCTGCAGCTATTTGATTTCAAGCTTTAAATTGATCTGGTATTCCCTGTGGGACTTCAATTGCGTCTAAATGGACGTGAGAGTCAAAAGACCCAGAAGGGGCATCTCTCGCTTTATGATGTCTTTAGTTTTCCTCCCTCTGGTTGATGAAATGCCAGGGTGAAAGGGATAGCCAATTGGACTAAAGTACAAATGCCACTCCAGTTATTTGGCAGAGTGCCCAGTAAAGGTCCACCACAATGCCACCACACATCCGCTCGGGGATGAACATGGGCTAACTGATTAATAAGCTCTTGAAAATTCTTAAGCTCACTGCATCCCTTCAGGTCTCCAAGGAACGCTGTTTCCTCCCTGTCGTGAGAGACACGACGTGAACTTAGTGTTGGGGGGATGGAAGCTGGATGGCCCTCAGGGGCTGACCAGCAGGGTGCCAGACTTTGGGATATAGCAGAGAGAGCTTGGCAGGACTTATTACTCCAGGCTGTAGTATCCTGGAAAAGAGCTACCATGCAGCCCAGGCCTGGTCAACTGGGGGACCACTTTAGTGGAAAGGGGACAATCTGGGCCTCTGGCCTGCCATGTGCACAAGCATACCAATTACTTTTGTTTAACGTTTGGATGGAATATTTGATACACTCCAATGGATGGAATATTTGATCCATTGGAATGGATCTTGGTATCCCATCTTAATTGCCAAAGTTTGTTTTAAGTCTTTAACTTCTATGATCCTCTAGTAAAATGAATGTATGATTTTAGGAAATTACAAAAAACGGTTGGGGCAGTTCATCCTTGCTCTTTAGTGGTCCACAGAACGTTGGACCAACTACGACATAAAAACTCTACATTGAGGGGCAAGACTCCTGGTTGGCACTGGAGTCTTTATCAAAATCTCCCTGCATTAAATGGCCCTAATTTACTAATGCCCAGTATGAGGAGAGTCAGGAGGGACAGAGATACTTTTCTGAAGTTGAGATCTGTCTTTGACTTGGCATGTCCTCACAGGGTATAACAAGGCAAGCATTAAATGCTATAGTTTGAGGCAAAATTGACTTGGTTATGTTAATAACCAGATGGTCAGCAATAGAGTGAGGAAAGAAGGAAGAGTAATAGAATAGAGGAAATAGTTAAATTTTTCTTAGCTTTAGTTTGGTAGGGTTTTCCCGTGGGACTGTGGCCCACAACTCTGGAGAGGGTGGCGCTTTGACTTGGGTGTGATGGGTCCATCCTTTTTCTGCTGTATGAACAGCAGTCTCTTGGGGTAGCAGCACAAGGCAGGGTCCTTCCTAGGCTGGCTCGAGTTTTTCTTCTTTCCACCCTTTGGTAAGAAGGTGATCTTCAGGCTGGTGCTGGTTTACTGGAAATTCTAGGGGTGGAACCTGTGCTAAAAGACTTTTAGTTCTGAGGGAAAGTAAAGTGGAAGATAAACCAAGTATATAATTTCTAAGAAATTGAATTTTTGTTTTAAATGTGGGAACATCAACAGCAGACTTTATAGTCTTTGGTGCCTTCTTACTGAGAAATTTCCTTTAGCACCTTTTTTTATTAGTTTTTAGATCAAAGAAAGCCAAATGCCATTTTGTATTTAATAATGCTTCTTGTATGATTTTTTATACCAGATAAGCTAAATTTCACCTTTATATTAGTGTATTATTCATGTTAAACTTAATTTTAATAAAACTTTGTAGACATATTTATCCAATTTTTAATGTCAGACCATAAGGTAAGATTTTTATAGACTCTTTTTAACCTTTTATAATTTTTGTTAAAGAGTAGGTTAGTGCTTTAAGAAAAACCTGTTGTGTTTTTACTTTAATGTCCAGTTCACAGAAAAACTGGATGATACCCCTTTAACTTTAGCTAATATGTTTACACACAGAATTTTATTTACAATTAATGTTTTAAAGCTTGCTTAAACCTTCAACAATATATATATATTTTTAACCTTTATAAAAGTAGGTAAAAATTTACATTCTTATGTCTCCTTAAAGTCCTTTTACCAAAGGTATATTTTACTTTCCTTATACACCTTGCACATAAACTTTTTTTTTTTTTTTAATAGTTTTACATTCCGGAGGCCTAGTTACTTTTAAATTATACAATATTTCTTGCATAAATTCTTTTTTTTTAACTTTTTTTTTTCTCTTTCATGACTTTTGCAGACAATTCTTCAACCTGCCTCAACTTTTGGAGTTATTACAAATGTTTATTTCTTTAAACAACCAGTTAATTTATTTCAGGATGAGAATTTACCATATAACATTCTTTTAACATAAATTCTGTCTCCCCTCCCCCCCACCCTTTTTTTCCGATGATAACCATTCTTTTCCAAAGCAAAATTCTTTTATGTCTGTGGACTAGACTGTCTAAGGCCACAAGATTAGAAGTTACAATAATACATGTTACACTGTTAACTTTTAGCAAACTTTACTTTTGTTGAAAACCTTGTAAGTTTGGGATTTCAATTATCCTTTGCTATTAATAAGACCTTGTTTAGTTCAAATTGACTTAGAATTTGGTATAGATGGCTTTTTTTTTTTCCTTCAATTACCTAGAAGGAACCATAGATCTTCCTGTCCTGAGGGGAGTTCCTCCTAGGTCTGGTTGGACCTTTGTATGGTAATTAAGATTTAAATTCCCTGTTAGAAAACCTGCTGGATTAAGGGAATTTTCAGTGGTTAATGTTAAATCATCCTTTTTTTTTTTTTTTTTTTAAGGATACTTTTGAACTGGTGAGGTGTGCTCACAATGAGGTTTCCTCTAAAAGTTATTTTTTTTACTTTCTTCTGTTAGTAAAGCAGTTGCCACTACAGATTGAATGCATCTGGGCCATCTGTGGGTTACCGGGTTAAGGATTTTTGATAGGAAGGTCTCAGTGCTTTTGGGATATGCCCTTATTTACGCTGACAACAAAGTGGTATTAAAGTGTTATATGGTTATGGAAAATACCTTTAATTATCAATTATAGGTTTTAAATTTACAATGGCTTTTAAAGAAATAGGGTACACTTTTTTTTCTTAACTACTTGTATATCTCTTTCTCTCTTTGTTTTTCTCTTTTTCTCTTTGACTTTCCTTTTGCTTCTGTCTCTTTCTCTCTCTCTGCCTCTCTCTCTCTCTCTCCTTGACTCCCTCTTTGCCTCTCTGTCTCTTTCACTCTCTCTGCCTCTGTCTTTCTCTCTCTCTCCTTGACTCCCTCTTTGTCTCTCTGTCTCTTCCTCTGTATCTTTTCCTCTCTCTCTTTGCCTCTTTTTCTGTCTGTCTCTTTCCTCTCTCTCTCTCTGCTGGTCTTTCCTTACCTCTGCCAGCCACTTATGCTGTTCTCTCAACCGCTGTGGGAGGTGTCTAAAACCAGCTGTAACCAAGTGTCTATTTACGGGAACTGGTCTGGGTGCCCTGGCTTACAGGTTACCTTGTGCTATACCTTTGAAACAAGGGACCTGTCCAGGTTTCCTTCTGATGTCCAACCTACCTCTAATGCTGACCAGTCTATTTCACACGAAGTTCTAAGTTTTCCTGGTGTCATAGTAATACCGTAATCTCCCCTAAATCCTTTCTTGAAAATTTTCAATAGTTCCTAGTGGGGTAGTCTTACTTTGTGCCTGGCTTCTTCGAGACAATTGCCCCAGTGAAACACTTCACCAAAGCAGCTCGTGGCAGACTCCCATGGAGGATCAACGCAGTGGCTGAACACTGGGAAGGAACTGACACTTGGAGTCCAGACATCTGAAACTTGGTAAGACTAATCTTTGGAACTTGCCCACTCCATTTGAGTGGATGTGTGGCCTGATCACCCACAGTGTGCCTGTACTGGCACTTTGGTTTTTGTTTTTGACTTGACTTGGATTGCTTGATACTTTGGTTTTGGTTTTGACCTGGCTTGGATTTCTGGATACTCTGATTTTGGTTTTGATTTTGGTTTGATGTAAACTGTAAAAGTGTGTGTGTGCCCTTTTTACCCATTCTTTGTTTTGTGGTGTGTGTGTGGTGTGAGTGTGGTGTTTTGTCTCAAAGAAGCATGGGTCAAGCATAAAGTAAGCCTACCCCACTAGGAACTATTGAAAATAGTAATCAGAATGGAACAGAACAGGACAGGGATTTTCACAGTGTTTTTCCATACAGTGCCTGGAATCTATAGATAACATAACTGATTAGTTCAGGGGTCAATCTTTAACCAGGCACCTGGTGCTGAGCTGTCTGCCTGTGGATTTCATTTCTGCCTTTTAGTTTTCACTTCCTTCTTTGCAGGCAGAAATTGGGCATAAGACAATATGAGGGGTGGTCTCCTCCCTTGAGGTCATAACAGGAAAGGAGTGGTCAGACATGCCTCTTTATACCCTCTCCCTTAAGGAGTTCAGGCACAACTGACCAACACTGACACTAAAACAGGGATCTCAAGATGGACAAGACAGTCTTTGTAGCAATAAGATATCAAATTCCATCCTGACTCTCTGACTCTAGTATAATATCACATGACAGATAAAGAAGGAAATAAAAATATTTTACCCCAAAATATGTTTCTTGGCCATATTTTGAAATGTCCCTGCAATTTTGTGGGGGAAAGCTGTTGTGGGAAAAATTTGCATCTGTAAAGAATCTCTGTTAACATAACTAGGTCTTTACTTTTCCAGGCCCTTTGAATCCAGAAAAGATTAACTGAGAATCTAGCACCTTGTAAAGGTCTAAGTAGGAAACATTTGCCATCTATATTCTCCAAGGGTGACCACCCAGGAGACTTCATCTGCATAATAAGAGCCTTAGTTTGCACAACCCCTTATCTTAACCCAGACACTCCTTTCTATTGATTCCAGGTCTTTAGATAATAACTCTTTCAACCAATTGCAAATCAGACAACTCTAAGCGTCCTCTTCCAGTTGTCCTGCTTTTCCTTACCAAACCAATGTATACCTCATGTGTATTGATTGATGTCTTCTATCTTCCTAAAACCCATAAAACCAAGCTATAGCCCAACCAGCTTGGGCACATATTCTCAGGATCTCCTGGGGCTATGCCATGAGCCATTGTTCACTCATATTTGGCTCAGAATAAACCTTTTAAAATATTTTACAGAGTTTGACATTTTTTCATCAATACAGCCTTGGCATGATCGCTGGCATTTTCCACAATGACACCGCTTTCAAGGACCCAGAGTATAGCAAGATCTTGAAGTACTTGGGGAATCATGAACAAAAAATGAGTCATACAGGGAGAGCAGAGTGAAGCAAGTACAACTAGTAAAATTTCAGTCATTGAATTGTTTAAGAGCTTTGGAAATTGGCTGTTGCTTTATGTTAAATGATAGTTCAAATGTACGTGTGACCCTCAAATGTGTCTCAGCCATTCTGAATAAATCAGAATATACTATTTATAACATCTTATATTCATTTTAATTCCAGCTTGAAGTTTTCACAAATGCCATTGCATTGGCCATGCATTGAGATCTCACCATGAGCCAAACTGCATGTGAGAACCGTCTTGAGACACTGTAGTGACCACCAGAGCAACCCTGTAAGGCAGGCTGTCCTCATCGTGCAGATGAGGAACGTGAGGCTCAGACTGGCTGTCAGGCAGCATGGAGCTGTGGAAGAACCTGGCCCAGAGCTTGGGGAGACTTAGTTTCCAAACTTTGACTCTTATAATGATGGGACTTTGGGGAAATTACTCAACTAAAGTCATTGGAACCAGAATATTTGGAAAGAAATCTGTGTTCATCTTGGCAAATCATGCTCTCTTAGTGCAGTCAGAGGAGCACTGGTTCATGAATGTCTTGTTTCCTATCAAATATGCACATATTTATGTGAACTTTGTGACCTTCTTGTTCCCTTTCTTCAGGACATGGGGAGAGAAAGTGCTAAAGCATACTTTTAATTGTGCTGGTTCTGGAGTTTGGAAGAGCCTGTCCAAAGAACAAGCTGGACATGAATAACGTATGACTTGTTCGGCCAAAAGCCCCACCACAAAAACCTCATGGAGCTTGCTACACATTATTTTCCAAATATCAACTCCGATTAAAAGGACTGTCTGGCCCACTGACAATTATTCATTGGCTTCTGTACAGTGTATTATTGTATGGCGCCTCCTCGGAACTGTAATTAGGTGATTGTGTAAGGAGTCCACAGTGCACGTTTGAATAGTGACTCTGTTTGGATCATGATGTCACTCACTCTGGTCCCCTCTCATCATATGGCTGTGGATGTGGAGTGGTTGAATTCAATACATGTGAAATCAGACCTTCATTGAGTTTTCCTTTTTTTTTTTTTTTTTTTTTTTGAGATGGAGTCTTGCTCTGTCACCCAGGGTAGAGTGCAGTGGTGCGATCTCGGCTCACTGCAAGCTCTGCCTCCCAGGTTCATGCCATTCTCCTGCCTCAGCCTCCCCAGCAGCTAGGACTACAGGCGCACGCTGTCATGCCCAGCTAATTTTTTTGTATTTTTAATAGAGAGGGGTTTCACTGTGTTAGTCAGGATGGTCTCGATCTGCTGACCTCGTGATCCACCTGCCTCGGCCTCCCAAAGTGCTGGGATTACAGGCATGGGCCACCATGTGTGGCCCTTCATTGAGTTTTCTGTGAAGTAATGATAGCACTTAAGATGAATCACTTAGGACATACCTGAAGTAATTATGGCCTAAGTGTTAGGAGTTCTGGGAATCCCTCTTTTTAGCTGTTCAACCTGGACAAGTCACTCAGCCTTTCAGAGATGTTGTTCATCTGGAAATTGGGGTTCATGGCACCAGCAACCCCGGTTGGTTATAATATATGATATGTGAATTACCTCTCTCTTCTTCTGCTCCACACCCAATCAATGCCACAGTTGTGATGTATAAAGTGTGAATTACCTCCTTCTTCTTCCCCTCCACACCCAATCAATGCCGTGGTTATGATGTATAATGTGTGAATTACCTCCTTCTTCTTCCCCACTCCACCCAATCAGTGCCGCATCCCTAGCATGCCCCATCTTAAGCATCTCTCAACTCTCCCCACTTTTCTTTGTCTGCATGGCCACTTCTCTGTTCCCAGCCTTAGACAGGGCTCACTGCACCCGCTCCTGCAGCCTCTAACAGACTGGCCGCTTCCATGATGGTCTTTCTAGGCGATCACATGGGACACGTTCTCTAACTTAGACCCCTCCAGTGGCATCTCTGGAAGTTTGCAGCTGCACTGCTACCTGATGCTGTGCTCTTATGAGTCAAATTCCTTATCTTGACCTGTATGCCCCTGTATGATTTGTCCCCATTTATATGTAGAACCTCATGTCATGCTACTATTCCCCTCACTACCAGTGTTCCAGGCAAAGCAGCTTATTTTTAGCAACTGACATACGTAAAAAAACTCTCCTTTTAAAAGACTTTTGCACTGGATGTTCCTTCCACCTAGAACTTTCTTCATCCTCTCCTCGGCCCCCTTGCATGCCCTGCAAATCTAGATCAACCTTCGAGAACAAGCTTGAAGTGTCCTTTCCTTGGGAAGTTCCCATAAGGACCATCCCTCTGCCATTGTATAAACTCCCAGTAAACAGTCTTACTCCTTCATAGAACATATCACAACTCCAGTGAAATAATTACCTTGGTAAAGATTTCTTTAAAATCTGTCTCCTCCTCTGAACTATTTCTTGAATCTGGTCTTATTCCCAACACACCATGTGGCTTTGTCAATACACATTGTAGAAGGAATAAAGTTATCAATCCTCTGTTAACTTAATTCTGTCGTTTTTTGCATTTGAACGTCCTTGAGGGACACCTTTGCTCTTTGATCTTCAGCTTCCTCTTGGTCGAGAAGAGCCATGGCTCTGTGTGAGGGAGTTCCATCCCTGGGCTTTCTTAGCCACGAAGGCCTGGCTGGAAAGCACAGTAGGAGTCAGGAAGGGTCGTTGATCTACTGAATGGCAGAGCTGGAAAGAAGCATAGGAGTCCACGAGCCCTGTGGCCACATTTTACAGATGGGGAAGCTGGGGCCAAGAGAAATCAAACATTATGTCAAAAAGCAGAGGTAAGAAATAACTTCAATGAATAAAATATTATTTTAGTAGGGATACATAGAAAAATATACACTTACACATGACATGATTTCTGGACAATTTTGTAATTTTCTTTTTCTGAGACAGAGTCTCACTCTGTTGCCCAGGCTGGAGTGCAGTTACTCGATCTCAGCTCACTGCAACCTCTGCCTCCCTGGTTCAAATGATTCTTCTGCCTCAGCCTCCTGAGTAACTGGGATTACAGATGCCCACCATCACACCCGGCTAATATTTGTATTTTTAGTAGAGATGGGATTTCCCCATGTTGGCCAGGCTGGTCTTGAACTCCTGACCTCAAGTGATCTGACCGCCTTGGCCTCCCAAAGTGCTGGGATAACAGGCAAGAGCCACCGCACCTGGCCAAATTTTGTAATTTTCATTTCTGTTGCTTCAGCGACCTCCATGGCAGCCTTGAGAAGAAGGTATTGTTTATCCTCATTTTACAGATGAGAAACAACAGAGAACATGGGTAACAAATGGAGTCAACCCAACTGAGAAGTGCCAAAGCCTGACTGAGTCCCCGCATTTCTGGTTGCTGGTTATATAGTGGTTGTTTTCCCCACTATACTGCTCTGCACCTCTTACAAATAAAAACTTGGGTAACTCCACTTCAGGTAAGAAATACTTGGTCAGGGAGCCATAGCTATGAGCAAAATTATGTTCTGCTTCATTCGCTTCTCTGCTTATTTGTGGCTGTGACTTCTGTAACCTGTCCTGCCGTCTGTTAAATGAAACTGCCTCAAGTCACAGGGACGTGATGGGAAGAGAGTATAGGCACTTTGGAGTCAGACTTCCTGGAGTTGAAATTCTGGCTCTGTCACTTACAGGTGGGTGACCCCAGACAGGTCGTAGAAATGGGAGACAGAGTGAGACCCTGTCTTAAAAAAAAGAAAAGAAAAGAAAGAAAAGAAAAGAAAAAATAAAAAGACATACCTGAGACCGGATAATTTATCCAGAGTGAGACAAGGTCTCACTCTGTCGCCTTGCTGAGCCTTGGGTTTCCCTTTGTAAAATGTGGGGACTAATTGCCTTCCCCTAGGTTTGCTTAGGATTAAATGGGGTAGTGCCTATGAGATACAGATAAAGCAGAAGGCACCGTAAACATTATGTTGACAACAGTAGCATGGAGCAACCCCATTGGCAAGATGTCAGGAAAGGTCATCCATTGGGTAGAAAAAGTACAGGGATTTGTCAGAAGGGCAAAGTGAACCCCAGGGGTACACTTAAAGGGAAGCAGGCTTCCAACTGATGTGGATTTTCTTTTAGCTGCAGGTCTTATTGGCTGTCTCCTAATTTCAAATCTACAACCCCATCTGTTCTGCCCATTGCATTCTTTCGGGTGTGTGTGCATTCGTGTGTGTGTATACACGTGCTTGTGCATGTGTGCACACTTACTCATTGAGTGGCTGGGAGCAGGAGCCAGGCAACCTCCCAACAGCTCCCCACCCCCCAGCAGCATCAGCACATTTCTACACATATTACATATCAAGTTCTGTATTTGAATGGGAAAAGTGAAAAAAGTGAGACAATGTTTATAAATTAATTTTATTGCCAATCTGAAAATGGTTTCATTCCCAAAGCCATTTAGAAGCTTTTGTTTTTCTAAGCTGTGACTCTGCAACATTTATTCAGAAATGGTCCTTTAAGGAACTCACACAAATGGGCTGTGAATACTATCATTTTATGAGCACCCTTTCCACAATCTAGAAGTCAAAGTCTGAAAATGCCATCCCTAAATGTTAAACTAGAAAATATTAATTTAGAATAATTTTTTTGTTACTGACATTTAAGTTACAATTTCATGGCAGACTCTGAAGAAAGGAGGAGGAGTTGCAGAAGGAGGTGGCAGGTGATCAAAGTAGAAAGAACCAGTTGGAAGAAAAGAAGAGCCTAAGTCATTCCTGAGGAAACATAAAGGAAAGCCGGAGCCTACCAACTTCTCAGGCAGATGAAAGTCATGCCCTGGGGGATTTACCAGGTCCACGTGCTGTGCCTCAACCTGCAGGCTCTGTCATTGCATTTTGCCTACAGATCAAGGGCAGGTCCGGGGCAGACCCATCCTCCTCAACTTCCCAAGACTGAGATGAAAGCAAGAGTTAGATTAGTTCATTTTCAGCGAGAAATCAAATCACCATGACAAGGTCTGGAATCTCACATTAGCATAGCAAGCTCTTTTCCTCTGTACATCGAGCCAGCTCAGAAGAATCTCTAATGTCTAATAGTGGGTGGGGGGAAGGGTTAGTGGAGAGCATCAGAGTAGACCATGCCCTTGAGGCCCAAAGGCAGGAAGTCCCCAAGCCAAGGCTCTGGTTCCTTGGTAAGTGATATGGTTTGACTCTCTGTCCCCACCCAAATCTCATGTTGAATTGTAATCCCCAATGTTGGGAGAGGGACCTGGTGGGAGGTGATTGGATCATCGGGGCAGATTTCTGACTTGCTCTTCTCTTAATAGTGAGTTCTCATGAGATCTGGTTGTTTGAAAGTGTGTAGGATCTCCCCTTTTGCTCTCTCTCTCTCTCCTGCTGCCTTGTGAAGATGTGCTTACTTCTCTTTCTCCCTTCTGCCATGATTGTAAGTTTCCTGAGGCCTCTCTAGAAAAATTACCCAGTCTCGATATGTCCTTTTTTTTTTTTTTTTTTTTAGACAGGGTCTCACTCTGTTGCCCAGGCTGGAGTTCAGTAGTATGATCATGGCTCATGGCTCACTGCAACCTCCACCTCCTGGGTTCAAGAGATTCTCCCACCTCAGCCTCTGAGGTAGCAGGGATTGCAGACATCTGCTACTATGCCTAGCTAATTTTTGTATTTTTAGTAGAGCTGGGGTTTCACCATGTTGGCCAGGCTGGTCTCAAATTAGTGATCTCAGGTCATCCATCCACCTTGGCCTCCCTGGTATGTCTTTATAGCAGTGTGAGCACAGACTAATACAAGAGGCCACTGTCCGGACCTGCACCTGTGAGAACACTCTCTCCTCTCATTGCCAGCAAACCCCATTTGGAGGAGAACCTTCTTCTTTCTAAGGAGAAGACAAAGTTTTCTCTGTGAGGTCATAGATTCCCCAAAGATTGAAAATAATGAATTCAAGGTAATAACCAGATATTCAGGATGGCAAAGAAATGGAGGCATTTACATATTCCTTAAAATGTCTTCTGTGTATAAAGGAAAAGAAAGCAAATGATGATGTTACCATGTGTGGGGGTGGAGAGGGAGGAAGATGGCCTCTGACCTGGCAAATTAAATTCTGACTAGCTTTGGTGAGGTCAGGTGTTGAAAAAAGGGAACCAAGCAGTAAGTGTCTTAGTGGATTGTGAAAGGCACAGTGCTGGTCAAGATTCCACTTTCCCAGGCTGTGTCTCCAGGCCCCTGTTCTCCTTCTTCTGATATCTCTGGAATCTCTTTCACTCTTGTGTCTGTGATCACTTGGGTGCTGGTGACCCTGAATTCTCTGTCACCCTCCCTTCTCTCCTGGACTTGGGACTGGACTGTCTGCTGTCCATTTTCACCTTCATGTCCCCGGGGCAGCTTGAATGAGTCACATCCACCATGGAGAATGCATCAGTGAGCAGCAGCACCTGCTGGACCCACCAGTGGCTGGCCACTCCATTGATGCCATCATCCAAGCTTAAACCTGGGGATGAGTCACAACTCCCCCTTCTCCTTCTGCCCTCAAGTCTAACCTGTTGCCTAATTTTGTGGATTACTTCTGTACATTTATTATACTGGTCTTCTCCTCTGCTTCCCACCCCAACTATTTTTGCCTTGGTTCAGATCTTGTGATGGTTAATACTGTGTATCAACTTGATTGGATTCAAGAATGCAACATATTGATCCGGTCTGAGAGGGTGTTGCCAAAAGAGATTAACATTTGAGTCACTGGACTGAGAAAGGCAGACCCACCCTCAATCTGAGTGGGCACCATCTAATCAGCTGCCAGCACAGCTAGAATATAAAGCACGCAGAAAAGCCTGAAAAGGCTAGACTGGCCTAGCCTCCCAGCCTACATCTTTCTCCCATGCTGGATGCTTCCTGTCCTCGAACATCAGACGCCAAGTTCTTAAGTTTTGGGACTCGGACTGGCTGTCCTTGCTCCTCGGCTTGCAGACAGCCTATTGTGGGACCTTGTAATCATGTGAGTTAATACTTAATAAACTTATCTCTCTCTATATATATATCCTATTAGTTCTGTCTCTCTAGAGAACCCTGACTAATACAGATTTTGGTACCATGAGTGGTTCTAGAGGAACAGAATATTATGGATAGAGTTATTTTGTTGGTTTTGGGATTTCTGGAGTTGGCTGCTTAATATGATTAGACCCCAGAATGCTAATGACTCTACTTCTAATAGTATGGAGAACACTGATAGTCCTTGGCATGAATTGTTTAGAGAGTTATGAAAAATAAATGCATTTGAGACTCCTGATTCACCACTCCAGAGAGGCAAGGAGTTTAGTGACTCTACACATAATACCTTTGACCATATGTGGAGAGCCAAGGAACATCATGAAGCTGGTTGGTTTCTCCTAAGTTCAATGGACAAAGTGATGAAAGAAAATGATGAACTCAGGGATTCTAACTCTGACTTCAGAAGCAGATACTGAGCCTCAAATCTACTAAGATTGCCCTGAGTGAGAGTCTTATCTCCTGTAGGGAAAGAGCTGAAATTGTGTGAAAACAGACACAAGCTCTTATGAGAGTGGCTGACCTGCAATGAAAGGTGCCTGCACAGCCTCGCCAGGTGTCTACTGTTAAAGTGAGGGCATTGATTGGAAAAGAATGGGACTCTGTGACTTGGAATGGGGACATGTGGGAGGACCCTGATGAAGCTGGGGACATGGAGTTTGTAAACTCTGATGAAACTTTTTTGCCAGAAGAAACAGCTTCCCCATCCCCTGTAGTGGCAATAACCCCTCCCCAACCCATGCTGCCATCAGCCTTTCCACCTTTGTCTGAGAAGATAAACCCTGCACTGCCTGATTCAACAGTGATGGCCTTCCCTGAGGCAGTTGCCAGGCAAGATAATGTTGATCCTCCTCAGGAGCCACCCCCAACACCCCTGTTTGCTTCTAGACCTATAACTAGACTAAAGTCCTAGTGGGCCCCTAGAGGTGAGGTTGAGCGTGTGACCCACGAGAAGGTGTGTTACACTAGAAAAGAACTGCTTGAGTTTTCTAATTTATATAAGCAGAAATCTGGAGAACAGGCATGGGAATGGATATTAAGGATGTGGGATAATGGTGGAAGGAATATAGAGTTGAATCAGACTGAATTTATTGATTTGAGCCCACTAAATAGGGACTCTGCATTTAATGTTGCAGCTTGGAGAGTTAAAAAAGGTTCTAATGGTTTATTTGCTTGGTTAGCTGAAATATGGATTGAAAGATGGCCCACTGTGAGTGAGCTAAAATGCCTGATCTCCCTTGGTTTAATGTAGAGGAAGGGATCCAAAGGCTTAGGGAGATTGTGATGGTGGAGTGGATTAGTGACTTTAGACCTACTCATCCTAGCTGGGAGGATCCAGAAGATATACCCTTGACCAATGCCTCATGAAATAGGTTTGTGAGGGCAGCACCCGTATCTTTGAAGATCCCTGTAATTGCTCTTCTCCGTATGTCAGATCTAACAGTGGGAACCACAGTCACTCAACTACAAAATTTAAATACAATGGGAATAATTGAATCCCGGGGTGGTGGGGGCCAAGTGGTGGCATGGGCCAGGTGGTGGCACTCAACCATCAAAGGTAAGGTGGGCATAGCAACCATAATGGACAGCAGAGACAAAGCAGCAGTGGTGATAGTCTGACTCGTGTAGAGCTGTGGCATTGGCTAATTAATCACAGTGTTCTTAAAATGAAATTGATAGGAAGCCTGATGCATTTTTTGTTAATTTATATAAGCAGAGAACTTCTAGGTCGAATGGACAAAAGACTAATTTGAATTATAAAAGCAGAGAATTATGGCCCCTCAATCAATTTCCAGACTTGAGCCAGTTTACAGACCCAGAACCCCTTGAATGAAGGGGACACCAGGTCCCCTTGAGGAAGGACCCCACTACACTACTGACAATTTATGCAGTGAATCTTTCTCCCAACCTTCCCCAAGGAAACCTCTGGCCTTTTATCAAGGTAACTGTGCATTGGGGAAAGGGAAATTATCAGACGTTTGGGGGAATACTGCATACTGGCTCTGAGCTGACATTGATTCCAGGGGACCCAAAACATCATTGTGGCCCTCTATTAAAAGTAGGGGCTTATAGAGGTCAGATAATTAATGGAGTTTTATCTCAGGTTCAACTTACAGTGTCCAGTGGGTCCCTGGACTCATCTCATGGTCATTTCCCCAGTGCCAGAATGCGTACTTGGCATAGACATACTTAGCAGCTGGCAGAACCCTCAAATTGGCACTCTGACTGGAAGGGTGAGGGCTACTATGGTGAGAAAGGCCAAATGGAAGCAATCAGAACTGCCTCTACCTAGAAAAATAGTAAATCAAAAACAATATCACACTCCTGGAGGGATTGCAGAGATTAGTGCCACTGTCAAGAACTTGAAAGACCCAGGGGTGGTGATTCCCACTACATTCCATTCAACTCTCCTATTTGGCTGTGCAGAAGACAGATATATCTTGGGAAATGACGGTGGTTTATTGTAAGCTTAACCAAGTGTTGACTCCAATTGCAGCTGCTGTACCAGATGTGGTTTCATTGCTTGAGCAAATTAACACACGTCCTGGTACCTGTTATGCAGGCAGTGACTTGGCAAATCCCTTTTTTCCATTTCTGTCCGTAAGGCCCATCAGGAGCAATTTGCCTTCAGCTGGCAAGGCCAGTAATATACCTTTACTGTCCTACCTCAGGGGTATATCAGCTCTTCAGCTTTGTGTCATAATCTTATTCGAAGAGATTTTGATCACTATTAGCTTTGGCAAGATATCACACTGGTCCATTACATTGATGATGTTATGCTGATTGGATCCAGTGAGGAAGAAGTAGCAAACACACTGGACTTATTGGTGAGACACTTGTGTGCCACAGGATGGGAAATAAATCTTACTAAAATTCAGGGACCTTCTACCTCAGTAAAATTTCTGGGGGTTCAGTAGTATGGGGCCTGTTGAGATATTACTTCTAAGATGAAGGACAAATTGCTGCATTTGGCCCCTCCTACAACCAAGAAAGAGACACAACGCCTAGTGGGACTATTTGGATTTTGGAGGCAATGCACTCCTCATCTGGGTGTGTTACTCTGGCCCACTTATTAAGTGAGCCAAAAGGCTGCCAGTTTTGAATGGGGACCAGAACAGGAGAAGGCTCTGCAACAGGTCAAGATTACTGTGCAAGCTACTCTGCCACTTGGGCCATATGACTCAGCAGATCCGATAGTGCTTTAGGTGTCAGTGGCAGATAGGGATGCTGTTTGGAGCCTTTGGCAGGCCCCCATAAGTGATTCACAGTGGAGACCTTGGATTTTGGAGCAAGGCCCTGCCATCTTCTGCAGATAACTACTTACCTTTTGAGAGACAGCTCTTGGCCTGTTACTGGGTTTGGTGGAAACTGAACGTTTGACTATGGGTCATCAAGTCACCATGCAACTTGAACTGCCTATCATGAACTGGGTGCTTTCTGACCTATCCAGCCATAAAGTGGGTCATGCACAGCAGCATTCCATCATCAAATGGAAGTGGTGTATAAGTGATTGGGCTCCAGCAGGTTCTGAAGGCACAAGTAACTTACACGAGGAAGTGGCTCAAATACCCATGGTCTCCACTCCTGCCACCCTGCCTTCTCACCCTCGGCCTGTACCAATGGCCTCATGGGGAGTTGCCTGTGATCAGTTTACAGAGGAAGAGAAGACTAGGGCCTGGTTCACAGATGGCCTGCATGATATGCAGGCACCACCCGAAAGTGGACAGCTGCAGCACTCCAGCCCCTTTCTAGGACATCCCTGAAGGACAGTGGTGAAGAGAAAGAGAAATCTTCCCAGTGGGCAGAACTTCAAGCAGTGTACCTGGTTGTGCACTTCACATGGAAAGAGAAATGACAAGATGTCCAATTATATATTGATTCATGGGCTGTAGCCAATGGTTTGGCTGGATGGTCAGGGACTTGGAAGAAGCATGATTGGAAAATTGGTGACAAAGAAATTTGGGGAAGAGGTATGTGGATGAACCTCTCTGAGTGGTCAAAACCTGTGAAGATATTTGTATCCCATGTGGGTGCTCACCAACGGGTGACCTCAGCAGAGGGGGATTTTAATAATCGAGTGGATAGGATGACCCAATCTGTGGAAACTACTCAGCCTCTTTCCCCAGCCACCCCTGTCATCGCCCAGTGGGCCCATGAGCAAAATGGCTATGGTGGCAGGGATGGAGGTTATGCATGGGCTCAGCAAAATGATTGCTTTGAAACACTGTGCCTGGCTTAGTTAATATGAGCTTCTGTAATAATGGTAATGGTGATAGTGATAAGAAAGAGTAAAATGGTGCAACATTTTACTCTCTATCACCATGTATAAGGAACTCAACAGATATGCTGGGGAAAACAGCTTGGTAGTTCCTCAAACAGTTAAAATTTCCACATAAGTCAGGAATTATACTCCAAGGTATTTACCAGGAGAAATGAAAACATATGTCCACATGGAAACTTGTACACAATTGTTTGCAGTAGTATTATTTGTGATAGCCAAAAAATTGAAACAACCAACATGTCCATCAATAGATGAATGAATAAAACAAATTGTGGTATATCTATACAAAGGAATATTACTTTGTCATAAAAAGAAACAAAGTCTTGATACATGCTACAATATGGATATAAATATAAAAACATATTAAGTGAAAGAAGCCAGACACAAAAAGTCACATGTATGATTCTTTTTATATGAAACATCAGAATAGGCAAATCTGTAGAGACAGAAAGCAGATTTTTTTTTTTTCTTTTGAGACAGAGTCTCACTCTGTTGCCCAGGCTGGAGTGCAGTGGTGCCATCTCGGCTCACTGCAACCTCCACCTCCTGGGTTCAAGTGATTCTCCTGCCTCAGCCTCCCAAGTAGCTGGGATTAGAGGCACGTAGCACCATGCCCAGCTAATTTTTGTATTTTTAGTAGACATGGGGTTTCATCATGTTGGTCAGGTTAGTCTCAAACTCCTGACCTCATGATCCACCCACCTCAGCCTCCTAAAGTGTTGGGATTACAGGCATGAGCCACTGTGCCCAGCCACAGATTTGTTTTTACCAGAAGATTGAGGGCAGAGGGCCTAGGGAATAATTACTGGATTAGGCGTGTTTTTCTACAATGATGAGAGTTCTAAAACTAGAGAGAAGTGGTGGTTGCATAACATTGTGATTGCACTAGATGCCATTAAATCACACACTTTAAAATGGTTAATTGTATGTTACGTGAATTGCACCACAATTAAAAAAAACAACAACAAAAGGAGATGAGAATTTGAGAGAAATGTAACAAAGCTCAAATTTTGTCTCTTTAGAATTTGTTCGAATTTCTTTATTATTACATTTTCCCAAAAGTAAGTTATTGTCTGTGTCTTGATGCTGGCACCTCTATCAGAAACCTAGGGATGAGTTTGGGCTTGTAGAAAACAATCTTCTAACAGTTTATCTCCAAAGCTATGTCAGTGAACACAGGCCTGAAATACTAGGATTTGGATAGGAAAGGAGAAAAGTGTTCCCAAGCAATACACAGTATGAGCAGAGGGTGAAGCAAATACCAGGAAGATAGAGATGGCAGGTGGGGTGGAAATGGGGGGACTCTTGTCTTCCTTGCTCAGAAAGGGGTAGAGTGGAGAGGAGGGAGGAGGAGTGGACAAGGTGCTGTGGCTGCCGTGGTGTGTGATCCATGATTAAGGGATGGCCCTGAAGCCAGGGTAGGGAGTGAACAGTAAGACTCAGAGCAAAGGGCCGCAGGAGACAAACCATGGGTTTGGAGGATTTTATGGCCATGATTTATAAACAGTCAGTTGTAAGAAAAGGGCACTAACCATGGGGAACCACAAGACAGTGTGCCCTTTGACACTGAAATGAATTGTCTGTGGGGTCCAGCATAGAGTTTCCACCTAAAAGTGGGGGAGCTCCACCAGCCACGGTGTTGCCAACCCATAGGGAGATGGGAGACACTAAGGCTGTGTTATACCAGAGGCTGGACTGAGGAGGGGGCCACCAGACTCCCTTACTCAGGGTGAACCTCTCCAACTTCTACTCCAACTCCTACTCCCCAAAGATTCTAACTGGAAGTGTTGATGGAGTCCACAGGACATTATCTCCTTGGGGTTCCTTTGGTCTTTGGTATCTGCTTCAGTTTTATCTTGTATTTGAATAATCAGCCATGCATTCTTTCCCAGTAGACTGAGAGCATCTTGAGGGCAAAGGCTGTGTCTTGGTCATCACATGGTACAGCAGAAAGAATCCACTCTGCTCATTTGGGAGAATAGAATCTGATCATGTAGGGAAAAGGCCTGCCTTCCAGATACCACAGAAAATGAAAATATCTTCCCAGTGGATTTCTAGAAATGGCATTCCTGATTTGTCTGGTGGAGAGAGAAAGAAGAACTAACATCCATCCTCTAGAGGAGGAGGGACTTAGTCATTAGGAGAGGTCAAATGGTCTTCTCTTTTTTTCTTTCCTTTCAGTTCCTGCATTTTGCACACATTTTGTTATGAGTATTTTTTTGGCATTTTAGTGTATCTTGGTGTGAAACTTGGAAGATCTTTTTTTGAATAACAGGGATGTTTGAGTTAGAAATAAAGGAGACCTGCTATGTGATAACAGGTAAAAAGAACTGGGAAGAGCTCAGCTTCAATGAACTTGCAGTGTAAATGGGCCAGGCCAAAGGCATTTTTGGCAGTGAGATTGTGATCAGGGAACTCTTACTTGGTGTTACAGACACAAGGCAGTGTCACCTCTGGATTATCTGTTCCCAGAAGGGAGCCACTGTCTGCTCTTCTAACCAGTTTTACTTGACTGATAGGGCTTTGCATACAAAGTATTCAGCCTTCAGTGTTAACTCTGTGCTTGACTATTTAGCCTCATGCTCAGACCAGGAAGGTATTTGGAACCAGTGCCACCTTATTAAACATATTCCTGGATGAGGGTTCTGTCATTTTCACTGTCTTCCCTCTGTTCAAACATCTCCAATGGACTGCATCCTTACTACCCAAATAATGGTTTAAGGACAGCAGCACAAGCATCATCTGGGAACTTGTTAGAAATGCAGAATCCGAGGCTCCATCCTAGACTTGCTGAAACAGAATCTACATTTTAACAAGATCCCTGGGTGCTTTGTATGCACACTGAAGTTGAAGGAGGTCTGCTTGGCATTATCAACTGAGAAAAGCACAACTTCTTAGCTGATCCTATATTACTCATTATACCTCCAAATTAATATTCACTCCAGGGTATTAAGGTCTACATCAGCTTGGTGCCCTTAAAAGCTCTCTCCTAATGTGTGCTCTGGCTTTTAGTTTCAGACTTCATTCATATTTTCGTGTCTTTCTGAAGACAAATATTTATCCAGTACTTATTCTTCCATAACCTATTTCTTCCAAGATGCTGTCTTTATTTCCCCATATTTCAGGTCCCACAACCAGTCTCTTGCCTTTTTTACTTCCACACGAAGCCTGAAATTCCAGAATTCTAGACCAGGTCAGAGTCCAGAGTCCTTCTTACTGACTGGGAAAGAAGTTTGGACAGCTTTTAGAACATGCCATGATCAGTCATTCACATTTCTGTGTCTTTGCTCAGTTGGGATCCCCTATGGAGTAGGGGACTAGCTGAAGTTCTAGCTGTAGCCACATCATTTGGCCCAAAGTTCTTCCCAGAGACATCAAAAGTACCAAGGACGCACAGCTCCCTCCTTCCTCTAAATTCCAAAAATATTTGTCTACACCTATCTAGGCACTAAATCCTAGGAACCTTTGATTTGTGGTGGCAATACAATGGTTCATAACTATCTAAGGACCTACACAATGGTTTTATTTTTTAAGTTTTAATTTTGAAATAATTTTAGACAGAAAAGTTGTAAAATCAATAAGAGAAGAGTTTCCATATACCTTTCACACAGTTTCCTCTGTTAATATCTTTCATAATGATGGTACAATGAATACAACCAGGAAATTAACTTTGGATCAATGCTATTAACTAAACTGCAGACCTAATTACAATTTTACCATTTTTGGCCAGGCACAGTGACTCCCACCTATAATCCTAGCACTTTGGGAGCTGAGGTAGGTGGATCACTTGAGGACAGGAGTTTGAGACCAGCCTGACCAAAATGGTGAAACCCTGTCTCTAGTAAAAATACAAAAAATTAGCTGGGCAGGGTGGTGGGCACCTGTAATTCCAGCTACTCAGGAGGCTGAGCCAGGAGAATCACTTGAATTTGGGAGGCGGAGGTTGCAGTGAGCAGAGATTGTGCCACTGCACTCCAGCCTGGGCTACACAGCAAGACTCCATCTCAAATTTAAAAAAAAAGAGAGAGAGAGATTTCACCATTTTTCCACTAATGGTTGCTATGGTCTGAATGTTTGTGTCCTCCCAAATTCATATGTTAAAATCCTAGCCCCCAAATTGATGGTATTAGGAGGGAGCCCTTTAGGAGGTGGTTAGATCATGAGGGTAGAGTCCTCATGAATGGGATTAGTGCCCTTATAAAAGAGGCCCAAGGGAGCTGCCTTGCCCCTTCCACTAAGGGAGGACACAGTGAAAAGGCACCATTCTATTCTGTGAACCAAAAAGTGGGTCCTCACTGGACACTGAATCTTCCAATGCCATGATCTTAGACTTCCCAGCCTCCAGAACTGTGAGAAATACATTTTTGTTGTTTATAAGTCATCTACTGTATTTTGCTAGAGTAGCCCAAGGATTAAGACACGTTATTTTCCTCCTCTGGGATCCAATCCAAGATCCCACATTGATTTAATTGTCACGTTTCTGTAGTTTCCCCCAATCTAGGAACATTTCTTTTGTCTTGTCTTGTCTCTCATATACTTCAGTACTGGTCAGTTATTTTGCAGAATGTCTCTTAATTTGAGTTTGTCTGATATTTTCTCAAGGCTAGATTGAGGTTTTGCATTTTGGGTAAAAATAACACAGGAGTGACGTTGTGCCCTTCTCAGTGCATCATTATATCAGGGAACATGATATCAACATATCTTATTACTGGTGATCTTAGCAACGATCACTTGGTTAAGGTGGTGTCTGTTGGGTTTCTCCACAGTAAAGTTGTGATTTTTCCCTTTGTGATTAATAAGTATCTTAGGGGAGCTATTTTGAGATTATGAAAATATCCTCTTCTCCTCAAACATTTGCCCACTGATTTTAACATGCAGTGGCAGATCTACCTGCAAAAATTATTTCTGTGACATATACCAGGTGTATGTTAGTAAATGTTTAATTATATGAAAAAGTAAACCCTCATTAAGCTGCTGCAGTAGGATTTCCTATTAATTGAGCCTTCTTTTGAACTGTTTTTATAATGCAGTCCACTGTAACAGGATTTTAATCTAAATATAATGGCACAATTAAATAAATGGAACACTGCTTCATTCATCCATCTCTCCAATCACCCATCCAGACATCCATCCACCCATTCATCCAATGCTGCTTTCCTTTGTAAAATAAAACTGAGGTGCCAGTATTCATATTTCTTCCAATTATGCCTAACCATGCTACCTCCTCCCTACTGCTCTGTTTGAATTGTTATGTGAACTTGCTATTATGGCCAAACAAGTTGGCCAAAATGGGAACATTAATTTCTTTGAGCAGATGGTTGTAAAGGTCGACCTGTAACAAGAGGTGCCAATTTGTTTTTCTGTAGTGTGCCGTCACAGAAAAAGGACTCTGTTAGGGACATCTGTTGTTCTTGCTTGCCTGGCATCCCTCATCCGTTCTTTAGGTCACAGCACTCACATTTCCTTTTCAGTATCTCACCTTTCATGTTCTTAGTCCATGCAGTTTGGGTGAGGTCATTCTACCTGTTGGCACCAGAGGTGGGCATGTGCCTAGGACAGAACTATCTATCCCTTACGTCATAGTGATTGGTCAAGAAATTGGCATTTGGCTTTAGTTGACCAATCAGAGTTCCCAAAAGATTTTTGCTGGAATTGTCAAATAAGAAACTCAATTCTTCCAGAAAGTGGGTTCTAAGCCTGTAGCTTCCACTGCACCTCTTTGCTACCGTGTGGGGAAAGACAGTCTGAGAATGAAGACAACAACAGAGGCAAACAGGAAAGTGGCAGTGAGGAAGAGGTGACTATTCTTCATAACATCAACTGATCATCGGCATCTAGCTTTTTCTGAAGCCAGATCCACCCCAGGACTTTTCCATTACACAAACCAGTCAATTTCCTTTCATTGTCTCAGGCACTTTGAGTTGAGTTACTGTTACTTGTAAGCCAGGGGTCCCCAACCGTCAGGCCACAGACCAGTACTGGTCCATGGAAAAATCGTCTTCCATGAAACCAGTCCCTGGTGCCAAAAAGTCTGGAGACTGCTGCTGTAAGCCAAAGTCCTGACAAATACATATGCTTTTTGAGCATCTGCTACCTGTGAGGCAGGTGCCCAGGGCTCTTCAGGATTTAGAGGTGAGCCAGACATGGCTCCTGCACTCAAGGAGCCCTCAACTTAGCAGAGATCATAAGATCAGTGCATAACTTATTTAAAAAAAAATCTACAAGAAAAAGTTCTCGTGTCATCAGTCTGACCCACACATAAAGCACTTTGGCTATAGAATCACAGTTAAGTGAGTGATAAATACCACCACGGGAGTATTTGGAGCACTGAAGAGATGAGCGACAGTATTTCCAGCAGAGGAAATGGCTGGGGCAAGGATACAACAGTGAGAAATTAGAAGCTCAACATGTATTTTGAAATTCTGTAGGACATTCATAGTGACTGAAGGGTTGAGTTTAGGTGTAAAAGGAAGATTTCAGGGACAAAAACCAAACAAGAACTAGAGAAAAGTTGTTTGGGGTGGATTGTGGAGGTTCTAATTGGCAGTCTGAGTGATTTCATTGGCAGCAAGATCAGGTAACTCTGTGAGGAGGCCAATGCCGTGGTCTGATCAAACCTTACTGCAGGACTGGGAAGGACTGGATGGAAAAAGAAGGCTGGAGGTGGATGGAATCCCAGCCTCCAAGAACGTTCTGCAGAGAAACTTTGGCCATATTTGCTCAAGAATCTTCCTCGTGGTATCATTTGAAAGCCATACTTTTTATTTCATGCTAAACATTGTCAGAGGGAGTGGTGGCAGATTCATCCTGGAATGTGAGCCAACGCACCGGGCATGCACTTTAAATGGCATTCCAGGCCTCGGGCTGGCAGGCTCCCTCAGATCCTTGCCCTGCACTGGCTCCTGCCTTACCCTGACTTAGGATGTCAGGAGACAGTGTCTGTTTTCTTACCTTCCCAGCAGAAAACGTCCAGGATGAGACACCAACCCTCCCTACTTCACCTTGTAGAGATGTCACTGCACTGGCGTCAGCCTCGGTGCTGTTCTGATGATGCCTTCTCTCTTCTTCTCTCCTGTCCTCCTCATGCCTGATCTTTGACCACATCATGTCAGCACTACCATCGCTACACCCCAGTCCAAGTTACCGTTATCACCCACGTGGATTCTCACTTGGGCCTCCTAGCTGGTCTCCATGCTTCTGCTTTTGCTCCTGTACAGTCTGTCCTCAATAAAGCAGCTAGAATAATCCTTTAAAAACACACTCAGATCCTGTCTCCCTTTTTCTTGAAACCTTCTGACGGCTTCCTGTCTGATTCAGAATGAAATCCTAAATTGCTACCACGGCCCAAAAGACTCTACGTGATCTTGGCTGCCTTTTCAGCTTTATTTCTTCCTGCTCCCCCATCGCTTTGGGCCTCTCTGTTTGTTTTTTTCCACATCTCTACGGGACTGCCCTCCTCTTCATGGCCCATAATGCACCTCTTCACAATAGAAGCTTGTGCCTGTCAGAATAGGCTAATATAGGCTGCAGTGACAAACAACCTCCAAATCTCAGTGGCTCAAAATAACAAATGTTAATTCCTCCGTTACTACGTTGTGCTGCACCTGTTGTGGGTTGGCAGAGGGGATCTGTTTGTCATCAGCACTTGAAGTAGACAGAACTGCCGCCATCTTGAATGTTGCCAGCTGCTGTCTCAGAGGAAAAGAGGCCCTGGAGGGTCTCATAATGTCCATTTCACTGGTCACTTCTGCTCATGCTCTTTGGCCAGTCACAGACCTCAGTCAATCACAAGGGAACTGAAACATACAATCTTACTATGTGCCCAGAAGTGGACAGGATCTTTAATTGTGAACTGCACTAATGATGACCACAACTGCACCATGGCAGGGTCAGCCAGGTGGAGTGAGGGTAGAGGATGGTGGAGAGTGAGGCTGAGGGAGGAGGGTTGGTCATCTCAGCTCAAGCTCAGGGGGAGATGAGAACATGGTGGGAGAGATGTGGAGATGGTTAATGGGCATGAAAAATAGTTAGAAAGAATGAATAAGACCTAGTATTTGATAGCACAATAGGGTGATTATAGTCAATAATAATTTAATTGTACATTTAAAAATAAAACTGAAAGAGTATAATTGGAATGTTTGTAACACAAAGGATAAATGTTTGAGGGGATGGATAACCTATGATGTGATTATTACACATTGTGTGTCTGTATCAAAGACTCTCATGTACCTTATACATATATACACTTACTATATATCCACAAAAATTAAGAATTAAAAAATGTTAAAAAAAAAAAAAAAAAAAGAAATGTGGACATGGCTGTGTTTAACGCTCACTGGCCAAGTCTGATGTGTGATGTGTGAAAGAAATAATGTGTGAAAGAGAACTTAGTGGCCATTTGTTGAGTTGTTCTTGCCAAGTGTGCCTTTCCACAAATGGTGGGCTGGGAAGATCCGCCTGGCCAGAAACAATTCTGATATGTGTAATTCTTCCATTAGAGATTCATTCCATTGGCTCTAGAATAGCATTTTCCAGATTTTGTCTATCAGAACACTTCTGTTAGATGCCAACAGGTGCTCCTTGGTCAACTAAGATTGGGAAATGTTGTGTTAGACAAGATTAAACAGGGCTTCCCTCCACAGGCCTTCTCAGATCCTTGCTTCGTATGGAATGTGTGATGTTGCTGCTGCTGCATGAGAGGGGACTGAAGTATGTAACATTTCTCCCATGTTTAAGATCAAGGAATCCCAGTCTCCATGGATGCTTCCTAGGGTTCCACCGGGCAGCTTGGGATATGCTGGTCTGGAAGACTTGCAGTCCTACTGAGTCTCCTGTGGGAAGCAAATGTTCCCAGGAGGCGAGTCTGTGGGAGAATGAGATCAGTGCAGACAAGGCCTTGAAAGTGTGGGCTCGGCCGGGCGTGGTGGCTCAAGCCTGTAATCCCAGCACTTTGGGAGGCCGAGACGGGCGGATCACGAGGCCAGGAGATCGAGACCAGCCTGGCTAACACGGTGAAACCCCGTCTCTACTAAAAAAATACAAAAAACTAGCCGGGCGAAGTGGCGGGCGCCTGTAGTCCCGGCTACTCGGGAGGCTGAGGCAGGAGAATGGCGTAAACCTGGGAGGCGGAGCTTGCAGTGAGCTGAGATTCGGCCACTGCACTCCAGCCTGGACGACAGAGCGAGACTCTGTCTCAAAAAAAAAAAAAGAAAGTGTGGGCTCCAGAGGGGCTGCAGAGGTAGTGGGTCTGAAAGGGAGGGGTGGGTGTGAAGATCCAAAGTGATCGTTTTCCCAAGGAGCCTGGAGCCTGGCAGAGCAGAGCTCCCTGCTCCCCCACCTCACGGCTGCCTTTCCCCACGAGAGGCCTCTCTCCTCTCTAAGCGTAGCCACCCTGCGATCCAGAGCTCTGTCCTCTCCCCATCTCCAGCTTCCCAAGCCAACAGCACCCCAGGCTGTGTCTGGGTGTCACGGCTGAGCTCTCGGTGTCCCTTCAGCCTGGAATGCCCTCCCCCACCTCACGCCCTCTCTGGGAAATTCCTACTCATCCTTTAATTGGCAGCCACTTCCAGGAGGTGGTCCCTGATAGCATCACCCCGCCCAGACCACCCTTCTCTCCTCCCCTGCTCCCCAGGCTCAGCGGGATTCTCTGTCCCTCCAGGGAGCTCCATGACACCCTCCATTGCTGCCCCTCCCCCACGTTCTCATGCTCCATTTCTGTCCCTCTAATCTGGAAGCCCCTTGCAGCATTGTCTCTGTATCTTACATCCTCCCCTGGCAGGAGATAGCTGCTCAATAATTAATTGAATGAATGAGACCCAGGCCCAGAGCAGGCGAGCAGGGAGTGGGTTAAAATCCCCTACATGTATCACTTTGAAGAGTTTCCCAAGTTAAAACAATCGATTCCACATGTTCTGAAACCTCATCCTTCTTCGCCATTGCTCAGCTCTATGGTTCTCTGGTTTCCTGGAGGCAGAAGTCTTCTCTCCACCCCTCCCACGGTCTGCCCATCCCGTCCACCTTCCATCTGACCTGCTCTTCCCTCTGTTGTCATGCCCTTGGGCCACTGATTCTTATTGTCTCTTCTCAGAAATCATGAATGAGCCTTGGACTATCAATGGCATGGCCTTAAGTTTATGCTTCGCTAAGTAGGCAGTAAATGCAAATATCTTGAGAAAACAATCTAACTTGAAGAATGGAAAGAAGGGTTGTTTTTCTATCTTGCTCTGTCGCCCGGGCTGGAGGGCGGTGGCACGATCTAGGCTCATTGCAACCTCCGCCTCCTGTGTTCGAGTGATTCTTGTGCCTCAGCCCCGCGAGTGGCTGGGACTACAGGCGTGCGCCACTATGCCTGGCTGATTTTTGTATTTTTAGTAGAGACCAGGTTTCACCATGTTGACCAGGCTGGTCTTGAACTCCTGACCTCAGGTGATCCATCTGCCTCAGCCTCCCAGAGTGCTGGGATTTTTTTTTTAAGGACAAGGTTGGCTTTAATAATTCATGAAAAAGAGAAAACTAGAAGGAAACTGGAAGTAGAGGACACAGAAAATCTGCTGTTAGCAATGCACCCAGGGCTGCATGATGACTCTTCATGGGCTCCGGGCATTTTTGTCACTGTGGGCCCCTTCTCCATTAAAATATACAACTGCACTGCTATAGGCAAGTACAGTCTAAACTGGGTTAATTATTATATATGCATTATTGTTATATTTATTTTTCTTTTGATTTAAAAAATGTTTAAAACGTGTTTGGGTCCCTAGGCACTGCGTTTGCCGTGTCTAATAGCTTATTCCACTCTGAGCCCACCACCCTGCCCTTTTGACACTTTGAGTCGCACTGTTCCTCCTGCTTGGAGTGTCTGTCTATCGTCCATCCCAGCCTGTGTTGACCTGACCGACGTGACAGATTCCTACACATATGCAAGGTCCAGCTCCAACGTAACTTTCGCCAAATTTAGCAAATTAAAATACAGCACGCCCACTTACATTTGAACTTCAGACAAATTACAAATATGTATTATTTGTCACAACAAGCATGAGTATGTTCCACGTCGCATGTCCCACATGTTGCATGAAACGTGCTTGTACTAAGAAATTGTGCCTGCTTATCTGAAATTCAGATTTAACTAGGTGTCCTGTATTTTCTCAGGCAACACTAATCTGTAGCTGTTTCTGATTCATTTGCCTTCCGGCTCTTCATCCCACCTGCGGCTCTCTCTGAGGCATTCTAGCGCTCTCTCCACACCTCTCCCTGCACGTCTCGCTTTTGGGGTATCACGGACTCCTCCCCACATCTGCAGTCCTATCTTCATCCCACTTAGCTGCCGTGGCCAGGGACGTGGCAGTGTATTCCTTGTCTTACATGAGTAAATGTGTGCTTGCCCTTCGTTTCCCCAACTGTCTATTTTCAGGGATGACTTGGCAGCATTTGGTTTTAATTTCATTTAGGATGTTGTGAGGCTGAGACTAAAGATGAGTTAACTATTGCCTAGGATTCTAGCAGCGCTTCTGTTAACAAATGTGTATCCCAAGAAGTCCCTTGGGACTCAGACATTTCATTACCTGACGGAAAAAAGCCAGAGACTCTTGGCTGAAACCCGTGCCCCCTCCTTGGGTGGACTATGAGTGGAGGCGACAGGCTTCCACCTCCCAAGGATTTGGGTGTCTGATAGTACATCGGCCGTGGCCCAAGTAGGATCTTGTGTTCGAAGAGAAGATCTTTATTTTTGAGACTTAGGTTCAGGAAATTCTGATTTTCCACCTCTATCCCGGGAGTGGATTGATATTTTAAAAGTTACTTTAACCTACTTCACTCCACACTCATGGTCCCCCAGAGCACCTCCTTAACACAGCAGAAAGCTGGCCTGAGATGATCTCGTGGGCACAAGCCACATAAGGCCGTCGGGACCAGTATCCAGGCTCCTCACCCAGTGGTCTTCCACCCTTCTCTGCATCGCAGATTTCAGAGCGGGAGGCCAGCAAGTGTGGCTTTCCCTCTGGGGATCGCAGTGAGAGGTGGCACGCACCCAAGGTTGCAGACCAGCAAAGCACCAGCCCAAGAAGGACAGGGAGAGCATGGTGCAGGCGCCCCCAGGCTGCTGGGGACTTCCCAGCTCTCAGCACATTCTCCTTTTCTTGGTTGAAGGAAGTTGCTAAAGTTGACCACTGGTTAATTGTTTTGTTATTCATGCTGAGCAAGAAACCAGGGTCCAAATACCGTGTGTGTGTGTGTGTGTGTGTGTGTGTGTGTGTGTGTATGTGTGTGTTTGGGGAGGGGTGCCTTCCTAGTAGGGAGCTGCCCAGTAGTTTCTGCCTCTTATTAATCTCTAGTCCAGCTCCTGACTCACCATGAAGCTCACAGAAACAGGCAAAATGGCCCGAAATAGTTTCCATGGTGGTCACCAGGTGTGATGAGAAAGAAGACAAACCAACGAACCCATGGTCATGTCTACATGGGGAATTCTGCACACGATACCCCCCCCCCCGGACTGTGAAACAATCATTGGCCCAATAAAGACTCTGACAAGCTCTACAATTATATATTAAACTTTAAAGCATGGGTTGATGCTATTTAACTCAATATTTTCCAAAGTTATTTGATCAGAGAACCATCATGTCCTCCTTCCTTTTTTTTTTTTTTTTAAATTTGAGGAGCATCTCACTGTGTAAGTAATCCCGGACACACTTTGGGAAAATAGCTCTAAAAAGGGAGAGGAGGTAAGCAGGAGTTTTACCATCATGTGTTCCCACTCCAAGTCACTGACTTTGGACTGGAATTTTGGCTTGGAGAAAATGCAGTTGGCCTCAGCACCGCCCTGGAGCCTCTTCCAGCCAGTCCTGGCAGAAGGACTCTGAATGCCTGAACCCACAAGTTGTACCCGTGAGTCCACTAAGTCTCCACGCAGGGATGGCGTGCATTGGGAAGAGGGGGCATTTCAGGCAAAGGCTAGTGCGGCACAAATGCCGTCCATGGGGCAGCCTGGGCTGGGGCTATGCAGAAGAGCCATAGAGCACCGTGCAAAGTCGCCTGACGTGACTCAGTTTCATACAAGCTGCATCCTCTGCCTGGGATGCTCCTGATCTGTTGGCACAGTTTCTTAACTTCAGTCTTAACGTCATTTCTAATTAAAGCAAGCTCCCCTGTTAGTGTCTATATTATAGGATCCTGTTTGTATTCTTTTAGCATTTCTCAACACATGGTTTACTTTTTTGAATGTTGTCTGTCTCTCCCCAAATAAAATAACTCCAGGAGGGCAGAGGTTTTTGCTTTGGTCACCATTAGAGCTCTGGTGCCAGGAACAGTGCCTGGCAGAGTGTGGGCACACCATAAGGGTTTGCTGAATGAAGGAGAACAATTTTGCAAGTTTTTTCCCTCCTGAGTGGTGATTGGTTGCTGGGAGTTGATGGGCAAGGCCACTGACCATCCAGGGGGCTGTGTGGTAAGAAGGCAGTGATTCCTAATAAATGCTTGTGGATGGCTGCCTTGCCCAGTGCATGCAAGGAAGTACAGAAGTACAGAGAGTGATAGAAATGAGTTTTTATTTGTAAAAAGTTACAAAATGATATTGTACAAAAATAAAGTCTGTAGAGAACTTTGGTTGTATAACACAAACGACCGAGACAGATCAGAGAAGTCAGAACTTTCAAACAAGTGCACTCCTTACTGTATCAGATGGCGATCGCAATGATAAAGAAAAATCACAAACTTTACCCTTTTGTGGATTTGGTAGAGCAATTTGCTTCCATTAAAACCTGCTTGTGGCGTGTAGGTGATGCTGGGAACGAGCTGTCAACACCCATTGGATACTACAGCTTTTTTTGGGCAGGGACTCTCCATGGGGAGCTGGTGTGGGTGTGGGGCAGTCACTGAGGTTGAAGCCTGGGAACAGTGGCCATCGCACCTGCCAGGGTTCTCTGAATGGGACAGATGCCCCTGGGGCCACATCCAAATTGCACTCCATGAATGACTGGATGGCTGGAGTTTGTCACTGTTTTGAGCAGTCTGAATTCTCAGCAAGATCCCAAGAGAAGGTGAGAGAGAAGGCCTTTCCTCCATTTCCCAGGCAGGCAAGGGGAGCAGAAAAGACAGAGAAGGGCAGAACCGTGAAGAATTTGGGTATTTTCAGGGAAGGGGATGGGATATCTGGTAACTGCTGCTTCTTGTTACTTTGTAAAACTGATATGATTATTTGATGGAGGCCAGTATTTCATTTAATTGCTAAATCTGTCATAGTTTTATGACTAATAGCCATTAAGGTAGTAACAGATTATCTCCTTGATGAAAATCCCTTTTATGAAATGTGCAACAAGCTCTAATATAGGGCCTAGTGTGTCATACGTGTGTTGGCTGCCTGACAAATTCACAATCTAGGGCATGGAGGGGGTGGCTGTTCCCACCCGATGCTTCCTCCCATTCCAACCTCTTTCTGTTTTTTTTTTTTTTTGAGACAGGGTACTGCACTGTCACTTAGGCTGGAGTGCAGTGGTATGATCACAACTCACTGCAGCCTCGACCTACTGGACTCAAGTGATCCTCCTTCCTCAGCCCCCTGAGTAGCTGGGACCACAGGCGTGCACCATCACGCCTGGCTAATTTTTAAAGTTTCCGCAGAGACAGGGTCTCCCTATGTTGCCCAAGCTGGTCTCAAACTCCTGGGTTCAAGAGATCCTCCCACCTTGGCTTTCCAAAGTGTTGGGATTATGGGTGTGAGCCGCTGCACTGGCCCTGATCGCCTTCATTTAAAGGCAGCACACTCTTAAGTATGAGGCTCTGTGTGTGGCTGTGGCTGGCCCAGACATGGCTTCCTCGGCACCCTTCTCAGCCATCTGCTCCCCAGGGAACTGTCAGGTGTTTGGGTATACAGCAGCAGCAGCTGTTGACCCCCCGGTGACAGCCCAGGAGTTGTACAGGACCTGGTAGACCCTACCTCTGGAAGGCCCCTGTGTCTCCCATGCTGCACTGGGCAGCTGGCATATTCTCGGGAGGGCTGTGGGTGAGCAGGGATGGAGGGAGTCTGTAAAATCATAGCTACCTGACAGCATTGTTGACATTACTTTTAGGTCAACATTAAATCCAGGACTACCTGTTAAAAGGAACTGAACCTTTTCTATATATGGTTATGCATAGTATAGCTAGGTATACATGGAGGGGACTAAGAGCTTAAATACAACAGGAAGTAGAGCCCACAACGTTTCTGTTCAGCGATGGAGCAAGGAAGAAATAAAATCAAGTGCTGGTGGTCTCTGCATGCTGCTCCAGGAAAGGGGGCTTGCCTGAGACGCTCCACAAATGAAAATTGGGGAAAATGCTGAAATCTGGGGAAAATTAATGAGACATTTTCTTAAACAGGTAAAGTAAGTGATTTTTGCCTAGCAAAAAACTTTTTAATACTTTGAAAAGCATGGACCCTTGTTCCCAATTCGAATTTCCTTTTGTCACCTTTCTTTACATTTTGCGAGCACATATACTTTGGCACCTTTGAAAAGAAACTTTAATAAATAAGGGAAAAAAGAGAAACTCATTAGTGAACGGTAATAAATAACAATAACTTAAATCTCAATAAATATCTTCTCTATATTTCTGTATCTGAAACAGATGCATTGCATCGAGTAGCTTCTCTGGTCACTGGTGACCACGCATCAATGGAGCTGGGTATGTAACATCTGTCTCTCTGTAAACCAACAGGCCCGAGGTGCTCTCCCTGCCCGGGGGCAGTTGGGGGCCTTCTCCAATTCTCTCCTACAAGAATGCTGGCGAAAACCATAACTCGTTTCCCGTTTCCAAGGACATAAAGGAAATACCTTCAGGTTTGTGTTTAATCATGAGCACAGCCTTTTTGGTTCCTAGCCAACTTCTTCCCACCCCACACACGATGATGGAAATCCATCACCAACTGTTGGCAAAAATACTGATTGTAGTAAACCTCGGGCCTCGACTTTCAAATGCAAAGGTGATTATCTCTTGTATCTTTGCTTTTTTTTTTTTTCCCTCTCCTTTCCAGGGTATGTCTCCACTGAGTGACAGAAAAATAAACCTCTTACTTTCAGCAGTAAAACGTAATGACAAGGAACAACACCAGGCTCCCTGTTTCCCTGGTGTCTTCAGACACATGAAAACAAATCACAGGAGATACACTGGTTTGGTTCAAGTGCATCCGCAGCCGCGCCGGTGATCAGTGACAGTGGACCGTATCAGCTGAAACGGTGGCAACAGCCAACCAGGAACATCAGCCCTGAGCTTCTAGTGACATCGGCTGCCATCCTGGAGAATCCAGAGGGCTGTTTTCTCTCTCTCCTGTCCAGTTGTCTGTAGCTCGATCTCCCTCTACCAGGCTCCCATGATGGCTGCCTTCCTCCTCCTCCTCTTCTTCGTCTTCCTCCTCCTCCTCCGCTTCCTTGGTCCTCATCTTCCATTCTGGGCAAACATTTCCTGGGAACCTTGGTCCCTTTCTTTGCACTGTAGCAGGAATGCAATACGCAGCAGTCTCTGGAGCCGGAGTCAGATACATCCACACCTTTTAGCGGAATGCTTTCTTAGAATATGGTAAACCAGGTTATCATCTAAAAACGACAGGTCATCATCAAAGGCGGTGGGTCTGCAACATGCCTGCCCTACTTTGTCACTCACCAGCCTTCTATTTCTGGATAAGTTTTTTAATATTTTGTCATATGTTGTCTCAGCTGCATCGCAAGAGCCGCTGCAGTACCTAAAAATCAGTTCCTCCTTGGTTTCGTAGCCCAAACCCAAGTCAGTGACATTTAAATGTATTGCAGTTAAGACACAACCCCGGTTTTTGCCTCTCTGGCCTCTCCGACCTTTTCCTTTGGAATTCTCTGGGTTGGCAGCTGCAGCCTGCCGATTCCGCTCTCTTCTAGGAAGCACTGCCATTTGTTTATCTGGTGACCTTTTCAGTCTTTTAATGGTGGCTTGAATAAAATCCATGACATCATCAAACTGATCAGGATAATCCTCTGGCATATTTGCTGTTCAACAAGAAAAGAGAAAATGGCACATGAGACAAAATGATCGTTTCAAGCCATCTTCAAGATCAAAGTGCCCTCCTAAAGTCAGCAAAAATTGGACCCACAGCAAAACTATCAGTTGATTAAGCTACGGGACCATTGTAATCCCCAAGAACAGAGGCAAAAATGCACAGAAGAAAGATGATTTAGTTGGAAGAGGAGACTACCGTGGTGGTGACATACTTCTTTGAAGAAAACAAATCCTTAGAAGCGTAATTTTCATTTGAATAACATCCACCATTTTTAACAAGTCCATACAGAGATCGCTGAGAGCTGGCCAATCCTCTAGGGGCATTTTTCCTGCCTAGTCACACAACCTAGAGTAGTGGTTCTCAAATGTGAGTGTGCAGGAAAATACCCTGGATATTGACTAGAATGCAGATTCTTGGCCTTACCCTTGAAGACAATGAGTCAGTTGGTCTGGGGAGGGGCCAAGGAATCTGCACTTCTAACAAGCCCCAAGGAATTCTAATGTCAAAGATCCACGCACCAAACTTTGAGAGACACCATCTTACAGGGTGAAAAAAGTGAGGTCTTCCAATATGGCTACCTTTATCTGGAATACTGAGTGCTCTTCCCTGAAACTTGCTTTGATTCTGTGTGGCTGAGTGGGACAAGAACCATTCTGACAGAACAAATGAAGAGCTCAGGAATGCAACTACAGTTTAAAACTTCCTTAAAAATCATTAAGGAACAGGAAAACAATTTACATTTTACTAACAAAGAGACTAATTTACTGCTTCCTTTGAACAGCATGACTTTAACAAAAAAGTCCAGTGATAGAGTAAAATGGCATTTATGTATCAAAGCAATAAATGAAATGAGATGCCGTTTGTGGATAGAAGCAGCCCTGCCCCCAAGGGTGAGGTCCGGCCTCAGCTGCAGGCTGTCACATGGCTCCCACAGTCTGGCTGCAAGCAGGACAAGAGGCTCATTAGGGAGAGCACATGGAGGAAGGATGCAGGGACACTAAGATGTCTGAGACCTTTGGTGAAAGTATGAATCAGCAGTTTCTCGGTGCTTTCTGCCGGATTTCAGCGTTTGCTTTGGCGGATCAAGTAAGAAGAGAAAAGTAACTAATGGAACAGTGTAATAAATTTCTAAACAGGGGAAATACAATTCAAACACCTATTTCTTAGGTATTAGGCCTTTTACGTCTCCCTCACCTCATTTTTCAGGTCATTTATTATGTTTAGGATTATAAGTGGCTTAAAGAAATATACCACAGAAGAGTTGTCAGCAAGAGTAAAGGTTTTTTGCCAAGATTGGGTTAAAGCATAGAAAGATTACATTATGTCTAACCCATGTCAAATTGTTTTGTCATAAACCTAACCTATTTAATTGTTAAAATATCAGGCATCCCTTCCTATAGAACAAAATCTAGCAAAGGCAACTTAACCACGTATGTGTGTTGTGTGTGTGTGTGTGTGTAATATGTAAAACATACGATATATGACAATGAAGAGACTGGTGACTGGAAGCCATAGAATGCCCGGTTGCTCTCTGAAATTTGGCATTGGCTGGATCGGCTGCACAGAAGTCACAGAGCTGTTTCCACACTGGCTGAAGCCCTGTCACCTCTTGCCTGGATAACTGCAGTGGCCCCTGAACTGGGCTCCCTCATTCTACCCTTACCCACCTTCGATCTATTGTCTACCCAGCCCCCAGAGAGATACTGTAAACGCAGAACATAACCCCCCCTGCTCAAAACCTTCCAATGGCTCTCCATTACTCTTGGAGAAAAAGCCCAAATCCACACTGGCTCTAAAGGCCCTACCTGACCTGGCTGCCCCTCTCCTCCAGCCTTTACTACGTAACTCTGACCTCCTTTCCTGTTTCTCCTCTTCCTCCCTCCCATCTAGCTACCCTGGCTTCCTTACCATTCCTCAAACACGGGGCTCAGTGTCAGCACCACTGGCCTTTTGGGCTGGGCCATTCTTCACTGTGGGAGGCTGTCCTGTGCACTGTAGGATGTTTGGCAGCATCCCTGTTCTTCACCCAGGAGAGGCCTGATACAGTTTGGTTGTGTCTCCAGCCAAATCTCATCTTGAATTTTAGCTCCCATAATCCCCACATGTCATGGGAGGGGGCCTGGTGGGAGGTAATGGAATCGTGGGGGCAGGCTTTTCCTGTGCTATTCTGGTAATAGTGAATAAGTCTCATGAGATTTGATGGTCTTATGAAGTGCAGTTCCCCTGCCTGCCCATGCTCTCTTGCCTGCCGCCATGTCAAAATGTGGCTTTGCTCCTCCTTTGCCTTCTGCCATGACTGTGAGGCCTCCCCAGCCATGTGGAACTGTAAGTCCATTAAATCTCTTTCCTTTATAAATTACCCAGTCTCAGGTATTTCTTCATAGCAGTAAGAAAATGGACTAAAACAAGGCCTGTAGCATCCCCCATCCTAGTCATGACAGATCAAGGTCATGACTGGATATTGCAAATGTCCCCTAGGGGGCAACACCATCCCTTGAGAACTACAGCTCAAACAGTCAGGAACTCAGGGCCTTTGTGCTGGCTGTCCCCTCTCCACCTGGTCCCTTGGCCTATAGAGCAATTTGTATTTTACCTGCAATATAGGTAGGCAAAGACTATCAGATTACATGTCTCCCACCCTGTGGCCACTCCCACATCTCCTTCAAGTCTTTGCTCAAATGTCACTGTCCATGAGTCCCACCTGACCTCCCTGTTTAAAACAAGATTCCTCCCCAACCCCTAATCCAGATACCCCTGCCCTGTGCCTCCCCCTCCACCATAATTCTAGATACATTCTAACACACCATCTAACTGATTTCTTAGGGTTGTTATTTATAGTCTGTCTTCTCTAAAAGAATGTCAACTCCAAGAGGCAGGAACTCTGTCCTGCTTATTCACTAATGGATCTCCAGGTGCTTGAGTAGGCTGTGGAGGCCTATGGTAACTGCTGGCTGAATGAGTCGGGTCATTTTACTAGGGAGAAAGAGAGTTCTTAATTTTTCAAGGGGACACTGGGACTTCAGCTGAAAACTGCATCATTATGAAATGAAATGCTCCAAAATAAACAGCCCACATTACTCAGGAAAGCGACTCTGCCACGAGTGGCACAGTCATTGCCCACCAGAGAGCTCCAAACTGCCTTTCCTCCACAGCTTTCTGCAGCTTCGCAGCAGCATTAATTCTCAGCGCCCACCTCCCCTGGGTCTCCCAAAGCTCTCTGCTCCCTGAGTAATGCTTTCTTAAGGGGGCCGGGGAGAGTGCTCTTTTCTTTCTCTCTTTCTCTCTTTCCCTCTTTTCCTCTTTCTTTTCTCTCTGCCTTTCCTTCCTTCCCTCCCTCCCTCCCTCCCTCCCTCCCTCCCTTCTTTCCTTCCTTCCTTCCTTCCTTCCTTCCTTCCTTCCTTCCTTCCTTCCTTCCTTCCTTCCTTCCTTCCTTCCTTCCTTCCTTTCTTTCTTTCGTTCTTTCTTTCTTTCTTTCGAGACAGAATTTTGCTCCTGTTGCCCAGGCTGGAGTGCAATGGCATGGTCTCGGCTCACTGCAACCTCCAATTCCTGGGTTCAAGCAATTCTCCTGCCGTGGCCTCCCACGTAGCTGCAATTACAGGTGCCCACCACCACACCTGGCTAATTTTTGTATGTTTAATAGAGATGGGATTTCACCATGTTGGCCAGGCTGGTCTTGAACTCCTGACCTCAGGTGATTCATCCGCCTCAGCCTCCCAAAATGCTGGGATTACAGGTGTCAGCCACTGCGCCCGGCCAAGAGTGCTCTTAATTTGTCCTTCCCTTTGTACTGCTTTCTCACTGAACTTCCTTTAGGAAGTGTTCTTTCAAAAGAAAACAAAACAAAACAACAACTTTAAATCACTTTGACAGAAACAATTGACTTTTTTTTTTTTTTTTAAAAAAAATGAGCTGTTTTAGCTATTGGTGATTTCTTTCAACAATAAGCTAGTAAAGAGGAAATAAATACAGATGTGCCCAGTTTAAAAAAAACATGCTTCTATATAAATTGGAACTTATAAAACAGATATATTAGGAGTGACTAATCAAAATACAGAAGGGTCTTCAAATTTAAAAAAAAAGAGACTCTGTTTTACAAAAGGACTCACATTATAGGCTCTATTCAAGAATTCTAAATAGGTCATTAACATTAATTTAGCAACCTGGGCATATAGAAAGTTAAGTTCAATTAACAATTAACTGAAGATTAATCAGAAATGAGGGTAAAACATTACTAAAATTTTAATATAAGCTAATGGGAAAACATTAGAGTCACAGAAGTTAAAATTATGCTGGTTTAGAGACTCATTAATCTATATGTTACATAATTTGTATTACTAGAGTTATAGTAATAAGGATTTGAAGCAGCGCTTATAGTGTTTTTTCTTAGCCCTCGATACTTGGAAGATCTTGAAAAACATTTTTCCTCCTTTTTAAAGATATTTTGATTGCATGGCTTTGTCACAGGCTTTGTTTGCCAGGTAAAATACAGAAAGCCTGATTTGAATTTCAGGTAAAGAGTGAATACACGTCATAGCAAATTTGTCCAAACCCATGGTATGTACAGCATCAAGAGTGAACCACAATGTCAACTATGGACTTTGAGAGATATTGATGTGTCAATGTAGGTTTATCAGTTACAATAAATGTACCATTCTGGTGGGAGATGTTGACAGTGGAGGAGGCTATGCATGTGTAGGGGCAGGGAGTATATGGGAACTCTCTGCCTTCCTTTCAATTTTGCTGTGAACCTAAAGCTGCTCTAAAAAATAAAGTCTATTATTTATTTTTTTAAACAAAAGGCTTCCTGGCATGTGGCTAATGAAAACTCCTTCCTTTGATGGAAAGTCTCCTTCACACTTTGTTGCTAATGTGGAAATATTATTTAAGCCCCAAGTTCAGGCCATAGGCAACTCTTATTAAGCTGAAGTTTGGTTTTCCTTCATATTCATGAAAAATAGAACAAACAACAAATATTTATGCTGAAAAATTTACATGGATATGAATTCTGGAAGCCAGGAAAGGGCAACATTGTATTTTTCAAACTACAGGGCAAATAGGCCTGCCTGTTCCGACTAAATGAGTTCATTCTTAGAGCCAGCCTCAATTTATTGATGCAAGACACTTGGGGACATTAGGAGCCATACTCCTCTGCAGAGGGTGCTGGGCAGCCTCACTGAGCCTGTCCTTAACTCCTCTGCAGAGGCCTCTTACCCAGCCCAGACAAGAAACTCCTGGTGATAAGCTGAGATGCCCACAGCTGCCTCTATTTTCCAGGAATTCACTGAGCTGAGGGAAAAGAAGAGGAGTCTGAGTTTGGATTCATTCCCTAAATTAAGACTTACTGGCGCATCTCTGTCTTCATCCTATAAAAGCCTTGGCAGAATGTCAGATACGCAAATGACCCTCATTTATTAACTTTAATTGTGAGATACTTGCAAACCACAAAAGAGGAGCATCATTAAAAAACAATAGGTCATATCTTTGCTCATTTCCCAGACCTGCTTGGAGGATATATCTTGGAAAACATGTCCATCTAAAAGACAAAGTTTTTGGAAATCCAAAATGCTTAAATGCATTTAAGCTATCCTTCAGAGTGCAACCAAATATTTTGGTATTATTCTATTGAAAATATTTTAATTTTGATGTGTTCTTTGTATAAATAGTGTTACTTACACAAATGAAACCTTGTACTGGGGCACCACTCTGGGAACAAACAGTTCATTGCAAGGACTTTGCTGCCCTCGATTGTGGGGAAAAAAATAGTAATGCCACCTCAGGAACAAAGGACAGAGATAGTGACTATTTTGTAAAGTCAACTGAGTTTTAATAGGAACAAGGCTGAGGGCTCCAAGTCCTCCCTGTAATAGCTGAACTCAAAATTACATAATCTAAAACATTACATTGGTTAAGCTGGCAATAGTGGACAAAGTCTTTTCCTAAAATGCCATATTTGTCTAAAAACAGTACAGGTTAACCATATTTTAATCAAAGGGTCATTTTAATACTTGTAGCTGGTTGTCCCCTCCTCAGCTTGGCCAGGCAGGGAGTCTAAGCTGACTTTCATTCTAAGTCATCCTAAGTCCCCAACCTGTGGGCCGGAGAGGGAGGTGGCACAAAGTTGTCTATGAGGGACAAAGTGGTGAGGACACAACTCCTTATCCAGAGGGTGGAGGGAAGGTCTTTGAGGCTCAGAGGGACCCAGGAGAGAGGGGGCTTGACCTCAGTACCCACAGTGGTCCTGTCCAGGAGGAGAGGTCTTCCAAGGCCAGGCTTGAGATCTGCATGAGCCGGGCTTGGCTGATGCAGGGGCTGCAGAGAGAAGGCTCAGGGGTTTCTTGCTGTGGGGAGAACAGCCTTGCCACTTCACTATAAAGTGTCCAGCTTCTGTGCCTGGAAGGGTGAGGGCTAAAGAGGCTCATAGGGGTGAGCTGCTGCCCGAGCCAACGCCACACAAATGAGAGATACATCAGGAACCAGTGCCAGATGGTAGGGCCCAGTTTTGGGATGGGGCAGGAAGCTGAGGATGAGGCCACAGGATGCTGCACCTGTGGCTGTCGAGGTGCAGTGCCATCCATCCTGACATGTAGAGCTTCCTATGAAAGGCTGTCTTCAGACAGGAGGAAAATGGAAAACCCCCTAATGGTGGGAGACATTGAATCTGGTATTCTTTGCCTACCTATATTGCAGGTAAGATGCAAATTGCTCTACAGGCCAAGCGTCTGAAAAATATAGAGATCTCTCTCTGTCTATAAACACATACACATACACATGCATGCATACATGTGTCTACACACAGAGACACACACATACATATATGAAAAGAAAAGATCAACTTAACATTGATATAACTTCTCAAGAAGAGTCCCAATAAATGTCATTGTTTTGGAATAAGTTATTTTTGTCTTTCTATATGATACAAACATGATTTTCTTTCACTAATATTGGAATATCATTACAAGAATTACATGGCTGAGTTTAACCTTAAAACTTCTTGCATTACAAAATTTCATCAGGCTATAACTTAGATAAGGGCTTCCTTGAAGCACTTAAAAAACATTACCAATATAAAGGTGGAATACTGCCTACTTTCACACAACATTAACTTTAAACCTGACAACCTCCCTTCAAGGCTAAATTGAATACTATCTCCACTTTACAGCTCGGGAAGCTGAGGCTCAGAGAAGACAAATATTTGGTGAAGGCCACAGGACTAACAAATGTGGACTTGGTGGTTCAGTTTCAAAGTTCAAACTTATTATCTTTTCATTTTAAAGTAAAAACTCTACTATCACTGAGCACTTCAAGTCTTGTGGCAGATGGGAATTTACTCTGAGACAAGAGCAAGATATGCTGGTTTCACCTGTACACATTTACCAAAGTTAGCACAGGAGGTGAGAAACACACTTTCTGTTGAAAAATTCAGTATGAACGCTAAGTAGATCCTAACGTTAGGCTGCCATGGGCCACAGAATACAGTAAATTGTCTCCAAAAAAGGAAAAGCCATGCCACTCAGGGGCATCTCTCCCATGTCCTGGTTCTTGCATATCACGCTAAGGCAGCTCTGGCGATTTCCCAGTTAAAACCGGAAAAGCCGCAGCCAGCACGGCAGCAGATCCAGACAGAGAGGCCCCATCTCCGGAAGCTCCTCCAACTCATGCTGGCACCAAATGACCAGGCTCTTGCTGCAGAGCTGGAGAGAACAGAAGCCTGGATTCCAGTCCGGGGTCAGTCCCTGACCAGCCGCGTGACCTTGGAAGAGTCGCTTAACCCTTCTGAGGTCAACTCAATGCTCTCTGGGGCCCTTTCCAGCTCCACAGTGCTAAAGTGTGGAGAGTCTAAGTCTTGGCTGGAACACGCGGCCAGACACGGGTTTTTCAGTCACCTCTGCCAGGGAGAAGACCACCTCTGGCTGACACTCCAGCAGCGTTCAGCTCAGCCAGTACCCTCGGGGCCCCAGGAAACCCCACAGGTGGTATTTCAGAACTCTGCAGTGCTGGACCTCTTCTACCTCTTGGCTCAATGTCTTGGCTACATTTGAAATGATCGTCATCAATCTTCTCTTAAATTATCAAGTCATCTTCCTGTGCCCTATTTAAGAGAGGTAGAAGATGTGTAGAGAGGACCCTGTATCTGCATCTGAAAGCATCCAGATTCTACTGCGAGGCATTCTTAAACGTCAGTTTCCATCTGTAAAAATACAGATGGGCCCCCTGACCCCTGAGAGGACACACTACAGCCACACGCTACAACTCCTTCAGTCCCCATCACCCAAAAGTCAAACACTCAAATTACCATTTTCTTCGAACCCCAGTTTTATTCATTTCTGTTTTTGCTGCTTCAAGTATGCTTAGGTCATGCCCGGCTTATGACTCCAAGGCTAGAATTGCCCACCGCAAATGGCACAAAATGGATCAGGAGAGCCAGTCAGCTTGTCCTTGAAGCTGACCTATGGGCTGTCAACTTGTTCTTATTTGACCTTCAGGAACCTCTAAAATGTGCAGCCCATGAGAATGGACTCTAACTGTGAGTTCATGAGAATGTTCCAGTTCTCTGAAAAACTTCTGTAAAGTTTTGTCATCTGCTCCTATTACAAAGTGATGTCTTTGCCACTTATTTGAACTACTTTTTTAAAAAGGCCCATAGATCAGTAAGCACTGAATGCTGATGCATCTTACATTATGTAATGACCTTCCGTGCTTTCCTATTTTGGACACGGAATTCATCTAGTGTTTGATAGACCGTCCTGATCATAGGCTGCTGTTGGGTTAACTTTCAGGAGTGTCCACAGCATCTATTTTCCTGAAAACAATTAGCAGGTGAGGCAATTTATTAAGTCATTGTGACCATTTCCAGAGCTACCAGTGCATTCTCTTCAGGACCAGTGGTTTGTTGACAGAAAGGCATGACATCAGTTTATTTGAAAAGTATTTGCGTTGTAAAAACACCAGTGTTTTGTTGTTTTAAAAAAGCATTTCTGGATTCTCTCAAGGCAGAAGAAAAAGACCAACCAGAATGCAAAACACCTTAGAATACAGAAAAAGGAGCTGTACTTTGAAAAGCCACTTTGCCCATCAAAATGTTGTCTTATTTACCATCTCCACCCGCTTTGAATGACACTGCACATACTACTTGTACTATATCCTAAACTGTTATCCTACAACTCAACTAAGAAAATTTGTAACAAATGGACTGAAAATTACTCCATGAATATAAACAGCCAGAAAACCCCACTCAGGGAGAGACAGACAGTAAATTCCTTTGTTACTCAGGTTCTGATCACCTTGCTCTGGTTTCTATGTATGTGGTCCATGCTTTTATTATAGTTATGCTAATAATTTTACAGTAATACAGCATGGTGGCCCTGGGTGGAAAGTGTCCATTCTTCAGCTTTTAAGTCAGGAAAACACCCAACAGGGTGTTCATTTGTTAGCTAATCCGTGAACACCTGGTGTGAGCTAAAAGCACTCCAGAGTCAGTAATAAACACCCCAAGCTAATGAGCACACACCAGGAGCTCTGCTACTGCCCTTATAAAAAACTTAATGGGGAAGGGTGAGAAAGTTACCCAGTAAAATTAAGTGCACAAAAAGCCACTAAGGCAAATCATCCCTGTGGTGTTATCAGAGGCAGGTGGTTGTGGGGGTGGTGGAGTCTCTCCTTTCTTCTTTCAGCGAAGCCCTGCCCCCAGCCTGAGAGGCTGCAGGACCCTGCAGGATTCTGCACTCAGCGTCCCTCAGCTCTTCCCAGGGGACCCACTGAGCAGTGGGTAAAAGGCCTGTAAGGGTCTCAGTGATTTGAACAAGAAGGAGGGACTAAGAGAAGATGAAAGAAATCTTCTTTATCATTTGAATTTGTTTGGTAGATTCCTGTGGTCAGATACAAGGAGGGAATTTCTACCCCCAGCAAGTGAATTTACGGGAATCTCAGACTCTTCAGGTAATGAGATATGGTTATCATTCTAAAACAACTTTATCTGCTAAACCCATTCCCTGATTTTTTTTCGTTGATGACTTTTTGATGCAGTCAGAAGAGTGACATCTGAGTGTTGTGGGCTGGCAGGAAGTGATCTTGTGCAGTGGTGACAAGTGTGAGTGCTGGACTCAGGCTGCCCTGTGTCCAGACCCTGGCTAAGTTGCTAACCCTGTAAGTCTCAATTTCCCCATCTTTCAAATGGTGCTAGTCACGACTTTACCTTCAGGTCAAAATTAATATGATAACATAAGAAAAGATTTCAGCTCAGTTCCTGGTCCACAGAAAGTATTTCACAAATGGTGCCTCATGTAGGCCAATATGGTTGCTGCATCTGGGACCTTCCTTCAGCAATATTTGCACAGAAGGCAGCAGCGCAAAGCCAACTCTGCGGTCTCTAGACAAAGCAAGATTGCCCAACAGGGGATCCAGACACTGGTCCCTACTTAGTCTAGCATATTCTACAGAGGAGAGACCTCTGTGCAGGGCCTGGAGCCCCTGGCATGGTGGGTTGTGGGCAGAAGCCACAGGCCTGTCTTGGGAGGCTGTGCAAGCTCTCCTGTGCTCCTCAAAATGCCTGACAACTAAACACGCAAATGTCAGCTGACCCCGGAGCCCATGAGGGATATCTTTGTGTCCACTATGGCTTAGAGCAGTGTCTTCAAACTGAGGTACCTGGCCCTCTGGGGGCACATGAAGACTTTCTGCAGCGCCTATGGGTGGTTGAAAGGGAATCCATGTCCATTTCCTCAATTTCCACACGCGCCATGTCCTAAAACGTCTGGTCTGCCCGCGGATGTTCCTGCTGTGGTTCTCCTTGCCCATGTCCCTTTTTCCAATCCCCCTTTGTCCTTACTGAGAGATGGTGTGCTTCTCACCCATCTCACCATTCTATTGTGGGGCCTGTCCCGGGGATAAACACCTTCAGGTGCCATACAAAGGCATTCATGCATGAATGACTCCTTGGGACAAACTGATATTGGGTGCCTCCTGATGTGAGGACGCAGCGCCATGAATATGATATTCCAAGGATGTTTACCTAATCATGCGGAAATAATCAGACAGATCCAAACTGAAGGGCAGTCTGGGAAACAGCTGGCAAAAGAGCCCAGAGTTTTCATAAATGTCAATGTCATGTAGAAAAAAAGACTCATGAATCATTTTAGATTAAGATACCGGACAGTCAAATGCAATTTATGGTCCTGGGTTTTTTTTTTTTTTAAAAAACAAAACATAAAGGACATAATTGCTACAAGTGGGGACATATGAACACGGACTATCTATTGGATAACAGTATTATATCCATGTTAAATTTCCTGAGACTGATAACTGAATTGTGGCTATATAAGATATTGTCCTTGTTCTTAGAAGGTACATACTGAAATATTTAACATTCTGATGTTTGCAACAAATTCTCAAATGGTTCAGAAAAAAACGAAGCAAAATGCTAAAAAAGAGGTTAATCTTATTGAAGGATGTATGGGTGTTCATTGTACTACAACCACTTCCAAAGGGAGATAACTTTGTGAATAAACCAAGAAATCCTGAAGTAAGCTGCTCCATACTTCCTCCTGGTCAGGCTCCCTGGGAAGCCTCAGTGCTTTCTCTGCTTGTCTGACTGTTCACCTATCCATCTCTTTACCTTACAATTGGGATCCAGAAGTGTGACAGTTGTCATGGGGTGTATGTTAACATGTACATTTGAATTGAAAATGAAGTCAGACCTTTCCTGACCAAAAAGCCAACTGATTTGGGCTGATTAGTTTGACCGTTTTCCACGAACTGAATAAGCTACATATACAGGTGCAAAGTTTTGCCAAAAGAATATTTAAACCATATATTCAGTTCCTGAAAGGGCTAGAAATGACATCTAGTATAACTATTTAAACCTATGATGAAAAATTTTAGAAAGCTTCAAAGTAGGTAATCGTTTTTCAACATTCTTATTTGCAGGTTTGCAGGCAAAAAAATTGCAGGCAAAAACATATTGTTTTAAAACCATGCTTTTCTGCTTCAATTATGTTATTAAAGTTATGCAAAAGTGGGTTTTGCCTCTACTGAGCTAACCAGTTGTATCCCAGTGGTGACCTAAGTCTACTTACGCATACTCCCGTTCCCACTGAGGCCGTCGCTCTGGCACTTGTGCGGTCACACTAGGTTCCCATGTGGATGCCATCCCCTCGCTGGGCAGAATGGGAGTGATCTAAGAACTAGAGTCTCCCACAAGGCTTCCCGAATGCTGTCTGCCTACCAAGCACTTGAGGAGACCTTGCTTTGTTGCAAAGAGTTAGGGAGCCTTCTCTCATTGCAAAAAGCATCAATATTATAGGAATACTTAGATAAATTCATGTTTCTCTTCTTAAAACATCCTGATCTGGACTTTGAAGTAGTCATTAGTAATATAGGCTTAAGCCTACCACAGCCCAAATGGAAATTTTAAAAGGCCCTAAAGGAAATTTGATAGTCTCTGCTTTTCCTTTCTCTTTGCTTGCTTAATTTTCCTGAAAATCTGTGTTTCAGGGTTAGTGAGCGCATTTTTAAGCAAGCCAAATGTCTGTATTTTCTTAATCCACTAATATGCACACACAGTCTGTGTAAAGTCAAGAAATATTGGCTTTCGGACCAAAACGCTGAGGTTTAAATTCTGGTTTCACCACTTACTGGGTTTGTGACCTGGAACAACGCTCTAGGTCTCCTTTCTTCACCTGTACAATGGGGATAATAATATCTCCTCTCGTACTGTAGAGCTCAGACTTACTTGATTTCAGGACAAGAACTGTGTTCATGTTCATCATGTGGATAGTTACAAGGTGCTAGGTCATTAACTTTTATATTAAGTGTTTATTTGCAGCTATTCACTTACTTGGGGCTAATAGTTTGATTCAATTGTGCCTACGTCTAGAACATTTTAAAAAATAAGAGCACAATACCTCAAAATGAAAGACATGCTTATGGTATAGGCCCCACTCAAAAGCAGTCTGGGTATTTAGGTAACTTCTGCTGCAAGACAGCTTTGAAGCAATACTCCCCCTCTGCAGTCACCTGCCTGCCCCATGGGTGCCTCTCTGCTATCAAAAACAGAGCAAATACCTTTTCCTGAATTTTATAGCGTCACACAATCTGTGATCACCTATCAAGACATCTTCAATTTCCCACCACTTCTTATACCTCTTTCTAGAGCTTGGAGACTGGTCTGTCCTCCTCCTTGTTCCACTGTCCCTACCCCACATCATGGTCACAAATTTTCCCATGCTACTCTCTAGTATGGAAGGTCCCCCTTTCCTTTTCCCTTCCTTTCCCAACACCCGTCTTTCAAGTACCAGGTCAAATCCTCCCTCTTCCCTGAAGTCGTCCCTGCTATGATCCCCAAATCCCAGTGAGCTCACTGCTAGGAATTTTTACCACGCATGCGTACAGCTCACCTAAACCCTACACAATAGACATACCTATCTGACTGACATTCTATTCACCCATCCAGCCATCTGCCCATCCACCCAGCGATAGTTTACAACTAGATCACCAGCAACTTTATTTACAAATTTAGCCTTTTTGAGACTGCATGGCACCCAGCACATGAAAGATATTTAGTATTTGTTTCCCGATTGAGCTCAAGTTATTAAGTAAAAAACAAGTATTTTAATCAAGTGAAGGTGCTATGGGTCACGAGTGCTAAATAAACAAAGAACAAAGAGATGTTAGCAGGGGAAAATATCAGGGAGCTTTAATTTTTATATCTGTTGAAGAAGAACCTGTTGAGTACATTGCTTACACCCTGGGTCAGCCTAAGATCCTAAGACTGGCGAAATCAATTTAAGCCTTAAATAGATGTCTCTAAACAGCAACAGTTTGAAATAGGTTTCCAGACTGGGACCAGAATGAGAATGTTGGTCTCAGATCTCAAGTAAAGAATCAGTGCCTCCTACAAGAGTCTGATGTGCAATTTTTTGATTCCAAGAGACCCTTCCCAAGTGGCAGAGCGCCTTTCCAGCTTAGGTAGTTACTTTGTTAAAGTATTGTCCAGTCATACAGTACCTAAGCAATAAGACACAATAGATACATGGTGCTTGTTTATTCTAAATTCTATATTTCATAACATTAGGTTTGAAAGCTTAACATTTACCCAGTTTGTTGCACTAGAAGCTTGCTTAGATCTGTAGAGGTGGTCTCACAGTGTACTAAGTTTTTTTGCTAGGGTATGAAACATCTTAAATTAAATATCCAGCTGGGATCATTTACAAAGATACGCTCCATCTCTATACAGGTAGCCTCCAACTCACAACCCTCTTATCACTTACATAGAAAGATCCTACCCTGCCTTGCCTCTCTCCTTCCCATGAGGGAAGGGGTCTCCCTAACACAACCATGGGAGTTTGGTGAGAAAAATTCCACTGGAAATATGTGGGCTTGGAAACTGGGGAAGCGACGGAGCTGTGAAACCTGGGAAGAGTCAGGGGCAGCTGACCCAGGGGCAGAATCCCAGGCAAGCCTGGCCTGCCTACGTGCTGGCCAACCAATAATAGGGCCCAAAATAGCCTGCCCACAAGGCCTGCATTTCTTTCACTCCCCGTACTCTGTTGTGCTGCTGAAATCCCACTATTTAGAGCAGCATCCTGGCAGATGTTGCAGCGGAAGAAGGGAATTCACTGGGTGCCCAAGGAGGGGCCATTGTAAGTAGGAGGGTGGCAAATGACAACTATGATCCCTATTTATGGAGCAGAGGCTTTACAAAGCAATACCCTCACATCAGCCCATGAGACTGTTTTACTATGATGCCTGTTTTACAGGGGAGAAAACCGAAGCTTAAGGGACGTTAAGTAACAGCTCAATATCTCAGTTAAGTGGCAAGGCTGGGGTCCAAATCCTAGTCTGGTCTGAATGTGTTACCTTGAGCTCTTGCTTGCTGAAACCTCCCTGATTTGTTCTGTGCCCTCCTTTTGCAGATGATAGGATATGGCCCCCAGGGCAGAGACTGTCACTTGGTAATATTGTGAATGACAGTTCAGTTATAGTGTGGTTTACATAGGTTTTTGTGGGCTAGCCTGAAAACTTGATAGCTTAATTAAAAAATTGTTCCCATAGGAAATTTTGTGAACTGCTCTCAAACTGGTAGAATATAATCCCATTATATTATACTAAATTGGGAATTACTTGTGATTACAACTTAACAATGCTCAATGTCATTGTAGTTGGTTTCCAGTCGCACAAAAAATTCAGCCCACCTTACTGGACTGAGGTTCTTTCACGTTAATTTTTTCAAACCACCACACATGGACATTTACTAGAAGGTATGTTCCATGAGGGCAGTGACTTTTGTTTATTAGGTGTATCAAGGTATCCCTAGCACTTAGGACAGTGCCTGGCATAGACAGGCACACATGTAACTATTTGGTGAATGTATATGTGCATTTAGATGCAAATTTTTAAAACCACATGCATTTTATGCTTTTACTTATTAAATACATTTAGAGTTAAGATAGGGAATATGACTATGATGAACTAACCTTCAATAAATTCAAACAACCTTGTGCACCATGGTCTAAGTCATTAGTTCAAGTCCTTCCTCCTATACAAAGTATCCTCCCCTTCCCATATAAAGTACATTTCAGTAGTTTGGGGGAAACACTGTTCCCAGCTTCAGACCTGCCTCCTGTGATCATGGAACTGTGGCACATTATATACGAGTGGCTTTGCCTCTTTAGGTTTCAGGACTAGAGGGGTTTCCTTTCAGCTTGAAAATGCTATGACATTTGCAAGTTTCAACTTGCAGATTCCTCATGCCTGCTCTAATTGCCCTTTGGAAACTGGCAAAAAGCAAAATACTGGCAAAAAGCAAAATAAACGAACAAAGACAGCCAAAGAGAAAAGTCTTGGGTAGCCCAAAAGTCAAATCACAAGTCCTTGAGTTTAGACAGGCTAGAAGTTGCTACGGGAAGCAGTCCTGGGCCATTTACTTTATAACCAGCCTCTAGGCAAGCCCATTGGCCAATTATGAATTCTATTCGGTTATCTCACACTGAGGTCATACTAGGAATAGAATTCTGGATGTTTTATTTACATTGGAACCAGCAGAACACATGCAATCTCAAAGGTGAGTGTGCAAACTATATATCCTGGTCCTCCTGTGAAAAGCACAGGATGACTGTTAATGTGGCATGAAAGCTCTTTTGCTCAATCATTAAGTTACAAGTATTTGGATGGAACTAGAGGAATCAGAATTTATGATACTTTCTATTTTTAAATGAAATGTGGTGACTTAATGTTTTTCTACATAAGCCTTAACCAGTTGCACCATGTACAGTGCAGGATATAAATGTCAGCACTGTGACAGGGGCGTGTTGACACTGGTTCAGTGTTCAAAGTCTGCATACTGTCATTATTTTGCCTTCCCTGCACTGACAGCTTGCTACCGAATCAAACATACCTGGAAAGAAGTCAATTTGGCTTAGAATGCAGCTCAGTTTCTCTTTGGGAATGTTTCTTTTTCAGGTTTCCTCTAGGATCTACTAGGTCTTGTCATAGACAAAACACAATGGGGTGTGCTCTGCTGTCCAAATATAAATAGAGTAGTGAGAATCTTGTTCACTGATGGCATAGCATCAATTTTGGAAATGGGAAGCAATCCTTCTTCCCCACAACATGCCCTCGCCCCCGCAATCTGTGCTAACTCACTTGCTTTGTGACTATTTGTACCTTATATGAGCCAAAGATTTTCTTGGGTATTATCAAGCTGTAGTGGCTCAAGTCTGCTTGCACATTAGACTCATCTGGGGAACACCTAAAAACTCAGGCGCCTGGGCCACACCCCAAACCAAGTAAATCAGAATCTCCTGGGGTGAGACCTAGCATCAGTATTCTTTAAAGTTCCCTAGGTGACTCCAATCTCTTCTTAGGAGACTTCCCAAAGGACTTTAGGACAAACATAAAGGCCAAGGGGCAGATCTTATAGCCACTGGCATTGTGGAGTAGAAAGGCCTCTCTTTATGGTATAGTTACAGACTATTCATTGAGCTCTAAAGTAACTTGCCCGAAAGTCACAGAGTTAGTTGAAAGCAGAGCCAGGAGCCCAAGCCAGAATTAAATGAACCTAGTTAAATAGGGCACTAATAAGGCAATTAAACCTCCATGAATTAATCAGCTTTGTAATCAGGCACAGTGTTTTTCTCTTGGCAATGTCTGGGTTAGAGAACTATTATCTGCCATTATGTCCCGGTCCCTCTCGTCTAGACCGTTTCAGTGAATGAATAGCCAGTTTTGGAAGACCTGGCACTAAGGGGCTTTTTTAAGTTTCTGTTGGAGGAACATTTATATACACTAAATTTGTGATGGAAATAAAAGCCTCTAAAGTAGGTTTATACAGCTAATTGATAGACACTCTTGGAACAGGTACTTTAGTTTCAAAGGATTAACCATGCTCCCTAACTTACTTTTGAAGTCTTAATTTGCCTTTTAAAGAAATCCACTTTCTGTCTTTCTTGGGACTTCTGGAAGAGGTGCTTTTGTTGCTATAATTAAGCATAAAATAAACATATTGCATTTACTGGGTTGTTTCCTAGCCAAGGCCACTGGCTTTGGCGGACTCAGCGCACAGCTGACTATTGCGGGACTACTACTGTGGTTATGACCATAGTAAGTTTCAAGCGCAAAGTAACTAGAGGGATAATTCTGGGGGTGGGGTTAGGGAGGGAAGAGTGGCCAGGGTGGTATCCTAGTTACATACAGCTCATTCCTGCTTTATTTTGGGGTTGTGTGAAATTTTCTATTGCTACCTTTGTTGACATTATGCCTCTGCAATAGCCTCTATCACGTGTAATGTAGCATCTCTCACTTCATGCAACAAGCTTCTGAGGAGGGAGGGAAAAGGAGATCACATCACAGCCGATAAGCTCCAATTGGCTTGCTTCTAAAACATGTTAACTTTTGAGAGGTAAATCACAGACTTATTTTCTAATAAGAATAACCTGGTTTTTTTTTTCCTCAAGAGTTAGTTAGCATTGTCACACGTGGAAGGAGCTACAGTCTTTGTCCCTAGTCCCAGCCAGCACTATTTATGGTTAAGTCTTTCTAGAACCGGAACTTTACAGAACAGAGGAACTCTTCTGAACAGATTTGACATTACCCAGACGCTTGTTCTGGAAACGGAGGCCCTTCTGTGTTTTCTCTGCCTCTGGCTTGCTTTTGTGAAAAGTCGGCCTCTCGCCTTGCAGGCGCAGTTCAGGATGAAAGTACAATAGTTTTCAGAATTAAGCACAGCCAGGCACAGTCACACAGATAAAGGGCTTTAGAATAAAAGAAAAACTGGGAGTGTGTATAGATGAGGAAACAGAAAAGGGGACAGCTGTGTGTGTCGTTTCTGAGGTGGTGGTGCTGGTGGGGAGCGTATTTGTTCATCAGAATGCTAAAGGAGCAGCGTAAAAATTCCATCCCCTCTGTGCTGGGCAAACCAGCGCGTGTCACTTTCAGGCAAGGCGTGTGGGAAACAGTGGGCAGCCAGGCACCCCTGGGGGCTTCAGCACCCGCACCCCTTGCCCGCGGGTCGGTAGGCCACACAGTCATCGGGCTGGCTTGGGGTACGTGCAGGCGGGTGGGGGTGCGAGGGGGTCCGCCGGCGGCCCCCCCCGCGGGGAGGGAACGGTTCTTACAGTCACTGCTCAGCGCGAAGGGCGCGCGGCGGCGGCCGAGGGAGCGGTCTTCGGCGGGCGCCTCGGGAGGCCTCTTACCGGCGGGCAGCGGGAAGGCGGACGCGGTGTGGAGCAGCACCAGGCAGACAGCCACGACATCCCATAACTTCATCTTAAAGTCCCGTCCGGCGGCGGCACCTGCGCTGGCAGGCGGGAGGTGGGGGAGAGAACCGCAGAATAGCACGTTAAGCCTGGGCTCCCCGCGGGTCCCTGCGCCCCTCTCCAACCTCATCACCGCCCTCCTCCGGCACCGCTGCAGGCCAGCGGCTTCCCGGGCACTCCTGCCCTCCTTGTAAGTCCCCAGTTCGCTTCTCCCTCCTCAGTGCGCCCCAGGAGCAGCTCGCACTCCTGGTTCAGGTTGCAGCTGCCCTTCTTCACCACCCGGTCTTAGGGGTCACCCAGAGTTTCAAGCAGAGCTGCTGTCCCTCCAGTTAACCCCCCACCACGATTCCTGTCCCGTGCCCTCTACCGGTGCGCAAAATCCCCCATTCCTGGGGGGCAATCAGGTAGTTCCCACCCTGCGTCCTCCACTCCAACCAGAGACCTCCCCTTCTTGTCCCGGTAGCTCCTATAGGCCCCGGAACCAGTCCTCTGCCCAAGCAGTGACCGGTCTTTCTCTTTGGGAATAAAATCAAGCGCACTCCCCTGCCTCGGGTCCCGAGCGGGCTTCTGGCTACTCGAGGATAGGCTCGGGGGTACCACTCACCCGGCCTGCCGCCCACGCCTCATTTTTCCCATCTAAATAGGTATTCTGTTGCCAGAGCAAGAAGTTAGCGGGGACTTGGAGACTTTTGGCCAGTATGGGATATCTGGGTTAAGTTACTTAACTTCCCGAAGCACTGATTCGATTTAAAAATACTCGTCCCACCTCTTAAGGTTATGAACATTAAATCACGCATGAAAAGCACTAGCGGAACATGTAGTAAGAGCTCAATAAATGCTTTACCATTGCTGTTAGGCAAAGACTGCATTTGTCTTGAAAGTTTTAATACTCCGTGGTATACCCGAAAACCCTTTCTTGATTGGATTTTTGCACTTTTGAGAGATGAGATTCTGCCCGTAATCCCTTCCCCTCCCAGAGGGGTCGCTGGTTCCCCGCGCCCCCATCACGCCTGGACGACTGTACCCAGTCTCCGACGCTTTGGAGGTGCTCTGGCATTGGAAGGCCTAGACCGTGGTATGGCGCAGAGTAGGGGGTTCAGCTCTTTTCAGTCCGAGGTGGGCTCTGTTTGGCTTCTCAATCCTCACACCCCTACAAAGGAGGGCCACGCAGCTGAGGGTGGGTGAGAAAAGGGGACTGTAAATTCGGGGGAGAGTTCCAACCAATGAGACGGGAAAGAACCGAGGCATCTTGGGGCGCAGTGTTATCCAGTGCTTTCCTAATCCCAGGGTTCCAGTCTCCAAGGGACTAGTGACCTAGAGAGAATCTCCTCAAGTGGAATCTGCGAGATTCACGCAGTCGATTATCCTCTCCCCTCGACCCGCTCCGTAAAACGGATTCTCAGGAAAAACTCGATTTTTATTTTTTTCCCATGCGGGAGGGAAGTGTAGAAACCAGGTAAATGCAAAAACCTCTGTGCCTTTCCTAGCCATTAGTTCACAGGCACCCCTGTCTCCACTCCAGGGTTCCAGTCCTCATCTCTACCCGGAACCCCAGCCCCTGTCCCGGTGTAGGCAACCCAGGGAAGCCTTTAATTCGGCCGCCACCTCCCACCTCTGCAGAGACGAATGCATTTTTCATCCCCTGAGCGTCTGTTTGTTCGCTATACAGCTGTTGGGCTCGAGAGGGTGTAGGGACTAGAAACTCCTAGTGACCTGCAGCACCCAGCGCCTCTTGCCTTGTGGGCTGGTTTGCAAACTCCGGAAAAACTAGGTTCCGGGTCGCGACGCGCAGACACAGGAAAACTGCACCAGGCCGTGCAAAATGAGCCCAGAAAGGTACTTTGGCAGCTAGGACCTGAGGAACGCGAGCCGCACCGCCCCCCCCCAATCCCCTCGCCGGTGCCAGCTCCCGGGTGCGTGCGAAATGGCTGGCGGTCAGACCGCAGGAGCATGGAGGCGCGGGGTTAATGCGCCATTCCAAATCGCGGTGCCCGCCAGCAGGAAGCCACAGAGGCACCAGATTTCCCTTCCGTCTTAAGAGGGTTTTCCCTTTTTTCCTGCCTGGCCGACGGAGGGCTTTTTAAATTGGACGTGGAGATCCTCAATTAGAAGTGTGGCGAAGTTGGCAAAAGACTACACAGTGGAAAACTCCCCGCCTAGCCAGAGGAGGCTCCCGGCTGCGGTTCCCGCCCTCGGCCAAGCGCCGCCAGCGCCCCGATCGAGCTCCCCCTCTTCCCCCCGGACAGGGAGGGCGCATTCTTCCCTCTGAGCGCCGCCGGGACCGGCTCCAGTCCGAGCGGCTCTTTAGTTCCCGGTATTTGCTGGGCGGGGGAAAACGGGGGAGGTTCTGGGGACTCGGCACACAGTGTCTACTAGGACGTGTTTCTCAGTCTGTGTGGACTCCACCCCTCGGCTTCTCAGTTTGTCTCTCTATCGCTTTCCCAGAACACATCTACATCTGCCCGACGCGTTTCTCCTCAACGCATGGGCCTTTGCCCGCGGTGCGAACTGCTTCACGCGCCGCCACGTGCGAGAACCAAGCTCTGCTCCTGAAGTGATGGGGGCTCTGCTCTGGCAGGTAACCCCGCACCGTTTCTCGTGCCTGGCAGGCTGGTCCCCTTCTGGGTCCGGGACCACCACGCTCCGGCAGGGCAAAAGCAGCAGGCTGCGGGCGCCGGCACCTGGTGGGTCCCCTGGCCTGGGGAGGCAAGGACGCCCAGGAAAGCCACAGAAGTGCTCCCAGAAGCAGCCGCTCGCTGCGAGGCATTTCTGAGTTCCCCGCAGCAGGGGGCACCAGAAACCGTCTGAGCCGTGTCACGCCCACGCGGCCCGGAGGCTGTGTTATCATTTTAGTTATAAAACCGAAGAACCATCACTCCCTCTACAAGCCTCCCGAAATCCTATTAGCCCGGGGACCTGTGAAGGTCCTTACCGGCATCTCTGCTTTTCAGGCTCCCACCCCTCGATTCTCGCTGGTTTTCCTCTCCCCACTTCACCTGAGCGGGTTTCTTGGCAACCTGCTTTTAGACCATCCCCCACCCCTTCCCCGCGTCACTGTGACAGCTTCGCAGGAGGCAGTGCTCCCGCCGTCAGTGCCCCCGCACCTTCTTGTGCCTGGCAGGCTGGGAGGTTTGTTTGGGCTTTGCCTTCAAGATCCAGGTCTCAGAGAGAGAAAGAGGAGGCGGTGGGGCGGGGAGACGGGTTTGCTATAAACTCGAGGTTTTGTTTTTTTTTTTTTTTGGCGTGGGGAGGTAGAGACAGAAATTGCTGGAAGATCTATTGCTTTTCTTAACTATGCTTCGCGTCCTTGACTGACAGAGGACTTATTCTCCCCTTAATCCCCCATAACTGCGGGGCCCAAGATGAGGGAGGAAAAAAGAATTTGGGACATTTCTCGCAGGCCAACTGGGAAGGGGGTCTGACTGTTTAAAATGCCAGTTCCAGGTCCGAGAGCACCCGAATTGCTAGCAGGAGAGGGCTAGGGACACGGCGGACTTCCCAGAGATCGGACACTTGTTGCTTGATGAAAAGGCTCCACCTTCCCTGCCAAAGCGAAGGCGCAGCGAAACAGTAAGAGTTTGGTCGAGGCCGGCTTTGACGGCTTTGCGGGACCGGGTGCGTGAGAGAGGTTGGAAGAAACATCTCTTCCTTGAAATACCTAAGCATATATTCCAAATACTGAGCAAGAGTCGAGCGCGTTCTAACATCGCAGCAGGGGCCGGAAGAGTTGCCTTTGTCCCCGCCTATGAGCAAAAGTGTTGCGAGCTCATGGATGGGTAAGCCTCCGGAGGCGCGCACATCAGTCCTGGCGGCTGATTCTACCAAAGCCGAAACTAGCTGGGAGCCAGGAGGCTGGCGGGAACCCGCGAAAGTCCATTTCCAGCCCGAAGAGGGTTGGTTTTTCTTGGTTGGGGCAGGAAACAAACCACCAGCGCGGAATTAGCCTCGAGATGGTGTAAAGTAGTGGCAGTGGTGGTGGGGTGTTATTGGAAGGCGACACAGAGTACAGGAGAAAAAGGAGTCATTAAAATAATAACCTCAGTGGCCCAGTGGAGTCTCAAGAATATGTTCGAGACTGAGATTTGACTCCAGTACTGCCAAGAAAGCCCCTCTCCTAACCTCGACGGGGATGGTTAGTTGGGGTGGAGGGCGTTAGGAACGTGCAGGCAGCCGGGTGAGGAATGTAGCTTTGCCAGACCTCGCCCGGAGGAGGTGAGCCCTCCATTTTTAGGTTCTCAACACCTTTGCAGCAGCCTCTCCCCGGGCCTGCGCTTTGCCTTGGAACAGATCAAAACAAGCTCAATAGTAAGTTGCACCCTTGGCAATGATAGTATCTCTGCACGTACAGAGAGGATACTTTCGACGGCGGTGGGTTCGAAGATGACCCAAGCCCTGAATCGTTCTGTGACCTGACGGAAGAGCGCCTCGCCGAGTCCGGGAAGGAAACTGCCTCTCTTGGGCATTCGGGGTCCAGGGGCATCTGGGGCTCCAGAGATCTTTGCCCACGTGGAAAGGGCAACATGCTCCTCCGAAAGGCCGGCCTCTCTCCGGTTCCACTTTTCTCTCTCCTCGCATAGCTTAGCCTCCCTCTAGTCTTTCCACTTTCTACTCTCAGACGCACCCATCTGACAAGGGCACCCTTCAGCCAGCCGCACCCGCCCGCTACGCAGGCACCACCCGCTCCCTCCTCCCCGGCCCGCTCCCTCACTTACCTCGGATCGGGTCTCCGCAGACCCCAGGTTGGACATTAACTCCAGGTGCCCCAAGTCCCAGCCAGGAGACCCATCCGGGCTGATGGCTGGAGCGCGGAGCCCCGCCCAACAGGTCAGGGGCAAGAGTTCGCAATCCTGGGGTCGCGCGGGGCAGCAAGAGCGCCCTGGAGGCGGCAGCCAAGACTCCAGCCGCGGCCGCCGCGAACAGCGCGAGGGCTGCAGATAACTCTCGCCTGCCCCCCGCACCCCCAGAAGCCGAGGTCTGAGCAGCCGCCGCTGCTTTGGGTGGGGGGGAGGTGACAGGGCTGCGCGCGCCGCGCTCTTGGCTGGGGCTGCGCGGGCCCGGGGCGCTGCGGGCTGCTCAGCTGCAGCTGCGGCGCTCTGCGCCTCCTCTGGGCGCACTGCCTGGGAGCACAAGACGGGCTTGTCTGATGCTGCCGCGGGAGCTGAGGTCTTGCCTGGAGATCCGAATGAGACACCACGTCAACCGGCGCGGGGAGTCCCGTGAAGACATGAGGGCGCCAGGAGCGCAGGCTAGTCTTCTAGAGCCGGGGCTGGGGGGCCGGGAGCCGGGGTGGGGGAGGGGAGGCGCAGGGCCCCCGGGAGGGAGGGGTCGGGAGGCGTCGGCTGGGCCGGGCTGTAGGGGAGGAGAGGCGAGCAGCAAGGAGGCGCTGGAGTTCCCGAGGCGGGGGTCCGGGGTGCAAGTGGGCTACGCGAGGCGCCCCTCCCTGGGCTGCAGGGAGAGCGCTGAGAGCGTGGAGACGCCGCGGGGCTTGCGCCTTCTCCTCCGGGTGGATCAAAAATCGGCAGGAATGTGCGCCGCTCTGCGCGGGCCAGCCGAAGGGGGCAATCCGAACTTGACCGCGGCGCCCGCGCCGGGCTTCGCCCCTGCGCGCCGCACTGGGAGGGAGGCGCTTTGCCGGTGCAGCGCCGCTCCGGGCTTTCCTCGCGCCTGTCGAAGGCCTTCCTTCCCGCTCGGTTGTCTCGTCCTCTCGCTTCTCCGCAGGGCAGGAGGCAGCGGCGAGAAAAGGAGCTGCCGGGCAGCTGGAGTTCTAGCACCGAGAAGGAGAGATGCGGAGCGGCCGGGTGAGGGAAGCCGAGTGTTTGCCAGGAGACGCTGCGAGTGGGGATGAATTTATAGAGCTCTCACTCCGTGACGTGCCCTCCAGTGGCTTTTCTGATTCGCTTTCTGACCTAAACACACATTAGTTTAGTCCCCATGCTAAGGCCAACACGGTCTCCAAATATCTGCTGGCTGAAGTCAGAGGCTTTGCATATCATGTATTACATGGCAGGCAATGAAGAAGGCTTCTGAGGCTGGCCGGTTCCTCAGTCCTAGGCTCCATTTTCATGCTGTTGTAATCTAACACCAGACATGGGGTAGGCACATACATTCAAAATCCCAATTCCAGAGGCATAAGATCACTTTATCGGGAACGGGTCAGGGGAGGTTGAGCTAAACCTGCCTTTATCCAGATTTTCAAAAATGCAGATGGGAAACTTCAGCAAGCACCCCCTTGGGTGCTGAGTTTCCAGCGAGCAGGGGTCCGGCCCCCATTCCAGAGCTCTGTGGATGGGAGAGGTGAGACCTTCTAGGCATTCCTTTTGTTGGTTAGCTCACCACCAGAAGCTGCCTGAGCCTTCTTTTGTAGAGGACAGGAGGAGGGCAAGTCCTTACACACCCTGTGCATGGTTATAACCGTAAATACATTTCATTCACATGGGGCATGGAATTGGCTCTACCTCTAAAATAATGTACTAAATAGGGCATGTCTTTGCTAAGCAGAAACCTGCTTTCCGGAAGCCAGTGGACCTGAATTCAGTGGGACCTCTTTTATTTTATTAGCTGGGGCCAGGGAAAGTGTAAACAGGCTCAGTTTACTTCCATGTACCTCTTGTTTTATGACTCATCCGGTTGTTGGGGAGTATGTGTTCTTCAAGTAGCTGATACAGACAATAGGCAGGGGAAATGCGTGTGGCAGTGTGGGGGAGAAGATCATGTATTATTAAACTTCTTAAAAGTCAAAGATCAGCTACTTTGCAGGTTTGTCAGTGAAGCGAGTGTGGGAGGAAAATTGTTCTTACTAATGTTGCTGTGATTTAAGATTAAGCGAAGTAAAAATCAAGTCATCCAAACATACCTTAGCTGAAATTAGGATGCTCTTTGCAGTTCTGCAGAAAATGACATTTTGCTCTTTGATAGATTTATGGTAGAAATGTAGATAGATTCAGAAATTGGAGGGCAGAATAAGCTTAATTTTTTATTGCCTTTTAGCGTTGTTTTCGGAATTTGAAGACGATCCTCATCAATGTTCTTACTCTGAATGATTTCTTTATTTTCAGAAGGCTTTTTGCTGGGGATGATCAGGCCGTCCAAGCACCTGCAAATATTTAGCACTTGCTGTGTGCCAGGCAAAGTGCTAGACCCTGGGCATTGTGCTGATTGGACTTTTTTGAGGGGCAGGGTGGTGGTGGGGGGTTTGCAAGGAACAGATACCACTGAGTTTACCCTAAGTAATGGGAGTTTACTGTGGAAGGAAGGCTGACCGGAATCTCCACCATTCAGCCACGTGTCTCCGAAAAGCCTTCCGGAAAGGCCACCCAGCCAGGCCTCACGAAAACTGGATTGAAGTTCAGGAACTGGAAGGTCATTCAGGATACAGCTCTGTGACTGGGTTATCTCGCTGCCCCCTCAGCAGCAGGCATCTGCCGATTCCTACTAACAGGCTTAGCCGCCAAGGTGATTCAGCTCCTCTCTCGCTGTTTTTCCCTGGGTGTCCTTTGGCTTCTGCTCCTGCTACCAACTGCTCAGTTCTCAGTTGATCTCACATTTTAACTCCTTTAGTGAAAGGATCTAGTTGGCTCCACTGGGGATTCACCAGGGGTGAGAGTTGGACTGAGCCTTTGTATCAGGCTCCTTACAGGTTGCAAAACACCCTGTATAGCCGCAGACCTGGGGGCAGGTGCCTATCCTGGGCCAATCATCCGTGTCCAGGTTGTTGGCATCATGGAGTACAGAGCCTGGCCACCTTTGCTTGAGATACTTCCAAGAGTTCCTCCCCACCTTCCCTCCACAGCAGATGGTCCTTCAGAAGGATCTGGGTTAATGGTAGGCACTTTGGGTTTTGACAGTCCTCTCCCAGCCCTTCAGAAACTATCACTACAGAGAGGGAGATATACACATGAGTATTGATGGTATAAAGTGATAAATACTCCAACAGAAGTATGTATGAGACTCATGTCCTGGAGTCTGATTTTCACATGGCCAGTGAAACACTGGGGAGATTTCAAAAAATACCCAGACCTGTAGGCTAGGCGTGGTGGCTCACACCTGTAATCCCAGCACTTTGGGAGGCTGAGGCGGGTGGATCACTTGGGGTCAGGAGTTTGAGGTCAGCCTGGCCAACATGGCGAAACCCAGTCTCTACTAAAAATAGAAAAATGAGCTGGTTGTCGTGGTGGGCACCTGTAATCTCAGCTACTTGGCAGGCTGAGGCATGAGAATTGCTTGAACTTGGGAGGTGGAGATTACAGTGAGTAGTGATTGCACCGCTGTACTCCAGCCTGGATGACAGAGTGAGACTCTGTCTCAAAAAAAAAAAAAAAAAAAAGTCCCACACCTAGGCCCCATTCAGGGCGATTAAATCAGAATCTCTTGAGGGGTGGAGCTCAGTGGTTGATTTTTTAGATACTTCCAGGTTAATGAATTGGCTTTACTTTTCCCAGTGGTTACAATCATCTTATGATTCTTTTTGAAAGCAAAATGAAGAAGCCCTGCTTTGATAGGTTCTAGGACTAAGACTCTTCTAAAACATTAAATTCCTTTCAAAATACAAAGTATCTTAAAACAGTAATATAAAGGAAAATGTTAAATTTAACATAGAATTAAAGCAAATATTTCTAATTTTGAAAGAACATTTATTTACATGGCTACAGCATACAGATGAATTCAGCAAACGTTCCTTCTGAAGTGACTGCCTTGAATAGAGTTAAGATGGGAAGCAAACATTTGGTGTCTTGGGAACAAGGGGATGGCCTGATGTCGCAGTCTCACGCCCCCATAAGCTGAAAGTAGGGAGCCCCACAGCTTTGAGGCTCCATCTTCTCTGTTCTGAAGGAAATGGAACAGTTTGATTTGAAGCTGTTCCTCAGCGAAGTCCAGAAGGGAACAATTTGCAGCACGGACTCTGCTCTCAATAGGCAGAACATCTTCTGATAAAGCAACAACAGCAGCATACTGCTAAGGATTCTCACATTGTCCCCAGATCTCAGCTTTTTATCTAGGAAACCTGCCTGAGAATCAGAGAGAGCAAACATTGTTCAAGCCTCCCATCTCCTCTTTGAGAAAAAAGGTTCGAAGCCCTACAATCTCCTGTTTCATTGCTATTGTCTTCTTTGCCAGGATTTCTTGTCTCTAACTGAAAGTTGTCTAAATGATCAGTGCAATTTGTGCTCAAGGATCTTACAGTCCTTGGGAAGAGAAAACATAACCATAAAATGATGAAAAATAATACAGGGTATTATAAGGTTATGGAACTCAAAGTAGGCCTTGATTGGAGTAAGTAAGCAGAGAGAAGGCAGGGGTGAGGGGACACTCCAGGCTGGCTGAAAGGGTCGCTGGAGGAAACTGGATGCTAAGTGCTGCCACATTCTTGCTCAGCCTCTGTAGCCCTGTAGGCCTGCAGCCTGTAGAAGTGGTGGGGTGGGTTGGTTAGCTTTTGGCCATTCACAGAGTCCTTGGCCAGTTCCCAGTGGGGCTTTGCAGCTGCTTTGACTATAAGGGCCAGGACCCGGGTCCCTGGACTGCCTCATAACTTGGGTCGTGAGGACTGAAACAGAATCCATCACTTAAGCAGGGCAATTTCCTTTTCAAAGTCACTGCTTTATTGGACCGCGATTTGTTCCATGCTTGCTTGCTTTTAACAGCCATTTTCACGAATGATCCTATTACTCATGAAGGAAAGATAGATTTGCCTTCAGACCACTTAAAAAAAGTGAAAAGAAAAAAAAAGGAAAGGGGAAAAATTCACTGTAATGGCCTTTTTGCAAGTAGTGGGAAGTGACAAATTCTTTGGAGTAAATCGTTTCTCGTAAGAAATCAATCCTGGCGTTGGGGATTTATCGGTGATTTCCAGCAGTTTCTTTCATAAGGATCAAAGTTTCTAATTGTCCACTAATTTTGTTTTTGGCTCTTGAAATTACTTTGTGAGATTCCTCTTTTCCAGAGATAAAACTTCAGTCAGGTGAGAGTGTTGCAGCAGACTTTCTTACTATGCAAATGGTCTGATGGCTTAGGTATGGGGTTAGCAAACATTTTCTGTAAAGACACTAAATATTTTAGGCTTTGCAGGCATACTGTCTCTGTTGCAACTTCTCAACTCTAGCCTTGTGTTGCAAGAGCACCCACAGATGATATGTAAATGATAATATAATTTTTTCCATGTCATGAAATACTTTTTTGATTTTTAAAATGTCAAAACCATTCTTAGCTCATGGACCATACAAAAGCAGGCAGTGGACGAAATATGACCCAAGGGCTATGATTTGCCGACTCCAGTATAGGTTAAAGTTATCACTTTGATGAGACTTATCAGCTCCAGAATTGGAAGGGACCTGAGACTTCTAGTCCAAGCTCCTCATCTTACAAGGGAAGAAAATGGAGGCAGAGAGTGGTTAAGTGGCTACCCAACGCCACTCTTTGACTGTCAAAGTCTTACCATCCAAGTAAGTGTGCTGTACAGTTATTTCACTGGTTTTGTGTGTGTGTGTGTGTGTGTATGTGTATGGAAGGGGGCACACAGGGAGTGTTCTGTCACCTTTCAAATTGTGATTTAGTGTATTTTATTGAGGCAAGAAGTAAATCAAAATTCAGGTAAATCAACTGGGATCTCTATTGGGGGCAGAGGTTAATGTCAGGCTGAATGGGTAGCAGAACTTTGAAAAGAAGTTGATTGCTGCGTTTTGGAACAGCAAAACTCCCAGGCAGAGAGCAGAGCACTAAATACATTTTTTTCCCCCTTAAGAGGCCATGATATTTTTGTAATTGGCTTTTAGACAGCCATCACAAAGGCACAGAGATAGGTGGGGGTTGGGCGGAAGAGAGAGATTTGAGTGGGGAGTCGAGATACCAGTATCCTAATTCTTTTGTGGACCACCTAGTTCCTGTTGTACACTTTTGGAAACTTCCTAAAGAATGGGAATTCATAGTGGTCAGTTGATTCTGACAAGGAGTCAGTATTTGGACCTTTGTTTATTTATTTATTTATTTTTGTAAAGAAAATAGGCTGGACGTGGTGGCTTATACCTGTAATCCCAGCACATTGGGAGGCCGAGGCAGGTGGATTCCCTGAGGTCAGGAGTTTGAGACCAGCCTGGCCAACATGGTGAAATCCCGTCTCTACTGAAAATACAAAACAATTAGCCACACGTGATGGTGTGCAGCTGTAATCCCAGCTACTCGGGAGGCTGAGACAGGGGAATTGCTTGAACTAGGAAGGTGGAGGTTGCAGTGAGCTGGGATCGTGCCACTGCATTCCAGCCTGGGCGACAGAGTGAGACTCCATCTCAAAAAAAAAAAAAAAAAAAAAAAAAAAAAGAAAAAAAAGAGCAAAAAGAAAATAGAGATGTAGTCTCCCTATATTGCCTAGGCTGGTCTGGAACTCCTGGGCTCAAGCTATCTTTCCACCTGGTCTCCCAAAGTGCTGGGATAACAGACATGAGCTGCTGCCTCTGGCCAGTATTTGGATCTTTAAGCCAAAATTTTCCAAGAGACCTCCATGCCATATATTAATTACGTAATAAACAAACTTCAGTCTAGTCTCTTCTGCTCTTACCTAAAATACATGAATTGTTTGACTCTTTCCAAGAATGGCAACAGAGCAACATGACACCCATTCCTCTTTACTCTTACACCGCCTCCTCCATTGCCTTCTCCATTTTTCCTCCATGTGGGAACACTAATCAATCAATTCATGAATCCTCAACAATTATTTATGGATTTAATAGAAGCAAGCAGTGCATGCGAGTGTGGATTTTATGGTTCCTTGAGTGTTTCAAGCTAATACATATCTCACTGATGTAGCAGCAGGGCCAGGACTCAGGTGAAGCCACCGAGGCACCTCTCTCACCTCACCCTAGTCCTGGCCCTGATTAGCAGAAACTTCAGGTTGACACCCCCGAGTCCCATATGCTCGAGTTGAGAGGAAGGCATGCCAGTGATCAGGCAACTCAAGTTGGAGCTCTGCCCCTGACAAGCTGTGGGAGCTTGGGAAACTTGTAGCCTCACCTATTTTTCTACCCATTTTTCTTTTCTTGCTCCTTCTCTCCCTCCCTGGGAATCTATGTGAATAGATGAGATAATAAACCAGGTTTTCTGAGTTCATAAGTTACTCCCTGGGAATAATTTATATTGCACAAATACTTTCCGGTCACTGGGGTATTATTTGGTAAATTACTGCCCTCCTGCAATGCTGTAAGTGGAACCCTAGTGACCTGAAAGAGTTAAATGCCTCCCTGCAAGCAATTAACTTACTCCTGGGGCATAATTTACACTCTAAGAGGATCTGGCGGACCATATGTGAAGCACTTGGAATTCTTTGAGAGAAAGGCAGCTCTAGAAATGTAAAGAATTAATATTACACAAGGCGAATTTGCAGACCTTTCTTCGAGCAGTTTATCATGTAACTTCCCAGAAGAGGCCTGTAAGGTAGGTCATTGTTATCCTTTCCAGAGGCATTCTCTAGCCAATGGTAAGTCAGCAGATAATATACCCAGCATGAGAGTAGGGAATACCTATTTGTAGAATGACTTCACTATTTGAAAAATAATGGGTGAAAGATTGGGAGGTACATTTTAGAAATCTGAGTAAAAAACAAAAGCTAAAGTTAAGATAAATGTAATAAGTATCTGCTTTACAATCTTGAATAGTAGGAATGTGACCTAAATCTAATGGGTCAATTTTTTATACAAACTCAGGGACACCAACATATTAGAATGTGGCATCTGTTTCAAAGTGGTCATCTGAGAAGACTATCTGTATATCCTAATATGCACCTATCACTTGAAACACTTTTATAACCTGCAAACACAATTGTTCATCCCTCCAACAAATATCATTTAGGCATCTCCCTTCATAAGGCCCTGTGTTGGCAGTCGCTGAGGGACAAAAACAAGTCATGAGACAGCATCTCTATATTCAGGGATGGCAGTTCTCTGGGTTTTGAGGGTGGGTTGAATTTTGAGCAAAGATCAAAACATCTGAAATCAATTCTAGTGAAAGAGGAGGGTTAAAACCAAGAGAAGATAATTTAGAGACTGTTCATGGCTCAGTGGTAAATTGCAATCATGGCCTCAGTTCTTCACCCTTCTCTGTATCTATGCTCTTTGCTATGTGACTCTGCAGTTCCTCTTGCTAAAGTGATGGTGTCTATTTCCCCATCGTCTGAATCTGAAGTGGCATTGTGACTTGTCTTGGGCAGTAGAATGCAATGGTAGTGAGAGTGTGCCAGTTTTGAGCCAAGACTCACAAGGTAAACATGTTTCCACTTCCTCTTTCAAAGCTATGCCATTGCCAGGAGAACATGCCTGGGCTAGCTTGCTGGAGGATGAGAGTCGTGTGGAACAGAGCAGTATTGCTCCGTTTGTCACAGGCCAGGTCAGTTTAGATGAACTGAGAGCCAACTGATTTCCCCTCCACTCTTCATCCCCAGATGTGTAAATGAGCCTGTAAAGATCAACTGGTTGGAGAAGCACTACTTCTCCAACCAGTCTGGAATAAGCAAGGAAGGCTTATTGTATACCCGTGGGATTTTGTGGTTGTTATGCAGCATCGTTATGGCAGTAGATCACTCATATAGCTTTTAAACTGATTCCAGAAGAGGAACTCTCAATGCTAAACCATCACAACATTTCTGGACTAAGTGATTGGTGTCTCCAGGTGACTACCAGGAGGCTGTAACGTATGTTTGAAGAAATAAATGTCTCAATGTTTATTGGGCATCCTTTCTCTGTTCTACTGCAGTTCATACTTATTGTATGAAATTGCTTGTATGCATAGCCATGGCTACATTAGACCAAATGTTCTGTAAGGGCAGGAACCACATTTTAAATGTTCATCTCCTTAGTATCTAGCACATAACTACTTGTTAAATGAATGAAAAAATGAAGACTCTCATTGGAAGTCACACCTTGCATTGTGTACTTTTAGTAACTTTGGTCTACTCATGATATGCGTTGGGTGTGTAATATGTAATCTTAAAAACTTAATGCAATTACTTGATGAGATTATATATGCACATTATACCTTTCAAAAGGTGCAAAGGTATTTTCATTGATAAGTGATTCTTTCTCTCATGCCATCTTTAAGCAGTTCACTTCTCTGGTAACACAATTACGAGTGTCTTATCAATTCTCCCAGAGAATGTGTAATCATTGAAATAAAGCTTTTGTCTAGGAAAGAAATAACATTTTCAGCCATTACTTTTTTATAAGTTTGCACATTTTTTTTTCTTTTTTTCTCTATGTACTTTATTTATTTTTTTTTAAATTTATTTATTATTATTAAACTTCAAGTTGTAGGGTACATGTGCACAACGTGCAGGTTTGCTACATATGTATACTTGTGCCATGTTGGTGTGCTGCACCCATCAACTCGTCATTTACATCAGGTATAACTCCCAATGCAATCCCTCCCCCCTCCCCCCTCCCCATGATAGGCCCCGGTGTGTGATGTTCCCCTTCCCGAGTCCAAGTGATCTCATTGTTCAGTTCCCACCTACGAGTGAGAACATGCGGTGTTTGGTTTTCTGTTCTTGTGATAGTTTGCTAAGAATGATGGTTTCCAGCTGCATCCATGTCCCTACAAAGGACACAAACTCATCCTTTTTTATGAATGCATAGTATTCCATGGTGTATATGTGCCACATTTTCTTAATCCAATCTGTCACTGATGGACATTTGGGTTGATTCCAAGTCTTTGCTATTGTGAATAGTGCTGCAATAAACATACGTGTGCATGTGTCCTTATAGCAGCATAATTTATAATCCTTTGGGTATATACCCAGTAATGGGATGGCTGGGTCATATGGTACATCTAGTTCTAGATCCTTGAGGAATCGCCATACTGTTTTCCATAATGGTTGAACTAGTTTACAATCCCACCAACAGTGTAAAAGTGTTCCTATTTCTCCACATCCTCTCCAGCACCTGTTGTTTCCTGACTTTTTAATGATCGCCATTCTAACTGGTGTGAGATGGTATCTCATTGTGGTTTTGATTTGCATTTCTCTGATGGCCAGTGATGATGAGCATTTTTTCATGTGTCTGTTGGCTGTATGAATGTCTTCTTTTGAGAAATGTCTGTTCATATCCTTTGCCCACTTTTGGATGGGGTTGTTTGTTTTTTCCTTGTAAATTTGTTTGAGTTCTTTGTAGGTTCTGGATATTAGCCCTTTGTCAGATGAGTAGATTGCAAAAATTTTCTCCCATTCTGTAGGTTGCCTGCTCACTCTGATGGTAGTTTCTTTTGCTGTGCAGAAGCTCTTTAGTTTGATGAGATCCCATTTGTCAATTTTGGCTTTTGCTGCCGTTGCTTTTGGTGTTTTAGACATGAAGTCTTTGCCCATGCCTCTGTCCTGAATGGTACTACCTAGGTTTTCCTCTAGGATTTTTATGGTATTAGGTCTAACATTTAAGTCTCTAATCCATCTTGAATTAATTTTCGTATAAGGAGTAAGGAAAGGATCCAGTTTCAGCTTTCTACTTATGGCTAGCCAGTTTTCCCAGCACCATTTATTAAATAGGGAATCCTTTCCCCATTTCTTGTTTCTCTCAGGTTTGTCAAAGATCAGATGGCTGTAGATGTGTGGTATTATTTCTGAGGACTCTGTTCTGTTCCATTGGTCTATATCTCTGTTTTGGTACCAGTACCATGCTGTTTTGGTTACTGTAGCCTTGTAGTATAGTTTGAAGTCAGGTAGCGTGATGCCTCCAGCTTTGTTCTTTTGACTTAGGATTGTCTTGGAGATGCGGGCTCTTTTTTGGTTCCATATGAACTTTAAAGCAGTTTTTTCCAATTCTGTGAAGAAGCTCATTGGTAGCTTGATGGGGATGGCATTGAATCTATAAATTACCTTGGGCAGTATGGCCATTTTCACGATATTGATTCTTCCTATCCATGAGCATGGTATGTTCTTCCATTTGTTTGTGTCCTCTTTGATTTCACTGAGCAGTGGTTTGTAGTTCTCCTTGAAGAGGTCCTTTACATCCCTTGTAAGTTGGATTCCTAGGTATTTTATTCTCTTTGAAGCAATTGTGAATGGAAGTTCATTCCTGATTTGGCTCTCTGTTTGACTGTCACTGGTGTATAAGAATGCTTGTGATTTTTGCACATTAATTTTGTATCCTGAGACTTTGCTGAAGTTGCTGATCAGCTTAAGGAGATTTTGGGCTGAGACAATGGGGTTTTCTAAATATACAATCATGTTGTCTGCAAACAGGGACAAGTTGACTTCTTCTTTTCCTAACTGAATCCCCTTGATTTCTTTCTCTTGCCTGATTGCCCTAGCCAGAACTTCCAACACTATGTTGAATAGGAGTGGTGAGAGAGGGCATCCCTGTCTTGTGCCAGTTTTCAAAGGGAATTTTTCCAGTTTTTGCCCATTCAGTATGATATTGGCTGTGGGTTTGTCATAAATAGCTCTTATTATTTTGAGGTACGTTCCATCAATACCGAATTTATTGAGCGTTTTTAGCATGAAGGGCTGTTGAATTTTGTCAAAAGCCTTTTCTGCATCTATTGAGATAATGATGTGGTTCTTGTCTTTGGTTCTGTTTATATGTTGGATTATGTTTATTGATTTGCGAATGTTGAACCAGCCTTGCATCCCAGGGATGAAGCCCACTTGATCATGGTGGATAAGCTTTTTGATGTGCTGCTGAATCCAGTTTGCCAGTATTTTATTGAGGATTTTTGCATCGATGTTCATCAGGGATATTGGTCTAAAATTCTCTTTTTTTGTTGTGTCTCTGCCAGGCTTTGGTATCAGGATGATGTTGGCCTCATAAAATGAGTTAGGGAGGATTCCCTCTTTTTCTATTGATTGGAATAGTTTCAGAAGGAATGGTACCAGCTCCTCCTTGTACCTCTGGTAGAATTCAGCTGTGAATCCATCTGGTCCTGGACTTTTTTTGGTTGGTAGGCTATTAATTATTGCCTCAATTTCAGAGCCTACTATTGGTCTATTCAGGGATTCAACTTCTTCCTGGTTTAGTCTTGGAAGAGTGTAAGTGTCCAGGAAATTATCCATTTCTTCTAGATTTTCCAGTTTATTTGCGTAGAGGTGTTTATAGTATTCTCTGATGGTAGTTTGTATTTCTGTGGGGTCGGTGGTGATATCCCCTTTATCATTTTTAATTGCGTCGATTTGATTCTTCTCTCTTTTCTTCTTTATTAGTCTTGCTAGTGGTCTGTCAATTTTGTTGATCTTTTCAAAAAACCAGCTCCTGGATTCATTGATTTTTGGGAGGGTTTTTTGTGTCTCTATCTCCTTCAGTTCTGCTCTGATCTTAGTTATTTCTTGCCTTCTGCTAGCTTTCGAATGTGTTTGCTCTTGCTTCTCTAGTTCTTTTAATTGCGATGTTAGAGTGTCAATTTTAGATCTTTCCTGCTTTCTCTTGTGGGCATTTAGTGCTATAAATTTCCCTCTACACACTGCTTTAAATGTGTCCCAGAGATTCTGGTATGTTGTATCTTTGTTCTCATTGGTTTCAAAGAACATCTTTATTTCTGCCTTCATTTCGTTATGTACCCAGTAGTCATTCAGGAGCAGGTTGTTCAGTTTCCATGTAGTTGAGCGGTTTTGATTGAGTTTCTTAGTCCTGAGTTCTAATTTGATTGCACTGTGGTCTGAGAGACAGTTTGTTATAATTTCTGTTCTTGCACATTTGCTGAGGAGTGCTTTACTTCCGATTACGTGGTCAATTTTGGAGTAAGTACGATGTGGTGCTGAGAAGAATGTATATTCTGTTGATTTGGGGTGGAGAGTTCTATAGATGTCTATTAGGTCTGCTTGCTGCAGAGATGAGTTCAATTCCTGGATATCCTTGTTAACTTTCTGTCTCGTTGATCTGTCTAATGTTGACAGTGGAGTGTTGAAGTCTCCCATTATTATTGTATGGGAGTCTAAGTCTCTTTGTAAGTCTCTAAGGACTTGCTTTATGAATCTGGGTGCTCCTGTATTGGGTGCATATATATTTAGGATAGTTAGCTCTTCCTGTTGAATTGATCCCTTTACCATTATGTAATGGCCTTCTTTGTCTCTTTTGATCTTTGATGGTTTAAAGTCTGTTTTATCAGAGACTAGTATTGCAACCCCCGCTTTTTTTTGTTCTCCATTTGCTTGGTAAATCTTCCTCCATCCCTTTATTTTGAGCCTTTGTATGTCTCTGCGTGTGAGATGGGTCTCCTGAATACAGCAGACTGATGGGTCTTGACTCTTTATCCAGTTTGCCAGTCTGTGTCTTTTAATTGGAGCATTTAGTTCATTTACATTTAAGGTTAAGATTGTTATGTGTGAACTTGATCCTGCCATTATGATATTAACTGGTTATTTTGCTCGTTAGTTGATGCAGTTTCTTCCTAGCCTTGATGGTCTTTACATTTTGGCATGTTTTTGCAATGGCTGGTACCGGTTGTTCCTTTCCATGTTTAGTGCTTCCTTCAGGGTCTCTTGTAAGGCAGGCCTAGTGGTGACAAAATCTCTAAGCATTTGCTTATCTGTAAAGGATTTTATTTCTCCTTCACTTATGAAACTTAGTTTGGCTGGATATAAAATTCTGGGTTGAAAATTCTTTTCTTTAAGAATGTTGAATATTGGCCCCCACTCTCTTCTGGCTTGAAGAGTTTCTGCCGAGAGATCTGCTGTTAGTCTGATGGGCTTCCCTTTGTGGGTAACCCGACCTTTCTCTCTGGCTGCCCTTAAGATTTTTTCCTTCATTTCAACTTTGGTGAATCTGGCAATTATGTGTCTTGGAGTTGCTCTTCTCGAGGAGTATCTTTGTGGCGTTCTCTGTATTTCCTGGATTTGAATGTTGGCCTGCCCTACTAGGTTGGGGAAGTTCTCCTGGATGATATCCTGAAGAGTGTTTTCCAACTTGGTTCCATTTTCCCCCTCACTTTCAGGCACCCCAATCAGACGTAGATTTGGTCTTTTTACATAATCCCATACTTCTTGCAGGCTTTGTTCATTTCTTTTTCTTCTTTTTTCTTTTGGTTTCTCTTCTCGCTTCATTTCATTCATTTGATCCTCCATCGCTGACATTCTTTCTTCCAGTTGATCGAGACGGTTACTGAAGCTTGTGCATTTGTCACGTATTTCTCGTGCCATGGTTTTCGTCTCTTTCATTTCGTTTGTGAGCTTCTCTGCATTAATTACTCTAGCCATCAATTCTTCCACTTTTTTTTCAAGATTTTTAGTTTCTTTGCGCTGGGTACGTAATTCCTCCTTTAGCTCTGAGAAATTTGATGGACTGAAGCCTTCTTCTCTCATCTCATCGAAGTCATTCTCCGTCCAGCTTTGATCCGTTGCTGGCGATGAGCTGCGCTCCTTTGCCGGGGGAGATGCGCTCTTATTTTTTTTGAATTTCCAGCTTTTCTGCCCTGCTTTTTCCCCATCTTTGTGGTTTTATCTGCCTCTGGTCTTTGATGATGGTGATGTACTGATGGGGTTTTGGTGTAGGTGTCCTTCCTGTTTGATAGCTTTCCTTCTAACAGTCAGGATCCTCAGCTGTAGGTTGTAGCTGTAGGAGATTGCTTGAGGTCCACTCCAGACCCTGTTTGCCTGGGTATCAGCAGCAGAGGCTGCAGAAGATAGAATATTTCTGAACAGCGAGTGTACCTGTCTGATTCTTGCTTTGGAATCTTCCTCTCAGGGGTGTACTCCACCCTGTGAGGTGTGGGGTGTCAGACTGCCCCTAGTGGGGGATGTCTCCCAGTTAGGCTACTCAGGGGTCAGGGACCCACTTGAGCAGGGAGTCTGTCCCTTCTCAGATCTCAACCTCCATGTTGGGAGATCCACTGCTCTCTTCAAAGCTGTCAGACAGAGTCGTTTGCGTCTGCAGAGCTGCTGCGTTTGTTATTATTTACTGTGCCCTGTCCCCAGAGGTGGAGTCTACAGAGACAGGCAGGTTTCCTTGAGCTGCTGTGAGCTCCACCCAGTTCGAGCTTCCCAGCAGCTTTGTTTACCTACTTAAGCCTCAGCAATGGCGGGCGCCCCTCCCCCAGCCTCGCTGCTGCCTTGCCGGTAGATCACAGACTGCTGTGCTAGCAATGAGGGAGGCTCCGTGGGTGTGGGACACTCCCGGCCAGGTGTGGGATATGATCTCCTGGTGTGCCTGTCTGCTTAAAGCGCAGTATTGGGGTGGGAGTTACCCGATTTTCCAGGTGTTGTGTGTCTCAGTTCCCCTGGCTAGGAAAAGGGATTCCCTTCCCCCTTGCGCTTTCCAGGTGAGGCAATGCCTCGCCCTGCTTCAGCTCTCGCTGGTCGGGCTGCAGCAGCTGACCAGCACCGATCGTCTGGCACTCCCCAGTGAGATGAACCCAGTACCTCAGTTGAAAATGCAGAAATCGCCGGTCTTCTGTGTCGCTCGCGCTGGGAGTTGGAGACTGGAGCTGTTCCTATTCGGCCATCTTGCTCCGCCCCAAGTTTGCACATTTTACAATTCCTTTTCTTTTGGAGGCTGGGCCAATTGGATGTAGCCCTTATGTTCTTTGCTAGAATGTTTTGAGAGCTGTTTCCCCGAGTTTGTTCCTTAAAAAAAAATTTTTTTTTTTTTTTACTTTTAATCGACAAATGATAATTGTATGTATCTATGGGGTACAACATGATGTTTTGATACATGTATACATTGTAGACTGATCAAATTAGGCTAAATAACATGCCCATCACCTCAGATACTTACCATTTCTTTGTGATGGGAGCATTTAAAATAGTTCTTTTAGCTATTTTGAAATCTACAATACCTCATTATTATTAATGGTAGTCACCATGCTGTGTAATAGATCACCAGAACCTATTCCTTAGGTCCAACCAAAACTTTGAGTGCTTTGACCAACGTCTCCCTTTTCCCACCTTTTTCCTCCCTCCCCCTGCCACCCCTCCCACCTTGGCCCCTGGTAACCACCATTCTAGAAATTCAACTTATATGAGATTGAGTTTTTTAGATTCCATTTTTGATTCAGCAACTTTTCTCAGGTTGTTTAAGGTTTGAATGCTGCTAGAATTCACGCAGCTGTTTGTTTCTTTGCCTGTGTACTTCTATCATGAGCTGTTAGGCCAGCCCTGGGAGCCTGGTAATGACCACAGAGCCAGGCAGCAGAGGGAGCAGATAAACTTGAAACACTGGGCTCTCCAGGTGACAGGGATCAGGAGTTCTGAACCCCTAGAAAAAAACTCTATCATGGAGAACTCAGGCCCTCTATTTGATGACTATAGTGGGGTGAGTATAAGCTAAATTTAAGACTTGTGAAAGAATCTTTGCAGACTGGCGTGTTGTTTCTGTTTTACAGCAATGCAGAGATTTATAAACCGGTGAAACCATGTTGGCCTGCTCTGGAATAAAGCTGGCATTGTATCTTTTAAGGCATGTTTTGGGGGTTCTATGAAGTGGTTTAAACCAAAGCCACAAGAACAAGAAAAAATTTATTTTGAGATAAATCTTCATAGACTGCCGACTCCTAGAATTTATGTGCTAAAGATGCATACTTTATTCTTTTCCACAATTAAGTGGTTTAAAAATATTCTTCCTCATGGTTCATTGAATTTCAGGTTCAACTAATTTTTAACAAGCGCAAAATATGTACTAGGTACTCTATTAAATATTCGCATATATATTTCTCATCTAGTGAAATGTAGTGTTCATTAAATATTATGTTACAAAGATCAAAGCAAGAAAATGATTAAGATACAGAATGACTTCTTTTATATCTGCTACACGGTTTGCATAATCTTAGTTTGTGTAACATGGTTGCTCATAATCTCCCTAGATGTCTTTTGTGGGTTTGATACCAGATTTAGCATGATTCATTTACATTCAGATGATGGCAAATCTCAGAGAAGAAAAACTGCAGCAGAGCATGCATGGGATGTGAGTTTTTTTCTTTTTGATTGAGGGACTGTTTCATCAAAACATTGTTTCAAACAGATGTGTTCTAGTGTTTACTGAAGGGAGAATTCAAGCCAGACTGATTAATTAGCAGTTAGTCAAGCCATTTCGCTGCTCCTATCTGGGTAGTCTGGAGATTATGAAGCTGTCAGTAGGTTATAGTCAGACAATGGAAAAAAATGACAAACAGCAACTAAACCTCAGATCACCAAGCTAGGGTGTAAAATACGGTGTTCTAACCACTCTGCGTAGTTTTTTATTGGAGCATAAGTTTTTATGAGTGGGTGTGATAGGACTAAGGCAGAGGTTGGCAAACTTTTTCTGCAAAGGGGCAAATAGTAGCTATTTTAGGCTTTGTGGGCCATATGGTAGTATGAACAGCTACTGACTGCTTTAGTGCTGTAATTGCAGCACCTGTATAGATGGGTCTCATTTTCAGAAAGGTCGGATTAAAAATTTAGACTTGCAAAACACGGATTAGAGGTCAAATAGTGCTGCAATTTCAGCACTAAAGCAGTCATAGACAATATGTTAACAAATGAGCATAGCTGTATTGCAGTACATCTTTACTTATGGACACTAAAATTTGAATTTGACATTTTTATGTGTCATGAAATAGTGCTCTTTTAATTTATTTTTAGCTATTTAAAAAATGCAAAACATGTTGGTAGTTCACCACTGCACATTTGGACCATAGTTTGCCAACTCCTGGACTAAAGCAAAGAGTCTTGAATCAGTGCTAAGTCTGGTTGTTTTGATTTTTTTTTTTTACATGAGATTGATTCTTTTTAATCTGTTTCTGTATTTGTAAAAATGACGGATAATAATAGTTGCACCATCCCTCTGCAGGATTGTTGCAGGATTACATAAAGTAATGGATTTAAAAGTATTTCGAAGAATGTGAAGTGCCGTGCTGACATAAGATATTGGTTGTATTATTATTTGTGTCAGGAATGTGTTTGGTATAAGTAGCCCAGAGCTCGATTAACAACAGCTTAAGCCATAAAGACATTTGTAGTTCACTTACCTGGATGTACCAGTTCCCAGGGTTAGTGTAGTGGCTTGATGATGTCATTAAAGACCTGACACTTGCTCTTTACATTCTGCTGATGTCTCTGTGTTGGTGATGCCTCTTTTCGTGGTGCAAGATGGATGTCATAACTCTCAAGAGGCATGTGCTTACAGTACAATGTCCCAAACAAGAAGGAAGCAGGGAATGGAGTGAAAAGAGATCTCCTTCCGGGCCTCTCTCTCTTTTTTTTTTTTTTTTTTTTTTGAGACCAAGTCTCGCTGTCACCCAGGCTGGAGTGCAGTGGCGTGATCTCAGCTCATTGCAAGCTCTGCCTCCCAGGTTTGCGCCATTCTCCTGCCTCAGCTTCCTGAGTAGCTGGGACTACAGGCGCCTGCCACCATGCCCAGCTAATTTTTTTGTATTTTCAGTGGAGACAGGGTTTCACCGTGTTAGCCAGGATGGTCTTGATCTCCTGACCTCGTGATCCACCTGCCTCGGCCTCCCAGAGCGCTGAGATTACAGGCCTGAGCCACGGCGCCCAGCCTAGGCCTCTCTTTAATCAGATAGGAAAGTCTTTCCTAGCATCCCCCTAGCAGCCTTCCCTTCACATCTCTTTGGTCAATCCACTGATTCATGTACCTGTCCTAGACCAATCACTGGCGAAAGGAAGGAGGATTGATGTGCCTGGCTTGTAGACTAACCGTGAATCAGCTTCTGGGACTGGGGTACAATGCTGCCTGGACAGTCCGGGGTCTGCTAGCGAGGAAGAGGGAGGAGAAGCTAATAGTGTGATCACGTTATTATTTTTTCTCCCATTACAAATTGTATGTCTGGCATCAGGTTGGGTGAAGAGTTGATGAGCTAATTTTCTGTGAATACTGCAGGTGCCATACAAGGTGTCCACATGGGCACATAATAGGCAAAGACCATGGTAGTTGGCTGGCAGGGTCAGGCTGTGAGTTGAGGCTGCATCAGGATGGAATTGACAATCAACCAGTACCCATCTCAGAAGGAAGCAGAAGAAGGGAGGAATCTGAAGGTCATCTGGATGTGGCTTCTGGATCATACTAGAGAGAACCAGTTTAATCCTCAACTATTACACATGAAGATAACATGCTCCACAGTCATTTTTCTGGGGAATCTCGTCATTGTAAAATCCAGAACTGTAGGTGCTTATATAGATGGGTCTCATTTTCAGAAAGTTTGGATTAAAAATCTAGACTTGCAAAACACAGATTAGAGGTCAAATAGTCTGAAGTTTAAACTATTATTCATTTTATGAAATAATTTATCTTAACATTTGTTTAAATAGTGACATAATTGGTACACTTTAAATGATTTCATTGATGAATATATGATTTCCATATAACTTAGTTTATATACTGTGTGTGTATACACACACATGCCCACACCTATTGCATTGTATTGAGTTAGGTAGACCTATAAATTGATTAATTGAAAAATCATGAATAAAATAATCCTTTAGAATAAAATTTACACTAATATGAACTTAATTAAACATCTGAGTTTTAGGGTACCATAGCAAATGACATTTCCCAAGGAATTAAATGCCTATTCCAAAAATCAAGTCATACACAAATTATAGACTTTGTTCATACAGGTCAAATATTCAGTGCTCATATTCCCACATTGTGTAGGATATTGAACCAAAGGTCTCTCAAAGCTCTAAGATTCTTTTATTATGTAAGTGCCATTTGACCTTGAAGTTTCCTGCTTTTCTTAAATACTACAACTTTATGATTATGGTAGAATTGTCTTTATATCCAAGTTCCAGGCTCATAACTCACAGTTCATTCATTCACCTATTCATTTATTTGTTCATTCATTTTTAAAGCCCATATGTGATCCCACTCTCATGGAATTTATGGCCTAGAAGAGATGAACATTAAACTTGTGTGTAATCATACTGATGAATACATAACCCCATGTAGCTTAGTGATCTGAAGAAAGGAACACTACACTAGGTAAGGACATAATGAAGGAACCTGATCTTGACTGGGGATCAGAGAAAGTTTCTCTGAGGAAGCAATGCTTGAGCTGAGAGCCAACATATGAATAGGAGTTAATTAGGTGAAACAGTCTAAGTGAATTGGAAAGAGCATTCCTAAGAGAGGTACAGTGTGTGTGGTAGCCCACTCGTCCATCCATCCGTCCATCCATGCATCTGTGCATCTGTGCGTCCATCCATCCATTCATCCACCCATCAATCCATCCAGTTTTACAAAACAGTACAGTACCAAGTGATCATAAAGATGCAAACAAATAAAAATCATCTGTGTTTTCTCAGTCTGTAAGTCCATTTGGAAAGACTAGAGAAGTACACTGGTAAAAAAATTCTTAGAAAATGTTCAGAGGTTATTTTAAGTAACAGTAGATGTGAGGCAATTTCAGCAGTTGCTCTTGTTCTTATGGGAACGGGATTTGCAGCTCTCCTGGGCATCGACCTCACTCTACTTTTTCCCCATGAGAAGGGTGCAGAGTGTAGAGGATAAGACTCAGGTGCTAGCAGCATAACCATGCTTCCATGGGAACTGCAGTTTGTTATTAAAAAGATGAAGAAAAATCTTGCATTAACAAAGGAATTTGTTTAATTTGACAATGAATTACTTTTTTTCTAGTGCTTTTAGGATTAACCAAAAAGCAAAATTCATTATTTTAAATGGGATTTAAATTAGTATCTATTCTATATAGACTTAATCATCTCATTGTGACTTCCCTGAATATGGTTGCTTATATTGAAATCGGGGTAGTTGGGGCTCACTTGTAGTGATTAGCAAATTATCCATTTACATTTTTTATCAGGTTAATGGTAAATGTTCCAATGAGTTCACAGAATCTTGGCATTAAATTTATAAGTGGAATTGAGCTTAGAGGTCAATCTAGTATAACTCTCATTTTACACAAGAAGAAATTGAAAGCCAAATAGGTTAAGTGACTTGTTCAAGCCACTTAAAAATTTATGTCCCAATTCACTCCATAGACTTTTGTGATGCTGTATAAGTAAACTCTGTATCTAGGATCTTCTAACTCTACGTTCAGTATAAGGGGCTTTGAAGTGTAATTCTCTGCACTCAAATCCCTGCCCTTTACTAGTCTTGTGACTGGAAAAATTATTTACAGTTTATCATCTATAAAAGAGGATAATAATTGTACCCCTCTCACTGTATTGTTATGAAGATTAAAATGCATGAGAAGAGCCACGCTTGCAGTAAATGCTCAGTAAGTGCTTTGCCATGTGTCTTGCTTTGATCAATAGGAAGGATGGAAGTGACTGTGTGTCAGTTCTGAGTGAGACTTCAATAGGCATGGCAAGTTTCTTCTGCCCTTTGGTGCTCCTGGACTCAACCATGTCCTGGGAAGTCACTCATCTTAGAGAAAAGAGACATGGAACAAATCTGAACTATTATGACTGATGTCACCATGAACATTCTTGAACAAGTCTTTTTTTTTGTGGACATATGCATTCATTTTCTTCAAGTATTAACCTAGGAGTGGAATTACATTAAAAGGGGCCAAACGGTTTTCCAAAGTGGTTGTACCATTCTGTACTCTCACCAGCAATGTATGAGGGGCCCAGTTGCTTACATCCTCAGCAGTGCTTAATATTGTCAGTCTTTTTAATTTTATCCACTGTGGTGGGTGTTTGATGGTATCTCATTGTTGGTAGCCTACTGAGTTGAAAAAAGTTTCTTGTTTATTTGAAGATTTCTAATACTAGCTTCTAGGTCCTCTGTTTCACCCTCAAGGAGGGCTGCACAAAGTTTGACTAAGCCCAGACCCAGTCTTGTCACTCAGCCTTCCTGGTCTATGCTACTAATTGGAATTAGTCAGACCGGGTACCACATAGCCCAGAAACACCCAGCCAGTTCACTGGGTATTTATTGAACCTCCCAGGTGGTTTAGAGGCCACTGCTTAGAGGCCAAAGCTCAATTCTCCTAAGTGGCAAATGTATCTGTGAATGTGATGTAGAGGTATTGAAGATCTTTCCTATACTTTCCATGTATTTAATGAACAGCAAAAATTCTTATATTTTGGTAAACTAAAATCACATTGTTGTTTTGTAGTTCACAGAGGAAAAGCCTACTCAGGACTTTGCCTGGGATGGACAGCATGGAGATATTATGGTAGTTGCTATAATAAACTTTCTAAATCTTTCTGTCTTTCTGGTCCCCTTTCTACTTTCTATTTCTACTTTCCCCTTCTTCCTTTTTTCTCTCTTCTTTTTCTCCTCCCCTCCCTTTTCATTTCTTCTTCCTTGTTCTTCTTTCATCAGCTGAACAAGAGTTTAACAAAACATCTGAACACATACGAAATCATGAGAAAAACACAAATTTCTGGAACATCGATATATACCCTAATCTTTTCTGAATTTAATGTAGAACTGATTTATATCATATAGAATTTTAATATGTATATTATTGAGTTCTACTTTGTCTTGTTATTATTACTTCATGTAGTTCTTTCCATATTTCTAGATAACCCTAATAATTGTGATTCCTAATGGCAATAGAGTACTTCATTGTATTATCACGCCAGCCTGCTGAGCCATTTCACCAAACCAATATGCAATATTCTTTTGTATGAAGGTAGCCATATTTATTTGACCCATTCCCTTTTATTAGACATTTATGTTAATTCCTATTTGGAGTATTAATAATAATGCTACAGAAAACATCTATAAAACATAAAAACATTTTAGGCTGGGGATGGTGGCTCACTCCTGTAATCGCTGTACTTTGGAAGTCTGAGGCAGGAGGATTATTGGAGCCCAGGAGTTTGGGAGTATCCTGGGTCAACATGGCAAAACTCCATCTCTACAAAAAAATACAAAAATTAGCCAGGTGTGGTGGCAGGCACCTGTAGTCCCAGCTACTTGAGAGACTGAAGTGGGCTACGCTTGAGCTTGGCCTACAGAGCAAGACCCTGTCTTAAAAAAAAAAGGAAGACGATATGCTTTTACATAAACCTTTATTTGCATTTCTGCTTATTTTCTTAGGATTAATTTCTAGATGTAGAATTTCCGAGTCAAAGGGTGATGAACGTTTTAAATGTTCTTTGCCACCTAGCCAATAACATTTCAGAAAAGCCCAACCAACTTTGTTCTTAAAATTAATATATGAGAATGCCTATTTCATGGGAAATGAAAAGATTTTGAAAATATTGTATAGTTAACAAAAAAATCTTTATTTTTTAAAATTACAAAGCAACACCTATCACCTGTCTGTTGCCAAAATTCAATCTTAATAGAAGTGCATGATTATTTCTTTAGATGTTGGGATGAAAGCTGGATTATCTTTTGGGACATGCCCTCTACTTTGCAGGTTTCACAGGCTGTGGTAGATGCTGTTGAGTCAGGATCTGGGTACAGTCAGTGACAGTAGTAGGATTTTTCAGTGTGTCTTTGTCAGCAATAGTCAGTTGGTAGGTCTTCTCCCATCCTCCCTTCTTAGTGGTCATTAGTGCTGTTCTCTAAATCTTTCTGGATCTTTGACTTTCAGGCACAGAGTAGGATTTCACTTCCTGGCCCCCTTGTCATTGGGTGACTGGTGACTGGGCCATGTGACCAGTTCAGGGCAATAAGATATGAGTGGAGATGCTGTGTGTCACCATTAGATCAAGCATTTAATTGCCAGTTCAAGCCTGTGCAGAACTTTCTTTCCCTCCACCATATGCCTGGCAATGTAGGAATTGGTGGCCACTTTCTCAGCCTGGGTTTTGGAGTGAGGAGTAAGGAGTGGTCCCACCCTCCATCTCACCCCCCACTGACCTGAGATGGATATGTAGTAGAGTGAGAAAGATGCCGGGTTTTTTTTGCCATTGAGATTTTGGGAATGGTTATTACCTCAGCACAAGCCAGCCTGTTCTGACTGTTATTCCTTCTCCTGTTTCCCTTCCTTCCAACATATGTGGCTAACACACCCCCATCTATCCTATAGTCATAAAGACTTTGCCATGAGCCTGATGGTTGAGAGTCAACAGAAATAGACTTGAAGCTCATATATTACATAGCTGACACAAAATGCTTATTATCTACACTTACCACTTAATTTTATAAACTATATATGACATTAAACAAAAAATAACTACTTTTGTTTATTCAGAAAGGTACAAAAGCATTTAGACTGTTGGTTGCAGGACAGGAAGGCAGGGGGCAGGGAGTAGGTGATGCTGGCCAGCTCACAGAGACTGATGTCTCACCAGGCTGGGCTGTAGCTGGTCTAGTCTGTAGCTTTAAGCTTCCCAAAGTAGTACAAAAAGGCTTAGGCCTTTATAACTTAAAAACCTGTCAAAAGAGGTTTCCTCCATGTGCACAGATAGGCAGGGTGTGTGTGTGTGTGTGTGTGTGTGTGTGTGTGAGAGAGAGAGAGAGAGAGAGAGAGAGAGAGAGAGATTGTGAAGAAACTATTTGCCAGTGGAAAATAATGCCCCCTTTTAAACAAGCTGAAAATGTCTTGATATAAGGCAGTGTGGTCTTGCTCCGCTGTTTACAGAGGAATCCTTTCATGCAGCCATGATATATGGAGGCTTTAAACCATTGAGATCCTTTATGCTAACAGACCATTTGTCTTGGATTTTCCTGGTTTCCAGATTGTCTTCAAGGAGTACACCATTGACTCTGAAATTAGCTATTGTGTGGACAGATATATTAGAAGTCTCTAAATTATCATGTTGCAGGAACTTGTCATTCTAACACTTTAATGGAGTCTAGCTCTGTGTCAGCCCTCCCTCTGTCCTGAGACTTTGTCACATGGGTAATTCAGATGTCGGTGTCTCTGCCCCGCTTCCTTGTTTTTCATTAGGATCAACATTTCCAACTCCTGTTTTCTAGTTATCTTTCTTTTTGTTTCTGTGATACTTTCAAACCTGGGATTTTCCCTTAAGGGAAAAGTGGGTCTTTTGCTTGGGAAGCGTGCTTGTCTTCCCCAGTTGCACTCCAGAGCCTTTTCTTTATTAGTGTGTTTTTAGGCTTTTGGGGAACTGAAACCTTTTGGTTGCTGAATTGTGTGTGTCCCCTACCATCACAGAAAAGAAAGAATGTGTGTTCTTTCTCTTTTAATGTCAGTTAAAGTCACGTTTAGAGAATGCTTGAGGACTTCCCTGAAGGATGCCTCAGGATGGCACCAACCCACCAGATGTAGGCACTCTGGGATGAACATCCTTCTCCTTCTGGAAGGCTTTCCTTCTAGCCCAGTGGCTCTAGTAGTTTATCGTCTGCATCAGAATCACCAGGGTCGTTGTTATTGTGCAGATTCTTGGGTTATACCCGAGACCCACTGAGTGTGAGCCTTTTAGGGCTGGGACCCAGGAATCAGCATTGTAACAGGCAACCCAGGTTTTGAAGCCCTGCCTCCTGGCAGATCTCTCACTGTCTGCAGAGCATCTCCTAAATAAGCATCTCACTTCACCTACAACAAAGCCACTGACTCCACTGTCTCCACAAGGCCTGGAGGGAAGGAAGGTGGCTCCCTCTCTCTTCTTCCAAAACTCTCCTTTGGAGCTGGGCCTGTTGTCCTCGAATGAGAGGGACTTGCAGGAAAGCCAGTGAACAAGACTTAGGAAATGCACAAGGAGTGAAACACAGAGATGTCAGAGCCTCTTCTAGCCAGGGATGGTGGAGAACCATGTAGTTTTTTCATGCATTAGTCCTCAAATATTTATTATGTGCTTACCATGTGCCAGATACCACTCTAGGTGCATTCTGTCCAACCTTGCATTTCCCTTCTTTTTGTCAGATACAAAAAATGAAGCTGAAATGTAAGTCCCAAATGATCACCAAATAGGCAGGACCAGCAAAATTATTAGGAGAATCAAGACAAATTTCTGGCTTTTTCTGTGTGTGCTTCTGTGTGTTGTATGTGTGCCTCTGTGTGCTTTTGTGTCACACGTACTCATGTGAGTTAGATTTTATAAAATAGCTTGTGTTTTCCAAGCGTATGTATATACTTTATTTATTTTATTAGTTCATTCAAACATTTGTTTATTCATTCAGTAAAAAGCCATTCATTCATTCATCTAATATCTATAGTAGGTCTGCTGTGTGCCAGTCTAGTTAGTAGGTACTAGGGATACAATGATGAGCCAGACCAAGTTCTTGCCCTCATGGAGCTTCTATTTCAGAGTAGATGATGCTCTCATATGCCTATTGAATACCTAGATGTTGTTTTGTAATTTCCTTTTCTGTAGGGATCATTGTTTCAACAGATTGCCAAGTAGAGCCCAGGAGCCCTGCCCCCTGCTTTCCTCCTTCCTGGTTTCACAATGTCCTTTTCAGCAATGATGCCTTTCCAGACATTTCTTTACATGTCTGAAATATTTATACACAAAACTGGGGAAGATGAATTAAAAGTGTGAACTCTACATGGCACTGAAGTCTAAAGAGGAAGTGAAGCTGTTCAGCTGAGGGTTTTGACTGGTTCCCATTGGGAAACCCCTTTCAAGCAAAACCTTCATGGAGCAACACACTTCAAAGAGGTTCCCAGTGATGCCGTGTTTAAAACTTGTTAATTGGACCTAATTGCGAACAGCTGCTCAATTTAGCCACTGTTTGGGTTGGCATTCACCTACCATAGATCTAGGTCATCTTTTTGTTACATTACATTCATATTGGTATCGTAATATATTTGTTATAATCTTAGAATTTGTCACCATCCAAAGGATTATGAGATAATAAATAAAAACACGGAGACAACATATTTGTCAAGCCCTGAGGTCACTGCCAAGTACAAAAGCACTTGAGAGCAGATGCCTATTTGATACACTGTGTGTAGTCATGGCATTTCACTCACACACGTGGGAAGGTTTCCAACAGCAACAAAAAATCTGTGGTGTTTGCTGGAAGCACTGAATGATCTTTTATTGTCCATTTCTTCTTCGTTTAACTATTGCCTTTTAATGCCATACATCACAGAAACAAGGGGGAGACTAATAAATAGTAGTTTATTAGGTGAAATTGCTATTGGATCTAGTTTTATACAATATTCATGTTTCTTAAGAATCACTTGGGGGAACAACTTGTTGGTTAAATGTGAAGAGGTGATTTGGAAAATATTTAACAAGTGATAAGGCATGAGCACTGAGCAATTAGAAGGAATACTGGCCGTAGTAACCGGCATGGCCATACTCAGGCATACTTGTTGTGTAGCAACCAAAGTGTCTATTACAAGCAAGTTATCACTAAGGGTAACTAGAACATGATCCTGCTGGGATTCAGTGTAGAACATGCATGGCAGAGTTATATTACTCTAGGAGTAAGAGAGCCAGGGTATTCCTCCCAACTCCTGCCCATCACTGGTTGAAGGCAGTCCTGCCATGCAAGTGGCTAAGTGGGCTCTGGAGGTCTGGGGATGCCTTTATGCAAAGAAATGCTGGTTTGGCAACTGGAAGTCAGACTACTGAGTACTGAAGTGATGAGTGCCTAGGGGTATGGGCGGACACCAGCAGTACCTGCTATGGTGGTAGGGGGGCATTTGAGGATGTTGGTGGGGCTGATCATGAAATATTTCTCTCTCTGCATTGGGCATGTCAGGAGAAATAGCCTCCCTGAGGTTATTTGAAATAAATCGATACTCAAATTACATCTTATAAATTAAATGGGATTGAGGGGGGAGCATTTGATGAAAATGGTGAGGGTATTGAGAACAGTGTAAGCAGTTAACACTAATTTGTTCTTCTGTGTGATAAGCGTGGCTTCTCCTTTTTCCAGATGAGGACATTGAGGATCAGGGATGTTGAAATACTTGCCCAAGGATGCACAAGTGGAATGGTAAAGACAGGATTTGAATTCTCTTTTTCTCTCTCCCTCCCCCCTCCAACTTTTCTGTTTCAACAAAGATTTGAATACTTACTATGTTCTGGGCACTATTTTAAGCACCACATAGCAAAGAAACAATTTTGGTCCTTTTCGATCCTGATAATCCCCCATCCCTCCCTTAAACGTTTTTCCTTCCCCAGGTCCTTCCCTAACTTTTGTGGGGCCCTGCAAGTGTAAAAACGGAGGCTCATATACCATACCTCAATATTTAAAAGTGATAAATCAAGCTGGCAAAGTGTTAAATAAAAGATGCTCCATCCTCCTGCCTTGATAAAGACACTTGTGCACAAGGGCTGCTGTGCACTGAGAATCTGTGGGGTCTTGGAGCACCAGCAGGAATGTGGTGGCTCAGAGGGTGTGAACACCTAGCCCATGGCCTGTGGCCTGTCCCTCATCTCTTCCCACCCTGGCAGTCCCACATAAGGGAGCGGTACACATATGTGTGTGGACATCCTAGCCTACACATCCAAGCTGTATCCCCACAAACAGCACCCCTTAGCTTAGGGGTGTGTGCACTGGTGGTGTGACCTGCCTTGGAGAGAAACAGGCCTGGAGAAAGCTCTGGAAGTGGAATTAAGATCACTTGGACAGGGGATTCAGGGTCTCTGGTACCCAAGACATAGTCCAAAAGAGGAGATGCAGGCTCCAGGCTCCAGGTGGGTACATCTCTGTGCCCCTGAACTCTTCACCCCATAGGAAAGGGCACAACCAGAGGAATACTAGGGGCCCCCCTTTCCTGGGCCTAAGAATAACCCTCCCCATTCTATTTTCTCTGCCAAATCCCACTTTCACATGTGGATATTTTTTTGAGATGTGGCCTTCTGAGGACTTTTATAAAGGAAAATGTGGAATTCAAACACTCTACTTGTTGAACAGAGAGCAGGTCCATTGAGGTGGGCAGATGGTAGGTGTCACCGGAAGTGGTGGAGTGGGACTGTGGAGAGACCTGCTGGGCTCTCTGGGGCTGCATGGACTTCCCTGCATTCAGCAGCCCTAGTCTACAGAGGGAGAAGCTATGCTGTCCTGGCCCTCTGTCTTGAGACCTTGATGGGTTCATCCCAAACCTCAGGAAGTGGCTGCAGTTTAGCAGGATCAGCTCTGCTTGCTGTTCACTTCTCCAGCCATGAGGACGGCAGCTCTGGATAGACGTCTAAAGCACACACGAAAGCAGTGCTTCCTTTACTGGGCCAGATTCTCCTGGGGGAGCAGACAGAAGCCCTCCAACGTGAGCAGTACGTTCTCATGCCAGTGTGCATTTGCCTGTCTCCCTTGGGGAAGGTAGGTGGTTTAAATTCTTTATTTATTAAGCCTGCACAATGTGATAGAACACTATGGGAGACAGTCCTCGATGTTTTATTCTTAAGAAAATAGGAAAGTGTATATACATTTCCCTTTCTTTAAATTCTATTCACTTCTCACTTTGTGTTAGGGGAGGTACTGAGGAATGCTGTTTTCATTTGCTTTTACTTTTAGTATGGTGTTACTCAGAACTACTAGGGTATATCTATTAATATATCTGTATCTACATCTGTATCTATATCACCTATATCCATATCTATCTATCTATCTATTATCTATCCATCTATATTATCTATCTATCTACCTATCTAATCTATCTATAGATAGATATATGAGAGAGGATTTTGTAGGGTTTTTTTTTTTTTTTTTGAGACAGGATCTCCCTCTGTCACCCAGGCTGGAGTACAGTGGCACAATCATAGCTCACTGCAAGCCTCAAACTCCTGGGCTCAAACGATCCTCCAGCGTCAGCCTCCTGAGTCGCTGGAACTATAGATACACACCACTGTGACGGACTAATTTGTTTAATTTTTATTTTGTAGAGATGGGTGGGGTCTTGCTACATTGCCCAGGCTGATATTGAACTGCTGACCTCAAGTGATTTTCTGCATCAGCCTCTCAAAATGCTGGGATTACAGGTGTGAGCCACCGCAACCAGCTGGAAGCTGGATTTTTAATGTTTCAAAGTAGAGCAACTGGGGTCACCCATTAGGTAACACATCCCAACACCTTTTCTCCTCTGAGTGGCTCCCATGTTCATATCTCACAAGGTGCTCTGTGCTTCAGGATGTCTCCCCAGTTGCTCTTCAGCCTCCTCTTGCTACACGGGCCAAGGGCACTGTTTGATGTTTGCAGCTTGTCCTCTTGCCTCCCTTCAACCCTTCAACTTATCTCTTCCCATTTGCATTATCCCTGACTAGGTATGTTGCTCATACGGACTCACAAGGGCCAATGTTAAAATTTCAGGAGTGTTGTGAGCCACTTATTAAATACAGCCATTATAAAAGTGAAATGGCCTAAACTTACATTTAAATAAATTTCATTAAAAACAAAGTTAGTAATAATGATACTGTTTTACTATATGTTACTATTGTCTATGCTGTTGGGGTTATTTCTGTCTATTGTAACTGCAGGGTGGAAATATTATATAACAGTGTGTTCTGCTATGCCCTTTTCCCAACTGTGTGTTTCATGATGTCTTGTTGGAGCTTGAAATCAACCATGGTTGTAGTATTTATTTCATGTAAATTGGTAAACGTTATGAATCAGGAGTCCCTCCCTTACCCAGAGAGCCTGTTGTTAACATTTACCAGCACACCGTGATCTGTAGCTCTCAAATCCTTAGATCAGAGTTTCTCAGTTCTAGCACTATTGACATTTTAGGCCAAATAATTCTTTGCTTTTTGGGGGGTGTCACATGCATAGTGGAATGCTGAGCAGCATCTCTGGATGCTAGTAGCTTCCCCTCCCCGGTTGTGACAACCAAAAATGTCTCCAGATGTTGCCAAATGTCTTCTGGGGGATAAAGTTATCTCCACTTAAGAACCACTGGCCTAGACAACATTATCCTTTAATGTAAATGACTTGCTATTCTTCCCTTTTTAAACTTTAACATGCATCTGACAAATATTCAGTGCCCATTATGCACGTAAACACAGTGATGAACAAGATAAGCCTTGTCTCTGTCTTCATGGAACTCCAGTCTGAAATCATGGACTAAGCTGGAAATATACGAGTATCCACTAGGACTAGAACATGCTATCTGCATGCTAATGGGCTCAGTAGGTGATCTTGATCTTTATTTATTCCATTAACACTAATTGCAACATTGTATAATGTTTGCGTTTCCCCTTCAGGTGACTGTTGTCTCCTGGGCACAGGTAGCTACCAATAGGTGAGCCCCTCAGGAGATCACTGGTATATCTAGGATGGCAGTTAACTTCTTTAATAGGACAGCCTCATGACAGCTGGCAAGGAGCTGCGATTGGAAGGAACTGGAAGTCACACCGAAGCTCATTGAACAAGCATGCCATGAGTGCCATGAGTAAGTAGTCCCAGCTGATGAGCTTATCGGGGGGTTGCCAGTGGGGGGACTGCCCAGGGGCAGATGGAATGGGAGATATAGCCAGACCTCAGAAGGATATGCAGCTCCTGTGAGGACCTAAGTGGAGCTGAGTCAGCATGGCCCTGGTGAGCACACAGCAGGCATTGATCAGCCACAGACTTCAGTACTGAGACCTTCTAGGGTGGGAACTAGATGAACTGGAGGACAGGCCAGGAACCTGCACATATGAATCATGTGGGCCAAGGACCTTCCTCCCCTTTCCTACCAACATGAAGCAGACCCTTCCCCCAGGGGTCATCTTGGAGAAAAATGGGAAAGTGGAGCGTGGTAGGCGATGAGGTGCTGTAATACCAAAATATCCAGAAGGCATTTAAAATTATTGGACTAGATGACATGTAATTTTCCTTTTTTACTTAGTGAAGTGAAGGACTCTGGAGAAAGATTTGATCAATTATAGAAAATAATGAAGGTACATTTTCTTTGCGTAACTAAATATAGGGTAAGTACATTTTGAATTTGCTAAAATTGTCTTTGCTCTGCCTCTGCACACATGTGGGCACATGCGCACACGCACAAATGGCACTTCTAGGAGTTCTTCCTTGCCACCACCTCCTCTCAAGAATCAATGCTCACGAAAGCATTTGTGAGAAATGTGGAGTTTACTGTGGAGTTTCAAAGGGAAGATGATGGAGGTTTCACTGTAACCCCCACAACAAACAGATTCATATTCCGCTTTGATACTGTGTTCATCATTTCCAATATGTATGTTTTTCCTAGTTGAGTATTTGATATCTTGGAAACCAGACTCTGTCTTGCTGTGTTGGTGTGTCATAGTCTAATTGGCAGCACGTTTCCTTTGGTAACAATACATAAGACAATGGTGTGTCTTATGTTGGTGACTTCTTAATATTTGTTAAAATCTTTTAAGTCTACTGCTTTGCAGTCCTTCCTCAACTGCAAGCAGAGGCTTCCCCACTGAGGAAAGTACAGTCTGGAGTCCGACCATCACTCGCTATCTCCACCATTCACAAGCCAGGTAACCTTGGGCAAGTTACTGAAGGGTTCAGGGCTTTGTTTCCCCACCTGTGCAATGGGGATAATATTACTAACTACTTCATCGGACTGTAGTAAGAGTTGAATGAGTTGATTCATATAAAGAAATTGGAACACTGTCAGGTGGTGGTGACTTCTAGAAAAATAGTTGTTCTTACACGTGTTATCTCTTTAGTCCCCTCCCACACAGGCCCTGCCTCCTTTTACCTGTTGCTTTTTCTTTCCTCCCTTATTTTATAGATAATACTTGAGTGACCACTGTTTGCTATTTGAACACAACTTTGAGATCTCTCTTCTCCTTCCCAAATGGCTTACCTAAGTATTTACTCCAAACAAATATGTTGTCTTTTAGAGATACTCTGATAAGTAAAGATTGCTGTATGTAGTAACATATTTTTATCATTATTTCTGATGCATCTATGGTAGATGCAAGAGATAGTAAGGTATGAACTTGACTGGAGCCGAGCTAGGTTTTTGGGGAACATTAGGAGATGGGATGGAAAAAAGATAGGTTGGAGACAGATGGCACTTGAAGAATCTCCCCTTTGAAATCTTCGGTAAAGTCTATGATGTGATACCTCTCCATACATCTCTTAAGAGACTTTGTATTTTGATGATAGCCTTGAATGCTAGGGACATCACACCAGCTAGCCCATACAGGGTGGAGAGGACTTTCGCCCTCTTCAATTCACTGTGTATGGATGGCAATGTTTCTTCCCACATATGTGGCTGGCCCTAGGAGACAAGTCAGGTGATGTGAGCTGTGGATGTGAACTGAGAGAACAGTTAGGGCTTAGGTGAAAAGTGGAGATTCAGGAACTCTTCAGATATAGTGGCCTTAGGGAAAGATAGATGTATTAGACTATTCTTACATTGCTATAAAGAAATACCTGAGACTGGGTAATTTATAAAGAAAAGAGGTTAAATTGGCTCATAGTTCTGTAGGCTATACAGGAAGCATAGTGCTGGCATCTGCTCAGCTTCTGGTGAAACCTCAGGGAGCTTTTAATCATGGTGGAAGGGGAATGGGGAACATGCATGCCATAAGTTGAAAGCAGGAGCAAGCAAGGGAGATTGGGGATGGGGGTAGGTGTTACAGACTTTTAAATGAGCAGGTCTCATAACATCTCACTATTGTGAAGATGGCACCAAGCCGTGAGGGATCTGCCCCCATGATCCAAACACCTCCCACCAGGCCCCTCCTCCAGCATTAGGGATTACAATTCAACATGAGATCTGGGTGGGGACACACATCCAAACTATATCACTAGACACTAACAAAGAGACACCCGGTCCATCTGGGTTCAAGGTGTGCCACAGGCCTGCATGTCCTCCTAAGCTTTTCCAGACCCTTGGTGCCAGAGTTCAAATGGCTGCAGTCCTGGCATATTCCTCAGTGAGACTGGACAAAATAATCCACTCCTGCAAATGGAAAATTTCTTCTGCGTAGGGTGAGCACTTCCAGCTCCAGAAATGAAACATGCTAAAGGCAGAGTGTGACTTGGCATGGGGTGACCGGTTTCCCAACTGATCGGTCCTCCACCCTGTTAGTTCATTTTGCTGACGATCTTGTCCATAAGAGCAAAGAACTTTCTAGCTGGTCACCTTTGCAACAAAGTAAGAGTTTTTGAAAGAGGATTTTAAAAAATTCTTTTTTGGTTTATTTTGGGTTTAATGAGTCAACACTTTATTTTACTATGAGTGTTTATAACCAAACCTAAATGTATGTAGGATCTTGAACTTCCCCCACAACTATTTCCTATTTGTTCCCAGAAAAATTCCAATGCCAGATTTTGCCATAGCAACCAGAGGCAAATATCAAGACAGCAATAAAGAGCAAGCTGGAAAAGGGTTTCCCTACAATGTGGCTTGAGTTTCTGTAGGGCATTCCATCCTCCGTGCGGAGCCCTGGAAGGCAAGAGGGGGCCCTGCGGTTCCTCGTGGGGGGTCTGGTAGAGTCCAGCTTTACCAGCATCCAGGACCCACTAGGAAATGTGTCTTTCAGGCAGCTGGGCTAGGGGCGGAAAGATCAGCTTGCCTGCTCCTCGGGCTTGGCACCTGTTGTGTGTTGATCTTTATTTTTGTATGTCAATTTTTCAAAATTAAATGTATTGAGTTATTATTTTTTCATTATGCTTTTCCTCTGAGCAGTTTAGTAAACAAGCCTGTTGTGTATTTCCTAATTGTCCCCTCAAGTGCTCTTTGGAAGAAGGCAGTGCATATATATAAGTAAGCAAATGGAACCAAAGAACAGGAGACTCTTCCAATACCTGCCCACGATGTCCCTCATTCTGTGTCCTTCCTTTTTGTCATGGTTGTTGTGGTAATGTTAGGAATTCCCACTTCTTGCCCATAGGTAAAGTCATCTCACTACATGATAGCCTTCTTGCTGAAAGAACTTTGGGCTTCCGAGTTACTTCAGAAGTTTGGATTAGCGATGTGTTGTTAAATGTTGAATAACTTGCTCGCAGACATAAAATTGCTTTGATTTGTAGAGCTGATTTGCTGATTTCTGTGGTGTAAATCCTCCCACCATGGCAGATTTCTTCTTGCCAGAGTGACCTCATGAACGTGGAACTGGAAGGAGATGAACACATTTAACTCTCATGCACCGGTAAGAGCTGGCTGCCCCACACCGCTGGTTCTGTGGACTTAGGCCTGGTTTCTCAACTTCAGCACTATTGACATTTTGGGCAGAATGGTTGTTGGTTATTGGTGGCTGTCCTGTGTATTGTAGGATGTTTAGCAGCACCTGTGGTTTCTACTCACTAGATGCCAGGAGCAACCCCTTCCCACTAAGTTGTAACAACCAAAATTGTCTCCAGATTTTGCTAGATGTCTCCTGAGGGGCAAAATCTCCCTTAGTTCTGGGCTATTCTGCATTGGTAGTGCTTAGAAGGTCCATTCAGCAGGCAGTAGGCCTCCATTGGTAGCTTTTCCATGAACCACTCTGAATATGCACCCAAACAGGTTCTCTCTTGGCATTTTGGATGTGGTGCATTGGTCTGTTCTCATGCTGCTAATAAAGACATACCCGAGACTGGATAATTTATAAAGAAAAGAGATTTAATGGACTCACAGTTCCACATGGCTGGGGAGGCCTCACAATTGTGGCAGAAGATGAAGGAAGAGCAAAGGGACATCTTACATGGCAGCAGGCAAGAGAGCTTGTGCAGGAGAACTCCCCTTTATAAAATCATCAGCTCTCATGAGACTTATTCACTGTCATGAGAACAACACGGGAAAGTCCTGCCCCCATGATTCAGTCACCTCCCACTGGGTCCCTCCCATGACACATGGGAATTGTGGGAGCTACAATTGAAGATGAGATTTGGGTGGGGCTACAGCCAAACCATAACATGTGGTATTGCAAAACACTGAAGGTGTGCTTCCTTGGGTAGTCTTGAGAAGTGTCATGCTGTAAGGACTTAAGGCACCAAAAAAATTAAGACACAGCAGGGCCACTAGGAGAGCATCAGTGTAATTCCACTGTAGGATATATCCTATATCCATTCTAGGATGGATTTTGACAGACTGCAGAGGTCCCTTAGGCAAATCTTTCCTTTGTATGGGTGAGAAATGAGACTCAGAGACAAGGTGTGACTAGTCCAAGGGCAAGATATGGATGTGCTTGGGACAGTCACAGGGGTGTTGTGGTGAATGCTGTGAGACGCCTGTGTGACATACTGGGAATTAGAACTGACTCCAACTTGTAGCCAAATGTGTTTTGTGGGCTTTTCAATGTTGGATTTGGATGGATATATTTTGATGTTTCCCTGTCCCCTACCTCTCTGCCCCTTTGGAAATATCTGATCATGAAAACCATATTATAATGAGGGACTTCTGTTTCAGATAAAACTATTCCCTTCAGCTTCAGGAGTGAGTTGATTATTCACATGTTCTATTTAGGGGGTTTAAGCTGCTAGTCTTTAAAGAATGAATGCTGAAGGTTGTCATTAATTCCTCTTTCTTTGCTCCCACATCTGCTCTGGGCCTTCTCATTGATGTAGTATCTCAGGTTACTTCCAAAAAAATTTGAGAAAAGGATTTATAGAAGAAGCTAGCTTTCCAGTAGAAAAGTTTAGATGACAAGATTAATGTGGTAAGAACTAAGAAAGCCCTTCCTAGTTTTCATTGAAAATGTGTTTTTAACGCCCAGAGGTGCCCAGTCAAAAAGGAAATATTACAGAAGGATTATTTTCATCAACAGAGTTCTTGGGCATTGCAAGTTCCAGTGTAATTAGGGAAATAACATATGAGTACATTAGTACACTTCAGATGCCAATACATTGGGCTTAATGAGGACAGCAAGTCTGCTTTTATTAGGGGATTGAATAAAAGTGAAAGGAGTGCTTGAAAAGAATTGGTAATTTTGGATGGGATAATTCATCACTTCACTCCAGATCAGTTTTTCACAGTAAGAAGTGCTGGCTCTTCAGAAAATTTGGCACAACCAAAGTTTATTTTCACTACCTCCTCCTTCTTCCATTGTCCTTTGTCACCCCCCAGCAGGTCCACAGTGATTCTGCAGGTCATCCCTGTGGGCCCTGCCCATTCTCTTCCATCAGGGGCTATCTTACATCAATCTTTCAAGGTCTCCTCAGTGATGTAGGCCAGTTGAGTTTTTGCTTTCTTTTCTCAGAGGACAATTCAGCCTCAGCGTCTTAGACTAAAAGGATTCATGCAAGGGTGTCAGATGTTGTATTAGGCTAAAGGGGAGGTATTTTGGGTTGTGGGGAGCACTTAATGCAATCCTGTATGACATTCCCTACTCAATGATGTTCAGGCTCCACAGACCAACATGGAAAGGGCTTAAGAGAGATGACAAAAAAATCTCTTCTTCAGCAAGGATTTTCAGTTGATCAATTTTGTTACTTTTTTGTGATGAAACTATCTGCACTGCAGCTAATGATTTTTTTTTTCTCAAGGTGGAAAAGGTAGGAGCAACAGTTTTCAGTTCTAAGGATACATTCTGTGGACCTTCATAAGCCCTAGGAACTAGGGGGGCAAGATTGAGGAGGAAATAGAGAAAATAATTTGCTCTATAGTATTTTCCCCCTGAGCTGCCATCTGGGGCTTTCAGAGCTTAACACTGCACCCTTGCACTGTTGCACACACCACAGGAGCAATACCAAGAGATGTCAAACATGAGTGGTATTGGTCACTGGAAACAGCAGATTCCAAGTAGCTGTCTCACCAGACTGTTCCATCAGAAGATTCATTTGTGCCAACTACTACTTTGTCATGGGTCCTTCCTGGTTCTGCAACACAGATGTGGAAAGTGAAGAGAACATGTCATTGGATCCCATTTCTAAGAGTGGAAAATATACAATTTACCATGGGATGTTTAAGATATTAGCATATTGTTCACTATGTGTATCCAGAGCTTTAGTAGAAGTAGGTTGAAAGAGCAGTGCATGTATACATGGTGCTCCTCATTGTCAAATACTGAAGCCTGTTTCAGGCTGGGTTTGGGGGCTGGGAGTACTTATGGGACAAAGTCTGACCCTCAGTCTGTAGGCTGAGTGCCTTCTTAGTGTGTTGGGACTCAGGATCTATTTACCCTATCTATACTCACAAGCCTAATTCATTAATCAGGATGACTTACTGAGCTGCGAGACCTTTGAGGACAGGACCTTGTACCTTTATCTTGTGCCTCCCATGCCTAGTATAGCACCAGGCATGTAATAAGTTCTTTTTAAAAAAGTATTTTACAGCTTTATCAAGGCATACATGATGTAGGATCAACTGCATGTGTTTAAAGTTTTCCACTTGATGAGTTTTGATATATGTCTATACCCATGAAACCATCACTGCAATCAAGATAATGAACACATTCATCAGTCCTAAAGTTTCTCATGTCCCTTTGCAAGTCGCCCCCCTTCCTCCCATTGTTCTCAAACAACCACTATTCTGCTTCCTGTCACTACAGATGAGTTTGTGTTTTTCTGGAATTTTATATAAATGGAATCATACAACATGTACTCTGTTTTTCTTTCTGGCTGTTTTTACTCAGCATAATTTTCTCAAGATTCATTGAAGTTCTATATATTAATAGTTTGCTACATTTCATTGCTGAATAGTATTCCATTGTATAAATCATAATAGGCACCTAACAAGTGTTTGTGGATTTACATTGATTTGAAAATTAATTTTTAAGAATATAATTGGGAGAAAAGCAGACAATGGAATACCACTCTATTCTTGGTGAGTGGGTTCACTCAGGAAGTGGAAATAGGAATCAGGAGATAATTTGGCATGGTAGAGACTTTTGTTGTTATTCAATATCTATTTTTCCTTCTTTGTTAGTACTGGAGTACCTGAGTTTTGGCTGGGCACAGAACTGTCTGGAATACAGACCAGTTCCCAGCCTTCTGTGCAGTTCTGTGTGGCCATGTGACTAAGTTGTTGTCAATATGAGGTAAGCAGAAGGGGTCTGAAAAACTTCTTAAAAGTCTCCTTGAAGGAAGAGGGATTTCCTCTTTTTCTTCCTGTTCCCTGTTGTCTGGAAAGTGGCTGCAGTGTCTGGAACTCTGGCAGCCATTTTGGACCAGAAGAGACCTTGAGAATGGCGGATGCTCATAACAGAGCAATAAAGTAGAGCAGGTCTGGGCCCCTGACACCATCGAGTGCCATGGCAGACCTGAACTATCTCCCTCCAGGCTTCTCAACTGATAAATATAAATTTTGATCTTGGCTGGGAGTAATGGCTCATGCCTGTATTCCCAGCACTTTGGGAGGTCGAGGCAGGTGGATCACTTGAGGTCAGAAGTTCAAGACCAGCATGGCCAGTATGGCGAAACCCCGTCTCTACTAGAAATACAAAAATTAGCTGAGTGTGGTGCCACACGCCTGTAATCCCAGCTATTCGGGAGGCTGACGTAGGAGAATTGCTTGAATCTGGGAGGCAGAGGTTGCAGTGATCCGAGATCATGCCACTGCACTCCAGCCTGGGATACAGAGCAAGACTCCATCTCAAAAAACAAACAAACAAACAAACAACTAACTAACTAAATAAATTTTGGTCTTGTTTAAACCACTGCTGTTTTTGTGGGGGTTTTTGTTTGTTTCTTGCAGACAAAACAATTCTAACTGATACAGTTGGTACGATGGAGTTAGTTAGAACAAGAGGGAGCTTAATGTTGCTGGAAGATCGTTTCCATCATGCTAATATGGCCATTTCCAGTGTATGGATGTTACTGACTGGAAACCTAGTATCAACTATTAGAATCTCTTTTCATGAGTTCTGGAAAAACTCTGACAAACCATTCTTAAAATTCCCCTTTTCCCAATCATGTAACTCAAGCCCCGTCTATTTGTAGCCATCATTAACATTTTAGACTTCTTAAAATTACACTTATTTTACATTTATTGACTTTTAACGTGGTGGCTTTGTGGTGGGATGTGGGGTTAACCTAACATCATTACAAAATTTGCAAATCATAGTTATGGTGGTTTATTTGGAAATGTTTTCTGTAGATGCCCAGTCTCATTTATTACATATGAATTTTTGTTATGTTTAATCCCTAGTGTTGGTTTGGCTTTTGACTCTCATTTTTTATTTGAAATATTTCAAACATACATAAAAGAGTGTATGTCCAGATGCCATTTATCTAGCAAACATAACTCTGTAGAACAGTAGTTGCCAACTTTATTTATTAATGTAGCAGAGCGGAAGCCTTTTTGCAAATGGCATCCTATGTAGAAGCCCAGTATATAAAACATCTCAGAGCTTCTCTGGTTGAAGCAAAAATGGAGGGCTTGGAGCCTTCCTAGATTAAACCCCACCTTGGCCACCCCTTTCTACACCATGGTAGCCCCTGAAATCTGCTCACACAGCCCGATGGTCCTGTGAGCACAGCTGAAAAGCACAGATTAAGAACAGGTTCAAGAATCAGAAAGCAAGCTAAACATGGTGATCAGATCAGCCATAGCAGGTGATCCGGTGTACAAATATTAAAGCCCATCCGTTTTCTTCATAGAGGAGCCTCTGAGATTCTCATTCGGAACTCTGTGCTCTTATGTTAGCCACTATTCTAACAAGCTTTGCAATCTGGTTTCTCAGTCATGGAAGAAAAGAAGAACAACTCAGGGGAGGAAGAAGTCAGACATAGCCAGACATGGCTGCTAGCAGTTCCACCAATGAAAGAGGAGACCAGGATGTTTAAAACAGGCAAACACAAAGTGTGAAAAACTAGAAGCTAAAACTTCTGAGGTCATTTAGGGTAAATCTAGTTCCCTAATGTATTCCAGTGGGTTATGAGGGCATGATTTTATATATTTACATCTAGAGAGAGTGTGTGTATGTGTATACATATATATGCATGTATAGATGCATAAATATATATGTGTATATATATATTTAGTGAGTGTGTGGTTGTATAAAGTATGTGTATACATAGATACATAAAATGTTTGCATACTTATAAATATATTATATATGTAAATAATATGCATATATACATATACAATATTTTGCTTAGTGGTTATAGTGGTGGTTCTGAGAAGAAAAGCCTCATATTTTCTGTTAGTCATTCTGTTTACAGTAATAACAATAATACTGAAACAATTTTTATGTGCTAGATACTGTTCTGTTTTGTGTGGTTAATTTATTTACTCTTTCTACTTTCCGAAGCAGGGACTATCATTATCCCTGGAAGCGGAGAGAAGTTCAGTCCCTTGCCCAACATCACACTGCAAGCATGCGTTGGAGCTGAGATTCAAACCCAGGCATTCAGGGTCCAGGGACCATGCTCTTAATATATTCCATATCTTAGGAGAATTTCTCCTATTTAAACAATAAAAGTGCAAAAATCTTGTGGCTAGCCAAAATTTTCAGTTGTTTGGAAAACTTATTTATCCAATAAGTGGAGAACTCACTTGTCCTCCAACAATTCTGGATAAATGAAAGAACAAATTGAACTGAGACTGGTATCCGGGTCTCCCAGTACTTTGTAGTTCCCATCCATATGGCTTGTCAGGAAGGCCACAGGGAGGTAAACTAACTCGAGCAGGTCTGAGTAACCAGAAACAATCCCACATCAGACTGTTGGCAGTGGGAGCTGAACCGCGTGCAAGATGCTTGCATTTTCATTTGCAATGTTGTCATCTTCCTCACGGCTCAAGAGGTATTTTGGAGTTGACATGAAGGCTACTGTAATTTTTAGAAGCTTTTTGCTTTCTGGCTTGTATTTACATATTGTGGTAGAAGAGTCAGAAGACTTCAAGCTTCAAAAGTGAATCTTGTTGCAACTTACGAAAGCACCACCCTGTGGGGTGCAGCTCTCAGCATGCGTCACCCCAGGCGCTGTGATTTCCCTGGCTTCATCCAACTTTGGTTGCTGTTCTTCATGCTCAGGAATTCTGCAATTGCCATAGCTTTTGCTGTTGTTATGTCTATAGGTATGGACTCATTTCTACCATTCTGGAATGAAACATTATTTCAAGGAAAGCTTCTCATTGTAAAAGGTCCACACATTCAGAAGGAAACTGGGAGCACATTTTCTCATAGGCCTGAAGCATTGACTGACTATGCGTCTTTCCCCTTAGCGTTGTCATCATATTGTAAGTGGATGAGTCATGGACAACATTTTCACACACATACATGAGGTCCATCGACCGGTCCTTAGGACAACTAGATTTCTTTTCTTTCTTTGTTTTAAAGAAGAAGACAAGTCAAGATACAGCAGATAAAAATGCTCAGCACATTTGCTGAAATCTTAGCAAAATCAAATTACTAGTAATTTGTTAATCACACTATACCTGTTTTGAGCCAATCCTACTTAACCCATCCTCCATCTTCCTCATGCTTGCCTCCCTGGTAAACTCCTATTTATGTTACAAAGATCAGTGTTTATGTTACTACTTTTGTGCTATTTCTGAACGTTAAATGTATCCTGTTGTAGAACATATCTCATGGAATAGTTATTATCACATATCCATTGCCTTTGTTAGGCTGTGAGTGAGCTTTCTCTCTTTTTTGTTTCCTTCCTTCCTTCCTTCCTTCCTTCTTTCCTTCCTTCCTTCCTTACTTCCTTCCTTCTTTCCTTCCTCTCTTTCTCTTTCTCTCTTTCTTTCTCTCTTTTTCTTTCCTTCTCCCTCTCTCTCTCCCTCTCCCTCTCCTTCTCCCTCTCCCTCTCCCTCTCCCTTCCTCCCTTCCTTCCTTCTCTCTCTCTTTTTCTTTTCTTTTTTTTTGTTTTTTGGTGTCACTCTGTCACCCAGGCTGAAGTGCAATGGTATGATCATAGCTCACTGCAGCCTCGATTTCTCAGGCTCAAGCGCTCCTCCTGCCTCAGTCTCTGGAGTAGCTGGGACTACAGGCACATATTACCACTCCTGGCTTAAAGCCTGGTAGTTTCTCGTAGGCAGGATTCATAACTAATGTATTGCCATGTCCTAGCACATAGAAGGTATGGTATGCAGAATTCTAAGATCACTCCCAACCCCTCTGGCATCCATATCCTAGAAAATCTCGTCTTCTTAAATATGAATGGGACCTGTGAATATGATGGCTGTCACTCTCTGATTAGATTACATTATATGGCTAAGGTGAAGGACTTCTGCAGCTATAATTAAGGTCCCAGATCAGTTGATCTTGAGTTACTCACAAAGGAGATTATACTGGGTGGCCCTACCTTAATCAGGGAAAAGCCCTTAAAAGAGGACTGTGCCCTTCCTGAAGGAAGACAGTCCACTGCTGGCTTTGAAGCAGTAAGCAGCTGTGTTTTAAGGGGGCCTATGGAGGGGCCCATGTGGCAAGGACCTGAGGGTGGCCTTTAGAAGTTGACAGCAGTTCCCAGTCACTGGCTAGCGAGAAAGCAGGTGGCTCAGCCACATAGCCACAAGGAAGTGAATTCTACCAACAATCCAAATGAGCTTGGAAGTGGATTTTTTCCATAGTCAAGCCTCCAGATGAACACTTTAACTGTAACATATGAACAGCTGAGCAGAGGACTTGCTTCAGCCATGCCTGGACTCCTGGACTCCTGACTTGCGGAAACTGAGATAACAAATGTCTATTACTTTAAGCCGGTAAGGTTGTGGTAATTTGTTATGCAACAATGCCTAATACAGTAGGCATCTTAAATGTTTGCTGAACTTACTTTAATCAGGGAAATATAATATTTAAAAGGAATATCTTCTAAAGTTTTAGCCAATTTAATGAATGTAGATATCTTAAAGAATTGCCATCTTCCTTTGGATCTTCTAGCCATGCAATCGACTTCACACACTTCCAACTTTTCATAAATACCAGCTTCTGGTCGTCTGGAAACAGGAAGTGAGATTCTCTCCAGCCATCATTTGGCATTCTTGGGAGAGAGAGTGGATAAAAATTGATGTTGAAATGAGACCACCATCATTTTTCAGTCTGCTCACCATGTACAGAGCTCAGGATGATTAGAAAATGTAAAACACATGTGAGTGGCTCAAACCCCTTTAGTTAAATCACATTTACATAGATCAGTTTTCCCAAGAGACATAAGTTAGCTGAACTTAAGCAATTAAAAAAAAAAAAACTAAAACCTTTTGCTAAAGCCAAAAAACATGGATGAGTTAAACCATATCAGATGGAATGGTTTGTTTTGAAAAGTGTTTGGTTTGTTGCCTATATACATGCATACTTTTTTAAAAGGCAGATAGAAAAGCAGAACTTGCAAGACCTTAGCTGCTGAGGTGGGAAGTCGGTAATACTTCCACCACAGCAGTTGATATCATCGGTCTCACCAGCAGGTCACGGATTTTTTGCTTGCTTTCTATGACTTTCTTGAACCATCATAGGGACCATGGCAGAGAGAGGGTTGGTGAAGAGGGGTGAAAACAAAACAGGACTCAATCTTGAGCTTGGTATTCCACTGAGAGCAGGTTTTCTGGGCCTTGAAATACCACCTCAGAGGGACCTTCCTTGATATTCTGCCATGTTGAGAAGAAGAACAAACTTTTTGGCCCTGGAACCTCTTCCCTCCCAGTGCCAACATGTTCAATTTCATTTGCCCTTGGCTAAATGCAGCTTCCTGTTTCTAAGAAAAGAGGCAGAAAGGGGCTTTTGAAGGCCTCACAGACAGTCTCAGAAGGCTTCATGGGCAGCAAACAACTCTTAGCAAACAATAATTTGATGAGTTAAGTGTAAACGGCTCAGAGACATATGGATTACATTTTTTGGGAAATACACATGGGCTTACAATGTAAAACTGGGTAGTGTGGGGGTGGGGTGGAGAAGGGAATGCTTGGAAAAATGTGGTTTGGGTCTTGCCAATTGCAAAATATTTGAAACAAATAATTTGAGATGTTTTGCCCAACCTACAGCGCGGTTGGATTCGCCCTTTCCATCTATTTACGTGTCGTTTTCAGACTCGGCTCATATACCAATACTGGTTTGGGTCTTGAGTCGATTTTTAAAAATGCAGTTATTTTGAAAGGTCATGCCATGTGATTTCTGTGTAGCCTCTGAGCATAAAGGGTGGGGTGGTGGAGGGGAAGAACTGGGCATTTAGCAACCTCTCTGCCTGTTGGCCAAACTGCTGCTCAGCTCTTCTGGTATATTCTACTTGTGGAGGTTCCAAATCCAGGCTGTGCTAGTGAGATGCAGCAGCCTCAGTCTCCCCACCTGTAAAATAGGGACAGTAATACTTATCCCAGAACCCATGGCAATTGGGATGCTGTGTGGTGTGGAGTTGGGAGTGTGGACCCTGGAGGCATATATCTGTGCATATTCCAGCTCTGCTGCTGGTGTGAGCTTGGGCAAGTTCTTCAGCCTCCCCGGGCTTTTGTTTCTTCATCTGTATAATGAGGAATATGTTAGCATCCACCACATAGGGTTACCTTGAGAATTATACAATTTAACCCAGTGCCCAGCACACAATAAGTATTCAGCAAATGCTAACAGTGGCTCTTGTTGTTTATAATTTCTCTTGTTCTATTAAGTATATGAATATAGTAGAAAATAAGGCAAGTTCACCTCCAGGCTGGGGAGAGGAATAGCCCCTTACCCAAACTGTGAGAGTCTCCTTCAGCTTACCTTCTTTTTCTTATTGTTTCAACTTATAGATTAATTATCTAATTTTGTGACCCAAAAATAAAAGGTAGATTCCTTGGTCTAAAATTAGACTCATCTTTTCCCTATCCTAGGAAGGATCCGTTTCTCCCTTCTATTTTACCACCATCTAGCACCCGGAGACACTTGGTTTAAGAGGCCAGCTAGCTTGTACTGGAGTGTGAGGGAATTCTGAGGGCTCAGGTGGAAGGAAAGCATGATTCCAGAGTTTCGTTGGGTTAAAGCATTGCTTCTCAACCCTTCCTGCACATTAGAATGAATTGAGAAGCATTACAAAAATCATAGAAGTGTTGTGTGTGGGGCTTGGGTATTAGTACATTTTTTAACTCTCCAGCTGCTTCTATTGTGCAGCCAGGACTGAGAACCACCCTGGCTAAGACATTCAGTGGCATTGCAGGTGCCTCCCTTGGTCGTTTCTGACTCACCCCTTTTAACTCACTGGCCCCTCGGACTCTGATTTCTGCCCTTCATGCGTGGGTGAGCTTTCCTCTGGGGCTTGCCTTGAGGTCTGCAGGAGCAAGGCCACTTCCTCTCTGAATCCTAGACACAGGCTTTGGGTCAGAACTGCCACTCATGTGGAACCCCCTTCTGTCCCTCTGCTCTGGGGGATCTTGTCTGAATTCATCCCTTCTTTGCCTGCCTTATGCCTTCTAGCTACTATTCTTCTGCCCCTCCTTTCTTGATCAGCACAGTTCTGGTGCTTTCAGTCCTTTTCTCCACTAACCATTGACTGCCCTTTGCTCTGTCATAGTTTTGGAGGCTGTGTAGTGTAGTGAAAGAATAGGGAATTTGAGGTTGGACCTGGGTTTAACTCTATCCTTGATTGCTGACAAGTTACTTAACCTCTCCTCATTAGTCAGCTAGGAATAATCTGACCTGGGTGAGACTGCTGTGAAGATGAACAGAGATAAAGGAGGGGTGATGGCGTGGTAGCGGTGGCCTGGTGAGAATGACCAGGAGTGATGGTGATAATGAGAATGGTGATAATGGTAATGGCGGTGTTGAGGTGAGGTGAGGGTATTGATGTGGTGGTAGTGCTGATTTTGGTGGCAGGTGATGGCTATACTGATAGGGGTGGTGGTGATGATGGTGGTGGTAGTTGTAATGGTGACTGTGGTGGTGGTGGTGATGATACTGGTGATAGCAGTAATGGTAGTGATGATGGTAATGATGGTAATGACGGTGGTTTGATGGTGGTGAACATGACAGTCGGGTGGTTGTTGTAATGATGATAATGATTTGGTGGCAGTGGTGGTGATGGTGGCAGTGGTTTAGTGGTAAAAGTTCCATCAAGAAAGCAGAAGGCTGGAGGAAGCATCAGTGTTCTGATCAGAGGAACCACATGGGAAGCAGAGATAGAAGGTCTTTGCATTTGCTAAGGCCATGGGAGTAACTTCTTGTATCAATTAGCATTTGATCAGGAAATCAGAGCTACTCTGTATGACATGGAATAGGGGATTAATCATAGGGATTAGACTTACCCATTATGAAAACTAGTAAAAATGTCTAGGCAAGGCTGTTGCCTCTGTATCTGGAGTTGAGTCTGACATTTCTTCAGGTCAGCAGGGCTTGCAGATGGGACAGAAAGCTGGATGGAAGCAGGAGAGCAAGAATGAACTGTACCATGTCTCTGACTCCTGCAATGGTAACACAGTGACCTGCAGGAAAAGCCGATGCCTCTCATCACAGGGCTGGACATGCACCTGGCTCAGGACTCTGGGCTGGAGGAGACCCAGGGAGTCAGAGATCCTGGAGCCCTGCTCCGTCAAGGTGAGGCAGCAGGTCTGAGATGCATGTGAGCTGCTGCTGCGCTGGGTCCCTAATTAAACCTCCTGAGTGGAATGGCTACTGCTTCCCTTCTGCCTTCCAATCCTCTCACAGATTTCTCTTATTGCCAGCTTTAATCTGGAACCGTAGAGGAAGGAACCCTGGGAAATGTGGTTCCTGCTTAGTTCTGGTGGCACAGCACAAGTCACTGCTGAGGGGTCCCCATGTGGATTGGACGGGTTAAAAGCTTCAGCACCTGTAGTGGCCTGTGCTGTCTACTCACTCTGACATTTCAAGCCTGGAGAGGCAAGGGGGACAAGATCTGAGCTGAGGGCCACACCAGGGAACTAGACAAGGAAGGCCTTGGCACTCTCAAGTCAGGGAATAGCCTTGCCATTTCATCTCATCCCTGGATGCTGGAGTACATTGGTCTCCCCCTCTAACCTCTAACCACTGAAAGAGACCCTCTCTTCTACCAATCCTTGACTTTGGAATCATGGGCTGAGTAAGGCTGAAACATCTGGCCATCTTTGGGACCCTGGTATGCCCCTAGTCTCACTTTGGTGTCTTCAAGGGGCTGTCTTTCATAGTGTTGACCCTACTCTCTGTTTCTAATATCTGCCTGCTACATTATCCAGCTGGACTTCTCAGGTCTCCCTGGTGACTGACCTCCTTAGACCAGGGGGCTCCCCTAGTGCCTCTAGTGCTGACAAAGTGCCACCTTGCGACAGTTTCTGCCCTTTTCCTGGTTCTCTGGCTTCTGAAGCCTTCATTTATCCACAAATAGAATTGTGATTGATGCTATTCTTACTCTTTCATTTGACAATTTTCCTCATCAGATATGCATTTAGAATTTAACTCAACTGTGTTCTCTCCTATTTTGTCAGTCACTGCTGTAACTTACATGGAATCACAGTTGGGTGGCAGGGACTGAAGTAGTTAGTTCTCACTTATTTACTGTGAAATGAGTAGTTTGAGATTCAGTCAGTAGTCAGAATGATATTCTTCACTTCCTCTTTTTCTTTATTTACTATGCTACCTGGTTTGTGAACATTTTCTCCAGCTGCAAGCAATTTACACAAACTATAAACTCTTTATCCATTATAATCCCTGTAACTATGACTAGAGACTGGAAAATGACCAGTTGTCATTACATTCGGAAAAGCATAGAAAGGATCTCCTTACTTGTGGCCTCACACCTGATGCTTTTCAGATGGTGGATGAGTTATTAGGATGATTTGCACCTCAGTTTTCTTATCTGTAAAATGGGAAGGTTGCCTTGCATTTCATTCTGTGTTCTTTGATGCCCTGTGGGATTGCCAGGTTGCCAGAGGACTCATTGGGAATTTGGGAATAGGGAAGAGCATGTGTCTAGAGGGCCTCATCCCTCATTCAACTAGCAAAAAGCCACTTATTCTGTGTTATACATTTGGTTTCTATGATAGATTGGATTATTGGTCAGCAATAAAAATTACTCCCTTCCTTCTTCCTCTTGGAGCAAACCATAACTCCCCTGTTCTACTGACTTTGGGCTTGGCTATGTGACTAACTTTGGCCAATGAAATGTGGGAGGATGTGATGTGAATAGAGGCTTTAAATGTACTTGCATTGTTTGGCCTACCTCTCGTACTCTTCTGTTTACTGTGAGAATATGCTATAGAGAGCCACTGGTCCAAGGAGAAGGGGAGGGGTGTAGAACAGACCTAAATGCAACCTGTAGCCTGAAACAGAGCCGAGTCCAGCCTAGATTCACTTATAGTCAACCTGTTGATCTGTTAGTACAAGAACACATGCTGCCATGAGCTGTTGTGTTTTGTTACACAGCTATAGCTGTCTAATACAGCTTACAAATAAGTTTTGTCCATAATCAGATTTTTTGGTTTAAAAAAGTTTGAAAAGCACTGAGTTTGCTGAGTTTTCAGCTTTCCCATCCACTTCTATTGTCCTGTTTTTTCTCTTTGTGTATTTAGGAGAGAGAGGGAGAAAGAAAGGGTTTTGGAAACAATATAGTCTTATAGAAAGAAAGAAAAGATAATTTTTTCTTTTGAGGAAAGAGGGATTTAGGGAGCTGGGAGGAGAGATAGGCACATTCATAGTTAAAGTATGTTTTGTTTCTTTTTTGAATCCTCAAGTAAACATTTCTCCACTGACATTGTTTTGCACTGTTACATTATTTTGTTCACTTTTGTGTTCCATTTGTACAACCTCTGAAATTCCAGGAAGAAGGTGAAAGAATAACATTGCACATAGCCCTGGGTTGTGCTGTGTTTACTTCATGATGGACCGTTCACTTAGGCTTAACCTTAAACTGACCTTTCTGATTCCAGACAAGACAGCAAAGCTTTGCTCACAGATTCAAAATCAGGGAACAGAAACAGCTGACTTCCCTGGCCAAAGATGTTTCCCATTCTCATTATTTGTGTCCTTGGTCATAAATGAGATGCTAGGGAGGTAATTTTTAGGAATTCCTGGAGTACTTTACTGCTGATGTGCATGCACAGATACCCTGGGGTCTTATGCAACTGGTACCCAACCCCAAAGTCTGGATATATTCATTGTAGGATGAAGAGAGGGAGGAAGGAAGGAAGGCTGAGGAAGGTCTTTGGCTATTTTCAAGACCTTTTTTGCTCCAGCACTTTGCAACATGGTTTTATTTTATGCTTATAAGCTTTGAGATCATCTCAAATATAAATATAAAACCATTGATCAAAGGCCAAGAATAAGAGATATTTAGATGCCCTCTATTCCAATGAATAATTAAAGGTTACTATATCATGTGTAAAGGTATTCTCTTCAAGGATGAGCACTTCAGGTCAGATCATGGAAGCCTGGTTTTATTTATCAGAAGAGTGTCTTTCTGGGGCTTGGGAGGCCAACACGAGGCAGGCTGAGCTTTGTGTATGGCAGGAGCTGAGTTTGAGGCTATCTCTGCCATCAGCCTGTGCTCAGGTTGTGTCCCTACACTGATGGCCATCAGAATTTGGGTATCAAGTGATTCACTTGCTTGTACTAGATTGAGCTCCTTTGAGGACAACAGGAACCATTAATATTTTAGAGCCAGAGGCCAGGCACAGTGGCTCATGCCTGTAATCCCAGCACTTTGGGAGGCTGAGGCGGGCAGATCACAAGGTCAGGAGATAGAGATCATCCTGGCTAACACGGTGAAACCCCATTTCTACTAAAAATACAAAAAGTTAGCTGGGTGTGGTGGCGTGCACCTGTAATCCCACCTACTCTGGGGGCTGAGGTGGGAGAATCACTTGAACCTGGGAGGCAGAGGTTGCAGTGAGCAGAGATCGTGCCATTGCATTCCATCCTGGGCGACACAGTGAGATTCCATCTCAAAAAAAAAAAAAAAAAATAATAATAATAATAATAATAATAAAGAACTTAGAATCTGTACTGGTATAAACCTTAATTCAAAGGCTATCTCTGCCCTGTACAAACTGTGTAACCTTGGGCAAATAACCAGTTCTTTGTTTCTTCATCTGTAAAATGGGGATAATTAGTACTTTTCTCATAGGGATGCTGTGAAGAGTCAAAGACATAATAGTTGTAGAGTGCTCAGCACATAGCCTGGAATGTCGTATCTGCTCATATATGTTAGCTATCATCATCATTGCTGCTGCTGCTGTTTTTATTAATCTAGTCCTGGGAATTTATATCAGGGAAAAAGGCCAAAAAAGTTATATTTATAAAAATGTGTATTGCATCCTGTCTATAGCAGTGAGAAATTAGAAACAATCTAAGTGTCTCATTCATTCAGCCAATTTAACAAATATTTTTTGAAGTCCTATTGTGTGCCAGGCACTGTATCCCACTCTTTGGGGTACATCACTGAATAAGAGAGACAAAGATCCCTGCTTTTGTGATGGAGAATGGGTAGCTAAACTATGGGGCAATAATTCAATGGAGTGTTATACAGCTATTAAAGCAATAGCAATGAAGACATGGGAAGTTGTTTGTTGTGTCATGTAAAATCAAAAAGCAGAAGAGGAAAACATAGATGCCTTAAAATATATATGTGGGTGGACAGAGACTAGAATGGAGCATTTGAAAATACAAGTGGTTGTTAGAGTGATGGAATCATGTTTTTTGTTTTTCAGTAATGTTTGAAATGGTTTTACAACATTATGGAAGAAAATTATATATATGTACATATATATATGCATATGCATAAATAATTGAAAAAAATGAACTGGCCCTAAGAGAAGTTTCTTATGGTTTAGGAATCAAAGTAAGGCTTATAGGCAAAAGAGGAAATTGCCTAGGTAGCAAGGAAGGAAAAATTGCTATTTCAAACCAAAAATGACTGTTGCAGTTCCACTGTGCACTGGAAGCATGAAATTCATGCCAAGGATGTTAGTTCTTTGTTAAGGAAAACCTATTAAGCAGATAAGTAAAAGAGGCCCTGAAGCCTCTGGAAAGGGGAGAGTTCAGACTTAAACGTCTTTGTATAATAAAGTACGGAAGATTTCCATTTTCCCTCAGCAATTTGGGGATGGAAGGGAGAAACAGAGATTCAGAGGCTGGAGAACTGGAAGAAGATGAGAAAGGAAAGAGCCAGCTAAAGAGGTTGGAAGAGATGAGGCCACAATAGCAACTTGAAGAACACTGATAACTAATACTCAATTTTAAGAGATTTCCTGTCCCAGGAGACCATATGTTTCCCCACTCTTGCCTTCCCTCAGGAGTCTCCAGGAGGACACTGTACTCCCATGGGATAGGGGCTGATATGGTTTGGATGTCCCCACCTTTGTTGAATGTAATCCCTAATGTTGGAGGTGGGGCCTGGTGGAATGTGTTGGGATCATGGGGGTGGATCCCTCATGAATGGCTTGGGCGATCCCCTTGGTGATAAGTGAGCTCTGGCTCTGAGTTCACAGAAGATCTGGCCATTTAATAGTGTGTGGCACCTGCCCCCACCCGTCTCTGTCTTGCTCTTGGTTTCACCATGTGATGTGCAAGCTCCCACTTTGCCTTCTGCCATAAGTAAAAGCTCCCTGAGGCCTCCCTAGAAGCTAAGCAGATGCCGGCACCATGCTTCCTGTACAGCTTGCAGCACTGTGAGCCTGAAACTTTTCTTTATAAATTACTGACTCTCAGGTATTTATAGCAATGCAAGAATGACCTAATACAGGGGCTTGGGCCATTCTGTTTGGTTATTAAAAGAAGGCTGGTGTCATAGAATATTCAGGGTTCACCTACAGAGGGGGATCCGAGGGGTCAGAAGCTACCTGTTCCAAATTGACCACTTTTGGGGCCTGAAATGGCTGCATTGCCACCATTAGCAATATGATCTTTTGCAAACAGACAATCTAGGGGCCCTGATTTTTTAGGTGCAGCAAGGTCTGGGAGAAGTCTTGCTCTTCCACGAAGACCTTAAGGAGAATGATTTTGACGGATCATTGATCTGTTGAGGGAGGAGGCTGGGCAGGTTTTGATTAATGAGTGGTTTTGATTAACAGTGAGCACACAGGAGAGTGATGCTGGGGCTTGGAGACTGGGAGGCGGTGGGCAGGTGGTGGGAGGAAGCCTTCTGCAGCCTGAAGTCTTTTAGGACAACTGGGGGATATTCTCTAGACTCTGAATCCTGCTCCCAGGAGACCCTGTGGCTATGCCCCTTTTGGGAATGGTACTTAACTTAAAGGCCTCTAGAATAGTAACCTTGTGTGGCCTTGGAGAACCAAGGTGGGGGTGGGGAGGAGCTGTCTGACCAAGGTGCAGGCTACATTTAAAAATACTAATAAAATAAAGTAAAACAAAATGCTTTTTATTATCACCATGTGCCAACAGTCAGTGATAAACTACCCCTCCCTGCTGGGGCAGATGGTTTGGGCCGTCCCCATCCCCTAGTCTGGCCAGGCTGTGAGATGGCAAACAGGCCAAGTAGGGGATCCAGAAGGAGCATGTGCAGGAAGAAAACCCAGATTCCTCACACTGGTAAGTAAGAGGCTTCTCAGGACTGAACTTGAAAAACATGAGCCCCACCAAGGGCGGGACAAGAAAATCCTCAGAAGATGGCTGAGCAGAGGTTAAGCAAATATTCGTGCCAAGCTGGTGGCAGCTCGGTAAGCAGACGGCTCCCATCCTTGGCGAATGCTCAGGATTAGTGTCTTTTCAGAGAAAAGAAAAGACTTAATCTGAGCTGTGGTGGGGAGAGAGGGCTAACTCCTCTTTTGTGAAAGATCACAGCCCCAGCAAGATCTTGAGACAATGTTCTAAAAACACATGGCTGTCCTGCAACCCTGGGGGCACTTCACAGGCTATGGGAAGGGAGGAAACCCAGATCCCTTCTAAATCCTAGTGTTTAGATGGGACTGAGGCCACTAAAGTTTAGACCAGCAGCATCAGCATCACATGGAAACTTGTTAGAAATGCAAATTCTCAGATCCTACCCCAGACCTACTGAATCAGAAACTCGGGGTGGGGCCCACAATCTGTGTTTTCATCAGCCTTCCTGATGACTCTGATGCCCATAAAAGTTTGAAAGCCAAATCCAGAGTGAACTCTGGGATTTGGTTCCCTCTGAAAGGTGGCAGCGTGAACTCCCTCTGCTCTCCTCCATTCCAGGCACCCGGGGCTTTCGGGTCTGCAAAGTGCTATGATGGTGCTGTCATTGCAAAAGACATAGGCTGGCTGGGCGTGGTGTGTCATGCCTGTAATCCCAGCACTTTGGGAGGTTAGGGCGGGAGGATTGCCTGAGCCCAGGAGCTTGAGACCGTCGTGGGCAACATGGCAAGACCCTGTCTCTACAAAAAATAAAAATAAATAAAAAATGCCAGGCGTGGTGGTGCACACCTGTACTCCCAGCTACTGGACAGGCTGAGGGGAGACGATTGCTTGAGTTCAGGAGGTCAAGGCTGCAGTGAGTTGTGATGGCACCATCGGACTCCAGCCTGGGCGACAGAGTAAGACCCGGCCTTTTTTTTTCTTCTTCTTCTTTTTTTCTTTTTTCTTTTTTTTTTTTTTTAATTTCTAGAGAAGTCTGTGAATAACATTAGTTAATTACTGGGTCTGCAGCCTGCATTGTGAAATATTCTTAGGAAAGACAATTCAATAACTCTGCTCCAGTGTCTCATTCTTCTCATGTTTGGGAAATTTAATCCAATTATTTAAGCCAGTCCTTAATGTGTGGGCAAGTTCTCCAACTGTCTAACCTAAATCCCTTTTACTGTACGTGCAAACCTAGAGGGAAATCTGTCTTAGAAATGATAACTTTCATCACAAAGTTTTTGATCCCAAAGTTCATAGAAAGAATGGGAAATAGGAGGGAAAGGGCTGCCAGAATTAACGTCCCATTAGCTGGGCCCAGGCAGCCCTGTGTTTAGTAGACACTTCTGGTCGCCTGGTAAGGTCCTGGGACTGTGTCATTGCACTCTTTGGGAGGCTGTGTAGTGAGGCAGAAAGTATTTCATTTTTAAGAGGCTGGATTAAAACTTGGCTCTCCCGTGTGTGAGCTCTGTGATGCTGAGCAAGTTCTTTATCTACTCTAAGTTTGCTCATCTCAAAATTGGGGTAAACTCCCCAGAGGGTTGTACCAAATGTTGAAGGTGAGGGTGTGATGTCATTGTGCCTTAAAACCAGAAGGCAGGGGCATGTGCTGCAGAGGATGCTAGAGAGGTGGGCAGGAGCCAGATGTTGAGGGGCATCATATACCTCCCTTTACAAAACCGTCAGCCAGAGTTATTTTGTATTTTGAACAGTTTGAATTTTACTCTAAGAACGTCCACATATAGAATCACCCAAATGCTTCACAGAGTAGGGAGATATTAGGTTGGTGCAGTAGTAATTGCAGTTTCTGCAAAGGAAATCTACTTTCAATTGCAAAAACCTCGGCCGGGCGCGGTGGCTCACACCTACAATCCCAGCACTTTGGGAGGCTGAGGTGGCGGATCACAAGGTCAGGAGATCGAGACCATCCTGGCTAACACGGTGAAACCCTGTCTGTACTAAAAATACAAAAAAATTAGCCGGGCGTGGTGGTGGGTGCCTGTAGTCTCAACTACTTGGGAGGCTGAGGCAGGAGAATGGCGTGAACCTGGGAGGCAGAGCTAGTAGTGAGCCAAGATTGCGCCACTGAACTCCAGCCTGGGCAACAGAGCGAGACTCCGTCTCAAAACAAACAAAAAAACCTCAATTACTTTTGCACCAACCTGATACTTCTGTAGGTTTCAACCCCTGGCATGAGGGGGTTGGTCAGCACAGTCACATCCCTCGGGCTTTTCCGGAGTCTTCCATGGCAATAGCTCCATACTTGCAAACTCATCACCACCTGCTGAAGGCCAAGGAACAATGTGGTGAGTAAAGGCAGCTCATGCTCTATGCTGACGGTGGGTATAAAGAGTGGACACTCGTGACCAAGAGGGTTATGTTTGAGAGTAAACCGTCAGGCAGAAGGCAGATGTGAGTAATCTCAGGTCACTGAGTTCAAGGCAGTTGGGAGAGGCCCATTTCTTGGCCACATATTCATTTGTCACTTCTCGCTGACTGCCTGCCATGCGTCAGACATTTGTTAAGAAGATAGGGGCGGTCCTGCCCTCAGCTTGCTCACAGTCCAAGACAGCTCCAGGTTAGAGCTGGAAAATGCCTGTGCTTCTGTGTGAAAGAATGATCTGAGGAAAGTTTTTGGTCTTATGGGGTGTGCCCCCCCAACCCCCTCCAAATTTGTTCACATCTTAATTCCTAGAACCTCTGATTATGTTACTTATCATGGCAAAAGGAGTTTTGCAGATGGATTAAGTTAAGGACCTGGAGATGGGTTGTTCATGCTGGATTATCTGAGAGGACCCCGTGAATCACAAGAGTTCTGAAAAGTGGAAAAGGAGGCAGAAGACAGTGGGAGGAAGATGGGACTATGGACAAAGAGTGATGCCTGCAAGGTTCAACCTGCTGTAACTGCCTCTGGAGATAGAGGGAGGGGGCCAAGAGGAAGGAATGCAGGTGGCCTCTAGGAGCTGGAAAGTCAAGGAAATGGATTCTCTACTAGAGCCTCCAGCAAGGAACGCCCCCCTGCTGACCCCTTGATTCTAGCCCAACAGGAACCTTGTCAGACTTCTAACCTACAGAATTGAGAGATAATACATTTGTGTTGGTTTAAGTCACTAAATTCGTGAATTTGTTGTAATTGCCCCAGGAAACTAGAAATGAAGCTCTGGACCTGCAGTCAGACCAAGACTAGCCATTTGTCTCCAACTCCAAGAAGTGTCCTGCTGTCTCTGTACCTGAGGTCCTGGGTCGGGATGTGGGGACTGACTTCTTTGAGAGATTGGCTGCACTGAATCTCAGAAGGTCCTAGGTTGGATGTAGCAGGAAGTTCAGATTCAGGGGCAGGAGTGCTCATAGGCACTTGCAGGGATGCTCTCAGGATGCCACAGAATCCCAAGTGTCAATATGGCGGGCGGATGAAGAGATACAGCCTTGGCAAAGCTTGCCAGGTCCGACTAAGTAACAACTCAGGCAGAAGAGGAGCATCTTGTTTGGACTTGGCCTAAATATTGTATCTTTCTTGGGTTTTGGATATCCCTTGCTGTCATAGAGACAACACAGGATTCTCTTCCAGCCAGATCACTTACAGATTGTGCAACATTGGGCAAATTACTTAACTTCTCCAAACCCTAGTTTCCTCGTTTGTAAATATGCACTTTGCTATGTTATTATGAGGAAGGTTGTTACAAAGTCTAAATAAAGCTGTGTAAAGCACCTGGCACATAATGGGACAAAGACTCTTTCTGAAGAAGGATAGTTGTAGGATTCTCTCCAGCTTAGTGGATGGTTGTAGAACCAAGTGTGAGTACCTTTCTGCTGGATAGTCAGAGTCATGGTTAGTCAGAGATTTGGGGCTGCTGGGAATGTAGCCAAGCAGGCGATCCACCCCCCAGGCACCCTTTGAAATAAGATATACAGCTGGTCTTTTCAGCCAGGTTTTAGGAAAGAGCCATGTGACAGGAAACTGCATAGCTGAAGGCATTACTGGGTCTGGGTTCTTTGGGCGTTGTTGGTGGCTCTAGCAGGGAAGACAATGAGAGCAGCTTGGTGAGTCTCGGAAAACACACCCATTCCCCCAGCCAGTGACTCTGCAGGAGAACAGGTATCTTTCGGCCTCCTGCAGTCCCCTGGAAGGGCACTGCCTGGGCCTCCCCGGGCCTGATCTGTTTTCCTGACATTTTAGCATCCTTCTATAGCCAATGTACTCCGACAGGTCTGAGAGGAGGCAGAGGTCCTGAGGTCCAGCTCTGGCCCTAGGCTGCTCTTTTTTACCTGCCACCCCAGAGTGAGCTCAGTGTGGCAGGAGCCTGCTCTGAAGTTAAATGAAAGCCACCTGGGAAGGCAGCCCTGCACCCTCCCTGGCTTCCACTTCTTCCCACTTTCCTCCCCAAGCCTGTAGCCTCAGGCTGCTCAAAATTCCCTTGCTCTAGACCCTCACTCAGCAGACCCCTTCCTGGATATGTTTCTGAATAAGCAAGAGTTTACAATAGAATGTTGACATCCCAGAAGACTGTACTTTTCAGAACTTTCTGACCCCTCCAAGACTTGAGAATAAAGAATAAGAGAATGTATGCATGAGTTCTTGTTTCCTCCTAATTCACATTTCCACTGAGTTGAATGCTTCTGTGTTTACCTTCATTTTGCTCATCAACTACAGTTCACTACCTTTCCAACTTCCCCTGAAGTTTTATCCCTCATTTGATGGCTATTTTTTACACAGAAACAAATTTTAAAAGATCATTTGTCAGGCCAGTCACGGTGGTTCATGCCTGTAATCCCAGCACTTTGGGAGGCCAAGGTGGGCGGATCACTTGAGGCCAGGAGTTTGAGACCAGCCTGGCAAACATGGTGAAACCCTGTCTCTACTAAAAATACAAAAATCAGCTGGGCATTATGGTGCGTGCCTGTAATCCCAGCTACTTGGGAGGCTTGAGGCACGAGAATCACTTGAACCCGGGAGGCAGAGGTTGCAGTGAGCTGAAACCGCACCACTTGACTCTAGCCTGGGCAAGACTCTGTCTCAAAGACAACAACAACAACAACAACAACAAATAATTTGTCAGAGCTACTTTGTACACATCTTTGGCAAGTAGAGAACAATGGAACCTGGTACCTTAACAAAATTACAAATTGCTACATTCCCTAGACCTTTGGAATTGCTTCAGAATGAGAGTTTGCCATGAAATGAAACTGGGATCGCTGAGCACTGAGGGCCTATTGCTCCTGTCTACCCCACCCAAACACTTTCTTCTCCACTAGCCACTGCTGGGTGCTAGGAAAGCAATCTGATTGTGCTAATCCAGGCGAATCCACCTTGGGATGTTTGTGCATTCATCAGGACAAATTTAAATTTGGTAAAGCATCAAATGTGAATGAGGTTTGTTTTTTTAAATTAACTTTTTTATTTGGGGAGTTCTTTTTATTCTACATTTGTGTCCTTTGTGTACTCTTCAGGCTGTGAATTTTTAAAAGAAGGACTACAATGATCATTAGGGAAAGAATACCTACTGTATACTAGAATAAACATGAAAGAAAGTTATTTGATTGCAAACCCAAAGCATTCAAACTTTTATGAATTAATAAATTAACACTTATTAGTAATAAATGATGTTTTAGTTATGTTAATTTCTAAGAAGATAGAGGGCAACTTTTTTGTACCAATGAATGTGCTAGGTGCTAGAGAATACAACAATCAATTAAACAGATATCCATTATTTCTCTTTAAATCTCTAGGTCTTCCACCTTTCTCACCATTATGACAAATAATCATGCAGCTCAATGATGCTTATGTAGAGTCTTGAGTTGGTATCAGATGAACTTTGCTTTAAATCAATGTTCTAAACTAGGGTAATTTTGCAACCCAGGGGACATTTGGCAATGTCTGGAGAACCAACTAGATGCTACTGGCACCTAGTGTGTAGGAACCAAGAATTCTGTGAAAAAAGAATCCCCCAACAAAGAACTTCCTGCACCAAAATGTCAATAGTTCTGAGTTTTAGAAAGCTTTCTCTAAACAATAGATTCTCCACTTTTGAGAGCTTATGTACAATGGGAAATGTTACTGACATGAGTGTGCTGAGCTTGGGCCCGGAGTGGAGGCAGGAAGATCAGAGACCCTTCCCTCTGACGTATGTGTACCTATAGCACCAAGTTCTTTATACTGCCCTGTCATTACAGATGGTGTTCATGGTCATTTCCTGTAACTTTCAAAAGAGTGAAAACAGAAATCAATTCTGATTCTGCTATTGACTAGCTGTGTGATCTCAGGTAGGTCACTTACACTCTCTGGACTTCAGCTTCCTCATATAAAGTGCAAAGTTTGCAATACATGATCTGTAAGGTATTGTGTAGCATTCTCATTCTGTACCCACACAAGCATTTGCAACACTCAAAGGCTGTCCTTCCTGTCCTCTAGGTGTTTATAATCCAAGTCTCTTGTTCTGCCAATCCTTTTCAAATCAGATTGGCCTTTCCTCTTTCTCCTACCGTTACTTGATCAGTTTCTAGGCTCATTTTTATTGTAAAAAAATAAAATCGAATTCCTAAGGCTCCGGAGTTTCAAATAACTCTTGGTAAATTAGAGCCCAATAAATATTTCATAGTTAAACCCAAAATAGCAACCTGGCTCCTCCCTAGTATTAAAGAGATTGAAAAAGTCTCCACGGTGGGAAGAGAATATCCCAGCAATTGAAGACATCTGTGGATATGGCAGTTTTACCCTCCTGGCTATATCAAAGAAACAGACTCCTAAAGTGTATTCAAGGGTACCCTGCCAATATCAGCACTTTGTCCAGATAAATTGCAAGGCCTGGAGTCGGAAGTAAAGTTTGCCTTTTGAAAAGGAGAGGCTGTACGTTCCCGGTCCTATGTGTAAATAAGCACTTGAATAAATCAGGACTCAGTAATAAGCAGTGGCTAAATGAGTTTAATAACTGTCTCTGACTTGAATCCAAGTGTCAGGACTGGAAAAAGTTGGTTGAAACTGGTCCCTTCTGTGAAAGATAAAATGGGGGAAATAGAAATGTCCTTCTGAGAAGTTAAAAGCCTTCTTGTTTACAACTGGCCAGTGGAGACATTAATAAAGGCAGAGCTCCAAAATACCAACACATTACTAATCTTGCCCACAGAAGTTTATTCTTTTATTGTAGATTTGTTAATGGTTAGTTAGCTCTGGCACTTGAATAGTGGTCAAAGGTGGACAGAGAAGTACTGAGGCATGAAGCTAGAAGGAGAGGAGACTTTGAAAGGTACTGGACTGGGCCTGTTCCCACTGGCCTTTGCCCATCCAGAACCCATTCTCCTGCTCATCAAGTTGTTTTGGGCAGGCTTCTCCCAGTCTGACCCATTCTGGAGAACTCTAAGGGAAAGCTGGCACTTGGAAACCCCAGTTTTATGAATGTCTCGGTTACAGATTTCTGGTCTTAATTACTGGGTTGGAGAAATGATGTGTGCTTTCTAAGATTAGCTTTTACACCAGCTACTGTAACTGGCTAGGCTTGAGCTCTTGCAGGAGTAACCTGGCAGCTGCAGAGAAATGGCTTTCTGTGAGGGGGCAAAGAGCCATCTGAGTGTTTGGGGAAGCCATTTACAGAAATATTTTTTTCCTTGTGTGGTTTATGTGTACTGGCTAAGGATTTTGACTTGGAAAAGAAAAAAGGTAAGTAAATGATAGCAGTCGGTCAGTTTTATTTGTAAAAGTTTGGAAGTTAATGATTTAATGATCCATTCTGAGGACTGTTACAGCCCAGGATCTGTCATGACCAGATGTTTCCTTCATCCGGCAGCGTATGTTATTGAGCATCTGTGACTGTCCCTGTGCTGTGCAAAGGGGACACAGTCGTGAATCACCCAACATAGTTTCTGTCCTACTACTAGACCTTGTAGTCTAGTCTTTGTCCGGTTGTTTTTACCTCATCTAAATTATTGCTACACAGTTATTTTAGCACTTGTATCATTTATCTATTACCACAATAATACTGTGTAACAAACCACCCAGAAATTCAGTGACTGAAAGCAATGAGTATTTACTAAGGCCATGGTCTCAGGAGGGCACTTTAGGTTGGCCTGTCTAGGAAGTTCTTCTGGTCTTGATTGGGCCCATTAGTATGCCTGATAGTCACCAGGATTGGCTGAATTAGGATGGACTCAGCTGGAGGTTCTTCTGGCTTCAAATGAGTCTGGCAGTTGACTGGCTGATGAGTGGGGCAGAGTCACTGGGCCATGTGTTGCTCATCCTCCGGTAGGCTAGCTTGGGCATGTTCACGTAGCAATCACAGACGAGCAAAAGTAGAAACACTTGAGTGCTTCCTTTTACGCTTTGGCTTCTGTTGAAACTTGCCCACTGGTCAAAGCAAGTTGCAAACTGAGAGTCAAAGAGTGGGGATAGATACCCTACGTTTTGATAGGTGAAGCTGCCAAGTCACATTATAAAGCCTGAGGATCCAGAGAGGGATAAAAGATTGGAGTCATTGGTGTATCGGTCTATCACGGCACTTGATGATATGGGTGGCATTTTCTTTTTATTTGTAGAAAAGACACTTATATGTGTTTATTTAAATATATTATTGTTTTAATGAGGACTAAATACTAATTATCGTCCTAACTAGGAAAAATAGCCAATAAATACTTTTTGAATGAATACTTTTTTTTTGAGGTGGAGTGTCACTCTGTCACCAGGCTGGAGTGCAGTGGCATGATCTTGGCTCACTGCAACCTCTACCTCCTGGGTTCAACTGATTCTCCTGCCTCAGTCTCCCAAGTAGCTGGGACTACAGGCACGTGCCACCACGCCTAGCTAATTTTTGTATTTTTAGTAGAGGGTTTCACCATGTTGGCCACGATGGTTTCAATCACGGGATCCACCCACCTCGGCCTCCCAAAGTGCTGGAATTACAGGCGTGAGCCACCGCACCTGGCCTGAATGAATATTTTTTAATGAAGAAAAAAGATATGGAAGAAAAAAAGGTGGCTTTAGAAAGTTTTGGGATAGTGAGTGGACTTCCTAGCTTAGTGAAAGATAATTTGTTCTAGAGAGGCATGGAGAGAGGGAAATAAGGGTAAAAGTTAGGACGGAAACAGATTGTGAAGGACCCTGACTTCCAAGCAGAGGGATCAGATCTTTTTCTTTTCATGTGAGTAATGGGAAAATATTAAAAATAATCTGAAAACAGGGATGAAAGTTGAAAGTGCCATCGGAGTTATATAATGTGAAAGTCTTGTAAATGAAAGAATCCTTGTCTGCTTGCTTGCTTTCTACATTTATTGAAACAGTGTTGTCAATGAGTGGATGGAAATGCTGTTAGTGTGGGGATTCATTTGACTCAAGAACAGTTTACATGAGACAACCCCATCCACACCCCCCAGCCCCGCCCCTGCCATTTCAATCTTCTGGTGAGTCGAATGGCTTTGCTCTTTTCTGTGACTTCTTAAATCCCGAGTGTGTGTTTCTTTGCAAGGAGGACCAGGTAAGTGTGGATAAGATGGACTGGTGATCATCTCTACTGCAGGAAAAACACTTTTAAATGTATATCTTACCACTAGCACAAGATATATGGCTACATTATTATCTCTGTGTCTATATCTGTATAGCTATACTTATATCTAGCAAATGGGACTATGCTTGAATATTAATTAGTGTGTTTAAATTTCATACTAGTTACTTTTCAGGGTTGAGGCTCATGCTCAGTCAAACTTATTCTGGAGTTGATATTTGTAATTGATATAGAATACTTTTCTTTTATCCTTTTTTTAAAATTTTGTCCCCAAACTGATAGGGAGCAAAGTTCCTTGAATGAAGCTATGGTTCTCTACCTGGGCTACATTTGAGTCTGTGCCTGCAATCACTGAGGTTGGGGCCCACACATGAGGATTTTTAAAAAGTCCTAGGTGTGTGCAGCCAAGGTTAAGGACCACTGCAATGGGTGCGCGAACAGAATCTTAGTTTTTGAACATCCTGGTATGAGCATTTTCTTTGTTGGGCTTTTCGCTTTCCCAGTGTGTTCTCTGCCAATGCCTCTGCACGGAAGAACCACCCTCCTCTGATTGCTAATCCTCCCTGTAGCTGTGGTTTTCCCGTGAAGCCACGACAAGCAAAACAAATTCCCTGCAACTGTGCTTTGCATTACCATCTATTGGTTTCTGCTGCCCACCTAGTGGCTTTCCTGTGGGCCTCCACTTGTTTACCACCCAAGTGAAGCTGGGGGAGGAGCAATGCCTTGTTCTGGAAGGCCAGCACCCTGGGTGCTGTGACTGGGAGCTGATAGCCTTGCATCATGAGTCTGAATGAAAGAGACTCATGGTGGGGGCCAAATTTCTAGAGTGTTGTGAGGAATAAACAGGACAATGCATGTGCAACCAGGGCATCAAATGAGCCGGAGGGGGTGGGGAAAAGCAGAAAGTCACATTCTTCTTCTTCAGCATGACTTTTTAAACAGGCTCTTTTCCTATTCCTGGCATAGTCCACAGGTGTCTGGTGACTTTCAGCCATTTTAGTTATGCTTTAAGGTTTTCAAAAAAACTGATACGCATTAAAATTTGGAGTTTTCTTCCAACTCAAAACTTCAGGCTTGGGACTCACTATGGGCGAGGGTAGGGCGTGCTTTGTTCTACACTTTCTCTTCCTTGCTCCTTTGTTCCTCTTCTGCCCATGACTGTGCTGCTGCTGCGGGTTCTCTGTGGTTTTGGTCTGATGGTACAGCATTTGTTCTCTGCTGCTGCGGGTTCTCTGTGGTTTTGGTCTGATGGTACAGCATTTGTTCTCTGCTGCTGGTACCCCCTGGGTTTCAGATAGCCGAACGCGGGCTTTCTTTCTCTTGGGTGCTTTCATAGGTTCTTAGAATATCATCTTTCCTGAAAGGAATGTCAGGCACTGCCCACTGCCCTGTTCCTTGACTTGGGGAGTGGGGTATAGTCTCCTGCTGACCGCTTACAATTCTCCTCTCCCTGCTTCTCATCCCCCTATCCTGCAGCCCATGCTTCTTGCTGCTGGGGTTACTTTGCCCACCAGAAAATTCTCTGGGATTGAATCCTTTCAAGTTGACCCAAGTATAGCTGCCTTTCACGGTGCCCACTGTTCTGGGAGGTATTTTGTATCTCTGTTCACCCCACTCTGGAAGGCAGGCTGTGCTCAAAGCTTTATATGCCCTGCTCTGGTTGCAGTGCTAAGTGGTTGTATGAGTTTCTGCTCCTCCACGGGCATCGAGCTTGGGGGCAAAATGTCACTCTCTCTTTCAGGCAGATACACCCATTCTCTAGGCTTGTGTGCAGGTGGGGACATGCGTCCCTGCTCTCAACTGAAATGAGCAGGATTCTCTAAATACCAGCTCACAATTCTCTTTGGAGAAATCTTTATTCCCCAATTTTCCCTCAAAATTTTTCCCCTTATTTATTGGCTAAAAGTAAGTGATAGACCATAGGTCACAGAAACAGCCTTTGAAACAATCCCAAACTTAAAAAAAAAAAAAAAAAAAAAAAAAAAGGAAGAACAGTACAAAGAACTGTTTCCCCCTGTACCTTCTGAGAGTAAATTTCTAACCTGTATTCTATCACCCTAGAACACTGTAGGGAATATAGGATATTTCCTGTGTAACCACAATATAATCATCAAAATCAGGAAATTAACATTGACACCTTGCTATCATCTCATCCTTACTACCCCATTCAAGTTTTGCAAAATTGTCCTAATAACATCCTTGGAGCACAAAGGATATATTGCAGAATCACCTACTGTATTTAGATGTCATGTCTCTTAGGTATCCTTCAGTCTGAAACATTCTTTGATTTTTATCACCTTGACTCTTTGAAGTTTACAGGCTGATTATTTTGTAGCACATCCCTCAGTTTAGATTTGTCTGATGTTTCCTCACAGTTATGTTCAGATTATGCATTTTTGGCAGTGATTATCACAGAGGTTAGGTAATGTTCTTTTCATTGCATCCTATCAAGTGGTACAAATGTCTCTTCATGCCACTGCTGGTGTGAGCTTTGATTACTTGATTAAGCTGGTATCTTCTAGGTTTTCCCACTGTAAAGCTACTCTTTCCCTGTGTCATTGATATGTATTTCATGGGGAGGTATTTTGAAACTCTATAAACATTGCATTCTGTATCAAACATTCAACTTACCTATTTATTTATATCTGTTCAGACTCATGTTTTCCTATTATACTGAATGAATTTAAATTCTTATTATTTTGATGCTCAAATTTGTCACTGGTTTGGCCAGTGGGATCCCAATCAAGCTGGCTTCTGTATTTCTTTTGTGTGAATATGAACCCTATCATTTTATGAACATTTCCTGCCTTTCTGGCACAATAAGAGGCTCTAAGCTCATCTGTACTTTCTGTACTCCAGCCCTTGAATCAGCCATTTCTCCAAGGAGCCCTGGTCTGTTTTAGTAGAAAGTAGTATTTGGGAGCCAATATTCGAGTGCTAGGTGTGCTTGTTGCTAGTGAGCTGTTGTTGTTCTTGGGCTTATTCAATGGTCAGAGCTAGGGGATGTATATGTGTGTGTGTGTGTATATACATGTGTACATACACAGGTGTTAACTTCTCTATTGAAAACTTTCAGTTCACACAAGTCTCCAGTTCTAATCCAACCCCAGGGCTCACTGAGCCTTTTCCCTGTTATGTTAATTAGTTTGGCGCTGCTTAGGTGTGTTAACTCTCATAGAAGTCAGTGAAGTTTCACAGTGACACAGTAGCCAATTATATATGCTCAAATTCATGGTACATTGTGAGGCCCACCAATCATGTAGTTAATACTCACACAGGCAGTAGTAAAAGGGGGGTAATGAAGTAAAGCGATGGCTTGGGAGACCACACACTAACAGACAAGTCAAGTGGGTCTGGAGGTCCTTTTGGATGCTAGTCATGGTGTAGGGGGAGAGTGAGGTGAGATGGGTGGGGGTTGGAGGGGGACATGGGTGTGGCTTTGTTGTTTTTCTCTCTCTCTACCCTATCATCCCTATCGCAGAGCCTCTGTTGGCAGCTTCCAGTCAGGAGAAGGCCTCAGTGTTCTCACAGGAAGAGCCTGCAAGGATGTCTTGAAGAAAGCCGGGTCCTGGCTGCTCTTTTTTTTTTTTTTTTTTTGAGACGGAGTCTTGCTCTGTCGCCCAGGCTGGAGTGCAGTGGCCAGATCTCAGCTCATTGCAAGCTCCGCCTCCCGGGTTTACGCCATTCTCCTGCCTCAGCCTCCCGAGTAGCTGGGACTACAGGCGCCCGCCACCTCGCCCCCGGGCTGCCTTTATGATCCTTCCAGATGGGTCTGTTCTCATGATCTCAGCCACCTTTCACTTCCTGTTTGTTCGCTGCAGGTCTTGGGTGGTATTGTGCAGCAGCAGGTGTTATCACTTCAGTCTATTACATATATATTTATCACTTTGAAGGGGGCAGCTTTACTGTTGGCTCAATGTTACTTGACATGAGTGACTCCATTTTAAGACATTAGGGACCGGGTACAGTATGGCTTACGTCTGTAATCCCAGCACTTTGGGAGGCTGAGGCAGGTGGATCACCTGAGGTCAGGATTTTGAGACCAGCATGACCAACATGGAGAAATCCTGCCTCTACTAAAAACACAAAATTAGTCAGGCATGGTGGTGCATGCCTGTAATCCCAGCTACTTGGGAAGTTGAGGCAGGAGAATTGCTTGAACCTGAGAGGCAGAGGTTGTGGTGAGCTGAGATCGCGCCATTGCACTCCAGCTTAGGCAGTAAGAGCGAAACTCCGTCTAAAAAAAAAAAAAAAAAAAATAAGACATTAGGATCACAAATTATGATGTATCACCCCCTTTCTGTATTTGTAATTCTCTTTTCCAACAGTGAGAAACCTGGCTTCCATTATTCCTAATATATTGATTTCATCAGTGCCCTTGTATATATCTGGTGCCACCGGCTCTTCTACAGGGCCACCTTCCTCACTCTGCATGAAATCTGATGCCCCACCCTGAGCCCCTGTGGATTCCTCCATCCCCACTGCAGAACTAAACTTGCTGTACTCCAGCTAATGATGTTAGGGCTGAATTGTTTAGGAAGAGAAGGAAAATACTAAGGATCTCTTAAACCAGTTTTGAGTCACCTGTTAGCAAACCTCACCTCAATATTCTAGCATAAGGGTACTTAATCTGTCTGGTGTTTACAGACCCCAAAGATTGCATAAAATTCAGGAGATCTGCGAGCTTGGATGGGAAATAAATTACATGTTTACTTTTTCTAACTTCCCCTGAATCTTACCATTTCCTTTAATTATGAATGTAGGGAATAAACCACGGTATTAGCAGTGCCTGTGACTTTGTCAACAACAGAAGTCACACACATTTTCATATCACTTGTTGCAGAAACTATTATTTATGCTCATCACAACTTTAACATTATGGTGGTTGTGAGATTCTTCCTTAGCTCTTTTTATTGTGCTAATAAGTCTGCATATTATGATATTGCAACATTAAATTATTTTAATAATGATCTTCAACATATTTAATGTCATTTATAATCCTATGTGTTTTGTTGTGTGCATTAAAAATAATTATCCTGAGAAGAGTCCCCAGTCTTCACTAAATTGCCAAAGGGGTTCAAGGAAACAGACATGATTACAGCCTCCGGTTTAGCAGTTCTCTTTGGAATAGGAAGGTATTTCTCCCTATTATTTTAAAATTTGGTGCCTGAACTAGGTCAGAAAATTCCCGAATTAATCTCCTGTTAAATGTTTAAACTGCTTAGCACTGTGCTTGGTATGTAGTAAGTCCTCAACAAGTGACAGATAATATCTTATTGTTTTTACAATTTCCTTGTTGCACCAAATGGAGGGAGTAGTTGCTGGCACTTGTATGTTTTTGATTCGTCTCTTGGTACTTAGAGAGTTCCCTAACAATATGCCCAGGCTGGCCTGATGGAGGGAGATGGGAGACAAGTGGATGTGAGAGGCCACCTAGAGGGGAACCAGTCAACCTTGGCGAGCCCATTCTAGACGCTCTTACTCCCAGCTGACCCTCCTGGCACAGACCCACCAGCTGAGCACAGATGCATGACCAGTCCAGCACAGATCAGCCAAGCCTGGCCCAAATCAGCAGAACCTCCTGGCTGACATAAATGTTCATTGCTATTTTTGTTAATAAGTATGATGAAAATGAAACAACTAAGATGTATTTGTCAATCATGTGAGTGACTTCTTTGCAGAATCAGATAACAGTTTTTACAAACTGAAAAAATATTTTCCTATTACATTGTGGTATTTATAATGTAAGAGTTATAAACATGACACAAAGTTTAATCTACGTTACTAATATTGTGTCCATCACTTTAAGTCTAACACGGCAGTATCTCAAGCCCTGACGCTGATTTCTATGGTGTAAATGGTGATAATATTCCCAGTATAGCTGACTTCTGGCTACCAATGTGATGTCACAGAATGTGGAATTGTATATGATGGAAGCATTGTATACTGAGGAGCATCTCTTCCCAGTTCCAAAAAGTTTTGAACCTTGGCACGTTTTGGATTTTGGATTTTCAGATTAGGGATGCTTGACCTACATAACACAAGACACGTAAATAACATAAAAAGCATAAACAACAGAAAAATATAATTAGGATGTGATAAGTGAGCATCTTTGTTTTAAATATAATTTGTAAGTTTATAGAATTTAATTTTTAATAGGAGCTGTGCTTAACAGGCTCATAAAATTGGCTTTTTAAACAATTGACTCTTGGGTGTGGTCTCTGATGGTTCCAGCATACCCCTGGTTACATAGCATGTTGTAGCAATAGCCAAATGATAGACTGGTGAAGGAGTGGGGAGGTGGGCAAGGGAAGGGAGGAAGGCTGATGAAGGGGATGTAACTGTGCAGATTTGCTTGTGCAGAAAACTGACTCAGTCCTGCTGGGACCCTCTAAAAAACTCTGTGGAATGGATCTTAAATTATCTCCCTGGTAGATTGAGGGTCACTTCTGGGGTATTAACTCTCAGGCACATCTGGCCTGTTCTGCCTGTAGGCTGAACATGCTTGCGGGGCCAGAGGACACCCTCAGGCAGAGGGTGCAGGAGGTCGTTGGTGGGTATGAGAACTGTCTGCAGGAGGCTTTTGGGTGAGTTGAGGAGATATGGCTGGGCTACCCTACACCCTTCTTTCTGGGCTTCATCTCCCTCCCTCTAAAATGAGGAAGGACAGTCTCCAAGTCCCTTTTGATCCTCTAATACAGTTTGAAGAATATTCTTGGCCCTGGAGAAGGACAGTGGGCACAACTAGAATGGAAGAATCCTGCGCTTTGTATCTTTTCAGGGTGGTAGGGTAGAATGTGTCACTCTGGGTCTTGCTTTATCCTCACCCTGTCTTCCCTGAAGTGTCAAAGGAGAGGGGAGAGGAATTAAGGCCGCAGAGGTCTAATGTGGTGGCTGGTGGTCAGCCCATCCAGGGTGAATCTGCCCTTCCTCCTCCTCTGGGCCCCAGAAAGTCTGTTCTGCAAATGAGCTGTCCCGTGTCTGATTGCTGCTCCCCAGGTTGGGTTTCTAGACCTTCATGACACTCAGGTTACTGCATGGTCTGGTTCAGGGTATCACTTTCTGAGACATCCTCTCTGTAAAGCCTCTTTGACACTCTCTCCAGAGGCTCTTGACCCAGATACTCAGAGAATACTTGGTTCTTCTTGGCAGAAAAACAACAAAGTGAGTTGGTAAAACAGGAGGTCCAGCAGAGGACTTCCAAGGGCTTTTTATCTCTACTACTGGGACTCTATTGGTTTAACAAATATGTCAATTTATGCTGCCAAGTGGGTGTTGCCCGTCCAGGTGGCCATGTTGGAATTGATTAAAACATAAATGCAGCTATTTTTTTTTCTTTCCAGAATTGTTTTTGTAAAGCTGGTCTATGAACCACAAAAGAGAATCATACATATTACAACCACTTTATTTACCAGTTTTTGTCCAGGTGGCGTTTTGATTATTTCAAAGTCTAATTCATCCACCAAGGTTGAAGGTAATAGATGCCATCCATACAATACTTTCTGTATTCTAGCTACTATGCTAAGCACATTCCATGCATTTTCTCATCCACAATCCTGTGAAGTAGTTGCCATTTTTTTCTGTTTTTACAGATAGAAATGAGGTATAAAAAGTTAATAAACTTGCTCTAAGTCACATAGCTAGTAAAAGGTGAAGCTGAAATTCAAACCTAGTACTAAGACCACAGACTAGACTCTTAACTACCAATGAATTTCTTATTAATTAATTGATCCATTCAATAATATTATGTGTCAGACACTGTTCCGGGCATTGAGGAGTGATCAAAAAAACAAGACAGGCAAAAATTCCTGCTTTCTTGGAAGTTAAATTCTATTGGAGGAAGCAGAAATAAAGAAATAGTATACTAGATGAATATATGATATAGTAGTTAGAATGTCATTTAGAAAACAAAAGGGCAAGGTTCAGGGGATTGGATGGCTAGATGGAGGTTAAAATTGTAAATGGAGTGGCCTGCATAGACCTTATGGGTGGATAATAATAGCTTTAGGAGCAGCAGAGGAACCAAGAGAATGTGTTTGGCAGAGAAAACAGTCACCAGTGTGGCTGCTTACCAAACTTCCAACAGAACCTTGGTACAGGAGTTCCATGAGAAGAAACTCTAGATTCAAACTAACCTAAGAAAGGTCAAGAGAGGGCCTAAGGTAGGTTACAAGCTGCACATTTGGGAAGGTGGAGAAAAATGTAAACAGGAAGGAGCTGGTAGACTTGTGAAGGTTGGGTTTCTTTGATTCCATAGGCCTGCAGTAGATGAAGGTCTGTGTCAGGCAAGGGACAGAGGCAGAGTATGGCCAGAGACTGGCAGCCAAAAGTCTAGAATATAGGAAGGTGGAGCAAAAGAGGAGTCCTAGTCTTTAGACATGACACAGGGTTTAGGATCCAAGGTTTGGAGAAACAACAGAGTGGAGCCATCAGCAAGCAGTACATCTGGACTATGAGAGTCAAGCTGTGACTCTGGTCTCTGTCCTGGCTTTCAGGGACTTTCCTTTGGACATGGCTTAACCCATGACACAAGGCATGATTCTGCAGAGCTCTTGTAGATAGTGTTACAACTCTACAATTCTTTTTTAGAAGAAGGTCAGTAAAGGCCTCCCCGGCTTATCAACCTCCCATGGTTTTCCCAGGTAGGTAAGAGATACCACCTTCTACCCAGCTGGTGGCTCAAACTCTAAACCTAGGACTCATCCTCGATGTCTCTCTTTACCTTACCACCTATGTCCATTGCATGAGCAAAGACCTGCAACTCAACCTAGACCAATTATTGTGAAACCATCCCCTTCATTCCACCTCCTCTGCAGCACTTTCCCTGCTACCCACCAGCCCAAGTCACCATCCTCTCTCACTTGGACGACCACATGGTTTGATGCTACCCTTGTCCCTCCAACTCATTCTCCACACTGTAGCCAGACATATTTATTTGTTTTTGAGACAGAGTCTCACTCTTGTTGCCCAGGCTGGAGTGCAATGGGATGATCTCGGCTCACTGCAACCTCCGCCTCGCGTATTCAAGCAATTCTCCTGCCTCAGCCTCCTGAGTAGCTGGGATTACAGGTGTGCACCATCATGCCCAGCTAATTTTTTTGTATTTTTAGTGGAGACGGGGTTTCACCATGTTGGTCAGGTTGATCTTGAACTCCTGACCTCAGGTGATCCACATGCCTCGGCCTTCCAAAGTGCTGGAATTACAGGCGTGAGCCACTACGCGTGGCCCAGACAGATCTTTTAAAATGTAAATCAGATTTGTCACTCACCCAGTTAACCCCCCACACCCTAATGGTTCCACATCACACCTAGAATGAAGTCCAAGTTCCTGTTGACCCTTCTACTTCATTTTCCCACTCTCTACCTTCTTCTCTCTGCTCTAGCCGCATTGACATTCTTGCTGTTCCATCTGCACTCTAAGCTTATCTAACTTACAGTGTTTAGAAAATAACAAGGAAATTTCCTTTCTAATGCCTCCTTCCTTCATACATAATTGGTCATTAAGAAGGGTGACCATTTGACCTGGTTTTCCTGGGCCAATATTAGCACTCCCTTTGACTCTCAAGGTTGTCCCAGTTTAGATAATAAATTTTTTGGTCATCATATAAGAGTTTGCTATAATCTGTACGCGGCTTTCCCCTCCCTCTCTTCCTTCCTTAAACATATGTAGAGTAGTACATACTAGGGACCCGAGATGTATTAAGTGCTGGAAGATGGAGACACCTGAAAATAAACAAACCTGGTTACGCCCTCAAGGAAAGTTCAAACATCTGCACAAACACTGAAGAACAAAATAAAACAAAATCACATTGATGTGACCTAGACATTTTCTGCTCTACAGACAAAATGGCTGGTTATTGGCTTAAACATTTTGCAGTCTACCCAGATGTTTGGCACCACCTAGACACTGACTTCCCTCTCCCCATCAGTTGATCTCAGCCCTCCTTTTCTTTCCTCCCTTGTTCCCATTACTCAAGATTTGGCAGGTCTCAAGAATGCACCATGCCAGAACTTCTTTACATGGAATATGATTAAGACTAAGGCCTCAGGTCTTTGCTGCCTTCTGACAATTCACTGCATAATTTTCTTGTTCTCTGTTCCTTCCAGACCCTATTCAGCCAGGCGGGATCTAAATTAGCTTCCTGATGGCCCTTGTATTGCTGCCAAAAGTGTTTTTGATTGCTTGACCTCCAAGTTCCTGTACCCTGACTCCTTGGTGGTGCCCTGGGGGAAGCACATGAGGCTTGCTGGCCCCTGGAGTGCTGTTTGTCTGCTGGACTCCCTGACCACAGGGTGAGGAAGGCCACCCTCCATGTGGGAGTGAGAGAGGCTCCATGTGTGGTTTTAAGCGGGGTCAGGGGTTGGGCTGAGGATCAGGAACACTCAACCTTTTTGGAGAAGCATGTCCCTGTGGTCATCTATCCCCCCTGCTTTGTTGGGGAGGGAGTTGGTGACCCTTTGCACAGGATAGCATAAGACAACCAAAATATTACTGTACCCTAAAATGGCTCCTTTTTGGCCTACACTGAATTCTTAGAACCTCACCTCTAATTTTACCTTGTTTTATTCTTGATAAAGGATAACCTTTTAGCTAGCAAATGCATCAGGTGATAATTACATTAAATGAGCCACATATCATTGCCCATCACCTCTAGGGACATAGGACTCAAAAGACTGGCATGTGTGTGTGAGAGTAGAGAAGATTTCAGGAGAATTCATGACGATGGGGCTCCACTGAGCATGGGGAGTGCCTCTGGGCTGAGGTTGGGAGATTGAGTGTGTGAGGGAGGGCCCTAGGAGAAATTCAGGAGTGCAGTTGGAACAGTGGAGACATTTAAGAACAATCACCTAGGGCATGACTAGAGTGTACCCTGCTGATGTTTACTCAGTGTGGCTGGGAAAGAGGTGGTGGCACTGTCAATGGGAAAGTCATTCTTCCCTTTGTCTCTCAAGAAACCAAGGAAGCAGAGGGTGGAGAGAACATTCTGCCCTGTGCTGAGGAGAGCTTCTGCAGGCTAAGGAGAGATGGAGAATCAGGGCAACACGGACTGCACACCTGGCTTCAGGAGAGTGGACATATAGAGGACACAAATCTGTCACCAGATGCAGAATTTCCCACATTTTCTCAAGGGCAGCAGGGCCATGTTTATAGAAAAGTCAGACCTTAAATCCATATCCTCTTAAGAGACTCAGTAATGTAGGGAGACAGATGACTTCCACCACGAACACAGGGGCTGTGACTTGATCCCTGGCTGCAGGAGGTACTTTATTACAAGGTATTATTGGATCCAGATGTCACACGTCCCATGGAGGCTGCCTGCATGAGACTTCCCACCAAAATCTCCCCTCTACTAGGGCAGAGAAAGGCCCTGAGGAGAAAGGATTTGGATCCATAGAGACAGTCATGCAGGCCTGGGACAGGGCTGCCTTTGGATGTCTCCAGAGGAGGATGGTTTGAGTCATGGTTCTGCAAGAGTCAGAAGGACTGCCCTTTCCCAGCAATGGCAGGTGATCTGGTGGGGAGTTGGGAAGGAGCTGAAGGTTTAGCATTTCTTTACTTGAGAAAGGAAACAAGGGGATAATAAACCATATAAATGGAAAACATGTTTCTTAAAACAAGGCTGTATGTCAGCAGCACATAGGGCTCATGAGACAAATTCTTTTGTGAGGATGAAGCTTCCCAAGAGTACATGCGTGTACCATTCACACACAAGAAATGCTCTGTGCCCACAGACATGCACAGGGCCACACGGATACATCTGATATGGTTTGGATGTTTTGTTCCCTTCAAATCGTATGTTGAAATGTGACTTCCAATATGGTGCCTGGTGGGAGGTGTCTGGGTGTTGTGAGAGGATCCCTCATGAATGGCTTGGTGCTATCCTCAAGGTCATGAGTGAGCTCTCTGTGAGTTCACATGAGATCTGGTTGTTTAGAAGAGCCTAGCACCTCCTCACTTTCTCTCTTGCTCCCTCTCTCGCCATGTGACATGCTGGCTTCCCCTTCTGCTGCTTCTATGGTTGTGAGCTTCCTGAGGCCTCGCCAGAAGCCAAGCAGATAGGAGTGCCATGCTTGTACAGCCTGCAGAACTGTGAGCCAAATAAACCACCTTCCTTTACAAATTACCCAGCTTCAGATATTTATGTAGCAACACAAACAGACCAACACAACCTCCTTGTACATAGACATTATAGACCACTCTTACATTAACACATGAATGTTATACCTCAACACACATAGTATTGGAGTTCCTTTGCTACATAAACATGTTTATATGTATATATACATTCACACATGTAATATGGAGACAGAAGCCAACTCCCAATTATCTACCATTATCCCCTCTTTTTATCCAACATGTTTTTCACCTGAGAATGGCTCCTTTTTCTTACCAAGTATAATTCAGCAATCATCAGTTGATCTGTGCTTATGAAATGCAATTATATTGTAATTGTCATTTACCCCCCTCCCCACCAAAGTGCTAAAAATTGATTAACTGTGAAAGGAAAGAACAAAAACAACTGACCCCATGTCAACCTATATTATTCATTTTAAAGTCAGATAAAAACAAAGGTTGTAGAAATGTGTCATTTGGTTTATTTGCATCTTCTTGACGATTGGTGCTAATACTTGCAAGTTGGCTGGGTTTCATTCTTCTTGTTGGTTTTTTTCCCTGGCATAGATGAACTGACTTGGGCAAGTTGGGAGTATCCTTGACCTAACAGGCAGAGCCAGGTGTGGGTCATGGCTTATAATCATCATACCCACTTCTGCATACACACACACACACACACACACACACACACTATACACTCTGTTTAAATGTGTGATTTTTAGCCCTTGAAAACCTATAACAAAATTGAGGAGGATGTTTTCTCTGGTGGCAGAGTACTGTAAGGGATTCTATTAAGTCCATGAACTGGGGCTCGTGATTGAGGTTGGCACTTCATTTTTAATGCCAAAAAACGTCTCCTTTTGGGGTGTGTATTCTATCCCTCCATACTGTAGGAGACACAACAAGTGGGAACTCTCTGATGTGACTTCTGGAAAGGAACTTGTGATTAAGAAGTCTCTCAGGCCTCCTGAAGTCAATGAACAATTTAACCTTGCAGAACTCAGCTCCTACTAGAGTTTGGGGTTTTTACTGGTAACTGATACTTGAAAGAGAAACCCTTCCTGTCTCAACCATTTGGTTGAAAAGCTTGATCAAATGTGTTACCCTTTCTGGTAAATTCCATGACCACACTTGGATCTTTATTATTGAGGATCCTATAGAAAGAAAGACCAATACATCTGATAAACAGAAGATAAAGCTATAGAAGAAAGGAGATTCTTCATGCAACTCGGACTTTTTCCTTTCTTCGTAAATTCCTGATATCCATTTGCTTTCCTATTATGGTGAGGATGATGATAATGAATTTGAAGACTTCCACTACTAACACTGACACCACTAAATGTCTTCTCCGTGCCTGGCACTGTGCTGAGATCTTTTACATGCAGCACCTCAGTAAGCCTCACAACAACCCCTTTTATCGCTAAAGAAACTGAAGCTCAGAGAGGCTGAGTAACTTGCTCAGGGTCTCACAGTTAGCAAGCTGTGGAGTGCAAATCAATTCAGGTCTGTCTGACATGTGCTCTTAATTATTGGAGCTTTTGCTTCTTTTCCCAAAAGGGAGCATATTGAGGTTTTAGCAATTTAGGTTAATAGCTGCTTTATACTGTGTGTGTGTGTGTGTGTGTGTGTGTGTGTGTATGTGTGTATATTTAGATCCATTAAATATAAGCCCAAGTATTTACTAAACTTTTTTTTACTTGCCCCATCACAGAATTAAAATACTTGAACAGAGCTACAGTAACCAAAACAGCATGGTACAGGCATAAAAAGAGACATATAGACCAAAGAAACAGAATAGAGAACATTGAAACAAATCCACCCACCTACAGTGAACTCATTTTTCACAAAGGTGCCAAGAACATACACTTGGGAAAAGACAGTTTCTTCAATTAATAGCGCTGGGAAAATGTAATAACCATATGCAGAAGAATGAAACTAGACCCCTATCTCTCACCATATACAAAAAAATCAAATAAAATGGATTAAATAATTAAATCTAAGACCTCAAACTATGAAACTACTATAAGAAATATTGGGGAAACTCACCAGGACATTGGTCTGGGCAAAGATTTCTTGAGTAATATCCCAAAAACACAGGGAACCAAAGCAAAAATGAACAAAAGGGATCATATCATGATAAAAAATAAAAAACCTTGCACTGCAAAGAAAACAATCAACAAAGTGAAGAGACAACCCACAGAATGGGAGAAAATGTTTGCAAACTACCCGTCTGACAAGGATTAGTAACCAGGATATATAAGGAGCTCAAACAACTCTATAGAAAAAAATCTAATAATCTGATTAAAAAATTGGCAAAAGATTTGAATAGACATTTCTCAAAAGACATGCAAATAGCAAACAGGCATATGAAAAGGTGCTGAACATCACTGATCATCAGAGAAATGAGATGGTGTGGGCTAGCAGTCCAAGGGGAAAAAAAAAACAAACCCAGAAAATGTCTGTCCTTCCAAAGAAAACACATTTACAGAAAAATCTTACCAAAGAGCAAAGCCCAGACAAGGGTTCATCCTGATGGACCTCAAGGGGCAAGGCCACTAAAGGAGTCAGAACTGGCTCCGGATCAAAACTGCAATGAGATATCATCTCACCCCACTTAAAACGGCTTTTATCCAAAAGACAGGCAATAATAAATGCTGGTGAGGATGTGGAGAGAAGGGAACCCTCATACACTGTTGGTGGGAATGTAAATTAGTACAACCACTATGGAGAACAGTTTGGAGATTCCTCAAAAAACCAAAAATAGAGCTACCATATGATCCAGCAAACCTACTGCTGTCTATATACCCAAAAGAAAGGAAATCAATATATTGAAGAGAGATTTGCACTCCCATATTTGTTGCAGCATTGGTCATAATAGCCAAGATTTGGAAGCCACCTAAGTGTCCATCCACAGGTGAATGGATAAAGAAAATATACCTATGCACAATAGAGTACTATTCAGCCATAAAAAAGAAGGCTATTCCGTCATTTGCAACAACATGGATGGAAATGGAGATCATTATATTAAGTGAACAAGTCAGGCACAGAAAGACAAATGTCGCATGTTCTCACTTATTTGTGGCATCTAAAAATCAAAATAATTGAACCCATGGAGATAGAGAGTAGAAGGATGGTTACCAGGGACTGGGCAGGGTAGTTGGTGGGGGTGGGCAGGATGGTTAATGGGTACAAAATAACTGAATAAGGCCTAGTATTAGATAGCACAACAGGGTGACTAGTCAAAAATTTAATTGCACATTTAAAAATAACAAAGTATAATTGGATTGTTTGTAACACAAGGATAAATGCTTAAGGGAATGGATACCTCATCTTTCATGATGTGATTATTAGACATTGTAATCCTGTATCAAAACATCTTATGTATGCCATAAATATATATACACCTATATACCCACAAAAATTAGAAATTAAAACACAAAGCAAAATCCCTGCAAAAAATAAAATACTTGAATAGGCTGATGATTTTACATCCTCTCTCCTGATTAAAAAAATAAATCCACGCTCTTGTACCCCTTTAGTTTTTCTTTTTGTTATGGTGTTTCCTTTCCATTAACCTCCTGAAATTTTTTGAGTCAGCAGCTTTTGCAGTGCCTCTAGTCTTTTTGCTTATGGGTGAGTTTTGGAGACTTAAAGACTACCAAGAAGGTATTTAAAGCTTCTGTCAATTTCTTTGAAAATAACAGAATTTAAAAAGTAGAATTTCCCTCTGTCAGTGGCTACTTTCTAGAGGAAACCTAACCTCTGGGGATCTTTGCCAAAAATAAATGGAGGGGGTATTATTTGCTGATCATTTTCCTTGAGTTCAGACAGCCTCATCCTGTCTCCTGGCCCCAAGGTATAAATAGAGACACAGAGGAGACTGGCAGAGATCTTGCTGACAGCCCTTCCAAACTTCCAGAAAGGATGACTCTGCCTATAGGAGTCTGTCTCATGGGTGGGCAGGTCTCTTGTTTACAAAGATTCCTTTTCAGAACAGTGGCCCCTCTGGCTCCCTCTGGCATCTGTGCATCTGTCCACCCACCTGTTTCCTTGTAGGCATTTTTTTAGTTACTATAGATGAGAAAATCAGCAAGATCTGGCTTTTACCTTCCAGGAGTTCCAGTTTACTTGAGACAGATACATAACTAGATGACAAGATGACTAGATGACATAACTAGATGACAAGATGACATAACTAGATGACAATATGGAGAGTATGGATGAAGGCCATGGGAACAAAGGAGAAGGGGCTGTAGGCACTACCTGGGGGAGTCCAGGGAGGCCTCACAGAGGAGGGGGTATTTGAACTGGACCCTGAGGAACAAGAAGGCGCTTATCAGATGGCACCAGCATAGGCAAGAGACCAGATTTGCTAAACCAGCTATGGTATGTATTTGGAAAAGGGTTAACAAGTGGAGGTAATTGATTCATTCTACCATCTATTTCCATACAGTTTGTAACTTATGTCATTGAATGAGAAGAGATAAAGACAATAGCGAATCCCATTCCCTGTCTAGCTTGACAGCACTGCCCTTCTTGTTGAAAGCACGATTTATTTGCCTTCCCCATCTGGCCTTCCAGGCTGAAGCACTGAACATTTCTACTCCTTTTTTTTTTTTTTTAATATACATTATTCTTTTGGAAAACTGTTTTGGGGAATGTGAAAGACAAAGCTTCCACTTCATTTGTTTTCCTTAATCAAAAGCCTCTGCTGTCACTGGCAGTTCCACATTTCTTCCTCTCCAGTTTCCCCCAGAGGCACACTTGGAGATGGGAGATGGGCTGGAAGTGTCTCTTGTGCAATCCACGGAGACCGTGATTGCCTCTGCAGCCAGTTCTGACTCCTTTAGTGGCCTTGCCCCTTGAGGTCCATCAGGATGAATGCTTGTCTGGGCTTTGCTCTTTGGTAAGATTTTTCTGTAAATGTGTTCTCTTTGGAAGGACAGACATTTTCTGGGCTTTTTTTCCCCTTGGACCGCCAGCCCACGCCATCCATTCTCCATCCACGATGTATTGTTTTCCATTGTGTTATCTCTGTTCCTTTGGATCCCTGATCCGGTGTCTGTGTGTGAGTAGAGAGTGAGGTGGGGGTCAGAGGGAGAGGATGGGGTTATTTGGAATTGGGGGCCTGGACAGGAAGAAAATATTGACTTACAATATAATGAGAGTTTTGATGCCACTGACCACTAATTGTCAGTCTTCTTGGTAGGTACCCCTACTGTTAATAACTCAAAAGATCAGGCGGTTAAGCATTATTTGATTTTAAAATACTTTTTATTTATTTTTTGAGACAGAGTCTCACTCTGTTGCCGAAGCTGGAGTACAGTGGTGTGGTCTTAGCTCACTGCAACCTCTGCCTCCTGGGTTCAAGTGATTCTTGTGCCTCACCCTCCTGAGTAGCTGGGATTACAAGCATGCGCCACCACGTCCAGCTAATTTTTGTATTTTTAGTAGAGACAGGGTTTCATCATGTTGGCCAGGCTGGCCTGGAACCCTTGACCTCAAGTGATCCACCTGCCTCAGCCTCCCAAAGTGCTGGGATTACAGGAGTGAGCCACCACTCCCAGCTGATTTTAGAATACATTTCTTAATTGACCTTTGATTGCTTTATTGTTTGGTCAGGAACCATGAGAAATCTCAGGGTTTTAAAGAACATTAGTTCTGCTGCATTATTGTGAGGTGAGAAAATCAGGAAGCTGAAGTCAGGTGGGAGAGCTGGAAAAGGCTAGGATTGCGTATCAACCTGACCATCCCAGACACAGGCTTTATTTTGGGCAAATCATGTGGCCCAGGCTTGTTTTGCTTAGGCATTCCTTATCAAGATACTTACCAGCTCTTTGGTTAGTTGCAAGCAACAACAGCCATGCTGCCATTCTTAAGAAAACACACCCTCAGGCCCTACAGGTGGTTTCCTTACTGGGTGCCAAAATGAAAATCCTATGACATAGCTCCCCTATTTTAGTAGACACAGAATGTCAGGGGGATGCATGAGCCCAGAGGCCATCTGTTCTAACCCTCTGACGTCCAGATTGTTCAATGGCTTTTCTGACGATGTATGCCAAATGGCAGAAGTAGGACTAGAACCCTGGACTTGTTCATTTTTAGCCCTGTGCTATTTCTTCTTCACTGAGCCACTTTCTGTGTATGTGAGTATTCCTTTAACAACTACCAAATTGAATGGGTTGATTCTAACTACATTATTTGGATTTCTGGTGCAGTGGTTCTCAACCCTGGCTACGCATTAGAATCAGCAGGGGAGTGTTTCAAACATACCCACGCCCAGGTATCACTCCAGAACCTGAGTCTCTGGGTGGGGCCCCAGTATGAATATCTGAAACAACTTTGTGATCTAATTCTAAAATGCAGAAAGGATTAAGAACCCTTGTTCCAGTGTGGAGGAGGAAACAGAGACTTTCCTAAGAATTCTTAATTTGCTGACTGGACAACAGATTTTGCTAAGGCAAACCTAATGTCATTCCTTGACCTGAGGAGACAGTTCTCTCCAGGGGCATGTTAAAGCCTAAAGCAAGCATTGTTTTTCTTACTCCAGATTTGCAAGTGATTCAAATATTCCCCGACTAATTTAGAAAGGAACATGGGGCTCAGAAACCCAACAGAAATACAGAGGTTTTCCTTTTTTTCAAAAGTGACTTGGAGGACCATCAGGAGGGCTAGAGATCCCATCCTCCTGTGTCCTGCTCTACCCCCACTGAAATTTGAGAGTAAATTTGTTTTATATTAGCGATAATTAATGTCAGATCCTGGATCTAGTTGTTACAATAAGCAGCTGTTTATAATAGAAACGGCTCAGGCTTTCTCATACAACCTGTTTTTTCAAAATCCTGCAAAGGTGTCTAAAGGATAACAACTAAGGTCGTCACACACACTGCCTTCCCTTCTAGGATTGTTCCTGATTCCCCCTCTTTCTCTGTTGAGGGGATAGTGGGGGGCTTGGGGAGAGGTTGCTGTGGGACATACTGGAACTGCTGCTCAGGCTGGTTTGGGACAGCACCTCTTCCCCTCAGTGACTTCACACTGGTAGCCTGAAGTTAGCCATGGTGGGAGTATTGACAGCACGGAAATCAGCAAATGCTACTAATTCAGGATTTTTTTTCCTCTTTGAAGAACATGTTGTTAAACGTTTACCACCATACCACATGTCACAGGTATTCTCCGGGGAGTTCCCAAATAAAAGATATGAGTGTTTTTACGACGGATTATATTTAAAATTTTTCTCCAAAGAAGATTCTGGATGCCTGTGGTATTAACATCACACTTTCATAAAGTATCTAAAAGCCAGTTCAAATATTTCATGCTTAAAATCAAACATCCAGATTCCCATCTCCCCCCCAGCTCCAAATATGTTCCTTCCATAGTCTTTACCAGATCAGTAAATGAGAACTTCATCCTTCCACTTATTCCAGTGAAAAATCTTGGTGTCATCTTTCACTCATGCTCCACATGCTGTCCAGTAGCAAATCCTATTGACTTTGCCTTCAGAATACAGAACAGCCAGGACTTTCAGTTCCACCGTTGCCACTAGGTCCAAGCCACCGTCATCCCTCATCTGGGTGATTGCAACGGCCTCCTGACTGGTCTCCCTGTTTCTACTCTTGTCCCTACAAGTCTGTCTGCCACAGAGAGCAGTGAGGATCATTTTCTAAGCATGTGTATCCTATTACGTTGCTCAGAACCCTCCAATGCCTTCCCATCTCAGAGTAAAAGCAAGGCTTTGCCAGACCCTGGTGATCCTTCTGATTCTATCTCCTTCTACTGTCCCCACTTGGTGTCTCTCTCTCACTCTCTCCCTTTCCCCTTTCACCCCCTTGGCCATACTAGTGAATTTGCTTTTTTTTTTTTTTTTTTTTTTTTTTTTTTTTTTGCTTTTACCACTCCTAGAACATAAGCTCCAAGTGAGCAGGGCTTTGCTTTGTTTGCTGCTATATCTTCAGTGCCTAGAAGAATGCTTGGTGTATAGTAGCAATACTTATTGAATGAATAAATGTTTGTGAGGGTGTACGCACAGTGAGTGTGCATGTGTGTGCATCACACCATATGAAATTGACAGTATGTGACAACTTTTGACAGTGTGGAACCTCAACATTTGACAGTATGGAACAGTATGGAACCTCCAGTATGTTATTACTAGACAGTATGGAACCTCAACCATCATTTAGTTCATCTCTTCATTTTACAGATGAGCCCCTTGAGACCATGAAAGGGCAGATGACTTGCTTTAGGGACAGTTAGTGATGGGATCACATTTTCCTTTTATAAGCAAAATGTTTTTGCAAGCAGAACACCCAGATAATATCCGTGATGTTTGGAATATTGTCCTTCCCATTATGGTTTTTGTCTTCATCTCTGAGCAGGCTAGGAGAAACGCTTTCAGAGAGACTTTCCTCCCCTTTGGGTAGGATAATGCTTTCCAGAGCACTCAGAGAAGGCTCAGAGCTACTTCTGCATCACCATCAATAGAGTGTCCTTCTGCACCAGTTGAGTCAGGGCCAGGAAGCACCTTCTGCTTACTGCTTTGGGCCTTTGGCAAGGAAGGTTGCAGCTCAGTGACTTCAACTGAGAAATCTGGACTTAACTCTAAGACTTGAGCTAGGAACACTTGGAGCACGCCTAGAGCCACGTGGCTTTTAAAATGCCCGAGTCGCAGCTCTCCAAGCATCCTCCTCCATGTTGGTGCCAAGACTCCTTCCTGGGAGTCATGTCTTGAGGAGAAAAGATCTCAGTGGCCCTCCTCATGAAAAAATTTGAGGGGGGAATGCTGACTTCTTTGGTGTATCTACTGTATAGTAAAATTTGAATGGTTTCATCTGATGTTTCCCAATAAATAATGTTTGATGTGAATTTATTGCTTAATAAAATTTACCAGAAGGAAGAAGAGCTGGTGGGAAGACATTTGGATTGATTTTCAAATGAATCAGGATTTAAGAGCAATTCAGGATGAAAACTTTCATGCTGACACTAAACAATAGCAACAAAACTTGAGGTTCTTTTTCTGTGATATTGTTACTCTGAATTATCTAAAGGTTACATTTGGCTTCACCTGGAGAGCCCTTTGCCCTTGGAATTCTTTAGCTACAGACTTGCATGCTTGGGTTTGAGTAGTTATGAATAATTTTCCTTAAAAATGGATGCAAAGCTGCCTAAATGGCAGGCTCAATTTGTTGAGATACATTTCACACATTTTCTTCCTGAACGTTGGATCATTGGACTTCTCAAGGTACACATGACATCGGGATAAGTAACCTTTCCGGTTGTCTGCAGGGCTCTGTCTGCAGAGATGTGGAAAAGTTTTGCTAAATTCATTCTGTGCTTACAGTTGTGCTAAGAGTTAGATTTTCATAAGTCTTACTCAGTAGCCATGTCTATACCTGTGTGTGTGGCTACATAATTTCCTATCAGAGGTGCAGCAAACCACCATGGCACATGTTTACCTATGTAACAAAACTGCATATACTGCACATGTATCCCAGAACTTAAAATTGCGCACACACACACACACACACACACACACACACACGTAAAGAATTTCCTATCGGGATTTGGTCTTCTGTAGAAGCTGGGAACATGTGTATGACTTCACTTCCTTAGTCAACTCCCATATCCTCTGTTATGGGTTTTATCATATCTTTCTTACAGAAACTGGAAGAATTCCCAGCCTAAAATACTTTCAAAGCATGTGATCCACCTTCCTCACACTACAGTTTGAGCTTGTGAGTGCAGCTCTGGTGACTACTGCCTGGGTTCAAACCTCAGCCTTGTTAGCCATTAGACTTTGGAGCAAAATCCTCTCCTTGCTCATTTCCTCATCTGTAAAATAAGAACAGTAATAATACTGCTGATCTTGCAGGGTTTTTGTAGGGATTAAGTAAGCCAATAAAGGTAAAGGATTTACAACCCAACACATAGCAAGCACTTAACAAATATCATTATGGTTATACTATCCCACCATACCTACATTTAAACAGATTCCCTTGATCATCAGTGACTCTCCCAGTACTATCTGCTTCTCCAAGATAATTACACGTCTGTTCAAATCATCTATTGGGTTGGATCATCCATATGGTCATGTTCTTCATTTTGTAAGTGCTATATGATGGCATTTTCCTTGAGTGACACTCTTTCTGTACTTCCAGAACTTTCTGGTTCATTCAGTAACAGCCTGGAAGTACTGTCATGGACTATCTCATCACCTTCCTATTCTAAGGAACTAAGGGTTTTTAATTTCTAATTAGACAATTAACCTATTTATAAACATACCCATGGCCATGTTATCTAGCTGTAAAGCAGTTTAATTAGAGACTGCTAATTGACAAACCCTACAAGTGTTGGACTGGTATTCTCTTAGGAAAGGTGAAGCCACATATGCTTTGTGAACTATTCCTGTCACTTATGACAGGAGGTGGGAGCAGTACACGTTAGCAACCCTAGGACCAGGTGGAGGGCACCTGGACAACCACCTAGAGAATGTCAGATCCAGTCCAAGAGGCAAAGAAAGGCCAGAGGCTCAGGATTAAGTAAGCATTAGGACATCTGAATGGAAGCCACAGAAAGCCAGGAAGTAGAGTCCCAGAACTGTACCCTTGAAACAGGAGCCCAAGGTCACTGCCTACAGGGTAGGAGCGGCAAGGCAGATATAGTGCAGGTGGTCAGTGAATGGGTGATGCAGTGAGTAATTTCTGAGACCTTGTTGGCTCAAGCCATGTTCCAAGGGCCAGGTGTGTACTTACCAGCTGCCCAATATCGAATCATTCCAGAACCACCTTTAGGTCTCGGCTTACCTGTGTAAAGGATAGTTGGATATAAGCTTGTGTTATAACTCAATTATAATTAAAGTCTCCATGCACATTTGAGTCCACTGCAAACAAGAACTCAGTAAACACCCCCTCCCTGGTTTCCATGCAATGCTCTTCTCTGCTTCTCCTGCTACTACTTTGGTATTACCTTTGCGGTCTTCTTTGCAGGCTTCTCTTCATTTCCCTTTTAAATGTTGATGTTCCCCAGAATTCTTAGTATCCTTCTCTTCTCTTCTCTTCTCTTCTCTTCTCTTCTCTTCTCTTCTCTTCTCTTCTCTTCTCTTCTCATTCTTCCCCTCCCTGTATAATCTTGTCTATGTTTTTTCCTGTTTCTTAAAAAACTCTATTAAATATAGTCCTGAAAGACTTAAAATGTGAAAACAGGTCTCCTACACCAACTACTCCTATCCTGTGTCCATTCTCACTCAGTGGAGACAATGATTTTTAATTATTTTGGTTGTTTCTTTTGATAGTTTGTCTCTTTATTTATATAATATTTTCTGTGAATTTTTTATTTATCAATTTCAGACAACTTCTGAAATTAACAAAATTCTTCTAATGTAGAGGAGGATTTCACTGTCTTGGATCTTCCAGCACTTCCCTCCCTGATACCCCAAGATGCTTATATTTTTGTTAAACCAAATATCAGCATTTATAATATCACAACTATATTCATACTATTCACTTTAAATTCAAGTAGAGGACTATGATAATATTTACTTTCCAGTATCTTTTTTATGTCTCCTGGAGTCAATCAATAGTCACTTCTAATTTTCATGGATTCTTCAAGGTAGTTATTCATTATTCCTCTTTTTTTTTTTTCTGAATGCTGCATAATATCTGTCACAAACCTATCAGTAGTTTTTTCTAAATGGTTTCTCATATCTGCTTATATTTCAGTTCTTCCCCTTTTCCTCAGTCCCTTTCACCATAGCCCTCCCTTCTCTTACTCTGGCCAGATCCCTTGTTCTCAGAATCCATTGGCAAGGGTATTCCCAAGTTTGGTAAAGAATACCGTCTGAAAGCTTCCAAAGAAAAGGTGCACGGGAGTTAAAATTCTTTGAGTCCTGTTCATCTGAAAATGTCTTTAATTTGCCTTCATAATTGACTGGAAGTTTGGATGGGTCTGAAATTCGAGAATCAAAGCCATTTTTTTCTTGGAATTTTCAAGGCATTCCTTCATGGTGTTTTAAGTTCCAGTGTGGCACTTAACAAGTCTAATGCAACTCTTGGTTTTTTTCTTATTTTTCTTTTTTAAAAAAGGCATAATCTTTTTAAAAAGGTCAAAACGTAAACCAATTAATATTAAATTATAACCTTATGGACTTTTACAGCTGTATTTGCCCATGTAACCCCATTCAGATCAGCAACCCAGAAGGTTCCTTTCTGCCTGTTTCCTGTCAATATCACCCCACCCCATCCTAGAGATAACCACTTATCTGACTTCTATCACCACAGATTAGCTTTACCTGTTCTTGAACGTCAACTATGGAGCCATACTCTTTTGTGCCTGGCTTCTTCTGCTCCATAAAGTGCCTATGAGATTCATTCATATCATTGTGTGTATTAGCTGTTCATTTGTTCTTTTACCATGTACCATTCTAGAGTTTATCTGTTCTTTTCCTGATGGACATTTGGGTTGTTTCCAGGTTTTGGCTACTATGAATACAGCAGCTATGAACACCCTTGTACATGTTTTTTGGAAGACACACTCATTTCTCTCAAGTAAGTACCTGGGAGTGGAATTGCTATATACTAGAGTCAGAGATACTATCAGAGAGTTGGGCAGTTTCTCAAAGTAGATGAGCCACTTTGCACAATGTATTAGAGTTCTGGTTGTTCCATTTCCTCCCAACATGTGGTATCACCAGCCTGTTTAATTTTAGCCATTCTTGTGGGTGAGTAGGGATATCTCACTTAAGTTGTCATTTGCATTTTCCTAATGCGTAATTACGTTAAACACTTTTCATATGTTTACTGGGAAGTTATCCTCTTTTGTGAAGTGCCTATTCAAGTGTTTTGCCCACTAAAAATATTGACTTGATTTTCTTATTAATTTGAAAGAACTTTTCATATATATTCTGGATGCAAGTCATTTTGATATATGTGTGGAGACTATCCTTTCATAGGCTATGATTTGCTTATTCACTTTGTTAGTGGTGAATTTAATTTTACCTAAGTCCAGTTTATTCATTTTTATGATATTGAGTGCATTTGGTGCTCTGTTTGAGAAATCTTTGGTTATGTCAAAGTCACAAAGATATTTTATGTTTTCCTCTGGAATCCTTATTTTATTACTTTTATATTTAGGTCTATAATCCACCTTCTGATATCATTATTATTTTCATTCCTTTGTATATGAAGTACATTGTCCTCCCCCCCTGCCCTGAGAGATTGTGGTTATGTGTTTAACCTAATCTAGGTGTTTTGAAATTTCACTCTTACATGCTTTGATATAGGTCAGGATTTGGTCACTGGGTACATACCTGGAGGGTTTTTTCAATCCGAAAACTGGTTCTGCAATTCTGGAACATTTTGGGGGGGTATTATTTCTTGATAAGTTCCTTCATCCTCTTACCCTGTTTTGTTTCTAGAATTCCTGTTAGCCTGCAGTTGGATCTCCAGGATTGATTGTCCAAGTCTTTAACCTTTCCGTTCTTGTTTTCCATCTGACTTTTGCTACCCTTTCTAGAAGATTTCTTCAACATCACTGTACTTCTTTCCTATTGATTGTTTTATTCGTTATCATTTTTAATTTCCAAGAGCATTTTGGTTTCTTAAGTGTTTCTTTGGGGGGCCAGGTCAGCTCCTCTGCAAGCACTTTATATTGAGCCTTTTCATTTAAAAATCAGTTTTCCCTCAGCCACTTTCTTCTGAATGTGTTGTTCACTGCTATCTACTTTTTGTTGTTGTGTGTTCACATCTTATTAAATACCTTAATATCATGCTGGTGTGGTCTTGGGAGGGAGAGGAGACATATACTTGCCATTAACCTAGAATCTCTCCCATGGTTTCTGCTCCCTCTGTTTATTCCCAAGTTAATTTTTTCCATGTATAACGAGCTCTTAAATTCCAGATACATCAAAATTCCTGTGGGAAAAACACTACCTCCAAGTAATTACATCAATGACAAAATGCGTCATCTCTACTTACCCGCTTCTTCCTTCCGAGTTATCAGTCTCAGTAAGTGGCAGAAAAAACAAGGAGTCATTTTTAACTTCTCTTGTTTCTTTACTCTCACATTGAATTATCTCCAAGTTCTGTTGATTCTTTCAAATGCCTCTTTTATCTGTCCCTTCCTCTTCATTCTCACTGCATGATTTAGTTCTGTATTATTACTCATCTATACAATTGCAATAATTTCTTTCCTAATTTCTTTGCTTCTCCTCTCAATCAATCTCTTCTAACCCATTCTCCATACTTTTCCACAGTGCCTTTCCTGACATTAGTATTTGAACTCCATGAGGGCAGGAACTTTGTCTTTATTCACCAATATATCTCCAACTCCTAAAACAGTACTTTGCTCTTAGTAGGTATATTACTCTGTTCTCACAGTGCTAATGAAGACATACCCAAGACTGGGTAATATATAAAGGAAAGAGGTTTAATTGATTCACAGTTCCATATGGCTGGGGAGGCCTCAAAATGGTGGCGGAAGGTGAACGAGGAGCAAAGTCACGTCCTACGTGGAGGCAGGCAAGAGAGCCTGTGCAGGGGAACTCCCATTTATAAAACCATCAACTCTTGTGAGACTTATTCACATATGAGAAAAGTATGGGGGAAACTGCCCTCATGATTCAATTATCTCCACCTGGCCCCACCCTTGACACGTGGGGATTATTACAATTCAAGGTGAGATTTGAGTGGTGACACAGCCAAACCATATCAGTGGGCCCTCAATAAATATTTGTCCACTAAATAGATGACCAAATAAATCTGACCCTGTCGCTTTCTTACTTGTGACCTTTCAGTGTTTTTACTCCCCCTCCCTCATCACCTGCTTAATAAAAGCTGTACTCTATCATGACATGATCTAGCACTGGTCCAACTTCATTTTCTACCTCTTCCCAACTCACCTGATATATTTTCTTTTCCTATTAACACTGATTAGCACTGAATAACTTGTTCACAGAGAGCGCTATAATTTATCAGGACTGCAAGCCTTTGCATGTGCTAGAGTCCCTCTGCCTGGGACACCTTCCTGTTCCTTTGCCTGACAAGTTACTATTCATTTTTAAAATTTTATCACGAGTTACTTTCCTGAAAGAGGTTCTTCTGGAGCTTGAGGCAACCTTTGGCTTTCCTTTCTTTATGATCTTATTACACATTTTGTACCTCCTTAAGTACTTTTATCATAAGTACTTTCATCAATCTCTGGTTTCACTCTACTTTTGGGTATGCAGGAAGATCATACTTTTTTGTCTCTTTGAAATTATGTATAGCCATGTGGCTTTATCTGGCCAGCAAAATATAAGTGGAGTTGTTGTGCTGAAGCATACTTATAAGTGGGAGTGCAATTCTCCATTTCTTCTGCCATCTTCCAAGATAATCAGTTACATTCTATGTAATGGAGTCTCTGTTAGTCTGTGTCTCCAAATGTGGATGAAGTTGAGCAGAATCCCCGACCTGTGCATGATGGACATATAATATGAGCAAGAAACAAATCTTTATTGTTGTAAGCTATTGAGATGTTGAGATTGTTTATTACTGCAGTATAACCTCATCTATCCTGACAAACATACTTCCACATAGTCATTACCCTATCTCTTAATAATAGCAGTTTACCATTTCTTTGAGGTCAAGGCAATATTATTACATTTCTTTTTAGATTAGGCACTTAAAATATTTGTTAGTACAATGCTAGAAAAAATATTTTTGGACACCTGCGATGTGCCTGGCACTGTACTAAGGATTTTACTCATGTTATTTAATCCTCAACAACCCTATGGGTAGGCATGATTCCCATTTTACTGACAGAGAAAGAAGCTCAGAGGGGTTGAGGTGACTTTCTCAATGTCACACCACTGGTGAGAAACAGAATCAGCCACCAACCAAGTAGTTCTGATTCTTCCGCTCACACTCATTCCGCTACACGCTGCCCTGGGAGTAACAGATGAAGTATGTGCTGTCTGCGAGGAGGTCCCATCCATGCAGACATACCTGTCCTAAACCTTGTACTGGACAACTAAACAAGCATCAAACAAATCCGAGTGTCAAGTAAGTGAATAAAAAAATTGGAAACATTTTTAGGATCTAATGGGAAATGGAGAATCCTTTCGATAACTTTTCAGTTCTTAAGGAAAAGCCAGTCACATCCTGTGTGTTCAGTGAGAATCCCATCTGTGGCCCAGTACAGAAGTCAATTTCAGAGCATTGCCTGTTTGGCCCTGTTCTGGTTGGTGTGGCTGACTTCTGGAGCCATTTCCTTGGTAACATTTCTGAACATGTACTAACAATCAATGACAAGGCATGGTCACACAGTCCAGCCTCTAGCCTGGTATGGCATTCTCAGAACATATTTCCTCAAGAGTGTGTCAGCTGGGTCCTTAGGCAGCTGTTAGATGATGGGTTGAAGTAGACTGACAGTGGAATGAAGACATACTCTAAGCCTCATGGAACTATAGCTTTGAGTACCGTGACCCATTGAAGGAAAAACCTCCACTAAGGGGCTGGTACTCAGGCTAGAGAGAGCTTCCAAGAAGGAGGGAATAGCAGCCTGAGAGATAAGTGGCTGCATGCCAGTAAGTGCCCCATGGAGGGTTTTCCCATCTGTGGAGGGAGTAAGTTTTGAGACAGCATCTCAAGGGATGGCTTCCTGGTTGATGTGACCCTCAGAGTTGGGCTTGGCCCTAGAAAATTCTCATTTCCTTTTAACTGTTATTCTTGCCGCTCCATTGAATTTTATTTGCATTATTTGTGCATTCTTTCTACTCTGAACTTTGACAGTGTATAACATGCATTTGGTATTTTTCATGTATTATTATATTTAATATAATACATATACATATTTGGGGAAGTTGAATGTCATTTGCACAATCAGTTTGTATGTTTTTTGAAGACAGAGTGGGGCTTATATACTTTGGGCAGGCATCTAGTGTGGAGCTTCACACATTTCCAGCTCTGTTATCTGACCCAATTTGTGCCACTTCTTTGGTGAAACAGCTGTTAGTGACCAACAGCATCTTTGATTCTGAGGGTATTAAGGAACCAGAATATGTAATACAACAATCCTTTGCTCATTTTTAGATCCTGGTTTGAACAGCAAATTTTCTAAAGTTGTTTCCTGTGTTTTGGTAGAGTGAAGATAGCAAGGGTGTTTCAGTTGTACAGGGGTTTAATTTATAGAGGTGACTGAGTGACAGCACAGACGGGTCAATGCCGTTGAAAGAAGAGTTTATTATTTTCAGTTTCCAGGAGGAGGAGACACACTCTGCCATACAGAGCCACCTGGGGAAGCACCAGGGTCGGTCAGGAGGCAGAAAGCATGAGCACAGCCTTTATCACGGTTTCTGCAGGCAAGGCAGGCAAGGCAGAGTATTTAGGATTGGCTGGTTCTGAGCCATAGTTTTGGTGGTTTCTAGTTATCTGGTACCTGGCCCTGGGGTGATTTAGGGCAGTGAAAGATTGGCTTTGTGTGTGAGAGTTGGATAAAGTAGATGGATGGGAATATGGACTTTGGATTTCTTGGTTTGCACAAGAAATGTGTGCTCAAAGACAAGTTGTTTGGTATCTGTAGGAATTAGCTAATCCTGGGAGGGGCAGTCTCCCCCCAGCCAGCAAGGTCCCCAAGATATCAAAGCATCATAAAACACAGATAATAAGAAACATGATTAATACAAAAATTTATTTCTATAGAGACTGGACTAGAAAATTCTGAGAGGCTTTTCACCTGTACCAAGTCCTGGTTTACTCTTCCCAGCAAGACTATGAAGTGGGTTTTATCCCCATTTTACAGAGGAAGAAACTGAACCTCCTTGCCCAAGTCAGCCAGCTGGCAGGTGAGGGATTAGGGGCTTAATCTCCAGTTCCGCCACTGCACCTTGGGGTTTATTAAACCACACAGAGAAGATAGTTTGGCTCCATCTGCTGCTTGAGGCAGCATTGAAGTTAAGGCCCTTGGAATGTGAATGGCAGTAATTAGGTCTCTGAGTTTAGGACCAGGCTGAGCAAAGGAAAGGAAGTTCATGTCTGGGCTAGTGCTCACAGGCCCTGCACTTCCTTTATTCAGCTGGGTGTCAGCAGGGAGGGTTGACTTTTTTATCTTAAGCTAAGCTTCCAATTTGGACATACATCACCATCCAAGGCGAGGCCTGAAACCTTGGGTGTCTGTGAATTTAACATGTTTGTAGCTGCTTGAGGCTGCTTGACAGGCCAATGTCAAGGTTATCGGGGTGGCCAGGCTGTACCCATTGACATGTGTCTGTAGCTGGACACTCAAGCCAAACCCAGTGGAGAGTGGTCCCAGGAGTGGGGAGTCAGCCCTGGCAAGGAGTGTGGTTGGCTTGAGAGGGAGTGAGCACAGTTTGATTCTGTGTTTCTTTCCTTCCTCACATGGACAGTTCCCTCATCTTCCTGTGCATGGGTGATACACCAGAGACTTAAAACTTTGCTACCTATCTATTTTAGATTGCGTGTTGAAAGCAGAATTGCTGAAAATATAATGTTGCTTCAATGACTGCCCAGTGGCACCCTTCCATTCCAAGTAGGATGCCTTTAAGTCATGTAACAAGGGCCAGCCAAGGGAGACTGCTCTTTGGGAGCAAGACCAGCCACAATGTCCAGAGGAAAGTAGATTTGAAGTGTGTGGGGACTCTAGAGCTAGACCATGGGCCTTCTAATCTTACCATCGCCACTTCCTGACTGTGACCTCAGGCAAATGACTTAATAAGAACGAACACTTGACAGATTTGCAAAGCCCTTTACATAGAATAACTTGTCTAGTCCTCAAAATCAAGTCTAAGGAAGGTGGAGTATTGCCTCCATTTACTGAAGAAGAAACTGAGGCAGAGGAGATTACATAACATGCAAAAGCCGGACCCTAATAAATGGCAGAACCAGTATTCAGATTCCTTCCTGCAGTCTGGCCTCTGTGTCCATGGCTTAACCACAACCAATACACTTTCCTATTGCACTTGAGCTTGCAGCATGTTCATTTCCTCATCTGAGAAATGCATGTGATAATAACCCTAGCTGCATGGGGTTGCCGAGGGATGTATTGGGATAGCATGTAGAACGGGTTTGACACAGACTAAGTGTTCAGTAAGTGTTAGCTTTTATTATTCATTATAAACTGCTGTGTCCTCCACTTTTTTGTATTGGTTGTTTTTCCTCGTGCTCCTTCTCTGGGGCTATAGAAAGTGAGAAGAACCCGAGGGCTTATATTCTTAGCTAAATTTAGAAAAAAAAATCCTAGAGCATATAGTAGCTGTATTAATGTCCACTGTACCTTCTGACCTTGGTAAACCTCTGATGGATTCTCTCCCTGCACAGTCTCACTCCCCACTGAGCCTGAGGCCTCGCATATGACAGGATAAATCAAGAGTTGTGAACATGCAGGAGCCCTGGTGGGACCTTGGGTGGCTGACCTGTGACAGCGCCTGGGCGCTGAGGAGGCTTCTTCTCTCAGGTGGGCTTATTGTTTGTGCTGTGTCTATTCCATTCTAGCCTGCCCCTACCTCTCAGTGCCACTGAAGCTTGGAGAGGCACAATGATGGTCCCCCAGGGAGGAGAAGAGCAGAAAACTTCCTCTGGGTGGATTCTGTGCAACCAAAGGAGGAAACGGGAATGGAGACAATGAGCCTGGCTAATTTTCTAGGCTTGTTCCCATAATCTAAGTTAACACTTTACATCTCTTAGTCCATCCCTAACCCCGACATTTTTCTCCCTTCAATTACCCTAAAAGGGTGAAACAGATTTATGTGACCACATAAAAGAGTGTAATTACATGTAAGGAAATATTCTTGTCTATAAAAGTGACTAAAAGGTAATGAGAGGGTGAAAAGGCTCCATCCATGACTTTAGAACCTTTAAAAAAAATAGTTTTCCTTAGCCAGGCCTGGTGGCATGTGCCTGTAATCCCAGCTACTCAGGATGCTGAGGCAGAAGAACTGCTTGAACCCAGCAGGCAGAGGTTGCAATTAGCTGAGATTGCACCACTGTACTCCAGCCTGGGCGACAGAGTGAGACTCTGTCTCAAAAAATCTCAAAAAAAAAAAAAAAAAAAGTTTTCCTCATTAGAAGAATATACATACAGTTCTATTTTGAAAATATAAGAAAATATCAGTCAATTCTCCTTCCATATTCCAGAAATAATCTTCTAATATTTTGAAGTGCTTTTTAGACCCATTAAAAGTTACACATATAAATATGTATTTTTCAAAAAATTGGGATTATTCTGTATTACAGAAATTGTCTTGCTTACATGTTATCTCATAAGAATTCTCTCTTGTTATTATATATTTTTAGAAACACAGGAGCATGGTAAGTATGAGGGCAGGTAGGTCCTGGTCTTGCATGGGTTTGCAGCATGGAGTCAGGGTAATGGATCAGGAAACCTGTGTGGAAATCATCCTTTTTCTCTTTAGTGGACTAAGGCAAATCTAGTCTATTTAATAAATCAAATTTTAAATTAAAAGATTAATGTTATTACTTAAAGAAAATAAAGTCTAGAAAAAAATTAACACTGTTTGTGCAATGCATGTTTCCATGATAAAATTCCAGCATTGATTTTGGAAGGTCATTTCTGAGTGTGGGCAGGGTGGGAAAGGCAAAGGAACAGAAAGGAACAGAGAAGGAAGGTTGTGAGTGTGCCTGATGGAGACCCACAAGGACCTGGGAGGTGGGAGAAGGGGGCTGGGGGTCTGATTCAAGAGGGACTGACAGCTCACTGGGCTTGAGTCATGCCCCTCAGCTGTGCAGGTAAGCTAAGAGAACGTGTGATGACAGTCAGTGCTGGCCACCAAATATTCCAGATCTACTTCCAGGTACATGGTGGGGTGGTGGCTCCTGGCTGCCTTGTGGTTTGTATGGCCCTGTGGTATGTTCTGGCCAGTGCAGTGTGAGTGGAAGTGCATCACTCTTAAGTGGAAGCTTTAAGAGCTGGTACAGGGCTTCCCATGTTCCCGCTGCCACTGTGTTTGGTAAGGCCCCAGAGGTGGCAGACATCTTTGGGTCCCAGAGCAAGGACAACACAGACCAGAGTCCATAACTGACCTGTAACAGACACCTTTCCTTTGAAGGAGGCAGCATATACTTGTGGGTTCTTATAGGGAGCTGACTTGATATAGATGGGCGCTCTGGTAATGGTATTTGGTCCTGTGGACCCAAATATTAATTCAAGACAAAAGATGGAAGAGACTGAGCCTCAAAAGAGGCTAGAGCCATTGTTTACAATAGAACCCACCAGAAAGAAGGTAACCCAAAGGTAATAGTGGGTTCCCAGAAGCCACAGGGAACAGACTTGATGTGGGCCAAAGTGGTAATGACCACATGACTAACTGCAGACTCTGGGGTAGGACCCAAGGGAAGATTACAGAAGTGTTGGAGAAGAAATTTCAGCCTTGGGTCAGAGAGGGTGAGCTAGGGTTCTACCTGGAGTGGCTAATTTTATGTCTCATTCTGGCTATGGTGCCCAGTTCCAGTTGTTAGGTCAAACACCAGTTCAGATGTTGCTGTGAAGGTATTTTTGTAGATGTACTTAATGTATACAATCACTTCACTTTAAGTAAAGAAGATTACTCTTGATAATGTGGGTGGACCTCATCTAATCAGTTGAAGGCCGTAAGAGCGAACATGAGGGTTCCTAGGGATAATTAAAAAAAAAATCTCTCTTTCTGTTTATATATTTTTAATTACAGAAATTAATATATAATATATATTTCTATAATTATAAATATATAACAAATATATATCATATTTCTGTAATTAAAAAATATTTTCTGCAACCTTCTCAATGCCTGTTTTTAGCAATGCTTCTGTTCTTATTCAGTAAACCTCTTTAAAAAAACGAAGAGATATGTGTGCATATTTTGGACACAGTCACTTGGGAAGAAATCAGGAGTCTAGCTTTTCTGAACAGGGCCTTTGGGGAAGCAGAGTCCAGCTCCTGGAGCCTAGGGAAAGAAGAGGGATGGGAAGTGTGTGCTCTGGCTATAGAATGATAAAGCCCTGCTCTAAAGAAAGAGCCACTTAGTTTTTCAAAAACCTCCTTTTGCCACACTTCTCGTTCCCCTTAAATCATCAGATCTATTAACCAAAAGCCAAGTTGCTCTTCAGGGATTTGTTTTTCAGTTTAAAAAAGTCTTTTCCCATCCCAAAACTGTTCCATATGTGTATCAAGGAGCTATCAACTTGAGTTCACATTCTCGTGATCACATTCCTGGGGGGACAAACCACAGGACAGAAAACAAAATATTTATGGCAATTTTCCTTGGAAATCAAGTGGAAATTTTCAGGGGACTCTGTTCTGCAAACATGTAGCAGTTGAAGGTACCATTGGGAATTGGGTCAATTTTGTACCTGCCTCCTCTCTGGGCGCCATCTTTCTCTCAGCTCTCCCCTCAGGCCCTCCCCTTCTCTCTTCCCTAAAGCCCCCCGACATGCCCTTTTGCTCCTCCAGCTTGCTGTAATCAGCCCCTCTATACCCACCAATGTCTGGACAATCCTCTCCTCCCCCATTTCCTCCTTGAACCGTCAATCTTTTCTTGACTCTAGCCCCAAAGCCTTTGACTGGATTCATCACAGTAATGTATAAATACACCACTGCTAATGTGCTAGCTTCCTTCATCTAATTCAAGGAGTTACCTAGCCCCATTAAAAACCCTTGGTCCTTACTTACTTCCTAATGGAGATCTAGGATGGGAGCTGTCGCCTCGCAAATTCCAGTCATCCACTGGTGTGCAGGAGCTACCTCCCATGGGCTTATGAGAACTGGTAGTTAAATATTCAGAAATTTTGTGAGTTGGTCATTAAACTGTTGGTCATTTGAAATTATTCATTGTGAGAATATTTGTCCCCTTGGAAATTGTTAAATACCACAAATCAGAGCTTTCTTTTTAATTCAGAGAGCGAGCTTACCAATATATCACTGCACTAACTCCTCATGTGCTATAAAGTGTCAAAGTGAAGTGTCACAAACAAATTTCACCAGCCAAAGGGTGCCGGGTGTGAGTTGGAAATTGAAGTGGAAGAGCTTCTTACCTCCTGTGTGGACAAGATGTGCTTTTATCGTTTTTACCTTTTGTCTTCATTAAATTTTATGATTCTTTTTATGACTTTAATTTGTGATTATGACCTGCCATGTATTTCTTGTTTAAATAGCCCTGTAATTGTTTCCTTCCCCTTTGGGAAAGATGATGTGTTTTATAATAAGAGAAATATTTTAGGAACAACGTACCACAATTAAAATTAACATATGCCAGGGTGAATCGTGGGACACCAAGGAAGACATGTTTTGGTTTATTGAATGTTAACTGGGTCTGAAGGAAACAACTGAAAGGTCAAAATGAGCCTGGAACACTTGTTTATTGAGCATCCAAAGAGAACCTCTCAGAGGTGGAGAGAGGTCAAGGCCAATTCTATTTTTTTTAAGGCTTCTAGAATATAAAAAATGTGAGAAATGCCATGTATATAGAAAGAGCCCTTTAAAAGGATGAGAGGTTGAGTTCTGGAGGAGCAGATATTCCTTTTCTAGAATCTATCATGGTTAGAACATAAAAACAGTGACTTTTTGTAGAATAACTATTGGCCTGTCTACCGCTTCCCAGACTGTGGGCTCCCTGAGGACCAAGATTATATTCCACACCTGTAATTCCAGTCTCTGGCATAGTGCCAGGCACTGAATCAGTGCTTCCATAAATGATAGTTTTAAAAAAGAAAGGTATGAAGGTATGAATGAATGAATAGAAAGGGCAAGAGAGGACGTCATGCGGTGCTGAAGTTGGTGAGGTCTCCCATCTCCAGTCAGTGGTTCCTAGACTTTGAATTTCATAGGTGAGTGCATTTTCAAATAATTTTGAAGACTGATATAGGACTTCCAGACTTCTTATTTTGTCAAATAAGTCAATGGCTACTATCCCCTACGACTAATGTTTTACTAAGAGAAAAATATTTTAATATAAAAATTAGTAATTTTCTAAGAACAGAGATAGCAACTTTCTATTGATATCTGTTGATAAATATATTGATATCCATCTATATTTTATACCTTTGGATATGTCTTTGGCATATATCCATGCTGGGTATTGGAGAACTTGAATCTTGAGGCTCTTATCCAAGTCCAAAATCATTTTTAATCAGCCCTGCTTCTGATTAAAATAGCAAAGAAAAAAATTAGGTAATAATCATAGGCACCACTTATTGATTGTCTACTCATTAAGTGGATATAGATTATTCATTGTTTGGCATATGAAGCAACAAATTTGAAAGCCATCAAGGAAGTGTATGAGACTGGGCCACTCATTGAACATCTGCAAATCAAGTATGGTCTAGCCTTGGATTCTAAAGATATTGGTAGATGGGAGGGATAGTTCTGCTTCTTCTCTGCCCTTTGGGTTTATATGGATAAAGTCATCTTGGGTGATCTTAAATTTGAGGATTTCTGAGGGTTCTCAGGGTCAGCATTATGCACAAAATGCACTTGGAGTTAGAGGTTAAAAACATCTTAGTCCTGGCAAAATGCCTCGGGGGCAGTGGGAGATCAGGCTGGATGGCTAAGGTCTGCTTTAAGAGTGTGGAATGCTGGGTGAAGGAGAACGGGCTGAAGTTCTCCATATAATTAGAAACATCAAATACTGCTTGTTGCTTTTTTTTCTTTTTTAAAAAAGGTAACATGATAAATGGAAGTCTTCCACTCTGTATAGACCCAGCTTTCTAATGGGATGGTGCCCGTTTCCTTCAAATCTCAGCATGTGCATCTGGATCACCAGACCCAACTGCCAAGAATGGGATGGATTAGCTTGAATTCTTTGGCCACTGAGTTCATGCATCCTGGAGTTTAGGGCCTGAGTATAACTTCCGTGAGAGAGAGAGGATTGCTTTGAGCCTCTTTCACTCAATTTTGTCTTTAAAATTTCGGGAGAATTATTTTCCAGACAATGGATGGGACAAGCCAGTATGTTTAGTAGCCATCCCATTAAAAAAAAAAAAAAAAAAAAAAAAGAGGCTTTTTGCAATAGGACCAAATGGAGTGAAATTATTTGTGTGATTTGAAGAAACTGCTTATTTCTGGGCTGGCTGATGCAAAACAGTTTACATCCTCCTATGGTGATTTTATCCCCCAAGGAGAATATTACTTACCTTTACTGACAATACTTTAAAAATACTCTCATTTCAAACTCAGTATGAATAGCTGGAAATTGACATGTGGCTGTGTGATTCTCTTGGGAGTTCAGATCCCCTAGATGAAGTACAGGAGGGAAAAGATACAAAAGAATGACAGCTTTAATTTCAGTAGTGCACTCATCATGAGTGCACATCAGAATTGCACCTTGCAGAACTCTTTGTGATTTTGAATCTTAAGTTTCTCATTAGTATGATCAGTTTGATCAAGCCTACATATATTTTTAAAATTACTATTTTCTTCTATTATTCTTCGGAGCAGAATTGGCATGTTTTATTTGAAAATTAGAATGAGTTGAGGCAGAGAGCAAAGCCCAAAGTGGGGCTTCTTTCGCCCCAAAGTGTGATGAAGATTCAATGACTAATTCTTTAAGACAGTAATGTTGAGATCTTGGCCACAGGATGGATCTCTCAAGCTGTCCTGTCAGGCAGTCCTGAGTGTAACAGGCTCAGTGACCACAGGCAAGGGTGACTTTAAATACAGATAGACAGAAGGTTGTGGCCATGCAGGCAACTCTACCTGGTGCCTGGAATTCTTCATGCTCAGGAGATAGGGATTTCATGATGATGTTTGATCTAGAACACTTGACATATAATTGACCAAGCAGAGTGCAAGAGAAACCCAAGTAGAATGAGTGGAGGGCAGAGGAGAAAGACCCTGGGGACAGCATGGCCGAGAGACTGGGCAACCCTCCCCTGAGTTTGAGACACACAGGAGGACTAGCAGGGTCAGAGGAGGGAGCTGTGGGCCACCAGGAGCTCTTGTGAAAGTTACCTTCTGATTCTGCCCCTTGCAGAAAATGCCCCTGACCACAGCCCCTCTTCCGCAATTTCTCTTTAATAGTGATTAAATGTGTTAGCCAGAAATATCATCAGATTCCTAGGTGGGTTCTGAAGTAGGAGCAAAGAAGGAAAATCTGAATTGTTTTGCTAGAGGACTTCTAGAATAATCTGTTATTCTTGGTAATACACTTTTAGACTTTTCCTATAAGATGCCAAGTTTGTTATCTAGTTTTAAGTCCTTTTTAATTGACCCATCTAATAATATTCCAGGCCCAGCAACATAGCTTTCACAAAACACAGAATTCTAAAATGTTACAGAAAGAAAATTCTTAGTCATCATCTGACCCAGAGGTTTTTGAAGTGTTTTCTTTTTTTTTTCTTTTTAAAGCAGTGGAAGCTTTGCTTCAAAAAGAAACCAAATGAAAAAGTCCAACATAAAGTCATTAGAAAATGGAGCAGCTGTGGTTAACCCCAGTGGTTCTTCTGAAGTAGTTGAGAAAAGAGGATGAAATGATTTGCCTAGGGAGTGATTCAGCAGCCCCCAGAATCATGGATGCTGCTGCTCAATTCAACACTGTGTTCACGGCACCATGTGGTATTAAATAGTGAACTGACAAACAGTCCACAAGTCTGAGCTGGAGAACTGCTGGTGTGACAGTTTAGTATGGTGTTGCTATTGTAAAGCTACAGAATATTTAGTCAGTATGTGTTTTTGTATACAGAGGAGGGAAAGATGAAACCTAGGATGGGGAGTTTTCTTGTAGACCTGATTCTGGGGACATTGAGAGGACAAGAAATGCTTTCATATAATGGTGATGTTTCATTTTTGTTGGTTGGTACTCATAATGTTTTATACTTTTTGTACATATTAAAGAGTGTGGACAACATTGGTGTACAGATTAAGAATAAAAGTATGAACATCCATGTATCTACCCCCACCCTGCTGAAGAATGACAATATTTCCAATAATATTGAACATCCCTGTGTGTGCCCTGGTCCTATTAAATCCTCTTGCCTCCTCTAGCCACTATGATGAATTTTGCATGTATATATATTTGCTTTTCACAATAGTTTTAATGCCATATCTGCATCTCTAATCAATCTGTTGTTTAGTTTTGTCTGTATTTAACTTCACAGAAATGGAATCACTTATCTTGCTTTTTTTGGTCAACTTCATATTCTAGAACATTTATATCATTGTAGAAAGTTCTGTTGGGCTGCATACCTCTAGATATTTGTCTGTGATGTTCAGTGGAGATTTATCCACGATGTTGATCATTAGCATGTATTACTGTATAATGTTCTACTGTTTGATAACCACAATGCATTTATTCATTTTATAATTGCTGGATATTTGGTATATCCAAATATACCATTAGAGCATCCAATTAGGAATCCAATTAAATCCTCCAACAAAATACTCCAACAAAATACTTCTGTTAATAGTGTACCTGTCTTCTGGTGCAAGAACTTCTTAAGGTTTACACTCAGGAGTAGACATGCTGGGTAAAGCGTGGGAACATGTTCAAATTTTACCGGGTAATAACTAACTCCCTATTTATTTGATGTCATGTGCTTAGAATTGGATTAACACAATCCAATTACATTAAATGCAACCGTTGGCTCTAGACACACTATCATCAGTGGAACAGGCAAGGTCGGTTGGTCTATCTGTCTCTATCTATCTATCTATCTATCTATCTTAGTGAACATACCATTCCACCAAGAATAGATCTTTACCAATTACTTAATAATTATTTGTGTCATCTTATGCTTTTGCTTCCTCAGTGGAGGTAACCACTATCCTGAATCTCATCATTTTTTCTTAAAAAAGAGTTATTTTCTATAAATAACCTTGGGCAGTATGGCCATTTTCACGATAAAAAACTGCTTTAAAGTTCATATGGAACCAAAAAAGGAGCCTGCATCTCCAAGACAGTCCTAAGTCAAAAGAACAAAGCTGGAGGCATCACGCTACCTGACTTCAAACTATACTACAAGGCTACAGTAACCAAAACAGCATGGTACTGGTACCAAAACAGAGATATAGACCAATGGAACAGAACAGAGTCCTCAGAAATAATACCACACATCTACAGCCATCTGATCTTTGACAAACCTGAGAGAAACAAGAAATGGGGAAAGGATTCCCTATTTAATAAATGGTGCTGGGAAAATTGGCTAGCCATAAGTAGAAAGCTGAAACTGGATCCTTTCCTTAATCCTTATACGAAAATTAATTCAAGATGGATTAGAGACTTAAATGTTAGACCTAATACCATAAAAACCCTAGAGGAAAACCTAGGTAGTACCATTGAGGACATAGGCATGGGCAAAGACTTCATGTCTAAAACACCAAAAGCAATGGCAGCAAAAGCCAAAATTGACAAATGGGATCTCATTAAACTAAAGAGCTTCTGCACAGCAAAAGAAACTACCATCAGAGTGAACAGGCAACCTACAGAATGGGAGAAAATTTTTGCAATCTACTCATCTGACAAAGGGCTAATATCCAGAACCTACAAAGAACTCAAACAAATTTACAAGAAAAAAACAAACAACCCCATCAAAAAGTGGGCAAAGGATATGAACAGACATTTCTCAAAAGAAGACATTCATACAGCCAACAGACACATGAAAAAATGCTCATCATCACTGGCCATCAGAGAAATGCAAATCAAAACCACAATGAGATACCATCTCACACCAGTTAGAATGGCGATCATTCAAAAGTCAGGAAACAACAGGTGCTGGAGAGGATGTGGAGAAATAGGAACACTTTTACACTGTTGGTGGGATTGTAAACTAGTTCAACCATTATGGAAAACAGCATGGCGATTCCTCAAGGATCTAGAACTAGATGTACCATATGACCCAGCCATCCCATTACTGGGTATATACCCAAAGGATTATAAATCATGCTGCTATAAAGACACATGCACACGTATGTTTATTGCGGCACTATTCACAATAGCAAAGACTTGGAATCAACCCAAATGTCCATCAGTGACAGACTGGATTAAGAAAATGTGGCACATATACACCACGGAATACTATGCAGCCATAAAAAAGGATGAGTTTGTGTCCTTTGTAGGGACATGGATGTAGCTGGAAACCATCATTCTTAGCAAACTATCACAAGAACAGAAAACCAAACACCGCATATTCTCACTCATAGGTGGGAACTGAACAATGAGATCACTTGGACTCGGGAAGGGGAACATCACACACCGGGGCCTATCATGGGGAGGGGGGTGGGGGGAGGGATTGCATTGGGAGTTATACCTGATGTAAATGACGAGTTGATGGGTGCAGCACAGCAACATGGCACAAGTATACATATGTAACAAACCTGCACGTTATGCACATGTACCCTAGAACTTAAAGTATAATAATAATAATAAAAAAAAGAGTTATTTTCACATAGATGTATATGGTAATATGTATGTGGTAATTATGATGTTAACAAATTAAGCCTTAGTAGCTTAAAACGACAATGATCACTTATTATCTTATAGTGTCTGTGGGTCAGGAATTCAGAGAAGGGACATTTGGGTTGCTTGTCTTTGCTCCACAATATCTGAGATCTCATCTGAAGGCTTGACTGAAGCTGTAGGATCCACTGTCAAAGTGGCTTACTCACATGGCTGGCAAGGTGGGGCTGGCAAGGGCTGGCAAATTCCTTCCTCTCCATGTGGGCCTCTCTCCATGTGGGCTTCCCCACAGGGCTATTGAGTGTCTTCATTACATGACAGTTTTATTGAGGGGTTCAGCCATTATTTCTCTTACCCTAGATTCCACTTTAGGGTGTAACATGATGCAAGTCATAACTTTTCTTCATTTTCTTGTTGAAGATACATAAAGGTCTTGAATTTTCGATAAAATCTAAACTATTCTTGTGGTGATGATGACAGAAGTGGGTAGTTCATCCTTTTTTGCTAATAAGTGGAATGAGGGAGCCAGTTTCTCATAGTTGGTGGAGGTTACAGGGAATACTGTGGGCTCACAAATCACTGCTGCTAGCCAAGTGACACTGGCCACCAAGTTTGAACTCTGGATGAAATAAACATCAAGACATAGAGTAAGAAAGAATAACCCCCCCATGCATTCGATTAAAAAATCCCTTCTTGCACACCAGTTCAGTTGTTTCCATAAAAAACCCAATATATCAATGAATAAGATTATTTTATACGTTTAATATGCAATGTCTGAAAATCTAGGGAATATTTTGTCTTGGATTTCCAGCTTCATTCTCTAAAAACACATACATCACTTAGCCATCTGAATTAGGGATCCAGGTGCACTCCAATCCAACAAACAAATTTCTGTAAATTATTTTACAAATGTTTGAAGCCACAAGAGCCTATAAATACAGCCAAATTGATGTTCAAGCCAGACTCCGTCTCAAAAAAAAAAAAAAAAAAAAAAAAAGAAATCTCTAGGCCCCAGGAGGGTAGCTACTATGTCTTTCTAGTTCTTCATCATACTCTCTGGTATTTAGCTTAGTGCCTGGCACATAGTAGATGCACAAAATAATTGGATTACTAAATTATTATGTACTAAAAGAGTGCCTTGGAGTTTTCTTTCTATTTATGGCTATGTGTATTAAGTGGAGCTATTGGGCTTTATATCTTACTTGTCAATACCACCAATGGTTATTTAACTCTGAGAAAGTGTTTAGCATAGCTTGGTCTCTTCCTTGGAAAAAACAAAAATGCAGATTCAACTAGGTAATTATGGTGGAAATGAGCATCTGGGGAGATGGAATTGGATTCCTAATTGGATGCTCTAAGAACGTTCATGCTTGAATTCTTCTGGGGTGAGAGAGTATCACCCTCCAGATCTTAAGAGTTCTTAAAAGGGAGGTGTAGTATTTCAGAAACAACCCTTTCAAGCCTTAATGCCTTTCATCAAAGGCTTTTAAAGCACTTTGCCTTTAACAGGGCCCATGCCTACCTCCTGCCCAGCTTATACACATGCTTTCCTTTGAGGTCAGTGGAGGCTAATAGTGCTGAGAAAACAAGTGAGTGCATGTAGTGGTAGTAGAGGCTGCAACCTTGTCGTATTTCAGTCTTGCATGTGAGTGTGCACCTGAGACTTCAGAGAAGTCAGCAGAGGCCAGAAGGAAATTAAGCATCAGCACCAAAGAAAACCAGATGCCCAATGAAGGGACCTCAGGTCTAATAATTGGAGCCCTCTCAAAATGGAACAGTTTACCACTGGAGGTAGTGAGGTCCTCATTCTTGGAGAGACTCAAGCTGAGGCTGACTCACCACTTGGTGGCAATGCTGCAGTGGTGGGGGCGAGCAGGACCCACATGCGAGATAGGGGAACCAGTTTATGATCTATGAGAACTCTTACCCTTCAAGTCTGAGTCTATTAAGTTAACTCTGCCTCTCCTTTCTGGAATGGGCCATCAGAAATCTCTGATTTACTTGGACTCTCACCTACTCACATTTCTCCTGCTACTCAAGTTTAGTGAGAAAGAGGCAAATGACTCCCATTGCCAAAAGTCTAGCTGGAATCAGATAGGAGTTCAAAAAGGAGCTTCCAGAATAGGTTTTGGGACTAGGGCATACTCACCACTGATGTTCTCAGCGAGGACCCTAAGCCCAGAGGAGTCTGAATCACCAGTGACTTGGTTGGTTTCCTACTGTGTGCTTGTCAAGGCAGGACATGGGCCTGGTAGATTTTATCATGGTTAATCAAGTCATTAACTGTCAGTGTTGAGTTTTCTTGGCCATCTGTGTCTGAATGTGTTTGCTTTAGGGGAATAACTGTGATTGCTTAGTCTAGTGAGTGGTTCTCAAACTTTTGCAGGCATAAGAATCGCCCCGCGGGCTTGTTTCAAGACAGACTGCTGGGCTCCACCCTCAGATTTTCTGATTCAGTGGTTCTGGGGTGCAGCCAGAGAATCTACCTTTTTAGCAGATTTCCAGGTATATTAGTTTTCAATTACTGCTGAAACAAATTACCACAAAATCTGTGGTTTAAAACAACACAAATTTATTATTCTACAGTTCCGGAGGAGGGCAGAAGTCCAAAATGGGTCTCACTGGGCTAAAATCAAGGTGTTGGCTGGACAGAATTCCTTTCTGGAGGCTCTAGGGGAGAATCCATTTCCTTACATTTGCTGGCTTCTAGACGCTGCCTGAATTCCTTGGCTCATGGCCCCTTTTCATCTTCAAAGCCAGCAAAGGCTGACTGAATTTTTTTTAGATGCCATCTCTCTGGTTCAGACTGTCTGCCTCCCTCTTCCTCATTTAACAATCCTTGTCTTTACACTGGGCTCACCTGGATAATACAGAATAATATCTTTATTTTAAAGCAAAATGACTAATAGCCTTAATGTCATCTGCAAACTTAATTCCTCCTTGTCATGTAACAATATATTCACAAATTCCAGGGATTAGGATGAGGACATCTTTTGGCAAGGGTCATTATTGTGCCTGTCACACCAGGTGATACTGATGTTACAGGTCTAGGGACCACACACTGAGGACCTCTGGTTTAGTGATATGAGGGACTGCCTAGAGGGTGCATAGTTATTGGGAGAATTGTTTGTCAATAAAAGTGAGCAAGAACGTGAATGTCTTATGGAAAATTGGCATTTTGTATAGTTTAAGATTTTATCAAACTATTATGGAAAATACTACTTTGTAAAATGTTAATCCCAAGATCCTTGTGGATATCCAAACTGAAGGACCAAAGGCCGATTTCTCACGACTCTAGCACGCTGCCCTTCTGTCGTCCCCCATCAGTCTCATTCACCACCCGCACCTGATTGGCTTTGCTCTTGTGATGGTCACTACCTGCCATATTGTTCTCTTGCTCTTTACCTAGTGAGACCCTGCCCCTTTGGTTTGACTCCTCTCCTGGCCATGATGCCTTCTCTGATTGCTCTACTTGAAAATTATCTTGTTTGCCAGTTTACTAGATATTCTCACACATGAAATCATTTGGTTCCCATAACAGTGCCATGAGGTGGGCAGTCTGTCCATTTCATAGAGAGAACAAGGCCACAGCAAGTTTGAATGAGCTGCTCAGGTTCACCCAGCACTCACAGGTCTGGGGACTTGGCCTGTAGTGCCGTGAGTCTGAATCCAAGCTTGTCCAGCTTGGATGAAAGATAGGCATTTCAGGGGAACTCCCAGCTGGTGAGTTCCTGGTTAACTGACCAAGTCTTGGCCTCAGGTGAGCAGCATATCCTCTGGAGGACCTGACTTTCTCTTTAAGTTCTTTTCTTGTCCATCTATGTCCAAGGGCAATTCTCTCTTGTTATGGTGCTCTTTATTGGGTAGCTTTAAAAAAAAAAAAAAAAAAAAAAAGAAAGAAGCCTCTCGTAAATGAAACTAGAGCTCCTTGCTTAGGAGTTTAACTTGTCAAATATAAATGCTGTCATTTTAATTATTATGTGCAACTGAGATGAGCTGCTGTCGTTCACAGCTTCTTTCCTGGAGTTTTAAGGAAAGAGACTCTTGGATAATGAGAACCAGGATTTAGGAAGAAGGTTTTTTTTAAAATCAGACATTAATAGCTGTGTGTTTTCTGCGATCTGTAAACCTTGTGTACCATGACACAGGTGGTCATTTCTTTTACTTTAAAGAAAATAATCATATGGCTGAATCTGGTCTGGGTGAAAGGTTATATGATTAGATTAGGTCCATGGGATAGGAGAAGCAAGAAGAGGGGCAGAGACCTATGAAAAATTATAGCCTGAGGGTAATGATTTTGTAAAACAAATGTATGACTAGATGGTGATTCAGCCCATATTTTTTTTTAAGCAAGTATTTAATTTACTGTTGGGTGAATGGGAGGGAAAACAGTGAATGAACATGGGATTAAGACATAGACCCTTACACCTTCTAATCTTTGCTATCACCTGTCATCCCTGGAAAACTCCCTGAGCTCTCTGCATTCATTTTCTTGAGGCTGTGGATGGATAGGCTGGGACTGATGTTTACCTGCCTGTTTGGAAAGCTTGTTGGGTCAGTTCCCCTGAGTGGTCATGAGACAGTGCCCAGCCCAGCAGGTGTGTCCCTAAAGTGCATCTGTCATCAGAAAGGGAATTCCTCCTTGTTGCAAATGAAGTGTGATTGCTTGTCAGGTGAGTGAGCACCCGTGAGCCCTGGGTCCCTGCCAAACTTGTGTGGGTTTGGGCTGTTGGAAATATTGTGGGATGTAAGGGAACATTCCTCTGTTAACCCGGGGAGTGAAAATTCACTATAGTGTGATTAATACAGTGATGAAAGATGCATTTCCTTCATATTCTTAGTTGATACTTTGAACGTTCAGAAGAAATGTTAAATTCATTGATGAAAATATAAAAATTTAACAGTTCTTAATGTACTCCATCATGTCCTTAAGCACTGTCAGAACACAAAATTAACATGTTAAATCGCCTCCTGAGTAACAGCCAACAAACATCCTCAAAATAGGCTTCTCAATATTTCACTGGTTACTAAATCAAGATATTTCTAGAACAAGAGACCCAGTTTAAAGATCAATAGGGAGTAGTAACATTGCGAGATGGTGTCCTCACTCTGCCGTGATGATATGATGATGATAAAGAAAATAAAATAATTCACATTTATGGAGCGTTATATACATGTATTACCACCTTTAATCCTCATGACAACCCAATGAGGTAGGTGCTATAATAGTCCTCATTATACTAATCAGGAAACTGGGGCTTAGAAAGCTTAACAAACTTGCCCAAGGTGACCCAGCTAGTGAGTTCCAAAATTGAGATTCAAACCACCAATCATTCAAGAAACAGTGCCTTATTTAGGTTTCTTTATTTTATTTTTATTTTATTATTATTTTCTGAATCAGGGTCTGGCTCTGTTGCCCAGGCTGGAGTACAGTGGGGCAATCTCAGCTCACTGCAACCTTTGCTTTCCAGGCTCAAGCTATCCTCCCACCTCAGCCTTCTTAGTAGCTGGGACTACAGATGTGTGCCACCACGCCCAGCTAATTTTTGTATTTTTTGTAGAGACAGAGTTTCACCATAATACCTAGGCTGGTCTTGAACCCCTGGGCTCAAGGGATCCACCCACATTGGCCTCCCAAAGTGTTGGGATTACCGGCATGGCCACCGTGCCCAGCCTTATTTAGCTTTCTTATACTGCCAGGAATCGTCACCTATTTTCTTCCTTCTTTCTTTCTTTCCCTCTCTCCCTCCCTCCCTGCCCACCTCCCTCCCTGCCTGCCTCCCTCCCTCCCTCCCTGCCTCCCTCCCTTCTTTCCTTCCTTCCTTCCTTCCTTCCTTCCTTCCTTCCTTCCTTCCTTCCTTCCTTCCTTCCTTCCTTCTTTTTTTTCTTTCCCTCCCTGTCTTCCTCCCTACAGACTTTGTTCTTTTCCATGTCTATTCATTCTTTTTTTCTATTGTTTGATTCTCCAGCCATTGAGTAAGCACTTGCTATGTGCTAGGCACATAGATGTTAAGCAGTAAGGATTTGAAGATGAGCAAGACTCAGATCCTATCTGCAAGAAATTTGCAATTATCTTTGCTTCATCTCAACTTTCTCCACCTCTTCTTTCTCTTACCCCTCTCCCCCTTATTTTCATCATCATTGGCACACATAGCAGATGACTGGGGCTACTCTACCAAGACTTCTTAAGAATTTTCCCTTCCAGTGAACACTACCTGCTGAAGGTGGAAAAAGCTAGAAGGCAACTATGTCCTAGTCAGAGGAATTCTGACAGAAGAAAGGCAGACCTGAAAGGAAATAGTGCCAAAAAACAAAACAAAACAAAACAAACAAACAAAAAAAAATGAGCAAGATGTAGACTGACTGACAGCCAGAGGCTTCCAAATGAGAAAGTGCAAAGCTGGTGAAGGGGAAAATGGTGTTCAGTCCATGATCATTCCCAGGATGATAGTGATCTGCTTGTAGGTGTCTAAAGGGTGTGTGCACACAGGAAAAGAGGTGATTGGGCCAAGTTCTTCAGATTAATCTACCAAAGAGATAAAGGAAAATAAGGAGGGGAGGAAAGAAAATGATTTACTGCAATTTCTAAGTAGATTTTTTTTTTTTTAGTAGACATTATATGTCATTTCAGACTTGGGGCCTGCTCATGAAAATCCAGGGGAGATGTCCTTGTTTGAACTACTTTTAGACATTCACTTTGCTTTTAATATCAGTTGAATGACGTAGTTTATTTAAAAAACACAATGCCCAAGGGACCTAGAAAAACTCCTCTGCAGTCATATGGGCTTCAGTGGCAGAACACAACCTGGTTCTTCCCATGTTTTATGCCATTTATTTCACGTGTCCAGAATTTAATGGAATTGGATTCCATGAGAGGTACGGCCAGATCAAGTGAAATCATGCATGGAAAAGCCCATTCTAAATGATGAAAACTTGAAGTCACTTTAAGATCCTGACACCTGAAATCTTATCCTGTTTAATTATTTTCTTAAAATCGTCTGCTATGAGCATGTATTTGTAAGTAGAAGCTTTACAAAGACTTCTAAAATGAGGGCTAAATGGGATTTCTGCATTTGTAGGTTTTTGCTTTTTAGGATTGGCTTGAACCACTGTGTTCCTGGATGCTTCTTCCCGTGCAAGGCCTCATGAGAATCAAGAAGCTTCGCATCAGCTTCTGTTCCACTGCAGGGGCTGCAGTTCTCAGGGGCTGCATTTGTCAGAGTTCTCCAGAGAACAGAGTTCAGAAGATATCTATGTATATATACATCGATAGGGTATAATATGTATACATAGTGGGATATATATGTATCTCTCCATGTACACCTACACACACACACACACACACACACACACACACAGACAGAGAGGAGAGAGGCTGGCCATGGTGGCTCACACCTGTAATCCCATCACTTTGGGAGGCTGAGGCAGATGGATCACCTGAGGTCAGGAATTCGAGACCAGCCTGGCCAACATGGTGAAAACCTGTCTCTACTAAAAGTACAAAAATTAGCTGGGCATGGTGGTGGGTGTCTGTAATCCCAGCTACTCAGGAGGCAGGAGAATCACTTGAACCTGGGAGGTAGACGTTGCAGTGAACCGAGATCGTGCCACTGCACTCTAGCCTGGGCAACAAGAGCGAGACTCCTCTGTCTAGGAAAAAAAAAAAAAAGGGAGAGAGAGAAAGAGACAGAAGAGATTTATTAAGGAATTGACTCATGATATCATGGTGGCCAGCAAGTTTGAAACCTGTAGGGCAGTCCAGCAGGCTGGAATCTCAGGCAGGGTTTCCATGTTGAAGTTTTGAGTCAGAATTTCTTCTTTGAGAAACTTGAGTTTTTGCTCTTAAATCCTTCAACTTATTAGATAAGGTCCAATCATAATGAAGGATAATCTACTTTACTTAAAGTCTATTGATTGTAAATGTTAATTATGTCTACCAAATACCTTCACAGCAACATTTAGATTAGTGGTTGACCAAATAATTGGGCACCATAGCTCAGCCAATTTCACAAATGAATGAGCCATCACAGGTGTCAGGAGCCCAGGAGTTTCTGGGGATTTCATCCAGAGCAGAGGGCTGACAGGGTCTGTTTTAGAACTAAAGGCAAACCCATGTTGTGCAGTTGTGGGAGCATACCCTGCCTGGTGATGACTTCTTGCCTAAATAATGCCCACTGTCATGGTGGATCAGCCTAGTTAGTCCATGGGGCTTGGCCTAAAAGTGGGAGAGATGGAGCATGGGAGCCCCATTTGGCATCTTTGTCTATATTTTTAAAAGGCCCCCCTTCTTCTGAGTGGATTAATCCCCAGCCAGGATGTATGACTTGGTGAGCCCTGGACATCATCCCCCTAAAATACCTTAGCCAGGTGTCCTTGTGCAGCGAGCAACCCTCCCAGCTGTACGTGTTGGCCTTGTCCAGAGAGAACCAAGCCACATTTCTTAGATGAGAACCTGAGTCTGGATATTGATGAACTTGCTGAATTGTGTGTCCTGGGTAATCTTTAATTGGGAATCCTGGATTCTAAAATTAGAGTCTGAGTGGCCTGACTACCCATGCTACATGTACCTTACTCCCTGGGTGAGGGAATCAGAGGAAGTATGCATGGGAAAAAACTGCCTATCCAAAGACTCCCTCTCCATACCTGTCAACTCACCAATTTCAGAATGAATTGGATTGTAAAATAAAAATGCCTTCTGAGAGTGTTACCTTATCATATATTTAGCAAGAATGACTTCATTCAGATGATGATGATAACAATTATTTGTAAAACATCTAGTGGTTTCAAATACTCATATTATTTGATCTCCAAAACCACAAGGACTTCATGGCTGTTTAGGGCTTACTTGAGGAAATTTACATTTCATGATTTAATGAAGCATTATTTTTGTAAGCATAATTTTTATTAAGTGAAGCAAACATACAGAAAAGTGCATAAATCATAAGTGTACAGTTCAATGAATCTTCACAAACTGAATATATCTATGTAACCCCCATCCAGATAAAGAAGTAGAATATTTCCAGTACCCCAGAAAACATCATCCTCTTAAAAACTTTGATGCTAGACTCTGCCTAAAGAGCCAGTGTCTAAAGAGATAATTCCAAAATCAGGTCTCAAGGTGAAAATGAAAAATTATAGTCAAATCTGTGGACAAGGCCAGGGTCATTAATCTTTGTTAGGCAAGTTAGGAATAAATTAAATAAGTACTAAATATTTTCTTGCCTTTATTGCTTTAAAACCTTCTCTAAACCTTAAATAATGTTTATATCCTTCGACCCAGTGATTTTGTTTTTTGGAGTCTAGCGGAGATTCAGAGATTTCGGTGGGAGACAGAAATTGGATTCAACCTAAGTACCCAGCAATGAGGGCTTGGTTAAATCTGTTTTTCACTGACTGATAGATAAATGGAATATTACACAATTGTTAAAAAATCAGAACCCATGCTTAAATGTTCATGACACAGTGAAAAGTGAAATGGAAAGATATAAGAATTGTACACATATTAGGCAATATGAATTTTATTTTTGTTAAAAATGTCTGGATCGGGCATGGTGGCTCATGCCTGTAATCCCAGCACTTTGGGAGGCCGGGGTGGGCAGAGCACAAGGTCAAGAGATGGAGACCATCCTGGCCAACATGATGAAACCCCATCTCTACTGAAAGTACAGAAATTAGCCGGGTGTGATGGTATGTGCCTGTAGTCCCAACTACTCAGGAGGCTGAGACAGGAGAATCACTTGAACCTGGGAGGTGGAGGTTGCAGTGAGCCGAGATGACGCCACTGCACTCCACCCTGGCGACAGAGCGAGACTCTGTCTCAAAAAAAAAAAAAAAAGTCTGAAAATATTAGATAGCAATACATGAAGCAAGTAATGGTGATCTCTAAGTGTGAAATTAAAGGCAATTATAATTTTATTTTCATGCTATTTGTTTTACTTACTGTTTATAACTTTAGAATTTTTAAATGAGCTAAATGAGTTTGTTACTTTAATAATAAAATATTCAGAACTTCTTTATAAAACCATATTTACCTTTGATGTATGTTCACTTATTAAATAACTCTGTTTTGTCAAAAACAAATAAAAGGCAAACAATCATCCTTATTTTCTTATCAGGAAGAGGCACAGCAATAATATATTTTCCCAAATTCCACACCCTTGGCTGATGCTTTCAGCCTCACTTAAATTATTGCCTAGTTCTTTTGATTGCTACACAAACCTTTGAAAATAAACCGGAACAGCAAATGACATGGAGATAAACCAATGCCAGGTATTCTTGTTATCTTTGCCATTCCAAAATGCCTTAGGCACCATGAAGAAAGTATTCACTTACCTGCAGGATGGGTTTCAAAGGATGTGGGCTTCTGTTTTCTAATTTCTAATTGTTTCCACTTCTTCAAAAACTGATCATCCATACATACATCATATGCTTGGTAATTTTCAATCAGAACATTCCATTTCTTAATTATTTTTATTAAATAGGAGAAAGAGTTAAATTTTTTCTTTTTCCTTTGCACTTGAAATCCATACCCAGTATATAGCCAGTGCATGCTGAGGTGTATTTGTCCACCTGTTCAAGTGTGGTGGGTGGGAAGGTCATGGACTTGGAGCTGGGTTTTGTAACTTTGCAATCTTGAGAAAGAGAGCCAACTTCTTCATGCCTTTGTCTCTAGGAAATGAAAGCCCAGAGACGAGATGATTTTTAAGAGTTGAACTGAGCTGCAAGCATGTGGATCATATAAGTGTTAACAGAGGCAGACAGAGAAGAGAGACCTGCCATGAAGTGCTATGGTGGGAGGTGTGTCAGCTCGGGGGTGGAGGAGTCCCAGGTGGCCCCAGGAGAAGAGGCCTCTGAACAAAGAAGACAATGCTTGGGTTATGGTGGAGGGGATATGGAAGGTGAGTGTTTTCTTCTTATAATTCTAGAATGGTAGGCCTCCAAGAGTCCTCAGTGATCTTCCAACCCAACAAACTCATTTGAAATATGGGAAAATGGAGTATACAGCAAGTTAGAGACTTGACCAGGAAAAAGGATCCAGTTAGCAACAGAGGTGGGATTTGAACAGGTTTTCCATTTCCAACCTCGCCATTCTTTCTCCTGTCTCTATTCCAAATTGAATGACTCTCCAAGGGTACCAGTGGGAAGTAAGCTTCTTTTCCCCAAACCAGGCACTTTTTCAGGTGGTACAGCCTTTCCTTAAGAGCTGTAGCTCACGAGCCAGTTTCAGATGCCAGTGTTAGCTGCTTACTCCTTGGGGTCTCCTAGGCCAGTCCCATAGTTTATTACACAGCCAGGCCAAGAGTTGGAGAGACTAGTTGCTGAGAAATATAAGATTTGAGGGATATTTTGTGGTTTAGATTTCCCTCGAAGCAGAATCTGAAATGAGGAATTGAGGGAAAGTCGTTTATTTGGTAGGTGATCCTAGGAAACACCACCTGGGAAGTGAGACAGGGAAGAGGAGGGAGGAAACCAATAAATGATATGTTATCAAACCAGTCACCACCATGGGCAACTGGACCTCGGTTCTGCTAGGGAATTTAAGGAGACCATGTAGAACAGATACCTTAGAGCAGGGTTTCACAAACTTGGCACTGTTGATATCTGGGGCTGGATAATTCTTGGTTTAGGGGATTGTCCTTTGTGCTGTCAGATGGTTAGTAGCATCTGGAACCGTACCCATTAGATGCAAGTCGCATCTCCTCCCCACCCCTCCTCCTACCTGTTGTGACAACCTAAAAGGTCTCTGAACATTGTCAAATGTCCCCTGGGGGAATCATTTATGAAGGACTGAGAAACCACTGCCTTAGAGTTATCCCATTTAAGGGACAAGGATGCTGGGGCATATTTATCCTCTGACTCCCTGTCTGCCACTGGTAGCAGGCTATTTCTTGGGGGCACTGACCCTCTGGAATTCATTGACCAGGCATGCTATCTTCATCAGAAGAAAAGTATTCAGGTCAAGATTTTCAGGAAAACAGCTCTTGGCATTTAGAGGAGAGTTCTGAATGTATATGAGTGGGGCAGAGAAAACACCTAAGATTGTAGTCATTTGGGGATCTGCTTTATCATTCATTGATTTAGCCATCATTTCTTCACCATTCTACAAATGTTTATTAAGGACCTACTGTGTGCTAGGTGCCAGGCACAACATAGGAGATTCAATGTCCAATGATGAGCAAAAAGTGGATACAGCTCCTGCCTTTATGCCTTTTGAAGTAATAGTCTAGAGGAGCAATGAACATTAATCAAGTAACAGAAATGAATTTTTAAATCATATAGTGATAATGCTATGATAAACTACAAAGTACTGAAATAAGTCATAATACATTGGCTATTCTTCCAACACCCTGTCTTCAGGGCATTGGGAATTGTCATTCCCTCTATCAGGAACATTTTTCTTACAGGTAGCAGAGCTTGGTTTTTCTCTGTATTTAGGGTATAGTTACAGGTCCCCTCTTCAGAGGAGCTTCAGAGACCACTTAACTTTGACCACTTTATCTAAAATAGTTCTTGGCCCTTTCACCCTTTACTTTGTTCATTTCATGTTCATAGCACCTGTCATACCTGACAGTGGTATTTTTATTGTTTATTTTTTGTCCCTCCCTGGCATGTCAATTGTCTCATTGCCTTTATGTTCCTACCAACTAGGTCAATGCCTGGAACTTAGTAGGTATTCAATAAATACTTGATGTATGAGTAATCGAGAGAGATTGACTTGGTGAGGTCAGGGAAAACTTTCTTAAGGCAATAGCAATAAGCCAAGATCTAAAGACAGAAGGAATTACCTGGATGAAGGGGTTAAGGAAAAGCATTCTAGATAGCAGGAATAGCATGTGGAATGGCTCTGTGGATAGGAAGAACCATAGAGATCCTAAATAACTAAAAGCAGGTCTGTGTACATGGAACAGAGAGAGCCTGGAGCCATTAGTTAGGATTTTAAGCTTCAGAGTAAAAACAACAGAAAGCCATTGATATGTTTTAAGCAATGGAAAGTTGTACATGGGAAGGTAGAAGAAGAGTGGAAAACACAACCAGATTTTTGTTTTAAAAAGATCATCTGGTTTCAGGGTCTGGAATGCTGGAAGGAGCCAAGAACAGACGCCATCTTGGTGATGTGTTTCATCTTCAGGACCTGAGACCCATCTGGTCAAATATTTGTGTATATATGGAAAATTTTAGGTCCTTTGTTAAAAGGAGCTCATGAATATATGTCCTTGACTTCCCAGAGATGGAAAAAACTATTTTCTCCCCCAAAGAACTTCCAAATAGTGCTTCTAGCCTATGTTCCTCATCAGTGTCCATGTCTCTTGGATGTCTCTAGTTTTGGTTGAGGAATGAGGAACTGTGGTTGTCTCCAGCAGGCTGATTCATCTGCTGAGCTCCTAACTTCTTAGCTAATATAGGGAAACCAACCCTTGTCCTAGACCCTGGGCTTTTGTGGAGGACGGTCTTACTGTTCACAAATACTTTGCCTCTTCCATGGGAAGATAATCTATCCCTGCCTGTTGAAATTGGGCATGGACAATGACTTGCTTGGTTGTCTAATAAAATGTGAGCAGAAACGATATGTGTCACTTCTGAGCCAAAAGTTTTCAGAGCCGTGCATGGTTGGCCATGTTTTCTCTTGCCTTTGTAGGCATGCAATAAATGTTTGTTGAAAAAAGATGAATAAAAGGAAAGAGCCCCAATTAGGAGCTGGGTTAGCTAAGGCCTATTCCCAGAGTTTCCACTAACTAGCTGTGGCATAATCATTTTGCTATTCTACTGGCCATAAATGGTTCTTTGTTATTTTGAAATAGAGTCTCCCTCTGTCACCCAGGCTGGAGTGCAGTGGCACAGTCTCTGCTCACTGCAACCTCCACCTCCCAGGTTCAAGCGATTCTCCTGCCTCAGCCTCCCAAGTAGCTGGGATTACAGGCGCACACCACCATACCTGGCTAATTTTTATATTTTTAGTAGAGACCCTGTTTCACCAAATTGGCCAGGCTGGTCTGGAATTCCTGACCTCAAGTGATCTGCTGGCCTTGGGCTCCCAAAGTGCATAAATGGTTCTTAAGATTTCTTTGCTTTTTTGAGACGGGGGAGGGTCTTGCTATGTTGCCCAGGCTAGTCTTGAACTGTCGGGTTCAGGCAATACTCCTGCCTCAGCCTTGGAGTAGTTGGGATTGCAGACGTCAGCCACCATGCCCAGCTCAGGATTCTTTCATTTCTAAAACCCTGTGCAGATATTGCAAAAGTAAAGTGATGATTTTTGGATGCTTATTGGAAGTCTTGTTCGTGGGGGGAAAAGACTTGGGTGGGAGTAGGGAGCACTGATTGGCAAGTTATTTTGTGTTTTTAAAACAAAAATCGCTCTTCTGGGTGGTGCACTATTCCCAGATTTTCTCTGGAACCTGTGTTCCATCACCTTTCTCAGACTCCCCCCACACTCCCCCTCAGGACATCAGAGGAAGGGCCCCCGAATTCATTCTTGCAGCAAAGAGCCTCAAGACTCTCCTCAGACCAGGAAATCAGGGACCTGTTCCTACAAATTGCTGTCAAAATGTTTTCTTAATATGTGTTTTGGTGACCTCAGTCCCTGGAGGCTCCTCCTGGGGGCGATAGAATGCCTTCAGAGGGGGAACTGACAGCCCTGTGTTGTGTCTGGGCTCGTGGGAGGCCATTGCTGTCTCCATTGGAGCCAGATGTTTTCCCAGTCCTTAACCTGCTGTGGTTTCTTAGCTCAACGTCTCCAGTGCGACTCTCCCACACACCCAGCGCCATCTTGTAGACACGCTGATGTTTCCGGACCGCGGGCGCCCAGCCTGGAAGAGCGCTCCACACTGAAGTGGAAGGAAACTTCACACTTAATTCATCAAGTTCAAACTGAGCTGTGGTGAAAGGAATGGGGCGGAGTGAAAGGAACACCCACATGCCCCAGAAGACCCCAGGGCATCGCTGCCTTTCAGCTTCTTTTGCGTTTTGTGCAGCTCGTGTCACATTCCAAGGACACTCAGCTCTGCGCACATGCACAGAGGGCCGCGTGTGTCCCGGGGCGTGTTACCTAAAACCACGCGCTGACCTCCAGGTCAGGAACTCTTGAGTATTTAATCTCTCTGCCGTTCATGGCTACCTGGGTGGCCTCTGAAATATTACTTAATGTCTCTGGGTTCTGATTTCCTCAATTGTGTGGTACCCAGTGACCTCATGATGACATTACACTATCTACGAAAAATGGCGCCATCTGAATGTTTAGTCTTTACCTAGAAGTATGAGGAGGGGTTTCTTGCCTGGGAATGATCCTGTGAAGCTGGGGTCACATTTTATCTTCTCAGTTAGGGCATGGATTAGTACCACAGAAGGTCATTCGTCAAGAAAAAGGAAAGCTTCTCCCTTTCCAAAAATGAAAGTAGTGAAACTTACATTTCTCACTTTTCCCTGATTGCTCAGAACTAAATATAAAATTTAATTGGCAAGTATGTTAGCACTTATTTTTAACATATTTTCTTTTGGTCATAATTTTTAATTTTATTAACCTTACTGATTTGACAGTCAGGGTCAAATCTAAATAAATAATAAATATTATTTATTATACAATAAATAAATTTCTGCATAGCTTGAAGGAACCTTGTGGATTGTGAAATCCAACTATGTAGTTTACAGATTAAGCAGTTAAGATCTGCAGAGAAGGGACTGGACTAAGTGTCATCAGCTTGTTAGTTCCAAAGCTGGGTGGGAAAAGCAGTTCTTCCTTCTGATTCTTAGACAAATAATTCATTCCTCCATTCCATAATGACCATTCTTAGAACGTGATCTTGCCTGTAACAATAGGGACAAAGCAAAATAATTGTCTTTGAGTTTCAGGAACAGACTTTTTAGAATTAAATAGTTTCAGGTACATGTCATAGGGAATTCAGTTGATTTGTCCTGGTTAGAAAACACTTAGGTCACACCTATGCTTGTGACTCTAGGTTATGGGTTCTTCTGGAGTCTTCTGAACCTGCCGGGCATTGCTGACTGGATGAAAATTAACAAAAGTCCATGTTCAACCTGATGAAAATTAGCAGCAGTTCATCTTAATTTAATTGCCACAGCATGCAGCTATGTGAGTACGTATATTTTCATTCATGTATTTGAAATATTTATGGATTGTCTGTTATATGACTAGTACTAGGGGTTCAATAAATTTACCCATATAATGTGTTTTTGTTAAATATTTATTATTAATATGGGTAAATGTAACATGTTTATATAGGTAAATGTAATCTATTTGGTATGTAGATACACAAATTTAGAATATATAACAGATTTGTTTTTGTATAGATATATATTTTGGAGGCATTCTGTTGTCTGGCTTCTTTATATTCCCATATGTGCTCAATTTCCATATTCCCTTTCCTGATTCATTGTTTTCTTCTAGTATTAAAGTAGAATAAAGGCAACCATGTATTGTAGAGCAGGGTGTACACAGCGCAGTTTTCAAGGACTCATTTCTACCTCTGCAGCCATGCACAGCAGCCTTGCAGTTCAAATCACGAAGCTACCACTCATCTGATGACATCTTGCTGTCCTAATCTGAAAGGGAAGCTTTAGGCAAAATGAACCATCTTTTGAGGGCTGAACTTGCAAGTGTGTGTGTGTGTGTGTGTGTGTGTGTGTATACACATATATGTGTGTGTATATATATACCAATTGGATCAAAAATATGAATCAAACTAATTGGTAATTTTTTCTTCTAGAATTAGGCAAAATGACAGGACTGAATCCTCAGGAAAGATACTTAATTCTCCTTATTGGTGTTGCCTCTGAGGACATGCTGTGATGTGATGGTGTAAGAATAGTGATGTTATGTTGAAATTCTTTCAGTTCTCACTGATACGAAAATAGTTCTAAATATATTACAAGTTTTGAACTCTAGTAGATTGAAATATATCAAGACCACAGGGTAATTAACTTCTCTATAGTTTGGAAAATTAATTGGAGAAGACACTAAGAATTTTGCAGATAATCTCTCTTAAAGTAATATTGTAAATATTTAAGTATGGTTGGCATTCTTAAGTATGGTTAACCATACTTAAGTGTGGTTAACATAACAGTAATATATATATTTATATATCATCCTATCTCCAAGGAGCTCTTAGTAATTTACAAATTGTTTTTAAATATGGTTATAGCTCGCAGATTCTCTACAAAGCAAGCAGGAACAAGTTCTATGAATACTACTTAAATCAAGGAGTTTGAGATTCTTTGAGTGGCAAATCCAGACTCATCCAGTGTGTCAGCATCTGAGTTAGACACTCTTGGCACCTATGTCCTTCCTGTTTTGTGGTTTTCAGTGGGAGCCTAGACTCCTATTTGATCAATCTCTTCTTTCTAGCTTGCTTCCAAAACACCACCACACCATACTCCACTACACGAAGTTCCAGGCAATGTGGAATCTGTGCTGTTTTAGTGAGAGATTGAGACCTCTTTCTGTGCTCCCAGGAAATTTTGCCAAAATTGCAAATACACAGTTCCAGGTGAATCTTTTTACAATATTTGGTGGTTAGCAAAGAATAATGTTTCACTGGATTTTTGAATTTTACCAATGAAGGGAGGTGATGGGGTGCAGTGGATTAGACACTTGCCTGTAATTCAGGAACCTGGGTTCTAGTCTTCAGCCCTGAGGCACTTATATAAGTTTTGCCTGGGAGCTGAGTTGGGAACATGAGGACCTTCCTCAGGAGATGGGGCCTCAGGAAATGACCCTGGCTTATAAGGGAAGGTGTAACTGAGTCCTTTATTGCCAGATCCTTTCTATAAAAACACAGTTTTTCTCTCTTCTCCTGTTACTATCACAGACTTTTAGAAATTTGAAATACAAGGACAGACCTAGTAATAATTGCTGCCATTCTTGAGGTCTTTACTTGTGTGCAGTCATGACTCCCTTTCATCTTACAATCTAGGTTTTAACTGTGTGACGTTGGGCAAGTTATATAACCACTCTGGTTCTCAGTTTTATCAAATATCAAAAAGGAGGGATTTGACTAGATATAGTGGTTTTCAAATTGGGCCCTGTGAATCTCTAAGGATCAGGGGAGAACCCTTAGGAATTACTGAGCGTGTCAAAGAAACAGCTACATAGGCAGGTCTCCTCAAGCTAGCAATCCCTTCCCTTACTCTCAATCACAGAAGCTTTGCTTTTTATCTGTGTCAAATAGTGGAGTTATTTGAAAAAAAAGCTTCTCATGCTAAAAAAGTTTAGCTTTACTTCTGTCAAGATGGTATAAAAAGAGACTAGATTTATCCTTCTACCTAAAACAAACACATAATATATAAAATATAGTCGTGAGCCACATAATGACATTTCAGTCAATGATGGACCACATATGTGACGGTGGTCTCTTAGAATATAATAGAGCTGAAAAATTCCGATGACCTGGTGACATCGTTCATAATGTCATAGTACAATGTATTACTCACAGGTTTGTGTTGATGCTGATGTAAACAAACTTACTGCACTACCAGTTACATAAAACTCTAGCACCTAAAGTTATGTAGAATATATAATACTTGATAATAAACTATGTTACTGGTTTATTGTATTATATTCATTAACTGTAAAACAGCTGGTCCTTTAGAAGGTGTTCCAGAAGAAGACGTTGTTATCATAGGAGATGACAGTTCCATGCATGTTAATTGTCCTTGAAGACTTTCCAGTGGGACAAGATGTGGAGTTTGAAGACTGTTATATTGATAATCCTGACCCTGTGTAGGCCTAGGCTAATGTGTGTTTGTGTCTTAGTTTTTAATAAAAAATTTAAAAAGTAAAAACAATACCAAAATTTTAAAGTAAATAAAGCTTATAAAATAAGAATATAAAGAAAGAAACTATTTTGGTATAGCTATACAACGTTTGTGGTCTTTTTTTTTTTTTTTTTTGAGATGGAATTTCACTCTTATCACCCAGGCTGGAGTGCAATGGCACGATCTCGGCTCATTGCAACCTCTGCCTCCCAGGTTTAAGTGATTCTCCTGCCTCAGCCTCCCGAGTAGCTGGGATTGCAGGCATGTGCCACCATGCCTGGCTAATTTTGTATTTTTAGTGGAGACAGGATTTCTCCATGTTGGTCAGGCTGGTCTTAAACTCTTGAACTCAGCTGATCCACCCACCTCAACCTCCCAAAGTGCTGGGATTACAGGCATGAGCCACCATGCCTGGCACAATGTTTGTGTTTTAAGCTACATGTTAATACAAAAGAAGTTAAAAGAATTTAAAAGTTTATGAAATAAAGTTACAACAAGTCAAGGTTAATTTATTATTAAAAATGAAAACTATTTAAAAAGTAAACTTAGTGTAGCCTCAGTGCACAGTGTTTCTAAAGTCGATGGTAGTGTACAGTAGTGTCTGAGGCCTTCACGTTTACTCACCACTCACTGACTAAACCAGAGCAACTTCTTGTCATGCAATTTCCATTCATGGTAAGTGTCCTAACAGGTTTGCCCCTTTTTTATCTTTTATAAAGTGTTTTTATAGTACCTTTTCTATGTTAGATATGTTTAGATACATAAATACTTACCATTGTGTTACAATTGCCTGAAGTATTTAGTACAGTGACATACTGTACAGGTTTGTAGCCTAGGAGCAATAGGTTATACCACATAGACTAGGTATGTAGTAGGCTATATTGTCTAGGTTTGTGTAAGTACACTATGATGTTTACACAACGATGAAGTCACCTGATGGCTCATTTCTCAGAAGGTATTTCCATTATCATTAAGCACTTGTGACTGTAACAGTTTTCAAGACAGTGGACATTAGCCCATGCATATGAGGAAATGAACAGAGGCTAGGGAAATAACCACCCAAAAGAGTTAGAAAGAATGACATCTGGTACTCACACTGGGCCTGGAATAGTGCCTGTTCCCACCAGTCAGACTGGAAAACCTTACAATTCATGAAGCATTGGGTAGATTACTTAGAAAAGTCTTGTCTCAGTGGAGGGAAATAGCCCTAGGCTAAACACTGCTCTAGTCCTGCCTAACAAGACTTGAAAGCAAGAACAAAAAGGACCAAACTGTTTCTTTGTAATTTAACTGTATCTCAGAATAAAGCTTAAAATATTTATAGGAATACAAAAATGTCCAGTAACAAACATGGTGCAGTTTATAATGACTACAATCCAATAAAAAATTACCAGGCTTGCAAAAAAGCAGGAAAATATAACCCGCAATGAGGAAAAAAAATTAAAGTCAACCTATAATTTATACAGATGTTAGAATTGGTAAACAAGTACATTCATTATAACTATATTCCACATGTTTAAAAAATAAAGTAGAGACATGGAAGATAGTAAAAAGAGAAAAAAAAGTTCACATCAAACTGCTAGAGGTGAAAGCTATAATGTCAAAGGTGAAAAATATGTTACATGAGATTAATGGCAATTAGACATTGCAGAAGAAAAGATTAGTGAATTTGAAGACATAGCAATAGAAACTACCAAAAGTGAAACACACAGAGAAAAAAGAATTTTAAAAAATAAGCAGAGGATCAGTGAGCTATGGGACAACTTGGAGGCCTCATATGTATGAAATTGGAGTATTATTAGAAGAGAAAAGAGAGAAGAACAGAAAGTATTTGAAGAAATAATGGCTGAAAAATTTCCATATTAGATACAAACTATAAACCCACATGTATTAGTTTCCTGTTGTTGCTATACCAAAAATGTAGTGACTTAAAACAACACAAATTCATTATCATATAGTTCTGGAGTTCAGAAGGCTGATATGGTTCTTACAAGCTAGTCAGCATGTAAGTTCAACATAGCTACATTCCTTTTATAGGCTCTAGAGGAGAATCTGTCCTTTGCCTATCCTAGCCTTTCAAGGCTGCGTGCCATCCTTGGCTTGTGTCTACATCACTCTAATTTCTTTTTCTACTGTCGCATCTCCTTTTCAGACTCTGACCTCTTGCCTCCCTCTTAGAAGGACCCTTGTGATTACACTGGTTTCACTAGATAAGGCTGGATGCTTTTCCTATCTCAAGATCCTTAACCCAATCACACCCACAAAACTCCCTTTTGTGATGTATGGTAATGTATTCTTAGATATTATGGGTTGAAATGTGCCTCACAAAAGGATATGTTGAAGCCCTAACCTGTGGCCCTTGTGAATGTGACCTTATTTGGAAATAGGGTCTTTGCAGATATAACTAACGTAAATTAAGATGAGGCCAACCTGGAGTAAAGTGAATCCTTAATCCAATATGACTGGTGTCCTTATGAGAGAAAAGGGAAACACAAAGAGAGGAGAATACCATGTGAAAACACAGACACAGACGGGAAGATGGCAGTGTGGCAGAGGTTGGAGTTATGCTGCCAAAGTCAAGGAATACCAAGTGCCACCAGAAGCTGGACGAGGCAAGGAAGGATCATACCCTAGAGGTTTCAGCGGGAGCCTAGCCCCACCAGCACCCTTGATGTTGGTAGTTCTAGCCTCCAGAACTACGAGAGTATAAATTTGAAAAAAAATTACACAAAGGCACATCAGAATTACATTGTCAAAAATCATCAATAAAGAGAAAAATCATAAGAGCAGCCAGAGAAAAGAGGTTTAAATACAGAGGAACAAAGAAGAATAACAGCTGATTTCTCGTCAGTACAATGCAAGTGAGAAGACAGTGGAATATCTTTAAAGTAATGAAAAAAAAGCTGTCAACCTTGAATTCTATACCTAGTAAAAATGCCCTTTGAAAATTTTTGGGAATTGGCCTCCAAAATCTGGCCATAAACTGTTCCCAAAACTGGCCATAAACAAAATCTCTGCAGCACTGTGACATGTTCGTGGTGGCCATGACGCCCATGCTGGAAGGTTGTCGGTTTACCAGAATGAGGGCAAGGAACACCTGGCCCACCCAGGGCAGAAAACTGCTTAAAGGTGTTCTTAAACCACAAACAATAGCATGAGCGATCTGTGCCTTAAGGACACGCTCCTGCTGCAGATAACTAGCCAAACCCATCCCTTTATTTTGGCCCATCCCTTTGTTTCCCATAAGGAATACTTTTAGTTAATCTATGATCTATAGAAACAATGCTTATCACTGGCTTGCTGTCAGTAAATATGTGGGTAAATCTCTGTTCGAGGCTCTCAACTCTGAAGGCTGTGAGACCCCTGATTTTCCACTCCACACCTCTATATTTCTGTGTGTGTGTCTTTAATTCCTCTAGCACTGCTGGGTTAGGGTCTCCCCGACTGAGCTGGTCTCAGCAGAAAATAAAAACAAATAGACATCTTCAGATGTAAGCTGAAAGCATTCATTACCAGCAGAACTTCACAACAAGAAATGTTAAAGTCCTTCAGATGGAAAGTGATACCAGATGGATCTACACCTGGGAATGAAGAGCACCAGTGGTAATTACATGAATAAATATGGAAGAATTTCTCCTTTATTGTTAATCTTTTCTAAAGAAAATTGTGAAAAATAATAATGCCATTACACATAAAATATGTAAAGGTAATATGACAGCAGTAGCTCAAAGGCCAAAAGTGAAACATGGAAGTATGTCATTGTTAAGGTTCTTATGCAGTACTTGAGATGGTATAATATCACTTGAAGGTAGATTATGATAAAGAAGTACACTATATCCTAAAGCAACCACTAAAATAATAAACCAAAGATTTATAGCTAAAAATCCAATCAAGAAGGTCAAATGGAATCATAAAAAATAATTAATCCAAGATGATGGCTGTATAATAGTTGTATAGGAGAATGATCTTATACTTACAAGATATTGCTGGAGTGTTTGAGAGTGAAACTTAAGGGTACATGAAACTTACTCTCAAAGAGTTAAGGAAAATACATATGTAAAGAGAGCACACAAATTACAAAACAAATCAAGCAAAATGTGGATAGTAGGTCAATCTGGGTAAAGGTTATATGGGTGTTTTTTGTCCATTCTGGCAAATTTTCTGTAAGTTTGAAATTCTTAAAAAGAAATTACCCATTCTGGGCAAAGAACTTGGAGAGAGATTTCTCAAAAAATGATACTTGTAAGTAGCCAACGAGCACATGAAAAGATGCTCAATATCACTAATCATCAGAGAAATAAGCCATAGTGAGATATTGTCTCACACGCAATATGACTACTATCAAAAAAAATAGAAACTAACAAATGTTGGTGAGGATATGGAGAAACTGGAACACTTGTGCCTTGTTTGTGTGATTGTAACATGGTGCAACTACTATAGAAAACAGTTTAGAGGTTCCTCAAAAAATTATAAATATAATTACCATATGATCCACCAATTCCACTTCTGGGAATATATTCAAAAGAATTGACAGTAGAGTCTTGAAGAGATATTTGCACAGCCATGTTTATAGCTACATTATTCATAATAGCCAAGAGATGAAGAAACCTAAATAGCCATTGATAAATGAATGGATAAACAGAATGTGGCACACATATACATTAGAATATTATTCAGCCTTAAAAAGGAAGGAAATCCTGTCACATGCTGCAACATGGATGAACCTTGAGGACACTGTGCTAAGTGAAATAAGCCAGTCATAAAAGGGCAAATGTTGTATGATTGTACTTATATGAGGCACCAAAATAGTCAAATTATAAAAACAGAAGGTAAAATGATGGTCACCAGGATCTGGGAACAAAAGGGAGATTGTTTTTTAATGGGTTTAGAATTTCACATTTGCAAGATGAAGTTCTGGAGATCTATTTCACAACAATGTAAATATACTTAACAATACTGAGCTGTACACTTAAAAATGTTTAAGATGGTAAATTTTATGTTACGTGTTTTTTACCACAATAAAAATTTTTAAATAAAAAAGAAATGAACCCAAGTCAGAGAAAGAAGAGTTAGTAGATAAATTGTGGTATATCCTTACAGTAAAATACTACTCATCAATAAGCAGGAATAACAATTGATACATGGAACACCATGGATAAATTTCAAAACAATCGTGCTGAGTGAAAGACCAGAAAAATAGTGTATATGCTATAGTATTTAATTTATACAAAATTCTAGAAATTACAAATTATTCAACAGTGACATAAATTAAATCAATTGTCACCAAGAAATTGACAGAGTGAGGCAGGCAGGGGTGGGAAGGAGGAACTGTAAAAGGATATAAGGAAACTTGTAGGATTCTTGAATATGTTAACTCTCTTGGTTGTGCTGAGGATTTCACAGGTGTAAACATATGTCAAAACTTATCAAGTCATATACTTTAAATAGGTACAGTTTGTTGTACGTCAATTATACCTTTATAAAACTGTTCAAAAAAACCTTTTACCATTAGACTACTTAAAATATAACTTCTCTTTCTGTTCTAAACAATGAGCAAAATTTCTAATGAGGGAACTGCTGATAGTGGTGTAAATTATTATAATCCTGTAGAAAGGAATATGGCAATATGTCAGGGTCTCTAAAAATGTTTATATACTTTGCCCCAGAATCTCATTTTTGGCAATCTGGCCTAAAGAAATAATAGAAAAGACAAAACAAGTATTATAGGTAGTCTTACAACCTCTCCCTCTCACCCCAAATCCCTAGAAATTGGAAAAATACTGTCTTTAAAATCATGTTGGAAAACAATAAAGGAGTCTCAGTTGGCCAAAAATTTGATGAATTTCAGAAAGCTGGAAAATAGTTGGGATCAGATTGAAGAAGGAAATCACAACCCAATACTCATACAGGAGAGAATATCTACAAGTGTGCAGGGCTCCAGGGATGCTTCTAGTTCAGAAATTTGTGGCTCCCAGAGGTCTGGCAAGAAGTCCCCTGGAGCAACTGACTGGGTGATTAGTTGTTCTGCAGTAGAAGAATCTAGGTTCACTGACCATCTGCACCCTCCCTCTCGTCTATTTCTTTCATGCCCAGCAATCAGCAACCAATGTGTCTGCTTTTAGGCAGGAACAGTCAGTGAGCAGAGGCTAGATGGGGCCTTTGGTGACTGTGACACCAGGTGAACCAATGAGCCCAACATCAGGAGACTGACTGAATGCCTGCTCTGAGGAATAGCACATTCTGTTCCTTACCCAAATCACAGTAGACAGGCTAGGGGTCACACTGCCCTGAACAGCATGTCCTGCTGTCTCCAAGTAGGCTGAAGCCATACAGAGGTTGAAATGAAAGGAATGGAAAAACATATAAAAAGGAAAATACTAACCAAAATAGAACAAATTTGGCAATACTATTATCAGACAAAAGGAAATTCAAGGCAGATATTATTAAGAAGGCCAAAGAAAAATGTTTCAGAGTGATAGAAGGTTATGCCAATCAAATGAGCCTTCATTACTCTGACAACATAGCTTCTAAATATAGAGAGCAAAACCACATAGAAAATATGAGGATAAATGGATAGCTCCACTATCACAATGAACTTTAACATACATGTTTTAAAAATTAATAAATCAAGTACACTAAAGATAAATACAGATGTGTGGGATTTGAATACACAATGGATAAATTTGACATACATATGTAGTCAACAAACAGCATCCATTTTTTTCAAAAGCACATTAAACATTCAGAAAACGATCATATATTATAAAATGTTAACAAATTTTAAAAAAGAAATCACATGGGCAACATGTCAACAAAAGTCAACTATACTCTTAGAAATTAAAAACAAAATCACTTCTTTGTAACACTTGGGTTAAAGAGGAAATAAGAAACAATTTAGCAAGTACACCATGTTAGAACCAATGATATGGCCAGGACAGTACTTGGAGAAATATTTATTGTCATATTTATCATGAAAACAAGGAAGACAAAAAATAAATGAACTAATCTTTGAAATCAAGACACTGGAATACATCTGAGAAAAATAAACTAAAAGATTGTGGGGTGATGGAATTAATAAAGATAAAAGTAAGAATTAATAATGCAGAAATTTAAAAATAAGTAACAGTGGAATTACTCTGTAAAACCAAAAGCCTTTTTTTTTTTTTTTTTCAAAGGTCTTTGCATTCTGGTTTTGTCTTCCAGCCTTTCCCTCTGTGTCCATCCTTCCTTCTTCCAACCCCACCCCATCAACCTCAGTTACTAATGCTGAAACCCAGTGGATATCCTTTACATCTCTGCTCAGAGGCCCTGCCTCCTGTACTTAACATATTTCATATGCTTGTAGCAGGTGGCATTTATTGGTTTATTTTATTAAATGCTACACATGCTACGTTAGGAAATGTGAATACAGCCTGTGGAACTGTACACACTAGAGATTGTGTACAAATCTCAGCAATCTGGACCCTTTCTGAACCTACTATCAAAAATCCAGTACTTATAAACAGAAGAATTCCATGGACTTTCCCATTTCTTTTCCTTTCTTTTTTTTTTTTTTTGAGATGGAGTCTCACTCTGTCACCCAGGCTGGAGTGCAGTGGTGCGATCTCGGCTCACTACAACCTCCACTTCTCAGGTTCAAGCGATTCTGCTGCCTCAGCCTCCCGAGTAGCTGGGACTACAGGCACATGCCACCACACCTGGCTAAGTTTTTGTATTTTTAGTAGAGTTGGGGGTTTCACTGTGTTAGCCAAGATGGTCTCGATCTCCTGACCTCATGATCTGCCAGCCTCAGCCTCCCAAAGCTTCCTATTTCTTTTGTGGAGGAGGCCCAAGGGAAGAATGTGCATTGCTTCAATCTGTGAGGCCCTGCCAGTGTGGCCACACGTGCTGAGGTGAGGTGGGCACTCTTGCTTTTATTTTTTTCCTAGGCATGCTGCGTCTCACCTCCACTTCTTGCTCTATAAAACAATAGGCCCTAGGAACATTTGTGAAGGTCACTGTTGCATGTGGTCACATTCCCAGCCCTTTTAGTATGAGTGAAGTACCTAACACTTCCCACTTTGATCCCACTGATGTAGGATGGGAACTTAAATTCTTACCACTTCCTCCCCCATCTGAATTAATAGTCTCATGACCTTATATCTTTAAGGTGCTGATAACTAATTAGCTAAAATGATCTGAATGTAGAATTCCTGGGGTTTAAAGGAGCCTGAGAAATAATCAAATTCACTGTCTTCAACTACTTTAAATCTGTACACTAAATTTAAACAGAGACCTTTCTCACCTCCATCTTTGGAACAGTCCTACTAGTCAGGAGGCTTTTGTAGAATTTTATTTTTTGTAGTGTTTGTGAATAAAACAATGAGGATGTAGGAATGCCCCTACCCTAATTCCGATGTGCTTTTCTCAGCAGGTCTGTTCTCTTGGGGGGAAATCACTGATACATAGTGCAGTATGGGGGATTGTATTTTAGTATGTAATAGAAGCACAAATGCAGTGGCTTAACCAAATAAGGCTTCACTAAAAGGCTAGGTAATAAGTAGTCTGGAGGCAGAGAAGTTGGGGGAACAACTAACCTTCCCCTTCTAACTACGGCCTGCTACTGAGAACTACCAAAAAGGACATAATAGTTGTGCATGTGAAATGGTTTAGGCCAACTTACAATGCCTTTGATAAATATTTGTTTAATGAATACATGTTTCCAATCTTTGGAAATCAGCCCTGTGGTTAGAGATAATCTCTGAGACCTCAGTAGGCCACTAGACTGCTGATACTCCGGGAACATTTTACCATGTGGCTGGGCGTGATCTGGATACCGGATTCTCATCCTGAGTAACTTTATGTAACAGGGAATTGCTTAGAGCAAGTGTTTTACTTTAGATTCCTCTGTGAAGCAACTCTGAGATGAGGATTTCGGTGTCATTAGTTTATTTGGGAGGTCATCCCAAGAGGATAGGGAGTGGGAAGAGACAAAGAAGGGAGGAATGCAAATAAAAGGAACATTAATGGTGCGTTGCCACTTACGCAGTTAATCGTCTTGCAGGCCTTCCGAGGGTCTGGGTGGAACACACCAAGGATTGAGGTTTCCATCAAGGAATAAGAACACCAAGGTATTCATTCATCAGCCTCCACGCCTCACTGGTTGTGAAAACCAAGTGTGCTCCTGAGTCCGGAGAAAAACCTTACACACGGAGAAATGCAGGGGCTTGAGGAAGGGAGCTTGGGCCTGTCTGGGAACTGTCCACTGAAGCTTCAGATGACCTTCAAATGGGCCGAAGGAACATGAGCAGGGCCTGACCCACAGTGAAAAAGGCTGGCCTGCTTGCAGTAGCAGAGCCTTTCCAAGATCACAGCAAGCCCAATGGCTTCCCTCCTGGCAGGGTTGTACTGGAGGGAATGAGGAGGAGGTTGGCACCCCACTCCACCCTGCTTCATGGTAACCAGCCTGTACTGAGACGGGTGGGAACTGGACCCCAAGGTGGGAGAGACTGAAGGGAAATAGTAGTGAAGCTCTTGGCTAGTTCGCTCTGTTTCCTTTCTGACTATGCTCCCAGTGGATTTGGGAGAGAATGTCTGCGTGTTGGGTCCTTACTACCACCACTTGTGCTTTGTGGGAAAGAGCAATTCAAGTGTGGTCTCAGAAATCTCCTGACTCTCACATGTTCTTTGAAACAGGGACGCCTGTGGCTTCACTAAATCCCAAGTGCTGCCACTATAACTCCTTCCTCACACCTTGTGTCAGCCACAGTGAAGACCGTCAAACTTTATGGACAGCAGTGATGCAGTCCACGTGTTCAGCCTTTCCTCTCTTCAAGGAATAGCTGCTAACTTTTTATCTTAGCCTGCAATGGCCCCAGGCTATGGAAGGGCAAGAGGCCATCTTTAAAAAATACAAAATAGAAGAAATACCTCGGCAAACCAAGAAAGCTGTAGCAGTTGGCTGAGGTCAAATTATTTAAACGAATATCAGCTTCTCCATCATGAGGAAGAACTGAAAATTAAATCAGCCTAATAATAACCATTTGTTTCTCCCTCTGCACATACTGGTTGGCAAAACTTCCGTCTGCTTCCAACCAGGACATTTTATTCATTTCTGGTTGCATTCTTGTCATCCCAGTTCAATATGGATTTTTTTTTTTTTTTTTTTTTTTGGCCTGGAGCTAATTAGTTGCAGCTGATATTTACTCAGCATCAAACTTTTTGGAGATAAATACAAGTTGACTAGCCAGTTGGTGTGATGGAGTCTGTTTTTTTTCTGTGTAAGTTTGTGCCATCTTTACTATCTTCTCTTATTACATTTTTCTGCAGAGGCTGATAAAGAAAAGAAAACTCAAATCTTATAAAAATCTATTAACATAAAAGGACAAGAGCTTTACAAGATAGATAAGAGAAAAAAATCATTTGCCAAACCTCGGAGCAGGTTCTGAGGGAGAATGTACAGCTTTATTTCTATGGCAGGAATATATTTGCTAGATGAAAAAAAAAGTCCTGCCTTGGCATCCTGGGTACTGTTTGTAGCCTACAACTTGAGGTTTTTGCACTGGGGACCGAAAAAGTTGTCAGTGTTAATAAAAATAAGTTTTCTTGAGAATGGCTTTGGTGCACTGTGTGCAAGCATGTACTAGTCCTAGTGTTTGGTTAAAAAGAGAGTATAATATGGAATGCATTATACAGAAGAGCCAAAAATAACATCTGTCTCACAAAGAAGGGGAACGATCTCATTTCATATCTCTTATTTGACAGCCTCTTTTTTTTCTTCACTGGAAAATTATAGTTTTGTATCGTTTACAGAAATAACATTTAAACATTGCATGTGATTTTAGACTCAAATGGGATCTACTTAATACAACACACAAGCAATTAGAGAACTTCGTTGTAATCACTTCTGAAACCCCAGAAGGTTCACATCTACCGGCTGAGATGCTGCCTTCCCAGCCTCTCCCACTTCGGAAGCTTAGTGAAGGAAATCGTCGCTGCCCACATTATGTATACAGACCATCTTTACCTAGCAGTGCAGATGTTTTTGAACTTTATGCTGCTACTGGTTGGGTGGATTTCTTGTTTCTCAAATAAAAATTATATTCACCAGGGATTCAAGTTTGGTGGACACAGAAGTTAAGCACATTTGGCAGCTTATCCCACAGATCTTTTTAGAGAAGAAAGAATGATTAGAAGGAAATTCCAGTTTTCTGTTTCTAATTTTAGGTAACAGAGGAGTTACCTGTTTCAGCTGTAAGCTAAGCCCACCTAGTTACATTTTCTTTTAACGCTTCCAAGCATATGAATTCATCTTCAGGTCCAAATATGCATGTGTAAAGGCAGCTATTTTGGCAAATGTCTCTTGGTAGCCTGGGTATTTTCATTAGGATTTGTCTTGCTCTTGGATCCTATTCTGTGCTTCAGCTGTTTTGATCAAATGGGCCTCCATATTTCAGAAGGAGCTGGTGCTCCCTAGTATTATGACTGCTTGATGAACTACCAACCTTCAGTTATTATAATCGTTAGTGTTTGATTGGAGAGCAAAGTCTTTGATTTCAGTGCTCACATCCGTTGGTTGAATCATCTCTTGAACGCCAAGAAAGTCTATTTGAAAAAGTAACAAATCTATTGCTTAAGTAATTCTGATGGTCTACAGTGAACAATTTTGAGTTTAGAGGTGGTAGTGGTCTGGTGGTGCTGATGATGGTGTTGAAGGTGGTGGTAGAGGTGTTGATATAGGTGGTGATAAGAGTGGTAGTCATGGGGATGGTAGTGATAGTCGAAAGTATGGTGGTAGAAAAGGTGGTGATGGGGTGGTGAGACTAGTTTTCCAGACTCAGTCTTTAGAGGGAGTTATGTGTAAGAGGCACTGAAGGCCTGCTGTTAGTGATGATGGATAAAATCTTACTATTTAAAGTGTGGCCCACAGACCAGTGGCATTGGCCACCACCCAAGATTTAGTTAGAAATATAAAAGCTCAGGCTCCATCTCTGACCAACTGAAGAAGAATATGTATTTTAACAACATTCTCAGGTGATTCGTATGCACATTAAAGTTACCAAAGCACTGGTCTAAAGGAGAAATAGCCACAAACTTACCTGTCGCCTTTGCGGCCCCATATTCCTGCCCCTACTCCTCCCATGAGGGAATCTCAACCCTTAGCTGTATATAAGATAAGAAGGGTCAGTTTTTAGTTGACAAGTGATGGTTATGTGGGCTAAACTCCAGGGTCTCGAGTCAGCGTTAAGTATGGATTCAAAAGAAAACTGTTCATGTCCTGAAATTTAAGATTTCTCAACTAAAAGAAACATATCTTCTGTAAAGATTGCCATCATGCCTGAAGTTCTCATTGGCTTCACTTTTTAAAAGAAGCATAGGTCTTTAACAGGAGTAAGACATTTAGGTGTCACACTGAGGCACTGATTGTTATCTGATTAATAAATTAGCTTACAGTGAATCTTGGGACTGTGACATATGGGCTCCTTAGGGAAGTCTGCAAAAGCCTTGCCGATCTTACCTGATATACAGTGGCAACCTATGGCACCATGCTCACACAGACACACAGATGCACACACGCACGCATGCATGCATGCATGCATGCACATTCACCCAGAATAAGCACATTGGCAGAAATTTCAGGGTAGTTAGTGGTTTGTGTATAAATTGTGTGAGGGTAGACAAAGTTGATTTTCACACATATATTATGGTTATGTGTTGCTATATATCAAACTACCACGAGACTTGGTGACTTAAAACAATAATCACTAATTTTTACTCATAAGTCTATTGCTTGGGCTGAGCTTGGTGAGGAAAGCTTGTCTCTGCTCATCACATAGTGTCAGCTATGTTGGCCCAAATGAGGCTGGAGAATATGCTTCCAAAATTGCTCTCACGTAGCTGGCAAGTTTGTGCTCTGCTGGGGCTGTTGACTGTCCTTGGTTCCTCTCCAAATGGGCCCTTTGACTTTGGCTCCCTCAGAGCATGGTGGGTGAGTTCCCAGAGCAGATGTTCTAAGAGGCCTCGGTAGAATGGTAAAGTTTCTGAGGATCTACCTTCTGAAGCCCCAGATGTCACTTCTTTGTGATTAACATTCTTATGATAGGTTAGCTGTCCTTTTATCCCAGTGGCTGGTGCATTTTTTGGACAGCACTAGTATGTCAATAGCTAAGGAATCTTCTCATAGCTATATGAGAATTTTTAATCTGGACTTCATCTACTTGCCCAGGTACTGTAAAATGAGAAAAAAAAAACCCCCGCACAAATAATGAATAAGTAGGTTAAGCTGTGGAGTGCTCTAAAAGTTACACTGGACTGTGTGGAACAGGTTAGTCTGGAGGTCAAGAGGAGAGAAAGGTCAATAAGGTCTCTGGCTCAGGTTGAGCTTACAAAGATCAGGACCCTGACAGATCAAACTACACTTGCTCTCACAAGAAAACTGCATATGAAAATAGTGAGCAATATTAGAGGTGAAGTCACAGTTCCTTATGTCTGGGAATATTCCCCAAATAACACTTTCATTAGGACCTTCCAGAACATGAAAATCTATAATGGCTTCCTATTCCCATGCCTGTCTTTCAAAGCTCCCCGTAAATAGACCTCATGATAACTGTCCCACAATATTTCCCAAAATTTTTCAACATTTTTGGCCTAAGCCAACTCCATTCTCTTCAAGATCTCGATTTATCAAAACTCCAGCATTCTTCCTTGTTTTGCTTGGCTATGCTGTTACAACAACAACAACAACAACAACAACAACAACAGCAAAGTGTCTTTGACTTTTCCACCTAATCAGATCACATTTCCTCGAGGTTTAGCTTCCATTTTCCTCCTCCCACAAAGCCTTTTCTGGCCACTCTAGCCGTTAAGGACCAATTTGTTCTTTGAACTCTGATAGTCCTACAATCAGTGCAAAGAACACTCCCAACCTTCTTCAACTTTCCATTTCCCCCACTTGCGGAAGGGTTCCCTTTTTCTCCACCACCTCTTCTCAGTATTGAACTTACTTCTGGGTCTTCTCTCTGTTAGTCCTAATCCAAACATCCTAACAAGAAACACCATTCACATGCAGGTATTCAGTGATGTGAAAGGTATATAGTGTTTTCTTTCTTAGGAATGTTTGCCTTGTAACTAGTGACTATATCCTTGTTTCACCTAAGTCAAACCAACATATATTTATTGAGTACCTATTATGTGCAAGGCAGTGAGGAGGGCTATAGAAATGTGAAATCAGCAGTAGACATGACTTGTCCCCAAGGAACTTACATTTTAGCTGATTAGAAGAACCTAATATTTGAATGCCCTGTGTTCAAAATCGACAGTTTAGTTTTAAACTGGTATTTTTTTGCTCCATGGAGCTTCACCAGATCTCATATCTTTTCTTCTTGAGGGCACACAGCTAGACTAACTTTCCCTACCACTTTTGCTCTGTGGAGCAACAAAATACAAGTTTAAAACTAAACTGTTGATTTTGAACACAAGGCATCTCATGAAGCAAGGTAGACTCACCACCAGGCAGCTGGAAGGTTATTCTTCTGCCACCAGCCTTGTCCCTTCAAGATGCTTAGTTCTGCTTGTATAGTAGGAATGGTTTCAAGATCTCAGGGAAGCTGTGACTGAGAGATGTTTAGGGTGGAAGTGACAGTGGTGGTGAATGGGGAAAACTGGTAAAACTTCTAACTCATTATGCTTTTGCAGATGCAATCAGATGACTGAGGAAATTATAAAGGAGATGTAAGGACATGGCAGATGTCATTGAACTTCATTTTATTTAAATAGCCAGGTTTCTTTGCCATGATCATTTACTTTCTCTCGATATGGTACTGCTGGTGTTTGGAGGAAACAACAATTCTGATTTTCAGAGAATGGCAATCTGGATTGAGCCATGCTCGGAAACTGCTAGCAGGCATTTCTTCCCTTCTGTTCAGCAGAGGGCAACAGAATATATGGTGGCGGGTCAGGAACTGAGGCAAGAAAAATAGTAGCACAGATAATGAAAATAAGGGAAAACAGATTTACAGAAAATAGAAGAGAATTAATAAGCAGGGAGGCATGCGGCATACATTTAAATGGGACAGTTTTCTAGCTTTTAAGACAAATTCTACCAACTTTTTATATATACAAGGAGACCACACAGTGTTTGTTATAAAATTCAACTAGAATGTGTTTCTGGAGATCCCCACTTCCTCCTGTTCCCACCCTCTCAAAGAAACAAAAAGGAAGCCAAATTTGGGGGCTGGTAGGCAACATGACTACAGAAGAATACCACTAACTGAACGGGGAACTGGAACTGTGACATTTAATTCTAGGCCAGGCTGGCTGCCAAGTCCCACAGAAAACAAATGCACACCCAATGTTTTAGCCACAAGTTAACACTGAAACAGCCCATTAGTGATTTGTAAATCAGTATTTCTACTGGTACGGTTATTATCTCATCTGGAGCTAGGTAGAGGCAATTTTAAGGGGGCTTGAATCAGTAGTTAACTGCTGATTCATTAATTCATTCATTCCTCCAGTCACAGTCTTTTCTTTGTGCTAGAGCTGCATTCTGTATATATTTTTCTTACAGTGTTTATCACATTATATTGTTAGCTTCACCAGATCTCATTTCTTTTCTTCTTGAGGGCACACAACTAGACTAACTACCTCTTTTGCTAGAGTTCTGTCAAAAGGAATACGAGTGGATGTAGTGTATTCCACATACAGCCTGACCCATAAGAAAACCTCTCATGTAAAATTATATGTGCACTTTTCTTCCAGCTGGCTGGAATGAATATAATGCCTGATGAAATTTTTTAATTTTCTTTTTTTATAATGTCTTTATTTAGTTTTGATACTAAGGTTAGGTTGGTCTCATAAAATGAATTGGGAAGTATTCCTTTTCCCTCTATTTTCTAAAAGAGTTTGTCTAAGACTGGAATTATTTATTCCATAAATATTTGGTAGAATTCACCAGTGAAACCCTCTGGGCCTGGAGTTTTGTTTGTGAGAAGGGTTTAAATAATAGATTTAATTTACTTAATAGCTACAAGGCTATTCAAAATTTTTACTTCATTTTGTATTTTTTGATGTTTGTAGAATTGGTGGTAATAACCCTTCTTCCATTCCTGAGATTGGTTGTGTTCTTAATGTAACTTTGGAAACCAAGTGCGGAAGATGTTGAAGCAACAAGATGCAATGAACCTAGGTCCTTGGATCACCTTTTGGCAAAAACCTACCAACTGATCAGAAACGCCTGCATCATTTTGTTATGTACACTAGAAATCAATATTAACTACATTAAGTCACTGAGATCTGGTGGGGGGTGGTTTGTTACAGCAGGCAGCGTAACCTGACGTATTGTGGATTGTCATTACTGCTTTATGTGTTTATATTCCCCACTAGCGAGGGCTCTTGGAGGAAAAGGGGCCTGATAATCCTGCTCTTGGTTTTGTTTCAGTGCTTAGCACAATACTTGGTGAATATTAGGTTCTCAATAAATGTTACTTAAATGTAAATTAATGACTAAAATGTTTCCTATATATTTGGAATTAGAAGTTTTATTTTCCTGGAATGGATGACTCAACTCCATCCATTGGATGGAAAGCTCTGAACACTCAGTATTGGATTACTTAATCTTTTTCTTTCTCCATTCCCTTTCCCTGCTTTTCTCCTCCCTTCTCACTACTTTCTTTGTTTTTCCTTTATTCAGAACTGCATCTGTGCATTATCATCAGGTATCTTTTACTAAGCTAAAATCTCTTCAATTCAGATCCCACTGAAAAGGAATTCAGGATAATAGACATGAGCTGGGCTTATGTTTACTTTTGCTTTCTTATCAAACCATACAGACACAAATGTCAAACAACCAAACTATAACCATGACACTCAGAACTCTATGCAAATGCTATATAAAAATCGATCCCAGGGAGAGACATTAAGATTATTTGAAAGAACAGACTTTTAAAGGATTCTTCCAGTGACATCAGTTTAATCCTGTTGCATATAAACAATAGACTAATTACAAATTATATTTAAAGTAGTTATCAGGACCATATTTTGCTACACCTTAGTATATATTCCTATAAAATTATTCCTTCAATAATATTTTCTAATTCAGACATTCACTGAATTGGATCAGTCCTCTTAAACAACAAGATAGCATTGGTGAGGGGCCCCCTGCACTAAATGGGATGTTAACAAAAGTGGTGCAAATCACACACTCTGGACTCAGCCTCTTGCCACCATTGCTTCTTTGCCATAACCTAAAAAACATGACCAGCCTAGCTGCTAAAAGACTGTGAAAGACCCATGGAAAAGATTCAGGTTCTTTGAGGCCATCCAAGAAGAGTCAGCCTCCAGCCACCCTGCCAGGTGACCCCAGACACAAAAGTGAGCAAAGACATGATGGAGCTGAGCAAGGCCCACATCAGAAGAACTACCCAGCTGACCTGTAGACTAATGAGAAATAGTAAATTGTTGTTGTTTTAAGCCACTATGCTTTGGGATGTTTTGTTACATAGCAATAGCTAACTGATACAACTTCAATTGCAATAATAACTTTCACTACTTGTGATTCTCCATTTGAGTGCACATTCAGGCTTTTCAGCATAGTGGTTTAGGTTCTAGGCTCTGGAGCCAAACTACCTGAGATTCAAACCCCAATTTTGAGCTCTCTTAACTCAATAATAGTGCTTGGCAACTAGGAAGCACTGTAAGCACATTAAATAAAACGCTATGTTGCCAGTTCTGTGGCAAGTGTATACACAAGTGATCTCTCTCTAGCCCTTCAGTAACTCAGTGAAGTAGATCATATGACCCCCATTCAGTAGATATGAATACCAAGGCTCAGAGAAGCTAAGTAACTTGCATAATATCACAGTTAGTAAGTGATAGAGTTTATGAACCCAGAGCTGACCATGTTTATAATCACTCTATTACACGGCCATAGCATCTTTGCCATTTTATCCTTCTTTTGGAGATTTTGTCCCAAGTTGAACTTTTGCCTCAAGTAAATTTAAAAAAATAAATTCTGAAATATAAATAATATTAGCAGGGCAGGAAAGGATGTAGTGGAGAAAAAAATGTGGCCTGCGTCAAGTCCTGGGTATCTCCTGTTACCTGCTAAAGGTATTTTGACATTAAAATCCTATGTATATGCATCAGTTTGGTCATGAGAAATGAAGATAAAGGGAAACTGTAATGGCTAAATCTCATTTATTTAATATAGTAAACATGTTGTTAAACCAGACTTATTATTGGGTATGAGGATAAAGTTGGGGAAAAAACCTAACTGAACTTACAGCATTTGCTATGGATTTATTTTTCAAAGAAATGTAGTTTTATTAGGTAAAGAATATTTCCATGGCAAAAATTGTTGTTTATAAATCCTACTGAGCAAATTTAAGATAATAAGTTATATTTAGCCTTTACCTCTTCCCTATCCCCTGCTAAAGTATATGGAATTATAATGTAATAAATTGCTTAAACCCAGCCTCTAGTTTTTTTCATTGTTAAGTTCCTTGGAAAGACAACAATGATAGAATGAATCCTAAATTCTGAATTCTAGGATCCGTTTTACGAGATTTTACAATTCCTTCATTCATCCGGATTTTCCCATCCAACTGGTTGATAATAGTCACCAACAAGCAACAAAACGAACATATTAAGCTTGCCCCTTTCTGATACACATGGTAACAAGTCATTAAAAAGCCCAAAAACCCACTGGAGTCAATTCTTTGGGAGCAGACTTTGGAAAAAGTGGCCTGCATAACACGTAGCCTGGGTAATATGCCTCTACACTTCGGATTCTGTTCTGAATGTACTTTTCAAAGTGTTCAGTTTCTGTTTTCTTTTACTCTATCCAGTAAAGGAGAACCAAACTGCCATTTAACAGTTCATGCCTGGAACCAATCTTAAATGACCCAGGTTTTTCTGTCTTTCATCATGTACATCAGAATCATACCGTGCCTCCACCAAACGTCTGAGAGCTATAATCCACCGCAGGAGCACAAGACCAGTAACTTCACGTGTGCAGTGACAAACGTCTCTGCTAAGATTGACGGACAGCCTTCTATGTTGGGAGCTTCCTTGCTAAGAATCAGCTGTTGTTGCATGTACCCAAAGCCCCATCCCTGGGGATAGGCTAGTGGCCAAGTCCAGACTCATGGACAGACAATTATTATCACAGTAAAGTAACTTCAAAGATAGAGTGGAATTCTGTGGCTGTGAGATCACCGTAGATCTGAGTGCAACTTTTGCAGCGTTTCATTAGTTTTCCCCTGGAATAGTCCAGGAAGTGGCATGCATGAGGCTTTCTGGCTCACAGATTTGCTATGCTTCTGGCTGAAAAAAAATATGAAATCTTAAGAAATATGTTTATTGTGCCCATATCTTAAGAAGTTTTTACTTGATCTTGGCAGGGCGAACACTGTTTGAACAATTGAAAACATCTTTTTTAACTGTTTCCAGAAAGCATTTGCAAACACCCTGAAGTAAGGTTACATACTTACAATTCAGCTCTAAGCCTCAATTAAGGCTGTTGTTGTATAGCGTTTGTTGCCTCTAACAGCCTGACCCCATAATAATATTATACAGTATCCTGAGATAATGAGAAGAATGCCTAACATCTGCTTATACTCAGAGAACAAAGCAGAAATGGAAGGATGCATCCGGCAACACTTACAAAACATTGCCTTTACTTGCTGGAGACATAGGGTGGATTTTCCCAAGGATTATTTTTCTGCCATCCAGGGACAATGGCATAATGTTCAGAAAAACTTAACATAGGCCACTTGGGCCGGGGACTCAGCAAGATTGACGTCATGAAGGGAACCATTTCTGAACTCCTCCAGAGTAGTTAAAGATTATATTTTTAAGTTAGTTTATTAAAATAAGAGGAGCTGGTTTCAAGAGAGTGGAGAATACTCACTTGGATCTTTGTTCCAGTCTTCCCTAACCTCTAATTCTGTCCTCTGCAACCGAGTGCTGGGGAATGATGGTGTTATGCCCTTCTGATACTTTTAGCAACAGACTCACTTGGAAAGAAGTTTAAGGTGGACTTGCTTTATGCTGTGCTCTGCTCTCCTGGGGTCATACATTTTAGGAACAAGAGTCATCATTCTCATTATTCCTTAAGTAGGAACTTGAGATATATTGAAGAGAAATAACCTGCGAATGGAAACACAGCAGGTAGGAGAAGGAACGGCAGAAATGAAACTCAATGTGTATGTTTCCTGGCTTGTTAGGCAATTCTGTGCTCCTGTCTGTTTAACAATACTGTAGGAAAAAAACATGGTTGGCTTATCCAACTGAGAAAGAGGGAACAGTAATTGACTATAGTGGACACTCATTGGTTGATTTTACAGTACTTCCTAGTTTTACCCTTTCTCTTTCCTAATAGAACTCTGAATTTCCTTCCTTGCAGCTTACTTGGTCTTGTCCTGATCTGGATACTTCTGGAAGCAAATCTGACACATGGATTCAAGTAAAAGTAGTTTATTTGGCAGAAATACTGGTGGGGATTAGGGAAGTGAGACAGGGAGAGGAGAAAGTCAATAAAGAGTGTGTGCTATGGTCTGAATATTTGTGTACTTCCAAAATTCATATGTGAAAATCCTAACTCCCAAGGGGTTGGAGTTAGGAGGTAGGCCTTTGGGAGGTGATTAGGTCATGATGGTGGAGTCCTCATAAATGGGGTTAGTGCCCTTATAAAAGAGGCCCCAGAATGTGAGGACACAGCAAGAGGACAGCTGTCTATGAGGAAGCAGGTCCTCGTGAGACACTGGATCCACCCATGCTTTGGTCTTCTCAAACTCTAGAACTTTGAAAAATAAAATTCTATTGTTTAGAATCCACCCAGTCTTTGATATTTTGATCTAGCAGTCTGAACGGACTTAGTGTGTTAACCAACCTCTATGAGCCACTGGAACTCAGAGCCCCTGGGGAAACTCTGGAATACTCTGTAGAACACACCTCAGAGTTATCCCAGCTGAAGAGTGAGATTGCTGAAATGTTTATGTCTGTTAAGCATTAGCTGAGGACTGCCTCAGAGGGCATTGGTTCTGGAACTTCTAGCTTGTCCTGTTCACAGGCCAAACATGTTGCTTGGGTGAGCAAATTGAGTGCAGCGAGGATGTGTGTGGGCACCGGCAGCTACTGCTGCGGTGCTCGACTCCTCCCCCATCCCAAGGGGCTGACTTTGATTGGCTTAAAGCAATCAGCTCAGTCTATCCCCTTGAACACTGCCACTGATTTGTTATTTGGGCATGTGACTCAAATTAGTCTCTATCAGGAAGGACACTGAAATCCCAGACTTTAAGTGGTCTCCCAAAAGTCCTCTCTGTCTTCCCCATTAGATACGAAGATGCATGGAGTCTTGGGAATCACTAGTGGCCATCTTGGAAACACATTAGAAGCACCACATGAGCCTGCTGACTCGTAGCCAAAACTGGAGATACAGAAATGGTCCTAATCACAGAATTTGAGCTTTGTTTCCCAGGGCTGTTGTAACACAGTACCCAAAACTAGGTGGCTTAAAACAATAGGCATTTATTGTCTCACAGTTGTGGAGGCAGGGGGTTGTCAGAACCATGCTCTCTCTGACGGCCTAGGAGAGACCTTCCTGCCTCTTCCAACTTCTGGTGCTTGCTGGCAATCCTTGGAGTTTCTTGGCTTGTAGATGCATCGTTCTAATCATATGGCTGTCTTCTGCTGGTGCATCTTCAAGTTGTCTTCCTTCTGTGTCTGTCTGTCTCTGTGTCCATGTTTCTACCTTTTTTTTTTTTTTAGAGACAGAGTCTTGCTCTGTCACCCAGGCTGGAGTGCTGTGGCGCGATCTCGGCTCACTGCAACCTCTGACTCCTGGGTTCAAGCAATTCTCATGCCTCAGCCTCCTGAGTTGCTGGGATTACAGGCGCGTGCCACCACACCCAGCTGATTTATTTTGTATTTTACTAGAGACGGGGTTTCACTGTGTTGCCCAGGCTGGTCTCGAACTCCTCAGCTCAGGCAATCCACCCGCCTCGGCCTCTCAAAGTGCTAGGATTATAGGCATGAGCCACCGCACCTGGCCTCATGTTTCCACTTTTTATAAGGACACCAATCAGATTGAATTAGGGTCCACCCTAATGACTTCATTTTACCTTGATCACCTCCATTAAGACCTCACTTCCAGAAAAGGTCACCTTATGAAGTATTAAAAGGTAGGACTTCAAAAAATGTGTTTTGGGGACAAAATTCAACCCATCACAGAAGCCAAAACTATTTAACCATGATAGGAGAGCAAATCTATTTTTGGTTTAAAGGCATTTTGGTGGAGACTTCCCATTGCCTGCAGTGACATCTTGCATACCAATTCCTTGCAAGACCTTTGCTTATGAATGAAGCAAAACAAAAAAACCCGAAGCAAGTGAGGCACTTTTCTGCTGAGAGTTCCCGTGGCTGGCATCATCAGAATGTGGGAGCAAGCACCAGAGTCAGTGTATGTATTGCTAAGGTACTCAGTAAAGGTTTTAAAAAGAGCCTCCTTTCATTCATTGACTCAACAGGTATTTCCTGAAATCCTCTCCTCCCCATGTGTCAGGAACTGTTCTAGGCACTGGGAATACAACACTAATCAAAAAAGACACACTGCCCTTCCCTCAGGAAACTTAAATTCTGGTAGGGGAGACAGATAATAGACAAGAGAAATCAGTGAAATGTAGAGTATATTAGATAATGCTACAGGAATAGGAAATATCAGGGAGACTTGGAATTTTAAATAGTGTGGGTAAAGTAGGCCTCACTGGGAAGATGAAATTGCTTTCAAATGTCATCCCAAAGGAAGTGATGTAGTTATTCATGTAGGTGAGTCTTAATGGGAACATGGTATCCATTCTGGGTCTAACTGGATGCATAAAATGGGTGAAAAGCGAGAAAAGCTTATTCATAGAGGAGAGGCTCTCTTTCTCCTCTACGGGCTTATAAGTAGCAGCTTTTATGTTTAGAAGGGAATTTGGTTTATTTTCACTTGGTCCATCTGGGCCAGCTAGAAAACTCTACAAATCACTGCATCTACAGAAAACTAGTCATGGTAAAGGTTGAATCCAATTCATAGCCAACGACAGGCTAAATGTGGCTTTAAAAGCTGAGACAATCCTTGCCAGCTCTTACGAGTATTCTGTCTGACTTCAGGGTTTCAGTACTGTGAAAATGGATGAGAAGGACCAAGTCTGTAATGTCCCCTGAGGTTAATTGTTTTTAACAGCAAAATATTGACTTTCTAAAACACCCAAATATACAAGATGTGACTTGTATGAAATATGTGAAGGCCCAAGACTGATCCCGTAAGTACCCCATGAAAATAAGTTGTACAGCTTCTAGTTGTAGCCTCGCAAGTTCTTAGGGATGGACAACTGATATTGTACAATGTTTAGACCTAGTTGAAGATGCTATTTACAATAAGGACTCTTCATGCTCCAAAATGATGTCAAGAATGACAATTTGTCACTTTGCCAGTTTGTACTATGTAGTACAAATTTTTTATGCAATTCTAAATTAAAACAGCAGCCATTAGTTAAGTAAAACAAACTATTTACTGCAGTGCAGTTGGTCAACATGGTTATATTCTACTACATTATTGCTGCTGGATAGTAGCTACATGAATTGTAAGTGTAAGTTTCCTACATACATTGTGGTTGTAATGATAAATGCTTGGACACTTGAATAGGAAACTTAAAAATGTCCCCTCTGTAGGCAAAGTTAAGTTAGAGGAATTTGCAATTGATGTAAGTTGTTAGGTAGGGTTTAAGTTCATACCTTAAAAAGAAAGATGAGAGAGGACCCCAAACTCAGAGGCATAAACAAAAGACATATGTATGTGTTTTCTTTTTTCTTTTCTTTTTTTTTTTTTTTTTTGAGGCAGAGTCTCATTCTGTCACCAATGCTGGAGTGCAGTGATGCCATCTTGGCTCACTGTAACCTCCACTTCGTGGGCTAAAGCCATCCTCCCACCTCAGTCTCCTGAGTAGCTGGGACTACAGACACATACAATAAACCCAGCAAATTTTTGTATTTTTTTGTAGAGACAGAGTTTTGTCATGTTTGTGAGGCTCTTCTCCAACTCTTGGGCTCAAGTGTTCTGCCAGCCTTGGCTTCCCAAAGTGCTGGGATTATAGGTGTGAGCCACTGTGGCTGGTGACAAAGGTTTTTCTGATGTAACAGTGTATAGACAGATGAGCAGTCCAGAGTGGAGAGGTGGCCCTGCTCCCTGTGTTTACCCAGGAACTAGATTTCTTTTGTTTTGTGGTTCTGCCATGCCTTAGGTTGCTGTCCTCATCTCCCTTGTTGAAGCTGGCTCACCACCGTTTTGTTTACTTTGCAGCCTTTAGGAAGGGGGAAATAGCAAATGGAAAAGAAGCTTCCTTTTTAGTGACACGACCTGGAAGCTGCAAATATGTCTTCAACTCACATCCAATTGGCCAGAGCCTAGCCGCAAGAGAAGCTGGAAACATCTCTAGCTGTGTGGCCATGTTCTGGGGCTTCTGCACTCTCTCTCATGAGAAGTAATGAGATTGGAACTAAAAGGCCTGATAAAATTTGAAAGTCATCATTTACTCAACAATCACCAGGTACCCAGGGCCTGCTGTTTCCTTATAGTCTTATAGTCCAGTTGGAAAGATAGACAATTGAATAGAAATTAAAAATAAAGTGTGAAGATGTTGTATTGGGAAAACAAAGTACTGTAAGAACACAGGGCAGGAGAACCTAACCGTATCTAGTGATGAAAGGATCTGCAAGGCCTTCCTGGGGGCATTGATGCTGTGCTGAGACTTCTGTGAAAGGTATTGTTTGGGTAAAAAGTGGAAATTTTCAAAGGGTGAGGATCAGAGACACTGTGTTTTCTAAGAAATCTTCCAAAGACAGAAGTCATTTTACATGGCTGCTGGAAGAAATGTTACCCCAAGGCAGGAGCAAAGGGAAAGCTATGTAGAATTTATCCAGAAAGGAAGAAGGATTACTGAGCTGGAAAGAAATTTTCTTGGCACCAGTCTTATAGCAAAGTATAGAGTCGTGATGAGCCCCAGATTCTGGTCATCTACAGTGATTTGAAACATGGACTTGGTTATTGTTTGGCTGCAAGCACCAATAAATCAATCAAGCTTTTCAACAAGAATTAGAATATTCCTATAATTCTCCATTAATCACGTCTTTTGGAAAGGTAGGAAGTGGTAGGGATCACATCTGTTTGGTTGTTTGGCAACAAAGTATTAGCTCTCCTAGTGTTTGTCTGGTGTTTTTTTACTAAAATATGTTGTAAGTTTGAGTCATGATGAAATCTATTTTATTTGGAGAGTTGCTTTTGAGAATGAATAGCAAATTGTCTCAGGGAAAATACATGATGAGGAAAAAAATATTGTAAGATAATGATTGGGTAGGAGTAGAGGAACTTACTTGAATGTTTCTTGCTAGTTTGGAACAAAACATCTAATCTTTTCCTACTTTGAAACAGGATATCTCCCTTTTGGTGTAAATATTTTATTAGGTTTTGGTTAAAGGATGGATTCTGAGCTACTGCATGATTTTAATTTGAGCTTTCTTAAGATTATTCATGTGCAAGCACTTATCGAGTGCCTGCCTTGGTTAACTGCTGCTAGGTATTGCTGGGAGTGGCAGGCCCTGGGTGTTGTTAGACACTAGGTGTTAAGGCTCTGAAGTTGGAAAAGGCAAGCCCGGTTCAGACAAAATAGAGACAGTGCTGGAAATTGAAGCACATTACCCTTCAGCTTTACTTCTGAAATGCTGTGTGTCTTTGGCTAGTTATTCATCCTTTCTCCTGTAAAATTCTTTCTGTGTAATAAGAATGATCATAGTATTATCCTTTCCCTTTTCCCGCTTCATTTCTACCCTGTGGCCAAATTCCACCATTTCCACTTCTATCACTGTGGCTAGGGTATCATTCATATTTGACAAAACCAAGTATAAAACACCAAGAGTTTCCATTCTAAGACCGTTTTGAGAAGAATGACTCAAATTATTTAATGGAAGGAGAGGTAACTTCTCCATCACAGACGTTTTATAGTTTTTTTGTTCATTTGTTTTGTTTTGTTTTGTTGTGTTTTTGAGATGGAGCCTTACTCTGTCATCCAGGCTGGAGTGCAGTGGTGTGATCTTGGTTCACTGCAAACTTCACCTCCTGGGTTCAAGCAATTCTCCTGCCTCAGCCTCCTGAGTAGCTGGGACTACAGGTGCCTGCCATCACACCTGGCTAATTTTTGTATTTTTAGTAAAGACAAGGTTTCACTATGTTGGCCAGCTGGTCTTGAACTCCTGACCTCAAATGATCCACCTGCCTTGGTCTCCCAAAGTGCTGGGATTACAGGCATGAGCCACCACACCCTGCTAGTTACTGTGTTTTTGTTGTTGTTTTTGTTTGTTTGTTCTTTTGAGATGGAGTTTCACTCTTGTTGCCCAGGCTGGAGTGCAGTGGCATGATCTCGGCTCACTGCAGCCTCTGCCCCCTGGGTTCAAGCAATTCTCCTGCCTCAGTCTCCCAAGTAAGTGGACTTACAGGTGCCCGCCACCACACCCAGCTAGACCCTTCACGTTTTTACTCAAAAGATACCAACTTAGGTATTTCTTGGAGTTCAGTGTCAAACTGAGGCCATTTCCATTGTCACACACATCAGACACATGCTAAGTAGAAGAATGGAATGTAGGAAGGTAATTTCTTCCAGCATCTGACAGGAGTAGTGACATGGAGTGGGTCTTAATGTTCATGATGATTATATGCTAGGCACCGTGTTGCATCTATTACCCCATTTTGTATAATGAACCACCCAACAGTCAAGCATTATTATTCCCATTATATGGATGAGGAGGTTGAGGGCCAGAGAGTCTATGTACCAGCTGATCAAGTGCAGAGCAGGATCCAAACCCACATTTCCACATCTCTGAACTCCAATGTCCATGCTGCCTCTCCTCAAAGTGTTTTTCCTTGAACCATTGAAATCCAGACACCTCATTAGCTTGGTCGGGTTAGCCCTGTTCCTTTTAGGAATTCAGAGTGGGTAAATTTAGGAATTTGGATGAGTAAACTTCTCCAAGGCTGGGGCAAAAAGAGACAGGTTGAGCTGAGAAAGGAAGTTGGCTGGAATACTATTGTTTAAGCTGCTGTCTTACTGGCAAGAACAGACCACTTTTGTTTAGCAAAATGATTGGAGTTCATCACCCTGTCTTTTCTTTAGGTGGGACTTAAAGACACTAATAAAACATTTTCTTTTTAAAAAATTTCTGGGGTTTTCAAAACTTGTTCCAAATTTATGTCCTGACTAGGTGTCCAGAGAACGTGCATGATCACCTTACACAGAACAGAAGTTGTTCTTGCCCTGTACACTGTGTTATAGTATTCTCATTAACTGTGGGCTTCCAGAGGGCAGGGAGTAGAACTTATTCCCTGAGAAATTCCCAGAATTCAGTGCAGTACTTGGCACATGGCTCAGTGAATGTCCACGGAAATTAACTAGTATCCTAATGTTTTTTGTTCATAATGAAAGGAATCAATTTTAAATTCAAATAGAGAAATGCCAATCAAGTCATTTCCAACTGTTTCTGTTCCTGGGGTAGTGTGAGTTTAGTTAAGTTTTAGTTTTACCCGTAGGGCTGTTATTGTCTTTGTGCCATATCCCACCTTCTTTAGGGGAAAGCCCTTCAGCTGTGAACACTGATTCCACAGGTACAACCCCTGGTGGTCCACCAAAGAATCTGACAAATGGGTAGTAACATTTGTAACATGTCCATTTTATCTGTGAATATAACTGTCAACTTTTTCAAGTGAGAAAGGAAATTTGGAGAGAAATTAGGGGAAGCCTGTAATAATCTTGAAATAGATTAAGTTTGGAGAACTGTTTGGAAAGTGGTTAAGTTTTCACTAGCACAGGAAGAGCAGAAAGCAGCACATGAATGAGGACAGCTGTTCTGTGGGCCTGAGAGGGGCTATTTGCATTTTTGCTGTTAGGGTAGCCATGGCCTTTTTACTAATGTTGGTAATGCTCTGGTGGTTAGCTTCAATGATTTTCTTTATTGTGACTTGCAGATCAATCTCCTGCATGGTTGTTCCATTTAACCTGTATTCCCTAGGTTATTTCTTAAAGCAATTTATTGAACATTATCCTAAATTGAACTGCATTTACTATCCCTTGGCCCAATTACCTAAATGGTCCACATCCATTTGATTTTGATTGTCTGCTCTCTTGCCATTTGCTTTCCCTCTAATTTTACTATTAGTTGCAAAAGAGACTATTTAGTTCCGCAGTCCCTTCTTTCCCAAACCACTCTCTGTTTGAGCAGTGTAATTCATAAAGAAAGCTCTTCTAATTTGCAAAGTCCTAGTTCTTCCATATGAATATGGTTTATTTCAACAATTCAATTCTACAAAGATTTATGGAGTGCCTACTTTGTGATAGAACTTAGTTAAGAGCTATCTGCTTGCTCCGTGTCCTCTTTGGAGTGAGTTTGTGAGGCAAAGGTCTCTGATCTCTGATCAGGGTGTCTCAGCTCTGGATCCTGTCAGATGATTTTTCAGCAGCAATTTCGACTCCTCTGGGTTCCTTTCAACACTCCTCTCACAGTGCACAGCAAATGTCCCCCAGGTTAGTTGACTGTAATCTTTGTGTGTTCATATATTTGTTAACTTCCAATTCATGAGCAAGCCTACTCCTCCAGGTGTTTCCCCTGTCCTTAGAATGGTTTCTATTCTTTGTCTAGTGATATTTGTATAATATGCATGGTCCTGGTTCATGTCCTGAATTATTTTTAAAAATTAGTATCAGTACAATTTGTCATTTCCCATTCTTAGGATTTTCTCTTTAAACTTCTGAACTCAGGCAAGATCCACCATCTTCCTACATTTCTCCTAACCTTTGTAAACCAGCACTGTGTTTTTATTGGCCTTCAAACTTGTTTAAGTAGAACTAGTGGTGAGAATGGAAATGATTTTCTCTGGGAAACCTGATTATTTATACTGCATGAGTAAAGACATCTTTGAACAGGGTTCCCTTTTGGTCTTTTACGATTTCCACCCTGGTGTGAAAGTGACACTGTGTTAAGCTTTCCCATTATTTGCTAATTCCCTTCTCCATCTTCTGAGGTCAGTGCTGCTGTCCCCATTTTCCAAGGAGCCCATGGAGAGCCCAGTTGCAGGTAGAGTTCTCTCTTGAGGTGTTCGGCTCTACCGAGTCCCAATCAGCACAGACAGGATTTGACCTGTTCTCATGAGGTGGAGGAAAGATCTAGTCTGAAGCCACTTAGTCGCTCAGTGGCTGAAAACCCAGAAATTCCAGATTTGGGGATATTTTCCCTGATTACTCAACCATACCCTAGTTCAAGCCAAGGGTTATATTTTGAGTGACAGTGATTTGATTCAACCATGACATTGAACAGGAGATTGAATTACCAGGGTGTTCAGTTTACTGAAGGGAGAGACAAAACAAGGTAGAAAAATAGTGGCAATGGAAAGAGGCAGAATTTGGTGGCAAATGGAAGGAAATGGAATTAGTCTGCTATCTGAAAGAGCTGAGAGGGTGAGGATTATTCTCATGAGCCCATGAAGTGTTTTTGTAAAAACCATGTGCAATTTGGGTTCTCTGTGAAATGCTTTCTGTGTCATGGCAAAAATAAGGCCCTGTTTCTTAGTCAAAAAGAAAGACAATGACACGTTGAAAAAGAAACACACCTATATGTTTGAAAATATGACCTTTGGTCTTAGAAATGCTTTTCCTTTTCTTTCTTTTTGGATTTGTTCTATAGTAAATGAAAGAGCAGGGTTTGATTACCTTCCTTCTATCCCTGCTCCCTTTTCTGGTAGTGTCTGGATTCCACTAGACTCTCTTACTGGAGTGAGGACACAGCCATTTGGCATATAACTGGAGGAAATATGACTTTTTTTTTTGTTTGCAACTGTATTGTATTCCAAAAGGAAATGTGGTTCTATTAAAAGTTTGCTATAATCTTAAGTGTCTGGGCTCTGATACAACTGTGCACTCATGAAGAATGGGTCAAACAGGCTTTTGAACATTAGGTGCTAAATGTTCTCTTTATAGAATATGCTGATTTTCTCCATTTGAGATTCAAAACTTTGTGTAAAAATGTGCTTCTCCACCGAAGGATGGCTTTTTTCTCTCTTGAGAATTAAAGAGGAATATCTAATGTAAACACTTAGTCCAGTGTGAATAATTTTATCCTTGGCTGTAAGACACTTTTGAAATAGGTTCATGTGAAGGTTTAAAGTTAATTTCGTGTGTAAAATACGTTTCAGAACTTCCCTACCCTCATGTCAGGTACAGTATATTTGACAATAAGAGATCAATTTTCTCTATTCACTCTATCAACTAAATACATTTCCCCTTCAATCTATTTGTTTCAATAGAATGAGACTGGCTACTTTTGGCATTTGGCATTCGTTATAGTAGCTTGTATTTTTTCCAGATGACTTTAGTGTATATGTCAGCACAACGTTCATAGAGCTATTTTTTTTTAAAGCAGAATTTAGTTTAACTCTTTTATACAGAAGAAAATAAAGCCATATGGAAAGATTTCATTTTTCAAATATACTTTTAGAGGACAGCAATTTTAAATTCTGCTTTTGTAGAAAGCAGGTTGAGTTTGTTTCATGTCATTTTCACTGTTGATTCTGAGTTTGCATTCAGAGCATTGCACTGACTCTTGGCTTCACATCTTGCTCAACATGTCTCTTGCTCTTATGTTTAGGCAGACGTGAAGAGGAAGGGGGACTTGGGCAGATATTTCAGACAGCCAGGCAAAGTCAGACATTCTTGGAAACTGATGCAATCTAGGTTTCAGAAGAGATCGTAAAGCCCCAAAGACCTTTATCTGTTCCACAGTGGTGCACCGGGGAGGACTCCAGCCAAACAATGGCATCTGTGGTGGATTGACACTTAAAGGCCAGCTAAAGTGGGAAACACTTTCCCAAGATAGCTGGACTGCCTTCACTTGGAGATCTGACCACTTTGTAGAATTTGAAGAAAACTCTCATGGAATCACGGAATAAAGATGTCAGCCAAAAGCCCTATATATGTGTGCAACAATCTGCTGTTTGAAAAACAAAAATCCTATGCAATGTGGCTTGCAAACTACACTTTGCTTGAGAAAGATAATGATTATAACTAGAAATACATCTGGGTCTCTTTAAAATACCAAGCACAGTACTCATTTATCAATGTGTGAATGTTGATTGCAATTAACCATGATTAGGTGATATGTCTTCTCACCTCCAGCATGGGCTGGAGCAGGTTGGAGATTTTGAGAACACCTGTGATAGATGGCAGCCCCAAGGGGAAAAACAGATTCTAAAGGGAAAGGCCAGTTTTAAAAACACAGCTTAAAAAGGGGAACTTTAGGTGGTATTTTCTTTACCAGTAAGCTGCTCCTGGGTATTCCAATGAGAAGAGAGCAGTGGCTTGGATACTATGGAAAAAGCTGGGTAAGCATATTCAAAATTGTGCATTTCTTAACAAAGTGATTGGCAACAAGTGTAGATTAAAATGAAAGATTCAATAAAAATTGAATTGAAAGCAGCTGTAAAGTTATTAAAACTCAAACAAGAAGGGACAGTATATACTTGTTTTTAGCTGTTTCATTTTTTTTGTTCTGGATTCTTTTAATTTTGGTAATATCTAGTGGCTCCTAAATAAGACCTTGAGCTTTCCATCTTATTGTTGTAAATAAAATTAAAATATTTTGATATGTCAGAGTGTGTTTTCCTTTGGTATTTTTAGTATCTAATGTAGTATATTTTAAATTGCAGGTTGTAAGTGATTAGTAAGTAGGAGAATCTAACTTAGTGGCTTGTGACCAATATTTTTTCTTAACATTTTATTGAAATATAACATACATACAGAAAAGTGCACATGCAATTTGATGCATTTTCATGAACTGAACACATCCCTGTAACCAGCATCCAGATCAAGAAACACCACTTCCCTAGAGAAGCCCCCTCATGGCTCCTTTAAATTACTGTCCCTCCAAAAATAACTCACTGGCCTGACTTCTAACAGGATAGATTAGTTTTGGCTACTTTTGAACTTTATATAAATAGAATCATACGCTATGAACTCCTTTGTGTCTGACATGATGCATGGGATTCATCCATATTATTGCAAACAATTGTAGCACTCCACTGTGTGAACATACCAACATTTATTTATCTATTCTCTTGTTGATGAGCCTTTGGATAGTTTCCAGTATTTGGCCTCATGAACATTGCTTCTGTTCCTATTGCTTCTGTAAACATTCTAAAGCCCAGTGGTGGACACATGCACTTATTTCTCTTGAGTATGTACCTAAGAGTGAAATTGCTGGGTCATAGGATGTAGTATATTCAGCTTTAGCAGATGCTGGAAAAGAATTTCCCAAAGTGCTTGTATCAATTCAGAGTAAAATATGATAGAATAAATAGAAATAGAATAGAACTGAATGAAATGGAAAATAAAATGGAATGTCACATGCTATAGTGGTAACTGTTGTTTCTTCAAATCCTTTTTTCGTTTATAGATATTTATGTTTGTTGATCATAGTATGAAATATACTCCTTTTAGAAGTTTTCTTTGTGTCCAATGTATTACACTTTTCTTCCTCTTACTACTTCATTTCAGTTTCCCCTGGAAAATGTCCTGGAAATGCATGGAATGAAAAATGGATGACTGGGTAATGGTTACCCAACAATGTAAAAAAAAAAAAGAAATATACCCCTTTTTCTGAGTTGCCATAAAAAAAAGCTTAAAAAATACTTGTCTAATTTTAAGACTCAAGTCCAGACAATTATATTGACTATATTGCTTTAATGCGCAAATTGTCCTGGTGTCAGTGAGTAATAGAAAAGGCATAGTTAAGAGTTGGGAAATTATAAGCTCTTTTAGGATCTGGACCAACTTTCAACATTAATAATGTTTTAAAACATACTGTGATAAGAGCTACACAAAGAAATGAAAGCATAAGGTCAAATAGTCATTTGATATTTTGAGACAGTCAAAACAGCAACCTGGGTAATCTCATGCTGATATTTCCCATCCTGGGTATGGAGAATGCTTGTGGAGGGTCCCTTAAAAACCTTTCCTCACACTTAGCACACTTAGCTCTCCTAGTTCCCCAACCAGGGAAATCAACCCCTCTTCAAGTCCAAGGCAAAGGGATGATTCCATCATAATAAGGAAAATGGATACGTCACATACAAAACATATATGTCTGAGTTTCCTGATTGACCATCTAAAATGGTTGGGACTCAGTAAAGAATGTAACAGACATCATAAGAGAAGCTATAGTAGAGCTGACTGTCTGAGGTCATATCCTGGCCCCACTACTTACTACCAGTGTTTCCTGATTTCCCCTCCCTTCCCTTCTCCTTCCCTCCTTCTGCTGTCTTTCTTTCTCTTTCCTTCCTTCCTTCCTTCCTTCCTTCCCTCTCTCTCTCACTCCTTCCTTCCTTCCCCTCTTCCTTTCCCCTTGTTCTCTCTCTCCCAAACTTCCTTCCTTCCTTCCTTCCTTCCTTCCTTCCTTCCTTCCTTCCTTCCTTCCTTCCTTCCTTCCTTCCTTCCTTCCTTCCTTCCTTCCTTCTTCCCTCCCCTTTCTTTTCTTTTCTTTTCTTTCTGTTCTGAGTATAAGGGTTGGCACCTATTGCATAGTATAGTTCTATCTTTTAGGCTTGTAGTTCTATTAAAAGTGTAAATCGGATCATGTCATTCCCTTCCTTAATAACCTTCAATGTTCCCATTGCCTTTATGAAGACATCTTCCTGTGGCTTAGAAGGCCATATGCCTTCTGGCCTCTCCTAACCTCTCCAGGCCTGTTTACTGCCATTGCCCTTACTTTGAGCCATATTGAACTCTCTTTGGTTCTCTGAATGTGCCAGTATCACTTTACTTTTATGGACTTACCATGGGCTGTTTCCTTTCTGTATTTCGTGCCTGGCCAATTTCTGCTCATTTTTCAGGATGACATGTTCTCCAGAAGGCTTTTGCAAAGTGTGACTCATTTGCCCTCGCTCCCATGGATTCCTGTTCCTTTCTAAATATGCTGTCTTGTATTTGCTTGTTTAATTTTCTTCCCCACTGGATGTAGGCCCTGAAGGAGCAAGGACAATGTCTTTTTCATTCATCTTTGAATCTTTAAAACAGTGTTCATCAAGACAATCATGAAACATAGGAGTAGTCTCTGAAGGGCAAAATTGCAGAAGGCTTTTTATTTTAGTCTTTCTACCTATCTATTGATATCAATTTTTCTACAGTGAGCATGCATTACCGGTATTATAAAATTATGAAAGTTTAAAATGAGTTAAATATCAAAATGTAAAATAAAAAAACTCAGATAACTGTAGGAAAAAGATAAAGGGTGGCAACACATTAGTGAATCTGTTATCTGTGACTGGTGTTTAAAGAGTGGTAGAATTCAGGGCCCCTGACTGCCCCCAGGTCCAATCCTATATTTGTTAATAGGACTTAGGGTGTGGTATTATAGGGTTCAGCCTTCTAAGGGCAGGTGGAATCACAGAGGAAATGAATGTAGTTCAAGAGGAACAGGATCATTTAGGAGAGACAGATGGGACCAGCTGTGAAAGTTCTTTGGAAAACTGGGAGAAAAATAAAAGGGTTCCAAGTAGAATAAATGTAAGAGCTGCAGAACCAGGAAATATGAGAAAAGGCAGGAGGAATAAGAAGCACAAAGCATATTAGAGAGAGAAAAAAGGGCTAAAGGAAAGAGAAAGAAAGTAAGAAAGGAATTGGGCTTAGTAAGGGAAAATATATATCAGAAAGATATTTTAGGGGGCAAGTCAGGAAGGAACAGAAAGCAGGAATGTCCACATGCCCTACTCAGAGAAGCCTATCTGGCCTCTGCTGGTAGTAGATCTGCCTCATCCAGCCCTCCAGGTGCAGCCATCATAGCCACAGGGTCCTGTAGGGATCTCTGAAAAGTCCCCTTGGGTCCCTCTTTTCTTTGGGAGGTTTTGTCTTCCTAACTTAAGTGCACTGGGCCTCTGGTGTGAGCCATTTATTTACGTTTGAAATGTGAGTGTTCAATGTGAACTTTCCCTCCCCTGCTGTATCTGTGTGCCTGGGACAAAAGACATGACTGAGCTGTCAGTGCTCTGAAGTATGCAGCCTGCCTGGAGGTCAGGTCACAAAGCAAAGCCGCTTAAAACGTACGGGGTTCCTCTCGGGAGACAGCTCAGAGTCCACGCAGCATTTGTCAGCTGGGCTCAAGATGGAATTGAGGACGGAAAGAAACATCCAGAAGAACAACACTCTATGAATGGAAGGGCTCCATAAAGTGTTTTAAACTGGTGTGAAGTCAGATTTGAAGTGTGGAGGTCGCAGGGTAAGCTCTCTTTTCCCTGGAGCCTAAGTCATTCTCTGGCAGATTTTCAGAAAACGAGTTGTGGTAGGTACAAAATGGCTGCAATGAGACTCACTGGCCATGAGTCAGCCTGCTAGTTTACCCAGGTGAAGACTATAGATCAGGGTTTGAAGGTTGGTTTTAACTCAAGCACTGACTCCGACTGATTGACAGAGGCTCTCTGGGCCTCTGTTTTGAGAATGATTCTAGGCCAAAGTCCAGTAGTGATCATGTTTCCTTGGGCTTAAGAGGGGCTAGTGGTCATACTGTATCACTTATTTTCTAATCCTGCCATAGATTATACTTTTAACCATGAATAATTGGTCTTAGAATTGTATAATCTTGGCCATTGTCTAGTGAGTCCATCTAATAAAACTGATCTTGAAGTTGAAAGGGCTAAGGCAGGAGGTGGTTAAATAGCCTCAGTGATGCCTGGGGAAGAACTCAGTCTTCATGAGATCATGAAATTCAATATATGGAACAACATGGGCTGAAGGATGGGAACTTGCTTTACGTTGTGGACTTGAATTTATTTATGAGGCCATAGAGATTGTTATTGAAGTTGGTTGTTAAATTTGTAAACAGTTACAGAAAGTAAGGTTAGGCAGAGCTAGGTTGGCCCCTTGGCTTCAAGAACTCATCCTTTTTTGCCTCTGGCATAGATTTCAGAGAACTTTTCACTTTTTGGTGGTGTTCTGTCATTGGACTAATTCACATATAGTGTTACATTCTCCAGTTCAGAGTTCGAGTGTAATGTTTGATGACCCGTTGTGGAAACTATTCATTTTGCAGATCCACATGCTCAGATGATAAATATGGAGGGTCATTCAGTCTCTGTCTTTGGGAAACTGTTACAATCTTGTAGAAATTGCATTGGTTTGGGAGTGAGATAGTTCTAGCCTCAAGTCTGGACTCTGCCACACTAGAACATCTTTGACAAGTTATTTAACCTCATAGTTTCAGATTTATTTTAAACCTATAAAATGAAGATAATAATGCCTTCTCATGCAATTGTGAATGTTATCTGTTAGGGTTCTTAACTGCAGATAACAGACTTTGCTTTAGCTAATTTAAGCAGAAAGAGATACATGCTCATAGATCGTTGGAAATGCAGAAGGAATGGTCTCTAGGCTTGGCTTCCAAAATTTACACTGCAGAGCTGGCCTGCTAGGCATGTTGCTGCCACAGTGAGCCCCATAGCAGGTTGCCTCTGCCCTGATCAGAAACTGAGAAATCAAAAGCTGTCCTTGCTGTTGCCAGTCCTGGAAGAGCCAAATGCCTCCACCTTCATGCTTACCAAAACATTTGGACCCACCTGAGTGGCCTCCACTTCTCATTGTGCACCTCCTTTCTTCTCCCACCCTCAGTCCTGATATGCTTTTCTTCAAAAAGTTATGGTCATTTCTACGAAGATGACCTCTAGATGCCTTGCACCTGGTCCTTGTTTCTTTTGCTGCTACTTTGCTTTTCTCCTGCTCCTACTCATTACAATTTTTTAACCTTAAAGACACAACTCAAGTTTTACTGTTCCAAGCTTTATAGAATTAAGTTATCTCTCTCTCCTTTACATTTTAAAATGATAAATTGTCTGATTACCTTTATTTCTTCTGGTATTGTCTTTGCCTGTTATCTAAAAATTTTATTCTGTAGTTTTAAAATGCATTTTGAGCTGCTCTCCTCAACTAAACTGGAAGTTTCTTGATAGTAAGGATATATATAAAATTTGGTGGTCTCTATGGTACTTAGCACATGGTATGTACTTAACAAATATTGGTTGCTAACAAGCCAACTGGAAGGTTAGCTGTTAGCATACTTGGAGCTGGCTCCATTTGGAACTGTGGTGGATGCTGTGATGAGCCATCCAGGTTTCCCTTTGGGATTTATTCCTCCAGCTATTTTACCTCAAGTTGGGACAACTCTGAAACTATCAACCCAGATTCAGAGGCCCCTCTGGGGTTGGCTAAGGTGTTTGCTGAGATTGCATCAGCTCAACTTCTTCTTCTCAATCCTGCTTCTGTTTCTTTCTTTCATCAGGTGCTAATCTCAACAGCACTTGCTAGTAAACTTTCTTCATGCTAATCTCAGGGTGCTTTCTTGGGAATTCAACCTGCAACAGGAACCTTGTGATAAGATAAAAATAATGAATAGTTTTAAGGTTATGAGGTTGGTTAGATGTGTTTGGGAAAATAAAAAGAAGTAGTTCAAGTTCTAGCAAGGTTTTTTACACCTCATATTTGAAATCGGAGCCATGTAATTATTATTATCATTTGCAAATGAAGATCCTAAACCAAATTAATGACTAAAGTGTGTCTTTGCATGCAGGTAGGATTTATCACCTTATTCAAAGTGATGTGTGAATCCACAAATAGATCTGTGTTCATATGTATATCTTATTTATTTTATGTTTGTCTTGCATGATGAAAAACTGAATAAATCATAATGTTAGTAAAAGACTGTTACTTAAGTTTTCCAAATGAGTATAGAAACAAATGAGGTGAACTAAAAATAAAAATAGAACAAATTTGTTTAAAAGTTGAATTTTTGAAGACTTAGTACCAATTTAATATATAAATTGTTTTATTAATTTATTGTTTTACAGTGAGGATTATGCATTTTGGAAGATATTAACTGTTATTTTGTAACAATTCTATTTACAAATGAGACCATATTTATTATGGAATTTGTAATTATACTACATGTATAACATGGCTGTCTTTCCTCCTCCCCTCCCCTAAATCAGTCATATAGTTAAAAGCAATTCTAGATTTCATCCAGTGAGTCTATGTCTCTTAGTTTACATATAAGGATAAAAGAGATGAAAAATCATGTCTAGAGTCAAGATCCATCTATCAGCCAAGGCAGGCACCTAATGCAGGATCCTCTAATTCCTCTCATTGTGTGTGGTAGTCTCTTCCCTACAGGGGATTATCTATGTAACTCATCTCTCACTCAGTGTTGAAGGATGGTTTTTCTTACTCACTTTTTTTTTTTTAATACCATGCTAAACAATTTGGAGCATTCACAGATCAGAGCATCTGAATTTCAGAAAAATTACAAAAACCCAAGCAAGTTTAATTCGGTCAAGAGATTGATTTTTTTGGTTTCCCTGGTGCCCAGCAGGTGAGTGGACAGAAATATTTACTTCTCAAATTACGATTCTACCTAGTATGATGGCACATGGCTGCTTGATAGGAACACATATGTAGAAGATGAGGGCGGGGCCATATCCTTCTCTACCTTAAAGATAATTAAGTCCAACTCAAAGGCTCAAGAATGAAAGGAAGTCTACTCCCCATAAATCAGCTTTATACATCATCCTTGCTTGCCTACAGAAATCCCTGAACCTTAGGCTTATTCTTCTCACTTGAGGTTGGGAAAATGTTGATTGGCCTTGGGCTTGTGGGGCTGTGTTTCTATATTTATTTACAAACTTGGAATCATTCTTAGATTTCCGGTAGGACAGAAGTAAAGTATGTCTATCAAGTTAGCCTGGAACCAAAGACTGAGCCAGTGTTAAGTACTGTAAGTGGTGATTTAGCTTTTATTTGGCTAATTTGCTTCTCTTAGATAACAAAATGATCATACAAAGCAGAGTAAATGTTTTGGCTATATTTGGTTGCCTTTATGAATCCAATTTACCAGGACAGAAGGAACTTGTTCTGCTACTTCTAGAAAGGTGAGGGCTTGCCAGAGCTGTTTTCCTACAATCTGTGTACCAAAAAGAAAAAACAAAACAAAACAAAATGAATAAACCTGATCTATAACCACGAAAAGAAAAGGAAAAGATGGAAGGTAATGTATGTGAAATCCATTGTAAGAATAAACCTGATATTTGATTTCAATGGAGTTTCAGGTATCAGTACCTAAATTTCTTTGTCGGGGTTATAACACAATTTGGAAAAGTAGTTTTGGGGCTCTCTGTGACTTCCTCAACCCCAAACAGATCTTGCTTAAAATTGTTATGCATTAGCTGATAGAAGTTTGGTTTCAAGATCTTGATCATCTAGCAATAACTACCTTATTAAACACAATTATTTCTTTTAGGTGAAATAAAATGTCAGCTTGAAATTGTGCAGTTGCAACCTGTCTTGGGAAGAGCTCATTCCCTAGTTCTCACGCAATGATGTTTATAGTTCTTCTCATTTCCCAACAGTTATTGATTACTGGCAGATAGATTCTTCCTGACATGCCAGCCAGAGTATATACATGTCTACATATTCTTTCTGCCAGATGCAGTCTTCAAAGTTCTAACTTTTACCAGTAATACTCCATTATATTCAAAGATTATCATTATACATGGTGGGGTTTTGTGCTTATACTTGTAAACCTCGATGTTGTACAAATTCCTTTTTTCTGAGGCCACTTCTATATTAGTACCACTACTATTACTACAATGGCCATTCATTGAATGTTAGCCATTGGCTAGACTCTGTGATAGAGGCTTTGCATATACTACATTTAATCCTTTCTGTACCATTGCAAGGTAGGTATATTATACCCATTTTATATATGAACAAATTGAGGCTAGGAGGAGTGAAATAACTTACCTGGGGTCCTGCAGCTGGTTTCTAACAGACTTGGGATGCAAAGTCAGTTCTGTCTGGGTTCAAAGCTCTTGATTTTTCATTATTTTTTTTTTTCCACTAGGAAAATATACTCGTGTGATGCAAATAATTTGGAGAGGAATTAACCTGCCCATTTTCCATATAATAGCTTCATACAGAAACATCCTACTCTTTTTCCTTTATTATAAATGCTGAGTCACCCCCTTTGCCCATAGAACCTAACATGGTAGTTGTCATGCTTAAATTGCAAGCTGTCTATGGTAGCGATAAAGATCGCGTGGGTTTGAATCCCCTCTCAGTCACTTAGGGGCCATGTGACCCAGGCAAGTCATTCATCTTGGTCCCACAGGGAGCTCTGCAGCAGAAATTCCATGTTAGATTTGTCCTGCTGAGAAGCAAGGGGGTTGGACGTTCATGCTGTCTCCTGACTAAGTCACTGGTTAACAGTCAGGAGATGGGGTGAAGAAGAGAAGATGCAAATGCCTGGCACTGTAAGCTCTCTGCACATGTGGCAGAGTGATGTGCTTGTGTTAGCCACAAAAGCACCAAGACACTGAGGAAGGCGGGTCACACTGAACTGGCAAATCGGGTCTGAGGGTTCTGGCCAGAGTGTAGGCAGAGTTCTTGCAGTGCGGGAACCGTTTCACTCTTCATCTACTGCACTGCACACATGTCCTGTGCTGTTGGGATGGCTGCTCTGTGCCCAGAGCCGTGATTCCTGCCATGCTTGAGGGCACGTGGGATCCCTTTCTCCCTGCCTCCTTTTTCTCCTCTTGAAGCCTGGTGCTGGGACACTGAGTATTGAAAGGGGTATGGTAAAATCCCTGCCATTTGTAGGGCTCACCATCTCATGAAGATACAATTGTACACAATTGGCTAAAATAATTCCTAAAGACAAGGAAACCGGGGCCATAAAGAAGTAAAAACACTGTGCTATGGGAGCACAAGAGAAGTAGAGGATTCAGCTGAGGGCTATGAGGGAAGGCTTCCTGGAAGTGGTGGCATGTCTGCTAAGCCTTGAAGGATAAATATCACCGAGATTTTGCGATGAGAAAGAAAAGGGGAGGGCACTGCAGATTGAAGGAACAGCATGAGCAAATACTGTAAGGAGTAAAGCATGCAGTTTGCTCAGGGGCTAATGGATGTTCCACTGGTTAGCTGGGATACCTTGGAGGGACACAGGAGAAGCAGGGCCTTGGCACTATAGTGGCTTTTCCATTGGGACAGTTGTGTCCATAGTGGCCAGGTTCAGCAGCATGGTGCTGTTAATGCTGTGTCTTTGTCTTCTCACCCCAAATGTGTCCTTTGGTAAAGTGTCCTCCTGAATGACTGTATGTAACAAGAGGTTCAAATGGAAGTTTTTATTGAGGCCCAACGACAATAGAAATAACATTCTAAACTGAAGCATAACACCATGATTTACAAAACAGGTAGTAAAAAAACTTAGACCCTTAAGTCCTTCACCTATATTGAGTTTATAAAAGGGTTGAGGAGAGGAAAACCTAAGAGGGCTTGTGGGGAACGTTTTGGGGAGAGTGGATTCCAACCCAAATGTGCTCCCCCTAGAGGAGTTCTTCCTCATTGACTTCAAGGGAAGAGAGAGGGGCTTCTAGGACACTACTCTGGAGCTGTGTGTCTCTTTGAGCTTAGGGGATGCAGTCAATACTCATGTCTGACTTCACCTGGAAAGTCCAAAAGGTGAGAGATGGACTGGCTAGTTGCTCTGAGCCAAGGCGTGAAGGGGAGATGGCTGTGGTGGCGGGCTTGTCAGGCACTTTCAGGGCTGTCACGCAGATGACTGGTGTTGCACCAAGAGATAGCTGGCACTGGGTCTCCTTATCTGGCAGGGCCTCATAGAGGGAAGCTGGAGGTACAGTGGGAGTTCTCAGGGCTGAGGAGGGAATAGGCTGCCAACTGGAAGAGAAATGCATTCTTCTGGTAGCAGATATGTAGCTACAGAGCATCTCCAAAGAACCCAGAAGAATGTCCATGAGAGAGGCGTCCTTCTTAGACATCTACTCGGCCCATAGAGTGACAACGCTGAAGTATCACAATAATATCCATCAAGTAAGAATGTACCTGCTCTACTTCCTTTACTTCTGCAGGAGTTCTAATTCAGAGGGTTCGGGATGCACATTTAGCAAGCTAAGAAAGGAAGAAGAAAAGTACTGAGCTATGGAAGAGGGAAGAAATTGTTTAGTCCATGTACTATCCTTAGGTTTCTTGCCTATAGCAGGTCCTAGCTTGGTAAGGTAGGGGTAAACGGTGGAGGGAAGAAGTCTTAACTTTGTAGCAAGACAGAAGTTCACATGGGTTTGGACATTGAAAATAATGGATTGAAGTCAGGCATGGTGGCTCACACCTGTAATCCCAACACTTTGGGAGGCTGAGACGGGAGGATTACTTGAGGTCAGGAGTTCGAGACCAGCCTGGCCAATATGGTGAAATCCCATCTTTAATAAAAATACAAAAAGTAGCCAGGCATGGTGGTACACGCCTGTAATTCCAGCTACTTGGGAGGCTGAAGCATGAGAATTGCTTGAACCTGGAAGCAAAGGTTGCAGTGAGCCAAGATTGAGCCACTGCACTCCAGCCTGGGTGACAGAATGAGGCTTTGTCTCACACACAAAAAAAGAAAGAAAAAAAAAGGAAAAAAAAAGAAGATAATGAATTGAGTGCAATTCATATTTTCTAAAGGTTATTATAAGGTCATGAGACTGCCCAAATTTTCGTCCAGGAGTGTCTACCAATTAAATCTCACTGAGCAAGTTGTTTTATGGCTAAATACCATGAGTTATGCTTGTTTAATGTAATGGTCACATGGCTAATTAGTCTTAAAATCGTTTCCATGGGGAAAACTCATCCAGTTTCCCAAAGATGGAATACAGCACATGGACACTCCCTCATGTTAGGTAATACCATGATGGTTACATGTATGCCAGACAATGAGTTAATAATTTTGATTTAAGAACCAAATAAGTGACTTCCAGACTCCTAGGATCTCCCCTAATGTAGAGCAAAATGAGATACTGTCTTCAGCGGTCTGCTTAAAGTGACGCCAGCATCAGATCTGTGGAATCTTGCCCCCAAGGCCCAGACCCTCACCTTTTTGTCTTCATGGCAAGCCACAGACCCTCAGTTGGGTTCCTTAACAGAGACATGATTTTTTTCCCCCCAGTGGGGTTTTGCTGGGCCTCTAAGACTTGAATAAAAGGCAACCCAGATGCTAATGCTCAGAGAGTGACTGCATTGGCTGAGATCTTCAAAGAACTACGTGCTAAGCATTTCTCAAAGAACCTGCATATTCTATTCAATTCCGCATAAGTTTTGTGGAACAAGTTTTCTTTTAAACTGGGATTGACAAACTTCGGTCCATGGGCCAAATCCAACCATCTGTGTTTTTCTGTGGCCTGTGAGCTAGTAATGGTTTATTAAAATTTTAAATGTTTAGGGGAAAAATCAAAAAAAGAATAATACTTTGTGACATGTGAAAACTGTATGAAATTCACATTTTGGAGTACATGAATAAAGTTTTATTGGAACACAGCCACACTCATTCGTTTATATCTTGTCTGTGGATACAATGAGAGTTAAATACTGGCAACCGAGACCAAATGGCCTGCAAAGCATAAACTGTTTACTCTCTGGCCGTTTATGGAAAAAAGTTTGCCAATTCCTGATCTAAACTATTATACTACCTTCTATTTATGACTTTATTTTGATCCAAGAAGGTTCTCTTTTCCATATATTAACCATTTTACTATGAACTCATACATTGTATAGTGATGGGGTTGCTGGTTTAGACAATGAATCTTCCCCTTCTAGTTGATTTCAGTGTAATGCAATGGGCAAAGCATTCGACAGCGTTAGGACACCTGGGGTTTAGGCTTGGTTCGTTCTGTCATTAGCTAAGAGATGCTAGGCAAGTCATTTCACCTTTTTGGGCTTCGAGAAATGAACTATTTCACAGGTTTTCAACCTGTGCTTGGAGGAGTCCTAGTTTACCTTTGAGTCTTTTCAGGATCAAATGGACAGAGAGCTCCCACTACTACCCCACTATTGATCTTCAACCAGAGTCCCCACAGTTGTGTGGATTTTACATATTGGACATTTGCATAAGATTTTAATGGTTACAAAGATTTGACAGCTAAGAATTTTTTGAAAAGCCACAAAAACAGATCATCCCCAAGGTCCCTCATAGTCCCATGAGACGAAGAGGAAGGAAGAGCTTTTGGGATATGATACTACTCAGAGGTTTAAGCCATGGGCAGGAGATGCTGACCTTCAAATTCTAAATTCAGCTTGTTGGCATATTATGTAATAGTCCACCTGTTTTGCTTTTCCCATCTGGATAGCAGAAGTAGTACATAACTGGGTTCTCTAAAATATATGGTAGTTATGGCAATATACACTATTTGAAAAAGAAATGGTGGCCTAGCTAGCTTATTTCAGTTTTCGCCTTACTAAAAACTCACAGACGTAGATTCCACCAAGAAAGCTGAAAGGTAAGGAGCATCTTATTTATTTTATGTTAACCCTGGGGATTGACAGAGCTAAAAACAATTTGAACTCTGTATTGATTTTATACGCTCGAGGGTAGACCATTATGGTTTTGACTGGTGAAGTTCATTAGAAAGCCTAAAAAGGGTAAATATAATAAGCCATCATTTTCCTTACTCCCTAATGTTGACATGACTGGATATTTTTAGATGCATTATCTTTGAGTTGATAAACATTTTCAGTTATTATCTTAAGAAGGCAAGCTTAACAGAATTTTCAGCCCACATTCCCTGTGTTTTATGCTCATTTGCAAATGACCGTTCATCCGCCCACTTGAAATGATTAATGATAGAAGGCAAGCAAATTGCTTAAGATACAGATTTGATTTATTTTTTACTAAATATTGCCTAATGGCTGGTACATTGGGGAGATAATGTTGAAAGTTTTTCTTCAGTCAAATTTTGGAAGTACGAGTGAGTGAAAAGAGGTAGAAGAGATGTTGAAAAGAACAATAGAAGAGTCCATTAAATTTTATTTAGATAGCCACGCTCAATTTATTCAATAAAAGTTTATTGACCACCACCATCTCTCACACAAAGTGGAGGGTATGACAATGAATTAGGCAAAGATCTGCTTTCAGGGGACCTACTATCTGGAGAGGAGGTCAGAGGCAAAGAGGAGATCCTCTCTACTTAACTCAGACGATCCACCAACTATTAGTGATTTGAAGCCCAGTTGGTGGAACTGGACTTAACTAAATGGAACTTAACATAATGGAAACATTGCATGAAATGGTAATTCTCTCCCATCTTTTTAATTTTCTTCCCCAAATTCTAGTTTGGACAGTTTGATTTATGTTTCAAATCTTCAGATAGTAGATTTGAAGAGGCTCTATGGGCTTACAATCCCATCCGTTCAGCATGAGGTTTGGAACAGTGTCTGCAATGTAACATTTGGGAATAGAACTGTGAAAGTTCTGAATCCAAATCTTCTAACTCTGAGATTTTGCTGTGAGAGTTCCCAGGGACAGCCTAGAGTCCTACCCTTCGTCTGCAGTTGAGGCTGAACCGCTGGCTCTGCCCCCAATCACTCTGTCACTCTTGGCCAATCACTTAAATTCCTTCTCAGGTTTGTGGAGGGGGTTGGGAGTAGTGCTTTTTCTATACACTCTTCCTCACAGCATTGTTTTGGTAATTCCCTGGCAGATAGCTCTTAACCACTTGACTTTCACTGGACACTTCCATGAAGCAGGTGATCAAGATCGAAAAGGCATGGTGGAACGAAGTATCCCAAGATTTACAGTCACAGTGGGGTGGCTGGAGGGATGTAGGGTGTATTTCAAAGCCTGTTCAATCTCCTGAGTTGGGAACTTTGAAAGGAACTTGGACTTTGGAGGGTTCAAATTTGTTAGTTCTTGGCCAAGCACAACTTTCCATTCCTAAGAAAGATGTCTATAAAAAGGCCATTTGGACTTCAAAGAGATGATATTTTGATGCATTAAGTGTACATATGAATCAGAAACATGTGGATTAAATTTCCCACTCAAACACGTGGCCTTGAAAATTTCAGGGGAAAAAGTTTGGCAAAGTGTGCATGGGATTTGGCTAAAGATGGAGCTTTTTTATGTTTGGGAAGTTTTATCTTCTTCCACATGCCCCCCTGTGATGTGACTGACATAGTCCTAATGTAAACCCAGAGGGTGGCAGGGAAAAAATTGCCTCTGACAAATACATATTGAGTTTACCAAAGGGGAGGAGGATATAGACCTTCATTAAAAGGGTCACTGAAGTTTACAAAAACCCCAGACCCAATCAAATAATGTTTTCCTGGAATAAGGGCATGGGAAAACAAGACACCAATTACACTGGCGGCAAGTGCTGTGGGACAGCTGACTCTGTTTTAATGACTAGTGTCCTGCCCTTTCAGTCTAAGGCCACCATCAATATTAGTGGGACCTTTGCTAGACACCCCTTAAAGAGCTCAAGAGGAAAACCAGCCTTTCTGAGCTTGGCTACCTTCTCAGCTTGGCACTGGTCTCTGCACAAACTTTGGTTGTAGTGTTTATCTACAGTTCACTATAGGATTCACTATCTAAAGTTCACTATCTATAGGATGCCTCCTTGGGTTCCTCTAGAAGAGACTGTCTGCGTGCAACAGAGGCTAGAACACTGCACCAGTCGGTGTCAGGGGAGCTCTCCAAAGTGAATGAATGATCACTTTCCATTCAAATACAAAAGGGTACCCCATCTGTCCTTGAGATGAGTATGGAGCCCAAATCATTGTTTGGTTCAAGGTTAGGCACAGTATTTTTTCTTTTTTTTTGTTCTACAATAATGTATTTTTTTCTCTGAGTATAAATAATTCTTGCTAATTGTAGAAAACTTGAAAAAACACAGGACTGTATAAAAATCATGATACTCCAATAACTCAGGCACTATTAACATGGACATTTTTTCATGCCATTAAGTATTTTTTGAAACATGACTTTTAACAGCCCTTTCCAATTCCACCATACAGCTGTCTCAGAATCTGTTCAACCAATCTCCTATTGTCAATGTTTAGTTTGTTTCCTTTATTTTTTTATTATGATAATGTAGCAATAAACATTCCTGAATATAAATCAGTGTTCCCATCTCTGATTATTTCCTTAAGGTAGATTCCTAGCAGGAAGATTTCTGATTTAGCATGTGTGAACATTTTTATACATTATGCCAAATAGGGTTCCAGGAAGGTTGCATTAATTTATACTCCCACCTGCAGAGTACTTCAGGGTCTCATCCATTCTTTGAAGCCATTACAGTGTTAGGGGACACCCTCTTTATTCATGAACAGCCTCACAGATGGAGATATTTGTGAATCTTTGCCCTGCCGAGCCCTCCAGTAAGCATGGCAGTGACCATGGATGCTAACCACTGAGTCATGGAGGAGGTGAGAGCCTTGAAGAGCATTTAGAAGGACCTTGGTGGCTTTAGGACATATTGGCTAAATTTTTCTTCTCCCCTAGCCCATGAGGGCTCAAATTATGCCCTCTCTGAGTTGTCTAAGAACCTGCATGGCTGCTTCCCTGGGGGCTTCCTTGGTTGGAGGCTCTTTTCTAAGCGTATTATAGGGTTTATCTCCCAAAGATAAGAGAATCATGCCTTTAACTTCCCAATCCAAAGGGGCCAAATGGGAGCTAAGATCTGAGACAATTAGGCAGGATATAGCCCAAAGCCAAGAAGTTGTTCTCTGCATTGGCCAGGGAGGATTACCCACTCACTGATTACCAGTTTAGACCTGACCAAACTGTGTCATCTCACCAATTTTTCCTGGCTTCAAAAACCAGTGGGTCTTAGCATCGGGGGATTGGCACTCCATAGGTGTTATCCTGTCTCCCCAATTAAGTGGGGGCTGCCTTCGGGGATCTGTGATCCCAGCCCATCGGCTCTCTCCCTATACCATTTAGGCTCCTGTGTCATCTTCTCTCTTCTCTCATGGCTACTTTATGTTAGGAATGCAAATTAGCACTAATATTAGGTTAAGTAACCCATACTTTGGGAGAGTAAATTTTCTGTTAAGCAAACCAACAATTAACAAGTTTCAAAGTCAAACACACAGATTTCACAGTCATTTTGTTGAATTATCCATGACCAAAATAATAATAATAATAAATCCACTCTCTTTGTTAATTTAGTACTTATAGTGTAATAGTAGAGTCTGTGGAAACATAAAAACAATACTTTTAAAACATTTTAAAAACTAAAAACAAAACAAAAGAAAAAAGAAACCCTAAGTAAGACATTTTCATTTGCTTTAGGCCACATAGCATCCTGACAGGCATAATTAATGATATAATTTCCTGAGTGTCCATAGGACCTGTTTTTTTAAAAAAAGCATATAACACATATAACAAAAAACCAAACAGGTAATTAAAGTGCTTCCCATTTTTAACGAGTAGACCCTTCAGAAACCTGGCAGGCAGCATCCGGGCCCCACCTCCCACTCTTTATTAACTGACACGTCAAAGAAAAAAGCCGTATCATTTTTATGTTCCCATGGCGCAGAAACTAATTTGGGGTATTTTAGGCCAGGGAGATTTATAGATCAGCATCAGAAACTTCTCTCCGGTTCCTGGGAGAGTAGTAACATTCCAGAGTTGGATGGATTTAGTAGCCGCCCCGTTTAAAATACGGGGTCCTGTCAAGCCTATGGGTATCCCTGAGTAACCTTCTATTATGGCCCAGCTGTTCCTTAAAAGAAGTCGTGGAAAATGTCATGGCACTGTGGCGGGTCTGCCCTCCTTTGCGGGGTCACCTTGGGGAGTGAAGGTTGAGCAGCATTTCTACAGGAGGGTTTCTGAGGCTCACAGGAACATTGCCTGCCAAATGCTATTGATGATGGCCCTCAAGGTTGAACATTTAGTAGAAAGGAAGAGAAAGAGGACCTGGAAATCAGCATTGTGGAGTAAACAGCAGTGCTTTAAAGCAGTGCTTTAGTCTTTTCAGGGAGACTTGGGAAGGAGGAAATTGATGTTTCAGAGCACAAGTGAAAAAATGATATAAGGTTAAATCAAGAATTTATTTGTTTAAATTTTTGGTGTTAAGAACAAATATTTGTTGTTCATTTATTGGCCAAGGAGAAATAAAGGTATAATTTTCATTTGACTGGGTTAACTACTTTTCGATAGCCACAAAAGGAAGCTTCTTTATTTTATTTTTCCATTAGTTATTGGGGTACAGGTGGTATTTGGTTACATGAGTAAGTTCTTTAGTGGTGATTTGTGAGACCATGGTGTACGCATCACCTGAGCAGTATACACTGCACCGTATGTGTAGCTTTTTATCCCTTACCCCATTGTATCATTCTTATGCCTTTATATCTTATAGCTTAGCTCCCATGTATCAGTGAGAACATATGGGGTTTAGTTTTCCATTCCTGAGTTACTTCACTTAGAATAATAGTCTCTAATCTTATCCAGGTCACTGGAAGTGCTGTTAATTCATTCCTTTTTATGGCTGAGTAGTATTCCATTTTATATATACATATCTATCGATCGATCGATCTATGTGTATATATATATGTCACAGTTTCTTTATCTTCTTATTGATTGATGGGAATTTGGGTTGGTTCCATGATTTTGCAATTGCGAATTGTGCTGCTATAAACAGCATGTGCAAGTATCTTTTTCGAATAATGACCTCTTTTCCTCTGGGTAGACACCCAGTAGTGGGATTGCTGGGTTAAATGGTAGTTCTATTTTTAGTTCTTTAAGGAATCTCCACACTGTTTTCAATAGTGGCTGTGCTAGTTTACATTCCCACCAGCAGTGTGGAAGTGTGCCCTGATCGCTGCATCCACGGCAACATCTACGGTCGTTTGATTCTTTGATTGTGGCCATTCTTGCAGGAGTAAGGTGGTATTGCATTGTGGTTAAAAGGAAGCTTTTAAAACCTTATATCCACTTGCTCCATCTCCTCTTTATTCTGAGGAAGGTGATAACAACATATGTGTTCCACAAGGGCCTTAAGCTGTATCACTAGATCTTTAAGGAATACCTCATAGAGTAGGTTGCTTTAGAATCTGAGAGGCTTGCATCTGAATTCTTCTAAGCTGTGTGACTTGGATCAAATGTAAACCTCTCTGAGTCTGAACCCTAAGCTGAAAGTGAGGATAAGCACATTGACTATATAACAATGGTTCAGACTAGGCATAGTGGCTCACGCCTGTAATCCCAGCACTTTGGGAGATCGAGGTGGGCAGATCATGAGGTCAAGAGATGGAGAGCATCCTGACCAATATGGTGAAACCTCATCTCTACTAAAAATACAAAAATTAGCTGGGCATGATGGCACATGCCCGTAGTCCCATCTACTTGGGAGGCTGAGGCAAGGGAATCACTTGAACCTGGGAGGCGGAGGTTGCAGTGAGCCGAGATTGCGCCACTGCACTCCAACCTGGCGACAGAGCGAGACTCTGTCTCAAAAAAACAAAAAACGACAACAACAACAACAATAAAATTGGTTCAAAGCCATCAATAAATGGGAGCCCTTAGGAAGATTCTTGGAGAAGCACCAGGAACAATGGAAATAGATGACTGGATGGACTACATGAAGGGTGAAAGCAAGGATGTGGAAACTGTCACCATTGACTCTACAAAGAAATGTGATGGAAGTCTGGTCGTCTTTTAGAAAGCACCATGAGAACAGGTTCTGCACCTTGTTTTGCTTACCACATTTCCAGTGCCTGGAACATTGTGGTGCGTAGGGTGTGACTATTTGGTGAATGAGTGAATGAATGAATGAACACTAAGTCCAAGTTCACGTCCCCATTTGTATTAGTTCGTTCTCACGCTGCTAATAAGGACATACCCAAGACTGAGTAGTTTATAAAAGAAAGAGGTTTGACTGACTCACAGTTTAGCATGGCTGGGGAGGCCTCAGGAAACTTACAATCATGGTGAAAGGGCGAAGCAAACACATCCTTCTTCTCATGGCTGCAGCAAGAAGTGCAGGGCGAAGTTGGGGAAAAGCCCTTTATAAAACCATCAGATCTTTTGAGAACTCACTCATGATCACAAGAAAAGCATGGAGGTAACTGCCCTCATGATTCAGTTACCTCCCACTAGGTCTCTCCCATGACACGTGGGGATTATGGGAACTACAATTCACATGAGATTTGGGTGAGGACACAGCCAAACCATATCACCATTCTCCATGGAGATTTCTCTAATCCATTCTGATTCCTCTCTTTGTGTGTGTATGTGAAGTGTGTGTGTGTTGGGGGTGTGTGGGTGTGGGTGTGTGCAGTTTACTATCTGTAGATAGTGAACTCTGGGAGGCAGGAGTTATGGCTTACACCTCTCTGGAGTCTTTCCCTGGCCTCCCCTCACCACTTCTGACACTTCAAACAAACACCATCCGTAGACACACATTAGTGACTAAACACATACACATTGAATTGGAATTGAAAACACTGCAGTGCCTTCATGGAGCGGAGTAAGCAAATGGAGTTATAGATTTGTGGAAATTCACCCTGTCCACAGTTCGGCTGAATTTTCTATGCTCCCCTAATCATTTCAGGAGTCTCAGGGCTTGGCAGAGGCTGGCTTGTCCTCTTATGTAGAATGTCTGCACCAACCTAAGCAGGGTTGTCATGTGGTTAAATTTCCCTTATTGCCTTCCATGAGACATATATTCTCAGAAAGTCCCCAGTTTAACTTTGGTTGAACCAGTTTACAAATCTGTGCCAAGAGAGAAAAATCCCTGGGCTTTCTCCATTTTTTGAACGGGCAACCTGAGGATAAATTCAGTTGTTTCTCCAGACTTTGTTTTCAAAGTTGAACAGGTATCAGAAATATGACTCCAGCCTGATCATATTTCATGGCCACCACAAGTGGCTGCTAAGAGATTTTGCTTAAGGCTGCAGCTGGGGCTAGTTGGGTGCTTGCCAAGAGCAAGGGCATGATATATTTGTGTGGTGTATATGAAAGTCTGTTTTTATAGGTATAATATTCATATATATTGCTTTGGGATTAAGGGAAGGGTGTAAATACCTTGTGGATTTATTCTCCTTTCTGTCTGCTTGGCCTCCAGCTGGGTCCTAGAGATGACATATCCTCAGAAAAAGCCAGAACTTGATAGCGATGCCTTCAAAGAGGGAAATTCTGATGCCATTCATAAGGCTAGATTAGGTATTAGGCATAGTGATATTAAGATTTGTCGATGCACAGTTAAGTCACAAATAACCATCAATGTTCCTACATCTTTGTTGGGAGCTTCAGGTACTATTTTCACTCCTGTCCTCACTCATCATATGCCCTAATGTCTTAGTCTGGGTATCTCCACTAAGGGAATGGCTCATGGAAGATTTCCAGCAGCACTCCCTCCCGTTCTTATTTAACACAATTTCTATAAAGAAGATAGAATTTCAGGAACTGTTTGAAAAAGAAAAAGAGAGGCCTTTGTGACTTAAGTTTTCTATCTACCTCCATTTCCCAATTCTTTGACACAATTTTGCAGCCACCTTTATAGCACCTGACATGGTGTTTAGCTCAGTACGTTGCATATAGAGAGCACTCATTAAATATTTTTGAGCCTTCCTAGGTTTTAGGAATAAAAAATACCTTATATTGCAAGAATTTGTACTTTGTGTGTGTGTGTGTGTGTGCGCGTGATGGAGTCTCACTCTGTTGCCCAGGCTGGAGTGCAGTGGCGTGAACTTAGCTCACTGCAACCTCCGCCTCCTGGGTTTAAGCAATTCTTCTGCCTCAGCATTTGGAGTAGCTGGGACTACAGACAGCTGCCACCATTCCTGGCTAACTTTTGTATTTTTGTAGAGACTGATTTTTCCCTGTTGGTCAGGTTGGTCTCAAACTCCTGACCTTAGGTGACCCACCTGCTTCGGCCTCCCAGAGTGCTGGGACTACACATGTGAGCCACCGTGCTTGGCCAGAATTTCTACTTTTCAGAGAACTAGAAGTTAGAGGACAGTGGAAGGAGACTGAGTGTGTGTATGTGTGTGTGTTTCTGTGTGTGACTTAGATGCTGAGAAAACTGTGGCTGAAGGGGACAATAATAACCATGGTGCCCTGAGCTCTTACTCTGTGACAGGCACTGTCCCATGCATGGGCTTTGCCAGCATTATCTAATCTATTGCTCAAAAGTTTACAATGACCACAAGGTAGGCACTATTTTGCAGATGAGGAATTGATGTTTTAAAAGGTGAGGTAACTTGTTCAAGGTCAAACAGCTAGTAAGTTGGGATCAGAACTCAGGTTTTTCCTGCCTCTGGAGCTGGAGTTCTTTGTAACATTACTCTTCTTGGAGTACCTGAGAGGTTAAACACACAAACAACAACAGCTCTGAGGACTCGGGACTTTTCTCAGCTGTGGAAATGTTCAGTGAACACCAGCTCCTTGAAAGCCTGAGTGAAACATGACTGTGGGCTGGACTCAGAGGTTCAGGCTTTGTCAGTGGAGTGAACTTGTGAACCTCATCAGAGCTGGCCAGCGTGCTGCTCCTCAGGAGGCTGGGAATGACTTACGAAGAGGTCTGTGAGCCCAAAAGATGTGGTTTTTCTGGTGCTGCTCTCCTGACCCATCTGCAGGAACCAGTCCCCTATCAGATTCTTGGACCCGGCCTGGGGGGCTCCCCGCTGTGAGCTTGGGCTTTCAGGACATCCCCTTGTCTGTGGATCTGCCTCCTCCTGAAGCTGCTCTAATTCCTTGTTGATGGAGTGGCTGTTAGATATTGAACACCCTGTTGGCAGGATGTCGCCTGAGTGTTTTGGAAAGAGGTATCTCATCTGTTGCGGATGAAGGGCTATTTGTCCAACAATGTCTGTTCTCTTTCTCATCCTCTTTCACTTTCCCCTCACAGTGTCTACAGAGCATCTTGATCTGTTTTTGAGGATTAGGTCTGTAGCCCTTGGACTACTAACTCAACTACCCCTGGCCCTAATCATCTTAGAAACGAACCTGGGATCTGGATATTCAGCCTAGGGGCAGGAAGCCAGTTTAAATACCTCAAAGAACAGCCAATCAAGTGATTAAAGAAACATTTTGCAAACTGAGATCGATATCCTAAGCTCAGCCCTCACTTAAAGTCGCAACACCAATATAATCAATTTCAGGAGGCATTCGCTTGCTCCATCAAGGAGAATCAAGCCATGTTATCTTCATGTGGGCTGCATACATGATGCGTAATAGGAATTTAAGTGAGTGAAATCTCAAAGAGAAGAGGAATTCCATGAATAGCTCATCAGTCAAAGATGACAATAAAATATCTACCGGCTTAATGGAAAGGGTCACCTGCTGCTTCCAGGAAGCCGGTTAATTCAATTTGTCAGGCCAGGCAGACGCTAGGGACCCAGGCTCCTTTCTAGAACTCATAAGGAACTATATTGAATTCTGATGCCTTTAGTTTCTCACTTCCTTTCAGCAGCATATACAACAGGATCCATTGGCCCCAAAAGCGGTATTAAGAGGAGGCTGCTCTGAACTGGCAAAGAATAAACTTAGTGCTGAAGAAATTTGGCTAAACTATGACCTCACATGTAATCACCCTCCTACCATCCTGGAACACCTTGCTTGCTTCTAGGAGACCTTTGAGATATCCCTGTATGATGAAGCCACCAAGGAGTGATATCTGACTCTGACTCTGATGGTTACTTTCTTTTTTTTTCTTCTTTCTGTCTTTTTTTTTCTTTTTTCTTTTTCTTTTTGAAATGGAGTCTCGCTCTGTCACCAGGCTGGAGTGCAGTGGCGTGATCTCGGCTCACTGCAAGATGATTACTTTCTTATATAGAATTAAGATTCATTTTGCCTCAAATTGAAACACATTTTCTTCTGTGTGTACATAAATTCCTTACTAAGTCTTCCTTGATTGTGGAAGAAAAGGTAGTAAATTTCCCGTAAACCTACCCATTCTCAACAAAAAAAGACTCCACTCGCTCTTCATGAATACGTTATCCCACGGTAATATTTACTTAGATATTTGCGTCTGCAGGATGTTGAGGTTGAGTGGATATTGCTCAGAGACATTTAGAAGATACAGAAATAAAAAATCAGGCAATATCACTTGGTTTGGCATGTAGACATAAGAAATGTAGTATAAGCATGGTGCTTTTTAGGGGGCAGACATATGCAGGCATAGCCTGAGTTTCTGACCAAAAAAAGTAAAAGTTCAGGACAGCAGGGTGACTTTTGGGAATGCTCAGATCATTTGAGAGCATCTGTGTTTTGTGAATGACCTAGTTAGTATTCTTGGGGCTGCACAGCTACAGGCAATGGTCTCCAAAAGGTAGCTTTGAGTGCTTACAACAAGCAGGGTTATTGAAGAACTTTCCTGGGGCCCTGGGGCACTATTGAATATCAATAGCCGGTTCCAGGTTGGGAGTGAGAGCAGTGTACAGTTACCAGAGTGAGTGCCGACATTTTTCATGCCTGGCCTGCCATCCTAGCAAGCTGCTTGGGTAAACAACATCTAAATTTTACAGGCTTTGAACATATGGCACTCCACTTATATGGCAGGACATTTGAATTGACTGGTAATTTTGAATAAGCAAGATTTCTTGTTGAGTTCACTAGAATTTCTTTGTCATATGTTTTAGATTTTCAAAGCAGTGAACCAGGAGGTTTAGAGCTTCCAGTATTAGGGGAACCAAATCTGAACAATGCCAAAGACCAATATATTAGAAAATTAAATAATCTTTGTAACATGGGTAATGCTTATCACTTCAGAAGACGGAAGTCTTGCTAGGGGACTTTTGTGCAAAGTTAATTGAATCCAGCTGCTGACCTCCTCTGTCTGGATTGGACATGATCTTGCTAGTGGTTTCATTTCTTACCATTTTGCTGCAAGTTTTTTTTTTTTTTTTGTAATTTTTTAAATTTTTTTATTATTTTAGAAAATTCTGTGTTGCTGTTCTCTTGTTCCTATCCTCATGCTCTCCATTTGCAAGTGGAAGGAAGGAAGGAAGGAAGGAAAGAAGGAAGGAAGGAAGGAAGGAAGGAAGGAAGGAAGGAAGGAAGGAAGGAAGGAAGGAAGGAAGGAAGATAGGAAAGAAAGAATCTCCAATCCCTTCTAGATTAGCGATAATGGGACCCCTGTAGGTTTGACTTTATTTAGAGTTGGCATTACTCCAAACTAGAAGGCAAATCCCAAGGTCTGGAGATGAGGTCAATGGAAATGTGGAGAACTTAGAATTTTCCCATAGTAAATGAAATGAGCAATCAGCTTAGACAACTCCCAAAGGCACTATAGAATATGTGCTGTACAAGTGAATCTACACATCTTTGTACACAAAACACATCCTAGGATGCCCTGTTGAGTGCTGTTCCCAACCTCCCCTTTCCTTACACAAACTTAATTTACCCAGCGATTCCAGTCCCCTCCTCTGGATTCAAGTCATGCTTCTGTAATCCATGCAGTTTAGAACTCACGCCATCCCTGCATAGTCTTACGCATGTCTCTCTTCTTCATCACCATCAGAAGCTCGTCTCTGGGGCTAATTGTCTAGAATGAGACGGGCACCATATTTTAGCCTACTTTTCTAAACCCCATGAATCAAACACTGCTGGGCACATAATCATGTATGATAAATACTTACTGATTAATTTAATTTCTATAGTACATAGTGGAAAGGGACTAGAACCAAAAGAGCCAAGAGTTCTGGTCCTCATGCTTCAGTTTTCTCACCAATAGGCTGAGGAAGATGGATAAGATTCAGTGGTTTTCAAACTTTTTTTTAAACCATGGAATTTTTTTTCAAGTGAAGTCTTATTTTATCTAAAGCACCAGTAGGCAAGAATTTATTTTAAATGTTCTCCTTTGAAAGTTTACATTTATCCTGGTTACCGATTAGTCAATCAGTGTGTGTAAAGAGGTTTTCTTTATAAACAAAACATTGGAAATCAGGGGTTATGGTGGCAGCTGGTGTCTTACATCAGCCTCAGCACCTGATGTGTTTGGTTTAGGTTATACAATCCTAAGAAAACCCTGATTCACACAGAGGCTATTTGCAAATAAAGTTTTTCTTTTTTAAACAGGTCATTCTGTTATTTCAAGAAACCCACCAGTTAATCCTTTCCAGACATTACAAGAAGGAGGGGAGGACATTTTCAATTAATGTTTTAATTGCTATTGACTTCTAACACCAGACAATATTTATTATCTCATGAACATTAGATGAAAAAGTACCTGTTTTATTATGTGAAAATGATAAGATGTTTTTAACACATCCCGCTGTGCTATCTGCTTATTTCTTGTTACACAGCTGACAAAAACACTGCGGCAAGACACACACTTAGGACATGCCAAATCATTAATGTGAGTTTTATTAAAATATAAATATAAGCCTAAGGTGATTGAAAACTCATAGAATAGTACATTTAAGATTTGCACATTTTATTCAGTGTAAATTTAACCTAAAAAAGGAACAATATTGAACTCTAGTTTAAAATGTTCATTTCAATGTGTTTAGGGGTGAAGTATACTGATGTTTGCAACTTTGAATATATCAAAGAAATTAAATGGACTGAAGGGTGGATAGAGCTGGGTAGTTGGACAGATATATGGTAAAGCAATATAGCAAAATGTTCTTGTTCACTGTACAATTCTTTCAACTTTTCTGTATTTGACAATTTTTGTAATAAACTATTGAGGAAAATGTAACTCAAAAGGCAAATCTTTATCTGAAGTGTATTTCAAACATATGTCATCTTGCATGATTTTAATTTTGCATCCAACATGGAAGTCTTCCTAGTAAATGGAATTTCTCAAAACCGGAATGATTTTAAGCCATTCTTTGAGAGTGACAACCAACCAGCTGGTTCTAATGATGGCAGTGGGAGAGATTTCATATCACTGATGTGATATCAGCCAAGAGAAAAAGCTGTAAGTTATGTTTTGTGATGCCTGGCACTTCAGGCTGTGTGACTGCCAGCACAAAAATCACAACCTGTGAGCAGGCAGAGAATTCTGCACTATTGCAGTTATTTCTGGTCCAGCTTGGGAAACAGCACTCACAGCAGGCAGGATCTCCCTGACCATGAACCTGATTCCTCCTCTCTTTATTTCCTAGAGAATGACTTACCTCATCCTCATCACCATAAGGGAATCGGTGGGGCTTTGCATTGCTGGAAACTAACACTCCAGTGAAGAGACACTGGGTGGAAGCTCAGGCACCTGGGAGAGTGGAGGTTGAAGCAGCTTTTCTGAGTCCCACTTCCAAGCAGGATTAGGCCCAGTGTCTACTTGATGAAGCTTCCTATTCCTCAGCATCACAGAGAATATTTCAGATGCTGAGGAAGGACACCAGAATGTATGTGCAGTCTCCAAATTGGTCTCCCTGCACCTTCCTTCTCCTTTCCCCTCAATCTACCCAATTTACACATCCAGTTTAATCATCTAAAATATCATCTAAAATATCACTTTTGCTCTTTTCCCCCTTAAAACTGTTCTCTTTCAAATGCTTTAGTGGCTTGCCATTACTTACAGGATAATGTATTATTAATATCTTTAACCTCTCACTTAAGGTCCTAATGAATATAGCTCTAATTTGTGTTTCTAGATGTGGTTTTCTCAACTCTTTAGAAACTTCTTCTGCTGCCACTAGATTGGCATCCCACTGCCCCCCTCCATCCCTCCCACTTCCTACATATACTGTAAAAATTCTATTCTATATGAGAGGTTTGTTTGCTTTGCTCCCTTCCACCTCATCCATCCAAATCCTGTCAGCTGAGGTCATTCTTTTTCCCTCCGGGTTTCTGTATCAGTTAGGATGCTTTGGACTGCAAGGAACAGAAAACAAGGAGCCAAGTATTTTCAATCAGTGGTTTTTAAGCTGTAGCATGCATTAAAATACCAGGAGGACTTGTGAAACCACAAATTGCTGCTCCCAACCCCCAAATTTTCTGATTAGGCAGGGCAGGGGAAAAGCCCCAAAATTTGCATTTCAAACGAGTTCCCAGGTAAGGCTAATGCTGTTGGTCAGGGGGAACACACTTTGTGAACCACTGGCTTACAAATGGGAAATTGTCTCACTCAAGACATCTAGAGCGGTGGTTCTCAACTTGGCTGCACAGCATAACCACCTGGGGGTATTTTAAAAATCCTGATGATAACATTTCACCACTTACCAATGAAATGAGATCCTCTAGGGGTGAGACCCATGCATCCATATTTTAAAAAACACTCCAGGTGTTTACAGAATGCAACCAAGTTTTAGGTCCACTGGTCTAGAGGCAGGGAGGTTGCAGTTCTAGTTACTTCATTGGTCCAGCAGTGTCATCATGGACCCATTTCCTTCCATCTTTCTCTTCTGCCTTCCTCCGGATATTAGCCCTTGTTGACTTTTCCTTTCATCATCACACATTGCTTGCACCTGTTCAAACCTTCCTCCTTTAGAAACACTGTCCAAAGCTTGGAAAACAAGAAAGCACGTACAGCTTCCTTTTGTCTTTTTAAACCACGGAAAATATTCCTGGAAGCCTCCCGACACGTCCACATATCTTTGACCTGAACTGAATCACATGACCGACCCTAAGCCAATCACTGAGAAGGGAATGAAATGTGGATTTAGACCATTGATCCCCAGCATTGGCAGTACATTACAATCACCCAGAGAAGTTTGAAAACGATTGGATTTTGGATTTTATGTCCAACCCATTAAATCAGAGTCTAGAGGTGGGGCCCAGTTATGGAAGTTTTAAACTACTCTCCAGGTGACTATAATGTGCAGGCAGAATTTAGAACCGGAGGCAGAGCTTGCAGTGAGCCGAGATCGCTCCACTGCACTCCAGCCTGGGCCACAGAGAGAGACTCTATCTCAAATAAAAAAAGAACCATTGTGTTTGACCAATCAAGATTCATCCCTGACCAGGCGTTGTGGCTCATGCCTGGTAATCCCAGCACTTTGGGAGGCCCAGGCAGGCAGATCACTTGAGGTCACAGTTTGAGACCAGCCTGGCCAACATGGCAAAACCCCTTCTTTACTAAAAATACAAAAATTAGCTAGATGTGGTGGCTCATGCCTATAATCGCAGCTACTCAGGAGGCTGAGGCACAATAATTGCTTGAACCCGGGAGATGCAGATTGCAGTGAGCTGAGGGGGCACCATTGCACTCCAGCCTAAGTGACAGAGTGAGACTCTGTCTTAAAAAAATAATAATTAAAAAAAATAAATTCATCCCCTAGACCCATGAAGCAGCTCAGCCCCTTAGGAAAACACATAGCCACTTGGTGCTTGAACAAAATCAAAGTTCTCTTAGCCAGGGAGAAGGGGTAATGGCTATTGGAGAGACACCTCTCACTCATGGGACATCCACATGCTGTCATGTATGGCTAATCAGCAGTGTCTGGGCTTTTACCCCCATTGAGAGCAGAACTCTGCTGCATTTCTCTATGCTCCTAACAAGTTCTTATCTTAGTGCCTTGCACAGAATATGTATTCAGTGCATATTTGTTTATTATTTATCACTTTGTGGATCTGCTGGCAGATTCACTGGCGGACTGAAGTTACTTTGCTTGGACATTTCATTCCATCGAAACCTGCCAGAAGGACTACTTCGTCTCCCCCATCTTTGAAGCTGGAGAGGAGACACTGAAAGTTCCTGCTCTGCTCCTTGATTCGTGTATCTGCCTCTTGACCCTGCTGTGGTTTTATGTGACAGGGAAATTCCACACTCTCGGCATGAATATGTGGCCTGACCGGGGCCATGCCAGGAGCTGTCGCGGCATTTATGTGTGCCTGCTTTTGTCCTCAGGGTGGCGAGGGCCAAAGTTTGTCCCTCAAAGCAGTTTGGCAAATCAGCACTGCGGCTCTTTTGTGGAACAAGTACATTTAGATGCGTAATTGAAGCACTTCTTCCTCTGTAGAGAACTTGACATTTCCCTATCATGGTTAGAGGAAAAGGAAAAGTATTTGAAACTTGACAAGGTGAAGAGACAAGCCACGAACTTTAAATTAAAGGGGTTGATGGGGAGAGGGGAAGGCTGGTTGTGACTTTAGAAGCACAAACTCTCTTTTTTTCAGCAAAATCCCATGCACAGCTCCTTATTTACAACCCCTACAGCAGGGACTGCTAAGGAAGGCCTGGCCCGGTGGAGGTTTAATGGGCGCATTAACCTGCAAAACTGTTTTATGTTGGGCTGAACAGAAAGGAGGCTCCAGGAGCAAGACCTGTGAGATAGACATTTGGAAATTTTTATTTCAAGATCGGGGAGATGTTGTTTGATAATTAGTCATTCCCTTCCCTGTCATAAAGTCTGCAATAAAGACTTTATATTCTGTTACACAAAACCCTACTCGCAAGGAATGTTGCTCCTACTCATTTCTTTCCTTTCCAATCTCATAATTAGTCTGGCCACTCTCTATTAATGACTTGGTTCTAGGTAACCCAAGCCATACGTGAGGAGCTTCCTTGTGTATGCTTACTTGTGTGGCTGTCTCTGCCCAATAGGCATTGGTATCACGTTCACCTTCTGACACGCAGAAAATGACCATTTCTTTCCTATCATTTTGCCCTGATTTGAAAATCCTCGTGTCACTACCATCTTGTAGGTGAGAGATTTTACAAGCCTTTTATTTCAGGGGCAAAACTCTTTTCTTTTGGGAAGCAGGTGAACCCCAGTTGATAAAACTTTAGAGGTCCCTGGCTAGCAGTGGACTGAATGGTGTTGATTTCACTTTTGTTTTGAATCTCATTTTTTGGAGAGCTTTACAAAGCCAATAGCATAGCTTTATGGGGCCAGAGCAGGAGCTAACGTTTTCTCTGCCAATGCCGTCTCCTATAAATCTTGCAAAGCCCCTTGCCACACTGTTTACAAAGATGCAGCATCAGAGCGCCAGAGCAAGGTTCAGATTTCTTTCCTGAAACTTCATTAAGTTGTAAGAAAAGCTCAGTGCAATTTTCGTCCTTCTCCCATGAAGAGTTGTTGTAAAAAGTGAAAACTACCACATGTGGCTAAGGAAAGGAGTGGTGGAGAGTGTGTGTGTTCCTGAGCCTGACACAAATGGCTTTAGTTTGCCAAGTGACAGTCATCCAAGCTCCCAAATATTTCAGCCCCCAAATATATCATCATTTATTCCCTAAAAAATTCTATTCAAGTGTAAAATGAGTATAAATCTGTCTCACCTATTAAAAAACAACAACAAACAGCTTCAGTTGCTCTTCCCCCAGCAAATGTTCACTGGCACCTGGGGAGAGGTGGGGACAGTCTCCAGAATGGAGAATTTTCTGGTTCTTGGCCATACCTGCCTGGTGTCTGGGGTGGCAAAGAGGAGAGAGTTGTGTTACTACTCCATTACTTTTTGGGAGGCAAGAGGAAGAGGAAGCGACCAAGTGACTCTTCCATCCCTGAGCCAAACAGCTTCCCTGCCTGCCTGTCCAATTCTTCAGGCTTTAAGGGATGGAGGAGGTGGCTAAAATAGTACCTTGAAAATTTAAGGAACTCTTGGAGGATTTGCAAGCACTTCAATCTTTGTCATTCTCTCAGAGATGGGAGTAGAAGAGACCTTCCTGGTGAGTCTCCTAGTGTGGGGCAGGAGGAAGCAGGGACAGATGGTGGAGGTGAGTCTACGTCAGTGAAGCCGGAGTAGTTTCTGGAATCTTGAGCGAGTGTCTAGGAGCCTTGACAGGGAGCAGGCTGGTGGGTGTGGTTGTGGGAGACAAGGCTGAGGCCCGATTCCGGCACTCCCTGATACTGCAAGTGATGGTTGGATACCTTCCTTAGTCAACTTCTATCCTCACCTCTTGGTCTGGAAAATAGGGATGACACCATCAAACTACTCAGGATTTCCACCACTAACGACTACCTAGGAACTTGCAATAGGAAACTTTGACTGTTTTGACCATTCCTAAGCCTGACTTCCCAGATCTGGGGGCTCGCCCAAATGTCTCCATTTACTAAGCTTTTTGCAGGCCCTTCCAGGGCCTGACAATGTTCTGACAAGACTTTCTGCAGGCTCGGCTAGTTCTTGTGGGACTATGAACATGCAAAGTGAAGGCCAATTGTACATTTGCAGTTTTGCTCCTTATAGAGAAGCCTGAGGTATTAACTAGGAGAGAAATGGAAGAAATGTCTTAACTTTTTAGAAACTTGGCTTTCTCCCTGGTTGTTTCTTCCCTTTGGGTGTCAGTTGCCTTTTGGCTTTGTCAGCCAAAAGAAAAGATTCAGTGTGTCAATTTGAAAAAATCTTTGATAAGAAAAAAAGACAATTTTTAATACGTCGTTATTTGCCTGTGAGTCAGATATCGTCTCTTGGCTGACTGCAATATTTACTGTTTCTACAGCAAATGTTCTGCTGCCTTGTGTGATTTAGCTAGCAACCGCCTTCCAATCTATTTGAGCATATTCTTTGCTGTTCTTTAACCATTGTCCTAAGAACCAAGCCCTTTGTTTGTCATTTGCATTTTTTTTTCTTTTTTGGAGATGGAGTTTCGCTCTTGTTGCCCAGGCTGGAGTGCAATGGGGCTATTTCGGCTCACTGCAACTTCCAGTTCCTGAGTTCAAGTGATTCTCCTGCCTCAGCCTCCCTAGTAGCTGGGATTACAGGCACCCACCACTACGTCTGGCTAATTTTTGTATTTTCAGTAGAGACAGGGTTTCACAATGTTAGCCAGGCTGGTCACGAACTCCTGACCTTAGGTGATCTGCCCGCCTTGGTCTCCCGAAGTGCTTGGATTACAGGCGTGAGCCATGGCGCCTGGCCAGTCATTTGCATTTTGGAGTACATTCTCTGTGAATATGGGCTCTACTCCTCTTTTGCTCTCATAATTTCTGCTGGTCCTGCCTTACTTGACCTGTTGGGCAGAAACCAACCTCATAAAGGAAATCAACAGCAGACATTTAATGCAACCTTTTTATGATGCTTGGAGCAGGATTAACATCTCGCATAGACGGCTGAAGAGTGACTTTGCAAAACTGTGCTTTGTGTAGCTGCTGTTTGAATGTGCATGGCTTCCCATGCAGTGAGGGACACATGCACCAAGATGGGCTCCTGCTGCATTTGTGGATGTGTCCTCTCTTTCTAATGCTCAGTCCACTCCTAGCAGTGTGACCTTTGCTGTCTCTGCCATTCCATCCCCAACTCTGTTGGGGGAGCTAGATGAGGGTTCAGAATAAGAAAATGTCTTATTGTGGCACCTTCCTATCTTGTGTCCCTCCAAATAACAGGGTGCTAAAAATGTGGCAGTTCCCAGAAGTCAGAGTGTGGGAATGATGCTAACGGTGGAAATGCTCGAGACTCCTTTATTTCTCTCATTCTATCCAACCCTGCCTCCCTACTCCCATCCACCCCCGCATCCTGGTATAGCAAGGCTGAATTACAACATGGCAAGACAGGTCCTTCTGGGACTGTTTATCAGGCTGCACTACCAGGAGGATACTCAACATAGATCTAACCCAAGTGAGTACTCATTTTAATGAGTAATTTTACAGAGGAGGGAATGGGCTCTGAAGGGGTTAAATGGCTTGTCCAGGGTAGACACTGTCAGTTGTAGGCAGAGCTGGGCCCATTGACTCCCGGGCTTGTGTTCCTTTTTCACAAAAAGTGTTCTTTTATTCTACCTCCTAACAAGTTAGGCTCTGTGCAACAGTTACCATGAGGCAAATTCAATTCCATTTGAGGGAAGTTCATTTTGTTTGGGTATCAGCAAAACTTGCAATATTAAGAGAAGCCTAGAAATGTAAGTCTGCATTAATTTAAAATGTTAAGCACTTAGGAAGGCTGAGGCGGGCAGATCACTTGAGGTCAGGAGTTGGAGACCAGCCTGGCCAACATGGCGATACCCTGTCTCTACTAAAACTTCAAAAATTAGCTGGGCATGGTGGTGCACACCTGTAATCCCAGCTCTCAGGGGGCTGAGGCAGGAGAATCGCTTGAGCCTGGGAGGCAGAGGTTGCAGTGAGCCTAGATGGTGCTACTGCACTCCAGCCTGGGTGGCAGAGTGAGACTGTCTCGAAAATAAATAAATAAATAATAAATAAAATGTTAAGCAACACTAACACTTCTAAGGAGCTCTGTGGTGCTCTTTGTGTTCATTACCATTTCTGCAAGCCTTGTATTTGAGTGGGATGGTTGTTTCATGCCTGAAGGGTGGTGTAACTTTGTGCGTCTATACCTCTAAAAAGAATGTACTGAGAGTTTGAAGCCTTTCTGGAATAAAAATTGAAGCCTTTCTACCCCATACATTATTTTCCTTCAGATACTATGGCCAACGATGCCCATTCACCCTTTGTTTCTCCCTCCCTCCCTCCCTCCTCCCTTCCCTTCCTTCTCTCCTCCCTTCCTTCCATCTTCCTTCCTTCTTTCCTACCTTTTTCATTTCCCTTCTTCCTTTCTATTCTCCTTCCCCCTCCTTCTCCTCTATCTCTTCTACCTCTTATCTTTCCTTTCTTTGGTAAAGGAATGGTTGAGAGTGAATTGTCAAGACAAAGCCATAGAGTATGGTTCAATCAATGCTAACCACCCTCAAATAAAACACTATCTACTAATCTCCTAGATTAAACGAATGAACAAACAAACAAACAAACAAAAAAACCCAACTTTGGAAAAGGAAGGTATGTAGCAAAGATATAAATAGGCATCTACCTAAGATTATAATGTTCTGAGTTCTTAAAGGCATTCTTGTGAAGAAAACATGAGCTTGGATGACATGATGATGAAGTAGACAAGATTTATATCTACCTTATTCCCATATCCCCTCAATTTTGAGTCCAGATCTGAGACTCCCACGGGTATAAAAATGTGCAGGGGAGTGATCTAGCTTCCCAAAATTCAAAAAACACAATAACCAATCTAGGATGACATCTTTCCTAACTTTCCCTGAAAGTCTAGACATGGTCTCATAGGAGTGACACCAGTTGTTGTAGGCCCGAGAGCAAAACCACATTTGGATTTTATTGCTAAGATGCTTCAGGACAGAATTTGTTCTGGTCAGGCTGAAATAAGAAAAGGAATTAATACTAAGGAGCTGGAAGAGTGTAACTGAGCTTGCGTCTAAGGAAAACAAATACATTCCGGAGAGACTAAAAGATGCAATTTTCTTGATGAAATGAGGCGTGGGACCTAATCCCCTTTTCAGCCAGGTTTATCACATAGAGGTAGGTGTGTGTGTGTGGCGGGGGGGGGGGGGGGGGGGGGAGCGGTGTATGTGTTGTCTTTTCTAGAAACCTCTTTTTTTTTTTCTTGAGGTTAATTAAAAGCACATTTGATAATATGAAAATAGCTCTAACTATGATGGTTTTCATCAATGTAGGGCCTTTCAAGTATTCTCCTGGCACTCTGAGACTAAAGGTGCCATGATCGCCCTAAGCCATTTGGAAATTGTGTGGCAAATTGTGCAGTAAGTACTTCCTTGTGAATTTATGAATCTCATCAGATTTTGGAACACGCTGATCTGAGAGGTGAGGGCAGGGCTCCGAGCCTGACTGCTTCACTGCTCATCCGTGGCTTCCTTTTATCTTCCTTTCCAGTGCAGAGCTCCAAATAGTTTTTCAAACCCCATTAGACTTCCCAATGGCATTCTTAAGAGAAGAAGGAAGAGTGTTTGTTTAGTTGAATTAGGGGAAGTCTCCTGTGGCCAGTGAAGTTTTATTGAGCCATTTCTAGAAGAACTAAAAAAATCAAGTGGACTTCTTTGTTTTGTGCTTTATTGTTTATTTACATTTGCTTGGGGAAAAGGTAATCTGCACAGGTTGGATGTCAGCTGAGAAGTGGGACACCATTCATAAGACAGAGAGGAGGACTCTGGTGGAGAAAATATTTGGATAGACAGACCACTTGGTTGAAATGGAAAGAGGGAGTCAGAGAATTTCATTATGTGAGTTACGGGCTTTGGTGGCACTTTCTGAGTGTGTAACGTGTCAGGTAGTGAAGGCTTGCGGGGGGTCGAAGAAGGGATTGCCAGCAAAAGGAAGATGTGCCAGATGGAAAAAAACCACTGGGAGAAGATTAGTTAGCTTTATCAATAAGAAAAAGTTGGGATAGAACAAAAGCATAATAGTACTGTATCACATAGCCAAAATTATCATAGAGGTATAGATGTGTGTGTGCACGTGAGTGTGCGTGCATGAGTGCATGTATGCATGTGTGCAAATCCGTATTCACTATATATATGTGTGTGCGTGTGTGTGTGTGTGTGTGTGTTGAACCTAACTTCCTGAATACTTGCCATGCACTGGGCACTGTTCTGGAGTGGTTCGAATCTCATGACTCTTTGTCCTCCGAGTGGCACTTTGCTTTAGGTAAGCACGTTTGAGCCTCAGGTGCAGGATTTCCCTTGCTTGCCTACAAGGGAATTCAAAGAAACAATAAAGCAGAAAGTCTACAACTCCACCTGGTATGGGATTTAAGGAAACTACTCTTATCAATCTCATTTTATAGGAACACAAATAAATTAAGTTTGTCCAAAGTCACGCGGTTAGTAAGTGGAATCGGTAGGATCTGCCCCAGAAAGTGCAGCGCCAGAACAGGGCTGTTTCGCCCCCGTAGTAGCACTTGCCCTCTCGACAGGCACTCTTTAGTTTTCTCTGTTTGTCAATATGCCAAAAGTGCACATAAAATGATGGTTGTGGGAGTACAATTTATATAGCACATTATTGGAAAATACCTGAATGTTCCACTACAGGGAATGGGTTAAATAAACTTTGGTATGTTCGTGTAAGAGGGCACTATACAGGTGTTAAAAATAATATTCTCCAAGAATATATGTGACTACTAGGCTTAGGTTTTGTTACATGAAAAAAGCAGGCAGCAAATCTGTATGTATAATTTGATGCTAATTTTGTTTTTTAAAACTACCGTGAAGGGAAAAATGGAGACAAGCTAACTATATATGAGAAGAATGAGTAATAAACCGTGGCTTAGTCATTCAATGGAATACTACATCTAGTTCAACTGAATGAAAATAATCTCCATGGATCAACATGGGTAAGTCTTAAAACATAATGCTGACTAAAAAAAGCAAGGTACGAAAGGGTATACATGGCATTGTATCACTTATGCAAAAATCTAAAAAGTACAAAAGTAATATACATTTTATGAATCTAATTGTATAGTAAAGGCCAGGTGCGGTGGCTCATGCCTGTAATCCCAGCACTTTGGGAGGCCGAGGTGGGCAGATCACTTGAGGCCAGGAGTTTGAGATCAGCCTGGCCAACATGGCAAAACCCTCGAGGCGGGCGGATCACAAGGTCAGGAGATCGAGACCATGGTGAAACCCCGTCTCTACTAAAAAATAGAAAAAAAAAATTAGCCGGGCGCAGTGGCGGGCGCCTGTAGTCCCAGCTACTGGGGAGGCTGAGGTAGGAGAATGGCGTGAACCCGGGAGGCGGAGCTTGCAGTGAGCCGAGATTGCGCCACTGCACTCCAGCCTGGGCCACAGAGCGAGACTCCGTCTCAAAAAAAAAAAAAAAAAAAAAAAAAATACAGAAAAAGTAGCCAGGCAGGGTGGCCCACGCCTGTAAGCCCAGCTACTCAGGTGGCTGAGACAGGAGAATCGCTGCAACCCAGTAGGTGGGGATTGCAGTGAGCCAAGATTACGCCACTGCACTCCAGCCTGAGCAACAGAGTGAGACTGTCTCTCTCGCTGTCTCTCTCTCTCTGTCTCTCTCTCTCTCTCCCTCTCTCTCTCTCTATATATATATATAGTAAAAGCACAAAAACATTTCTTTCTCTCTATATATATCATATTATATATATATATTATGATAAACCCATCTAATTCTTCTCATTCCTAAAGGAAATGAAGAAGTGCTATCCTAAAGCTGGTGTGTATAGATCCTGTGAATGTTTCTGTACTTTTACTATATGTGTATATATTTCTTCATTTCCTTTAGGAATGAGAAAGAACTAGATGGGTTTCAGCTGGATCCATTTTATTTCTACAGGAGAGAACTAAGCAAATGTGGTAAAATGTTAACATTTGTTAAATCTGAGTGGTGCATCCCTAGGTTTCTTTTATACTGCTTTCTGTATGTTTGCAACATTTTATAATTAAAATTTGTCTGTGTGATATATAATAAGGATACACACGTGGAAGAGGCTAGCGGGCACCAAAATATAAACAGCAACTCTATTGGCAAAGTATAGCACAAACTTATTTTCTTTAAGCTTTTCTGTATTTTTAAAATTTATATAGTAAGTATGATATAAGAAATAAAAACAGGACATGTCTTTTTAGGAAGCAACAATGTTGTAGGCAAAGAGTGCTGCAGTGGAGTATGGAATCTGCTCCTATGTGACACTGGTTGATTCACGTAGGCACTTTGTGGCAGTTTCCTCACCTGCACGGTGGTTTTATGGGCCACGGGCTCACTAAACCGACTTATTCTTCCTGGTAACCTGCATACAGACCTCCCAGGCCCTGGTGTGAAGGTGGCTCTGTGACTAACTCTTGCTGGTGGAGTGGGAGGAGGCAGTTAGAAGTAAGTGAGCCTGCTCTGAAGTTTCTCTCTGCCTTCTGTCTGCTGTATGGATGCAGTCTGGGGCATCCTGAAATCCTTTGTTGAGATGGTGGAGCCACAGCAGGGGAGGAGCCTGGATCCCCATGTGTCACCACTGGCGTGAGAGAGGCCCAGCCAGAAATATATCCCTTGAATTTTGTGAGAGCAAGAAGTAAACTTTTGGGCTAGTTTGTTACAGCAGTTAGACTACTCTGACCGATACAGGCTCCATCTGTCAGATCCCTTCAAGTTCTGATATTCTGTGAATGCCAGAGGCCCTTGGTTTAAAGCTGTCTCTCCATTCATTTATCTCTTGATGAAGTTCACTAGTCTCAGGGACAAACTTATCTAAACCAGCAATTTGGACATGTCTGAAAGAAAGAAACTGGTGTAATAACAAGTGAGTTGAAAAGATAAAAGACAGTGGCCAGAAGACCAGGGGAAAATCCAGAACTTAGTAAGTCTGGGCTGTGCATGGCTTGAGGCTAAGGACAAGAACTTGAACATTTTTTATCTCTTTATAACCCTTCAGTTTTACAGATTGTAATCTCTTAATCAATACCTGTTGGATAAATGAATACATGTGTAGGAAGCTGCAATCAGTGATAGCCACATACCTTGAAAAGCCACTGCTGCTTAATTTCTAGAGTTATTGACCTTTTAGTTTCATGAAGTGAGTAAGAGCACATGATCTGGAGTCGGAGGGGTCAGGCAGGCTGGGTGAGAATCCCAGCTCTGCCTCTTCCTTAGCCTTTCCAAGCCTGTTTTCTTAGACATAAAATAGGGATAAAAATGCTATAAAACCCATAGTCATTTTGAGGATTAAAGGAGTTAGGTAATGCAGGTGAAGCACAGGCCTGCTCCACAGTTGAGTAACTTGGATTTATGACATGGATTCAAGGTGACCCTAAGTTAAATCAAGATAAGACTCCCACTGGGCTCAGTGGCTCATACCTGTAAACCCAGCACTTTGGGAGACTGAGACAGGAGGGTTGCCTGAAGCCAGGAGTTTGAGACCATTCTGGGCAACATAGCAAGACCCTGTCTGTACAAAAAAAAAATGTAAAAATTAATCAGGCATTGTGGTGTGCACTGTAATCCCAGCTACTTGGGAGGCTGAGGTGGGAGGATCACTTGAGCTCAGGAGTTTGAGGCTGCAGTGAGCTATGATCGTGCCACTGCACTCCAGCCTGGGTAACAAAGCAAGACGTCTGTCTCTAAAACAAAACAAAACAAAAACAAAAACAAAAAATATGACAACTGTCTACCTCTCCTTACCTAGTTCTCCCACAGGCACTAGCTAAGTCAGCACAGGTGTTGGCCTTGACAAGATTAGCATTGCATTGGTAGAATGCTGCAAAATGGCCTTCTTAAAGTACCGTTACATCATCCTTGCTGAAGTAATCAATGATTCTCATGGAACAAGAGCACAGGAGGTGAGACAGCACTGTTTCCTAATGCAGATGCCCTTCAGGGTCACTCCCTGGCTGAATGACCTAGAGAAGGGGACTCAAATGCATTTTCTCATCTCTGAAGTCGGGGGAGAACACCTGCCTGCCATGCCATTTACTGTGAGGGTGAAACCAGTGTTCCTGAAGCTCATGGCCTGGCACAGAAGGGAGCTCCTGGGTGTCAGTTCTCCCTCTTCATGTCACCTCTTTGAAACCCAGCCCTAGTTGAAGTTCAGATGATATTTCTCTAGTTTTTATGCAGAACACCGTCATTTTTGGTAAAATTCACCTACATTTTGGGAAGCATTCCCACCACCTCCCCATCCCCAACCTTCATTTACTTGAAGGGAAATAGAATCTATCTGGTTTTGATTCATTTACACTCCACTCGTTAGCATTAGTTTGTAAGCATCAGCTAACATCCAAGTAACCCTTGGAACCTTGTTCTAAAGGCTGCATTTTTAAGTTTAGAAAGTTTATTTTTCTTTCTTTCTTTCTTCTTTTTTAAAAAAAATGCTAAAAGGAAGCTGGACTTCAGTACTAGTTTGAGTTTGGGTTTATTTTCTGTGTATGACTGGCTTCCAACAAATTTGGCTAAAAAAAAAAATACACTTTGCCATTCCAGGTTTTACAATTTCAGCTCAGTTGAATTTACTCTCGAAAAAAGTTTTCATATTCTAACCCAAGGGAAAGTTTTTGTGTTCTGTTGCTGTTTTGCTGGATCATGGAATTGTTACCTTTTCAAGATCTTTGGTTTGCCACTCAAATGAAAAAAAAAAATGAAGACCTTTACTGCATATTTGCATGATATTGGCTTTCTGTTGACCTTACCTTTATTTGATTTGGTAGAGGGTTTTGGTAGAAATTGGAAGAAGTTTCATTCATGAAGACAGACTTGGGAAATTACATACAATTATCCAAGCCTATACTCAACAAGAGGAAAAACAGAAAGAAGCTGGATGCTTCCCTTGGAGTGGAGGGTTTCTCAGAGGTTTCTATTGAGCAGGACACTCACTCTCTACCGTATCATTTTACCCACCAGGCCTGTATAATAAACACAACCTTAAGACAGTGCAGTCTACTTTCCGTTGTGTAGTAATAGGCTTCATCTGCTCTTTCTAGCTAACAATTGTTCATTGTTCATGCTGCCTCAAGGTTTAGAAACCAGAATTTCTCCCCGGTTCCCAGGAAACTGAAAACAAAGAAGGAGGTAATTTCCACGTGTGTAGCAGGCACTCCATTTGTTAAAGGTCTCAAGTCGTGTATCTGTGTTTTTTAGATGAGTCTGTAACAGATTTGATTTTTGTGTAAACCTCAGACAGGAGATAAAGTCTTCTCCTGGATTTCCATTTAGGTTGTTTGAGGCTCAAATGAGCTTTCTGGACAGACTTGGTAAGTATTGTTAAGTTTGACTAAAGTACTCATTTCCAGATGAAGAAGATGCATTTGTGATTTCATAAGGGTATCAGTACATCTTAATCTTCTAGTCCTCTACCTTGCTACTGTCCAGAGCCGGTGCATAAAATGTCACAGTGATAATTTTTATCTCCATCTTAATTATGAACATTTTAAGCTAAGGGAGACAGACTCATAAGTATCACATTGGTTTTCTTTGTTCATATACCTAGATTTTCATATGGTCAAAATACCCACGGAATATATGAGTGGCAGCAGTAAACAGTCCTTGAAGTTCTTGGTTGTTTAACTTGACTATTGGTGAGGCCCAGTGAGGCCCTGTCTGCTCCAAGCAAATTACATAAAAAAGATGTGAATAAAAACTCATCAAATACTAACAGAGGTGAGATCTGGGAGGAGTGGAGTTACATTTATGATCTGTTTGTTTTCTTTTTCTTACTTCTCTGAATTTTTATGCAGTGAGTGTATGTGTGTATATGTGTGTGTATTTTAAGTTTTTGTTTACAAAAAAGATGAATATATATTTGTTTTTTTAAAAAATCAAGCTATATAGAAATATATAGAGTAAAATGCATAAGTTCTTTTTATTCATCCTCTAACCACATTCTGCTTTCTAGAGACCATAATTGGTTTGCGTGTAAATTTCCAGACCTTTTCTCTGTTTTATCTGTATAATTGTTAACATTATATTGAAGAGTGAGACTCCATACAGTACAGGTAGAAAACAGTTTCCCTTGCTGTCTCTATAAATATAATATGCAGATTCGTTCTCACTGTCTCGGACAATCATGTAGAATAACAACTCCTCCAGTCCCTTCACGTCCCACCCATCACCCCAGGCACTCTTCCTCTTGGTGCACCTAGTGGGTTCCGGCAGTTCGTGGGCAGCTGCTGACAGATGCAGGTGCTGGCTGGGGAGAGGAAAAGCTGGCCCTCCACCCAGTAGGTGTGTGTGTGTGAATGTGATCAAGAGATAGGAAGGTTGTGGGTGGAGTGTTGTCAACCTCTCTACGGCGGGAGGGGGGGTCCTTTTAAAGACCATCCTGGCTGGTTCCCTTGCATATGGCGTAAGGGCAAGACTGATGCACTCTGGCTACTGCTGCTGGGAGGCGTGCAGTCTGCTGCACTGCAGCTCTCTCAGTGCCTGGGCCTCCGCACGCAATTTGCAGCCTCTTGCTAGTAGACGATCTTTGGTCTTGAATTAAGTGCCAGTCTATACTTGGCAGACTCCAGCATTCAGGGAGATCTCCTCGAAACTTCTTTTACTTAGAAAGAGGTAAATGTGGAAACACCACCACACCCCGAAAAATCATTCCAAAGAAATTCTCTCAGCATTTTCAGTTTCAGTCCTTTTACAGCCTTGAGGTGAGTGATAGGCTAATGGTTGCAGCTGTCTCCTTTTCAAGTCCTGTCTAGGTGGTCTAGAAACTCATTTTAGAATGCGAGACCACTAATTGCCTCTTGCTTTGTTCTGGGTCTTCTGGGGCCTTAGACAAAGCTGAAAAAGAGTCTCCTTTTCACATTTTGTTATAGACCTAGGTAAATCATTGTTTTTCCATAAGTTGGAACATATTAATATTCTGTAAGTTGTTATCTTAATTGTCAATATATCAGTCTTTTCATATCGGAAGATGTTGAACTGTCTCATTCTTTTTAATGGCAGTGTAATAGTCCATTGGGTAGATAAACCAGAGTTTATGTAACCATTTCTCTTTTGATAGGCTAATTCTAATTTTTTGCTTTTACAAGTAATGCTGCTATAATTTTTAAATTCACGTGCGTGTGTGTGTGTGTGTGTGTGTGTACATGAAGTATAGCCAAAGGTAGGTACTAGAAAAATTTTGCAAGATACTACCAAAGTGACTCCAGGAGAGTTGTATGAATTTCTGCTTTCTCCAGCAGTGCTTAAGAGTGAACATTTCCCCACACCTTCACTACATATTTTCATTGTTTTTAATCTTTGCCATTTTAGAGGCTAACAGTGATCTCATTATTTTATTCCATTATTTTCTTGATTATTAATGAGGCAAGACTTTTTTCTCGCCTTTGTCCATTTGTATCTGTGCTCTGTGAATTGCCTATCACATATCCTTAATCCAGTTTGGGGTTCTGGGTCTTTCTCAGCCCCTTGTAGTTTAAATAAGGATAAGATGGCAAAATAATGAAACAGAGACAAATTGTAGTGACTTGCTGAGAACCCTGGTCCCACTCCATGGGGACAAGAAATGGCGGAAGTTCTACAGCTCAGACTATATCACTTGTTCCCCTCAAAACTGTTCACAAGTCTGAATCTGAAACATAGGCTAAATCTTCTCTTCCTTCAAACTGACACATATACTTTTATTAATAACATTTTAGCCAATTCCTTGTATTTGACTGAGAGTGTGTGTGCAAACTTATTTTGAATCTGAAGCCTAACAGGTTGCATTTATGCCTCTTTGTCTCTTCTTAATTCTACACATATTAAAAATTACTAAAGGCATATCGTATTTCAAGAAAGAAAACAAAGAAGATTTTTCAGAGCACCTAGCAGCCATGGCAACATGCCTTTACAAGGGGCATGTACTCTGCTAAAAAATATTCCATTTACAGGTAATGACAGACATTTGCCAAACAGCCCCAAGCTAACCCAAGAAAGAATGGGCAGATGGTTTGAGGTGTGTCAGGAATAGGATTTACAAAATAAGATTATGGTTATGCTGGAAAGTAACAGCAATGGTTGTAAACAAATGGAACAGACTTACTTTTTGCCACGGGGCAGAGGAAGAAAGGGGTTCTGCATTGCTGCTTGTGAACTAGAGTTGGCTTGCTTAGATACACAGCTCTCTGGGATTTTATGTATGTTGTTAGGCACTTGTATAAGCCACATGACTGGGCCTCCAATTGAGTTTCTTCTAATCTGAAGCAGGGAAACTTCAATCTAGTTCTAGAAGCCCCTGCTGGTGTTGGCCCTGTCTTGGTTGTGTCTGGCAAATGAATCTGCATCCTTCTCCACGTGGATTTAACTATCATACCAGTTATAGACTATCAGTTGAGAAGACACTGGAGAGAACCAGCCTGTTTATTCCTGAATGTATATTTTTGGCTGCGGGAATTAGTCATAACAGAGGAAGGTACAGAACACCTCCCAATATGATAGATCTATTTGCTCATCAGCCCAAATCCTGGACCTTGAAGTGGTAATGAATGAGTCTGCCTCTGCCCTGAATTAAAAAATCTCAGCTCTCTCTTTTCCAATTAAATTAAGATTTAGAAAGATAATGCTTCCCCTCTTGGGAGCATTTGGGCATTTTCCAAAGAAACAGAGAGAGGGTTGTCAAAGGGGATTTGCTGACAATGACATGAGAAGAAGGTGATGACAAAGAAAGACTGAAGGTCTCAGACTTCGGGATGGGGTCGAAGCTGTCTCACCTGGTTAGGAAGTGTCACCGTGCAAGTGAAGGGTGGAATTTGGCTTTTAGAATACATTTCCATTAGCCCTGGAGTTTGACAGCTAGCTCCTGATGGCAGCAAAGCATGTGAGGCCTCCCAGTTGGCAAGGCTGATCTCTGACTAATGGGGAAAAATTACCCAATAAGAATTAGCAATCTTACATCACTGATCAGAATCCTTACATTGCCCTTCATGTGGGGAAAAGGATGAGACTTTCAAAAGGAGTTGGACTGGTTTTAACATGGCCTGTTGGTCACCGAGACAGGAAACATTTAACATGAATTAGATGCATTTGGAGTTTGTTTGACTTATCTTGAGCCTAAGGTTTCCAGGTATTAGTGGTATTGAGCACTCATTTAGTGCTTTTATGTATTTTTTAGAAAGTGCCCTCTCATTATTTCTGGGTAGATACAATTGGCCCTGTTTGATCTTGTTCTTTATTTGTACCAGATTTTTCAACTTAACACTTTTGGAGAAGTGGAATCTCTTGAGTGTTAAACTAAGAAAACCAGTGTTGGATGAGTGTCCCAAAAGAGAACAGTGTTGTTATCATAGGCTGAATTGATCCCAGATGGATTCTGGAATGAAAGGATTAACAATGATGTAAAAATGGCCTAAGCACGTGATAGTATACAATACTGAGTCTTTGAAAGTAGGCTTGGCCACAGCCACATGTGTCTTCAGAGTTGGAGGTTAGATACCATTTACTTTGGACTTTGGATGGCATATAGTGGTCAGAATGATTTAAAAATGTTGAGTTAGGCTGGTGTTGAAAGATGGCATAATTTGAGAACAGATACAGCAAAACAAGGCAATGAACTTGCCATCCTCTTAAATGATGTCAGCAGTGAGAAGCCTCGGGCCATGGGCCAGGACAGAGGAGGCTTAGCTTCTTTTTCTTGTCTTCTTAGATTGTGTTGAGAAATCCTGCTCTTGAGCATGTGCTACTGTGTCTTTTGGAAGACAATAATAGCTGGGCAGAGGAAAATGTTGTTGTGGCTTTTTGACCCCTCTCTGACCAGGACAACAAATATAATGACGATAATAAAAATACCCAGAGCACATCCTTATTTATCTCTTCATGGGAAGTCATAAGACTGAAAGGGGCTTTTATTTAGTGGGTTCTACCAGTGGGAAGATATTCAGACAACACTGAACCCACACGTTTGACTCTGGACCAGAGGCTGCATGTCTGACCCCAGGTAGGTATCCTGAGCAGACTGCATGGTTAGATGGAATGATCTCTTCTCTATTGTCTTTTAAGGGGTATGTGATCTGTATACTTACAATGAACTTTTCAAGACACAGGCTACAAAATGCACTGGCTAAGAAATGACTAGGAACCAAGGGCAGAATGGGGATAAAGTGAATTCCAGCAAAATGCTGTCCCTTCAATAAGTCTTACTGGAAGGCCCAAGTGGCCAACTGGAATACCTCCATGGGATACAGCAAGTATGGGGCTTTGGGAAAACACACACACACACACACACACACACACACACGGCCTACTTTAGCACAGACCCAGCCATTTGTGAATCAAGATTTCTTGGGGGAGATTTCTGAGTCTGAGACCAGTGGTTCATTATGCTAACCAGGTTGCACACTAGAATAATCTGGGAATATTTTGGCAAAAAAAAAAAAAAAAAAACCCAAAAAAACCAAAAAACCATTTTCCCAGACCCTATCCCAGACCAATTCAATCATAATCTCAGGATTTCAGGGCACTGATAATTTTTTTTTTTTTTTTTTTTTTTTAAATACAGAGTCTCACTCTGTCACCCAGGCTGGAGAGCAGTGGCATGATCTCAACTCACTGCAACCTCCACCTCCTGGGCTCAAGTGATTCTCTTGCCTCAGTGTCCCGAGTAGCTGGGATTACAGGTGCATGACACCATGTGTGGCTGATTTTTTTGTATTTTCAGTAGAGATGGGGTTTCACCATGTTAGCCAGCCTCAAGTGATCCCCCTGCCCAGGCCTCCCAAAGTGATGAGATTACAGGCGTGAGCCACTGCTCCAGGCACTGATAATTATTTTTAAAGCTCCCAAAGTGGTTTTAATGTGTGACCAGGAGAGAGAACCGTTTTCTTGGTTAGCAGTTTGCTGAGATGGTTACAGACAGTCTCTCTTCTCTTCCAGATTCACTAGAAATTGCCATTAGACTCTAGGCTTCCTGAGGGAAGGGTTCACCTTATATAGCATTTGGTTTTCCACAGCATCTAATTTTCAAGGGATAATTGTGAATGTATTTGCATCAGAAAGGGGAATCTATTCATTGCTAGTAGTTTTCCAGGCTGTCAGTCAGGGCACCGGGTTCTGTCATCAGCTTTCCCATTCATTAGGTGGAGGACCTAGGGGTAGGTCCAGATAAAATACAGGATGCCTAGCTAAATTTGAATTTTAGATAAACAATCAATAATTGTTTTGTATGCATATATCTCATACACGATTTGAATATGTATTTTTATTTGCTCAATCTGGCAACCCTATCCCGGGATATCTTCTTAGTCTCAGATTATTCACTTGTAAACTAAGGAATGAAGCTGTCAGAGATTAAACAATTTCATTTGAAAAGAAAAAAATTTAAAGAAATTAGAATCACTTTTATAAACTTAAATTGAAGTTTGACAAATTCCTTGTTTGCACGCCATTTAGGATTTCCAAAAGCAGGTTTTTCAGTGGAGTGTCTAGGTATTCATAATGGTGACCAGACAGGCATACACTAGAGTTATTATAAAAGCACTTATTTTTCTCCATATAATGGTGTTTGTTTAGATTTCAAGGGAGTCTTTCAGGTTATTTGTTTAACACTGAAATGTGGTCTTTTCAGTTTCTTTAGCGGTTGGAGACATTTGATTTTGAAAAACCCCTCTCTCATCAATTAGTATCTTCATTTCTAAGCATACAAGAGGGTCTCTAGTTAGCTAAAGGTATCTTTTTTTTCACAAGCAAATGGAAATTTTTTGTCTTTCAGACCAAACTTAATGTGTATATGTGTCTGCACTTGTGTGTGTGAAATTTGTCCCACTTTATTGAATGCTCCCATATGCAGCAGTTCTAGAGTTCTAATACCTTATCACAAAGTATGTGTGTTCAGAATTTGTGGGTTCTTGGTCGTGCTGACTCCAAAAATGAAGCCACAGACTGTCGAGGTAAGTGTTACAGCTCTTAAAGGTGGCGCATCTGGAGTTGCTCCTTCTGATGTTTGGATGTGTTCAGAGTTTATTCCTTCTGGTGGGTTCGTGGTCTTGCTGGCTTCAGGAGTGAAGCTGCAGACCTTTGCGGTGAGTGTTACAGCTCACGAACATGACGTGGACCCAAAGAGTAAGCAACAGAAAGATTTATTGTAAAGAGCGAAAGAACAAAGCTTCCACAGTGTGGAAGGGGACCTGGGCAAGTTGCCACTGCTGGCTTGGGCAGCCTGCTTTTATTCCCTTATCTGACCCCACCCACATCCTGCTGATTGGTCCATTTTACAGAGAGCTGATTGGTCCGTTTTGACAGAGTGCTGATTGGTGTATTTAGAATCCCTGAGCTAGACACTGAATTATGATTGGTGTGTTTACAATCCTTTAGCTAGACACAGAGTGCTAGACAGAAAAGTTCTCCAAGTCCCCACTAGATTAGCTGGATACAGAGTACTGATTGGTGTATTTACAAACCTTGAGCTAGACACAGGGTGCTGTTTAGTGTATTTACAATCCCTAGGCTAGACATAAAGGTCTCCAAGTCCCCACTAGACTCAGAAGCCAGGCTGGCTTCACCTAATGAATCCCGCACCAGGGCCATGGGCAGAGTTGCCTGCCAGTCCGGACACCTGCACTCCTCAGCCCTTGGGCGGTCAATGGGACCGGGCACCATGGAGCAGAGGGCGGCGCCTGTCGGGGAGGGTTAGGGTTAGGCACGGGAGACCACAGCCGGGATAGGGGGGCTCCGGCACGGCGGGCTGCAGGTCCTGCTCCGCCAGGAGGTGGCTGAGGCCCAGTGAGAATTCGAGGGCGGTGCGGGCGGGCCAGCAGTCCTGGGGAACCCGGCGCACCCTCCGCAGCTGCTGGTCCGGGTGCTAAGCCCCTCACTGTCCGGGGCCGGCAGCACCCGCCGGCCGCTCAGAGTGCGGGGCCCGCCTAGCCAGGGCCTACCCGGAACTCGCGCTGGCCCGCGAGCGTTATGCGCAGCCCCGGTTGCTGTCCCCGCCTCTCCCTACACACCTCCCCGCAAGTAGAGGGAGCCGTCTCAGGCCTCAGCCAGCCCAGAGAGGTGCTCCCACAGTGCAGCGGCGGGCTGAAGGGGTCCTCAAGCGTGGCCAGAGCGGACGCGGAGGTGGAGGAGACGCTGAGAGCGAGCGAGGGCTGCCAGTACGTTGTCACCTCTCATATGCATATATACAATTGTCCAGTGCTAAGATGAAGGGAATAAGGTCTCTGCAAATTAGAGAATCATTAAAATTGGAATTTCCAAGTGAGCTTTTCCATGTCTTAAATTTTGGGGAACGGAATGAGACAGATGTCCAAGGAAGGTAATTAGCAGTTTACCTATTCTTTTAAAAACAATCTCACAACTTTTGTAAGACAAAGACATTCCTAGTTTCACTCCACATTTAATAACCTGGAGTTGGGAAAGCTTTCAAGGACTGATGAGGGTATGTTTTATATGGCGACCAGAGGGAAATCTGGGGAGTTTTTAGATCAAAAAACGCAGTTGCTATGGTTTGAATATGATTTGCTTCTACCAAAAACTGTATTGAGGCTTGGTTCCCAATGTGGCAGTGTTGGGAGGTGGTGCCTTAAAGAGGTGATTAGGTCTTTAAGATACATTAATGTCTTTCTCTGGAGATGGAGGGTTAGTTGTCTTGGGAATGGATTACTTCCCTCAAGAGCACGTTGTTATAAATTGAGGTTGCCACATGTGTCTTGCTCTTTTTTCCATGCACCTGGTTCCCCTTCCATTTCTCTGCCATGTTTGAGGCAGCATGAGCCTCTCATCAGAAGCCACCAGATGTGGCTGCTAAATCTTGAACTTCTCAGCTTCTAGAACTGTGGGCTAAATAAACCTATTTAAAAAAAATAAATTACCCTATCTCAGATCTTCTTTTAGAACAACACAAAATGAACTACAACAATGTCAACATTACAAATGAGAGAAATGTTAAAATATGTTTTAAAAATGACTTCTATAATACCTATGAGAATCTGCCATTTTCTGTTATTTTAAGAGCCAGGCCAAAGGAAGAATAAAGGTCACTGAATCCACTGGATTGGAATGCCTTTACTGTCCTCCAGTCTCTCTTCCCTCCCATAAGGAGAAACATTTAGGGATTGTGCACTTTCTGATTACTCTCTTCTTCCCAATTAGGGTGCTCAATGGACAATGTTATATATCCCAACCTCTTCCTTGCCGTTTCCCCTCCCTGATGTTTCTTGGGACCAGATACCACAATCTGGCATAGCCTACTCTTGTGGCTGGTTAACAAGTCTCTCAAAATATTCTACTCCTTGCTGTTTGTTTCTACTTTAATACCTCCACTTCTAATTCTACTTCAAAAACATTATACAATACTATGTGCTAAGCCTTATGCCAAACATTTTATATGCATGATCTCATTTAATCTGCACAATAATCCTATGAAGTAGATATAACTCTCTTCAATTAATGGATGGGAATTATGTGGCCTATAGAAGTTAAATACTTTTCTCAAGACCACAGAGGTCCTAAAAGGCACCAGTAGAATTTGAACCCAGGGCTCTGAAGTTTTTGATCACTATGTTATACTAAGATAAGCTAAGGGCAGTGGTTCATGCCTGTAGTATCAGTAACTTGGGAGACTGAGGCAGGGGGATTACTTGAGGCCAGGAGTTCGAGACCAGCCTGGACAACATAGTAAGACCTTGGTCTCTACAACAGTAACAACAAAATGAGCCAGATATGGTGATGTGTGCCTGTAATACCAACTACTTGGTAGGTTGAGGTGGGAGGATCGCTCGAGCCCAGGAGTTTGAGGCTGCAGTGAGCTGTAATTGTGCCACTGCACTCCCAGGGCAACAAGTGAAACCCTGTCTACAAAAAATCCGAAACAAAACAAAACAAAACCCGAACTAAGATACTAGTTCTGTAATGAAAGTGACATTAATTTTTAATGACTAGTGATTATTATTTTTATGCAACATTTTTTGAGTACTTACTATGTGTCAGTCACTGTGATGGGTGCTTTATTGATCATCTCATTTGTACCAGGGTTAAGCAGAATTATAATATACTCTAAAGATAAGGGATGAGACTCAACATGTAACTTTTTCAAAGTCATACAGTTGAAAAAAAGCAGACCTAGGAGCCCAGACCGTAAGTATTTATCTCAGACTCTCGTGCTGTTCTCTTTCTAACCCTCTTCTTTGAGAGTCTTCCAGTTACTCCCAGTTACAGTGCAGAAGAATTTGAATCCAAGAGGCTGTTCTTCCACCAATGGGTTTCTGTCTGCCTTTCTTCTCTTTCAGGGCTGGAGTAGAATCATTGCAGAGGTATCTGTGCATGCTGTTGAGTGTGGCACTAATGCTGCCTGTCCTGAAATAAACTTGGATTAGCTATCCAAGATGGCATTAACTACCCTTGAAATGAAATGACCTTTCCCTTGGGCTCATTGAGTGAGGCCGTTGTTATCAATGAAGACATGCTTGAGGCTGTGCTAAGGGAAGAATGCTCCACCTTCTTGGAGCCTGATGTGACCAACATGGTTCTACAAAAATATCAAGTCAAAGATTTGATCTTAAAGGGAAGGAATCTGATCTTAGCAAAATGAAAATGGTTCAGTAGGTGGCTTCTAAAGATACTGTGAAACTTGTGAACTTGGTTGTTAAATGGGACATTTAGAAGGTGATATGGTGTATGGTGATCATATGTCCTGGTTGATGCCTGTTTTATTTCAATATAATTAACAGTGGTTATTCACTTTCATCCTCAATAGTGTCCTGGTTTGGATGATAAGCTATATGTTTCCCTGTCTAACAGAAGCAAAAAACTAAATGCTATAGTTTGTTCATCCATTCATTTATTCATTCAACAAATATTTATTGAGTTTCTACCTACTCTGTACTAGACACTGCTATGAAAGTTAAACAGATGAGCTGCCTGTCTTCACTGGAGATTAAAATTTAGTAGTGGAGATTGAAAAGTAACATGTAAACGAAGGAATAAATCGATTATTAGAAGCCGTGATAGGAATTATGATGGAAATATCTGTGAAGGAGAAAAGAGTGGCAGAGGTGGCCCCTCTTGACCTGGGGAACTTGGAGGATGAGGAGGAGCCAGCCATGGGATATGTGGGTGGGGTCAGACTGAACAGCCTGCTTGACAGTCTGGAGTGAGATAGAGCTAGGCATATTCCCAGGATGGAAAGGATTGAGAATCTAGATCCATTTCAGGGAGTAAGGGAAGGCTTCAAGGAGAAGGCAGAAGGAAGCTTATCCACACACTCTTGAAAGATGACCTCGGGGCAGGCATTTCACTGAGCAGGGGCAGCATGAGAGAGGTGCAGGGTGGGTGGTTGAACAGCAGGTGTTCTAGCCAGACTGCTCTGTGTGATCCCGTGGAAAGCAGTGGGAGAACATGCTAGAAGCTGAATTGAGCTGGCTTGGGTAGTTACAATGTATAGTTTCCAGTTAGATGCTTCTAAGAAGATGGCCTGGATTCAAAGTTATGCCTATGCTGAATCTTAAATTCTGCTGCTTGGTTTCTATGTCAATGTTCTAGTTGGTTAGTTAACAAAGTAAACAATCTGCTAGTTTTGTGATAGATGAGTCTTCCAGATGGAAGAAATGTCTTTGTTTCATTTTAGACTTAAGGTCAGACTTGGGCATTATGGAGGGACTTAAAAGGCACAGTCTATTTTAATGACCATAATTCCAGTTTGGGCATACTTTAAGATATGCGAAAAATATTACTTGAATTGCAGGTGCTCAATTCTGACACTCCTTCTCCCTCCATCTCCTCCCTTATCCCCCAGCTCTCATACTCAAATTTCATAGGGAATCTCTGAACCAATTCAATAGGCTCTAACAGGGCTTTAGAACTGCATTTCAGATATATCATGACTTCATGTAAAGTTAGGTTAAGGCTCAGAGATCTGCATTAAAATACCAATTTATTCCATGGTTGATATTTAGGAATAATTCACAGTGATTTGCAATTTATCTGAACCGTTATAGAGCTATTGACTATTTCATTCCCTCTCTTGCCATTCAAAGTGGCCCTTGTTGACTAACCCATATGATGCCTTGGTTCAATCTTCAAAAGGCATCTCTGCTTCCAACCCCACATACACTGCACATTGGGCAAGAGGAATGTGGACTGGATCTCAGCCTCCAGTCATCCTCCTGGCTGGGTGCCCTTGTGCAGTGAATAACCTGTACAGCAATATATAGCAGCCCTGACCATCTACTGTTGTAATTCCAAACATTTGGAAGATCTCAGCTTCTAGCAGAGGGTGGCAGTGGGCCTGAATATATTTCCCCAAGGCAATATTTTAAAAAACACACGCTAACTTGAAAAAATATTGAGTAAACTTTGTTCTGCTTATAACAACTCAATTTGTGTTTTATTAGTGTGTATAGAGCCACTGGAGAAAATTGACTTCTAAGAAACTCTTTAGAAAACCCCAAGTTTTCCATTACTAAGTGTAGGGTCCAGCCCTGCGGGTCTTAGTGGGTGTTCTCCCTGTGTGCGGAGTTGAGAGATTGTAATAAATAAAGACACAAGACAAAGAGATAAAGAGAAAACAGTTGGGCCTGGGGAACCACTACCATCACGACGTGGAGACTGATAGTGGCCCCGAAAGGCTGGGCGCACTGATGTTTATTGTATACAAGACAAGGGGGCACAGTAAAGAGGATGAATCTTCTAAGTGATTGACAAGGTGAGGCAAGTCACGTGATCACAGGACAGGGGGCCCTTCCTTCTTAGGTAGCTGAAGCAGAGAGAGAGAAGGCAGCGTACGTCAGCGTTTTCTTCTATGCACTTATAAGAAAGATCAGATACTTCAAGATTTTCACTATTCCTTCTACTGCTATCTACTACGAACTTCAAAGAGGAACCAGGAGTACAGGAGGAACATGAAAGTGGACAAGGAGCATGACCATTGAAGCACAGCACCACAGGGAGGGGTTTAGGCCTCTGGATGACTGTGGGCAGGCCTGGATAATATCCAGCCTTCCACAAGAAGCTGGTGGAGCAAGGTGTTTCCTGACTCCTCCAAGGAAAGGAGACTCCCTTTCGTGGTCTGCTGAGTAACGGGTGTCTTCCTAGACACTGGCATTACCGCTTTACCAAGGAGCCCTCAAGTGGCCCTTATGCGGGCGTGACAGAAGGCTCATCTCTTGCCTTCTAGGTCACTTCTCCCAAAGTCCCTTCAGCACCTGACTCTATACCCGCCGGTTATTCCTAGGTTGTATTAGTAATGCAACAAAGAGTAATATTAAAAGCTAATGATTAATAATGTTTACGCTAATGATTGATAATGTCCATGATCATCTCTATATCTAATTTGTATTATAACTATGCTTATTCTAACTATTTTCTTTATTATACTGAAACAGTTTGTGCCTTCAGTCTCTTGCCTCGGCACCTAGGTAATCCTCTGCCCACAACTATGTTTTGGTGGGTAATTCTTGACCAGTCCTCATTCTACGGAACTCACAAAATCAAAGAGCTCATCAATATGTTCAGTGACGAAATGTTTAACTTGTTCATAATTCCAGTAGAAACTCTTTCAGTGATCTGTATGATTCAATTCATATCTCCCTTGAAAGACACTTCGTGCATAGCAAAGTACTCAAGCAATGTGCAACTAAAGAGCCACACATCTTATTTCTCCCTGGGCTCTCAGGTGAATGACAGATTCAACTCTAAAAGATGAGGAAAACTGTCCCACCAATGTAGCATTCTGATTGGCTGTGCTGTTTGGATCTGTAGAGACTTGCAAAACAAAAGTCAGGGTATTTTCCCTCTTAAACCAGGTTTATAAATAGTTGCCTAACGCCCTGGGCAGGGTTATTGCAGGGAAGGATTATTGCACTTTTTGTAGAGGCTTTTGGTCACTCTAATTTTGGATACATACCTTACTACATACAGGAGGCATGCAGGAATCAGCTCTCAGAAATGCCCCGGTTGACATGTCTCATAGCTTAATTATAGCAAAGTGCATCTACAGCACTAATGGCTTAAATATCAGCAATATCTATAATACATGCTGATGAGCCTTAGGTTTCTAGGCAATTCAGCCCAGAGATATGCACTGATATACTGCACAGTAATTACCACTTGGGTTCAGTTGTCCTACTAGTAGAGTTAGTCAAACTCTTTGGGTTCTCAGTAAAATTATCTAGAAGTCTTATACCTTATCTGTTAACCCAGTGTTTTTCAGAGTATGGGTTGCAACCCACTAGTAGATTATGCAGTCAATTTAACAGGTCATGGCCAGTGTTTGGGGGAGCCATGACATTCAATAGAATAGAGGCAATAGAATAATGTAGAGTACCAAATATCAAAATGGATTGTTCATAATAAAGGTTAGTATTGATGCTTAAAATTTTACTCCATATTTTATCCACTCTAAGGTGTACATTTTTTTTTAACTACAAATAGGTAGTGTTTTTTCTTTCTCAGTCAGTGATAAAATAATGGTATCTCTTGCGATCAACGTCTACTTAGATTTGGTATATGAACGCATTGGGTTTTGATGTAAAATGTATCTCTTTTTGTGGTCACGGCCAAAAGAGCTTGAAGAAGACAGATTTGATTCAGAATTCCAGGCTTCCCTCTCCACTGGAAGTTGGATGGTTGGTCTCTTGCTGCTTGGAATCTTTGTGCAGAGTTTCTGATCCTCAATGTCACCCCATTTCCCGATGAGGAATGGCTGGGCTCCCTCAACAGGGAATTACACATTCTGGATGTTGAAGATGATTCAACCAGGATGGCAATAATGTTAGGGGTCTCAGGTAATGGGTTTTTCTTGTGTGACCCTCCAGTTTGTTGTTCATACCAGTGCCTCCTGGAAGAGATTTCTTGGTGATATAGAGCTTGGGAGGTGGCAGAGAGGGCTGCTTTTAGATTTTGGTTTTATGGGCACTATCTCATAAGCCTTCTTGTGGTTTTTCCCATTAGCCAGGGCTTCCTGTGGCTGCTATCAACAGTGAGGTTCACCAAAACAGTGGTCTTTTAAGGATCTTGATATTTTTAATATCTCAGTTGGCTTCTGCTTCTTTTTTAAGGGTGACCACTCAGTGGGACTCCCAGCACCCTCCACCCGCAGAAGGTAAGTCATGGGTCTCTGCTGAACCCTCGCACTTGTATGCCTTTATATAAATATATAAGGGAAACAGGTCTGTATTACGCTAGGGTGTCATACTCCTGCTTTTCTTCTGCTCTGTTCAGAAAAGGAAAGTTATTAACCCAAAGGAATGAGCCACTTATTGGAAATTTTAGATTCTGTGGCAATTGAGAAGAGGAGATATATTTCCCTGCCATTCATTGGGTCCTGTTCCTACCTTAAATCTTCTTTAAACACTCATCTTATTAATTCCCCAAATACTACAAGCTAGAAACTTAAATGCTGCATAAAACCTTAAAAACATCTTGTGTCAGACTCAGAATTTAAATGTATTTTGTCTGTAAATCCTGCCTGCTTTCCTTGAGTTAAATGGTTACCCTTCCTAAGAGTAAATTCTATCCTGACTTCCAAGAACATAGATTAATTTTGCATGGTTTTGTACGTTATATAAGTGGAATTGTACAAAATGTACTCTTTTGTGTCTGTCTTCTTCTACACATCATCACGTTTGTGAGATTCAGCTACATTTTTCTTGCTTTTATAAATTATTTATTCTCTTTGCTTATGAGTATATCACAATTTATTCCTCATCCCAACTATTGAGAGTACAAATAGTGTTATTATGAACATTGTAGTACCTCCTGGGATGTATACCTAGGAGCAGAATTCGTGAGTCAGAGGGAATGTATATTCAGTTTTAGTACACTGTGCAAATGAACTTTTTTATTTCAGCCATTCTGGTAGGTGTGTAGTAGTATTTCACATGGTGTTATCTTGTGTTTCCCTGATAAGTAATAAAGTTGAGAGCCTTTTCATATGCTCATTGGTTATTTGGAAAGCTTATTTTGTGAATTGTCTGTACATCTTTTTGTTGGGTTGTCTGTAATTTTCTTATTGATTTTTGAGTTTTTCTGGATATGAGTCCTTTATTAGATGCATGCGTTGCAAGTATCATTATCGTTGTATAAAATGCCTTAATGATGTCTGTTGATGAAAAGTTGTTTTTAATTTTAGTATTGTTTAATTTATCAACATTATATAATTAGTGTTTTTGTATACTCTTGATAAAATCTTTGTCTGTTCCAAAATCATGAAAATATTCTCCTATATTTTAGCAGTTTTTTTAAAGGATCCATCCTTCTCTTCCTTCTCTTCTTTCTTTACTTCTTTCTTTATCTTGCTTTTCATTGACTCCCCTTTTTCTGTTTCTCCCTTCCTTACTTTGTTTTTCCTTTTGGTTCTGTCGAAATAAGCAGCATAAGAAAATCTTTCATTTTTTCATTATGAAAACCACATTACTCCTCTGTTTGAAATACGTCTGTGGACTTCCAAAGGTTTCCGAATAAAACTCAAATTTCTTGACTTGGGAAGCAAGGTCTCTAATGATCCCTCCCCGCCCACCTATCTCTCTAGGCTTCCCTATTTTCAGTTTCCCTTACAAACATACTGTTTATTCCAATCACACGGCAATACTGAACTTTCTAAAGGTGTCTGCTTTTATATGAATCCATGCCTCCGCACATGCTGTTCTGTCTGCCTGGAATTCCCTTCCTCCTTTTCCATTTAACTAATTCCCATTCATCTTTCAAAACTCAGCTCAATCAACTTTTCTCTGGCAATCTTTCAGCTCCACATTTCTGAGTGAGCTGTGTTTTCATTGCTCCCAGGGCACTTTGGGTACTTCTAGATTACGGCACTCCTCACACTCAACTGTAATTGTTGATTTACTTGTTTTTCTTCCCCACTAGAGTTGCAAGATGCTTGAGAGCTAGGCATGTCTCTTATTTGACTTTATGTGTCCAATGTCTACTAGGCATATAGAAGGTGTTCAACACATTGAATAAGCACATTAAGGAGCAATGCTTCCCCATTTTTATGGATAAGGAAAAAGAGGCTATGAAGTAATAAGCTCACCAAAATATACGAAGACATGCCACTTACTGAGGATACAATGCACTAGCATTTTCTGTTATTAGGACCCCTTAATTGTGAGTTCTGTGTAAAGCTTTCCCATAGCATATTTTTTTTTGCTAGTAAGCTTTGCACTAGTCCTTTTTTTTTTTTATCTCTTCTTCCTGGAAGTTTGTGGCTTCTTTTAAAGACAGCTGACAAATGTTTGAATGCCTTGGAAACATTGTTGTGTTGGTTCGCTTTCTGTGCTCAGTATTTGGAGAGTCTCCTAGCCATTCATCTATATTCAGGGAAGATAAATGAAATAACTCATGCCAGCTTGTGATTTTCATTTTGGTTACACTTTCATATAATATTTTTATGTATTTGATTATGAATATGCAATATATATATATATAATTTAAAATCAAAAGATACAGCAGGATATATAGTGAAAAGATTCTTGCTAAAAGTCTTCCTTTGACAATACCAAATGTTTGCAAAGATGTTGTGCAACTAACTGGAGCTCTCATACACACATGAGGGGAGTGTAAATTGGTACAAACACTTGGAAAAACTGCTCGGAAATATCTACTAAAACTAAACATACCTTTACCTTATGATCTAGTAATTTCTCAGAAGTGACTACTTGTAGTTCTATCAAGACTTCTGGGAAACCACCAGAGTACTCCTTGCGCTTTTATTCATGACATCCCCAACCTGAAAACAACTCAATGTCCTTCAACAGTAGGTATGTACACAAACTGTGGTACATTCATACAATGTAATAACACATCGTAATAGAAAAGAACTGCCATTTGCAATAACATGGATGAATCTCATAGGGAAAGAAGCCAGATGTGCAAAATTAAACACTGTATGAATCCATTTATATAAAGTATAGAACAGAAAAAAAAATCTATTGCAATCTAGGTTAAAAGGAAGGTTATCTTTGGGATTTGGGTACTTGACTGAGTGAGAGTAGTGGAGGGGGTTCTGGGAATGTTCTGCATTTTGATCAGAGTGGTGGTTACATGGGTGAATGTGTACGTAAAAATTCATTGAGCTGCTCACTTAAGACTTGAGTACTTTACCTCAATAGTATACTAAATAATAAGAAAAAAAAACCTACACAAAATAATTTTTTTTTTTTGAGACGGAGTCTCGCTGTGTCCCCCAGGCTGGAGTGCAGTGGCGCAATTTTGGCTCACTGCAAGCTCGGCCTCCCGGGTTTACGCCATTCTCCTGCCTCAGCCTCCCGAGTAGCTGGGACTACAGGCGCCTGCCACCGTGCCCGGCTAATTTTTTGTATTTTTAGTACAGACAGGGTTTCACCATGTTAGCCCGGATGGTCTCGATCTCCTGACCTCGTGATCCACCTACCTCGGCCTCCCAACGTGCTGGGATTACAGGCGTGAGCCACCACGCCCGGCCAAAACATTTTTGAAGTTTCTCTCCTCTTCTTCTCCCCAGTCTGTAAGTTATTCTTCCTAGAGAAAATCAATGTTACCAGGTTTTTTGGTGAATCCTTCAAGGATATTTTATGCTTATACAGGCAAATACATACATTTATATGTGTGTAAATACAAACACATATGTGTAGTTTTTTCCATTTATTAATACATTACATGGTAACTTTTCATACACATTATTTTGTATCTTTACTTCCCGCTCCGCCGCACCCCGCCCCCCCACCACCAATCTTGGAGATTGTTGTCTTAGGCACATAAACATTGTGTATTATCACATAAATCACAGCCCGACTTATTATTTACCCTGACCAAAGGAGAATGCGATAAAAATAAATTGAATGATTATAGAAGTTATAAACCAGTGAAGTCTGCTTTTTGTTCATTTTCTCAGTGTTAATGGCAGTATCACCCTGGAACTAAAATTAGAGAAAGTTTAGACTTAAAATCAATTGACAATTTAAAAAATAACCATTTCAGAAAGTTGTAATTTTTCAGTGCTAGTTAAATGATTTATACTGTCATTCTTCAAATTGAAGTATGGAGTGATGTCCCTCTTAAGTAACAGGAGTAACAGGAGACTAAAAACAATTTCCACACTTCCTAAGCCTAGAGACCAGAGGTTCGAGTTCACTCTGTAGGTCCAAATGAAAGTCATGAACCCATCAGACAAACAAATTTCTTGAGCACGTGCTATGCTAGGTGCTGCCTCATTATGAAGAGCTTGTTTCAAGTTTCCCTATTGGAACTGCTGGAGTTTTAGTGTGGGGAGGCTGTGTGGCTCTACACAGTGGTCTCCCGACCTTTGAAAAATATGCAAATTTCCAGACCCCATCCACAGAGATTTTGATTTTGAGAGCGTCTGAGGTGTGGTCTGGGAGTCTGTATTTTTAAGGAGCACTTCCAGGTAATTATGACAGAAGCGATTTGATACAAGGACTGGCTTAGGAAGCAGGAATAACAGAAATAACGGAACCAGTAGAGGTTCCAGTTGGATCTACCTCTGTCTGCCCTACAGTGTGATTTGGAGTTCATTTCTGTCTTTGTCATCTAGGGCTGCCATAACAAAGTATCATAGACTGGGTGGCTTAAACAACAGACATTTATTTCTCACAGTTCTGGAGAAGTCCCAGACCAAGGTGCCAGCCAGTTTGGTTTCTGGTGAGGCCTCTTTTCTTGGTTTGTAGATGGTCGCCTTCTCACTATATCCTCACATGGCCTTCCTTCTGTGCACATGTGGGGAAAGAGAGAGAGAGAGAGAGCACGAGCTCACTTCCTCTTCTTGTAAGGTTACTATTCCTACTGGATTAGGGCCTCACCCTTATAGCCTTATTTAACCTTAATTACCTCCTAAAGATCTTATCTCTAAAAAGTCACATTAGGGCTTAGGGAGTCAATATATGCATTACAGGGGAAGACGGTTCAGTTCATAGCAGTTACTAAACCTCTCTGAAACCTTGTTTCCTCACCTGTAAAATGAGGATAATAACACTTGGGTTAGTGGGAGAAGGATTGAATGATTATACTGGCATATGAAAGGTATCTGATGTTTGTTTTGTCTTTTAAACTTCTTTTGGAGAGAAATAATGAAAGTGAGGGATGTCATGACCCCGTGGCAATGTGTTCGTCCTATTGATAGAATCCTAAAGCCAGAAGGTGTCACAGAATTAAAATGACTTGTCCAAGATTGCCTAGTAAGTGAGAAAGTTAATAGGTTTACCCGTTAAGTAAGAAACTGGACTGAACACTCGGCCTCAGGGCTGTGAGGCCTGTGTTATTCTACACTGTACGACTTATTTTACTTGGAGTTGACGAGAGTGGGTGTACTGCTCAGCGGGCTTAGATTTGTCTTGGGTATTTAAGAGCAATGCCGCCCCCAGACACATGCGGGCATTATGGGCTGAGTGGAACGCTATGTGCCCTGTGTAAAGCTATCCTTTCTTTGGATTAGTGAGCTGGGGCGACCTCCTTTGCTATGCACTAGTCTGGCCTCACAGTATCTAGTTTCAGAAGAGCATGATTGGCCAGCACGCAGGTCAGGGAGAAAAGGTTCTGTGGGGGTCACCAATGTCCTTGGGGAGAGGGGATCGTGCCTCTCACTGGGCAGGAGGCTCTGCACCAACTGCACTGTAAAGTGCACCAGCTCAAGCAGCTGAAATAATTTGCCCTCTCAGGGATTTGAGTTTTGAGGGGCAATATCTTCGATTGAATGACTGTCTCCAGCTGAACTCTGAGAGGATCCAGTTACCCCAATCATTCCAGCCTGCATAAACATTCTCTCTCTAGCTGTGGGTGACTGGGTTCATAATGCCAGGCTGGCTGGTGAGAAGGTGGAGAATGTGCTGTTTCCCAATCGATAGGATTTCAGGGGCAATGGCTGGGGCCCATCTTCCTTAAAGATCTCTCCGGTGGAGTAGCTCTATACCTGAACTCCCATTAGCAATGAATTCCTTTGTTTGCTGAATGCTTTGGAGTCATTATGGTTCCTCTTTAAGACTTCAGAACCCATACTTGGGATGAAAGAAAGCCCCTCTGTAGTCTTGGTTGTTAGGAAGCTGACAAGGAGGCCGGTGGAGGAGTGACATAGAATAGCTAACAAATGTTATAATTGAAAGTCAACCCACCAGGAGCTCATCGGACCCCTTGATTTACAGTCAAGGATATCAAAGGAACAAAGCTTGTCTGAGGTCACACAGCTGGTTACGGCAGAACCAAGTCAGATGCCAGACTATTGGCTTCTACTTCTTTCCTATTTGTTTAGTATAAGCAATGAAGAAAGCAGATCGGCTACAGAAGGGCGAGCCTGGAGCACAGGGAACGGGAAGGAGACCAAAGACAAACTCTGCCTCCCAGCTGTGCCTAAGACAGGCGCTGGTGTCAGCACTTGTGCAGGAAATCCCTTCTTATAAACAGAGGCATATTCCAAAAGTTCTTTCATATGTTTATTTCTTGAATCATGGAACTTGTTTTCTCATGGAAATAATATTTTAAATCTTTTAAATGGTGAGTTAAGTTTCCCAAGATCCATCCACAAAAAACCTATGTAACTGATGGAAGCCAGAAGGAGTAGTACCCATAGGTGTATTTCAGTGAATCTTACCCAATGCTCATCACATTTACGATTTCTATGGGAGTATAATATACAGTGAGTGTTAAATCAGGTTGGAAGAAAGACCTCCTGCACAGGGCAGAGCAACTCTGCTAGTTCGGAGTCCAGAGGATGGGACAGGGTAGGGATTGGAGGGCTGCGGGGGAGGGCAGGCACCTTCTCTGAACCGCAGCTGTAAAATGAGAACGGGGGGAATAATTCTGCCCTGCCCACTTCATAGAGTTGTGAGGACTGAGTGAGGTACTAGGTGGGAAAATGCTTTGAAAAGAAATAAAAGTAAGAAAGCCCTTTATACATTAATCACTCCCTAGATGTTTTGATGGGGTGGCTATGACAGACGCGTGTATTGTGGCAGTGCAATGGTACTGTGTCGAGGCCTCAGTTAGTACTAGTAGTGATGATAACAATAGGAGTGACAATAAACCAATATTTACAGAGAGCTTTTTAGGTGTCAGGCATGGTCCTCGGCTTTATAATACCAATTTATCATACCCATTGTGACGATTATTGTGTCAGTTTGGCTAGGCCACAGTTCTCAGATAATTGGTAAAACACTAGTCTAGATGTTCTGTGAAGGTATTTTTTAGATGAGGTTAGCATTAAAATCAGTAGACTTCGAGTAAAGCAGATTACCCTCCATGGTATACATGGGCCTCATTCAATCAGCTGAAAGTCTTAAGAGAAAAAACTGAAGTCCCTTGAGGAGGAAGAAAGTCTGCCTTTAAAGCCAAGCTGCAACATCACCTCTTCCCTGAGTCTCCAGTTTTCTGGTCTGCAGTGCAGGTTTCAAACTTGCCAACCTCAATAATTATGTGAACCAATTCCTTAAGAGCTCTTCTCTCTCTCTCTCTCTTTCTCTCTCTCTCTCTCTCTCTCTCTCTCTCTCTCTCTCTCTCTCTCTCTCCCCACACACACACACACACACACACACACACACACACAGAGAGAAAGAGAGAGAGAGAGAGAGATACTATTTGTTCTGTTTCTTTGGAGAACTCTGAAAAGTATACAGGGGAAGAAGCTAAAATACAGGTTGGGTAAGTAACTTTTTCAAGTAAGCAGCTATGGCAGAAAGAGACTGGTTAGTTTTTCACCAAACTGTTTGCCTTTACCCTGTGTGCTTTGGGCATACAGCTGGACTACATTTCCCAGCCTCCCTTGCAGATAGGTGTGATTGTGTAACTGAGGGCTCGTCCCTAGGATACTGGGTAAAAGTGATACACGTACCTCCAAATCATGCTTACTCTCCCCTGTCCTGCTGACTCCAGGTCTTTGGGGATTGACAGGGCCATGAGATGGGAGGAGCTTGAGCTCCTGAATGACCTTGTGGAGCAGAGCCTCTCAGCCTCAAGCACATTGTATAATGACCTGAGTGAGCAGAAAACCTGTGTTATATTCAGTCTCTGAGATTTGGAGGTTTGTGCTTTTAATTATAGCACTTTCCCTGACAAATACAGTGATGCAGCTAGATTCAAATCCAGGCCACCAGCCTCCAGAGTCTGAATGCTTCATCTCTATACTGCTCGTATGTCCCTTGCATTCACTAGTTAAGAGCTCAAACTAGGAAATGTCTCCTTCACCTTTCCCTGCCTGCTCCTGAAAACCAAGGATACAAAGCACCCCATCTTAGAGCAGCATCGTAAACATCATATTCTAGAATGCCCAAAGCTATGCAGAGGGGCATGAGCCTTGGGTATGCAGGGGAGTGGGAGAGGAGTGAGTAGAAGAGGATGAAGATAGGTCCAAGTAGGTACTCAGTCTGTTTCCCCATTTCCCTGGATGTGGCCTTTGTCTTCCCCAAGCAGAGGAGTTCCTGGCTCTTTACTAAATAGCAAGTGTGGTCTGTTTATGCTGGAGCAGACTGTGGAAATACACAGCCCGTTCTGCCCAGTGCCAACCATTCCTCACTCAGCAGTGCTTTCCCCAAGCTAAGTTCAACAAAGGAGGAAAGTGTGGCTGCAGCTCTGCTGGAGGAGGCTGGTACAAAGGCAGCTTTCCACATAAAGGTTGCTATCTATAAACAAAATCAAGGTTCAGGGGAGAGGGGGCTGCTTCGTTTTCTTTTTCTGTGCATTTTGGATTGCTCAGCCACCTTAACCTATGCCAAATTCTCTGTCCAGTCCAGGGCAGTGATACGCCTGGATTTGCCTATGGTCAGAAAAACCTAGTTGGAAGGTGACAGATGGGCTGTTGTGACCAGATTCAAAGGAGATGACCAAGTCTCTCTACCCTGCAGAACAAAGGAATTCCTGGGAGGAAGTTTTGGATGAGGAAGGGATATGTTGATGTGTGTATGTGTCTATTACGGCCAGTGCAGAAACTCTGCCCATGTTAGCTTTTGTATTGAAAGGTGACCATGTATGCAAAGTCAGATACAAAATTGGAAACTTGAGGCATGTGTAGTCTAGCTGAGTGTGCAGGAAAAATTGGTTTGGTTTAGGAAAACATGAAGTTAAATACAGTATTACAACTATATGAAGTCAAAAGACTGTTTTGATAGATTTTTTTTTTTTTTTTGGCTTTTAAACTAGTGTTTAGCTTCTGTCTAGTCCATTAGTTTGAAATAAAAAAATTAAAATGCATTTTTATTTAGATTGGTTAATTTTTATCATATAGAACACTGACTACCTTTGTTAAAATAAAGCAATGGTTGATTTTTCATGAGAAAAAACAAAGGTAAAGATCAGAAGCGCTTGGGAAGCTCTGTCAAGCCACATACCCCATCCCAAAAATTCTAACATGCTGGCTCGAAACACGTCAGTTCATGTCATATCCTCAGTTTTGCCTTTGGGCCCACAATGCCTCACATATTTGCTCTCTGACTCTTTAATAAAACGTTGGTCAACCCTGATTTACATCAGTGGCTCTGAAACTTTAGGGCGCATCTGTCACTTAGAGAGCCTGCCTTCCAGGATTGGAAGAATTTGCGTCACGCTAAAGCTGTGATCTAGATAGTGGTTCCCAAATTCTGGTCCTTGGGTGTAGGACATGCCCAAGGGAGCTTGTTAATCGTACCGATGTCTGGTGCCCTGGACTTGCTCAGAATCTCCAGGGATAAGGCCACTATTTCCGACATGCAGTCAGATGTAGGAAATATTGGTCTAGTTTAATTATTTCAGTCAGGAAGAGCAAATGATTAGATGACTCCTCATGATTGGATTGATTTCTTGGGCCTCACCTGTCTGTGGGCGAAATCAAGGTAATTGGGGAATCCTGTTTTTCTTGTCACGACTTGCACTGGAGGAAAACACCCTCAAAAAATATATGGTCTGAATTCATCCAAGGCCAGAGATCTTTGTTTAGGCTGTTCCATAATATTATGGTCATTAAGTGGCTTGTCAGCAGCTCACAGGAAGAAAAGACATATTGACTACAAACTCAATTGAAGCCAACAACGAGAAACATCTGCCTAGAGACCTTAGGCCCTGTGGGCTGCCTGGAGAGCCGTTTAATATCCAGACCCCAGAAGGTCACAGTCCCTGGTAGTCTGGGCCCCATGTTCTGTGACTGCTGGCCAATTAAGCAGACTTTAAGAGAGACATTGAGAAACTGGAATGTTTCCAGGGTAGAGGGATGAGGACCTGGAAATGATGTTCAAGGAAGAAGGATTGAGGGAGGGCTTATAAAATGGTGGACTGCAGGCCCTACCCAGCCACACGTGTTATGTTCAACAATCCTAATGGTCAAAACCATGCTGAATTTAAGTGCCGTTGGGCAAAGCTTTTACTCTCTCCAGTTCTACAACCTTTCCACTTCCTATCTATTGCTTCTCGGTATCCATAAGGGATTAGTTCCAGGACCCCTGAGGACACCAAAATCCAAGGACACTCAACTCCCTTACATAAAATGTGTAGCATTTGTATATAACCTACGCACATCCTCCTTTATGCTTTACAACATCTCTAGGTTACTTATAATACCTAATACAATGTAAATGCTATTAGATAGTTATTATACTGTGTTCTTTTAATTTGCATTTTTTAAACTATTGCATTGTTACTTTCCATTTTTATTTTTCGAATATTTTCGATCATGGTTGGTTGAATCTGAGGTTGCAGAACCTGCGGATACAGAGGGCTGACTGTCTTTGTACCAGCCCAGTTCAAAGAGATTTGTTATCTGCTTGTTCTCTGGGACTTTACAATCGGAAACTCTCAGAAGGAATAAAGATATATAATCAGGTCACAGAAGGCTAAGAAGAGAATACTGGTTATTTTTAAATATCTAAAGGCATGCATTCCTGTATTAACTGGTTACATTTTTAACCACTAGGGTTGTTGAGTGTGAAATAATTAGAAATATATCGATTGGTCTCTGCATTCAATTCCAGACACAGAGCTCCTAAAACCCTTGTAGACAGGCATGCCAGAAGAATCTTTTGTTCTAATATTTGGTTTTTGATGCTGGTTCTTGACACAGAGCTCCTAAGACCTTTGTAACTTCCCATGTGGTGGGAGCACCTGACACAGAGCAGCTATATTCCTTGGGATTTTCTGGGTGATGGAGGCATCTTTTTTTCTAATGAGGTGACTCTTGGTGGGCTCCTGGATGGCTTCAGGATGGGCAGTGGATACCACCAGATAGACCAAGCCATGGTTTGAAGCTTGGAACCCTCAACTCCACCCCCCATCCTCTGGGGAGGGGAGAAATGGAATTAGTAAATTGTACCTATGTGATGAAGCCTCCATAAAAATCCCAGTACTGTGGAGTTCGGAGAACTTCCATTTGGTGAATACATTCATGGGCCCAGAGGGTGGTGCACCCCAGCTCCATGGGGCAGAAGCTCCTGCACTCGGGATCCTTCCAGACCTCACTCTATGTGTCCTTTCATCCGGCTGTTGATTTATATCCTTTAAAACATCCTTTGGAAGAAATCAGCAATAGTAAGTAAACTGTTTTCCTAGGTTCTATGAGCTACTCTAGCGAATTATCAAACCTGAAAAAGGGATCATGGAAACTTTTGATTTGTAGCCAAACAGGAAAAAAGTTGTGGATCACCTAGAGACTTCCTGCTTGTGATTGGTGTCTGAAGTAGAGGGCAGTCTTATAGGACTGAGCCTTTAACCTATAGGATCTGCGGTAACTCCAGGGGGTATCAGAATTGAATTGAATTGAAGCTGGTGTCTGTCAGAGAATTGGTCAGTGTGGGAAAAAATCCCATGCATATGGTGTCAGAAGTGAAGTATTGAGAGTGGTGGGAATATAGAGGACAATGTTTGCTTTTGCTTTTCCTACCTCACACTTGTAGAACACTTCTGTGACTGGATTGGGCCTGCAGTGGCTACTGCGTACCCAGAATGTGCCAGGGGCTGAGGCCACAGGCATAAATAAGACCACTCGATGTGACCCTTCTTACAACTAACATTCTTTTATGAAAAAGACATACATAAAACAATTCCAAATTGTGGTAAGCATTTTGAAGGAAACAGCAATGGCTTCAGCCTTCAGCAGAGGACAATGAGGAGCGTCTCTGTTTGGATGGTGTCGTCAGGGAAGTTGCTGGCAATGCTCAAGGTTGGGGAAGACCTGTCACGTGAGGGGGAGATGTGTTAATTCTGGCTTTCTTCAAAAGGTAGATAAGGAATCTTGAATGGATATTTGAAAAGAAGATTTTAGTTCAGTATAAGAAAGAGCTTTTCAGTTTATATTCACCAGCTATGTGTTAAGGGGGCTTGGTGAGATTCAAGACAGTGGAAGTGACAGAGCTAAGCACAGATTTTCAGTAGATAGAGTTGTGAAGGTGGCGTGAGAGAATTCTGTCATCTCCAGAGAGATCACTTGCAATTCTGAGATTCTCTGAAGTGATATGTTGATAGCAGTGTAAAACCAGAAAAATCTTATTTGGGGCCCAGATTAAAGGTAATCTCTAATGGGATTATCTTCAAACTTCACAGGCAAACCAAATGCAAACAAAAGGAAAGAAATACATCTGTTGAACACAGAACAGAGTATGCAGAGGATACAAATAGGACCTTGATGTGGAAAATCCCTGAGGTACTAAACCAGCCTTTAGAAAAGTGATCAGCAGTTCCACATATCCATTGTTACAGTCATTGTGGTTCTTCTGAAGGAATGGAAAAGGAAGGGATCGGGTGGTACAGTTTCTCTTACCCTTAAAAAAAGCCACATAGGCTTTTTTAAACCACATCCAGATTATGGAAAATCCAGGTAGTCATTCCTAGTTGTTGTTTGCTTGTTTGTTTGTGTTGTGGATGTGAAGGGGCATTTTAGAATGAGACCTCTGAAGCCATCCAGTAAAAAAGGATATGGCAGTTTCGTTAATGGAAAAAAATCCCCTGAGGCTAAAACTTTTAGCAAAGTTGACCCTGGGACTGGTTGTCGGCCTCCTGATCACCTCAGCTCATGCCTCTTTCCACTGCTTCCCCTCAGGTGGTCGTCTCTCCATTAAAAATAACTACAGCAACTAATTTTTGAGAGTTGCTTATGTGCCAGACACTGCTTCCCACATGTTACCTTCTTTGAAGTTTTATAACAAACCTTTCTCAGTTTTACTGATAAGAAAATTGAGGCCAATAGAGGTAGGGATTACAGCTCAAGTTAAGGAGCAACTCACAGGCACAGATAGGCCTTTTTAAAACTGCTTTTTTTTTTTTTGGAATAGAGACAGGGTCTCACAACATTGCTCAGCTGGGTCTCACTACATTGCCCAGGCTGGTCTCAAATTCCTGGGCTCAAGCCATCCTCCTGCCTTGGCTTCCCAAAGTGCTAGGATTACAGATAGCTTAGAATGTAAGCTTGCTCGACTCTTTCCATCAAGCTGCCCCTAATTATCTTTGGGGAAGATCACTGAAAACAGTTTTCACTAGGATGAAAATGTTAAGAAATTCCACTTAGGTTGGTTCTACCAGTCAACAAACATACTCCATTGCTAGAGAGGGAATCTCTTAGGTTGTGTAAAGATTTATGTCTGGAGGAATCCTGTTCTGTGTCTGTTTTTAAAGTAAAACTTTGATAGTTTGCTTAATTTCAGGTTACTTTTTGTACTCTTCCCTCGTATTGTGAAGTCGTGTTTTTATAATAAATTCCATATTCTGCACAGAAAATAGAATCTACAGTTGACTGTGTATGTTTATTCATGTGGTTAAGTATGTTTGCTTTTTTGATTTTTTTTCCTCTTTCTTTTATTGAGGTATAATTTACATACAGCAAAATACATAGATCTAAGTATACAGTTGAATGGGTTTTGACAAATGTGTAGGTACTTCTGTGTTGCCATTAATTTCCATTAACCAGAAAGATCCTTGGTGCCACTTTCTAGTACATTCTCTTGTTCCCCCAGGAGCAACCCCGTTCTCATTTCTATCACCATGTATTAGTTTTGCTTATCCTTGACCTTAATGTAAATGGAATCATATAGTATGTACTCTTTCGTGTCTAGGTTTTGTCTGTCAGCATTGTTGTACATGTCTTTGATTCTTTTTTATTGCTGACTAGAATTCCATTATATGAATATATCACAATTGATGTAGTCATTCTCCTTTTGGTGGACATGTGGTTTTATAATTTTTGGCTGTTATGAATAAAACTGCTATGAACATTTGTACACAAGCCTTTTTGTAGGCATATGCTTTCGTTCCTCTTAAGTATATTCCCAGGAGGGAATCGCTGTGTTGTAAGGGAAGGTATTCTAACTTTATAAAAATCCGTTAGACTGTTTTCCGAAGTGATATACCTTTCTACATTCTCATCAGTGATGTCTGGCAGTTCCAGTTGCTCCATATCCTCCTTAACACTTGATATGGTCAGTCTTTAATTTCAACCAGATCTCATTATGGTTTTAATTTATATCTATCTTCCTGATAACCTGTAATGTTAACCACCTTTTCATGGGCTTATTGGATAATCCTTTAGTCTTGAGAAAAATCTGTTCAAATCTTTTCTCCCTTTTTAATTGAGATATTTTCTAAATGTATTTATTAATTATAAAACTTCATATGTTCTGGAAATGAAGCTATCTATCTATCTATCTGGTCAATATTTTCTCATGATCTGTAGCTTGTTTTTTTCACCTTCTTAGTGGTATGTTTAATGAGTAGAAGCTTTTAATTTCGGTGAAAGTAAACATTATTTTTCTCTCAGTTAGTGCTTTTGGTATTCTGACTAAAAAAAAATCTGACTATCCTAGTCATGATGATATTCTTTTGCTTTTTTTTCTAGAAGTTTTAGACTTATTTTTGGCATTTAGATCTATAATCATCCCAAAATAATTTCTCGCATGCTATAATGTAGGATACTAACATCAGTTTTTTCTATACAGATGTACATTTGTTCCAGCACCATTTGCTGTTATAGCACTATTGCTATTTTTGCAATGAATTACATTGAATTTTGTTGAAAATCAATTGATTATATGCAGATGAGTCTATTCACGGATGCTATTTTTTTTTTATTGATCTATTCGCTTTTCCTTGTGCCAACACATTATCTTAATTGATGCAACTTTACAAGTTTTAAAATCTGCAAAGAAACCTGCTAGGGGTTTGATTGATATTACGTATAATCTATAGAGTAATTCAGAAATACAAATATCTTATCAATAATGAATTCTCCAATCTTTGCATGTGGTGTATTTCTCCACTTATTTAGGTCTTTTAAAATTTCTCTCAGCAATGATTTTGCAGTTTACAAGCATAGAGGACTTGCATATATTTTTAAAATTTTATTCTTAGATGTCTGAAGCATTTTGAGTTATTATAAATGACTTAAAAACTTTTTCATTTTCCAATGTATTTTTGTTGCTAGGGTACAGAAGAAGCACAATGGGGCAGGTGTGGTGGTTCATACCTGTGATTCCCATGCTTTGGGAGACTGAGGAGGGAGGATCATTTGAGGCAGGAGTTTGAGATCAGACTGGGCAACACAGCTAGACCCCATCTCTACAGAAAAATGTCCAGTTGATTTTCATGTATTCCCATCATATCCCATGACCTGGCTAAATTCACTCAGTAATCCTGGTAGTCCTAGTAGTTTGTCGTTTCCTTTAGATTTTTGGCATATATAGTTATACTGTTTGCAAAAAGCTACTTTTATTTCTCCCTCATCAATCTTGATACCTTTTATTCTTGGTTTTACATAATTCTTCTTTCCTGGTATATGCATTTAAAGCTATCACTTTTCCTCTAAGTACTGCTTCGGCTATATCCCACAAATTCTGATATGCTCTGGTTTCATTATTACTCAGCACAAATTATTTTATAAATTCTATAGCCATTGCTTCTTTGACCCAAGGCTTATTTAGAAGTATATGGCTTAATTTCTAAATAATTGAGGATTTTCTACTCATCATTTTATTATTAATTTCTAATTGAATTCCATGTTGAAGAGAAAATATATGCTGAGAGTTTCAGTTACATATTTATGTTAGTTCTTTTGCTATTAACTCATGTGTCGTTGACACTATGTTCAATATTTTAATTCTTTTTTCCTTTTGTACTTTGGTTATTTTTTATTGAGTTCCTGATCCTTCATATTTCTAATCCTTCTTTTGCTTCCAGTCTGTTCTCAAGTTTATTCATTGCATTCTTTGTTCCAGAAAAATTTTTCTATTCTCTAATTTCTCTTTGGGTCTTCTTTAGAGCTTCAGTTTCTCTAATAAAATTCTTCTGCGTTCACCTGTTATGTCCAACTTTACTTCTAAATTCTTTAACATATTTAAGATACTTATTTTAGAGACCTACTGACTGCAATATCCAGTCATCAGTGGGTTTGCCTCTATTGACTGTTTTCTTTTTTTGATTATGGGTCATATTTTCATTCTTCTTTACATGTCTCATCGTGTGTGTGTGTGTGTGTGTGTGTGTGTGTGTGTATGTCAGACATTTTAAATGAGAGACCAATAGGGACTAGATTCTATATTTTTGTTTTATTTTTCCTAGAGAGAACCTTCCCTTTCCTCAGTCCAAAAGCTTGGGAAAGAGATTTTTATCCATATCATATCATGGAGTTTAGCATAGCTGAGACTGGGACAAAATATTAATTAATTTCAGTTTACTTCTTGCCAGTGAGATTAGGAAGATTTCTCTTGGCCTTTCAGCCTAACCCCCAACTTCTTGTTTCCCATCTGTCTAGAGGGCTAATCTATTTGGTCCTTTCAAGATTAGAACTAGAAGGGTATTTGGTATAGCGCTAGTGAGTTTAATTTCACCTCTGGATTCAACTTCAGAAATGCTCTGGAATGTAAGCAGCACAAGGGTTGGGGCAGCTCTTTCTAATCCAGCTCTGCCCCAACTGCCACTGATTCCGCAAAATTCCCATGGGGGAGAATTGTTGTTCCAAGAGATTTATTTTTGTGTTTGGGAGTCTTTCAGAGTCCAGTATTTCACATTAGCCCATACTATTGTTGAAAGTTTGGCTGATTTCTCCTCATTCCAGCAAACTTTCTCCCATGTCAGGGCTGCTCTTCCTCCTGTCCATACTCAAGCGAGGCAACTTGCCCCGAGTATGAAAAGAGTGACCACTTTTTGCTCTTCTTTGAAGGGTTTGCTCATTGCTGGAATTCGTTTATTTAAACTTCGTGTGTGTGTGTGTCTATTGCTGTTTGATTACTTTAAAGACATACATAAATTTTAGCTTATTGTTTTCTTTTTTTATGATGAAAGTGACAATGTTTATGTCTTTCTCTATCTTAACCAGAAAGAGGACTTCCATAGTTTCTTAGAATTTTGTCTTAGATTAGCTCTGGGAGGCAAGTGTGAGGCCTCAGAGCAACATAAAATATTCACAATTCTGTCTTTAGACTTATTTACACTTAGAATGCCAGTTGCCTGAGTCATGAGCAGTATTTGGCCTTGTGGAGTATTGCGGTTGTTTTAACCCCCCCACCCCAATAAGCAGTTACTTTTACTGCATAAGCCTATTCCATATACCCTTTTCTTTCTTCAAATCCAGTTCAAGTCATCATCATTTTTCCTTTGATCCATCTCCACTGGCACCATCCTGATCTAAACTCCCATCATTGCCAAGTAAAAGCAGTAGCTTATTCCTGACATACTGTGAGTTTCTCCATAACCCCTCTTGGCTCTATCTAATCCAGTCCCCACATTACATCCAGACTGATGGTTACAAAACTATAATTCTGATCATTTCACCCTCCTGCTTACAAACTCAGTGACTTCTCATTGCTTGTAAGGTGCAGACAAAACTCAACAAGTGTATGCTCTCCAGCCCTGTCTTGCATCTAACTCCTGTTAACAATGGGCTGTTAGTTTTCTTTTAATCTCTACGCTCTTTGCTTTCTCTTGCCATATAGTCTTTGTACATGCAGTTCCCTCTACCTGGAATATCATTTCTCCTCTTTACCTAGTTAATGTCGGTCCTATTCCCCTTTCAAACCTAACCTATGCATCACTTCTTAGAGAAGACTTTCCTGATCTCCGTAGCTATTTCAAATACTCCTATCTGGTTTTATACCATTTGTAGCCACTGGACCCAGTGATGAATTTTGTATTGTTTATAGGATTATCTAATTATTGGCAATCTCTTCCGTGAGACTAGAAGCTCCATTGACAGCACAGAAAAAGCTATGTTTTCTGGATCATCACTTCATTCTAAATGCCTACAACAGTGACTGGCATTTAATAAAATGTATGAGATGACTTAATAAACAAATTAATCAATTTGGAAAAAGACAAATGTGTTTCATTTCTTTGACCTGGGATCTAGTCTTTAGATAGTTGCTTCATGCATGCATTTATTCTAACTATCTGTCTATCTATCCTTATCATCATTTATTTATTTGATTTTCTAAAATCTTTAGAAGAAGGCTCTTCGACCTTAAATCTTATCTAAGGAGTTTGTCTTAAATCAGATTTAACACATAAGGCTACATACTAAGTAGGAAATTTGACTATTTTTAAACTCTGGGAGTTGACCGTGATAAGTATGCTATTTAGTTCACCATAGCACAGGAATATGTTTCATAGAGCAATAAAGGACTTCTCTAATTCTTTCTCTGATGGTTGCATTGACATGTTTATTTCTCCTGACCTAGATAACTGGACTGGGTGGGAACTGAACATTTGCCAATTAATTAGCAACTTAAATCACTTGTGAAAATGGCTGTAAAAAAATCAATTCAAGCTGACATAGTTGACTTTTCAGATGTCATGTAAACATAAGTGGTGTTTTCCTTTTTTGTGGTGGTGTCCAAGGACTTAAGATTATTAAAGACCTTTCCCATAGAGTTCTTCTTCAAAGACTGGGTCTAGTTACCTAAGCTATTCTTAAATTATCTCCAGGTTTCCAGTTCCATTTCTTATCGGTCTTTTGATCCAGTGTGCAATTACTGGCATTGAAAATGGTGGAATTGTAAAAGAAGCATCTCTCCTTCAAAAGTCAAGAAGGTTGAATTTCACGCTTACATGGAATCGATTTTAATATTTTGGTTCCTAATAATTCTTTGGCACAACATCTCAAATGCTACTGGCATCCCCTAGATGATTCAGGGTTGAGAGACTCACAAGTGTCTCGATCAGTGGCCTTGTCCTAGCACTTTAAATCTCAGGGATAGCACACATGGCCACACCTTCTCACCATAGGTTTGAGATCCTATGCTGACCCCTATTCTTACTCATGGTAAAGGTATTGCTTGAGCAAAAGCAAGAAGACATAATTACACTGTCTGCTGACAGGAAGGAAGAGTCAGCTACCCCCTGCCATATCTTCCTCTTCTTTTTTTTCTTTTTTAAGAACAAGTAAGTAAGTTCAAGAAAGACCAGATTGTATCTTTAATATTTAATTTTCTTGGCATCTTAATATGATTAACTGGAATTGAGCCAATCTGGAATGGTTTAAAATGTCAAGAAATGTCGTTTGTGGTGTGTATAAGTGTGTGTGTGCACACGTGAATCCATGTTACATATGTTGTAAAAGAGAATAATTACTCTGTTCTAGAACATGTTTCCAAAGAACACAGGTCTTAAGAAAATGAAATTATTTTTCTGATGGTCTACTAATTCCTAAGCATTTCCCCGCTTTTTAACGTCTCTCTCTTCTTCATTTGTGTAAACATGTGTGTTCTAGATATGTTTCTTGCTTAAGAAACCACGAACAAAAATTTTAGCACTATTTTGTTAATTATATTCTTAAGGAATATGGTTAGTGAGGCTTTTATTCACTGCCTATGAAATCCTCAGCCCTGTATGGACAGAAAGACAATATAATTTCTCAATATTCACTAGTTCAGCAATTTCTTGAGCACCTAATATGTTCAAGGTATTATATTAGGTGCTATTAATTTTTCATTAACATGGAGAAAAAATTATAATTTTCGTTGAAAAATACCACTGGCCGCCTTTTCTCTGCGTATCTTGATTTCTTATGTTAGGCCCCTCAATGAAGGAGAGATTTTTGTGCCTTAAGATATTACAAAGGTAATAATAAAAATAAAGTGTTAACAGTTATTTGGGATTATGTTCACTGTACTAAGTGCTATATATATATATATAATTTAATACTCCCAGCAGCTTTATAAGCATATAGCTATTATTATTCCCACTTTACACATGAAGCAACTGAGGCAGAGAGATCAGGTAACTTGCCCAAGGTTCTATACCTAGTAAATGGCTGAACTGAGACTGGACAGGCTGAAGAACCACCAGGTGATATCTCTAGAGCTCGGTGATGAGACCTAATATGTGCAACATTGACATGAGATACATAGGAAAGAAATGACTCCTAGTACCTTTAAGGGCAAGGAACCAAGGGATTTTATGAAGTCACAATTTCATTCTGCTTATTCCAGAAATATTTATATGAACCCCTTAAAAAGCAGAGAAGTTAAAGCAAACAGACTGATCAACAGAAGAAATAAAAAGTTCTGGGAACAGAGCCACATATAGATCTTTATTTAGTACTTCACAAAGGTAATATCTCAAGAAGAGAAATGATAGGTCAATCAGTAAATAGTAGTAACACCATGCCTAACATCTACTATACTCCAGGCAATATTTTATTAAACATTTTTTTTTTAACTTTTAAGTTCAGGGGTACATGTGCAGGTTTGTTATATAAGTAAACTTGTGTCACGGGGGTTTGTTGTACAGATTATTTTGTCACCCAGGTATTAAGCATAGTACCCATTTGTTATTTTTCCTGATTCTCTCCCTCCTCCCACCCTCCACCCTCAAGTAGGCCCCAGTGTGTGTTGTTCCCTTCTATGTGTCCGTATGTTCTCATCATTTAGCTCCCACTTGTATGTGACAACATGCAGTATTTGGGTTTCTGTTACTGTGTTAGTTTGCCAAGGATAATGGCTTCTGGGTTTCTGTTACTGTGTTAGTTTGCCAAGAATAATGGCTTCTAGCTCTATCAGTGTTCCTGCAAGGGATATGATCGCATTCTTTTTTGTGGCTGCATAGTATTTCATGGTATATATGTACCACAGTCCAGTCTATCATTAATGGGTATTTAGATTGATTTCATGTCTTTGCTGTTGTGAATAATACTGCAATGGACATATGTGTGGATGTGTCCTTATAATAGAACCGTTTATATTCCTTTGGGTATATACCCAGTAATGAGATTGCTGGGTCAAATGGTATTTCTGTTTTTAGGTCTTTGAGAAATCACCACACTGCCTCCCACAATGGTTGAACTAATTTACTCTCCCACCAACAGTGTAAAAGCATTCCTTTTTCTCCATAAACTCACCAGCATCTGTTATTTTTGACTTTTAGTAATAGCCATTCTGACTGGTGTGAGGTGGTATCTCATTGTGGTTTGATTTGTATTTCTCTAATGATCAGTGATGTTGAGCTTTTTTTCATATGATTGTTGGCCACATGTATGTCTTCTTTTGAAAAGTGTCTGTTCATGTCCTTTGCCCACTTTTTGATGTTTTTCTTTTCCTGTAAATTTGTTTCATTCCTTATAGTGCTTAATATTAGACCTTTGTCAGATGTATAGTTTGCAAAAATTTTATCTCATTCTGTAGGTTGTCTATTCATTCTGTAGGTTGTCTATTCACTCTGTTGATAGTTTCTTTTGCTGTACAGAACTGCTTTAGTTTATTTATATCTCATTTGTCAATTTTCACTTTTGTTGTGATTGCTTTTGGCATCTTTGTCATGAAATCTTTGCCTGTTTCTATGTCCAGGATGGTATTGCCTAGGTTGTCTTCCAGGGTTTTTAGTTTTAGTTTTTACATTCAAGTCTTTAATTCATCTTGAGTTAATTTTTGTACATGGTATAAGGAAGGGGTCCAATTTCAGTCTTCTACATATGACTAGCCAGTTATCCCAGCACTATTTATTGGATAGGAAATACTTGCCTCATTCCTTGTTTTTGTCAGGTTTGTTGAAGATCAGATAGTTGTAGCTGTGTGCCCTTATTTCTGGGTTCTCTATTCTGTTCCATTGTTCTATGTGTCTGTTCTTATACCAGTACCATGCTGTTTTGGTTACGGTAGCCAGGTAGTATACTTTGAAGTCAGGCAATTTTATTTTATTTTATTTTATTTTTTTGTGTGAGAAGGAGTCTCGCTCTGTCACCCAGGCTGGAGTGCAGTGGCACAATCTTGGCTAACTGCAACCTCTGCCCCCTGGTTTCAAGCAATTCTCCTGCCTCAGCCCCCTGAGTAGCTGGGATTACAGGCACCTGCCACCCTGCCCAGCTAATTTTTGTATTTTTAGTAGAGACGGGGTTTCACCATTTTGGCCAGGCTGGTCTTGAACTGCTGACCTCGTGATCCACCTGCCTTGGCCTCCCAAAGTACTGGGATTACAGGCGTGAGCCACTGTGCCCAGCCGAAGTCAGGTAATTTTTGTATGTGTATATTAACAAAGCTGCAATGCCTCCAGCTTGTTCTTTTTGCCTAGGATTGTCTTGCCTATTCGGGCTTTTTGTTGTTGTTGTTCCATATGAACTTTAAAATAGTTTTTTCTAGTTCTGTGAAGAATGTCAGTGGTAGTTTAATAGGAATAGCACTGAATCTCTAAATTGCTCTAAACGGCTGTATGGCCGTTTTAATGATATTGATTCTTCCTATCCACGAGCATGGAATGTTTTTCCATTTGTTTGTGTCATCTCCGATTTCTTTGAGCAGTGTTTTGTAATTCACCTTGTAGAGATCTTTCACCTTCCTGGTTAGCTGTATTCCTAGATATTTTATTCTTTTTGTGGCAATTGTGAATGGGATTGCATTCCTGATTTGACTCTTGGCTTGACTGCTGTTGGTATATAGGAAAGTTAGTGATTTTTGCACATGGACTTTGTATCCTGAGACTTTGCTGAAGTTGTTTATCAGCTTAAGAAGCTTTTGGGTTGAGAGTATGGGGTGTTCTAGATACAGGACAATGTCATCTGCAAACAGGGATAGTTTGACCTCTTCTCTTCCTATGTGGATGTCCTTTATTTCTTTCTCCTGCATCCTTATCTTGTGCCAGTTTTCAAGGAGAATGCTTTATTCTTTATGTGTTTTAACACATTTCATCTTCAAAGTCACCCTACAGGGTAGGTACCCCTTATTTTAATCCCTAGTTTTTCAGATGAGACTTGAAAAAGAGGCCTAACTTTCAAAGGTACAAACCAACGAGTTCTGGCTCCAGAGCAAGGGATCTTAACCACCAGGATATATGAAATCTATATTAGACATCTTACTTAGCCATTTAGTAAAAGTTATAGCCTAACCTCATATCTTATTTTAAAATTCTAGATAACTCGAGGGTTTAAAAATAAAATATGAAACAATAAATATACTAAAAGAAAACTATTGAAATTGAAATAATTGAGATGGGAAGGTTATTACTAAACAATATTTAAGATAGCAATCCAAAAGAAATACTTTATAATTTTGATAAAATTTAGAATGTCTGTATAGAAAAACAACAACTAAAGGACAAATGAAATCAAATGGAAAATGACAAATGAGAAAAAAATGATGACACATGACAAACAAAATTTTACTATCTTTAATATGAAAAAATGTACAGTCAATTAAGAAATGAGTCAGGGATAGAAACAGATGACTAAATAGTAATAGATTTAAAAGTTAAATGTCACCTGGGTGTGGTGGCTTAGGCTTGTAATTCCAGCAGTTTGGGAGACTGAGGTGCATGGATTGAGCTCAAGAGTTCAAGACCAGCCTGGGCATATGGCTAAACTCTGTCTCTACTAAAAAATACAAAAATTAGCTGGATAGGGTGATGTGTATGTGTAGTCGCAGCTACTCCAGAGGCTGAGGTGGGAGGATTGCATGAGCCCAGGAGGTGGAGGTTGCAGTGGGTCGAGATCATGCCACTGCACTCCAGCCTGGGTGATAGACTGAGACCCTGTCTCAAAAAAGAAAAAAAATTTAAATATCAGTGGATAACTGGTGTGAAAATAATTTTACCTTTACTAGTGCTCAAAAAGATATATATTTAAACAATGAGAAATTATTTTTGCCCGTTGAACTGATGAATTATGTTATTTGTTGGTGTGATAGGTTATGAGACACTGACATTACTATATACTGCTGCTGGAAGTATAACTTCTTATGAGGGCAATTTGGCAAGATGTGTAAAAACCTTAAATTGTGTATATTTTTCAGCTCAACAATTCAATTTTTAGGAATTTATTCTAAGATCATCTTACATACAAGAATGTATGTACAATTGTGCCAGTTGAAGTATTGTTTCTAATAGTGGAATTGTGCAAACAACCAAAAAAAAAAAAAAAAAAACCCAGTAAAAAGGAGATAGTTAAATAAATGAAGTCAAAAGATATTTGCACTGAAATCTATGCATCAAAATTTGGACATGCTCATTTCATAGTCATATTTTCTTTAACAATGATAAACATGGTTTCATGTTATGGTGAACATCTATTTTTGGGCAACCACATCTTGGCAATGATGTCTTACAGCTCCTTTGGGAAATCACCACTTCTTCGTATGGTTTAGGTGGAATTGACATTTACCCACCTCCAGTGACAGAAGCTGTTTGATTTAGGCAAATATCCTATAATATCCTCCTGGCCACAGTGATAGGTGCAGAGGCGGACACATCATGTGAGAATCCTCCTATCAGGGTGTACTTCATGGCTTGCTGGGAACTGCTGGGACAAAGACTATCTTGCTTGTTTTATGAATGTTAATGTAGGAGCAATTGGTTTCAAAACCATTGGCAGACATATTCATAAGAAGAGAGCCTGAGAATGAAGCTAATGGTGCTAAGCGGTAGAGCTGGAAAACAGAGAAATCTCTTTCCACCGTTGAGCCCTCATAAAGCCTTGTCTGAAGCAAATATTATGCACCATCTCAGACTCTTCAGTGTATGAACCAATAAATGCTCTTCTCCTTCCCGCTTTTCAAAGGCCAGTTTCGATAGGATGTCTGTTTCATGCAATTGAAAGCATCCTAACATATACACATTTCTCTGTCTTGACATATAATACATATACATTGGGAACACACCGATTCAATTCTGACTAAAAAGCAAATGGCTTAGGATTAAAATATGCATTCTGCTGAAGCAGAGGCTATAGCCAGAGATCACAATCATTTAAATAACTGCTGGAGTATATGAATAAATCTGAAATTCTATGCAAGTGTTTATTATTATGGTTTCATTGTTAATATTTAATAGTCAAATTTTAAAATGTTGTCATTACAATATAGGAACAAAACAGTAGTTTCTCAGAGCTGTCAAATGCTAGACAGCTTTTGCAGCCACTCTTCCGCACATCTCAGTACTAAAGAGAGGGTCACTTTCGACTGGCACATTTAATAATGTCACCAACCATTTGTGTACAAGAAACTATAATTCAGAAAAAGGTTTCAACAGTGTGTTTTCTAAAAGGAACTTCATACTTAAGATTCACAGTTCTACCAAATCTCAAAATTCCTTTATCTTTGACTGCCAAAAAATGAGTGGTAGCTATAGCAATAATTTCAATGAGCTTTTCATTTAAAATGATAGCTTCTATAAAGAATTGTCTTTGTAGAGAGTTCTTACGAAGTCTGTAATTTTGAAATTATATTAGTAAAAACAAATTGTGTCACATGTGCCCATTTTTATCTAACAATTCAGTCTATGATTTATACTCTTTATATTTCTTATTACTTAGGGTTTATTGTGAATGTAATGGTCCATAATTTGGTAAATTTTTTCTCTTGTGAGATTTTAAGGTAGCAAAGTTTACATGATAATTTAAATTTACCCTCAAAAAGTGTAAAAAATTCCCAAAAAAGCATTTTTTCTTAAAAACCTCATGGCTAAAGAAAATTAAATAACTAAATATGAGTTTTATATTATTATTTAACTTTTTTATAAGTCCATTTTGGTTCAAAAAGATATGATCTTCTAAAGTTATCTAGCTAATTCATTTTCTATTAATATTTGCATTAGTTCATTATTAATATAGTATTAATAATTTAATGTTGGTAAATGATTCCCTTTTTATTTAACCTTTTGAAAACTTAAAGCATTATAGTACATGAAATGAATAACTTTGGTAATCGTTTAAAATTATTGTAGCATTTTACTCTCAAATATATATACTTGGAATATTTCTACTAAAACTGTTAGAATTTAAATATAAAAAGCACATAAAGAGATTTTCACTTCAGGTTACATCTAAATGCTTATGTATATTTTTAGATGAGTATTCAGATTATGTCTTGTTCATATTACTGACATTATTGCTGGTTGGATGTGATGGTGATCTGTTCCACCAGCACAATCACTGGACAAGTTCAAGGTTGCCAGATGGTGAGGAAGTTGGCATTCAGCTATTCAGCTCTTATGCTTGCCAAGGCCTAGGCCAGAGATGAAACCTAAGAGCAGATTTTGGACAGACACAGAGGCCAAGGCCCAAAGTCTGTGTGTCACATATGTATCATTCTTAGCAGCTAAATCTTATGACTGGAGCAGCAGTTACTTAACCGATCTCCCAGAGAAAAATGTCTGAAAACACATGCCCTGGCATGACTCACCTCCAGGTGGTGAAATTACAGATAATTTTCCTCATTGCTTATCAGTATTTTCCATGTTTTTCTATAATAAACATGCATTACTTGGGCAATGAAGAAAAAACAGGAAAGTTTAAATCATCTATAATTTACGATAAATAACAGCAACAACAAAAAGCAAATTTACAAAAACATCACATTAAAAAATAAAAATCCTCAGAGAGGTACACTGGGCAATCCCCTTTGGTGAGACATTGCCAGGCCTTATGCGAGTCAGGAAGTTTTCCCCAAGATGTATCCTCAATTCCTCTTGCTGTTAGTTAAGCCCTTTCATCAAAGGAGATGGGACAGCTGCTAATCCTCATCTAAATGTAACTTCAGGTCAGTATTGACTTCCTTCCCTCCGTCTTCTCATTTTTAGGCCAAACTTTTCTTGTAGTGTCCGTTCACCACACCCTCATTCTGAACAATTATAGAATTAAGAGAAAAGGAGCAAATTTCTCCTTCAAGAATGTGCCCCTATGCTATTTGATTGCTTCAAGTCTCATTGGCAGAATAATTAAAAAAAAAAAAAAAAGCTTATTAGTTGGAGATAGGCCCTGAAACCCCAATTTATAGGGAAATCCTAGAACCTAGCAAATAAAGAGCACTGGAATGGTTAGTACTACTCAATCCTACTCTATACTGGAAAGCTCAGAGGTAGAAAAATCACAGGAGGAAAAAAGACTACTACATGCGCACACACACCCACACACACATGCACACATACACACACACATATACACATGCACACACACACATACACACATGCACACACACCCACACACATGCACACACACACATGCACACATACACACATGCACGCACATACCCACACCCACACCCACACCCACACATGCACAATACACACCCACACACACACATGCATACACATGCACACACACCCACACAGATGTACACACACCCACACACACATGCACACATACACACACATCCACACACACATGCACACATACACACACACCCACACACACATGCACACATACACCCACACATGCACACATACACACACATCCACACACACACATGCACACATACACACACCCACACACACATGCACACATACACCCACACATGCACACATACACACACATACACACACACACATGGACACACACACCCACACACACACATGCACACATACACACACACACGCACACATACATTATTTTTCATATATGTTCTTTTCCATATTCTCTGCCAAAAAATGCAGGAAAAATCATTGCCAAATTGTGTTAGGCTGTTCATTGGAAGGAAGTACAGCCTTTCTTGGTGTGGAAGCAGACAGAGGATGAGGCTCTTGGGGTCTGGCGAATCTTTCCAGTTAAGGCAGTTAGTTATTCATGGTCTAATCCAGGCAGTGCAAGTTCAAATTCTGGCCATGTCTGTAGAGTTTAAAAGACAAAGCAAAGCAAAAATGGTGATCAACTCCTTGTTTTCCAAAATTGTTCCCAGTGAGTGTGGACCTGAGCTTTGAGTATGCAGTTGGGCTTCAGGAAATAATTGTTGAGATGTTGCTGGATCAGTTCTGCAAGCCAGTTGCCAGCAGAGGAGTCTTTGTGATGACCTCTCAGTACATACAGCTTGGAAGAAACTTAATAAATATCGTCTGTGTTTACTTGAAATTTACCCCTTAGTTTAGTCCCTAACAGTATGCAGACAGGTGAAAATTTGGGCAGCACATAGAGGGCTGAACACAGACATGGTGTTGCTATGTTCCTGGCTTAACTCATAAATGGATATTTATGTAATATAAATTACATGTATAATCATGTAATTAATGAAGTGAACAACTAGTTGAATCAGTTACTCCATAACTGTGAAAGTGCATTGAATTATGACAATATACAATATTATGCTTCTGCTGATGGGGTTATGGAATGTTTGTGGATTGAAATCAAAGTTATAACTTTATTTGAAGCATTAAGGGTAAATAATTTTAATTGGAAAATTTCAGAGCACAAATACTATTCAGTTAATTTGTTTGGCATACACACTCCGTAACTTTAGACTGAGATCCTTTCCTTCTTTGAAATTAGAATTAGAAACCTTTGGGCACAATTTAAAAGAACTCAGAAACCTTCTTTCCAGTTCTTTGGTACATTGTTAGTTTTCTTAATTTATGTGGGGAGTATAGAGTATATTAATTTAAAGCTGTAATTGACTAGATCTAAGCCAGCTGTCAGATCTTGGGAAAAGATCACATCCAAAGCATTCTCCTTTGCTTTAAGCTTTAGACTCAATGCAGAAGCATGCAGGAGTGGGAAGGAAGATGAATCCATTCAAATCATCAAAGTTTGAGTAGCATTTTGATCAGAATGTTTTAGCCAAATGAATGCATCAGGTTGTCAATGGCCAGTGGGTTTGGTCCCAAGATAGGCTATACCCAAAGATGAGGCTGTGCCACCGATGGCTGTTATACCAAAACACGGTGGGATTGTGTCCAGGAACTGAGCTCCTGGTGCCCCTCAAGCCAGCTTTGAAATGGCTGTGTGGTAACTGCTGTTGTCTACGGCCCTTAGCTTATTCATGTTACCAGGGTGGAGCACAACAAGGTCTCTATGCCTTTGCCAAGAGCAGGACGGTTGCTATGGGAGAGGCAGTCTGAGGAGAGGCTCCCAGCTCCTGCAGAATCTTCCAAGGGAAGGCTGATTAGAGTTGACATACCATTGTCCTCTAGAAACCTAACAAGATGCACATTTTTTTCCAGTAAGTGAGACAACTGTAGAATCCACATTTCATAGTTGTTCAAAAGGAGATCTCACACACACAAGAGAGTAAATTCATAACTAATAGCCCTTTGGGGGGAAAACTGTATTTTCAATTACCACACTCACATAATCTTTCATTTAATCTTGGACACTGTTGTTGGAACTGGGCTAGATGCCAGTTCTCAAAATAGCATAAATGGGAAATATTTAGGCAAGCCTCGTGATATACACTAGGTGTGTTTGGTTATTGTAACACATTTTCCTTTAGTGCTTTCAAAGTATGGATGATGGATTACAGGGGTTTGAGATTATTATAGTAGGTGTCACTTCCCTTATATGACATAGCTGGACTAGAGGTCACAGGAATCAGAACTCACTACTAGCAAAATCAGGTTATATATGACTAATTTGGGGATTGTGCTCAAAAATAACAAAACCTTTAAGTGGCCTAGAATGCATAAACATTTACTTCATCTGTAAAATAGGGAGGATTGATCTTTAAAGTTATTTGCAGCTCTAATATTGTATGACAGATAATTTTCAGCCTGTTAATTTCAGATTGTCCGTGAAACAGGGAAACTAATGATCACTACCTTGGGTATCAACCTCAGCATTGACATGAGGATTAAATGAATTAACATATAAAAATTACCTACACTGGTGCCTGGCTCAGGAAGTATTAGAGGCTGTGATTACTGTTTTTATTGGTATGTATTTTGAGACCTCCTTGAAACCAACACTGCAGATCCTGCACTATGTATTCTATCTACAGTGCTTTACATACAGCCTGATAGAAAGCATGCATTTCTTCCAACAATGTTGTTATTGCTCAGTTATCTCTGATTTGTCTCTAAAATGAAGACAATTGCAGATAGAACTAAATCAATTGAGAAGGGGTGTATGAGATTCTTTGTAAATAAAACAGGACAATTCAAATACAACACAAAGTTTTGGGTTGACTTTTGCTAGCACAGGTGCCCCCACATTGAAATCTCCCCAATATTCACTTGTTTTAAAATGTAGGTTTTATTATTATTCAGGTGTGGTGAGGCCAACAGATCAGGAGACAAATTGCCATTGAAAATATAATTTGTGGCCAGGTGCGGTGGCTCACGCCTGTAATCCCAGCACTTTGGGAGTCCGAGGTGGGCAGATCACCTGAGATCAGGAGTTCGAGACCAGCCTGGCCAACATAGTGAAACCCCATCTCTACTAAAAATACAAAAATCAGCTGGGTGTGGTGGTGGACACCTGTAATTTCAGCTACTCAGGAGGCTGAGGCAAGAGAATTGCTTGAACCCGGGAGGCAGAGGTTTCAGTGAGCCGAGATCACGCTATTGCACTCCAGCCTAGGCAACATGGGTCAGAGCCTCTTCTGTGATTTTTCTGGAAGGAATGGGCAAGGCAGGGTAAGCAGGCTAGGTGGGTTTAGGATTTGCTAGTGTGAATGATTTCTGTATGCTGTGAGGTATAGGGCCTGCCCCTGGCTGCCCAGTATCTGGCCTGGGGTGATTAGGGCAGAGGATAGGCTTAACATGCCAGAGCTCAGTAAACGAGGCAGTTGGTGGGTGTGGGCTCTGGATTGGTTGGTTTATGTGTGAGAGATGCACTCACAGCGGAGTCATCTGCTTTCTCCAGGAATTAGGTACACCTGGGAGGAGCAGTCTCTCCAGGATTAGCAAGGCCCCAGATGCCGGGCACCAAGAATGCAAATAATAAGAAAAGAATACAGAAAATTAGAAAATACAGTTAATATGCTATTTCATATTCACAGCTTGTATATATATAGAAATTTAATATATAATTTTTAATATAGAAATAGGATTTTGCCATGTTGCCCAGGCTGGACTCGAACTCTGAGGCTCAAGTGATCCTCTCACCTTGGCCTCCCAAAGTGCTGAGATTACGGGCATGAGCCACCATGCCCAGCCAGCTTCTTTGAATTTTTTTTTTTTTTTTTTTGGTTTGTTACCTAGAGAAGGCCGAAGGAGTTTGAGTAAGGTTGGAAACTGAGACATTTAGCTGGAGTAAAAGGCACCTGTCCTTACCAGTCCCCTGGGCTGATTTTAAGATCCCTGTGCATAAAAGGGATAAGCAGCAGAATCAGACAAAACCTTCTCATCTAGTCACAAGATATGCTTCCAGTTAGGTCGCAGTGAAAACTGTGGCGTGGAGTTGGAGAGGAAACCACCCTCCTCCACCATGTCCCCTGGCCATGTGGCTTGGCCCCATTCAGCTTCAAGAAGAATTAGAAAATCTGGAGCATCTTCAAGTGGCCCCTGTGGCACACTTGGGTTTTGGTGTTCCCAGGATGGGCAGTGGGAGCCATAAGACTTCTTCAGTGGCCTTCCAGGCAGGTGTGAAGAAGTGGGAGCCACGGTGAAGTGCAAACAAGACAGCCACATGTGAGGAATCTCTTTGCAGACTCCCAGGGACACTTAGAGGTGTACCTGAAGCCTCTGACCATGCCTCTGAACCAGTAGACGCTTACGCTGCACTGTAGGAGATGGCATTGTTTTATTTCAGGACCATTTTCACTCATTTGATAGTTACCTGATATTTGTCTATGGCCATACCACTTTGAAGGTGCCTGATTTCGTCTGATAGTTAACCAATATTCACTGAGCTCTTTTTATCAGTTACACAAGAAAATTCATCGTACTCATTTTACAGCCAGTTGTAGCTTTTGCCTTGAACATGTATTAGATTGACCAGTCCCCTCTTTCACCAGATCTGGTGCTGTTGTCTAGATCTGCTGAGACAGACACCAAGATGGGATTAGATGTGCCAGGAAAAGCAGGAAGGAAGAAAGGCGAGAAAAGACTATCACAGGTCTGGCATCTGTGGAAGGAGAGAGGGAAGGAAGGAAGGGTGGGTGATGACTCTCAGACTGCAACGCAGTTCCAAGAAATGTTCAGCCAAGGAACCCTTGCATCCTATGTCTTGCTGGAAGGGGGCTGTCTTCAGACCCCTCCATGCTCAGTCATTGCTTGGAAGTCACACTGTGGAAGTGTGGTGGATCCCAGTGGGCAGCAGCTGTGGCCATCAGTTAATTATGTTCTAGCAGCAGGACATCTGTGTGGTACATTTTCATTTGGTAACATCTGGGATCAAAATAATTTTGGCTGTTTTGAACATCAAATTTAGGTTGAATATTTGAACGTTTGCTACAATTGAGAATAGTGAATAAATGCCTGGAAGAAGTCTTATGAAAGGAGTTAACTTTGAATTACAATAAATCCAGTGGGGCCACTGAGGATGGTTGAGCAGGTTGTGCATTACACAAGGGCATCTGCTAGATGGGGCTAAGGTCTATCCCCAGTTTACTCATTAGTCTGTGTGACCTGGGCAGGGCTGCCTGTGCCCAAAGAGGTTGTTTTTTCTTATTTGCACAAGTGTCAGCCCCAGGACCTGGTTGCATTGTGTTTATTCAATCACATGTACTATAGAGCAACTTGTAGAAAAAGGGGCATCTATGTCCACTTCGTGGAAATCTATTAAAAAAAAAACAAAAAAAAAAAAAAAAAAACAAACTTCTTCATTTACCCATAAGACCAAAGACCTAGGCACATCTATGAAATAACCACCAGCCTCCACCCACTTCTTACTTCAGAGCTTTCTCCAGCCTGATGGAACTTCTCCCCCACCCCACAACCCCCACTCCTACCTTAGAGTCCCTCTTCTATTGGTTCCACTTAGGGCTGCCCTGGTGTGCTACCCCTTCTGCACCAAGATTTACTTATGTGTGTCTCATCCTGCACCATCCTGCCAGCTAACTCTCCAGTAGAAAAATTGTACCAAATAGCTCCACTTGGGGTGAAAGATTGACATCTCCCAAAGGAAGAGTAATAGATGATATTTATCCAACTTACTTTGTCCTACTGACTTCATCTGCAGAACAGTGGGGAAGGGGTATTTTCATCCTCATTTTTCAGGAGGAAACCAAGGCTCTAGGGGTTAAACAACTCTGCTGGGGTCACACAGTTACTGAGTGGCTTGAGCCAGATTTCGAATCCAGGCCTTTTTACTACAGACTCCTTGCTCTTTACCACTGTCCAAGATTACTTCAGCTACAGTCTTCTCACACGGCCCCCTCTGTAAATCTGGAAGTAGGGAAAGCTTCTGGAAAAGAGAAGGGATTTTGCTTGATGCTTCTTACATTATGCCATGTAAGTCAGTTTTTTTCAAGACAGTTGTTCAAACAATATTTTTAAACCAACTTTATTGGTCATGAGCAGCATTTCAAACAATGAAAATACAATACAATGAAAAATGAAGGTTCTAAAATAAGAGGTAAAAAATACAATGCAATTGAAGAAGAAATACCAGAGGGCATTGAACATAGAAAATGTATTGTTTCATGAAATTTTTGCTTCAGTTTAACATATGTACATATTTATGCATATTCTTATTAATGTACACACATATGTGTATTCATTTGTATGTGAGTACTGAGTTCTCTAAAACTGCACAAGCAATGTACTTTCTTTTAAGATTCTGCTACTTGCTTTTTATTAAATCAGGACTTATTTTCACATGTTTTGTGTTTTATCATCTCATGCTTCTTTTAAAAATCCTTTTTTTCCTCCTTCCTGGCCTTCTTTTGGATTAATAGAGCGTTAACTATTCTGCCTGCACCACTACCTTTTCTCCAATTGGCTTCTGGTTTAGAAACTATATTGTGTTTCTTATATTGTAATGGTTACTGAAAATTTTTTAGATATACATACATATACCATCATGTATCACTTAACAACAGGGAAATGTTTTGAGAAATGTTTCATTAGGTAATTTTGTCATTGCACAAACATCATAGAGTGTATTCACACAGCCCTAGATGGTATAGCCTACAACATACCCAGGCTATAGCCTGCTGTGCTCCTATGCTACAAACCTAGCAATGTACTTTTAACTATGGGTCAAAGTCCAGTGAGTTTATCTCACATTCACATGGGTGCTGGATTAATTTGCTTCCTCACTTATCTGGCCCTAGTGAAACAGAGAGCTAAGTAGAGAGCTACATTGGCCTGAGCTCACCCCAGCTGTCTGCTCCTGGCTCTCGCCCTGACTTTTAGGGAAGGAGAGACCCTGCAGTCAAAGCTGGACTCCTAGGGAATGTTCTCTTCCTTCTCTTTCCTATCTGTCCTTTAAGCACACCCTGAAGGCAGTGTAGCCACTAGGCCAGCCTAACCAGGTCTCCCCTGGGGAGTGGGTAGCCCATAAATTTACAGGGTATAAAAAATGTGAAATAATTTCTTTTAGAAAGACTGTGTAATTTAAATATTAGTTGCCTTAACTTGAGCTTTTCAGCAGATAGGAGCAGCTGAAATGCCAGTTAACAAGAAGAATTTGTTAAATTAGAACACAAGATAACATTGTCATTTAGACCAATCTGTGAGCAGTATTGTGAATTGCAAAGTGAATTTAAGAAAATAAGAGGGTAAGAGCACACTCTTTGTCCTAACCATCAACATTTCTTAGTTATGACTCAGTCCATAAGATTTTTTTTTTTTTTTTTTTTTGAGACAGAGTCTCACTCTGTTGCCCAGGCTGGAGTGCAGTGGCATGATCTCAGCTTACTGCAACCTCTACCTCCCAAGATCAAGGGATTCTCCTGCCTCAGCCTCCCCAGTAGCTGAGATTACAGGCACACACCACCACATCCAGCTAATTTTTGTATTTTTTTAGTAGAGATGGGGCTTTGCCATGTTGGCCAGGCTGGTCTCGATCTCCTGACCTCAAGTGATCTGCCCACCTCGGCCTCCCAAAGTGCTGAGATTACAGGTGTGAGCCACTGCGCCTGGCCCATAAGAGATTCAGGACTATTGCTGCTGTGTTTGGTCCTTGGTCAATAATCATGAAAGGTAACGTTGGTTAGTACATAGTAACTTATCAAATGAAGACATTCTGGTAAACTCTCTGACATAGGTCAATACATAGATAATCCTAACAACCTTATAAGTTAGATTTTACTATTATCTCCATTTTTTTCAGATGGGGAAATTGAGGCTCAGAGGTTAAGTAACTTGTTCATGGTCATACACTTAAGAACCTAGAGCAATTCTATTGGTTGGTGTGATAGATTGACTGTGAAAATGGCCTCAGTTCTTTCTCAGCTGGATCCACACCCCCTGACTTTGTCACTCCTTCTGTAGAGGAGTGGAGTCTATTTCCCCTCCCCTTGTGTCAGGGCTGGCCTTGTGACTTTCTATGGCTAATAGATGTGGTGGGAAGTGACTGTGTGTGGTGCCTAGGCTTCAGGAGACCGTGCTGTCTTCTGCTTTCCAGCCCCTGCCTCCTTCATAGAAACAAGCCTGGGCTGCTCTGCTGGAGGACGAGAAGTCACAAGGAACCAAGCAAGATAAGTCATCCCAGCTAAGGTCATCCGAGACCAGCCAGCCCCCAGCCAACCCACCAACCAACTGACTGCAGATGCATGAGCAAGGCCAGCCATGACTGGCTGAGCCTGGCCCAGATCAGCAGAACTGTCCCGCCAATTCACAGATTAATGAAAAAATAATCAATTGGTTTTTTTGGCCACTGAGTTTTGGGGTGATATTCTGCTCCATTACAGTGGCAATAGATAACAGAGAAAGTTGCCTACCCACAGTCATTTCTTCTCTTTTCTTTGAGGCCAAGTAGTCTTCCCATAATGGAGGATTAACAGACATACATTCACTTTTCCATCTTTCTTTGCAGTTAGGGTGATGTAGTTCTGGCAGATGTACAGGGGAGTCAGCTTTATGTGGTGGAGGGTGATGGGTGATGGGCCGGAGGGTCATGGTTCTGAGAAACATTTTCCTTTCTGAAAGGAAAGAGTCTAGCCATGAGACAGAGGCCTTCCCCTTTCCTCCCTATCTGCTTTGGATGCTATCATTAAAAATGGACCCTTGAGCAACAGCAGCTATCTTGTGACCATGAGGCAACAAGCCTATAAACAGCAATTTAACACATCAGGCATGGCAGAATGAAAAGCTAAAAAGAGCCTAGCTTCCTGACCACATCATTCAGCTGTGGGAACAATTCTAGAACTGCTTTACCTTCTGACTTCTTCACTATTTAAGCTACTGTGTGTTGATTATTCTGAGTGACACAGTGCAGGAACCTAGTCCAACCCTAAGCAACCTCGTTTGTAATCATGATGCTGTACTCAGAAGCATTGAGCACCATTAAGATTAAGAGAACTCTGGACTTTAGAGGCCCAAGTGAGTATGAATGTGGGCATTGACAAGGATTAGCATTGGTAAATACGGGAGTAGAGTCTGGCTCCAAACCAGGGGTGGGCTGGCACAGTCCCTGGCAAGGGTCCTCAGCCTCTTGGATGACAGCACCACTGAGGCCAGAGCACAAGCTTTCATGGGAGAAGTCAAGAGGATCCCAAAGTCTTTCTAAAGAATCAGAAGCAGCCAAGTGACAGGAGAAACCACAAACTCAGCTTTAACACTCTGCTCTGCCTTTGTCCCTGAGTCTAATCTCCAGTGTCAATGACAACCTTTCTAAATTTAAAATTTCCTTCATATTGTTTTGATTCATTAAATTGCCATATTTTGTAATGTTTGTTTTATCTCAAAATTATTTTGTTATGAATCAAATATCCGAATCGTATAGATCCAATGAATTAAGAAAGACAGACTTTCTATACACAGAGGAGCCCATATCAGACTTGGCCCTGGGTCCCACATTTACTGGTTCTACCATCTCTCCAAAGCTAAGCCCAGGGACATTTCTGCCCCTGGCGTTCTGTCTGACTTTCTCACTATTTTATACAGGCATACCTTGTTTATTGCACTTCATTTTATTGCACATTGCAGATACTATGTTTCAGACAAATTGAAGGCTTGTGGCAACCTTGCATTAAGCAACTCTATTGACACCATTTTTCCAACAGCATGTGCTCACTTTTTGTGTGTCATATTTTGGTCATTCTCACAACATTTCAAACTTTTTCATTATTATCATATTTGTTATAGCGATATGTGCTCAGTGATCTTCAATGTTACTATTGTAATCGTCTTAGAGTGCCATGAACCATGCCTGTATAAGATGGTGCACTTAATTGAAACATGTTATGTGTGTTTTGACTGCTCCACCCATCAGCTGTTTTCCCATCTTTCTCCCTCTCCTTGGGCCTCCCTATTCCCTGAGACACAAAAATATTGAAATTTCGTCATTTAATAACCCTGGAATGGCCTCTAAGTATTCAAGTTAAAGGCAAAGTCGCATGCCTCTCTCTTTCAATCAAAAGCTAGAAATGATTAAGCTTATGAGAAAGGCACATCAAAAACTGAACTGGACTGAAAGGAAGGCCTCTTGCACCAAAGAGTTAGCCAAGTGGTGAATGCAAAGGAAAATTTATTGATGGACGTTAAAAGTGCTACTCCAGAACACATAAGTAAGAAACTGAAACAGTTTTATTGCTGTTACAGAGAAAGTTTTAGTAATCTGAGTAAAGAATCAAACCAGCCACAATATTCCTTTAAGCCAAAGCCAAATCCAAAGCAAGCCTTCAACTCTCTTCAATTATCTGAAGGCTGAGAGACGTGAGGAAGCTGCAGAAGAAAAGTTGGAAGCTAGCAAATGTAGTTCATCATGTTTAAAGAAAGAAGTCATCTCCATAAGATAAAAGTGCATGATAAAACAGCAGGTTCTGATGTAGAAGCTGCAGCAAGTTATCCAGAAGACCTAGCTAGGATAATTGATGAATTATCAATTCATCAATCACTCAACAACAGATTTTCAACATAGATGGGAAGAGCCTTACATTGGAAGGAGTTGCCATCTAGGACTTTCATAGCTAGAGAGGAGAAGTCAATGCCTGGCTTCAAAGCTTCAAAGGACAGGCTCTTGTTAGAGACTAATGAAGCTGTTGAGTTAAAGTTGAAGCCAGTACTCAGTGATCATTCAAATATCCTAGGGCCCTTAAGAAGTATGTGACATCTACACTGCCTGTGCTTTATAAATTGGAACAACAAAGCCTGAATGATGGCACATCTGTTAATAACATGGTTTTATTGAATATTTAAAGCCCACCGTTAAGACTCACTGCTCAGAAAAAAAAAAAGATTACTTTAAAAATTTTACTGCTCATTGACAATGCACCCAGTAATCCATGAGCTCTGATGGAGATGTACAAGGAGATTCATGTTTCCTTGCCCGCTAACACGGCATCCATTCTGTAGCCCATGGATCCAGGAGTCATTTCAACTCTCAAGTCTTATTGTTTAAGAAATACATTTCATAAGGCTATAGTGGTCATAGATAGTGATTCCTCTGATGAATCTGGGTAAAGTAAATTGAGAATCCTCTGGAAAAGATTCACCATTTATGATTAAATTCACCATTAAAACATTTATGATTTAGGTGAGGAGGTCAAAATATTAACATTAATAGGAATTTGAAGAAGTTGATTCCAACCCTCATGGATGACTTTGAGGAGTTCAAGACCAGTGGCAAAAGTCACTGCAGATGTGGTGGAAATAACATAAGAACCAAACTTGGAAGTGGAGCCCAAAGATGTGACTGAATTGCTGCAATCTCATGATGAAAATTTAATGGATAAGGAGTCGCTACTTATGGATGAGTAAAGAAACAGGTTTGTGAAATGGAAACTACTCCTGGTAAAGATGCTGTGAACATGGTTGAAATAACAACAAAGGATTTAGAATATTACATAAACTCAGTTGATAAAACAGAGGCAGAGTTTAAGAGGACTGACTCCAATTTTGAAAGAAGTTCTACTGTGGGTAAAATGCTGTCAAACAACATTGCATTCTACAGAGAAATCTTTTGTGAAAAGGAGAGTCCATTGATGTGGCAAACTTCATTTTTGTCTTACTTTTGAAATTGCCAAAGCCACCCAGCCATCAGCAACCACCACCCTAATCAGTCAGCAGCCATGAACACTGAGGCAAGACCCTCTACCAGCAAAAACCCTCCACCTCAGTGGCAAAAAAGCCCTGCCACTGAGGCAAGACCCTCTACTACTTGCCAAAGGCTCAGATGATTATTAGAATGTTTACAAAATAAAGTATTATAAGTCAAAGTACACTTTTTTATCATGATAGCCTACTATTATGTACATTAGTTTTGTTAGACATAATGCTATTGCATACTTAATAGATTAAAGTGTAGTGTAAACATAACTTTTATATACACTAGGAAATCAAAAATTTTGTGTGACTGACTTTATCTCAATATTTGCTCAATATTTGCAATGGTCTGGAATGGGACCTGCAATATCTCGAAGGTCTACCTGTCTCTTCCCAGGTGTGGTCAGGTCTTTTGATCCAGCCTCCGTTCTTATTTCCTTGGAATGTAAATTTTATTGACTTTCTCCTGGGAGCAATGAGTCTCTCAGCCTCCAGTTTTTCCTGTGTTATAGACCCTGATCTGCCTCACACACACCTGTGTAATCCCAACTCCTTGTATGGCTCCCTCTGGCCAACCCTGTCTTTTTCCACCCAAAACTGAAGTATTTCCATTGATGTACTCATTTATCCCTTTTCTTCTTATACAGCTGGAGAAAATCTTGGGTAGATCAAGCATTGTTTTTGTGTTTTAAAAAATATAGTCCTTCCATCCCCCTTCCTTCCCACATCTGACTCCACAACTTATATAAGAACTCCAGCATGAAAGTTGGAGATGGAAAAAATTGAGAGGATGTCCAGATGGATGTAAATTTTTGGAAAACACTGAACACTCTGTGTTTATCTTCTTGCAGGACGAAGGACTCAGAGAGAGCTGTCATGCATATTGTTATCAGCACTCAGGATTAAAATCTGAACCCCTTCCTCCAAGACATTCCACCTGCCTGACAAACTGTTGTTATTTTTAAGTAGGAAAGTCTTCCTTGATCCTGAAGATAAATTCATAGCTTGTGGTTGGAAGTACTTGTAGGAACACAGTTTGTTTGGGCATTTTGAGGAAATGGCTTCCCTTTTATGTATTACCTGTGAAATGCTAACTGGACTCTTTCAGAGATAAAAATGCTCAGTTATCAGCTGGAGTTTTACCAAAAAAAGAGAAACAAAAAGGTGAGAGGAACATTAAACTGCAGACTACTGTCTTCTCAAAGGCTGGACACAATAATATTGTCCTAATTTGGGCATCGTAATTGCCCTGCCAAAGTGTATTTTCCCTTGCAATAAGAGACTCTACCTTCCTGGGCCATCTGGAGGGCATGCAAAGGATATCCATATGGCAAGTGAGGTGAAACACACCAGACTCTTCCAATCTGCTACATACCATTTTTTTGTTGTTGTTTTTTCAAAATGGAAAAAGCCATGTAGATGTAGATGCTCACTAGGAGAAGGCCAGCTTGATGTCTCCCGTGGGCCTGCATTGGTGAATTTCATGTATGGTGTTCTCAGCCTTGCAGGTTCAGATACCCAAGGTCAGTTCCCCCGAGAGATGTGGCTTTCAGACGTGGGCTCAGATCAGCCAAGTTCATATGACTGACATGTGAAACCGGTCACTAGTTAACACATTTGCAATGAAAAATAATTGTCATGGTAACCAGAATACTCATATCAGCAGGTCTTCCACATTATCTCCCAATAGGAAGACCTACAATACAAGGAAGCCAAGTTATGATTAGCATATCTCTAGGTCAGCCCAAACCTGCTATTGAATGCTTGAATAGCAGGAGGCAAAGGTGGCCCGTCACACCTCACTCCATTTCAGGGATAATCTTGCCAATGGGACCAGAAATCTTAAAATCCATAGACAAAGGTGCCCTTCTCCTTGGATAGTGCTCTCTTTTGTTCTGTTTCTTAGGCTGGTTGACACTTTCCTTAGTTATGTTCATATCCATAGTCAGGTCACACCATTTTGTCAGGTAGACCTGAGAGCTACTCTGATCATGCAGGTGGCAATGCATGTTTCTGTTCTGATCTATTGAATAATGATTTCAAAATGTAAAATGTTAGAGACACTTTGATTTCTCTCCTTTTCAAGTTCTTAGGGGATACCTTGTCATACCATCAAGTACTTTCAACAGTTCATCCCCCTGCCTGGAGTTAGATGTATGGTCCTCACTGTCCCCTGGTTCTATGGTTTTGATTATCTGTGTTTTTGTTGTATTCTTGGGCCTTTTCACAATTCTATAGCTTCACAGAAAGACCAGTGTCCCTAATATTTCGATGGCTGTTAGAGATTCTCAACACCCAGATGTAGCTAGAGAAGTTCTAAGAATTCTGCTAATTGGATCCACTGGCATTTCAATTGTATCCTTACTACTGCTCAATAATTATTTTATTCAACTCTTGATGCTTCTGCATAGCTTTCTCCTCTGAAGAGTTTCCAAGCATGTTTCATTTTCCTCTAGTCCTCAAACTAGCATCTCTGCCTTTGTGTCTCAATGGAATATTAAAGGTACCTGAACATGAGTTTTCATACCCTAAAATTTTCATCATCTGCTCCCTCTTGTTTTTCTTAGATGAAGAAGTGTCCCTCCTCCTTTCAAACACCAGTCCCACACTATGTGCCTTTGATCCCACATTTTCTTAGTTTTTCCAAGATTTTTCCCCTTTTCTTATTCCCTGTTTCTTACAAACAAAGGAAGTCCTCTCCATTAAAATTTTTTTTCTAACCCATTGTCCTCTTGAGTTAGCATCCATTCTCCAGGTCCTGTCGTTGAATCCTAGCATTTTGAAGTGGAGTCGACATCACCTGATTCCATGTCGTCATTGCTATTTTCTTCCTAATCCTTTCTAGTCTGTCATCCCCATTGCTCTACTAAAACTGCCCTATTGAGGGGAGCAAGATCAAGAAAACAAATAAATGAGCTGCATAATGTGTTGAGAAGTAAATCTGTTAGATCACAAATTTATTTTTAAAAATAGGTTTTTGAAGAGAAAAGTAAGACAAAAGTTCTGCCCCATAGATAGTAGTGAGTTAGAATACATAATTCATATGTTCATAGGCACCTTCAACAAAGAACTGGTGTATACATTGTAATGTAGAAGAGTAAATTCCTCATTTACTACAACAAACATATTCTAGCAAAAATTATTTTTATAATAAACATAAAGTGTCCAAATACAATTTTTACAACAATCATGTAAAGGAAGATATGCAGTGATCATAGCTTTGTAGTCGAGGTTTACATTCCATGGGAGATAACTATAAAACATTTGTGGTTAAGAGCACAAAAATAATCACAGGAGAGCTTCTTGCCTTTTTCAATAAACAATTCAATTTTATGAAGACAAGATACAGAGTATGTACAGATTTAACTTAAACAGGAACTTTCCCGCACCTGCCTAACACTTATTTGTTAAGCCTGATGGTTACTGGTATGTTAAATTCTCTGACTGGCTTTCTTATTTTTACAACCAAAGGTAGTTCTAATCCAGAACCTTGATATCTTTAAAGTGCTTTTGTCAACATTCTTTTTCTGTTCAAATTGCTCTGTCTTTATTAGTTCCTACCTGTTATCTTACACACAAACTCAGGTCTCTAACTCCTAAAAAGACAGAAAATCTTATCTCAACGGTCTTGGATTAGCATCTTACGCCTGCCTTTCCTGCTAGAAATCTCGAAGGTCAAGCTACACTGTTTACCTCTACCCAGAGGTTTCTTAGTAATCATTGTGATCCATGACATATGGATTCCACAATGGTTTTAAATGAGTTTGAATTAAATTTTTAGGGGCTTATAATATTTTTATTTTCCTAGAACTAAATTTCTTCAGCACCAGCCACACATCAATCAGGTACTTTGCATATGCTGTCATACTTAATAATCACAACTGTACTGAGATGGGTACTATTGCTTTCATTTAAGTCAAGGAAAAAAATGTTGAAGAACATTGTACAACCTGGTCACAGTCACCCACTGTGTGTGGAGCTTGGATTCAACAGTCAGGGCTCCTGTTGCAAATAGCAGAGATTTAGGCTGGCTGATTTCAGCAGAGAATGAATTGATTGTATTGTTAGTTCACAGAACCCCAGGCCAGTCTAGAGAAATAGATTAAGGCTGTATTGCTAGGTGTGATCTTCAACCAAGTGAATGGGTGAGGACACTTCTGGAAGCTCTGGACATTGTAGCTTTTATTGCTGACACGCCAGATGGACACTGGATACCCTCACCAGCACTATTCTCATCACTGCCCCCAAAGACTTAACATTTCAGCAACTCTTCCTACCATCAGAGAGTTCTTGTGGTCCCTTGATATGAGGTCGGTGTGTCTGACTGGCAGAATGAGGGTCATGAACCTGTACCCAAGCTGCAAGGTTTCTTGGGAGAATGAGTTTCTGGAAGTTTCCATGTCTCTAGTCAGAGACAGGTTTTGTCTGCCTTCAAGAATCATAATGTGTGTGTTTGTGTATGTGTTAGGAATTGGGGGCAGTGAGAATTCTCAAATAAGGGAAATTGGTTTCATATATTGGATAGTCAAAAAGAATAGCAGATTCCATTACCATAACTCAATGTGGCTGACCTCAAGTCTTTATACCAGGAAGCCTCTTGAAAGTCACCAATGACTTCCGATTTGCAAATTTTAATGACTTTACCTTCATCCTTTTTGTTAATAGGTATGAAGATTTGACACGATTAAACATCTCTCTTGCCTTCCTTTCCTCATGCGTTTGTTCATTCTTTCCTAAAAAGAAATCAGTGTACAGTTTTTGCAAAATCAAAAAAGTAGAAGGAAGGAAAAAACAAAGAGAAGAGCAAAATTCAATGGAATAAAAATAAGCAAACAAATAGCGAATGTCAACTGGTTCTTTAGAAAGTATTAATAAAATTAATAAACCTGCAGGAAGACTGATGAAAAAAACAGAGAAACACAAATGAGGTGACATCTATATACATCCTGTGACATTAAGAGTATGATAAGAGGGATATTATAATCAATTTTATGTTAATACATTTGACAACTAGAACAATGGACAATTTTCTTGAAAAAGACAACTTTCTGAAGTCATCACAAGAAAAACATAGGAAATGTAAATGTTCCTGTATTTGTTAAATAAGTCAATTCCATAATTAGAAATCTTCCCACAAAGGAAAGCCCAGACCCAAGTGATTTCATTTGTTAATATTACCAAACACTGAAGTAAGAAATAATACAAATATTAAAATATTTTCAGAGAATAAAAGAAGAGGAAATGCTTTCTTATGCATTTTATGAGGTCAGTAAAACCCTGCTACCAAAACTCAACAAGGAAAATACACAAAAGAGAAAAATAGACCCATATCCCTCATGAACATTGATTTAAAAAATTTAACAACTATGAGCAAAAGTAGTATCTAAATAAGATAAAACATCGTGACCAAGTAGGGTCATGCAAGTTTGGTACAGCCTCCAAAAATCAATCAATATAATTTAACACATTAAAAATAAAGGGTAGAAATTATGTTATATTGATAGATGCAGAAAAAGAATTTGATAAAACTCAACACCTGTTCATGGTAAAAACTCTCAGCAAACCATGAATAGAAGAGGACTTCCCCAACTTGATGAAAGCGTTTACAAAAAAAAGCTAGAGCTAACCTAGGATCTGGTGGAGAACTACTAAGTATTTCCATTTAAAGCAAAAATGTTTCATCTCGTCACTTCAATTTAACATTGTACTGGAGGTTATAGCCAGCACAATGAGGCAAGAATAAGAAATATAAGGTATAATCACAAGAAGAAAGGAGTAGAATGATCTTAATTCACAGATGACACACTGGTGTACACAGAAAATCCAATGTGGGCTGGGCACAGTGTTTCACGCCTGTAATCCCAGCACTTTGGGAGGCCGAGGTGGGCAGATCAAGAGGTCAGGGGTTCGAGACCATCTTGGCCAACATGGTGAAACCCCGTCTCTACTAAAAATACCCCAAAAAATTAGCCGGGCGTGGTGGCAGGTACCTGTAGTCCCAGTTGCTCTGGGAGGCTGAAGCAGGAGAATCACTTGAACCCGGGAGGCGGAGTTCGCAGTGAACCGAGATTGCGCCACTGCACTCCAGCTTGGGTGACAGAGTGAGACTCTGTCTCCGAAAGAAAAAAAAAAGAAAATCCAATGTGATCTACAAAAAATTAAAACCACTGCAACTAAAAAGCAAATTTATGAAGTTCAAGAAATACAAAGTCAATATATAAAAACCACTTACACCTCTGCATACTCATAACAAATAATTGGAAAATTTTTAAAATACCATTTATAAATACCTAGGAATACATTTAGTGAAATTTGTACATGTCCTGTATATTGGAAATGACAATACATTGCTGGTAGAAATTTTAAAATATAATTGGAAAGATAAATGATTGGAGTCCTAATATCGGATTGAGAAACTCACAATATTGTTAAGTTGTTAATTCTCCTTAAACTGATCTATTAACTGAATACAATTTCAATCAGGATCCCAGCAGGCATTCTGGAGAAATTGACAAGCTGGTTCTAAAGTTTATGTGCAAATGCAAGGACTTATAATAGTCCTTGTAAAGGAAGAACAAAATGGAAGGATTCACACTATCAATGTTCAAGACTTACTGAAAGCTATAGTAATTAAGACAGTATAGTTGGTGTAAGGGTAGACAAATTAATGAAATAGAAAAGAGAATCTGAAATAGCTCTACACATATAAAGTTTATTAGTTTTTTAAACAGGGCAAATTAAATCCAGTGGGGGAAACAAAAGTATTTTCAATAAATGATAATGGAACAACTGGACATCTATAAGTAAAAAATGAACTTTGACTCTTACCTTATGTAATGCATGACAATTCAACTGTGAAAGCTAAATTTATAAAGCTTGATAAAGAAAATGTAGGAAAGAAATATTTTTACAATCTTGTGGCAGAGAAAGATTTCGCAAGACATATAAAGCACCAATCACAGAAAAACAATAATCATTAAAACTTCATCAACATTAAAACTTATGTTCATCAAAAGTTACTGTTAAGAAAGTGAAAAGTCAAGCCATAGTCTGGAAGAAATATTCATAAACATATAGCTGATAAAGGACTGATATCCTAGATGTAGATGAATTCCTATGAATCACATTTTAAAGACGACTGACATAAAAAACGAGCAGATACTTGAACAGGTGCCTCACAAAAGAAGATATATGAATGCCTGATAACATAGGAAAAGGTGCTCAACATCATTAGTCATCAGGGAAATGCAAACTACAACTATAATGAGATACTAGAATGATTAAAACTAAACAGACTGCTGTTGTGCGTGTGGAGAAATCGAAATTCTCATACATTGCTTGTGGGAGTATAAAATAATAAAACCACTTTGGAAAACTGTTTCTCACTCTTCAGTAAAGTTAAACATAGATCTATCCTGTGACCAAATATTTCCATTCCTAACTGTATTGCCAAAGGAAAGGAATGTATCTATCTTACAAAAAAAACTCATATGAATGTTCATAACAGTTTTATTTATAAGAGTCCTAAACTAGAAACAACCCAAATGTCCATCAACATGAAAATGGACAAGGTGTAGTATACTACTGAGCAATAAAAAAGAACTACTGACACATATCACAACATGGATAAAACACAAAAACATTATTTTGAACTAATGAAGCTAGATAAAATAGTAATATCGTATGATTTCATTTACATGAATTTTTAGAACAGGTGAAATTAATCTATGGCGATAGAGGTCAGAAAAGGGTATGGGAATATTTACTGGAAAGGGATGCCAGGACACTTTTTTAAGTGATTGAAATATTCTTAATCTTGATCAGGGTGATGGTTAACACAGGTCACAATTCATTAAGCAGTACACTAAAATTTATGAAATTTATGAATACTCGTATATCTTATTAATACCTCAAATTGAGAGAAAACCTTACTGAGAAGTTAACTCTACAAATAGGAAGTCATAGAAACTGTTGGAACAGAGTTGAAATGATCAATGGGTTATATATTTTCTAGTGGCATTGAAGGCTCGAAGACTAAACATGAAATTGAGGAATAAATTAAAAGTTTGAAGGTATTCTCTATAGGACTAGAATGCAAATCTATTCTGTATAGATTATATCAGAATCATGTATTCTGAGCATGTGTTCTTCACATTCAAAAATCAAAATAGGAAAAACGCATAAGAGTCCCATTGTAATGTTTTTTTAAACATCTGTATTAAGATATAATTGACAAGTAAAAATGTACCTATTTACAGTATACAACTTAATATTTGTAAATTTGTTTTACATTTGAAAATGTCTGGCTATTACTCAAGGTTTTGCCTAGTTCTGATCTTACTGAGACACACTATTGTTTTTCTCAGAATCTTGCAGACATTTTTAAATTATCTTCTGGCATCAATGTTGCTGTGGAGAAGACTGCAGTGAATTTCACATTTCCTGTCTCCACCCTTGAGGTGATTGGTTTTCATCCTGTCTAGATATCTGAGAATTACATTCTTTATCCTTGAAATTCATTATCTTCGCAGTATAAGTGGTTTCCATTAATTTTTTAAACATAGAGTAGTATGACTTGTAGACTGAATTATTTTTTCATTCCAGTAAAATTCGCTCATATTATAGCATTTGTTGCTTTTTGTTATTCCATTTGTTGACTACTTTCAGGAACAGTAATTAGTGATTTTGACTTTCAGGAACACTAATTATTTATTTTGTTCTATAGATTAGCTCTCTTTAACTGCATTTTTCTCTTTGTGTTTTTTTATTATTTTTTGAATTTGTACTCCCTTTCCTATATATTGGTAAGTTTAAAGGTGAGTCTAATCTATTTCTTAAAGTCTCAAATTTAATCATAGTCATATATGGATGTTTTCTCCCTCCATCTGTTTTCCAAGTTTGTAATTTTCCTATTTATTTTCTGTTGTTTAATCATCTTGACTATGGGTCCTTATGTTATTAAATTTATCTTATTAATTTATTTTTTTTACCGTAGCTCAAGGCACTTGTGAAGAACTTCCTTCTGATTTTCAGTTGTTTTGCACCTCAGTTGGTTTATCTTTTGCATTCTAGGGCGTGTGTGTGTGTGTGTGTGTGTGTTGCCAGGGTGGTCATTTTTGTCTTTCTCAACTGTCCTCTTGATACAGACCTATTATTTGCCCTAATGTTATATAGGTATCTTCTCATCTCTCTTCCAATTTGAGACCCATTTGTTTTCCTGACAAACCACGATTTTAGAGTTTGTTTTTTTGTGTTCTTTCCACTTACCCTGTAGTCTGAAAGAATGGCAGGGAAGGACAAAAGTTGAGGTATTCTGCAGACTTTGGTAGAGTATCAGGACTTGGCGGTCATTTCTGAAGTGTTTGTTAATTGCTTATTCAATGCATGAAGGCTTTCTTTGCTGAGTTGAAGGATTGTATTCTAGTCCTATGGGAGAATACTCTCAAACTTTGAATCTGTTCTTCAGTTATCAATGCCATGAGAGAAGATATAACTCACTGTTCATTTCCACTGTCTTCCGACAGTTTCTCTGACTTCCTGTTTGTAGAGTTAGCATCTCAGTAAAGTTCTCTCTCAATTTAGAGATATGAAAAAGATATTCCTGGATTTGGTTGATGCCACCTGTGTGGCTTCTGGGGATGCGGGTAGAGCTAGGAGCCTTGCCATGGTGACCTATGCTACTCCACTGTGGAATTCGCTTTTTCATCAGCCAATACTTTTTTGGAAGTTTATGGCATGGGGCGGTGCCCTTCTCTGGTTTGGTGGCTGCTGTGGGATTTGGGGGTCATGCTTTTTCAACGTCTCAGTGTTGTGATTTCATGATGTATTGGGAGAAGGAAATTGTTCCCAGGTGGCTGCCTTCTGCTTGGGCGACCTTGTTCCTCTCAGCTTCCTTTAAAAGCTGTTGTCCTGCTCCTCACTTCCCTTTCTCACTGCCCTCAAGTCTCCTTTCTGGCTTCTTTGTCGTTATCCACTTAATAAGGTATTTTCAAAGATGATTTCACACCCTTCTTCTCTTTCTCATTCTTTTAATTTAACTTAAATTAAAAAGAATTTAAACTTCCATCCCATCTACTCTTTCAATATACTCTTTTACAACCTCCTAATTCACACCCATGCTCATTAGTAACTGCTAGGCAGATATCTTCCAAATTGCTATTTTATGCCCTGACCCATCTTCCATGAGCTAGTCTCATTTTTGCTGAATGTTTTACTGTATGACACTTTGATGGATGTTATGCTGTATGACAATCCTATGACAACCTTAAACTTAAAATATCCAAAAACAAGCTTATGGTGTTCTGTTTCAACCCAAAACTTTCCCCTGTCTTCTGTATCCTCTCAGTCTTTGAGACACAGAAGCCTGGAGTCTTTTTAATTCTTTCCTTTTTTGGCCCCCTCTATCCAATGAATTAATAAATTATTTCAAGTAGACTTTTCCTTCTCTTTGTTTCTACTGCCATTACCCTAAAATAAATTTGTATTTTTCTCTTTTGAGCTTTGTAAGAGTCCCTTACCTGGTCTCTCTCCTCTAATATCTTCTTCCTCTAATCAGGGCTCCACATAGCTCCTGAGACATCTTGCTCTAAAATCTGCCATGGGGTCCTAATACCTTTTCCTGGTATTCAAGGACCTCCTCAACCTGAACTCAATTTACAACTTGAGGCTTATATTCCACTGTGCTCCACTGCATGCCCTAAATTTCAACTGCAGCCACTTGTTAAGCATGCCCTGTTCATTCCTATGTAGAAAACCCGTTGTTGAATTCCCCTTATCCCATCTTTATCTCTCCAAGTTTTATCGGTTTTTCAAAATCCTGACCAGATTTTACCTCCTCCATGAACTCTTCCTAACCAACTGCTTTAGAAGTGGCTGGTCCCACCCGACTCGGAACTCCTGGTTTTCTTTATTACTCATCACATCACCTTTCAATCATTGCACACACATGTTAGCTTGCCCCAAGGTTGTCAATTCCTTGTGGAGACGGGGGAGCAGGTTATGGGAAGCTGTGATACTTAAGGAAAGTTGTAATATAGTAAACTTGGACTTAGTACCACAGAGCTGAATTCAAGCTCGGTTTTAACCACTGTGGGTGGTTGGGCAAGTCACTTACCCTCTCCGAGATTTATTTTTGTCATGTTTAAAGAGGTTGTTGTAAATGTTAAATGGAATAACATGTGTGAAAGTGCTTTATAAGTGTAGATTTATGTATACACATATGCAGGCATATATATCTATGCATGCATACATAGATAGGAAAATAAAATGTAGATTAAGATATTGCTGGTTTCTTCAAAATCTCCACGGTACCATGCCTAATGTAATAGTTTACACATAAAATGTTCATAAATGTATATTTCTAGCTGCAATTATACCTACCTGCAGAACACCAAGGAGAGGCTAATGGGTAAGGGCAAATGTGCAGAAAGTGGGTAGTTTGTATGGCTATGCCAGCAATTTGCCAAACTGGAGAACTACTTAACTGCATCATCTAAGATTTCATGCGTAGTGCAGAGGACCTGCCTAAATGGAGGCAAATGATTAGGTGGTTTGTTTCAGTCCTTCTAGCCCTTGATGAATATAGTTTTTCACAGAACAACGCATAATAGATATCATATGTAAAAGAGAAATGTTTGCTTATCGGTAGCTATTTCATATACACATTTCAGATGTGAGTTTATGTTAAATGCATTTCATGTAAACATAGATATTTATCTCCATAAATGTTTCCTTATATAGTTTTTGTTGCCATTCATTTAATCACCACTGTTACTCTTTTCCAAACTCCCAATTTTCCAGTAGTGTTTCATCTATAATCACAGGCACCAAACTGGTATATCTACATCAAAGTTGGATAGAGGGTGACAAGGACATGAGAATGACCATTAAGTAATTCTCTTAATAGTTGAAATCATCTGTATCGGATCTTGTGCATGTTCAGATTTTCCATGACAGCTTTTTCTGTTTTTCGTCCAGAGTCACATATCCTATGTTTAAAACATACTGTAATTTTATGGGATTTTAAAAAATCATTTTGCTGAAAACTATCCTTTTAGAAGGGGTCATAATAGAAGCCAAATATGTATTCTGAGACTCTGCTTGTGACATGATAGATTTAAGACTGTGTTTGCAATACGTGACTGAATGTTCACATTCATTTCGCACCTGAATTGGGCAAAAATGTGAGTAAAGTTTCTTGTCCCAGGCTGAGCCTAACGTAGATTCCTGAATTAAATACTTTGAACAGTGCTGCTAGCAGCACATTTGCAGGAGCCCACATGCAAGGGATGGGGATACTTTCTAAGAAATAATTTAGTCTAAGGGGAGAGTAGCACAACAGTGGCCATGGAGAAGCCTGGTTCTTTAACCAGCGGCAGCTCTCTGCCAGTCGCTCCATGAAATCATGTGTGAGTCCTGGGAGAAGACACTGGGTGTCAAAACTCCGGGAGGCACACGGGCAAAGCCATGTTGTGTGGGAAGGCAATGTTTCCACCTCACCACAGCAGAAACCCTGCCACCTCCTAAACCTCTGCACACGAGCATCGGTTGAAATGGAAGCACCCGGAGGGAGTGTTAGCAGCACCTGTGTTGGGAGCAGCTCCAGCAGAGGCCATGGTGCATAGGGAGGTGGTAGAGGTAGCCTAACTCAGCAGACACCAGTGTGCACGATGGTGGGGATTTGTCTTTGGGCCCTGGAGACAGGGACAAGTTACCTTCATACAGCTTAGCAGCCTTGGTAGGGATGTCAATCACAGAGCCAGAGTGGTAGAAGAGAAAACGTTGTTTAAATATATATTCATTTGAAAAGTGTCCATGATGTATAATGTGTTCATGAAAGTTTACTCAGGGACAGAGAGAGAAAAGACCATGACAAATCTTTGAAGACGTTTATCAAGTGTTTAACAATTTCTGCTTTATTCATTCCTTTTCAAAAAGTACTTGTTGAAAGTATTGTCTCAAATGAGATACAACCTGAATCTATTTAGGTAGTTCAGGTAATTAAATGCGTCATAAATACTTTATTGACGGTTTTCAAAGAAAGTCAAGTACATGACTTTCAATTTCATCATAAAACAGATTTTATTCACCGAATGGTTATTAAAGACATCTTACCTAATTGCAAATTTTAAAGAGAAAATTCTTACCATTGTTACAGATTATCAGATTATGGGGCTGAGTATCCTACCAAGGGCAAGGAGAGGTGGCATCATTTATGATGAAAATGGAAGAAAAAGTGAAAACAAGGGGTAGAAATTTTACAAAGATGGAGACATGACAAAGAAGAGGGTTGCTGCATACAGTTCTTAAGGACATCAGTCAATTAGCCAAGCTTAGTCCTCTAAAGAGATGCTGCTTATCTGAGTTACCACGACTAATGACAGCCTATATTCTCATAATCTGACCACCATTTGTCACTAAGGACCAGTGAAAATCCTTAACCAACTGCATTCTGCTTCACTGGACAGAGGATGTAAACTGGCAATGTGAATGAAACGTGCTGAAGGTTAGGATAGAGGGGTGCACAGGACTTGGAAAGATACAAAGGAAGGGCACTATTCAAACTGGGAGTTCAGGGAAAGCCCTCAGAGATAAAGCTTGCATCATACAGGAGAAGTCACTCAGGCAAACAGAGGTAGGAAGGGTATTCTGGCAAGAGCAAAGGCACAGCAGCATGGAATCATGTGGCGAGTGTGTGCGTGTATGCATGCATGTGTGTGTTGAGGTGAGGCAGAAGGTAGTACAATAGTGCAGCCGTAGCAATCAAGGGGCAATTGGTGTGAGAGCTCAAGATAAAGGGAGCAGAATACTGGGGTAAACTGATGCCACTCATGCCGAAAACAGATGCTAGAAGACTAACAAAGAAGAGAAAAACTACATATTTGGTTTGACTGTGTAACGTCAATTGAAGTCATGCAAGTGACCCACTATTTAATTGTATTATTTTATTTAATTTTATTTATTTAATTATTGAGACAGGGTTTCACTCTGTTGCCCAGGTTGGAGTGCAGTAGCGTAATCATAACTCACTGCAGCCTTGAACTCCTGGGCTCCAGTGATCCTCCTGCTTCAGCCTCCCAAGTGGCTACGTCTACAGGCACGTACCACCATGCCCGGCTAATTTTTAAAATTGTTTGCAGAAATGGGGTCTCACTATGTTGCCCAGGCTGGTCTCCTAGGCTCAAGTCATACTCCTGCCTTAGCCTCCCAAAAATGCTGGAATTATACTACTAACTTTTTTTGTCTAATTTTTGTGCTGCTCAGTAAGATGTGTGTATATAAAATATACACAGACATAAGTTTCATATCATATAATCACTAGATTTGTTTATTCTATATACAACTATATATTTATATGTAATTACTTAATTTGATGCTATGTAGCATATCACACATATTACATATACAAACACATATAATCACTAAATTTGTCAAGTTAAATTTATTGTAAATTTGATTGAAATGCCACAGTGCACACTATACTTGCAGGCCAGTGTTCGTTATTTTAGGTTAGTTAAGTGGCATTGTTGCCTACTCAGGCATCATAATTATTTTCTCAGTTTAAACACTTACATGGACTATTACAAGCTATAATGCCTTTTGTCTTGTGTGATTAACGTTTTCGTATTGTTTCTTTTTCGTGAGCAGAGGCAGTCTGCTAGTTGAGAAGTCAAAAGGCCTGTGCTCTGTCCCAAGTAGCTGTGAGGCCTCAGAATCTTCTATGCCTTTGTTTTCTCATTTCTCATAGGTGGGCTTTGGGATGAATGCTCCCTGGCTGCCCTTCAGGGGTGGCACAGTTTGTTGACAGAAGGATGGAACCAGGACCCAGGACCCGTGGCTGGCAACTCTGACTCTCCACTGTGTGCCACTTGACAAGTAGATTGGGATTCAGTCCTGTCACCTGTTGAATGGGGAAAGTAATACTCAACAGGAGGGGGAGACTTGCTCTGCTGGTTTCATCGGGGGTCACGAGGATTGAATGAGATCGTGTGGGGACGTGTTTGTTAAAAGTAAAGTACTTTTCAATATCAGGCTGGGCGTGGTGGCTCCTGCCTGTAATCCCAGCACTTTGGGAGGCTGAGGCAGGCTGTTCACCTGAGGTCAGGAGTTCAAGACCAGCCTGGTCAACATAGTGAAACCATTTGTGTCTACTAAAAATACAAAAAAACTACCCATACATGGTGGTACGCCCCTGTAACCCCAGCTACTCAGGAGGCTGAGGCACAAGAATTGCTTGAATCCAGGAGGCAGAGGTTCCAGTGAGATAAGATCGCACTGCTATACTCCAGCCTAGGCCACAAAGTGAGACTCCATCTAAAAAAAAAAAAAAAAAAAAAATTGTAAAATACTTTGCAATATCAGTGATAGTACTGTCAGGCAATAAAGGCCTGTTACCAAAGGCCGTGGGAGTCAAGTGATTTTGCCAGAGAGTCTTATTTTTTCTAGTTTCTTCCTGTTCTTTTAGATGAATGTTTTAGGGTTAATATATTAATATGTCTGTAATACATACAACAGTAATATTTAATATAGTATTAGTCATTCTACAAACTTATCAGCATACCATAATTTTCAATATTATTTCCAGGAGGCAAAAAAAGTCCTTTACTGTATCAGTTGAAGTGTGGTTTACCAAAAGGACAAAGCAAAACCATATTTGCTTTAGGTAGCAAAATGGCAGGCCTTTAGTAGGGTCTTTTTTGGTACTGGAATAAATAAATGAATGAATAAAGAAAACCCCACTTTCAGAATAGTGGTCACATACTTACCCTTGAACCATTTGAGTGGGGAGAGGTGAGACTGAATCAGGAAATTAAATTAAAAAGTAAATGATGGCAGACCCTGATCCCGTCATCATTTCTCACCAGAACCAATAAGACTTTGAAAGGAGGACTCTGTGGAATTCATTTTAAGTCTTGAGGAAACAATATGCAATTTAAATATCTGCACATAAAAATGTTGGGGGTGATTGGGGGGGTCAGGAGGTATCAGACGGCACTGGGATCACAACCTCACTCCCCAGACCTTTCCCTATTAAATACAATTATATGTGGTTGGCCCCGATGGTGACAATGCTATGATTGGCAGTTCCTGAAACTACCTATTTGAGGGAGAGTTTTCTTTTGGATGTGGCAAACCAAGGTTGTCAGTATTTTTCAAAATTTATTTAGCTAGCAGGAAAAAACATATTGTATTTGAGTTAAGCTATTAGTTTAGAGACTTTCACATTTAAAGCTCTCCTTTTTCAAGTAAAGGACAAGACCTAGAGAGGTGAAGCGACCTACTGGACCATCCCACCAGTTAGGAGTGGAGTGGAAAATTGAAATGCTAAGTCCAGCTGGTTGTTTTACTCTTTTCTTTCTTTTCTTGCCTTTCCTCCCTCCTCCCTTTCCTTCTTTCTTTCTCATTCCACAAATATTTATTCAGCTTCTCTGTTATGGAAGGCACTTTACTAACACTGTAGGAATACAAAGTTAAAAATAAGGCCCCCAGGAAGCCTCCAGTAGAGACAGTATGTAAGTAAACTACCCAAGGCAGGGTGAGATGAGCTCACTCCCCATGACCTGAACAACCTATTGGGGAGCCTAAAAGAAAGATCGCTGGACAATGAGACTTCATGGGAGAGAAAGCTTTTGAGAAGAGCCTGAAAATGTGGCAGAATTTTGAAAAATAAATAGGGCTGGGCATGTCAGAAGCATTTGAACCAGAGTGACTCCATCTTAAATAGAGACTGGGTAAAATGAGGCTGAGACCTCCTGGGGTGCATTCCCAGCAGGTTAGGCGTTCTAAGTCACAGGGTGAGATAGAAGGTCAGCACAAGATACAGGTTACAAAGACTTTGCTTATAAAACAGCATGCAGTAAAGAAGCCAGCCAAAACCCACTAAAACCAAGATGCTGACAAGAGTGAGTGACCCTGGTTGTCCTCACTGCTCATTATATGCTAATTACAATGCATTAGCATGCTAAGAGACATTCCCACCAGCACCCTGACAGTTTACAAATGCCATGGAAGTGTCAGGAAGTTACCCTATATGGTTAAAAAAGGGGAAGAACCCTCAGTTCTGGGAATTGCCCACTGCTTTCCCAGAAAACTCATGAATAATCCACCCCTTACTTAACATATCATCAAGAAGTAACAATAAGTATAAGCAGCTGAGAATCTCATGTTGCTGCTCTGCCTATGGAGTGGCCATTCTTTATTCCTTTACTTTCTTAGTAAATTTGCTTTCACTTTACTCTGTAGACTTGCCCCAAATTCTTTCTTACCCGAGATCCAAGAACCCTCTCTTGGGGTCTGGAATGGGACCCCTTTCTGGCAACAGATGAGAAATTATCAAAAGTGTCCAAGTGTGAAAACAATGTGTCTTTACAGTTCGGTAGGAGAATGGTGGCATGGTGAGAGATAGCAGGTTGTGTCCTTGTTGACAAAGGGTTTGTGCTGGGCTCTGGAGTGTGTGTTTCAGTTGGTAGCCCCCAACAAGCCACTGAAGACTTCATCCGAGGACTGAAATGACTGCAGAGTTTGCTGATGGGAAAGGGGAGGCTGGGTGTTGGGTTAGCAGGATGGAGTGTAAGCAGAGATAATGTGGGAGTGAACTGGGGCACTGGTAATGGAACCTGAAAGGAAGAGAACAATTTTTAAATTATTATGGAGATAAAATCAACAGGACAGGCACCTTAGTTAGATGAATGGGTAGAGAAAGAAGATGTAGGTTCTGGCATCAAGGATTGCAAGAAAACAGTCCCACATAGATGGATTAAAATGACGAGTGATGAATGCCCTTGGAAAATGCTGCAAGAAGAGAGTTTCTGCAGCACAAAGCAGATGCCAGGGGAGTGAATAGCAGGCCGCTGTATTGATTTGGTTTTCTCCAGTGAAATTCAGTGACTCTTGATGGGAAATGCAGAATAGAGAGCCGAGGGGTCCCTCAGGGTCAGGAATTAGGACAAGACTGGGGAAGGGCCTAGAGAGGTAGGCAGGGCATTATTGAAAGAATTGACTTGGACTTCAGGCTGGATAGGGATAGGAATGAAATCTGAGAGGCTAAAAGGATAAGAATAGAAGAGTAGGGAGGGACCCAGGTGAGAGAAGGGTAGGCTCAGTAGGAATCAAGGAGTGAGAAAGAGGTGGCATCTGTGAGGAGGACTCCAGAGGTGGGGATTTTGACAGTGGAGACGTTTTGAGTGATGATAAGAGCTAACGTGGGATTGGGTTGTTGGCCTGGGCAAAGACCAAAATTATGGATGTCAAGGAACCGTGAGGCTGAGTTGATAAGAAAGTCCTCCCCCTAAAAATATTAGAAAGTGTGTGGAATGCATGTATGGAGTGTGTGTGTGTGTGTGTGTGTGTGCACGTCTCTGTGTGTGTGCATGTGTGTTTTGGGAGGAGAATTGCTGTATTTATATCTCACATTTTTATTGCTGTCTTCTTAATTCTTTACGAATTGGGCCAACTTGGAACTTACTCCTATTTTATATAACTCATGTGTTTTCTCATGACTTTCTTTTATATTTATTTGTTAATCCTGTTTCTGGGGAAACATCTACTGCAATGTGTTCTGCCAACTTATATTTTATATTTTTCTGAAATTAATCTTTGCTAGCTCTCCAAGGTTAACTTAAATACCTCACAACTGGCCTGAAATCTCCAATTTCATTTCTCTGGCTGAAATAGCAAAGAAGGAAGACAAGTAAGAGAGGCTTCACCTGGGAGGGGGTGACGAAGAAGGCAGCAAACAGATTTTAAACAATGGTGGAGGCCACTATTTCTGTCTTCAGCATTTGTAACCTATAGGAAACCCAGGGTTGGTTGTTTTTTGTTTGATTGGTTGTGTTAAAAGACAAAATTACAAATAAATCCAAACTTACAAAAAATAAATTCAGTTTTGCAGATCTTAATTGACTTTGTGATTCTAGAATCAGGCAGCAGTAAAAACCAAAAATGGTTCCAAATGTCCTGTCCCACTACATGTGTGGTGTTAAAAACCTTAGACAAATTAAGTTTAACGGACTTTTATTGAGCAAAGAATGATTTGTGAATCGGACAGCCCGCGAACCAGAATAGGTTCCAAGAAACCCTGGTACTGCCTCTCCCTCAGAGAAGATTTATGGGCTGAAAAAGAAAAGTGATGTACAGAACACAGAAGTGAGGTCCAGAAACCTCCGGATTGGTTACCCCTTGGCGTTTGCCTTATCTGAACAGGGTTTGAACAGTTGGCTGCCTCTGATTGGCTGAAACTTGATGAATGACACAGGAATAGGTTATAGGCTGATTACACATCCAGTTAGGTTACAGTTCACTGTGTACGAGGAAACCTTTAGGCCGAGCCTAAAATATGTAAGGAAGCAGCTTTAGGTTAAATTTACTGTAACTGTGGATTATATTTATAGTCAGAGAAAAGGAAATGATTTACAGAAAACTGAAGTGAGGGCCAGAGATAGTTTGATTAGTTACCGTTGGTTACAGCTCAGGCATCTGTCTTATTTTAACACAGTTTGAGCGGTTGGGCCCCTGTGATTGGCTGAACCCCGGCTGCTATGATTGGCCTAGACTCAGCTTTCTGTTACAAAAGCATACTCATAAAATTGGTTTTCAGTCAGTTTACCTATAAATTAGGTTGCAGTTTACTATGTGTGGAGAAACCTTTAGGCGAAAACTAAATGATGTATGGAGTCATCTTTAGGCCAAACTGAATTCAGTTTAACCTTTGGTTGGGTTTTTTCCTCGCTCAAATGGTCTGGGGAGATAAGTCAGGAGGTAAACGCAAAATTTTGTCTGGACAGGAATGTGAATTAAGGGGAATAGGAAAAACCAAGACAGACTTTATGTTTTCCTTTGGGCCTACAATGCTAAAGTTCTGTACTAAACTGCAGTTAGAACCTTTTCTAAAGTCCATGTGTGTAGAAAAAATAAGGACCTCTGTATGTCTCAAAGCCCCTTTTGAGATGGTATCAGGCCCTCTGCAGTCATGATCCCCTCTTGGGCCACCTTTCCAGTTTCCCAGTGAGCAAGAGTGGCGGAAACTCCAGGAATGTAAATTAAACGAATAAACCCACTCATAAAAGAAAGTTTGCACCATTTTGTCTATCTTAGAAGCTCTATCCCATTCTAAATCCTCTGGGAAGATGTAATTGTTGAAGGGGAGTTGGAATGACATGACAGTTTGGTTCTACTGTCTTTTCTCTAAGCATCATCCCTGGTAGAAGTAGAAGGATAAAGTTGATTTTTTGCTGCTGACGCAAAAGTAGTCTCCCTTCGGGGTGGCGAAAGCATTGTTGCAGGAGTGCTGGCCAAGTGCAGCGCTCATCGCCACCAGTGAGGCACTGCCTGAAAGCCAAGAGGCAAATTGACGACAGATAGAAGTGGTTTCCAGTGAAGAGACCTCGGCAGTGGGAAAAAGTCAAAATCTGAGCCCTGGAACTTCCTGTTTGAAGGTTGTACTCTGGCTTTAACAACTAAAATCTTAACTGAATGCAAATAAAGAACATTAATTTTATTCGTTCTTTCTTTCTTTCTTTTCTTTCTTTCTTTTTTTTTAAACGGAGTTTCACTCTTGTTGCCCAGGCTAGAGTGCAATGGCATGATCTCAGCTCACCGCAACTTCTGTCTCCCGGGCTCAAGCGATTCTCCTGCCTCAGCTCCCGAGTAGCTGGGATTACAGGCATGCGCCACCATCCTTGACTCATTTTGTATTTTTAGCAGAGACGGGGTTTCTCCATGTTGGTCAGGATGGTCTCGATCTCCTGATCTCAGGTGATCCGCCCACCTCGGCCTCCCAAAGTGCTGGGATTACAGGCGTGAGCCACCGCGCCTGGCCAAATTTCGTTCTTTCTTTGTAACATTCTGCAGTTTGTAAGGGAAGAGGAACACTGGAGAAACTAAGTAATTGCTGCTAAAACATGCAATAGAGCCATGACTTAAACCTCATTGTTTAAATTCTTTAAGACGATTTTTCCCTTACTGATTGCAATGTTAGGTGTTTTTGTTTTGTTTTGTTTGGTTTGGTTTGGTGTTTCATAGTAATTAAATATCTTTCTATTTATCTTTCATAAGACCATGTTTCATCACTTATAAATGGGATTTGCTCTGGTCAGATGAATTTGAATAACTTAACCTTTGAAAGGTGGAGAAATGGACATTTTTTTAAAAAACAGAAAACCTGTACTGGCTGTACTTACACACACACACACACACACACACATACACACACACACACAACTTTTCTTTCACCTGGAGACCACCAAGATCGTACGGGTGGTGAAGAGCTGCTCTGGTTTTTGTTTAGATTGGGTATTTTTTATTTTTAATATTTGTCTTCTGAGTCAGAAGTGGTTATCTCTTAAAAGAAAAATTTGATGGCTTGAAAGCTGGGTGTTTGTGCTTTCCTCTCTGAAATGTTAACATTTAGGTAGCCTTCGGCATGCTTCAAAGTTAGCACCCTACTAAGATAAATTAGTGACCTGTCCCCCACCCCACCCAAGCCCCATGCACTTCTGCTATATTACCTCCCTGAGGAAGGCTGGGAGCCCCCTCTGGCCTGAAATGGGCGATTCTATAGGAGACTAGGTCAATCTGGGTGGCATGAATGCTTTGCCAGGACAATGGTGGCTTTTCATGAAGATTTAGTCATCTGAAGAATGCAACAGCCTGTCCTTGAGAGGAACCTGCTTCTGTTGATATGTTTATGTGGTTTCCGGAGGTGGGGGATCAGGGGTGGGGGCAGGGTGGGGAGTGATATGTGGATTGCCTGGAAATTTACAAGTCAGTTTGAACCTGATTTATTGAGACCTTATGAAAAGTTAAAAAAAAAAAGTCACCTATCCAGTTTCCTGACAATCCTAGGTTAAAGATTGATGAAAACAGGCTTTTCTGTTTCAAACACTGACCCTGACAACTGACTCTACTGCTTTCACAACATGTTTCATGGGAGTTTTGAACATCTTTTTCTAAAATCCAAACCTCTCTCTCCCTTTGTCTTGTCTGTCTGCTGATTTAGACAAGCTGTGTCATATATTTTTTGTCATTGTGGATATTTGTTGCTTGTGCCATCTATTCCAGCAGTGGTGGCAATGGGGCCAAGTTTGGTCTCTATTAACTTGCTTTATCAGCCACCATGGGAAATGGGGGACGTGCCTGCATTCCACCTTGCCAGTGTGTGCTGTAGAGGAGAAAATGTGAGTGGTTCTATGCACATCTATCCACATTGCCTGAAATGCAATTCAACTTAGATGATCTCCCAGAAGGATCTGCAGGGCACTATCTTTTCACATGGTGGCAACCCTTGCTTTTGCAATTCAAGAACAGAACAAATCAACCTGTCCTCTGGCCCAAACCTCCAGTGGACAACTCTCTCTACAGGAATCTGCAGGCACTACCATCCCAGCACCTGGTATAAAGACAAAGGTTATTGCTAGTGGAGTTGAACAGAACTGTATTCAACAGATTTCAGTTCAACTAGTCTCTTACCCTCTCTGAGTCTCAGTTTTCATATCTGTAAAAATAAGATTTATCCCTATTAAATGACTGTTTTAACTTTAAATAAGATAGCAAAGTGACTCTCCTAGCATACTGCCTGGCAAAAAGTAGGTGCCAGATACATGTTAGTGAGATCAACATGTTGAACAAGCACAACTTGTGATGTATTTAAGACAACTTTATTTTTACTTCCCATGGTGCCTTTGAACTCTGTTCTGGGGTTGTTCTGGGAATATTCCCTTGACCCAGATGAAAAGTCAGGCAAGCCCATGACTTTTATGCTTTTTCCCAGGAAAGTGACATCATTGACCCCCTTGAAGTCAAATAATCTTGAATCCGAAGACAGAATGCTTACACTGGTAATAATAAATATTCTACACTTGATCTAACAGCAAATCTCCCCTCCATCTTCAATGCCTCCCGGTGGTCCTGTGGCCACTGTGGCCTCTGCTGTCTATTTACCCCACTCACCAATGACTTGTTCTTTTCCCCTGCCAGGGTGATGGAGATAGGATGGGGTAGGGGAAAGAGATAAGGGGCCCAGGAGATCCTAATCAAATTCTTGGGGCCTGGCAGATGGCTAAGGCTTTCCCTCATGGGTGCGTCTATGGGACCCTTGGTGGCTTCCAGTAGGGCTTCTTATTCCCTCAGCAACCTGGATCCAAGTGGTGCCATCTCTATTCCAAATCACTTTGTGCTGTCTTCATCGGTCCAGGGCAGCTGTTGGTCCACGGCAGCTGGCAGTACACTTCCGGGCTCCTCCGCATGAAGCCACCTGGCTTCCTCATGTCTCTCCACAGGCTCCCTCTTTGCCAAGGCCCACAGCCCCTCCAACAGCAGGGATGCATTGAGCTCTAGGAAGGGGGTCCAGGAAAGACCCTTAATGAGGTATTTCCCCTATCCCTTTGGAAAACCGAGAGAATTCAGAGCACAGTTTTTTGTTTTTTGGTTTTTTTGCAAAGATTTCCTCACAAAATTTTATTCTCTCCATTCTCTGGTCCCTGTTTTATACTCTAAGTTCTCAGAGTCGTGTGTGTGTGTGTGTGTGTGTGTGTGTGTGTGTGTGTGAGAGAGAGAGATGGTGGGGGACTCTGTCTCATATCTGCCTTGTTATCCTGATATTTATCATATTGACACCTCAGTCTAAATTGAGGCAGGAAATTTCCCCCCTCCCACATAAACACATTGGCCATAATTTACCATAAAAGAAACTTTAATTGATGACAAAGCTGTAGCTGTGTGAGACACTAGCAACGATTAAAAGCTAGTGCCCCTAGTGTAGCCAAAGCACGTGTTTGGGGCAGCTGAAAAGATACTGGTATTTGATGTTTTAAAAGAACATCAAAGTCATAATGTTGAGAAAAAATTAGCACTTTATTGGGTTTCTTTTGATGTATAGTCTAGTGTTATTTTTTATGTTGAATTTCATTAGTGTTGGGGGGAGTAACACTGCATTAGCATCTACTATTCTTATCAGGTCCCGAGCATCTGAGAAGGTTCTAGATTTCAGGGACATAATGGGGGAGGATCTACTCTGAGAGGGGCTTGGTTCTGGCCAGCCACACGCTCCTGTACACAGCAGCCCTCTTGTGAGGTTTGCATAGCTCATGGGCATTGGGCTCTGGACTCTGATTTAACTTGTGTGCTCTGCCCTCTACTTTAGTGCCCACCCACCAGCTGCCGACCTGGAGAAGCCTAGGTGGACACGACGTACCCAAAAGGAGGCCTGGGAAAGATCTTCGCGTAGCCAGCAAGCAGCATTTTCTGCCTCAGGCCCTACCCTTACACATTACTCCCTAATTGTTTGATCACGCCAGACATAAGAGGTCAAGGCTTGGAGGCACAATGACCTGGGTTCAAGTCCTAATCCGACTGCATACTGGTTGTGTGGCCTGGAGCATGCTACCCAACTTCCCTCAGCCTCCATTTTCTCATCTCTGCAATGAGAAGAGTGTAAAGAGCATCAGCCATGTGGAGTTGGTGTGAGACTTCAATGAGGCAAGACCTGAGAGCGGTTAGCTAATGAGCTCAGTGCTTGCCACACAGTAAATGTTGACAAATAATGAGGTTTCATTAAGCTCATTATTTTGTGAAAAAGGCAGTTCCCTGGCCCCAGCTCGGGAGATTCTGATTCTGGAGGAATCTGGTGAGCCAGTTTGGAAGAGTTGTCAAAGCCCTGCTCTGCCGGGTACTAATAGTGAGTACCTAGGAAGGCTACCTCCCTGAGCCTGTTTCCTCCTGTGTAAAATAGGTATAATAATGGTGCTGCCTCATGAGATGCTCTGCGAATTCCATGAGTTACCACATGCAAAGAGCTTAAAGAAACCCCTGACACGCAGTAAACACTCAAGAAATGTTAGCTACCTCTAGGTCTGCTCATTTGGGGCACTTACACTCTTAGGATGTCTTATAAACTCTTAACAAAAATTTGAATTCTTTAAAATATTATTTCATTAGCTAGTTAATTATTAAGTAATATATAAACCACAATTCTAAATATGAGCAATCCAAAATTTCAGAATTTTAATAATAATGAAATATTAAATAACTAGATGTTAAATGAAAATAACTGTAAAACAATTTAAAAATCTGAAACAGAAAGTCCTGCTACATATATTAATAGTTCTCTGACTCTAATGTTGCTTTTCTTCTCATTTAAACTCATTCATGGCTTTAATTTAATAAAGTCTTTTCTTTGTTCCTCTCACTTTCCTTAAATTTGTAGCGCCTGTAAGTTCATCGCTAAATATTTTTTGATGTCGTCTTTTAAGATTAGTTTTCACTAGATGTTCTAATTTAAAAAATCATCATTTAAAATAAAAATTGAAGGTGATGGAAATTTTTCGTAATATTTTTGGTTGCACTTGTCCACGAAAGAATCGTAGAGGTTATCAAAGAGACTTTCACTTTAAAGGAAAACTAAACAGGGCCTAAACAATTCAAATGCCTTGTTTCTCTTGCTCTTTATTTTGCATAATCCATAAACTCCCTATAAATCCCAGAATTAAGTAAAATTCTATTGACAATTGTTTGATGTTTGTACTTAGAATCAGTCCATAGCCTGAGTTTAAAATGCCACGATCAGTAACAACAGTGAGTTTATGGATTCAAAACATCTTTGCATATACCTTTGATTATTTCTTAGGATAAATGATTAGAAGTAGAATTGCTGGATCAAAAGGTATGTCCCTTATGAAGGTTTTATTGCATATCATCAAACCGTATTCCCCCAAATCTGAACCAGTTCAGACTCCCACTAGCAATATGCAAGAATGGTCATTTCCCAAGCACTCTTATCAATGCTCATTAATATCATTTGCCAGTTAAATAAGTTACAATGGTATCATATTGTTTAAATATACAATTTTATGCACTTTGCTAGTGAAGTTGAACATTTTAAATCTATTTATTGACCATTTATATTTCTTACCTTATGATTTATATGCTCATTTTCCTTGACTATTTTTTAAGTTTTCCTCTTTTCTTAATTTATACAGCTCTTTATATATTAAAGAATCACATCATCTCAAACATTTTGCAAAATATTTCCTAGTTTGTTCTTTATTTTTTATATCTTTTTTAATATGTTCAACATCATTCAATACATTGTTTTTTGAATGTGTAGAAATTTAAAAACATTTTTGGAATTTAAAATTTTCCTTTATGATTTTTCCTTTTGTTTTATGATGGGATTTACTAACCTTAGGTTTACATCAATACTGTTTTAAAAATATCTCTTTTAGGGGCCAGGTGCAGTGGCTCACGCCTGTAACCCCAGCACTTTGGGAGGCCGAGGTGGGCGGATCACTTGTCAGAAGTTTGAGACCAGCCTGGCCAATATGGTGAAACTCCGTCTCTACTAAAAAAATACAAAAATTAGCCAGATGTGGTGGTGTGTGCCTGTAATCCCAGCTACTTGGGAGGATGAGGCAGGAGAATCACTTGAATCCAGGAGGTGGAGGTTACAGTGAGCCGAGATCGTGCCACTACACTCCAGCCTGGGTGACAGAGCGAGACTCCATCTCAAAACAAAACAAAAGAAAACAAAACAAAAGAAAATAAAACTCTTATAGATTAGGCATTTATTTACTTTGCTTTTCCAAATAGTTGAACATTTATCCCAGTAACATGTATGAATCACACCAAGAATAGTTCTTAGTATATAACAGGAACTCAAAACATGTTTAAAATGAATGAATAAATAATTCAGCTAACTTTCTTATGTAGGAATTTATTCCTTTCATCTAGCATTTCCTTATATTTGGGGAATCAAGAACAAACTGAAATATTCATGTATATTGCAAAAGATCACGAACTTTGAATAAGAAACTATGGGTAAATAGATATCATGGAGTCATTTCTTCATGTGGTAAGAACCACCAGTTGTCCAATGCACCATCACCTATCACAAGTGAGACTGTTTTGAGAAGTATGGAAGGCTCTGTTGGCTGCCCACTGCATGGCCACTCCCACATTTTCCTTAGGAATAGAAACTCTGATTTTTATTTAGGCATGGGATAGCAACATGCTCCGTGAAGGAAGTCCCAGAACAAAAAATATAAATCATCTTCTGTCTTTTTTAATCAGTAATTGGCTTAGAAGTGAGCAAGTAACTCAGTTCTGGCTAATGAAACCTGAGAGAAAGTCCACTGGAGGCCCCTGGGAAATATCTACTCTCCTAGAAAAAGAAAGATGTGCAAAGGGAATTTCCCCTCCTGACAGTCCTCAACACACACACGCACACACGCACATGCACACACACACATGCACATACATGCAAACATACGCACACATGCACACACATGCACATGCACACACATGTTCTTCCTCCCTTTGGATACTGACAGATGAGAATGTGATAGTTGGGGCTGTGAGCAACCATCATGCCAACACGAGGGAGGGGTCTGTGTCCTGACAGTGTCGAGTTTCAGAATAGTCTTGCTCTCTAGACTCCTTGCCATGTGGGATGATTAAACCCTATTTTAAAAAAACATTTTTAGTGTCTTTTTAATTTTTATTTAATTTTTATTTTTTTTTAAAAGACGTTCTGATCTTTTTCATTTAATTTATCCCCAAATTCACAGAATTCTCTGCCTTCAGAATCCTGGAGAACATTCTCTCTGAGACTGCTAGACTCTTCTGTCAATGGTTCAATTTTTGCTGTAATTCCCTCCTCTGAAGCTGGCTTTCCAATCTTGGTCCTGTTCTCACCATCTGACAGAAGGTGGTGTTTCTGAGATTCATAATTGAACTGGATCTCCATGGGCTGCAACTGGACACCTCAGGGTGCAAGTGGAGAATTACCATTTCCTCCGCAAGCTTTTCTTGTCCACGTAAAGGTCTGGGACCTGGAGGCAACTGGGCACCACTGGGCTTGGAAGGGAATCATTGTGCTGACTACAGATGTAATCTCTGAGACTAGACCACCAGAAAAATCCTCGACTTGGTCACTGGACCGCTGTGAAGCCTCACAGCCGGCGAACCTGCCATCGCCCTGTCAGCTCTAGGAAATCTCTTTTTGATTTTTAAACTATGGCATCTAATACTGCTCTCTTGGGTGAGTTACTCAACCTTTCTGGGCTTTGTTTCTTTGACATTGTGAGCTGGCTGATTGTCACGGTCCTATCCAGGTTTAAAGCTCTATGATTCTAATGGATGCCTAATTGCCCTCTATAGGGTCTTTCTCATCTTTTCTAAGAAAAAAAAATCCTTTAAAATCCTGAAATACAGAGAATGATAACATCCACAGTATACATGTCACATACATTATCTCTGGTAATCTTTATAACAACTCTGAGAACTAGGTAGACCCATTTTTCAGATAAGAAAATTGAGCCCCAAAGAGGTTAATGATATATCCAAGGTCCCTCTGGTAAGTTGGCTGAGTTGAGATTTAAACAAACTCAGCATCTCCAGCTCCAGTGCCTTTCCTCCTTTTCCTGTGCCTCACAGCCACAGGCACCATTGTCTCTGGTTGGTTTATACAGCAGCAGAGAAACCTCCAGCGTGATTAATTTCCCCCTGCCGTCCGCACGATCACCGATCACTCTGAGAACAACTCTATGGACAGCCGGAGAGTCCAAAAGGAATTTTTACCACCCACCATTGGATTCTTTTTTTAAAAATGAACTTCCAGGGTCAGACTCTGATGTTTATATGAAAGGAGATAAAGCACACCTGTCCTTCTGGGAATCTACTTTAAGGAAAGGAGAATATATGACTTATTTTGGATAGGATATTTATAACCTACTAATCTATAAACTAAATGATGAATTACTGAAAGCTGGAGGTCTGCAGGCCCTGGCAGAATGTAGTTTGCACCCTGATCCTGCATTCTCAAGGCTGTGGAAGAGGAGAGAGATGCTTATGACACATGGAAATGGGCTGTGTGCTCATCATGACCTGTTTCTGATGAGTAACTGCTGCAGAGACTGGAGGACATGGACCTGCTGGTTCCATCTCCGAAGAATATAGCCTGTACAGCTAGAAGGGAGGTTGGCATTATCTAGGGCCCCCCAACTCATTTTGCAGGTCAGGAAATCGCTCTTATACTCTTATCCTGAGCATCTAGAACAGAATCGGGCCCATAACAGGCACCCAGTAAGTATTTTCTGCATCCTGTTGTTGAGTAATAAAGTTGGGCTCTAAAGAGGTGAAGTGACTTCAGAGTAAAATAACTAATAAATGACAAGCCCAGACTTTTGGTCTCCTCTGTCTCATCTGAAAGATTTAACTCCAGTAAAACTGGAAATATGGACTTTGTTGGGAGGTCAAAAATATACACATGGGAAACTCATTTTTTTTTTCATTCTGTCTCAAAATGTCTGGGATCCAATATAAATACGTCATTTATTTAAAGAGAGGCCAACTATGACTTCCTGATGAGTAGTGATGTGGGTAGGATGACTGGAATAGCTCTGGGAGTATTTAGTTGTGGACATAGGCCTGTCCCTTAGGGCCACTTGGAGGGCCCAAGGGAGTGCCTGGTCAACTTGTGCAATCCCTTTTCTGTGGCTGGCGTAACAACAGCCACCCTCAGAAAGACACCCATAGAGCCGCAAGGGTAGATTTCTTACCAGCACCTCAATCTATAGATACATGCTGATGACTTAAATACGATCCAGTGAGCCACCTTGAAGGGTAAGAAACATGCATACTGGAAACAGATTCTGAAGAGGTCCTGTCAAAGGAGAAGAGTAAGGTTCAGCTGCTTTGACTTGGTAATGGAGAGGAGGAAAAGAGAAAAGACTCTCCTTGAAGGTAGAGACTGAATAATGTTCATTGTATGGGGCGCACAGCAGGCAAATATTTGCTGAATAACTGAAAATTGCAGTTTGATATGAGTATGCATATATCACATGCATGCATGCATGCACACACATGTGTGTGTCATCAATTGATGGAGCAAGTCCTACCTTCCTGGTCTCTGCTACCTGATCATTCTGCCCATCTTTCTGGTTCTGACAGTAACTCAGGGTCTGCCAAACACAGAGCCTGACATAATCAGTCCAGTTGGTCCCACCCTATGGCTCTGACTGGTAGATAAGGTGACATACACATATGTCACAAGATGTTTTCTGAGGGCTACTGGTGAAGAAGTTTCCTATCTCTTTTATGGATGCCACTTGAAGAGATTCTCTTTCTGGTGGACATAGCCATTGCCTTGCACAAATCCAGGTGGTGCTATTTGCTTTATGTTTAATTCAATTCAATGAATTGCATACCCTAGAGTTATGCAATATAGTGGCCCTACCAGTGGACATGGGTGAGGAAGCATGTATTTTTCAGAAGCTTCTGGCAGCTATCGTCTGGCCATAAGGGAAGTCAGCCTAGGATTCAACACAACATGTGGGTAATAGGAAATACAGGATGGAGCTGGGTATTTGGTGACATTGTTGAATCACGGGAACCAACCCTGCTGAACCTTTCTACTTCATTTCTTAAATCTGTTTGAATCAGGTTTTATATCACTTGTAACCAAAAAGTTATGAACAGATACACACAGAGCAATGGATATCTTAGATTTGTAGCACTAGTCTCATCAGTGTAGATACCCAGGTCAGACCACTTGGATGTCAGAGAGGCTATTTTGTTCTGAGTGTCCAATTTCACACCCTATTTATAGTCACCAGATAATTACCAAGTGTCTGTTTCAGCTTGGAATAGACATGAGAGCGTTCATAGACATTCAATAATTCTCTTCAACAAACTTTTGCAAAACTTCCTTTACATCAGGCATTTTGCTAAGCACAAGGTCATAAAATATGAATGAAAAAATTAAACATACTTAAAACGTGGACAAGACAAGAACCGGTTCTTTAGGAACTCACAGTTTCCTGGACCATCTGGGGTTGTTGGGGAGGTAGGAGAAACAGGAGGCCACAAATGCCTCCTGTAATACAAAGCACAATTGTTAAATGTAAAAAGTGAAGGGCAAATACGTCACCTAGGAGGGAGAAACTAGTTCCAAGTTGGGGCATCAGTAAAGGGGTCAAGAATAAGTGTGCCTCTGAGTTGGACTTGAAGAATTCACAGAATTTCCATGGCTAGAAATGAGGATAAGGGCATCCTAGGCAACAAAGGGTAAGCAAAGGCCAGGAGGCAGGAAATTACAGCTGAATAATCTAGCCGGGCAAATGCTGGTGTGTGGGAGTAGGGTAGTAAAGGATTAGGCTGGAAGGCAGGAAGGAGTCAGAGTGTGGCAGGCCCGGATGACCTTTTTAAGGAGTTGGACTCTATTTAATGACCGAATATTATTGATACAAATAATAATAGCAAATAGACATGGTGCTTAGTTTGTGCCAGGAATTGGTCTAAGGAGTTTTTTAACTAATTCAGTGATTCTAACAACTTAATGGAGTAAGCACCATAATTTTTCTTCTTATGCTACAGATGAGGAAATCGAAGCACAGAGAGGCAAGGTTACTTGTCCAAGATCATTTTGCTAGAAAATGCTGGAGGTGGGAATCAAACCCAGTCAGCTGATTCTAAGGTCTGAGTACTCCAAGGTGCCCAAACTAGGAGTGGTGTGAATACTGATGACGTGGGTTGACTGTGGAGAACAAATGGCAGACAGGCTGTCCCAGTAGCTCAGGTGAGAAACAAGGGTTGCTGGGGTCAGCCGCAGAGATTGAAGGAGAGGAGATGGAATTGAGAGAGAAATACAAAGGCAGGAGATCCCATACAAAGGTTAGAAATGAATGCATTGACCCCGGCAGTTTGCCCTGCAGTGTTTGAAAAATGGAGCTTCCAAACATGTTTTGATGGAGGATGTATTCTGTGTTTCTCCAAGATCACACCCAGACTCTTCCCACATTTCCCTCTGAAGCCTGACTTTTGAAAGCTAATACATTGATGAGTCCTCTTTCGTGGAATTTGATGGTAGGGATAAAGGAAATGAATTAGAAATGTCTAACTTGGAAGTAGTGTGATTATAGTGACATCAATGACATGACATTGCATAGGAAGAGGCCAGGAAGAGAGGACCAGTGGGACAGTCTAGGGCATGTGGAGCTGAGAGATCTAGAGAACACACTTGTAGATGGCCAATGGGCTTCTGGAAACACAGCCTGGAGTTGGGGAGCTAGAAATGATTTTAGTTTTGGAGGAAGAGAAACTAGTTAAAGTCACATGAAGGCTGGATTCACATGTCTGAAATGACTGAGTCTTTTGCACAGACAGGGAAGTCATTTTCATCAGTTTAAATCATCGAGTTAGAGCCTACCATACTCAGTAGGCTGTAATCACAGAGATTTAATCTACAGGAACCCTAGACCAGTGGTTTGGACTCTGGCTATACATTAAAATCCCCAGGGGAGCTGTAAAAATGCTGATTCCAGGCTTCCCCTCTCTCCACCCATGAATTAAATTAGAATCACCTGGGCATAGGTACAATTTTAAAGCTCCTCGTGTCCTAACAGGCAATCTGACAGGCAAGCAGCACCTGGAAAGTGTATCACTAGGTCATAACCTTTGTGTTAGAGAAAGAGAAAAGGAAATGGAAGAGGCATGCCAAAACCCCAGTTCTAGAGATGCTGTGGTCTTGTGCCCATTACCTTGCCCAGGGCAAAAGAAAGAGCCAGATGTTTGGCTAAGCAGGGCAAAGCAGATTACTGGAGCTGTGTGATGTCTGAGATGGACAATAGCAAGGCTTAATGCTCAGACCCTAAACGTTGAATGGAGCCTAGTTCAACCCTTTCTTCTAAAGCCAGGAGTGGCCCCAGGACAGAGGTGGGACTGAGCTGCTGGCAAGTGAGGCAACTGTGAGAGTAGATGAGATCAAGGTACCAGGAAACTGCTGGAACATTAGTGCTTTTTAATGAGCACATGCTGAACTTAGCTCTTCTTTGACTCTAGGAAAGTAAAGTCAGCATCAAGGCAAAAACAATAAATAGACAGATAAGTAGATAAAAGTGACTTTAATGTGAAGCCAGGTGGAGGCCACTACCCCAAACTATCTGATTGAACTGCATATCATTAACTAAGGGTGAACACAAGTAAAACAAGAGTCTACCTTATTCTAATTACTTAAAATAATATATGGGTTTTTGCTATAAAAGTAATGCAATGAAAATTTTGAAATTGAAAAGAGAATTTAAAGAAAATAAAAATACTCAAAATCTTACTACTGCACATAACCGTTTTATGTCTCTCTATTCATTTTGAAGTGCACACATATATAATGTGTAGTTGACATTAGGCTATATTTATAATTTTATAGAATTTTATTTTTCATTTGACATTATAGCATAAGCATTTCTCCATGTCATTAAAATGTCTTTGGAAACACAATTTTAAATGGCTTCATAATTTTTAATTTGTTTGACTGAAACATAAGATACTCAATTATTTCCCAATCTTTGAGCACTTAGACTTTTTGCCTTTTTATATTAGAAGTGATCCTGATATTCTTTGTGTCCAAATTTCAGACTAATTCCATAGACCAGATTCCTAAGGTGGAAACACTGAGTCAAGGAATACAAACATTTTAAAGGTTCACAACTCTGGCTGGTTATGCAAAAATGGAGATGATTGGAAGGAACTAGGAGTAGCCCTTTGAGTAGTAGGCTTGGTAGGTAATCACACATCAGGAAGGGGTGACCCAGGAGGTTCTCCAGGCATTTAGTTTCCCTGCCTCCCACTGCTGAGAGTCTGCTTGGCTGAAGTCAGATCTTGGCTCAATCAACACTTAACAGTCTCTCATACACACAAGGCCATCGGGAGGCATTGTGAGCACAGCATCTACCTCTAATTGGGTCTACCATACAAAAGTTCCTTAAGATGGAATTCCTGGGTTAAAAAAGTATGTATCTTTTAACTGTTCTTAATAGAAATGTCATATTTCTTGCCAGAAATGTACCAATTTAGACTCCCACAAAGTCTGTGTATCACAATCCTATATCTGGCATGGTTTGATACACACACACACACACACACACACACACACAGACACATATACAGTCATTCATTGCTTAATATGGGGATATGTGCTGAGAAATGCATCATTAGGTGGTTTCATTATGCCAAAATAGTAGAATCTACTTACATAAAGCTAGAGAGTATAGCCTACAATATACTATAATATATATGGTATGGCCTATTGCTCCTGGGCTACAAATCTGTACAGCATGTTACTGTATTGAATACTGTAGGTAGTTGTAACACAATAGTAAGTATTTGGGTATCTAAACATATAAAATTTACGGTAAAAATACAGTATACTCTTATGGGACCACCGTCATATATGCAGTCTGTTTTTGACCAAAATGTTAAGTGGTGCATTGCTGTATGTGTGAATATATGTATATGTATATTTAATTCCTTCAAAATTTGATAGGTGAAAATCCTTATCATATTTTTTCATTTTAATTTACTTTTTTAAATTACAAGGATATCTGAACATAATAGTGAACAAATATTTGTATTTGCCCTTCTGTAAATGGATTCTTGGTTTCTATCACTCACGTATGGATAAGGTTATTGGCTATGAGAATTATTCAAAAGTATCTTCCCTACTCTCTCACATTAAAACTCCTCACTAGGTTCTGCAATAGCCTTATAGTAAAGTGAAAGCATTTGTTTCCTCAAATAATGCAAATGGTTTCAGTTTATACTTCATGTGCCTCATCTGTGTGCCAAAGATTTGAATCTTATTCCAAAAGAATGTTTTAAAAAACGCAAAAGCTTCATATAAAAGCCTTAAAATTTCCCTTTATTAAACACAATTTAAAGGCTTTTGATTTGTAAAGTATTAAAACAATCTCTTTGCCTTGTGTGGGAGTTGGGGACACTGTCTTTCACTAGCTGCTGGTTGATTGGGACTTGGAGAAGTAAAATACTTTCCTCATGTAGGCAGAGAAATAAACCTATCCAAATTAGCTATCAGAGTGCATGGCCTAAACTGTTAATGGGCAAGTCAAGAAAGATATCAAAATTATGGGGTTTTTCATTATCATTAAATAACTCTTGATGTGCCAAGTCAGGAGGTCCTTGGTTTTATGTTTCTAATGAAAAATCATTTGAGGCTAAGCTTTCTTGGCTCCTTAGAACTTGAGAGATCATCACCTTAATCAGGAGAAAAAAATCTGTTAAACAAAAAAAACAAACAAAAAAACATCACCATGAATCATGAATGATTATTTCATTGTGACTGTGTAAGCAAAAGAAGGCATTAAGGATCCAATGAAAACAAGATTAAGATATCCTCCTTTCAGACGCTCATTCCACTTTCTCCTCTACCCTTACCATTCTGTGAGTTTACATGACCAGATGTTTCTCATTCATAGTGCTTATCGCAAATGTCCTTTTTGCACAGGTTTGATAAGTCCAGAAAAGGACTTGTTTGTTGAGTCTGAGGCCTGGAAACATTTTCAGTGATTTAGTCAGTTCTTAGAATTGTGATGAGCTTGTAAAATAGCTGACCCTCTCAGGGGCATCATAGAGATAGGCACTGTTTGAATTCATGTCTGTCCCATCCCAAGGTTGGCTCTTCCAGCTTTATAGACTGGAGGAGGAAAGGGGGCACAGAGAGAGAAGAGAGCTGCATGTGGGGTTTACCTTCACTAACCTGGCCCACCTGGGCGCCCAACACAGTGGACATTTGCAATTAATTCAAATACATATTTTTCTCACATCACAAAAAGCTTAAAAAGAAAAGTCTCCAAGGTAAGTTTAATGGCTCAAGGATGTTGTCAGGGATGCATATTCCTTCTGTCTTTATTCTCTGCCATCCTCTGTTTGTGAGCTACTTTTCCCTCACGGCCACGAGATGGCTGCATGGCTCCAAAATCATGTTCTTCACTTGACAACTCCCCAAACAGGAAGGCAGAGAAGTGGGCAAAATACTTTCCTTCTGTGAGTGGCTACTTTCTGACAAGAAAAGAAAATTATTCCCAGAAATCCCCAGGCGATTTTTGTATCTCACAGGGTCACCTGACCTACAACTGGGTGACCTGACTGCCACTGGTCTCACAGGTGGCCTGCCACAATGGCATTCATCCCCCAGGGTTGAGCATATTGCTATCTGGACAAAACTGGGACTCAACTAGCAAGGACAGTGAGGAGGGCGGTCCTCGTGCAGTTATAATAACACCTTCCATTAGTAAATCCCTTTGCAAAGTCAACTCAGTATGTGGCATGCCTTCATGTTGCACAATTAAAAATGAGAGAAAAAACACGTATCTGGTGGGTGGTGCTGAGACTAAGGAAAGAGAAGATCTTGTGCATCAACTCAAAGCAAATACACAGATTTTTACTAACTACCTGTTATGTGTCTGGCATAGTGCTAGGCTAGTGTCACATTGAAAAGCCCTAGGAGTGTGTGATGTGACCCTTATTGCAAGGAAATCGCAGTCTGTAGGCAGCGGTTAGACAATCCAGGTATCAATGAAAGAATAAAAAGAATCAGAGCATTACTAAGGCCCAAAATGTGAGGTGGAAAAAATGACTAGAGGAGATCAGGGTGGGGAGACATTATTGCACATTGGAGACTGGAATGGGCTCTGAAGAAGCTGTGGGTTTCTGGTCGAGTGGAATTTAGATGAGCAGAGAGGAATAGAGAGGACATTCCAGGTGGGAGAACATTCCAGATCTGGGGGCAGGCCATGTGCAGAGGCTGAAACAAGAACAAACTTTGTTTGGGGGTGGGAGACGCTGTCAGTGAGGAAACCTGAGTGTGGTATGGATTTGGACAGCTGCTGCTAGAGTTTGTGGAATGTTAATGGTCAAAAGTGTACCTCTGAGAGCAAAATGGTGTCTAAGTGAGTTTTACCATATGAATTTTCCTGGAAGAACATTTTTGCTGTTTTTGGTTGCATGGTCTTGCCTGTAATGCCTACAGATAGGCGTCCTTCAGGTTATTAGTGGGAAGCAGTACTAATGGGGGATAGGGCTGGACTGCCTCCTTTGGGGAACAAATGACCATTTGTCCATTGAATATGTAACTTGCACAAAATCAGACATCCCCTGTAGCTCTCCCTTTACACAGTGTTGCATTCAGAGAAATAGCAGTCCTGCTGCAGCCTTCCTTGGAAAGTTACATCGATCTTTATAATAGATTTTCTTAATGCATGTCTGATAACCTTTTAGACATCTTGCCCTTATCCCAAAGCTCCCTCTCACAGTAACTGCTGAAACCTCTCCCTATCTACCCTCAAAACAATATGTTTCTATGCTGTTGACCCCCAGCCCTTGCTCATACACATCACAACTCCCAGAAGCCTGTACCCTCTGTGTACAAAGATCCTCAAGAAGAAACTGGACTCAAAAAATCTACCCAGGAAAGAAGAGTTGGGGAGACAAGATAATGGGGCTGGCTGCAGTGGGTGAGGGTGGGATAGTCACTGTGAAACTCTTATAGAAATCATTTTGATCCCTGTTCACGTCTGGTCCAGCAACCTACAGGCTTAAAAATTATTTTTATATATATATATGTAAAATATACGTAACATACAATTTTCCATTTTGACCATTTTATATGTCCAATTCAATGGCATGAATCACACTGCTGTGCAACCATCACCACTATTTCCAAAACATTACCCCAAACAGAAACTCTGTACCCATTAAGCAACAACTCCTAACTTCTCTCTCTCTCTCCAGCCCTTGGTCACCTCTAATCTACTTTCTATCTCTCTGAATTTGCTTATTCTAGTCATTTTGTATAAGCAGAAATGTACATTATTTGCTTTTTTCTTAGCCTAATGTTATCAAGGTTCTTCCATGTTGCAGCATGTATCAGGGTTTTGTTTCTTTTTAGGGCTGAATAATATTCCATTGCATGTATATACCATACTTTGTTTACCCGTTCATCTGTTGATGGACAATTAGTTGGCTTCTGCTTTTTAGCTATTGTAAATAATGCTCCCGTGAACATTGGCATATATCCATCTGAACTCTTCAATTATTTTAGGTATATACTTAGGAGTGGAATTGCTGGTAATTCTACATTTAACTTTTTGAGGAACTACCAGACTGTTTTCCACATGACTGCACCATTTTACTTTCCTACTAGCAATGTACAAGGGTTTCCATTTCTCCACCTCCTCACCAACACTTGTTATTTTCTGTTTTTGTCTTTTTCTGTTATAGCCATCTTAGTGGGTGGGAAGTGGCATCTCACTGTGGTTTTGACTTGCATTTCCCTAATGATTAATGATGTTACACCTTTTTCATGTGCTTATTGCCATTTGCATATCTTCCTTAGAAAATGTTCAAGTCCTTTGTCCATTTTTTAATTGGGTTGTTAATCTTTTTGTTGTTGAATTGTAGTTTTAATGTATTCTGGATATTAATCCCTTATCAAAGACATGATTTGCAAGTGTTTTTTTCTTTTCTATGTTTTTTTTTTTTCACTTTCAGTAGTGTCCTTTGATATACAAAAGTTTCAAATTTTAATGAAGTTCAATTTACCTATTTTTGTGGTTGTTGTCTACTCTTTAGGCGTTACATTTAAGAAGCCATCGCCAATTCCAAAGTCATTGAAGATATTCCCCTATGTTTCCTCTAAGAGTCTTACAGTTTCAGCTCTTAAATTCAAGTCTTTGATCTATTTTGAGTTAACTTTTGCCTACAGTATGATGTAAGGTTTCAACTTCATTCTATTGCACATATATAATTTTCCCAGCACCATTTGATAAAAAGACTATCCCTTCCCCTTAAATGGTATTGGCACCCTAGTTGAAAATTAATTGACCATAGATGTGAGGGCTTCTTTCTGGGCTGCCAGTTCTATTCCATTGGTCTGTATGTCTCTTCTTACACTGGCGCCATACTGTTTTGATTACTGTAGCTGTGTAGTTTTAAAATTGAGAATCTACAGATTTTTAGGTGCAAAGGAGACCTTCTCCATTTTGAAAAGTCATACCTTCTCTCTCGTTAGAAATTGTTCCTGCATCAAGTATAGACAGCTTGTGGATTTCTCTCCCTTTCCCAACATTGACTCTAGTTTAGGTCATAGTTTAGCAGAGAAAGCCCTTCATTTTTAAGTTGGCAGGGGCAGAACCAATGAAAGCCTGAAATAAATACTCTGAATTCCTTCCATAGGAGCTAGGTTTTTTGTTTGTTTGTTTGTTTGTTTGTTTGTTTGTTTTCCCAGGCAGGGTCAAGGAACGGGAGATTCATACCAATCCTTATTAGGGAGCCAATATTCATTGCAAAACATGGGTATCTATCATGTTCTAATCAGAAACATAAAAACCACATCTAATATTGTCACAGAGAGAACTGAATTTAGGAAAAAATTACAAAGGGAAGGATAAATGAAGAAGAATAAAGAAACAAAAAATAGTAACCCAAAGATGAGAAAGAGCTGGAAATCCACTGCCACCCCCTAAGCCATATGGGAAAAAGAAAGAAGCAATGTTCCCAAGTATATTAGTCTATTCTCACACTGCTATGAAGAAATATCCAAGACTGAATAATTTATAAAGGAAAGAGGTTTAATTGACTCACAGTTCTGCATGGCTGGGGAGGCCTCAGGAAACTTGCAATCATTGCAGAAGGCAAAGGAAAAGCAGGCACCTCTTCACAGGGCAGCAGGATAGAGTGAATGCAAGCAGGGGAAATGCCAGACACTTATAAAACCATCAGAGTTTGTGAGACTCACTCATTATCACAAAAACAGCATGGAGGAAACTGCCCCTATGATCCAATTATCTCCACTTGGTCCTGCCCTTGACACATGGAGATTATGGGGATTACAATTTAAGATGAGATGGGTGGGGATACAGCCAAACCATATAATTCTACCCCTGACCCATCCCAAATCTCATGTCCTCACATTTCAAAGCACAATCATGCCTTTCCAACAGTCCCCCAAAGTCTTAACTCATTTCAGCATTAATCCAAAAGTCCAAGTCCAAAGTTTCATCTGAGACAAGGCAAGTTCCTTCCACCTAGGAGCCTGTAAAATCAAAACCAAGTTGAGAGGCCAAGGTGGTTGGATCACCTGAGATCAGAAGTTTAAGACCAGCCTGGCCAACATGGTGAAACACCATCTCTACCAAAAAAACAGAAAAATTTGCTGGGTGTGGTGGCACACACCTATAATCCCAGCTACTCAGGAGGCTGAGGCTGGAGAATCACTTGAACCAGGGAAGTGGAGGTTATAGTGAGCTGAGATTGTGCCATTGCACTCCAGCCTGGGTGACAAGAATGAAACTCCATCTCAAAAAAAAAAAAAAAAAGAAAAAAAGTTAGACACTTCCTAGATACAATGGGAGTACAGGCATTGGGTAAATATACTCATTCTAAATAAGAAAAATTGGCCAAAACAAAGGGGCTACAGGCCCCATGCAAGTCCAAAATCCAATAGGGCAGTTATTAAACCTTAAAGTTCCAAGGTTATCTCCTTCAATTTCATGTCTCACATTCAAGTTATCCTGATCCAAGAAATGGGCTCCCATAGCCTTCACAGCTCTGCCCTTTGGCTTTTCAGGGTACAGCCCCCCTTCTGGCTGGTTTCACAGGCTGGTGTTGAGTGTCTGTGGCTTTTCCAGGTGCATGGTGCAGGCTGTCAGTAGATCTACCATTCTGGGGTCTGGAGGATGGTGGCCCTCTTCTCACAGCTCCACTAGGCAGTGTTCCCATGGGGACTTTGTGTGGGGGCTCCAACTGCACATTTTCCTTCTGCATTGCCCTAGCAGAGGTTCTCCTTGAGGTCTCCACTCCTTTAGCAAACTTCTGCCTGGTTATCCAGGTGTTTCCATACATTCTCTGAAATCTAAGCAGAGGTTCCCAAACCTCAATTCTTGACTTCTGTGCACCTGCAGGCTCAACACCACATGGAAGCCACCAAGACTTGGGGCTTGCACCCTCTAAAACAATGGCTTGAGCTGTACCTTTGCCCCTTTTAGCCACTGCTGGAGCTGAAGCAGCTGAATGCAGGGCACCATGTTCTGAGGCTGCATAGAGCAGGGCACAGACCATTTTTCCCTTCTAGGCCTCTGGGCCTGTGATGAGAGAGGCTGCTATGAAGGTCTGTGATATGCCCTGGAGACGTTTTCCCCATTTCTCAGTGGTTAACATTCAACTCCTCTTTACTTAAGTAAATTTCTGCAGCTGGCTTGAGTTTCTCTGCAGAAAATAGGTTTTTCTTTTCTGTTGCATCATAAGGCTGCAAGTTTTCCAAACTTTTGTAGTCTGCTTCCTCTTGGATGATTTGCTGCTTAGAAATTTCTTCCACCAGATACCCTAAATCATCTCTCTCAAGTTAAAAGTTCCATAGATCTCTAGGACAGGGGCAAAATGCTGTCAGTCTCTTTGGTAAAGCATAGCAAGAGTCACCTTTGCTCCAGTCCCCAAGAAGTTCCTTATCTCCATCTGAAACCACCTCATCCTGGACTTCATTGTCCAATCACTATCAGCATTTTGGTCCAAACCATTCACCAAGTCTCTAGAAGTTCCAAACTTTTCCACATCTTCCTGTCTTCTGAGCCCTCCAAACTGTTCCAACCTCTGCCTGTTACCCAGTTCCTAAGTCGCTTCCACATTTTCAAGTATGTTTACAGCAGTGGCCCCACTACCTCAGTACCAATTTACTGTATTAGTCTGTTCTCACACTGCTATGAAAAATACCCCAGACTGGGTAATTTATAAAGGAAAGAGGTTTAATTGACTCACAGTTCTGCATTGCTGGGAAGACCTTAGGAAACTTACAGTCATGGCAGAAGGCAAAGGAGAAGCAGGCACCTTCTTTACAGGGTAGCAGGATGGAGTGAGTGCAAGCAGAGGAAATGCCAGATGCTTATAAAATTATCAGATCTTGTGAGACACACTCATTGTCATGAGAACAGCATGGGGGAAACCACCCTCATGATCCAATTACCTCCACCTGGTCCCACCCTTGACACAAGATTATGGGGATTACAATTCAAGATGAGATTTTGAGTGGGGACACAGCCAAACCATCTCACCAAGTCCTAAGAATGAGGATCATTCAATGAAAGCTGGGGAACATAAGGCAGGAGCTAGAGCCCCAGGGAAATCAGCCTCTGCAAGAATGCCACCCAGATAGAGCAGGAAGGGAAGAAATGCCCTGGCTTCTCCCCTACCTTCCCTCTGGGTGAAGCTATTCAAAGTCACTTGTCCTGGGAGCCCCAGGAGATGCAGTCTCCTCATTTATGATGGGGAGCAGAACAGAGAAGGATACAGAATGGATCTAAGGCAATATAGGCCCAGGAATTACATACAATGAAAACAGGACCCACTAACACTGGCATGTGGGAATCTGATTTGGGGTGGGCTGTTAAAAATAATAAAATCAGTAATGACAACAGAAGTGCAATTACTGAGTATGAGATAAGTGAGAGGCAAATATGCAGGCTCTTTACAGGTTACCTAGCTGAAATTCATGACAAGGCTCAGTGAAGTCAATACAATGGAATAGTTTTAAAGACAGGGAGAATGAGGCTTAGTGAAGTGGCTTGTTCACGCTTGTAACTGACAAAGTCAGAACTGGCTTCAAGGCACCTCTCTCTCTCTCTCTCTCTCAGTCTGTGCTCCTAACCATGAGGTCTGCTGCTTTCTAGCAAAGAAAAGCAAGACTACAAGTTCTGTGAGACAACAGAAAGGAAGGCTGACCCTGATGTGCTGTTTTTCACCTGGCTGACTGTGGCCCTGGAGTGCCACAGAAATGTGAGTCCCTTCCAGCCAAAGTGCCATGGAGAAGATGGGAGGAAAGGGGTAAGGAAAGGGAAGAGGGGAAAAGGGAAATATGAAGAACATTCTGCCCTCTGGGTCAGCTTGTCATTCCTTGTAGAATTTTGCCTGCTCTCCAAAATGAAGAAAGATGAGTAACCATGTTGAGAACTCCTGCCATTCCTTTAAGACAAGGGCCACATGACTCAGCTAGATGGCAGGAGCAAGCAAGAACTGCCCCAGGAGACCCCCAGGCAGCCTGCAGAGCCTGCTACCAGGCTGCAGGGGTGGAAGATCTGGGAGGTTCTGAGGCACCTCATATGTGGTTCAACCTGTATATTTGGCTTCTCCAAATGCCTCCATCCCTTTGTAATCAGTTTCCCTATGTAAAATTCTCCCTGTGATAGGTGACTTGGGGAGTTCTTAAGGAATGAGATCAGCTGATCCACCAAAGTGTACCCAGGGTAAAGGGAAATGCTCTCATCTCGTGAGCAACTCAGGGACAGGTCCAGTGGAATCTGCTCCCATAACCCTTCCCCCAACTTCACCTTTCTGACTGCATTTAATAGTCTCTTCCTGGTTCACTTTTCTCAGCTATATTGACCTCTTTGCTGTTCCTTGTGTTGCCAAATGCCAGGGCTCAGCCTAGGTCCGGTTGCCAATCACTCATATGATGAGTAATGCCAGGGAAGAAAGGCTTCATTTCAGGTGACATCAGCTGGAGAGAAGGGAGACAAACCTTCAACTCACCTTTCCCAGCCCTGACTAAAGTTAGGCGCTTATATAGTGGGGAAGAAACACAGAAGCTGCGAGGAAGAGTTGCTCAACAGGCGGCAGGTGGTCTGATGAAAGGTCTGGTATCTGATGTCTCACTGTAATCATGTGCAGGAAAATAGGAATTAAGGAGGGGGTGAGAAAGAGGAGTTGGTCAACAGGCAGGTGCGTCTTATTTCCCAGGTGCGGTGATCTGAAAAGCCTCAGTTCCTGAATAGTATCTGGGAGGTCTGATGGTAGGTTTCCTGAGAAAGAAAGTTAGATACAACAGGTGTAAATTTATCAAGCTTCACTTCTATGGAAGAATTGGGCTGGTTTCACTTGGACACATTAAGCACGATCCAGCCTCAGGGACTTTGCACTTGCCACTCTATCTGCCTGGAACACTCTTCACTCATATATCTGCATCATTCTCTTCCTTATCTCTTTTAGGTGCTCTGCTCAAAAGTCACCCATAGCAATGCAATCTTTTCCTAATTATTCTATTTGAAATAAGAAACATTCTTCTCCTTGCCTGCTTTTTCTCCATAGCATTTATACCAAAGGTCCTCACACTTTTATCAGGTATCAGAATCACCCGGGGTGGGAGGAGGCAGGTTAAAACCCAGATTCCTGGCCCTAGTCCCAGTTTCTGATTGAGTAGGTCTGGGAAGGAGCCTGAGAATTTGCATTTTCCAGAAGTTCCCAGGTGATGCTGGTCCCAGGATCACATTTGTATGTGTGTGTGTGTATGTGTCTACATAAGTAATTTGTATATAGATAGATGTCGTCTATCTATATACAAATTACTTATATAAGCAAATAATACCTTATCTCTATATACAGGACATCTATATACTGTATATACTGTATTACACTGTAATACTTTTTAAAACTCTAGTATTGCTATAATTTTATTCTATTTCTGCTATATATTTCATTTATTTGTAATCCTTGCTGCCCATTCTTTAACGAGTCATATGGGCTTTCCAAAAGACTGGCTTTCATTTTTCATATTCATTATTCTCTTTCTCTTTGTCTATCCCAGTGTTTACATCCCTTATCTCTTTTCTTCTCATTTCATTATGTAGGTTTCATTACTCTTTACCTTCTTGGGTTAAATAGCTCATTTTCCACCGTTCCTGGTTTCTGTTCCCGTATTTAAAGCTCTCCATAATCCTGTAAGCATTGCTCTAGCTGCATCCCACTAACTTTGAAATGCAATGCTTTTCTTGCCACAAAGCTCTATGTATTTTATCACTTTTCTATCTGATTTTCTCTTGAAATCAAATATTGTTCAGTGGTATCTTTATTGGTGCCTAGACATATGGAATTTTACAAAAACTACCATGTTATAGGTTTCTAATTTTATTGCACTATGGTCAGAGAATTTAGTCTGAATGACATTGATGCCTTGAAATGTTTTGAATCATTTTGCAGCCAAGAACATGTCCAATTTTTGTGAAGTCCCTGTGAGCTGGAAAAGAAAATGAATCTTGTTGGGGATGAAGAGATATATATGTATGATTTATTGTATATAATAGAACTTAAATTAATATATATTAGCACTTGCTAATCATGCTGTTCCAATCTTTCACACTTGTGGTTGGTTGGTGTCTGCTTGGCCCACCATTTCCTTCCTTCCATTTATTCTCATTTTTCCTTCTGGGATCCTATTAGAAAATGTTGACTCTTCTATGTCTGTCTTCCATATCTCTTAACTCTTCTGTCATTCTCTTCCTTTCTGCCTTTCTTGATGCCTACTGGAATAATTCTTCAACCTGAACATTCAGCTTGCAAATTAAGACTTGGTATTCATTAAGCCTTCATTCACACACAGATACTTTGCTGCTCCCTAGCCCACAGTAAAGATGGAATAGGAATCAGACCAGGGAATGTAAGGGAGAGAAAATGACAAAAATACAGTTCTCTCTCAGAGGAGGCTGGCCTGGGCTTCAGTTGTCCCCTCGGGTTCTCTCTAGCATAAGGTCATCATCGCTTCACTCCCCTTTCCAACCTCACCTCCCCTCAGCCAACGGGGTCCCAACCAAGACTCTCACAGAGAGTTCCTTAAAATGTTTGTGTTATTTGAGCACACTTGAGAGCCATCAACCTCCGCGTCTTTTCTGTAGAATCTGCAGCTCTGGGTTCCATCTGGGAGTCAGCAGTCCGTGAATAGTCATTTCATGTGCATGCTGACTTATCTGTGAGTCCCCGTTCCCTGTTTTTATAGCCACTGCTTGCCTTAATTTTACTCTTTTCAAAATAATACAAGAAAGTACTAAGAAGTTTGGGATCATTTTATTAGCAACAAATGTCTGTCAATATTAATTTATCCCATGTGTGAAATATGAGTGAAATAAATGCCAAACTATTAAATTCAACAGGAACAGCAAAGAACGAACTGAAATTCTTGGCTAGTAGAGTAGCCACATTTTTCTAACAGACTTGACCTGCTGAAGTTCAGAGATCGGGAGTGAAAAACTTTAACAGAGGTCGAGACAGGTACTGAATCTGGAAGGACACATTTCTCAGGATAAATTCCCCAAGATTTTAACAGAGTGGTTTCTCCATTTAGTTGCCAGACTTAGCAAATAAAAATATAGGACACCTAATTAAACTTGAAAAATAACTTTAACTGCTGCATTTTGGTAATTTATTTTAAAAATAGTGGAGTACAGGACATTCAGGGAGTCCCAGCAAAGTGAATACATGACACAGGACAAAATTATTAAATATAGGACGTATATGTATGAGTCACCTGGCAACTCAATTTCTCCATCCACTGGCATTAGTAGACTTGCACAGGCCCTGTAGTTGTTCAAGACCTTGATGAGAAAGGCCTTCCTTCCAAAAGTATGATCCACGACCATCTTGGGAGAGAATAGTCGATATTAGGATCATTCGGGAAATTTCAGGACAAGTATTTGCATAACAATAGGCTTGATTTAAAGGAGAGATTCTTAAGCCTGGATGTACATTAGCATCACCTGGGGACTGGGTTGACAAATTAAATACAGGATGCTCAGTTAAACTTACATTTCAGATAAACACAAATAATTTCTTAATGTCTGCCCCCAAATATTGTATATAATATGCACAGTATTTATACGTACAGTAAAAAAAAAAAATTCTATCTGAAATTCACATTTAACTGGGCATTCTGTATTTTCACCTGCTATGTTTGCCAACCCTAGCTGGGTGGGGGCGGTTAAAACATACCCCTGCCTGGGCCACACCCCAGAAAAATTCAATCACAGACTAATGGTGGGCCAGTTACGAATCTCTCCAGGTGATTCTATTAGACAACCAGGGTTGACAGTCCCTCCTCTGGAGTTTAGAGCTGAGCATCTGGGTTCACGTGGCCCACCTGGGATTTGTTCACGTGCAGATACAGCGATCTGGGGTGGGGTGTGAGGTCCTGCATTTCTAGAAAGTTCCCAGGTGACGCTGTCCCATAAGTCGGAGCACTTATTTGTTTAACAAGCATTTCTGAGCCCTGAGGGTCAGAGTCAGGTGGGATGAGTGTAGAGGCCCACAGTCATTGAAGGGGTATAAGCTCCCCTCACAGTTCATGGCTGTTCGTCCGTGACAGGCGTTTGGCGCATTTTCCAGGTCTTTTCCTCACTAGCACTGCAGTGGGACCACGTGACATGAGCATTTCCTTGGCCCAGCTTGTCTCATAAGTTCCTAATGGTTCCCTCTTTGAGTAAATGATGTACCTGGCTGCAAGGGGGAAACCCTATTGTGTATGTGGGTGTGTGTGTATTGCAGTGGAGGGAGGGTAATCAGAGAGCAACCCCTTCCCCTGAGGAGTTGTGCTCAGACACTACCTGACCTAGCAGCTTCTCCTGACCTGATTGAAGCAGGAGTTTGTTCTCTAGAAATAATCTGATCCAGAAAGCATTTTAGACCCCTTACAGTAGCCATGATAGTCCTGCAGAAAATCATGAGATTTTTGCATTGGTGCATATGTGTGGAATGAAAGGTGTGGGATGAATGTGGTTATGCACATGGCAACAGAGTCATGGAAGGAAGCCAGGCAGGGTCCACACCACCGGGTGGGCACACTTCAGCTTTCTTATGTTACTGAGTGAAGTTCCAGACGTCCTTGTTGCTTCTATATCCCAGCTCCTACCCCCCACTGCTTCCTGTCTGTTGTACACACAGAAACACATGAGTGCACGCACACATGTACAAACACACTTTTTCTTTTTTCAACACTTAGAGAAGATCCAAAAGTTTAGATCACTGTTAAGATCACTAGGAAAATGTTGGCTTGTTCCTCTGGGGTTGTCTAACTAAAGTTATGATCTTTAAAGGAATACACATGAGCCAGTCACTAGCTAATGCTGTCAAGTGTGGACACTGAAAAGCCATTTTGAAAGCTACCAGATACTGCTATGTGCCAGAACCGCCCTGAGAATACTCCATAGAAATAGGACAGGGCAGGTGCTTATTCCTGTCCCTCCAAAGAGGTGGGGCAGATTAGTTGGAAAAGCAGTGTTGCCTGGAGAATGAGAAGATCTGATCCCATTTCAGTTTTGGGATCTAATGGTGATGTGACTTTAGACAAGACGCTTGAGTGGTCTGATTCTCCATTTCCTCCTAATAGCTGGGCAAGTCATACTTGAAAGAGCTGCTGGGGGTTAATAAGAGAAGTTGCATGACAGCACCACACATAGGCCCTGGCATGAGGGAAGTGTAGATCCCTGTCAGCCAGTCCTGCTTACCGGGAGAGATGCCGATTCTTTCCACTAGAACTTCATAACTTTTGCCTCTCCATTTCTTATTCCCAGACATTTGCTCTGTGGCAAGAAGGCCGTAGAAAGCAGCAAAACTGCAGTTCAAAAAGAACTGCAAAGCCATGCATCAGCAGCCCAGCTCATATTTATAAGGAATGGCATTTATAGCTGAGCATTTTCCAGGGTAGCATATTTCAATAACACAAAACAAATCACGCCAAAATACCAGCACACACACACACACACCCCTTTAAAAAGTATTTACTATCAATTTTATAAGAAGTTGACGGAACTGTTGAAAGAATGTTGAAATGAAAAGCCACTTCTGAAACACCCCTTCATGCGTTGAAACATTCTGGTGTGTTATTAGTATTGTCCTTTTTAATCTGGAGGCTCTTGGCCACCCCCGCCTGTGTGACAGAATGAGGACATGCTCAGTTTGAAGAGCAGGAATATCGCTGGTTATCCGCTCCGTGAACACTTGTTAATTCCAAATGAATCATCACCTGCGAGAATCAAGACATGCCGTTTACTTCTTAGACCCAACAGGATTGCACTCAGTGAACTAATTATTGGACAAAATGTGCCAATTGTTTCAGAGGACAGAGATGTCCTGACTTTTTTTTTTTTTTTTTAGTTTGTGATTGAAAAAAAATCGGTTCAACTCCTCCTTTTTTTTAACTTTTATTTTAGGTTCAGGGGTACACGTGAAGTCAACTCCTCACTTTTAAATGCTGCAAAGTGAGCAAACACTGATCAGTGTGGCCAGACATAGACAATGGTGTTTTTGTGAGTAATGACCAAATTCAGACAATCTACTGTAAATATATTTTCATCTGTGTATATACATATATGTGTATATATTAGAATATTAATATAAATTACACATGTATGTATGTTAAATACACTGCAAAAAATACATTCTCTCTCCATATTTGTATGTATGTACATATGACCACTGTCTGACTCCTAAAAATGAGGCAATTAAAGAATATTTGATGACAAAGAGAAATATTAAAATATTAAGTTGAAAAGTTTTGGAAACAATATCATACAGCATAATCCCATTTTGGAAAATTTATATTTATACACATATATATAAAACATGAGTAGAAAAAATGAAGATATGTAACAGTATGTGACCAGTAGCTACGTCCATGTGATGGAACTATTGGTGATTTGTTTTCTTTCTGCTTTTTTGTGTGTGTTTCTTCAATAAACATGTATTATTTTTATAGTCAGAAAAAAATCCCATGACAAATGTGAATTATTGGTGATTTGTTTTCTTTCTGATCTCTTTTTTTTTTTTTTTTTTGCATTTCTTCAGTAAACATGTATTATTTTTATAGTCAGAAAAATATCCCATGACAAATGTTATTTTTAGGAAATAAAAATCTAAAAAACCTGGTCTTTTCTGTGGCCTCTGCTCAGTAAGCTGCCCTAGCGTTGCTGCGTTTGCAGCTGAGAACTCAGTTTCCTTGACTGGTCTGGCAAAGGCTAAAGACAGAAACCTCCTGCAAGATGGCAGAGCTCAAAGAGTTACCTGCACAGCACTGCCTTGTCGGAGGAAGAAGTAGGGGCCTCGTAGCCTTCAGGCTTTGTATTTGAGGGTAGAGGCATCCCTGAAGTCAGGAGGTGAAGCTCCAAAGAGCCCTACTCTTGGCAGATGCCCTGTTGTTGCCATGTTAAAAGTCTTATTTATTTATTTATTTTTGAGACAGAGTTTCGCTTTTGTTGCCCAGGCTGGAGTACAATGGTGCAATCTCAGCTCACTGCAACCTCCGTCTCCTGGGTTCAAGTGATTCTCCTGCCTCAGCCTCCTGAGTAGCAGGGATTACAGGCGTGTGCCACCACACCTGGCTAGTTTTTTTGTGTAGTTTTAGTGGAGACAGGGTTTCGCAATGTTGTTCAGGCTGGTCTCAAACTCCTGACCTCAGGTGATCCACCTGCCTTGGCCAAAGTACTGGGATTACAGGCGTGAGCCACTGTGCCCGGCCAAAAGTCTTAATAATTTTTGAACAAGGAGACTTACTTTTTCATTTTTCACTGAGATCTGCAAATTATGTAGCTGGTGTTGTCTGACACTCTGACCTCTCAAAGCAGAGTCAAAGAAAAACATAAAGAATAAAACAATAGTTTAGTTTTACACTGCTTTGAATGTCTGGCTTCAGGAATACCACCCAAGTTGAGTTTACCTGGAACATTTTCTTTCCTCCATAGAATTTCACACCCTTTCTGTTTATTAAAAACACAATGCAAACAACCTCAACAGTGCTGGAGGCTGGCACTGACATTCACTCAGCTCAGTGATGTCGTTTCTCCAGAGAGTGGCTCTGCAAGGGGACTTCTTGGCCAAGTGCCCTTCTCATGGGGCCGCCTGTGGCATGCGTGCACCCCTTCTTTCAAAGAGGCAGACATTTCTGAGCTGCTCTGGTGTCGGTAGACCCTGGGAAAGGCTGTCCTATTTGCCAGGCTCTTGGTCCGAGAACGTGTACCCTAAAATAATGTGTTTTGTTTTCCTAACTCAACTCCAAAAAGTACAATCAATAAAACTCACCTGCCTTGTTAGGTTTGTGCACTTCTTAAAAGAAGAAGAAGAAGAAGAGGAAGAGGAAGAGGAAGAAAAAGAAAAGTTTGCATTTCACTCTCAATGCCTTTTAAGGAAACCAAAAATTTGAAACAGGAGACAAACACGATCATTGCTGACTTTTCAAGCATTTGAAAGAAAGAGGCAGAAAATCATTAGTAAAGTCTCCTCCACGTCTGCTGATATTTTTGGTTTGCAAAATGTTGAAAACTGCGTTTTCAATGGAAAACATAAATATGTTAATAAATTAATCATATATAAGTATTTGATTTATGGAATAAAATGAAAGCCTTCAGTGTGCTACACATTGCACGCGTTGCCTCCTGATGCTGGGGTGCAGCTCTGTTTTAGCCACTCCCAAGGCCCTTGGGGTCCGCGTGGGCCTCCCGTGGCTGCCCTCTGCCTGCATTCCCTGATGAGCTGCCAGCTTGTCATCTCCGCGTGGGTTAACCCAGCTCCGGCACGCTGGCCTCATCGCAGCCTGCCCTGATTAATCTTGGTCTCACTCGACCCTGTCCCAGAAATGGCTTCTCTTATTACAAAGTATCATCCTACCTCAGCTGTTGAAACCTGGTCATTTCGCACCTGCTTCGATGAATTCTGAGCGACTTGTGTTTTTGATGAGCTGCTCACTTCATAAATTCACCCCTCTCCAGTTATCAGCACTTGGTCACCGCCTGAGTGTGTACTCGCTCAGCCTTCTCAGCAGCACCAGGAAGAGGCCTCTTTGAAAGCCTCCACTCACATGAAGATTCCCAACTAATGACTTCAAGTCTGTCTGAAAACTTGAAATACCTAATTGACAGAGGATAAAAGTTAGATCCACAGCTTGACTCGACGGACGCCAGTCTTCCCGTCATTGTCCCGCGTACCAGCAAGCGATCTGGAGCAGACAAAACGTAGAATTGAACATTTCCCTGAAAGAGAAGTAAAAATATGATTTACCTTCTCACCCTTGCGTAGGCATTTGTTTGTTATTTCTTTCATGAAATCACTGCCTAGGTTTGCTTTTCCCCCTACAGATTTTTCAACACCACTAATTGCTGGAAATACCAAAATGCCAGGGCCTCCAGGGCACTTCTGGCATTTTAGGGCCAGCTCAGACCAGGAAATACTTCGAATTTGGTTAGGGAACCTGATCGCTTGAGGTTCCCAGCCCGGATAGTTTTGGTATCCGAACCCTCACCAGCGTTGCTGAGACAATGCAGCCTTCCTCCCTTTGTCTCTTGCTGAAAAATGATCCTCTCAGGTCTGATTCAAAGGGATCGGTATCAGCTCTCCTCTCTGGAGGAGCGTTGGCAATCTATGTGGTTTGTGGTATCTGATTACTGGTGTGTGTGTTTATAGCTGGGCATCTGAGTGTGCATGTTCAGCATGTACTGAGTGTTCAACAATCTTGCAAATAATAAACTCACTAGGTTTACACCCACAACCCCAGTGGAGAGTTCAAAAGGCAGGCAGTCACCCAAGCTGGCTCTTCTGTGATTCACAACCCCAGCGATTAATAGTTTGAGAACTCCTTTCCTGCCCCTCAGGTGTCTTTTTCAGCTCCTTCCAGAGAGAAGTGGAAAGGCTCAGAGTCACACCTTGGGTAGAATATGCCAAGCTTGGCAAAAACTCAGTCCCAAGTGTCTCTCTTCCCAAGCAAGCCCCTGACAGGGACCAGCCCCAGAAGCACCTCCAGGCTTAATCTCCCCACCCTGGCTGTACTCTTAGCCCTTCCTCTGCGGCCTTGCCCGCCTGCTGATGGAAGGATGTGCACACCATTTAGGGCTCATAGTCATCGCCGGGATTTGCTTCCTTTGTTTAAATCCAGGCTTCCAACTCTTGGCTCTGTCCATTTAGGATGCCTTTGAGGATTTGCCCTTCTGAGCTACAATGCCGTCAATCTATGGGATTTTAGCTCATAGTTGCCTCGCTGGCTCCTCTTCCCTCTGGGGACTCAGAACCCATCCTTGGCTGCAGCTGCTGAGATGGGATTTTGATCACTTAGGTGGGATTCAGAGAAAGGAAGTTTGCTCCTTCTTCAACAGGAGAAATAACCATCCTCCTATTGCCACTGCCACCACTGTTGGCTCTGGCCTTTGGAGACTTTGCCCTCCTGGAAACAGCTGTCCAGTTGGCTTCTGCCCCCAACTGTGGCCCTTCCCAGAGTTCCCTCTCCAGGAGGAGCCACCTAATACTGTCCCTTGGGGTTCCACATCAGGGATGGTCAGCACTGCGGTACCTGCCTTTGCCTCTGTGGCCCCAGAGGAGCCGAGGTGGGGGGACGACACTCATGGTTCTTCCCAACCCTGCCAGGTGGAATCAACCAGCATCTCGGTCCTCCCCTTGGCTTCACCACCCAGGCCCCACTGTTACATGGTGGATCTTTCATTTTCATTCACCCAAAGAGCCACAGTTCAAGTCCTCTTGTAGGGGCTCAGCTCAGTGTAATGAGCACAACAGGTTTACACCTTAAACTAGGCCTGGTGTGTATACCCTGACCCATTTCAAAGAAGTTCAGGGTTCTTGCTTCTAGGAGAGTAAGACAACTGCTGCCTATTCTCTGCAAAATTATTGTTTCTTCCTTGCTAGGCTGTTTCCCTAATTGGCCTCCCTTACTGCTGTAGCTGGGATAGGCATGCAAGCAACCTCTGGGGCGTATATCGCTGAGCTTGCCCACTCTTTTCTCCAGAGGGTGGCCAGGCTCAGACACATACTCCAGGCTTGACAGCAGAGTCTCATGTGTCACAACACACCACACTCACCTTGTCCCTCATTATACGTGCATACTCCTTTATTCCATTCCTAGACATTCCAATACGGTGGCTTTGAAGTGGGCAGGGTGTCTCGATAATTAGAAAGCCACTCCCTCACTCAGGTGATTCTGATGCAGGTGGCTCATAGACATCATTTTTACAGTCTTTGGATTACATCCTGGTTAAAAATAAATAATTACTAGGTAGCATTATTATCAAAATAAGTGGTGATGACATCCTGAGTTTCTGTGTTAATTGCCATTTTGGAGAAGTCTGAAATTCTTTTGGCTGAACTATCTGCTATTATCTCTGCACTTGGATCTGTGAATCCTGGGACTCTAGAGAGGAGACCAAGAAGGTAGTAAGTGGTTAAAACCTGGCTACATGGATGAAATGAAATATTATCACATCATGCAAAAATGACAGACTATTTTTTCAAGATACGTTTGGCGTTATCTGCCTCGAGTGTACAAAACAGGCACTTTAAAATCTCCCAAAGAGAAGACGTCAAAGAGATGAATGGTCATCTTCCAGATCTACTGAAACTGTGATGAAGAAGCAACTGGTCAAGACCTGCCACTTGTATTAACATCTCATGGGTGATACAGACCATGACAAGTGTTTTTGAGGATGTGGAGAAATTGGAGCCTTCATATATCACCAATGGGATTGTAAAACAGTGTGGATGCCATGGAAAACAGCCTGCAGGTCCTCAAAATGATAATCATAGATTTACCATATAACCCAGAAATTCTACTCCGAGATGTCTACCCAAGATAGATGAAAAGGTATGTCCACACAAAGCTTTGTATGTGAATATTCATAGCAGCATTATTCATACTAGCCCTAAAGTAGAAACAACCCAAATGATCACCAAGTGATGAATGGATAAACAAGATGTGATATACTGTACCATGGAATATTATTTGGCAGTAAAAAGGAATGAAGTACTGATATATGCTACAAGACAGATAAACCTTGAAAACATTATGCTAATTGTAAAAGCCAATCACAAAAGACCTTATGTTGTATGGTTCTATTTCTATGAAATGTCCAGAATAAGCAATTCTATAGAGACAGAAAGTAGATTAGTAGTTGCTTAGGGCTGTGATTGGTGGGGATGGAAGAGTGATTATTAATGGGTACATTTCTCTGGGGGGTGATGAAAATGTTCTAATAATAGATGATGGTGATGGTTGTGCAACTCTGACCATACCAAAAAACATTTAATTTTATATTATACTTTAAATGAGTAAATTTTATAATGTATAAAATTACTTTAAGTAAAATAAAGCTACTTTTTAAAAAAGACACCATAGGTAGAAAATAAATAGTCATCTCAATTGTAAGGCCAAAATTAAAAAATCACAAAGACAGATCCTTTGAATTGCAAGTGTCGATTTGAGGTAGAGCCGCTCCTGTGGGCAGCTGTAAAACCTTGGTGCAAGGTTTTTATTTAATGGTGTTTAAACATCCTGCCAAGCAATGCCAAGTTCACAGCTGGTCTAGGAGAGTGAGTTATCTGGTGACAAGTTTCCTGAACTGAGAGGCTCAATGTCCCTGAGTGCTTGGACCTCAGTGTCCCTGAGGGTAAGCACCCCCTGTAGCTTAAGCATACACTTTAGGGCAAAGTTTCAACAGTTCCATGCTGAGCTTAGAGACTTTTGCCTCTGACATGTTAGCTAAATCTGGCACAGGCAACAAGCCATGATCCAAAGAGGATCTTTGTTAAAACTACATTTCTTGTATAAAAACCTTTTCATTTTGAAAAATTGCTCCTTGTCCACCTGCATTTGTAACTTTATTTGGGTCACTTGGCTGGAAAATGGATGGAATTTTTCAACATGACCATTTTACAGCTTGAAAGATAAACTTTTTTGTTTTGTTTTGTTCTGCTTCAAATATTCCACTTGTTGCTAAGACTCTGCCAATGCAAGTTGAGCTTCACCTTTAGAGTTATTTACACTGTCTTCTATAATTCACTCTGGGTATTGTCATAACCTTAGACATGGAACCTATAATTCCGCAACTTCATACTCTTGAGTTGTGACAACCTATTTTTGTTCCATCTCATGATGTTTCCCTACTCCTCATCGAAGAACCTGAAAGAAGAGTCTAACAACTTCTTAGCCTCAGCCTTATTGCTAGACTGTGACTTTTGTTGACAACATTTTATTTTAATTTGATTAATTAAAAATGGAATATCATTGCTAAATGGAATGTTAGGGAGTTCATGGTTTGACGCCTTCATCCTACAGATCAGGGCAAGGCTTCTTCGGAAGGCTGTGACCAAGTTACAGAGTTATTTATTTCAGATCTTGGTTTGCTCATCTTTAAAATGGGATGGATAACATTTTCCCCTTAGTATTGCTTCATTCATAAAAGTGTTATAAGGATAAAATAAGATCATCTTTGTGGGTGTGTTTTGAAAAAACTGTCTAGGGAAATAGTATTTTTAATAAACACATGCAAACTCAATTTTATTCTGAGAAGGTTATTATCTCCTCTCAGAAAAACTGAAATCCTAAGTGAAGTCACATCTTTAGAGTGGACACATATTGACCTAGTCTGAAAAATACTGTCTGATGAGAATAGAAGAGTTAAATCATTTTTTTCATGTCTTGGAGGGAAGCTATATTTAATAAACTGTGTCCACATGTCTTTTAAATATTCATCAGCTTAGTAATTTTTAAATTAGATTAGTTTGTAAGAATTGGAGCATTGAGGGTAAAAGTTTGATTTTACCTTCAAAGTAAAGGTGAAATGATTTCCTAAAGAGGAAGAAGAAGGCTTCAAGTGAAATCATGTTGCTACATTGCCAATATGAGAGTTTCTTAAATCAGCTGCAGGAAAAGTGTTGAGAGAAGGAGTGAGTTGATTTCAAAAAATGGTACTGGAAAACTGGAAATAGATGTAGATTGCTGACCTGAATAGGGGAAGATAGGAAGATTTAGATGTGCTTGGTTTTGACTTGAATTGAGACATTGCTTCTAGAATTATATGATATTATGGTAGCAATAACAGATCTCCAAGGCAAGGTAATCATCTAAATTGTGTCAAAGGCACCCGTAACTATGTGGGGTGGTGTGTCTTAGGCGAAATCAGGCTGAAGAACTTTAGAAATACACAAAGGGACTTCCAGATAGAAAGCACATGGAATTAAATTGAATGCAGCTAAGACTGATACATCCTTAAAAAGCAAAAGCCAGATACTCCTGTCATGCGCATTGATGCTAGTTTGCCTTAGAGGACCAAGCAGGACTCAGAATGAACTGCAACTTTGCTTCCAACTAGGAGAGACAAATGCATTTGCACTGATAGATTTTCTGCAAAGTTGAGTGAGGTTTAGGACTAGACTGTTCTCTTTATACTAAAGCTCACAACTAAAAATGTTTTCTGTTCAGTTTAAGTGAAGAAAAAACTTGGAGGTGCCTGCACACGCCATCCTCTCTCTGAGAATGTCTCCTCTCCCCATCCTTAGGGTGGGCTCCTGTGCCATCTTTACAGTGTAACTTCTCCCTCAGAGTCAAAGCTGGTAGGATCTCTGGTGGACATCCAGCCCGGGCTGAACCAATCAAATCTTTTTGACTCAGAATCCAGAATCAAGAATCTAAGATATTGGCCAGATCTTGCTGAAGTTTTGAGCCAGACTATAATGCAAAATTGGACCTTTAGTAGTCATAGGCTTGGAGGAGCAGAGAAGCGTAATCAGGAAAGAAAAAATAGGATACAGATGTGCAGGCGAAAGCAGAAGCAAGAAGCTGTGAGCTCCCAGAGAGATGGGGAAACTGATGGGTTCTGACAGCTTTACAGTTTCTGGTCTAATTCTTTGAGAGGCCCAGTTAAACTTCCTGGCCTGAGATGCACACATTTGCTTAAGCTAGTTGCGGTGGGTATTTGTTATCTTCAGCTTAATAAGCCTTAATGAAAACCTCACAGACATTGTAAAAGGGACAAGAATGGATTGTTCTTTTTTGTTATAAAATATCCTTCTCGGTAGCAGAAGATTTTTCTTAAATATTTCATTTTAGGGAACCTTAACTATGACACATTTTTTTAAATGCCATTTGGACATCACTCACATTATTACACACAAATGCCACTCTAGCCAGGGAAGACACAAATTCTAGCATTGTAGCTACTCACTAAACAGCTGTTAAATGAATAAATGTTTCTTAGATAGGTATTTACTAACTATTCCAGCACTGAACTAAATCACATATGAATCCTATGTTTCCAGAATTAATGATTAGTGTCCTTGGAAGACTGTTGTGCCTTTCATCAAAACATAAATGAAACATTTTTTATGGATTTGCTAGAACACGTGGCCTACATATGCCATGCAGTTAATTTGTATTATTTCCATATAGGAGAGATTTATTGCCTCATAATAGCAATTAGGAGAGGAAAAGTGGTGTTGGGTCTTTGAAGACAATTTATAGAAAGAACCAGTGGTTGACTTTTCTACATGTGGTAAATTTAGTGGAAACTTTATTCATTTCCATTGCTGAGATGCCCTGTAGATGGCTAAATGTAAGGTTAAAATTCTTTTCCTTCATTTTAGAGTTAGACTTGGAATCAATTCTTGTTCTGTGTCTGGGGAGACGAATTTAATGCCTCTCTAAATTGCAAGACATCATTTTCAGAAGTACCTTGAAACTCTTTGTGAACATGCCAGTAAGAATGATCTCAACTGCCCAGGAGGAGGGAAGAAGTTGATCTCCATTGGAGACCTTCTCATTAAGGAGTGACTCTACCTGAGGTTGATTGACAGGGGCCCTAAAGAACACAGGTGGGTTTCATTGCCCTCAGTTGACCATCCAGGCTGAGTATTCTAGCCAGTTGATGGGATAAATGGTGGTCTTGGTTGTTCCCACATTAACTACACAGCCTTTTGGCTTAGAAACTTTCTGAAAGTTAATTTGGCAAGAGATATTTCCTGAAATAGCCCATTAGAGTGGCCCATTTTGAACCCCAAATTGATGTTGAAATAGCTTATATGATTTTATAAGGATAGGTACTTTATATTTTCTAAAGCCATAGGACATCCGAAAGTTTTCCGTATGCCTGGATTTATGTAAGAAATCGTTGGCCGAGTGCGGTGGCTCATGTATGTAATCCCCGTACTTTGGGAGCCGAGGCGGGCAGATTGCCTGAGCTTGGGAATGCAAAACCAGTCTGGGCAGCATGACGAAACCCTGTCTCTACTAAAAATACAAAAAGTTAGCCGGGCATGGTGGTGGGCACCTGTAGTCCCAGCTACTCGGGAGGTTGAGGCAGGAGAATCACTTGAACTCAGGAGGTGGAGGTTGCAGTGAGCCGAGGTCGCACCACTACACTCCAGCCTGGGCAACAGAGCGAGACTCCGTCTCAACAAAAAAAGAAAAGAAAAACAAACTGTGTGATTTTCATGAGCAATGTTATTCCTGTTAAATAAAATTCAATGTAAGTAACAATCAAAATAAGAAGAGTGTAATGGGTTACTTTAAAGACATGAAGGAAAATCACAAACAAAGGTAGTTTATGTTGCTTTTTTTCTAAGATGCAGAGTCAAATTTTCATTTGGTCCCGCAAATTGCTAGAGAAATAAGTCTGTATTTTGTCACTAGTCATGGCTGCAAAGATGTTTATGAAAAGCATGGACAATCTCCCTGGTCTGTATCAGGAAATGTATTCAGCTACAAGTAACAAAAGCCCCAAACAGTGGATTACGCAAATTAGGGTTTTTATTTTTCTCACCTTTCAAAAAGTCCAGAGGTCAATGGCTAATGGTTTTGCCTCAGTGGCTTACAGATACCAAGGCCAAGGTACCTGGGAAAATCTGGGAAGAGCAAAGAGGGAAATGATGCAGGCCTGCTAGGTCTGCCCTCCTGTAAGGCCCACCCACAAAACTTTTGTTCACACTTCGTGGCTCCGAACTCTGTCTGCAGAAGGTGCTGGCTTTTAGCGAGACACATTAAACTTCCCAACAAAGTTAAGGTCTGTGAGAAAGAGGGGCAGGTGACCAGCTGGTTGGCCCCAGTATCATGGCAAACTGAAAACAGGGACAGTGTCCGCAACACCTCTGGAAATGAACATCTTGCTATGGATGGATCCATCTGAATATATCTCAAACCTGCTTAAATCTATTTATATTTTCAGCTGGTCTACATTTTTGAGGGAACAGTCAACAATGTTAGAAACAAACAAACAAACTCAAAAGGTTTATTTTCAAGTTAGCCTTTCCCATAGCAGTAAAGAAGAGCCCAGTGGGCAGACAGCTGCTAAACATCACTGTTTGGGTGTTTCCCACTCTCTCCCAAAGAGCAACATGGGAATTGCTAATACTTGGAGACTCCCTCCTTTCCCTACTCATCATTCCTCCATACGCATACGTGCATTCAGGCCAGTCATGTAGACCAAGCTTCCGTCAAGCCCTGCTGTGCACCAGCGTACTGTGTGTGAGTGTGTATATATCTACATTTTTTATATTATTTTCTATATATTATGATGTTTTTTACATCTTAAAAACACTTTCTGCCTGGGGAGAGACTGCATATCTCTGGGCTAACCAATTCTTACAGATAGCAAAGGGCTCAAAGGGGAGTATGTCCTTGATATGCAAGCTGAGCAATCTAGAGACGTCCTCCTCTATTTGGCCCAGCCACCCCAGGAGGCAATATAGCCTGGCTAAGCTCAGATATGGAATTATCTGTGTTGCAGTGGAAATGGTTAAGTTGCAACATAAATCGTTGACTCATCTGAACTCTTGGGTGAGTTGGCTGTACTTTGGGATGAGATGAGGTGTTTTTGTTTTTTTTAAACCAAGCCTTCAGTGCTTCCACATGGGAGGCACCATATGGGTAGAAGGTGCCCAGTGCAAAGGATGGGCATTCTGGCTGATAAGTAGTTCTTCCAGAACAACATGGGGCTCCTGCCCCATCCTGGGTGAGGAATATGATGTGCGCCACTTCTTCAGTAGCCGTGAAGAACTTCCATTCCAATGTTCATATTCACATTCCAAATCTATTTGAGTTCTGTTGTGAGTCTGGGCACCCTAAAAACAGGGAAGATGAATCTGTGGTAGCAGCACCACTAGGGACAGCCTCCGTTTGTGGCATATAGGGACATTCAAGAGGGAGGACATACTCCATAAATCTTAGTAATGAGTTGAAAGTTGCCCACCTCCTTCCAAAAGTCTTTGAGTTGCATCTGCTCTACATTTCTCTTTCCTCTTTCTCTTTTTCCTTTCTGCCTAGAGCCTCATTATCCTGAGCTTTGCTGTGAAATCACCAAAGGTTCATAGTTACCTAAACCTACTCTAGGCTGGGCCCATGTTCCTCTGATGTACTGTACTGTGTTCTCTGAATTGTAAAATATGTTCATGATTAACCGAAAACTAGACTCAAAGTACCTATGATTGGGGGAAAAAAAAACCAAAAGGTCATTTCTTAAAAGGGTAGCTGGAGGCTGGAGAGGAGAATGCTGTGACAAGGGGCTGTGTGGAGGAAAACTCTCCCAAGGTGCCAAGAGCTCCTAGGGCAGGGGTGGAGAGATGGGAGGGACCATGCCCTCCATCAGAAATGCCCATGGCAGTGTCTGAGCACTGCCTCTCCTGACGTCCCTACATGTCCCCCTTGATCCCGAGGACTAGAAGCTGCTATATATGCTGCATGCCTCAGAAAACAGATGCCAGGCATTGCCATTGCTATTGAAGTGCTTATAATTATATTAGAACTTGACTTTTGGACTGAGACCTCTGGGGTTGTGTGTGGTAGACATGATGGAAAGAAGGGGATACAATCCTAGCATTTCTCATCAAGATCAAGAACGGTATCTGTGTAATAGAAAGATAATGTGAGCTACATGGCTCATCTTCATTTTTCTAGTAGCCCTATTAAGAACTTAAAAAGATACAGGTGAAATAAATTTTAATAATGTAGTTATTTAATCCTATATAGCCAAAATATTATTTTAACATGTAATCCATATAAAATGTTGAGATACTTTGTAAATTTTTGTGGTACAAAATCTTCAAAATCTGCTGTATATTTTATACTCACAGCACACTGTAGTTTAGACCAGCTACATTTCAAGTGTTCACTAGCCACACGTGGCTGGTGGCTGCTGTATTGATCAGCACCACTCTAGGAAGATCCATTGCTTCAACATGTCATGACTGCTTTCATCCATCTTCGCCCTGCCTCGCTCTCTGACCATTCTGTAACCTCTCCCTTCCTTCCTTCTTTCCACTTGCCCCCATTTTCCCTGACTCCTTTCCCAGCACTCCCCACTCTTCCTTTGCTACTTTTCTTTCTTATGTCAGTGACTTTCTCACTAGATGGTAGGGCCAGAAAGAAAGGAACAAAAAGAGCTTACTTTTGCGCTAGAATAGAAGAGATACAGGGGCAAACAGTATGTAGTTCTATCCCAAACCGTACCAAATCAAGTTCTAGGAAGAAGTAACATTTCTAAGTAAATTTTGTTTGGAAAGGAGGTCACTAAATTAATTTAATTCATAATAAAATAAGAAACACTAACTATTCTCTATGATTTAATGACTCTATGTGCACGTGTATCAAATTTTCCAACAGTAGCCATACCAGATTTCTTTCTGTGGCATAGAATCTATTTAATTGCTTGATCTTTGTAAACTAGCATCCAAGCTCATGCAGAATATGTGGGAAGCATTCTCAGATGCTACACTTCTCTTTGCCACCAAAAGCCTCGCCGACTCATATCCCTGTTTCTCAGAAACAGGAATAAGGAGATACAGTCACACACTGCATAATGATGTTTTGGCCAATGATGGTCCGCATATAGGACGGTGGTCCTGTATTAAAAAAACCAGTAAGGAGCAGTGGCATGTGCCTGTAATCCCAGCTACTCAGGGGACTGACATGGGAGGAACACTTGAGCTCAGAAGTTTGAGGCTACAATGAGCCACAACTGTGCCACTGCACTCCAGCCTGGGTGACAGAGCAAAACTCTGTCTCAAAAAGGAAAAAAAAATAGGAAAAGAAAGTCTAGCACAACTATTATGCATTGTACATGTACATAATACTTAAAAATGATAATAAAAACATTACTGACTTATACATACTTTTCATCACTAGTTTAGAGTACTCCTTTTACTTATTTAAAAAAAAAAAAAACAGTCTCAGGAAGGTCTTTTAGGAGGGATTCCAGAAGAAGGCATTGTTATCATAGGAGACGACAGCTTCATGCATGTTATTACCTCTGAAGACCTTCCAGTGGGACAAGATGTGGAGGTGGAAGACAGTGATATTGATGATCCTGATGCTGTGTAGGCCTAGGCTAATGTTTGCATTTATGTCTTAGTTTTTAACAAAAAAGTTTAAAAAGTGAAAAAAATTAATAGAAAAAAGCTTATAAAGATACAAAGAAAGAAAATATTTTTGTACAGCTGTACAATGTATTAGTGTTTTAAGCTAAATGTTATTACGAAAGAGTCAAAAAGTTAAAAAAATTAAAAAGTTTATAAAGTAAAAAAGTTTCAGCAAGCTAAGGATAATTTATTATTGAAGAAAGAAAAAAATTTTAAATAAATGTAGTGTAGCCTAAGTGTCCAGTGTTTATAAAGTCTATAGTTGTATACAGTAGTGTCCTAGGCCTTCACATTCACTCACCACTCACTCACTGACTCACCCAGAACATCCTCCAGGCCTTCAAGCTCCAATCATGGTAAGCACCCTACACAAGGGTACCCTTTTTAATGTTTTATACTGTATTTTTACTGTACCTTTTCTATGTTTAGATTCAAAAATTTACCACTGTGCTATAATTGCCTACAATATTGAGTACAGTAACATGCTGTACAGGTTTGTAGTGTCGGAGCAATAGGCTATACCTTATATCCTAGGTGTATAGTAGGCTATACCATCTAGGTTTGTGTAAATACACGATGATGTTCACAAAAGTGCAAAGCCGCCAAATGATGCATTTCAGAAGGAATGTATCCCTACCATTAAGTGACATATGACAATAGTTTCGTTTCCCCTCTTCCCTCCTCTTTGATGTTGAAGAATGGCTTGGCAGAGCCTGGAGGTCAGTCACATAATGAAATGGTTGACTCCTAACTCTAAGATGTGGATTTCTTTGGTACAGAGAGCTGTTTTTCAAAGTCTTAAATATACAAGAATCCAAGCTTGGGCTCCCAGAGATACCAGGGTTTGTTTTTTTTTTCTCATTTCCTTATTTCCCTCTTGCTCAATAGTATTCACTATTCCATTGTGAAGTCTCCCCCAGGTCATTTTTGGTTGATTCTGGGCATCTTTCTTGATCATCCCAGCTCTTCACTCTGGTTGGGATATACTAGGTGCATTTCCGAAATTTGATCTTGGGCTCTGCTCTACTGGCATGCTGTTTCAAACCGACATTTCCTTGACTTACCATAAGTCAATTCCATTGTCTAGCTTCTTAAATAGAAATCATTTGGTTGTTTTAATATTTTTACTGCTCATTCCTGCATTTATATATAATTATGCTCAGACTACCTTTTTCTACCATGTGCAAATTCGACATGAAAACACTTCTCTCTTGAGCTTTACCCTCACTAGCTATGCTGAGCCAAAGCTTTTGTTGTTTTCTGTCTAGCTTATCCACCACCCACTTCATTTGACCTTATAAACATGTTTAAATAGATTTCTCGGATAATGACCATTCTAGCTGGCAACTTCCCGTTTAGATATTATAGCAGGCACAGTGCAAATTAGAGGGCAGAGCAAAAGCACTAAGAATCATGAGACCCTGGATAAATATAGTAGACCCGCTCAGGCTCATAGGACAAGGCTGGGTTCTTACCCCAGTTTACCCACTGACTCAGGGGGTGACTCTGGGGAAGGCCGAGTAAAACAATCATTGGTTTCATCTACTGGTGACTCAGGCATGTTGATCTCGATAAATGGGGGCAAAAGAAGGAGTCTGCTGTCACGGAGACACCTCATTTCCATCCTGGGTGTTTCACTGTTCCCTGGGTTGGTCTCTGAGTTCACTGGGAGGAAAACAAAGATGCCCTTTGTGCACTATTGAAGGCAGGCTGGGTGCTCATGGGGCAACTGGCCGTATCAGCAATGAGAGGAATCTTTTAAAGGTTAGCAGATGGGCAAATAGGAAGAGCTGTTCAACCTGATATTAAAAGGTTGCCTTTCAAATGTGGCTTTGTTCAATTCAGTGTTATATTGCTTTAATATTTTCCACTGCTCTGCGATTTTGCTAATAGACCAGTTCACCAGTGATGGGAGCATTCAGTGAGAGCCTGGTGTTCTGCTCAGTACCAAGTGCAGCACTTTCACATACTTGATGCTCAGTGAATGTTGAAAGAGACAGTGAAAGGGTACAGAGCTGAATGAGTAGGTATGGTTACACTGTAAATGGCCTTGCTCACATTCTTTGACAGCAGTTTTCTTTGCTGACTTGATTTTCCAAATGTCAGAATTGTCAAATCCTAGCATCTTCAAATCTTCTTTCTTTTCTTGATTTGATTTAGTAGCATTTTCAGGGACTCTCTGGCCATCTGATGGGTCTTTTAGATTCAACTATTTGCAGGAGATCATACTTTTGTGACCTAGAAGGGAAATTTTTTTGGATAACTTTTCATGAGTCTTTGTTAAATAAACTTAGCATATCCTCCCTCCTTATTCCACAGAAATAGATCTCCATAGTTTCTGAGTTGAAATAAGGAAATGAAATAATATAATATATGAAGTTGTACAGCAATTTGATGAGCAACTAGATTAATTGTTCTTCAAAATGCAGAAAATAAACCTCTATACTAAAAGAAAAATGCAACTTGCAAAATAAATTACTATATAAAAAAATTTAAAAATTCATATTTTTTCCTTTGAGGGAGAAGAAACAACTTCAAATGGGTGAATGGCATAACTGTTGACTAGTTAATAAAATCATCTTATATAATATAGTTCTTATCCACTTTTTTTGTTGTGCTGAATACCTTTATGTCCTGATAAAAATTGCTTGAGGCATGAGGAACAAGTGTTCGGCACTCTTTGAAGAGAGGTGGTAACTAAACTTTGGGGCTTGGCCTTGTTGCCTAAGATCACACAGTTTGAAGCTGAACTGAAACTAGAAACCAGGGATGCTGGATCAGAGTTCAGTACTTTTTAGAATATTAGAAAGAAGGAAAGTCAGCCGGGTGTGGTGGCTCACACCTGTAATCCCAGCTCTTTGGGAGGCCAAGGCGGGCAGATCACTTGAGGTCAGGAGTTTGAGACCAGCCTGGCCAACATGGTGAAACCTCATCTCTACTAAATATACAAAAATTAGCCAGGAGTGCTAGCACATGCCTATAATCCCAGCTATTTGGGAGGCTGAGGCAGGAGAACTGCTTGAACCTAGGAGGCAGAGGTTGCAGTGAGCCGAGATCGGGCCATTGCATTCCAGCCTGAGTGAAGAGGTGAGACTCCATCTCAAAAAGAAAGAAAGAAAGAAAGAAAGAAAGAAAGAAAGAAAGAAAGAAAGAAAGAAAGAAAGAAAGAAAGAAAGAAAGAAAGAAAGAAAGAAGGAAGGAAGGAAAGTCAGATACACAAAATATGAATGGAAGAAGAGCTAATAATAATGAAATATTTTTGGTAGGGTTTACCTCAATGAAAAGCAAAATCACCTCCACTATTTTCTCCCGATTGACTGAAAGTTCTAAGTATCAATCTAGGAGTTCCATAAAAAAAAGAACTGTGCCTCTTTCAGATCTCCTGGACCTAACCCAATTTCTCATGTCGTAGGTCCTAAACACATGCTTGATGAATAAATAGATAACTTTCCACAATGTATTCTATTGTTAGCTCCTTCTCTTATACCTTAATAATCCATTCACATATTTCCTCCCTCTGGGTGGAGCATAAGTCAACTTCAAGATTGGACATGTGGCATAACATCATGGTGAATACATGTTGATTGAGCACAATGAGGAAGCAAAAGTTGAAGCAAGGGTTATATGTGTCTTCTTGGATTGCACTACTTCATAAATAAAGAAACACAACTAGTAGAACTTTTGGGGTTGAAGAGACTTTAGAGATCATGCAGTATATTTCCTTCAGCTGAAGCACAAAAGTATGAATGGCTAAGGAAAGCCTCATGAGGAGATGGGAGCAGTGCTGACATGAGATTGGCATCTCCCAAATTCCAGTCCTGTGTTCTTTCTAATGCACCACCTCTTACCTGTCTGGTGCATATGTATATGTGTATATATCTATATCCATATCCGTATCTATAGCTATCTTCAAATGGGCTGGTCATTCTTGTCTAAATTTGTGTAACATCAAGGTCCCTGAAATTGAACAGAATGGGTAACATATATTGAAAATGGTCTCTTTTCAATGAAATATGTTTTTGATTAGTATCTTATCAACAGTTTTCATAAGCAGTATAAGAAAATGAAGATGATCACAAAGCACTAGTTGGACATTCACTTTGACTACTTGCCAATCATTAAGTGTTCATTCACATGCTATGACTGTAGGGCACCCTGGTGGATGCTGGAGGAGGAGGGGTAAGAAGAAGGATGAGGCAAAATCCCTGTCTTCAAGGATCGTGCAGTCTGTTTGGAAAATTAATATTTATATAAAAATGAATAACATGAGTGTTCATTAAATGGTAGAAGTTTGGGTAATAGTGCTACCATGTCACTGTATTAGGGAGGCCTTTCTGGAGGAGGATGTATTTATGCATATAAAGGATTGGCCAAGCTAAAACAAGTGAAGGAGACTACTTTGGTGGGTCAAGGATGCAGAGAAAATGACAAAATCAAATACCAATAATTCTAATGGTTTTCAAGATTCCTTAAAATATTTTGGCCATCAGTTTTCAAGTATAGACTATAATTTGCACTATGTATGTACTAATCCTATTGTATTTAGGTTTTAGCGTGACTCTCACAAAACCGTAATCTGAAAGGTTCCTGAGACAGGCATTGACAGCTATATAGAACAACCTTTGGCTAAAGGATGGGCATCTCTGACCAGTAGTGTAGTGGCCACTTCTCTGCTCTTCTCACATCCCCTCAGATCCATTTTGCCATGTTGGTGTGCCTTTCCTCTAGCTTCTGTGTGATTTTTTTTTCTAGGTTCACCCTTGTGACTCTCTCAGATGACTGCCCCTTTGTCTGCAAGCCTGAAAACCAGAAGTGCCTAAGGGGTTACATCCTCCCTGCACAGCCCTTAGCCAATGACTGGCAAAGGAGAGGGAAAGCCTGGATTCATTGCCTCCTTTGGGAAAAACTCAGAGACATGATTCAGACTCCGGAGTTCTCCTGTAGGATCAGGCCTACATCCCCTTTCTGAAATTTCTCATAAACCACAGTCCCCTGCTTGACTTTTTCCCCTTCCCTGCGCATCATCCATCTTCTTCTACTTCCCTCCTTCATTTCAGAATCTGCATCTGAGAAAACTGCCCTAAGATAAGGAATATGCCTATCGTCCGATTTGAGTTCTGTAAACAAGAGCCAAGAGAGCAGGGGTGATGACACAGCTGAGCCACAATCAAGTTTCTTATTATTTTCCGGGCACAGAAGATTCCAGTCCACATCCTGTCTTCCCTTCATTCCCAAGATATAGCAATAGAAGTCTGAAGATGGTAAACTCTAATAACGGTTCCCTGAATAGAAAATAACAAGCCTTCCCCTCCATGCCTAACAGTCCCCAATACAATTGGTGTTCATAATATACAGTTTGAAGACAATGATGACCAATGACCAAAGGCATAATCAGAATCACAGCCCTATATCAGCGCTCTGGACCCACACATGCTCTTGCTAACCCAGTGATGTTTACCAGGAGGCATCTTGCCAGAAGGGAAATCAGCTGTGGGGGCTGTACGTTCCAGGAGCCAGCCCATCAAGAAGGCATTTGTGAGTTTCAGGGCGTGGGGGTACAGTGGAACAAAAGTGGTGTCTGTTTGCTTACATCATGGAAGCAGCATTGGAAGAAATCACTCCTGACCAACCGATGCCAGTTGGTGGAGCCCAGATTTTTAAAACTAGATAGTTGCCCATCAGTAAGGATGTCGAAGGGGCGAACCCACCAGCATGACTCTTTCCCTCCCTCCCTCTGTTTGATATTTTCAGGAGTGCTACTCTGTGATAGGCTGCACTCATGTGATGATTACTGTATTGTGCATTCGCTGACTCTCACGACGTACAGACTTTCCAAAGCTCAGCTGCTTTATAACATCCAAATTAATACCAAGAGATTTCTGGGAAGAGGAAGGGAACTACTGTGACATATGGACCAAATCTAATGATTCATATAAAACTCATCAGTTATATTTTTACCTCCTTTGTCCCCTTCTAGTCCTTTAAGAAATAAGAATCAATCATTGTCACATTGTCTAGTTACTTATACTGTACTTACCCAAAAAGGTAAGTTTACTTCTCATGAATTTTGACTTATTGAGAAGAAATCCAATCTCAGTCATGGATTGAGACTGTTCTTGTTGTTAATTAATGAAAACTGAATTATAAACTGTTTTGTACAAAAAGTATTATTGAAAGAAATGTCACACTAAAAGATGTATCAAAAACCTTGATAAAATTAAGGTTCATTGTGTTTAGCATTATTCAGTCATCCATCATTCTGGGAGAAGGCATATTAAAATCAACAAGTTATTTTGACATAATTTACTCTTTGTGATTCTTCACAGTTCCTCCAGGATGACAGATAGGACTTTGTAATCATAGCTGAAAAAGGCTCATCAATTAATAGTTAAATTAATGAATGAACAAAATATAATGTCATTCATCTATCAGTTTATTCATCATCCTACTTAGTACCTCTTTTTAACAATGCTTCCTAAAATGCTATTTACACTGTGAATTGGTTTTACAAGATTCTTTTAATCAAAGATGAAATTTATAACACAGAAACAGAAAACCAAATACTGCTTATTCTCACTTATAAGTGGGAGCTAAACACTGGGTACACATTGACCCAAAGACAGGAAAAACAGACACTGGGGACTACAGGAGGGGGCAGGAGGGGACAAGGTTTGAAAAACTTCCTATTGGGAAATTTACTCTCGGTAAGCTCATTACCTGGGTGATGGGTTCAATCGTACTCCAAAACTCAGCGTCACACAATATACCTTTGTAACAAATCTTCACATATACACCAAGTCTAAACTAAAAGTTGGAAAAAAGATGAGATTCAGTTCAGCCATAGTCTTACAGAAAACATCAAATTAGTAAAATCTAAAGTTATGAGATTTGATAGTTTTACAGTAGTTGACATCTATAGAACAGACAATCTGGACTTTACATGATCTATAGGACATCTAGAGGATGTCCAGCAGAAGAGAGACTGCCTTTTCCGTGTATCTTTTTTAATAAGTAAGGATATCTTCTTAGAACCCCCAAACAGGCTTCTTTCTGAACCAATCACTGACATGAGAAATGAAACAGCTACTTAAGATTAATGACGATTTGCTCTTTGAGTCATGTAAAGGAGGGGTGAAGACCTGAACAAAAAGTAAAGGAAGAGAGAAATGCCTGGTGGTCAGTAAACCAACAGTGTCTGCTTCAGCTACCTTTCCAGGGGCCAGCTTCTCTCACGATGGTGAGAAATGTGTTGAGGGGTCATGAAGTGACTTTTTTCAAGGGTGGCTGTTGCTTGTAAGTGAAGACACGATGGCCATAAGGTATGATTGATGGAAGAACATTCTCACCTTCCCCAAAATACCTCACTAATGCATCTTCTGAAAAGTCCCACATTATGACTTTGGGTTATTTTATCTGGAATTAAAATACCTATTAAAATGCATGTTTATAATTTTAGAGTGGGATAGCATAGTAAATAAACACCTTAGGATATTTTCTTCAGCAACTCCTTTTTAAGCGCCTAAGAGCAAGGCACTCTGCTAGGTGGGAGATGCAGGAATACCTCACAGATAGCCCTCTATTCTGACAACCTATCCATTTGAGTGAACTACATGCACAAGAACTATAGTAGAATATATAGTAGATGATATAGATATCATCGAGATGTGGCTGACCTTGGAGTTTGAAGGTAGGAACTATAACTTGTGAATGATATAGAGGAAGAAGGGAGAATGGTGAAGAAGGTGGTGTTAGAGTGGGCTGTGAACGACTCTAAAATGCAGATACAGAAAAAGACAATCGAAGCTAAAGGGTTCCATAGGGGTGTGGAGAAGCACAGGAAGTATGCAGGGGAAGCAGAAAGATTGCCTTTACTTGGAGCAAAATGATGGCAATCCATGGTTGATAAGATGAGAAACAACTCTTAGAGGCGTTTGATGCCAGGTTAAGGAGTTGGGAATTTGTTACAGATACAGAGAGGATCCTTCGAAGGTATTAGAAAAAGAGTTGTTATTAGGGAAATTGTCTGGTTTTGATGGGCGAATAAATTGAATGGGAGGAGGTAATAATAGACCTTGGTGGTGGTAAGGGCAGTTATATATCTAGTAATTATTAAAGTGACTTAGAGAAGAAGAGATAAAACATTTCAGGAAAAATAGCATGGTCAGAGAAGTTTAGGTTCACACAAGTCACCTCCCTCTCTTGGATATCCAAGAGACAATATAAGGCCACTAGGGCCCCCAAGGAGTTTCTGGAGGGGGCAGGGGTTATACTGAAGTCCAACAGCAATGTTTGCCATGCTCAGCATTTGGCCCAGTGCAGAGATTTCTCCCAAGTGCTGACAAGCTTTTTCTCATTCATGGAGACTGGGTTCCCAACCACTGTGTCTGTAGCCCCTGGTATTCCCTGAATTGGCACCAACCGTTGTCTAAATGTTCCCCTTTGTTCTTAGCTTTCTAAATGACTCATCAGATGCCTACTTATGTTGTCTGAGTTGATTTATGAAACCCTAATGTGACAGATGAGACCTAATTCCCTTGGGGATTATTATTTCTCTAGGTAGTTTCCCATTATGGCAGTTTCAATGACATGTGTATTTCTGCCAACAATGCTTAGTTCTCTCTTTTGTACTTTCAAGATTCTTGACATCAGGTCCAGACTTTTGGAATTCACTTCCCCAGCTATTTTGACTATGTTTGAGTAGAAGTTCTGGCAGGGATTTTTATGAAGCCATGCTATATATGATAGATTCTAATTGAAGAGTGAGATGTGGAAGATATTGCAAAAGCTAAGGGTTGCTGCTGGCTGCAGTAATGATGGGAAACCAGATAATTCAGCCAACCTGCTAGGTAGACCCACCTCTATTAACCTGAATTATCTATCTATCTATCTATCTATCTATCTATCTATCCATCAATCAATGAGCATTTCACAATTACAGGGCAAAGTTGCACCAAGAAGCCATTAGCAAATGTATTTATTCAATAACAAAAAGAGTCCAAAGAAACAGAGTTACTAAAGTACAATGTAACATTTTATATTTTTATCAGCATTCTCACCATTGTATAATCCAACTGAATTGTTTCAACCTAGTTGGCCTGTCAGGTTATCCTGATCAGCAAGGATTAATTCATTAGACCATATCCCTATCTGTATGCAAGAAGTATAATTGTTAGGACAGTCACGATTAGGACTGACTTTCATCTGGTGCGCACTGGTAGAGCATATCGGACAGCACCCATTATCTTTATTTGTAGGGGTCCACGTGGTTAATAAATTGTTAGACTGTTACCCTTGCACAAATTGCTGAATTATAAATATAAAGAACTATAAAATAAGATAAAAATAGCTTGTGAAGGAAACCTAAACCTCTGACTTTAATGCTTCCATGCTGATACATCCCGTGTCAGATATGGCACCTATAGGTGATTTTACAACCACAGGTTATTAAGCACCAATGTACAGAACAAGGAGGAAAATAATGTAGTTCTGAAAACTAAGTAGTACATTCAGAGGGTCCTTTGGCTTATGAAACATTTGTCTCAACAAGAGTTTACGGTTCAGAAAAATCAAAAAAGTTGCAGGAACGAAATAAACATCAGGATGGGTATATTAATTTCCTATTGCTGCTGTAACAAATTACTGTAGATTTCATAGCTTAAAACAACACAAATATATTTTCTCATAGTTCTGGACGTCAGAAGTCTGAAATGGGCTTTAATGGACTTAAATCAAGATGCTGGCAGGCTGCATTTATTCCAGAGGCTCCAGGGAAGAACCTGTTTCCTTCCATTCTCAGCTTCTAGAGTTTGCCGGTATTTCTTGGCTCATGGCCCCCTTTCATATTTAAAGCCAACAGTGGCCAGTCAGCTTTTTCTCACAGTGTATCACTCTGACAGTAATTCTCTCTTTTCCACATTTAAAGAACACTTGTGATTCCATTGAGCCTATCTGGACAATCCAGGATAATCTCTCCACTTCAAGATCATTAACTTACATCCACAAAGTCTCTTTGGCCATGTAAGGTAACATATTCACAGGTTCCAGAAATTAGAACGTGAGTAACTTTGGAAGGTCACTGTTCTGCCCACCACAAAGTGTTTCCAAATGTCATAGTGGTCACGGTTAGTGTTTGATCTTGGACATCCCAGTCTCAGAGTCAGAAAACCTTGTTTTCTCCCTGAAGTTTGCAACTGAAAGACTGGGTTGTTCTGCCTGTAGGAATAACATAGATGGTGGAGATGAGATGAAAGATGGGAGTAAATATAAAAAGAAAAATGGAATGATGAAAAGATGGAAAATATGGAAGATGGAAATCAATCAAGAAATATTTATCAAACGTGCTTTATGTTGAGCTCTGTAGGCAGCAAAAAATAGAAGAAAATACACTTAGCCTCATTTGCTTGAAGGACTAGACTTTCTTGTGCTGTCAAGGTAAAGCATTTTGCTCATGGGCTACAGCATGTTTTGGAATCCCTTCTGTGCTTTGCCCTAAACAGTGTGCCCTGAACACTCAGGCGTGTCCCAGAGACAATCAGCCAGTCAGTTTGGCTGGAGCTGAGGGAGCATATCTTCCTTAAAACAAGATGAGGAGGGGCCCCAAATGTCTGTTAATGAGGAGCAGTTGGCACACGAATGACCTCACCAGGAATCTCTTGTCCCTCCTGCTATACTGCCCTCTCCAGGTTTGGTGAGTTGGAGTGCTCAAGAGCTGGCCAGTACTGATACTTACAGCTAAGCTTCCCTTTTGAGATTTCATTGCTACCACTTTACAATATCCAGGTTTTGTAAGTGGTTACAAGCAACAGTATTGTATCAGCTTAGAGGAAAGCTCCATTCTAAGCAGAGACCTTTGCCACATGTGTAACTTCCATGTCCACTCCTTGAGCATGGTTCCACTTGGAAACACCTTAGTTCTAGTCCAGTCATGTCATCTTGGAGAAACAGTTTCATTCCTCTAGTCTCATTGATTTTGTCCTTGTTCCTCTTTGATGTCAAAGCTAGGCTGGATTATTCCAGTTTATTGTCATCAGTTCTTCAACCAACGTCATTAAGCAGGCTTTTAGAGCAAGATGTGTACAAACTTTAAACCAACAGGGAAATTGTCCTGAGATGCAAATAAAATGGTCCATGGTAATAAGACATTGGAAGTGGGTAGGAGGGTTCTTCCTCCCCTGCTGCCTCTCTATACTCCTAAGCCCCCGTCTCTTTCCTTGGTATAGATGAATTAAGATGAAAAATTTATCTTCCAAATCTTGGTCCAGCTCAAATGTTAATGTACAATTATTTCTTGTGTTTTCCTCCCAGAATTACAAAAACACAAGCTGTAATATAAGGAAACGACTAGAAAGAAAAAAAACCCCATACATTCCAAAAGCAGTTCTTTGAAAAGTTGTACAAAATAGAAAAAGAAAAAGAAAAAAAAGTTGTAAGCCTGATCAAAGGAAAAAAAGAGCCAAAAGGTTAAGAATGAGAATGGAGGCATAATATAGATACCAAAAACAGTGAAAGTAATTATGAGAAAATGACCCTATAGTGACAAAGTTGAAAACCTAAAGCAAATATATGGTCTGGTTTTGCTCAGAGTAGGGACAAGTGAGCTCTTACCAGACCAACCTCAAATTATAAACAAAATAAAAATATAACTATTTGAGAGAACTGGAAAGGTAGATTCTGGGGGCAGATTCTGGATTGTCATTTAGAAGAAAGAAACAGTGTGGGGAGACTTCCCTCCCTGTTTTGGGACACAGATTGCTTTCAAAAAGCAATCCAAAAGCAACAGCGTACAGGGTTTTAAAAACAGAAAGAAACCCTCGATCTTTTTTTTATAGCACGATTTACTGGATATTTATTTATTTATTTATTGTACTTTAAGTTCTGGGATACATGTGCAGAATGTGCAGGTTTGTTACATAGGTATACATGTGCCATGGTGGTTTGCTGCACCCACCAACCTGTCATCTAGGTTTTAAGCCCCACATGCCTTAGGTATTTGTCCTAGTGCTCTCCCTCCCCTTGTCCTCCCCCACCCCGATAGGCCCCAGTATGTGATGTTCCCCTCCCTGTGTCCATGTGTTCTCATTGTTCCATTTCCACTTATGAGTGAGAGCATGCGGTGTTTGGTTTTCTGTTCCTGTGTTAGTTTGCTGAGAATAACGAAGAAACCCTCAATCTTATTGGCTTATAGAGCCAGAAGACAGGGCAACCAGAGCCATGAGAAAGTAAGGATGTCCTTCGAGAAAGCCAGAAAGGGAAAGCTACAAATTCTGTGTATAAACTCTGCTCAGATTTCTGGCTAACACCTGATTTATGAATGCACAGAACAGACTCTAAAAGTCCCTTCTAAAGCCAAAGGAATGGAGCTGAGATTTGAGGTGCCAGCCAAATGTTAGAGTTTACAGCTGGAATCCAACCAAGTTAATTGCCTGCTAAAACAAAAAAGTTTACAGTTTGGGGGAAAATATAACAGAATGTAGAGTATCTGGAATTTAACACTACAGTGTTCCAGATACAAGCAAAATTACTTGACATATAAAGAAATGAGCACGTGACCCATTCTCAAGAGGAAGAAGGCTTTTAAGACAGCTTAGATGTTGGACTTAGCAGACAAAGATTTAAAGCAGTGACTATAAACATGTTAAGTGATATGAAGAAAAGCACATTCAAAATTAGTGAAAAGATAGGATATCTCAGCAGAGAAACAGAAACCATAAAAAGGAATCAAAGCAACAGTATCTGCAATAAAACACTTATTGAAGGAAATTCAGAGCCAAATGGAGATGACAGAGGAAAGAACCCATGGATGGAAAGATAGATCAATAGAAACTATCCAGTCTGAAGAAAAAAGAGAAAAAATAGGGAAGAAAATGAAGAGACTTGAGAACCTAAAGAACAATATCAAAAGATTTTACACATGTGTAACCAGAGTCTCACAGAGTAGAGAGATAATGGGCTGAAAAAAATATTTGAAGAAAAACTGGCTGAAGAGTTCCTAACTTTGACAGAAGTAGAAAGTGTCCAGATTTATCCAGCTAAGCTCAAGTGGCATAAACACAAAGCAAACTATGCCTAGGCACATCAGCCTTCTGGAAGTTAAAGATAAAGGGAAAATCTTGAAAACAGCTAGAGGAAAGTGGCATGTTATATACAAGAAAACAATGCTTTGAATGAATAATGAATGAATAAAGTTTCTGCCCTCTTCTCAGAAACTTGAAGGCAAGAGCACAGTGAGACAAAAATCTTTAAAGTGTTGAAAGAAAAACAACCACTGCAACCACCACCCATCAAGCCAGAAATCTATATCCAGTAAAATATTCTTTGAGAATAAAAGTGTAATAAAGATAATTTCAGATCAAAGAAAACAAAGGTGATTTGTCATCAGCAGATCTGCTCTACAGGAATGAAGGAAAGGAGCTCATTAGACTGGAGGGAAATGATACTAGAGGCAAACCTGGATCTTTAGGAATGAATGAAGAGCATCAGAAATGGTAAATATCTGGGTAAATATAAAAAGTTGTCTTCTCCTAATTTCTTTAGAAGACATATGACTGTTTAAAGCAAAAATTACAGCATTTTAACATTGTCTTGTGAGATGTATAACACAGGTAGGTAAATAGATATGACAACTACATCATAAAGTACAGAGTGGGAGAAAATTGACCTGTATACAGTTGCCATGTACAATAGTAACTCTAAGGAGTTACTCTGCAGTAGCTCTGCAGACCCACGTCTATGCTGTAACCCAACATAGATCAGCCCGTCTTGTATCCTGAATTAGGCTGAGCTAAATTATTATTTGGGTTTTTTTTGGTCTTTTTTTGTTTTTGTTTTGTTTTTGGTTTTTGTTTTTTTGTTTTTTGAGACAGAGTCTCGTTCTGTTGCCCAGGCTGGAGTGCAATGGCGTGATCTCGGCTCACTGCAAGCTCTGCCTCTTGGGTTCAGGCGATTTTTCTGCCTCAGTCTCCTGAGTAGCTGGGATTACAGGCACATACCACCATGCCCAGATAATTTTTGTATTTTTAGTAGAGACAAGGTTTCACCATTTTGGCCATGCTGGTCTCGAACTCCTGACCTCACGAAATATTAACATTATGCATCTTGGTCCATAGAGAAACCATTTAAAAATATAATAATGCAAACAGGTACAGCTAAAAAGTATGCAGATAAATTCTAGAAAAATATAAAGTTTCCACAATAACCCAAAATGAGACGAAAACTTGTATGTGTAGAAAATTTACCATGAGGATATTAGGGAATTAAAATTTTCCATTAAAATGTTACCATGACAAAACAGTTTCATATTTGATTTCTAGTGAGCTTATTTTAAAATAAGAGATAACTGTAATGATATTTACATTCTTTATGACTTCAGAAAAAGAAGAAAACCTCCCTATAAAGTCAGCATAGTTTCCACACAGTTCCACATCTCTCCCTAAAATTCCCACAACAATTAGCATTTGGAAATATGGGGATCACTAGTCTGATATCTCATTTTTGAAAAGTTATTTATCCCTAGAATAACTGATAACTTTGTCAGGCAGAAAGGGAGGGAAGGAGGGAGGACAGAAGGAGGGAAGTAATAGACTCCAATAGCCTGATATGTGCCAGTCAATTCACCAAGTGTTCTTCAACACTCCTAGGAGATCATCAATATTACTCCCCCTTTTATAGACTCTGAGAATCAGAAATACTTTAAAAAATACAGGTGGCCAGGCGTGGTGGCTCACGCCTGTAATCCCAACACTTTGGGAGTCTGAGGCAGGCGGATCACAAGGTCAAGAGATTGAGACCATCCTGGCCAACATGGTGAAACCTCGTATCTACTAAAAATACAAAAATAAGCTGGGCGTGGTGGCATGTACCTGTAGTACCAGCTACTTGGGAGGCTGAGGCAGGAGAATGGCATGAACCAGGGAGGCAGAGGTTGCAGTGAGCCGAGATTGTGCCGCTGCACTGCAGCCTGGGCAACACAGCGAGACTCCGTCTCAAAACAAAAACAAAAACAAAAACAAACAGGAAAAAACTCCGTCCTTCTGTGAGGTCGCATAGTTAATAATGGCAGGTGTGAGATTTGAAGGTCTCTGATTTCAGGACATGTTGTTTTCTGTTTCTTCCAACTGCCAGATGAACTTTTTGAAATACTTAATGGGAAATTTTCTGTTTGTATTCAGTTTCTTCTAGAAACTTGAAGAGGCATGTCTTTTTTTTCAGTCCTAATGTAGCATCTGCCCTTCTTCCAAGAGATCAGCCCTTTCCTGTTAGCAACATCATGAGAGTAACAAGCAGCTGAATTTTCTATGAAAGGAGACTTGCTCTTCTGTAATGACCCAGAGCTTACTTCCCCTCTCTGTGCTTTCCAGTCCCTTGTCTTTAATCTCATCTCTGGCTCTCACTAAGGTGGAATTTAGAGTCACTAACACTTTTATTTTCATTCAACAACACCAACGATGAATTTGTATGTCAACTATTTTTTGTGCCAAGCACAGTGGGAAGCTTGGGAATGCCGTGCTGTATTTCTTGGCCTCCTGGTGCTTCCATTCTAGTAGAATCAAATACTGTAATGCAGGGGTTCTCAGCCCTGGCTATATGGTAGAAACACTTGGCAAAGTTTTTGCTTTTGTTTTTTTGTTAATGCCTGGGCTCCTCCCAGAGGTTCTAATTTTTTGGGTCTGGGGTGAGGGCTGGGTATCAGCATTCTTTAACCTTCCCCTACCTCCCAACCCCTAAGACAATTCCAATGGGCAGCTTGGGTTAGTAGCTACTGACATAATGTGTTTCCCATCAAAGGAATTAATAAAAGGATGTTTGGGACAGCTGCCAAAGGAATGTATCTCGAATGTGGAATTCCAGATACTATGGCTTTTAGATAAAGGAGGTACTCTGGAGCTGAACGTCCTTCCCACCATCCCTCAAGTACACGCCATGTAGCAAGCAAAAGCTCTGTCAATTGCTAAAGTCAACTTGGCCCCAAAGCTTTCTGGATCAAAATTCCTCATGTATCCTGCCTGTAGATGATACGGTAGCATTAGTTACCGTTCACTAAGTGCTACCTGCACGTTACCCTACTGAATTCTCACAGTTATCTTGTGAAGCAGGCATTCTGAGTTTCGTTTTACAAATGTAGTCTCCGGGAGGGTCAGCAGCAGCTGGAGGTCACAGAGCTAGAAAGTGAGACGGCCAGCGCCAGTCATCAGCACTTCCCCATGACACTGCATCCCAGAGACCAAGCCTGTGATGTTGAGCAGATTAGTTTGAGAAAGGTGCCAGGAGAAATAATAGTTCAGTCTCGGACCTGCTCAGCCCATAGGCTCTGCAGACCCATGTCTACGCTGTAACCCAACTTAGATCAGCTGGTCTTTTATCCTGAATTAGGCTGAGCTAAATTATTATTTTTATTTATTTATTTATTTATTTATTTATTTATTGAGACAGAGTCTCACTCTGTCGCCCAGGCTGGAGTGCAAAGGCATGATCTCAGCTCACTGCAACCTGCGCTTCCCGGGTTCAAGCGATTCTTCTGCCTCAGCCTCCTGAGTAGCTGGTAGCTGGCATTACAGGCACATACCACCATGCCCGGCTAATTTTTGTATTTTTAATAGAGACAAGGTTTCACCATATTGGCCATGCTGGTCTCGAACTCCTGATCTCATGATCCACCCGCCTCGGCCTCCCAAAGTGCTTGGATTACAGGTGTGAGCCATCGTGCCCGGCTTGCTGAGCCAAATTACATGTAATTCCCTTCCTCCCTTCTCAACGTTGTCACTCTCGGAACACAGCACCATGTCTATTCTTAACTATCTTTTCAAAACCAAGAGTGAAAGAAAGACTTTGTTCTTCACATCTTCCTTTTCCCCTTTTGCCTGCTCTGTCAAGTTAGACACAGGTATTTAGGGGTAGGCAAAACTGGAAAGTGACTGATACATGTTTTCATCATCATTGCCCTCTCCCTTCTGTATTTTCTTCCTCTTTGTGGAATCTAGACCTTTAGGCTTCTTAATCGAAACTTTCTCGGAAAGGGTAGAATAAATTCATTACACTACAATGTGAATGACTGATAGGCTTTCATGTGCCACCTTTCCCAGGGACAGGCACATTTTAACAGGGGACAAAGAGTTTAATTTGGGAGTCCGATACATGTGAATTTAAATCTCAGGCTGTCTTCTGGTTATGTAATGCTTGGCAAGTAACCTAACCTGTCTTAGCTTCAATTTCCTCATCTCTAAAAAGAGAATAATACTTCAGAGCGTTGTGATGAGGATTAAAAAGATTTGAGACTGCCTAAAACAGTGCCTGGCACATAGTAGGTGTCTGTTAAATGTTTACCCCCTTTTCCTTTCACCTTAATGGCAGAATTCACGCATCAGGCAGGAGTAAAAGTTATTTGGGACATGTTGTTTCAGAAATCTCTCAATAGCACATGGCCTCCTACTTCCTCTACTCTGTAGACACAGGCATTGTTGAGGAACACATTGAACTTTTCCCCAGTGAGTCACATTAACTCACACATGCTCCAGGACCATGGTCGTCGGATATAGGCATTTCATGTAGGAAGGCTATGGCTATATTTTACATCAAGGTTTCTTGTCTGCCCTTTCTTATAAGCCTGAAGCCCCCCCTAAAACACAGGTATGAATTCACAGATTAGCATCTAAGCTCTAGTGCACTAAATGTTTGCATACTGCCAGCATTTTGGAAGAAACAGCTACTTCTTGGTCTTTCTTTCTACAGAAGTTGAAATGCAGTTCCTCTGAATGAAAATCTAGAGATTGTGTTCACTCAAGAGTGTGGCTGAAATGCAAATATATTTCAGAGCTTGTGCCTTTATCCCAATGCAGTAAAAAGGTGACTGTTATTAAAGAACAATGCAAAGCCTTTAATTACCAAGCTTTCAAGGAAGCTTTATGCACTGGTTTGACTTTCATTATCTGTCTTTGTCATCCTTGTAAAATATCCCATTAGACTTTCCACTAAGGCAGAGAAACCAGACTGACAATGGAAACTAAGTTGTTTAATTGCTATTAGCTTTCAAAGTTTGAAGTGCAGTTTTTTTTTTTTTTTTTTTAATTTTTTCAGGAAAAGAAGCTTGGATTTGAGGACTAGGTTGGGTGAGTTAAGGATTGAAATAAAGCCTGCTGTTGGATCTAAATTCTTCTGACATTGTAGATCCTGCCCAGTTACAGTAGGATTCTGGCTTCATCTTGACTGGGTGCACAGACCAGGCTTGAAGCTCCAGTGGTCTTGGTTCAAAGCCTGACTAGGCCACTTACTGAATGGTAGACCTTGGCAAGTTCTGTAATCTCTCCACGTCCCAGTTGCCTCATCATTAAAATCAGCAGAATGACAGTATTGCAAAGTGTCTTTGTGAAGGTTAACAACAGACTTGCGTAACACACTATCACATTGACCAGAGAAGAGTCCACAAATGCTACTTCCCTTTCTCCTCTGTATGCAATCAAAAGTAGTTAGTCCAGAACAGTGACATCTGATGAAATCAAAGTGGGCATCACGGGCAATGTTGGAAGAAAATCAAAGAGAAGTCATAGTGGGAAAATGGGAAGATACCCTCCAGTGTGTGTGTGTGTGTGTGTGTTTGTGTGTGTGTGTAAGGCCCAGTGAAACTCAAAGTGTTACCTATAAAAATTCCAATACATTTGGATATGTACCTTATAATGAGGGGTGCAAACATGAGTCGCAGCACCAGCACAGGCAAGGGGTGCCATTTACTTGGTGTGGCGATGTTAGCTGCCACCAAATGTCATGTTCATAGCAGAGGATTTGATGAGTTAATTCAATCCAAGTCCAGACACTGAATATCTTGCAGAATAAACAACAATGGGTCATGCATTTTTGAGACATGTTTTCTGTGTCCCCCCACCCCACCCAGCTTTTTAAAACTAAAGTAGTCTTTCCTGGCTCCTGAACACAAGCTGTCCTCATCTATTTCCTAAGATAATCCATTATAAATTATGACAGGCTCCCCAGATCCTGGCGGGCGGCGCAGCCCGATGTGCTGCCCAGGTCTCACTTTTCTGTCCTGGTCATCTCCGACAAGTTCCATGCGTGACCGGTCAGGAGACGGCTAATTCCAGTCCACGCATTTTTCAGATGAGCTTCATTTTATTTTTAATTTCCCCACAAATGCACGCCAGGCGCAGATTTCGTCAGTTACAGACATAGCTCTCTAATCTGTGCCGCCCTTCCGTAGCTCATACTACCAAATGAATTAAGGTCCAGTTACATATAAAAGTGATTATGATCAGCGAAATGTCTGCCCAGAGTGGCCTCCCAAAAAAGGACAAAGATTCGAGGCTCTGACACTCCCCTTTGGCCATCTTAGGGCCATGCACTGTACAATAAAAATGATCCCACCAACAACTTTCTAAACATGCACTGCCTTCAGATTTTACAGCTCCAGACCCTCTGGCCCCCATGGAACAGATAAACAAATAGCTTTCCTCTGCTGGGGGAAATTATTTGTTTTCTGTCTTCATCCAGCGAGATTTCTTTTAGAGAGATCTGATCTCATCCTTGTGAGAGCTTCCTATTTCACCTCTGCAGGCATCTGGCTTTCGCTTGGAGGCAGGTGACTTCTTCCAAATCCTGACATTTGAGGGGCAGGACTCTACGTCATCTTTGGGATTTGGGAAAGGCTCATGGGGCGATTCTCAGGATAGTGCCTGTGTGGACTGTATTTTCCCCTCAAATCGGGAAAGCAGCTCATGGAGTAGGCACTGCACGGAGACTTGTAAAGTTAAATCAGACCAGGGAGCAAAGAAATAAAGGCCATCTTCCTCTGTTCTCAGAGTTTCCAATATAACTCAGGGGCGAGGAAATATTCCTAAGGACACATTTAATTATTGAAAGCTATCTTCTTCATAAGTTAATAGATACAAAGAAGACCAAGAGAACAAGGAGGAATTTAACGGAAAGAGTATTAGGGACCAAGAGGCTGGGTTTTGCCACCAAAGAAGTATGTGATCCTGTACACTTCTCTGCCTCTTTCTGGTACTGGTCCCCACAAATATAAAATCTAGAATACTCTGGACTTCTATGACAAATGGCAAAAGAGTTAGGGGAGATTGGGAAAGCTTTCCTCGTTTCCACCAATGTTTCTAGAATAATTATTACAAAGCATAACCAGTCTGGGTCTGAGGGGGATGGTGATGTAGTCCTCCCATGAGGCCTCTTACTGGGGATTTTTCCAACTTGCTGTGCAGACCCCAAAGCTGATGAGGTCAAATGTGCTCAGCCTTTTGATATGGTTCTCGTTGGGGTGGAACCAACTCGACAAACGGTCCAAGAATCTCTCCTAGATCTGACCTCTGAACAGAGCCCGAGGTGGGGTGGTGAAGGCAGAGAAATGCTGCCCCACACGGCAGAAGCCAGCCAACGCCTGCTGCCCCACCGCCCGCCAGGCCGTGGCCCTGCTGCCCTCTGAGGCAAGCCGACCTTGGTAGTCACCCAACTTGAGAATCTTTTGAGCTCTTCCTGTCGCCATGCCCTGCCCCATCCCATTCCACCCTGGCCTCTTTTTTCTCCTCCCTGGCAGCCACTGTGTTTTCAGATGTTTATCCAGGTCCTCAGTGGCTGCCGTGAGGCCTGGGGGAGGGGAGTGCCCTGAAAGAGGGGTTCTTCTGGGCTTCTAGAGCCCATCACATGGATGCCCGTGTGTGTGTGTATGTGTGTGTGCACATGTGTATGGGTGCATTTCACTGGTTGACAGTGGTCTGTATCTCTGGATTGCAATGTCATTAGTCCTAGATGAGCCCATGTTGGATGCCTTTTTTGGGAACACTGGGATCATCTGTGCTCTGAATGCTCCATCTCAGTGGTCTCAATTTGATCAGGACATCCGGATTTTGTAACATCATTTTCTAACTGTTCCCCCGACCCTGATTCCATCCTTCAGAGCTCTGAGGACATGTAACTAGAAGCCACTCCAATTACGCTCCCCCTCTGTGGTGGACCCGTGTCACCTGCCGCCCTGGCATCATCACCCAGGCATGCACTGTCACACTCCCAACCGGAATGTCAGCTTGCTGTTTGAGATTCACACCGACACTCGGTCCCCAGAGGGCTCCTCCTGGAGCCAGGGTGGCCTGCGCTTGGGAACACATAAAAGCACAGGAGTCCCCTCGCTTTTTGGCAGCACTTCAAGCACTAGCCTAGTGAAGAGATCTTGACAGCATACTTGTAAACTCCACAGGCCCCAAGGGCTCAAACACCACGATATTTATGCTCACGGGTGGGGAGCCAAAACAGTTGGGTTGTTATGCAGACATGGATCTCTTACTCAGACCAGCATTTCTGACACCTGTTAATTGGCATTTGAAAGAACTGAGTCGAGGGGGGTGGGGGCCTCGGGAGCTGCTGCCAACCTGTACCTGAACTGCGGGGAGTCCTGCAAGGTTTTGGCCCCTCCAGCTGGTCAGAGATTCCCTGGAGAGATAAGCAAGTGAGTCCCAGGGTTGCCAGAAAGGATCATCAGAGAATGAAGAAAATAGGAAGGAGGGTGAGAAGAAAAGAGACCAAGAGGGAAAGAAAAAACTAGAGAGGGCGGGTATTTTTAGATTTGCTAGCGCAGAACTTTGTGCCTGCAGCACCCAGGTCCCTGCCTCTGCAGCACCAGTTCTGCTGGCCCAGGATAAGATATGCCCTTCTTCTCCCCTTCCCGCTGGGGCGAGAAGTCTCACCTGTCTTTGAAGGCTAGAGACTACCTCCTCCAAAGAGCCTTCTCTGAAAACCCCAGACAGCCAATCTCCTCTTCCTTCAGGAGTTTTTATTGTAACATACAGTTTAGAGCTTCAAACATTCTTGGGGGTGTCTTGTGTGTCTCCCCGACAATTGCCTCCACACCGCCAATTTTTAACTCCTTAGGATCGTATTAGAGACTTTTTCTGGCCCGTCATGCCCAGCACAGCCCTAGTTTCAAAGTAGATTCTCAGTATCCACAGCTGATGGATTGATTTTCCCCCTCTGCATGTCTTTTTCTCTGTTTGGGTTCCAGATCTCCCCACCTCAACTTCCACTCAATCTGTCCCCACATAGCTTCACGCCGACTAGCTGGGCTCTGTGCGTCTCCTTCTCTGCACCTGTCTCAAGGTGTGGATGGCCCATAGTTCGACCTTACGTGAGACTAGGCTTAAATGATGTAGTAAAAATAGTTTCTATATTTCATTATTTGTGCTCAAAAAATATTCATCAAGTCTCTATTTATGAACTGACTTGTGTTCCAAAAGTCAGCTTGTGTTTTAGTTTAAATCCAGAAGTCTGTAGAAACAACAGTGTAAATGAATTCCTTCATTCATTTCTTCAACAAATACATCTTGAGCACTACTACAAGTCCTGCATTATTCTATGTGCTGGGAAATCTGCAGGGAACAAAGCACCTACAAACCCTTGTCCTCAGGGAGCTTATATTCTGGTCAGGGGAGACAGACAACCCCCAAAGGAGCAAGTAAAATACATGACATGTCAGATGATCCTAAATGCTAAACGCCATAGAAGGGAATAAAATAGGAAAGGGGAGTAGAGTGTCAGACAGGGCTGGGATTGTACAAGAGGGAACTTGGTGTTCCCTCTTATATAATCAAGAAGCCAGAGTAGCTGAAGCAGAATGAGTACTGGGGTGAGGAAAGTACTGGGTGGTTTCCCTGGCCAGCCCACTGATAGTCTACCTAGCCCATAAGAAGTCTGAACTGCAATTTGAATTCAACCGTAAACATTTACTGCATGCCTATACTACAACAGGGATTAGTGCTAGGTGTTGGTACTAATTATTCAACTACCCTTAACCATGTTTCTATGGGAACATCCCTTCTTTGTGTCAGCTAGAGAGGCAATTTAGGACATTAGAAGCATTTCTTGATTTAGAGCCTCAGGCATTGGATTTGCTGCTGAGTATTGCTTTTTGTCCTTGGGCAAGTTGCATATCCTTCCCAGTTTTTGATTTCCTGCAGATGATAATGACAGTTTTGCCTTTTGTGTGTGTGGTGTGTGTGTGTGTGTGTGAAAATTAAATGAGGTTAGTGTACATGAGAGAGCCTTGTAAAACATCAAACAGTCTACCGATGTGAGTTGTCATGATTTTAGGTGAATTATTCTGTCTTCTACATCGGGGAATTAAGGGACAAAGACTCAGAAACAGACATGTCTAGTGACTCCTCCATACACAGAAGTTTTGGGTAAGTTTTTTGTTAGCCATCTGATCTCTTCTGAAAAGGGCAATGAGGCCAGCCAGTTTCAAGATGGTGAATAACTCAGCTAAAAGTGTCAAGTGGGAGAAGAAACAGGTCAACGAAGACTGCCTGACTCTAGGGAAGGTTGTAGAGTAGAATTTGAGGAAAGGTTTATAATTCATTTCAAAAATGACAAGCAAGAAGACAGACCCAAACAAATCATTACACAGGTAAAATCACATTTCCCCTCTGGACACTGTTCATTTCTCTCCATTTTCCTGTATCCTTCATGGCCCATTTTCTATAGCGTTTAAGCTGCCCCAAGTAACCCAGGTCCCACCACTCTGATTCCAGCCATCCAGTTGCTCCCAAGCCTGCCTACTTTCCCTCCCGTGCTCTTTAGAAGGGGGGACTCTGTAGAGGCAGATCTTTTATTGAGAGAGAACTCACTTCCTTATTAGAAGGCAGGCTGTTCATTCCAGAGAGCCCTTGTTATTAGAATGTTCTTTCTGAAAGTCGCTTAAAATCTGCTTCCCTGTGCCTTCTCCTAAGTCCTGGGTCACCCTCTGAGGTCCTCAGAAGCACCCTAACTCCTCTTCCAAGACACAGCTTTTCAGGTATCTAAGGATCCGTCCCTATCCCACTGCGCAAACCCCAACACACTCAGTTTAAGATTTTCTCCTTGGCCGAGCGAGGTGGTGCATGCCTGTGATCCTAGCACTTTGGGAGACTAAGGCAGGTGGATCACCTGAGATCAGGAATTCGAGACCAGCCTGACCAATATGGTGAAACCCCATCTCTAATACAAAAAGTAGCTGGCTGTGGGGGCAGGCGCCTTAGTCCCAGCTACTCAGGAGGCTGAGACAGGAGAATTGCTTGAACCCGAAGGTGGAGGTTACAGTGAGCTGAGATCAAGCCACTGCACTCCAGCCTGGGCAACAGAGTGAGACTCTGTCTAACAACAAAAAACAAAAAATTAAAAATTTAAAAAAATAAAATAAAAAACGATTTTCTCCTTATCCTTGGTGTTCTTCAATGTTGCTGTGACATATTGAGGAGTTTTGTTGTCATTCTGTTTTTTTGTTGCTTTTTAATCCTGCTTCACGGTAAACACAGAAAACACAGTATGTGCTTTCTTTCCACTCTAAGAATTCATGACCTTCTTCAGTCATGAAGTCTTAAAAATTCTTTTTTAATTTTAATTTAATTTTTTTTTTTTTTTGAGACAGTCTTGCTCTGTTGCCCAGGCTGGAGTGCAGTGGCACCTTCTTGGCTCATTGCAACCTCTGCTTTCCAGGTTCAAGTGATTCTCATCTCAACCTCCTGAGTAGCTGGGATTACAGGCGCACACCACCATATTTTTAGCAGAGATGTGGTTTCACCAGGCTGGTCTTGAACTGTTGAACTCAGGTGATCTGCCCGCCTCAGTCTCCCAAAATTCTGGGATTACAGGCATGAGCCACCATGCCCAGTCTTTTTTATTTTTAATTTAATTTTATTTTTATGTTTTAGAGATGGAGTCCTGCTCTGTCACCCAGGCTGGAGTGCACGGTACAACCGTAGGTTACTGCATCTTTGAACTCCTGGGCCCAAGCGATCCTCCAGCCTCTGCTTCTTAAGTAGCTGGTACTATAGGCATGTGCCACCACAACTGTCTCAGTTCTTAAAAATGTTCAGCCATTTCTTCTTCAAGTATCATCAGTCTATCTTCCAGTTTTCTTAACGACACTTTTCTCTCTCTCTCTATTTCTCTGAGCTGTGAAATTCGTTAGAACTGTCTTTCAATTCACAATTTCTCTCTTTGATGATGACTAATGTAGTGTTTACCTAATATTGTTTTCTTTAATTCTGTGTATGTATTTCAATTCCATACTACTCCTTAGAAGCTGAACTCCAGTCTGCCTCTCTTGCTCCAGGATTTCACTTCTTGTTCTGGATTACTTTCCCTTTCTTTCTTTTCTTTCTTTCTTCTTCTTCTTCTTTTTTTTAAAAATTTACCCAAGATAGTACTTCAGAACATTCCTATTAAATTTCTATTGCACAGAAATGCCTATCTTAATGTACTGCTCTTCCTTTTTTCCCTTTCTTATATTTTAATTAGTGTGATTACGTTTTCAGAACATGGTTATATTTTCTCAAAATGGAAGCTTAACTCTGTCTTGACTCTGTCCCTACTGTCCTTGAACTGCCCTCATGTGCCTGATCTCCTGAGCTTTCCTTAGCAGTATTGCCGTCTGTGATACCCAGAACTGAACGCAGAGGTATCCTGAAGGCCAGTCTTAGGGACAGAGAATGCTGAGCAAACAGGACTTCTAACAACACATGTTCTTTTACAGAAATATCTATAAGAGGATAAAAGGCAGACACCAAAGGAGTTTCCTCGAAGTAATTAATGGGTGGGCCTAACCTGTGTAGGGGTTGGGGTCGTCTGTAAGGGCTACAGTAAACAGCCTCTGATAAACAATACCCCTTGATCCAGATGAGATCAGGCCAAATTCCAGGTAAAAAGAAGCCTCCAAGGGGAAAAGAAGTCATCGAAGGCCAGGCTGGGGGCCTTTGTAGAACTAGGAGACCCATCCATGCTTTGGCATTAGAGATAAGAGTGTTTCAGAAAAATCAAATCAAACACATCCATATGGACCTCAGGTGCTTCTTGACACCACATTAATCACCTCCCTGGTGTTTACTGTTACTCCATCATAGTCTGACTATAGGTGAGGTTGGCTGGAGAGCAATTGGAGAGAGGAAGTAAACCTCTATTCACAGGTTGCAAGAGTTCTCCTTGTTTACGGCAGAGAATGCACTTGATAGGAAAAAATAATCATAGGTCATTGTGATTATTCTTCAGTTTGTCAAAACATCCCATCTGGTAGAAGAGCATGAAGTGCCCACAATTATTAGCCCTTTTCAAAATTGTGTGTGGAGTTGTCTGCTAAAAACGGTATGTGAGTTCTGAATTCCAAGCTTTTGAATCTCAGCTTTATCACCTACTAGCTGTGTGATGTTAGGGTGGTTTCTTAACTTCTCTGAGATTCAACTTTTACTAAATCATACCTATTTTATTTTAAATGGGGATGAAATTAAATATTGCATATAAAGTGCATAGATTAAGCTCAATAAACATTTGTATGCCCTCTCCTTTGATCGGGTGTCATTTGACAGAGCTAGAGGTGAGGAAGAAAGGAAGAAAGCTTAAAAAATAGAAGAATTTGTTTAAGAATGGGAGGAATTGTTAAGGGCTGTTGCAAAAGGACCTAAAACCACTTTGGCCATTAGCAGTTGATGGAATCTAGTGATAAATGTCAGTTGCACCCAACAATTAGAGGTGGGTGGAACTGTTTATCTTCTTCCCCAACAACCTGACTACTTGGTGATAACAAGGAAAGCAAGTCTCAGACCCAATTCTACCTTATTCTACCCCATTCTGACATTGACCAGCAGTCAGGTCCCCAAACAATACAAGCTGATCCTGTAATCTTAGTGTCCCACTCTCAGTCATTTAAGGCAATCTCCGGTGCATGAGAAATTTACACTAAGGCATATGCACCAAACATTCTGACAGCAGAGTCAGTGCCCACATTCTTCACCATGCATGAGGTACAGAGAATAAATGAACTCCCAGGCCTGGAGCACCACTCTGAAGGTAGCAGGCTGTTGGGCTCACCAGATTCTTATACTCCTATCCTGCCAGGACAGAGGTGTCTTTACAAACTTTCTAGCCAGTCATTTAGAGTGAACACCACTTATTTCACCAACAAAAAAGTGTTTTACCATTCTTTATGCTAATTAACCAACTCTCAGATACGGGCTTAGAATTGAGAGAGCTGTGGTATTTTCTATTTCTTCCTCTATGGCATACATTCCTGAATGAAGGTCTTTCAGTGTTCACTAATGTAGATTACAGTTAACTTGCATTCACATATATACATCACACAATCAACACTGAAGCATTTGAAGGGAAATTACAGGCACTATAACAAGACAGTCAGAAGACTGGAAAGGACTATATTATCTTTAAGTGAAAGCTGAAGAAAAATGGGAAATTGCAGTCACTTGTTTAGACAGGAACAGACAGTACTCCCTCAGATCTGAATGATTTCCATTTCATGGCTTGTTTATTATAATCCTGTTTTTTGGCCAGAAAATGACTTAGTTCCCACTCAAATTTGCTCATTCCACCACCATGCCCCTCAGTCCTCAAGAGACATTTGTGATACAAAAAAGTCCCCACTAGACTTGAAGCTTCAGAGCTAGGATAGCAAGAATCCATAAAGACCATGAAATTATATACCTACATCCACACGTCTTTCAAATTCTAGTTTGCTAGGTACAGTTGGATAGCTAACATTCCACCTTAGGTAATACTTTTCTCAGCCTCTACTCTCCCTCTAACTTTCCCCATTAGCTTAGCAGAAAGACCTTGGGCTTCATCTATAGGCAGATTTTGAACAAAGCATGGGGGTGTTGGGATTGGAAGCCAGCACACACACTGAACCTCTCAGTATAGCCAAAGGTGATAGAGACACTAGTAGATATAGACGTCACTCTCCCTCCATTGCATAGTCAAACACCTGCATTTAATTATTTTCATTTAGCTGCCTATTATGAAAAACCACACTAGGTTAGGAGCCAAACTCCTGGATTCAAGCTCCAGTTCTGTCATTCACAGCTGGGTGTGTTTGGCGAAGTCACCCAAGGCTTCTCAAGCCCAATTTGCTAATCTGTCAAATGGGGCTAGTGAGTCCACCCTGACTCATAGGGTAGTTATTGGATTGAATGGCAGATCAGGTAGATTTTGCTTTGTAAATTATAAAGGGATTTATGGGTACAAAAAAGCATTTGTATCAATTATGTACACATGCTCAATTATTTCTTGTGAACATACATTTTCAAGTAGATTTTAAGATTCTAGAAAGAGTCTAGATTTTAAGAGTCTAGAAGACTACAAGCTATATACTTTGCAGTAACTAACAGTGCCATGCACCTACTGGTACTTAATGTATAAATGAAATAATGAGATTCTTTATTCTGAAAATAAGGCAGGGACTTGGCTTAATATCTTATAGTATGCCTAGGAAAAACATTCAACATAATTATTCATCAAAAAGTTATTGAAGACCTATTGCATTTAAAGTTCTGTGTAAGGCCTTGAACATAGGATAAGTAAGATGTGCCTCTGCCTTCAGAAAATTAAGTGGAATAAAGGGCTAAAAGAGGAAAGTCCATACTAAACACAAAGAAAAGGTTGCCAATTCACCCCACAAAGTGTTGGGGGTGGACATGAGGAGAGGAAGGAAGAGCTTCATACAGAAGGTGACACATGAACTGAGTCTTGAAAGATGAAAGAGTACTAGGTGTAAATGTTTAGCTTTCAATCAAAGCTTATAGGTTGAAACTGAATCCCTACGTGATGGTATTAAGGGGTAGGCATTTGGGGTGTGACTAGGTTGTGGGGGTAAAGATCCCATGAATGGAATTAATGCAGTTATAAAAGAGGCCCACAGGGCCTGTTCACCCTTCCCGCATGTAAGGATGCAGTGGGAAGGTGCCACATAGTCTATGAGAAAGAAGGTTCTTACCAAACCCTGCAGGCACCTTGATCTTGGACTTCCCAGCCTTCAGAACCTTGAGGAATAAATTTCTGTTGTAACAGCAGCCCAAACAGACTTAGACAGAGGGCATTTAACAGCAAGGCATCATGTTCTCACTCAAAAGTGGGAGTTGAACAATGCGAGCACAAGGACACAGGGAGGGGAACATCACACACTGGGGCTTGTTGAGGGGTGGGGGAGCTGAGGGAGGGATAGCATTAGGAGAAATACCTAATGTAGATGGCGGGTTGATGGGTGCAGCAAACCACCATGGCACGTGTATACTTCCACATTCTGCACCCGTACCCCAGAACTTAAAGTATACAAAAAAAAAAATCGCTAAGGCATCCAGAGGGCAAAGGCGTGCTCTGTTCAAGAGGAATAACTGGAGCACAAAAGAAATAGAGTGAGGCCAAAGGGTTACCAGTTATTTGTACAGCCAATGAGTAGGGAGTAAGGCGGAGTGTGGTCTGAAAGAGGTGAAACTAGAAAAGAAAATCTTTTCCCACTCTTAGTTTCTAAGAAAGAAGAGTTTTCCTACTCACACTCCTGACTTTCCTCCCCTTTATTTTCTCCACCCTTGAGGAGGTGCAGTGAATTCTGCCTGGCAAACTGGGAAAGAGTAGATGGGCATGTTCTGCTCAGCCCCATCCTCCTTCTTTCTCTTGGGCTTGGGAACGTCTGCCACATGGAAACCTCTTCTCAGTGCCCCAGTCCATATGCCTAGGACAGCAGGTGACTCTGCCTAATTTAGGGGGCCAGGTAACCGGCCCATTTGGCTCTCATTCTAAGTTGTGTTCTCCATTGTAGCCTGGATCTGTAATAAAGTTGATGATGTGGCCCAGTTGTCACCTTTTGTTTTATTTTGCAGTTCGTTCAGAGCCCATGTGTGTTGGGTGCCCCCCAGGTAGATCAAGGCCGGAATATGGAGGGCTTGGAATGTTCTGCCCAGGAGAGTCCAGAATCACGTGGCACAAAAAGTCTCCACCATGATGGGCATAAGACGAGATGCCTGCAAAAGGAAATAATACCGGCAGCCTTAGTAGAAAGAGCATGGACTTGGGTTTCAGGAGAACCGGGAGCCAGTCCTAGTTCTGCCGCTAACCATCTGCATGACTTTGGGCAAGTCACTTAAATTTTCCAGCCTTTTCTCCTCACCTGTATGGTGAGTTGGGTTATCAAAATCACTAAGGGCCCTCTCAAATTATATAAACTTTTAAAAAGGGAGGATTTCCCAACAGGAGGAAGTTTTGACACCATTGAACACTGGGACAGATTGTGGAATTTCTTTCCTTAAAGATGTGGAAAAAGCAGGTGGTTTAGGATCCCACGTAGATGAGCAATTTAACATGTATGTTTGTCAGGTCCTCTATTATGAATGTATTACACTATCTCATTTCATCCTCATGCAAACCCATGAAATAGACAACGTTATCATTCAAATTTTACCAAGAAAGAAACTGAGGCTCAGAGGAGTTAAATAACTTATCCAGAGCCTACAAATAATAAGCGCCAGTACTAGGTTTTAAACATGGGCAGTCTGGCACCACAGCAGCACTCGCTAGCACTACATTGCACCACCTTGTGCTTAGGGGCAGCTCTGGGTCCTCTCCCAAGAGCCCATCGTGATCCATGGTGTCTCTGGAGGGACCCGTTTGCAGCTTCTTAGACACGTGCAAAAGGCAGGTGCTTGGCTAGTGTGAGAAACCAAACTCTTTTGGCTCTCTCTTAGCTCTGTGCCCTACGTTTTGACATTCAGGGGTAAGAAGCATTTGTTTGGCAATTAATAATGCACTGCCTTGTGACATCTCTTGTTTGGATGTCTTTATTGTTTTTAGTTTCTATGTGCTTATGATTTTTCTCCTTCCTTAATATTGATTATATATTGATCATATGTCAGGCACTGTTCTACATGCTTTAAATATGTTATTTCACTTAACACTCACAATAACACTTCAGGATGGATACTATTATTATTCCCAGTTCACAGTTGAGAAAACTAAGGTACAGAGGGAAAGATATTATTATACTGCCCATAGGACAATGACATTGACAGCATATACTAGGCCTTCAATAAATATTTTCAAATGGATTGATTGAGTCAAGGGTCATATATTTCAAGGATTCCCTTTGCCCAGATCCTTCCATAGTCTTCTATTTATTCTCTGCTTACTCCAGTTTTTACTATGTTTCCTTTACAGACTGTGTCTAAGATGCCAATTGAAGACTGGAACAGCCATTTGAATGTGGGGTATTCCTGGAAACCTGCTCTAGTAGGCACTGGAGAAGCCACAGGAGCCTGTCAATATAGAATAGACACACTTTGTGCTCAATAATAATTCACTAATTGACGAATATATTGATGGAGTGTTGGTTTGCTTCACAATCTGCTGGGAAAAACATACTCATTTTTGGATGAATTTCAGGTCTTATGGGTAAAATTTGTTTTTGCTTTTTCCATTTTGTTTCAATCCCCTAACTTTTGGCTTTCTTTGCCACTTAGAAGCAGAAGTGGAAGAAATAAAATCAGCAGAATAAGGGCTGCATGCAGGTAGACACACTTTCTGAACATGTGTGTGTGTGTTTGCGTGTGTACATACGTACATATTTCTTAGGTTGGAGAAAAATACCTTTCCCCTCTATCTCTTGGATATCCTGTGAACTGTATCTCAATTCCAAAGCCACAATTCCCATTTTTTCTTTGGGATCTGATGAGAGTTTCATCTTCTCCAGTGGAAATGTATCCACTGTGGACATGCCAGTCTTCCCTAGCAATACACTTTGTAAACCAACACAATCTGACTGTAGCTGGGACAACAATCTACAGTGATAATAGCAGCAACTCACACAAATTAGGACTAGAGAGATTTTCAAACTTATGTCCATCCTACGCCCAGCACTTCTTGTATCCTGGCATACAAGCACCTCTTCTATTAGCAATTTAACACGTATGTATGAGCTTGTATCAAAGGACACAGGCACCTCTTGTATCCCTTGTGGACAAACTCCTTAGTTTTTAATTTAAAACATTAAGCAAGAATTAACACAATAGGCTTTTTGCCTCTTCATTGCTGATCTTCTTTGGTGAACACTCTGCTCCAAGTTGTAGTTAAAGAAATCTCAAATTCAATCTTGGGCATATTTCCTTTGGCTTCACTTGTGGCACGTCTCTAAATAAATATCAGCATTTTGCAACTTTGAAAAATATCAGGAATGCACATTTCTCCATAAAACCCAGGAAATTCTAAGTATTAGAGCATAATAACTCCATAACTCCATGACCCTTTATGTGGAGGATTAGTAGGCATGGCTTCCCTCCAGTGCATGCTTAGGCCTCTCCATATCGGGTGGTACACATGGCCATCTGGATAGAAGCAACATCGGCTTAGCAGCAACTGCTGTGAGAACTCTGAATTTCAACTCTCTGATGGGAGACTCACATTTTTGAACAGTACATTGCCCTGGAATGCACACTCATGCCACCTGCACTGGCTGGTATGAAGGAAACATGGGTACATTGAATGCACTAAGGAAAGGTGATCCTCGCCCACACAGTCTTGTGGCACAAGTGGGAGCTATGTTAGAAATTTTTCAAGAATGCAGTTCACAGTGATGAGATCTGGTCAGGCAATCTATGTCTTTCCTGGGATAGAGCATAAATACAGTCCCCCATGGTAAAAATCAGAGGCAGGCAAAAAATAATGAAGAAGCCATTCACAGAGGAGGAAGCACATATAGCTGCTAAACATGTGACAAAATGAACAATCACAGTGGTTATCAGGGAAATTACAGGGAAAACTGCAATAGGTTACCATTTTATGCCAAAATGTGCGAATGGGCATTACATGTCTGATACTACCAAGTGATGGCACGGATGTTGAATAATGGGAAATCTTATACCCCGCTGGTGGGAGTACACATTGGTTCAATTACTTTAGAGAAAAAATTGGCATTATTTAGTCAAGGTGCAAATGCACATTCGCTATGCTCCAGGTAGTTTTTCTATTAGAGCAAATCCCACACAAGCACGCAAGGAGATATATATATGGATATTTGGAGAAAGACTGTTAAAACAAAACAATGAAAACAACCTGGTGTTCATCAACAATGCATACCAAAACTGTAATTAAGTGTTACAACGGGGGTCGGGGGAAAGTGAGGGGAAATGAACAAGTGCTATGTACATCAACGAGGATGAAGCTCACAAAATGTTAGAAAAAAATCTACTTGTAGACTAATAAATACAATATTTTATTTCTAATATGAAATATAAAAGTAGACAAAATATATATTTCTCTCACACATGCACATATATATATAATAAAAAGCATAAATATATATATTAGAATAAAAAACACAAAATTTAGAACGGTGAGTTCTTCTGGCATGGAGAGCACACCTGGGGAAGGATACACGGAAAGTTATCCACTACACTGATGACTTCTATTTCTTAAGCTAGGTGGGTATTCACTGTATTCTTCTTTATATCATTAGTATGTCTTAAATATTTTATAACGCACTTTAAAACGTTATTTTGAGGTGTCAAAGAATTTCAGAGCTAGAAAGGCCTTAGCAATCATCTAGTTCAACAAACTCATTTTAAACACAATGACAAAGAACTAAAATCAGCAAAGAGGAGGTACAACTGATGCCATAGAAACACAAAGGATTATAAAGGCTATTATTCACATTTACATACCAGCAAATTAGATGACCTAGAAACAACAGATACATTCTTAGAAACAGGTTATATAAGGTTAAATTCTTATAACCTACTCAGACTTGATCATGAAGAAGTAGAAAATCTGTACAGACCTATAATTAATAAGGAGATTGAGTCAATAATCAAAAATCTCCCAACAAAGAAAAGCCCAAAACAAGATGGCTTCATGGGAGAATTCTAGCAAACATTCAAAGAAGAATTAACACCAATCCTTGTCAAACTTATCCAAAATATTGAAGAAGAGGGAACACTTCCAAACTGATGTTATGAGGCCAGCATTATCCTAATACCAAAGCCAGACAAGGATACTACCAGAAAAAAACTACAGGCCGGTATCTCTGATGGATATTGATGTAAAAACTCACAAGAAAATACTAGAGAATGGCATACAATAGCACATTTAAAGGAATACATGGGATTTATCTGTAGGATGCAAAGATAGTTCAATATAAAAAATTGATAAATATAACACACCACATCAAAAGAACAGAGGACAAAAATGACATGATTATCTCAGTTAATCCAGAAAAAACATTTCACAAAATTTAACACCTTTCATGATAAAAAAACATTCAACACACTAGTAATAGAAGAAAACTACTTCAACATAATAAAGTCATATATAAAAAGCCCACAGCTAACATAATACTCAATGGTGGATACATAGAGAACTCCTACAACTCAATAACAAAAACCAAATAACCTTAAAAAATGATCAAAGGACTTCAGCAGACATTTGTCTAAAGAAAATAAACAAATGACCAACAGCATATTCACAGATGCTCGACATCACTAATCATTAGGAAAATGCAAAGCAAAACCAGAGTGAGATATTACCTCACCCTCATTAGGATGGCCACCATCATAAAAACCCAGAAAAACAAATGTTGATAAGGATGTAGAGTAATTGGAACCCTTGCTCCACTTGTAACAGGAGAAAAAACATGGCTTTACCAGTGCAGTCCTGAAGACAAAGCACTGTTGGTGGGATTGTAAAATGGTGCAGCATGATGGAAAACAGTATAGAGATTACCTGAAAAATTAAAAATAGAATTACCATATGATTCAGCAATCCCACTTCTGAGAATTTTTCCAAAAGAACTGAAAAGAGGATCTCAAAGAGACATTTGCACACCCATATTCATTGTAGCATTCTTCATAATTACCAAGATGTGGAAGCAAGCTAAATGCCATTGAGAGAATGAATGGATAAAGAAAATGTGGCATACACACACAATAGAATATCATTCAGCTTTTCAAAAGAAGGAAATCCTAGCATATGCTACAACAAGGTTCATACCTTAAAGATACTATGTTCAATGAAATAAGCCAATCACAAAAAAAAGACAAATATTGCCTGATCCCACTTCTGTGAAGTGTCTAAAGTAATCAAACTCATTGAAACAGAAAGTCAAACAGTGGTTGCCAGAGGCTGGGGACACAGGGAACCAGGAGCTATTCAATGGGTATAGGGTTTCAGTCGTGCTGGATGAACGTTCTAGAGCTTTGTTTGTTATACAACAATGTGCATAGCATATAGTTAACAATACCGTACACTAGAAAACGGTTAAGAGGGTAAGCTTATGTGTTTTCTGGCTGCAATTTAGACAAACAAAAAACACGATGAAAGGAAGGGCCAGAGTGACGCCAAATCCAGATCACCGGCCTTTTCCCTGCTTCTTGCCACCTCCCCTTGTCCTGATTTCTGTTTTATTTGTAACAGCGTTTCAGAAATGTGAGATGGGCTTTAGAGATGATTGCTCTAGAAGAGAATCAATTCTTTGTTGAACGGTGATGTCTCCACTTTAAATGTTTACCTATATCTTTGTGGTTTGCTCCTTACACTTCAACTGGCTTTTTAATTGAGTTTGTGGTTTTATTGTAAATAATTATACATTAATATTGCACTTGGCTTTGCTGCCTTTCAAGCACAGAGCTCAAGGTCCTTCTGAGGCCGTTAAAATTCAGGATTTGCTTACCAGAGGAAATGGAAGCTACATTATGGGGAGAAAAATTTGAGACCTAGAAAGGGTAAAGAACTTATCTAACATTTCAATGCCATTTTTGTTTGGAGGGGAACAAGTTTCAAGTTTAAATTATTTAAAGCTTCTCCACCCGCCCCTCAGGTCACAGAATGATGATTTGCTTCACACTTTAGCTGTAGAAAGTAATTAAAATGTAGGAAATAGAGAAGTTTTAATACCAGTGGGCCCACCTTTTGCCCTTAGAAATGACCTCCTCCCCACCAGACTACGTCCTACTCTGACCATATTTCCCTGGTTCTGACATCTTTCTGCATATTTTCATAACTTTGGAGCAACTGAGACTTTGAGATGAGCGGGAGCATGGGAAGCAGTCCCCAGAGGAGGAATTTCTGCTTGTTGAAAATGAGAAGTGCCCACAAATGGAAGTTAACAGCAAAAGGTGTCCTGAGTCATCATTCAGTTCTTGCTGTGGCAGTCATAATTCATGATTTCCTGAGCCCTACATAGGTTCCTGAGAATAACGATGGCAGCCTCCTTAGGCACCCATTTGCCAAGCACGGGGCACCGCTGGGCAGACAGCCCCCCTCTGGGAATTGGACCTGGGCACCTGGTCAGCTGGCCTCCTGGTTCTGCTCAGGTTCTTGGCTGAGAAAACAGAGGCTGCCAGTTCTTTATACCATCTTCCCTGATGATTTGCTTTTTTTTCAGTGAACATGTCTAAGCAGGGTTCTGGAAAAAAATGTAACTCTGCAACACACAGAGAGGGCTGACAGCTAGCACAGGGGGTCTGGGCTGGAGGCTTCTCCAAGGCCCTGCTGCCTAGCCACAGACAAGTGGCCCGAGCCCCCGGAGCCCTGGGCCTCTGATGGATGTCTGCTGGGTGTCTGTTGAGCCCCTGGATCTGCGTTTGGGGCTCCCTACTGGCCGAGGACTCTCGCCTTGCATTCCTTGCCCTCGGTTGTGTTGATCCCCCTCTGGGCCTCCTGTCTGACCTCTGGGGCCTGGGTGTTGGCCCGGATTTATGACCCTGAGCTTCTTTTTATCTCTTCGGGAAGTAAACGTTTTGGTTGGGAAGTTTTTCAATTTCCTCCTGGCCTGGACCAAACCGCTCATATTTCCAAGGGCAAGATTCCCCTCTCCTCACAGGTCCTTGCGCCCTGAAGTGTAATTAGGAGCCTCACTCCACCTGCAGACAGGCTCCTGCAAATGCTTTGATGGTGGTGACCGCGACAAAGACAGCAGGCTGCTCTGTGCTTACTCAAACCTCACATTCGCGAAGTAGAGTTATTGGTTTTGTTTTGTTTTGTTTTTGTTTTTTTAGCAGCTGTAGACACAAGCCACTCCCCTGCAGGCCTCCTCCTCTGATTCCCAAAGGAAAAGACCTTTCCAAAATGTATATGAGGTGCAGGGGCACAAGTTCTTGAAGCTGGATGACCGTTGATTGCCTTCCCCTAAGTGTGCCCTACAAGACAATTACAAACTCTCCTGAGCCGCAGTCTCTCAGCAGAGGACCAGAAACCAACACTTATACCGAGTACCCCAGGTCCTTCTGCTGCACCCGAAAGCTTTAGAACCACTGCTGTAGAAACTGCAGCAGATGGAATAGGGCGAAGCGAATCTTAGTCCTCTTGCTTTTAATCCCTTTGAAACCCTATAGCATTGTTCTCAAGAAAAGAACATGAACCCAGGACAGTCCAGCCATGTCGCATATTGGGCCTCTCACCAATAACAGTGCTCCATGGTTTTTTGTTTTGTTTTTGTTTTTTTTGCCAAAAAGTTTTCATCCAATTACACACACACCTTTTTTTTTTTTTTTCCTCCACAGTGTCCCGTCCTTCCAACTCCCATACTCACCCTCCCAAGCAGTTTCCCTCTTAGCCTGGTCCCCGACACGATGTCATTTGAAAGTCAGGGCATCCCTTTTATACCGTCGTGAATATCTTCCAGTCTGATGGGTCCTTTTATCCTGAAACTCTTCACCCGCTTTCCATCCCCAGCATAACTTCACCCACCACTGAAGTACCGCCAGCCGGCTCAGGAGGGTGAGCGGCAGCTGTTGCCCTGTTTAGGGCAGGAAGTGAAGAAGAACATGATATTCAATTAAAACTGCAGGGGGAATTCAGTGAGACAGCAGGGTCTAACGGAGACTGATGGCCTGGGAGACCAGCCGGTCTGAGTTCCATTCCCATCTCTGCCACTGGCTCACAGGGGTGACCTTGGGTCTGTCACTAAAACTTTCTGGGCCTTCGTTTCATCTGAAAAATGGTAGTGATGATACCTGCATCCTCACAGGAATAGTTACGAGGATTAGGGAGATTAGAAAAATACACAGGGCTCTTTTGATCCCTTCAAAGTCCGCAGTGAAGGATGGATGGATGCAGAAAGCAGTCTTAGGCTAAGTAGAATTGGCTGCCAACAACAGGATGTGATTTGAGGTGTAATCAAAAGTCGGCCGGCGCTGAGATAGCTCCCCTAGCAGACTGTGAGCTGCTCTGAAATCCCACTGCTGGACTGGAGAGCCAGGTTAAAACACAAGCGTGACGAGTCGCAGCAATAACATACCGTCAGCCTTTGCATGAGTTAGCTGGAGTAGGTTGCTGGTTTCCCAGGAGAAAAAAAAAAAGGGCCCTGAGTGATTGAGGCCCTAGAACAGGTAACTATGACTGGCAGAGAGTTTAGATACAAAGAATGCAAGAACTCAGAGTCAGGGGAACTGTGGTTAGGGACTTTGCGGGTAGGGGAGTGGTATGAGGAGAGTGCCAGAGCCATGGAGAATGTTAATTACAGGAGCTGGTTTTCAAAGTACTACTACAATAGGCCCAGCACAGTGGCTCACACCTGTAATCCTAGCACTTTGGGAGGCCGAGGTAGGCAGATCTCTTGAGGCCAAGAGTTCAAGGCCCGCCTGGCCAACATGGCAAAATCCTGTCTCTACTAAAAATACAAAAATTAGCTGGGCGTGGTGGCACGTACCGGTGATCCCAACTACTCGGGAGGCTGAGGCAGGAGCGTAGCTTGAACCTGGGAGGCACAAGTTGCAGTGAGCCAAGATTGTGCCATTGCATTCCAGCCTGGGTGAGAGAGCAAGACTCTGTCTAAAAAAAAAAAAAAAAAAAGAAAATTCTACAATAAATGATAGATCATTCATCCCAGTAAGAGCCTTCCCTAGGTAATATCTGATGTCTGACTTTCCTGTAAGACACTGTAGGCATCACTTCTTGCTAACCTTTGCTCTTTATAAAACTGGCTATGCTATATTATATGTTCATGACACCAACAAAAAGCATTGCCCTTGTGAAAGTGCTGTGATGCTGACGATTGCAGCTGTGCTGACCAGTATTATTTCAATTTCAGTCGGTACCCGTTTGTTGGGTGTCATCACACTAGGGAGCATGGTGGGGGAGGAACAGCATGGGATTTGGCATCCTGGGGCTTGGGTTGGAGTCCCAGCTCTGTCACTTTGTTCTGGAACCTTGGATACTTAAGCTTTCAGAGACCCAGTTTCAGCTGGTAAATTGGGATAACAGACCTACCTCACATGCTTTCCAGAGGATCAAATGAGGTGATGCAGTGTGAAAAAGCCATGCTGGATGTGACAGAGGGCTACACAAAGATGAGCTGCTGTCTCAATCAGGACAGGCTGGGGTGTGCTGCTGTAACAAATAAACAATAACCTGACATTTCAATGGCTGCATGTCAGTCACAAGTCAGCCTAAGGTGTGCTCTGCTCATCAGAGTCACACAGGGACACAGGCTCCTGGAGGAACCCTTAGCAGCTAGGTCAGGGAGAAAAATCATGGTAGAGTCTGCATTGGCTCTGAAAGCTTCTGCTTATCTTTCATGAGCCACAGAACGTCACATGGCCACACCAACTTCCAGTGAGCAGGGAAGTGCCATCCTATTACCTGTCAGAAGGAGTCAGAGTTGGAATATTTATTCACAGCCTATGACCCAAACAGTTGCTACTCTACAAGGCTGGATAAGAGGTCCTTGTCCTCAAGAAGCTTACCAGAGCTCAACTCAAGATCCCTACCCAGGGGTTTTGGAAACATCTCCAGGAAAGTATACCCTCTTCTTTCTGCCATGGATCCCTGCCCCTGCCTCCCCACCACACAGCCAGGGCCTCATCACTTCTAGCTACCATATTAACGGCTTTGCTAAAGGCAACTAGAACACCTACCTGCTTCCCTGGCCTCTGCCACTCTGGCTGTAAAATAACCTCCAAGGCCTCTCTTTCGGAGTTGAGTCTTCCCTTTGTCCTTCACCCAGATGTCGAGGAGAGGTGCCCAGGTGGCCAGGTTCGTGACGACTCCCTCAGGCTACAGCTAATTGCACCGTGCTTCAATGCAGCTAGGAGGAACAGCTCTTCGCTTGCCCGAAGCCCTTCTTGTACAAGATGCCTGCTGACCTTCCCATGGCCCAAGCTCAGGTCTTTCTGCCTTTAGGGAAAGAAAGAAACAGGAAAGCTTAGCTCATTTGGCCTCTCTCACCCCCGGCTAGAACCATCTTTCTGTTCTTCTGCTGGAGCAGAGACATCTCTGTAGCTCCCTTCTCCATCACCCAGAGAGTCCTAGCGTGGCCTGAGACTCACCAAAACCTTTTTCTTCCTTCCTCTTGAGTGGTGTCCCTTCTCCTCGGACACTTTAGTTGGAGTCCTGAGAGACAGAATGAAAGAGTTTAATGTAATACTATTAACAATAACAATAAATATAATAGGTCACCATGTGCTAAGCTCTGTTCTGAGTGCCTTGCATATATTAACTCATTAAATATTCACAAGAAGCCTATGAAATCGGTATTATTAATAGCCCCACTTTAGAAATGAGGAAGAAATGGGCTCAGAGAGGTTAAGTAGGTTGTTCAAGGTCACACAGCTAGTATGTGGCAGAGCTGAGATTTAACCGAGACCGTGTGACTACAAAGCTCACACAGATCTGTTTTTATCATGGCAATTAGGTCTACAGTGGTTGAGAGAGATGGTTGAAGTTACAGATTCCAACAGCGCCTTTGCTCCTGGTGCTGGCAAGATGGCATTCCGTGTATTAGGAGGTCGTGCCTGCCCTCTGCTGGTTGTGAATGAGCATTGCCACTCAGAGTATGTGGAGGAGAACCCGCTGGCGAAGCACTTCATAGATATTTCAAAGAGAGTAAACTGGCAAATAAACTTGCAACTTACATGCAGCAGTGGCATATTGACTATTTCTTTCCCTCTGGCTTGGTGTGTTTTACATTTGTTTTTTTTCTCCTGGAAAAAAAAAGAGGAAAAAAAGCAAACAGGCAGCTCTCCACCTCTGAGAACAAGCAGAAGAAAACCACAATTATGCAACTATCAAATAACAAATCGATGTGTTTATTTTCATGGAGATTGCAATGTAGTACTAGATGCCCAAAATGTCATCCTAAACAGATGTAAAGGCACTTTTTCAGTCGTTCATAACTAAGTTAGGGTAAAATAGTTTCCTAAATTAATCAGGGTATTCTTCCACTATTGAACATTGCATGCAAAAAGATTCTTCTTTTAAAAGTTCAGCCGTTTTGAATTATCTGTGCTCAAAGAGAAATTTTGTGTCACTTTCTGATGTGTTGTAGAAAGACAAAGGTGGCCATCTCTGACTAGGCTTCGGTACAAGTCAGCTGGAGACAGAGCGCATAGCATTACAGGGACCCAACGTTTTTGGGCTCATAGTAGTGACTACTCTTAAGGGGACAATCTGGCTTCTTCGAAGGCCCCCGACCAAGAGGATCCCTTCAGACAAGGTCAGTCCTGCCCACTAAATCTTTATGGGGAGGGGAGTAGAAGGGAGAGGAAACACTGACGCAAAAATCTAATCCTGAAAGCTGTCCCTGGGGATTAACCAGCTGAAGCCTAGTATTAGTCAGTTCTCACAGCGCTATAAAGAACACCTGAGATTGGGTAATTTATAAAGGGAAGAGGTTTAATTGACTCACAGTTCCACAGGGCTGGGAAGGCCCCAGGAAACTTACAATCACGGCAGGAGGTGAAGGGGAAGCAAGGCACGTCTTACTTGGTGGCAGGAGAGGGAGAGAGAGAGGAAATTTACAATCACAGCAGGAAGTGAAGGGGAAGCAAGGCACTTCTTAACTTGGCAGCAGGAGAGAGAGAGAGAGATCAAATGGGGAAGTGCTACTTTTAAACAGGTCTCATGATAACTCACTCATGATTACAAGAACACCATGGGGGAAACCTCCCCCATGACCCAATCACCTCCTACTGGGTCCCTCCTTGGATTACAATTTGAGATGAGATTTGGGTGGGGACACAGAGCCAAACCATATCAAGCCTCTTGTAACAGGTATGTGGCCTGAGGAGTCGTGGCCTGAGGACTGATGGCCACTGAAGGTTGGATCTTCCGCTCCCAGACAGAGAATTGTCTGCATTCATAGTTCTTAACTTGGGTATTTAAAGTTTCCCTCCCTGAGAAGTTTGAGCAAGTTACAGGACATAGGTCACACCCACAGCAAAGCTTTCATTGATCAGGACTCGCGTGTATTTTTCACCCCCTGCCAACACACACTACTTAAGTCAATGCGAAAACCTCAAGAAAACTGCTGATCAGAAGATTTAGTAAAGCAGACCTGCTTTCAGGACATACCTTAGGATCTGTGCATATTCAGATATCCTGCATACCATGCTTGGACCAGGTACACTTATATCATGACCTTGGCTAACTTTTCCTCATCTATGCTCACTGCTTCAAATAATCGCCTCAACATGGGACACTTGCAAGTCTACTTCCTTACTGCTGCCTCTGTCCTGGGATCTGAATTAGCATTTCCAATTACCTGATGGGTAGCTCCATCTAGATGTCCCCCCGGGACCCACATGCAGCATGTCCAGAGCTGGCCCAAGCATTCCATCCCTGAAAGTCCCCTTGACCGCTTTATTTCTTGTAACATCATCACAATTCTCTTTGGGATTCCAGCTCAAAGCCCCAAGCTCCTCCACTTTGCCTCACACTCTGTCCCACCCAATGGACCTGGCCAGTTGCCAGTCTCTCTTACCTCTGTGCCTTCTTGACCTTCCCCCGTCATGACTCCCTCCTGGCATGACATCCTGGACAAGGGGGAGTTTCAGAGCCAGACATGGGTTCAAATCCCAGCTCCATTATTTATTGCATACCTGAATATGGACTTTTTCCCTTAATTTATTTGAACCTCAATTGTAAAATTGAAACAAATATGTACCTCACAAGAGTAATTGTGAGATCAATCAGTTAATAAAGATTAAATGCCTGGTATAGGGTGAATGTTAAATATATGTTATTTTTCTACCCTCTCATCCAGGCCTCATTATTTCTCACTGGGGCTAACTTTGAGTAGCCTCCTAATTCATCCTTGTCTTTTTGCTCTCCATCACAAGCATTGATTGCATACCCACTACTTACCAGGCACTGGGCTAGTCACCTGGAGGAGAAACATTAAACAAGTCCACAAGGCCCTGCCCCTGTGAGGCTTACAATTCAATGGAGAAAGTGACATTCTCTCCTTCCTGTGATTTATTTTTACTCTTGTACCTGATGGATCTTGCTTAAGCACAGGTTACATGTCATTTTTCTACTCAAGACTGTCAGTGGCAGCCCATTTCCCATCTCATGAGATATATCTTTCTTTGGCTGGCATTTAAGCCCTTCTGAATTAATAAAGTTCTCATTTGCTTTTGTAGCCCAATGTCCTTCCACTGCCCCTATGTATATCCTCCTTTCTGTCCAAGTAGAGTGACTTGTCAATCCCAGTGTAATGGACATTTGTCTTTTTAAGAACTACTGATCCTTGTGACACCTTTTCTGTTTCAGAGAAATCTCCATGAGTGAGTCTTGGTGAAAGGCAGAAACTCACAGTCCTTCTCTTCAGTCGGTGGCTACCAGGATGTAAGCAAATAAACCAGGCTCAGCCAGTCAAAAACTCTACTCAAGATTCTGAGTTTTGGGAAAGTCGCATAGTATCAGAAGACACACGCGGAGTATTTAACTCGAGAGATTATAGTGAAGAGAATGTTTACAGAGGTATAGTCAGGGTTAGAAAAACAAACAAAAGATGGTGAAGTTCCTTTGTCCCATAACTAGCAATGCCCTTGGGGTTCACTTATAAAGATGAATGTTGATAATAGCTTATGTACCGAAACAAAACAGAAAATTGTGGTACTTTTCTCATTTTATCTGTAACAGTCTAGGGAGTCACATAAGAATGTGTTCTCAGGCCAGGTGCGGTGGCTCACGCCTATAATCCCAGCACTTTGGGAGGCCGAGGCAGGCGGATCACTTGAGGCCAGGAGTCAAGACCAGCCTGGCCAAAATGGTGAAACCTCGTCTCTACTAAAAATATAAAAACTACCCAGGTGTGGTGGCGCACCCCTGCAATCCCAGTTACTTGGAAAGCTGAGGCACGAGAATTGCTTGAGCCTGGGACATGGAGGCTGCAGTGAACCGAGATAGCACCACTGCACTCCAGTCTGGGCACCAGAGAGAGACTGTGTCTCAAAAAAAAAAAAAAAAAAAAAAGAGAATGTTTTCCTAGGCTGTCTGGCCAAGGAGGGAAGTGCATGATTTTAGCCTGGACTGGACTTACCAGTGCAGGTGCAACTACCAGTTACTTTAGTTCTAGCATTTGAAAGTGATCTCAGTTGTTGGCTTGAAGAATAGATTGAAGCCACTAAGTGATATTACGAGATCAATTTCTTAGCAATAAGTAGAAAAAGAAGTCAAAAGATCTTAAGAGATGGGAATGCGGGAGTGAATTTAGCCTGGTTGACCAGGACCTATCCCTCTGAGCTTCTGGAGAGAAGCCAGAAAGGCCTTTGCTACGGCCTTTGGGAGTAACACTGGAGAGGAGACCTGCCATCTCTGAACAGTGCTTTCATGGCTGTTTGGGGTAGGCTGGGTGTGCTAGCAGAATGTACTACCATTGAAACAGGTTCCCTGTTTCCAGTGGGGTTGAGGGAACTGGTTGGGAAGTGATGGGGGCGGAGGAGAAGTGCTTATCCAGCAGAGACAATGGGGGTGTATTTACTGTGGTAGGCAGCAGAGTCGACTTGGTAATGAGAATTATTTAGCTAGCAAGGATCTTTGGCAGAAGCTAAGTGATCCTGAAGGTCCATGGGCATATGAGTAATTCATCAAGTTCCTACTTGATTTGCATAGCTAAAAAGAACTCTCAGGGTGAGAGGCTGTGGATTTGCCAAAATTTGTGTAGTATAAACTCATGGCCAAGGAAGAAGAACACTAAAACAGCCACCACCCTCTGAATCCCTGACTTCCATGAGGAAATGAGAGGCTTGAGGACTGTGGATAGCAGTGCCACTTTCACACGGGTGATGATTAAACACTGAGAGGCATCGGGCCATCCTTGACCCTACCTGCACTTCAGCAAAACCAAAATATTCAGATTACTGAGGAGGAGCAGCTGTGATCAATGGAGAACTTAAAGTGCTCAATTTAAATGGGTAATGTGGAAAATGCCTATTTTTTTCCTTGATTTTACATTTGTGTGTCTAACTAAAATAATCAATTTTAGTGACAAAATTGAGAACTTAGACCAATAAACACTGAAGTGATACCATGCCCTGTCGATTCACAGTTTACCCATTTAGTACGAAGTCCCACCCCTTTAACAAAGAGGACTGGAGCCCTGGGAAAATTTCATTTCTTTCGGATTTTACCCATCAGATCTCAAAGTCCTATGGTGATGTATCTGGAGAACTCAGGCCACAGTCTTAGAAGTTTCTTCACTATTGATGAAAAAGGAATCCAAAGGCAGCTTAGAATGGATGACCCTCCTGTTAGCAGAGTAGTGAATAAAATACTGTACTGGGGTCAAGTGTCCCCATACACTGACCAGTATGGAAAAGTCTGTACTGTTGGGAACCTGGTGGTAAAACAAAAATCTCCTACTTCAAAGTATTTTAACAAATGAAACTGAAAAACTCAATAGAAAACTTCACTTTCAGGCCCTGATGCCTAATTTGAAAATTATCAGTAACTTCATCCCACATGATATTAAATAGACACATAATTTCCAGATTATGTGACTATGTGTCTGATGGAAGCTAAGCCACTATGACAGAAAGTGAAAACAGATAGGGCCCTGGGCAGTACATAAAGAAGTTGGACCACCAAGGTAGGACTGCCATAATACCTCAAGGACAAGATACGATCCTTCCTCCTATTTTTCTAAAGATAACTGAAGACCACTTACCATGGTAACTGAGTACCAGGGAAAGATTATTTTGATATTGACTCTAAGCTAACAAATTGTTAGAGACTGGAGAAGGGGCTTATGGAGACCGTGAGATTAGTGATGTTTTGCCCAAATCCACTTCAAATATGGCTTCATGAGATGCCCATCACACCTGGTTGTTTCACCAGTCCCTAGGCATATAGTTAAAATCAATATTTAACAATTAGAAGAATCCTCACTTGTGGAGAAAGATATTTCACGACAGGAAGGACCCAAAGAAAATGGCTGGAGGGCTCTACCAAAATATTTTAACTAATAATAATAATAATATTAAAGCAAACATTTCTGGGAAGGGGAGGGAGGAGGAAGGTACCCATGCCGATTAGTGCTACTTGGCAGGTACAGGCCAGGTGCAGTGGCTCACGCCTGTAGTCCCAGCACTTTGGGAGGCTGAGGTGGGCGGATCATGAGGTCAGGAGATCAAGACCATCCTGGCTAACACAGTGAAACCCTGGCTCTACTAAAAATACAAAAAATTAGCCGGGCGTGGTGGTGAGGGCCTGTAGCCCCAGCTACTCGGGAGGCTGAGGCAGGAGAATGGCGAGAACCCGGGAGGTGGAGCTTACAGTGAACCGAGATCGCACCACTGCACTCCAGCCTGGGCAACAGAGTGAGACTCCATCTCAAAAAAAAAAAAAAAAAAAAAAAGAAAGAAAGAAAGAAAAGAAAAAGAGAAGGAAGGTACAGGGGTGGTGACCCTTCAAAATAAGGATAGTAATATTGTTTATCTCACAGAGCTATTGTGATTATTAAATGAGTTAATACATGCACAATGCAAATAATAATCGCAAAACAAATGCTAGCTACTCTTTTTACAATTATTATACTTGTAACTCCTATTTAACCCTGCATAGGGGTATGCAGAAGACAAATGATCTTCAAGAATTATTATAGGTTATTTTAAGCTTAATCAGGTGTGATAAGATTCAGGACCTACAGAGTAGAGGAATAATCCTCCTCCCCAAATACAAGGTCTTTTTACCTCAATTTGCTTGGGAAATTCAATGGTCTAGGGCATGTCAATATATCTCCTCCTGGGTGAAGGCACATCCCTGTACCCAACACCTCCTACCAAGAGGCAAAATGCTAGGCAAGCCTCTTTGGATTTTGAGTGGGATGTGAGTTATATTTGCATTGTGCTGCTCTGAATCACTTTTAGTTAATTTAACTTAGTGTAAGATACCCAAACAAGAGACAGTTCTCCATCTGGTCTAGCAGTACCACTCAACTTTCTGATTCAGGAGATCGGTGGATCTTGAAGTATTTGAAGCAGTTTGAGTTTCTGTGAGGAATCTACGGCAACCCTCAACAGGAGATCACAGCAAAGGTCCTGAGAGTCTTTGAGCAAAGCTATTCCATTTCAACCAATAGCTATTTCCTTTTGAGGACTTGTTATGGAGCCTTAGTGGAAAGTGACCCCTGATGACAAAACATTGAGTGGCCATGTAACCTGGCTACTTATTGTGAACTAACTGTGTTACTTGATCCAACTAATCATAAAGTCAGTTGTGCCCAGCAGTGTGGGCACGAAATGTCAGGTGGCCATGTAACCTGGCTGCCTATCATGAACTGTTATTTCATCCAACAAACCATAAAGTCAGATGTACCCAGCAGTGTTTCACCATCAAATGCAAGTCGTAGATATGGGACTAGGCCTCAGCAGCTTCTGAAGGCACAAGGAATTTGCAGAAGTGGGCAGTTCACACTGCCAGCTTGCTGGAATCTACATGACCCTCAGCTCACACCTCTGATGTCGTGGGGAGTTTGCTAAGAACAGGCCACTACAGAAACATGAACCATTGGTTTATAGCTGGTGCATATGATGCGCAGGTCCTGGTTATATAGAGATGGTTGTGACTTTAAAACCCCACTTGGTGTGGCCCTGAAGGACAATAGGGAAGGAAAGTCTTTCTGGGAGCAAAACTTAAGGCTGCACATAACCATGTCATTCATTTTGCCTGGAAGAAGAGAGAGCTTGAATTATGATGACAAACCAACATGTGAACAGATGCTAAAGCAACTCACGAGCAACAGTTAATAATTTGTCCAGATTTGAGACTTGATATGTGTAACATTGGAAGGTTGGTAACAATGAGGTTGGGTATATGTCTCCTGAACTGGGCCTGGAATGTGAGAGTACTTGTCTCCAGTGATGATGGTCACAAAAGGACTTCCTGCCAAGGTGGGTCCTTCCCCAGCCACCTCAATGCTTGTTTAATCAGTTCCTGAACTTGTAACTATGGCAGCAGGCATGGAGGCTATGCAGGGACTCCCTGAAGGGATCAACCCTCTGTCTGTCTAGGTAGATTACACCAAGCCCTTTGTAAGATGGAAGAGCTAGTGATTGTCTTCACTGGAATATATGCTTTTCTGAATTTGCATTTGCTCCTCTTGATAGATTCTGAACAAACTTGCGTCTACAAGTGTCACCATCAGTGGGCATACTGAGTAACTCATGATCTTCCACATTGTAGTGCTTTTGACAAAAAGGAACTTACTTCTCAGTGGAGAAAGTAAAGTAATGACAGAGGCTCAAGGGACTCTCTAGTTGTGGTAGATTGGGTGGCTCTCCACCAATTTTAGTGTCCCTCTTTGCCTGATGATTACACATGCACACCCTGTTAAACCCATGGAAGGCCATGTGACTTGCTTTGGCCAATAAAATGTGAGTGTGAGTGGAAGTAATGTGTGTCACTTTCAAGAAGCAGCTCTTGAGCCAGCATATGATTTCCTGTCATGAGACCAACAATGGTCCAGAAAGAGGCTGCTCCATCCACCTGTGTCCCAGAGTAAAAATGTCATGAAGCAGAGGTGAACAGTCCCATGCACAGTGAATGAGAAAGAAACATCCATTGCTTATCACTGCAGCATGACTTGTCTATGCAGACTACTTATGCTCTCCTCTTTTTCTTTCTTTATTTTTCTCATTTCTTTCTCTTTCTTCTTTTTCTTCTTTCTCTCTCTCTCTTTCTTTCTTTCCTTTCTTTCCTTTCTTTCTCTCTTTGTTTCTTTCTCTTTCTCCTTTATTTCTTTCCCCTTAATTTCCCTTTCTTTCTCTTGTTTCTCATTTCTACTAGCAGTTACTAGTAGACTCTATGCTCTGGTCTTTGGCAGACAGAGCATGGAGCCTTCTTCCTGGTCCCAGCACTAGCCACACCATGCCCTGCCTGGGAAACTAGTGCTGTCATCTGATGCTGCCTATCAGGGGTGCTCCAGGACTGTGGCAGCCCCTCTTTGGCAGTCCCAGATAGCTGGGTGGCATTCCTGGAAGTGCCACAGAATGAGCTCCTGGCTGTGGATGGAACCACCTGATCTTTGTTTCCTCATTTGTAGGGATGGGAATATCTTCCTTCAGATACTTACCTCTGGGTTAGGCAACCCAGAGCCCTTCAGGTTTTGCTTACTTCGCCCAGTCATTGTTTTGGTAACTAATTCCTGGAATTAAATCCTTCATGTTAGAAGCATTTAGCTTGCTTTCTTGATTGAACCTGAACAAGGCATGCCCCTTTCTTTAAAGCACATTCCTAATGCCTTTTCTTCCATGAAGTCTTATCCGAGCTCCTATCTAGAGGTCATCTTTTAACTATTTACAATTATTTGACATTTTTAGACTTTTTTTTTGGCATTTGTAATTCCATTTTGTATGAAATTCACTTATTTTGTCCTGCCCAACTTCCATTAGATTACGAACACATTGAAAGCAGTCACCGCATCTTCATCATGGCTGTGTTTTCTATAGCAACTAGCTCAGTCCCAAAAACTCGGTTGATATTCTCAGCACATGCGGGTTTTTTCAAATGGAAACCCACAGTCTCAACAATATCTTCAGCTTTCAAAAATTCTATTTGTTTTCTATGCTGTAATAGATTAAACCAGAAGTAAAACAAAAATAACTGGGTGACTTGCAGAAAATGTTTTATTCAATGATTTCCCAAACAGCAATGAAAATATTTGCACATCCTGTTTCCCACACGCACTCATTCATCCACTTAAAATGATGCTTTCCAATTTATAAAGCATTTTCACAAATATTATCTCATTTAAACCTCACATTGAGAATGTAGAATAGAAATGAAAGCCCTCACTTCACACGGTCTTAAATGGCAGAGCTGGGTTCCTACCCCAGACCTTCTAACTCAAAAGTCCAGCACTCGGCTTACCTTTTGCTTGAAGCTGGGGTTCTGGTCAGCCAAGAATTACAGTTCTCTAATTCTTTTCTCACTGTTAATAAATACCATTAGACATGCAGACTTCCCTGTTTTGTACAAAAGTCCAAAATCAGAGATTATCTCTGATTCCTTTTTCATATGAAATAAAGGGGAAAATGACCATTTTATTCCCTTGGCTTAGAGAATATGGACAGTCATGTTTTCAATTTCGCAGTTCATTGCACCTACATTTATTAGATTAGCGCTGGTTTAGAAACGCACCATGGAACCTCCCAATGACTTGGAAGTCACTTTTTGATTGCTTCTCAGAATTGTACTGTCTTGTTCTCCCAAGACTCTGACCAAGGTTTAGTGACTCAAAACTGAAACGCTGCAGGCATAAATTGATTCCAGCCCTGGCAAGGCTCAAGTTATTACTTTTCTCCACCTGATTATTATTCTGGTTTTCACTGGTGTCACTTCTTGTCTCAGGGGCTGAGTTATAGAAGCAGATGTCCCCTCCAGGCTAGGAGACTAACAGTGACATGTGTGCCCTGGTTTAGAGGGGAGCCTCATTCTGTTACTCTTCTGCACTAGACCCCAAACACCTGAAAATATAGCCCCAGCAAGCTCATTTTACATTTGGGTAGAAAAAAGAATTGTTCCATGGCCAGCTATACGAGGTGTTATTTGAAGGGTACTGGAAAGGTCCAGGCATAGATGTCATTCCCCGCACCATACCACTTACCTTGCACTGCAGTTGATGTCTAAATTCCACCAACAATAAGTCATTTTTTCATTTCCATCTGGTTTTAAAATCACATATTCCTGAGAAGTTTAACATGATTGATTGTTTATCTGACTGTATCTGATCTAATTTTCTGATCAGTTTTGGCTCCAGAACTTTAACCACTCTTAACCACTCCCCTATTTTGCTTCTTTAATGTTGGGCAAAATACTTACAATACTGGTTGGTGCATAAGTCCTTAGTCATTGGTAGTTTTACTGTTGTTATTATTATGTTATGTGTTTTACTAGCCTAATGAGTTAATAATAATAGCTAATATTTCTTGAACACATGCTATGCTAAAGATTGTTCTAGGCCCTTAGTTTGTTAGATATTTAATTATTGCAACCATCCCAGGAAGTAGGTACTATTTTCTGCCTCATTTTAAGGATGAGGAAATGGAATCAGAGAGGTAAAGCAACTTTCCCAACATCAAAGGGATACACAGCGATAACACCAATATTCAACAGTGATCACCAATAGTGGAGAAATTGAAGGGAGAGGAAGAAGGAGGATTCCAACAAAACCAGCCACCTACCCCAGTGATGGCTGAAAGATAGGACTGATCTCAAAAACATTTTATTGAATTTGTCAGACAAAATGAAGAATGTAAAGACTTGTACCATTGAGGAATAGCATGGGCTCTCTTTCTTCTAGGAACTTTCAGAGTTGGGTACACGGGTATATAATATCTGGAAGGTACTGAACTTAGTTTGCCTGGAGGCAGAAGATACATTACAAATAAGGTTCTCACCCTTTTTTTGTTCATATCAGATTTATATGGTAGGTGATCTCCATGGGGTGTGCTCAGGTTTGTTTGTGCATGACTCCCAGCCTTGACCTGTTTGTCTCGCCTTTGCTCCTTCACTCAGGAAAGCATATTGAAAATGAAGAGAATGAAAGTGATGTCTCTAGGCCACACAACTTTGATGAGCATTATTCTGGTGCCCTGAATGGGCTATCTCCAAGGGAAAACCCATGGAGAGGGCTCTGAGGCAATCTGTTACCCTGACTTTCCTATGCCCTTACAGGATGTCTGCGGGTACAGTCATGCCCAGGATTTGAGAGCTGGAGACTTCTTGACAGAAAAATAGGAGTGAAGAAAAGGACAGAGGTAGGACAGGCAAACCAAGATCTTGCAAACACAGTTCAGACATGGTAGAGAAAAAGGTGGTCGTGCCATCCAGTCAGCTCTCTGCAAACCCATATAGTGCTCCCAGACTCAGCCAGCAGAAGGAAGTCCAGCCCAATCATGCGTCTGGGGCACTGGATTGGGGGTGCACTGAGCCTGGATTGGCAACTAGGAGTGCAAGGCAGCTGGTGGGACAGCATCATTCCCTAACTTCTTGTGCCTGTCCTGGCCCCTCTTTCTTGTGCTTTCCCCTTTCCCTATTCTCCCATCCTACCGTTCCTATTCTCAACACTTTTCATCTCAATAGCCACTTTTCAGCATCACCAGTGTTGGCAGTGGGGAAGCAGTGAGTAGGAGCCCATACTCCCCATGTTATAACTTGCCACGTCCCAACATAACATCCCAAGGTGGGCAATTATAACCGTTTGAAGTGTACTGCAACATGAAATACAAGAGGTCTTCAAAAAGTTCATGGAAAAAAAATTTTAAATTATGCATGGATTTCATTCTTTTTTTTTTTTTTTTTGCGCCAAAATAAGCTTCTAGTAACTTGACATAACATGTCTAAAGGGGATCTAGTTTGAGGCACTAAGAAGTATAAGACACCAATTTGAAAAGACCCCCTATCAGAGCAACATGATTCCTGCTAAAATAAAGCAAGAAGAAACATTACACTTGTGCTGGAACTTGCGTGAAAGAATAGTGAAATAACTGATGCTGTGTGAAAAGTTTGTGGGAACAATTCCCCAAAGAAACAGCAGTTCACAAGTGGCTAACTTGCTGTAAGAAGGGACAAGATGATATTGAAGATGAAGCCCACAGCACCAGACCATTCACATCAATTCACAAGGAAAAATTCGTCGTGTTTATGCTCTAATTGAAGAGGACAGACAGTGTTGACAACACAAACAATAGCCAACACCATGGACATCTCAGTTGGTTCAGCTTACACAAGTCTGTCTGAAAAATTAAGTTGAGGAAAGTTTCCACTTGATTGGCGCCAAAACCACATACCCAGATCAGATCATCTGCAGACAAGAGCAGAGCTTTTAATGTAAAGTTTAAGTGAGTGGCTTCAAGGTCCTGAAGCATTTCTTTGAAGCACTGTAAAAGGAGGTGAAACACAGTTTCAGTAGTACGGTCCTGAAGACAAAGCACAATCAAAGCAGTGGATTCCAAGAGGTGGAAGGGGTCCTGTTAAAGAAAAAGCATCAAAGAGCAAGGATCTTGCCAACAGATTTTGGGAATGCTCAAGGCAGTTTGCTTGTTGACTTTCTGGAGGGCCAAAGAAAAGTAACATCTGTCTATTAGAAGAGCGTTTTGATTCCAGCACTTTGGGATGCCAAGGCGGGCAGATCACGAGGTCAGGAGATCAAGATCATGATCATCTGGCCAACATGATGAAACCCCGTCTCCACTAAAATACAAAAAATTAGCCTGGTGTAGTGGCACGCGCCTCTAGTCCTAGCTACTAGGGAGACTGAGGCAGGGGAATCACTTGAAACCCGGGAGGTGGAGGTTGCAGTGAGCCGAGATTGTGCCACTGCATTCCAGCCTGGCGACAGAGCAAGACTCTGTCTTTAAAAAAAAAAAAGTGTTTTGAGGAAGTAGTTAGCCAAAGCTTTAGCAGAAAAATACCTATGAAAGCTTCACCAGAGAGTCATTCTCCACGATGACAATGCTCCTCCTCTCCCCACTTGTCAATAAGGGCAACTTTGCAAGAGTTTCAATGGGAAATCCTTAGGTATCCACCTTGCATTTCTGATTTACCTCCTTCTAACTTCATTCTGTTCTCTAGTCCTGAAAACTTTTAAAGGCCACCTATTTTCCTTCAGTTTTTAATGTAAGAAAAGATTGCATTGACATGGTTAAGTCCTGAAGACTCTCAGTTCTTCGGGGATGGACTAAATGGCTGGTATCATTGCTTACTAAAGTGTCTTGAGCTTGACAGAGCTTATGTTGAGAAATAAAGCTTATCTTTTCAATTTTTATCCTTTCATCCCATTTTCTACAAACTTTTTGAAGAATCCTTATATAGAAGTACATGAAATCAGCTACATAAATTGTGAAATACAGTTTAGAAATTTAGTTTTTATGTTACATATGCATTTTGTTTGCCTAACAGATATGTGTATGGGTGGTGTACATGTGTGTGCTTATGTGTGTCCATAAGTGGGGAGAAGCCTCTACCCCCAATTATTCTCGCCCTTCCAACTCCCTGGATTTTCCATGAGAACTCTCGGCCTCTTTCCCTTTCTGCTGTGGCTTCCTTTATCCTTTTCTTATTTTCCCTCCCACTAGCATCCACCCTCTTCCCCATCTCCTCTCTCTTCTTTTTTCCCTAGATTTCTTCCTTTTCCTCATACTCGTACTTTTCTGCTCCTCTTTGTCTCATTCGTCTTTCACAGCTACTGTATGATGGAAAATAAAAATGACAAACCAAAACTCTGAGTAACAATTAATCTCTCCCTTCTAACATTTTTTTTTTGTCAGAGAGTTAGAATATGCATGCAAAATTTTTCTCTTCTTACAAGGCTTGTGCATTTTTTGTTGGAAATGGTGACATGCCATCACAAAGCTTTGATAAGCAGAAGCTATTAACTGAGTCCTCAATTATCTACAAATTTTGTGGTGCTCTATTTTTAGGTGAAAGCTAAATGACAAGAGAGCAAGCATAATGAGTTTTGAAAGGACACCCCCGAATAGTAAGCTATTGCCATAAAAATTCTCTATGACAAATAACCTCAAAACTCAGTGGCATAAATAAGCTTTTTTTTTTTTTTTCTTCCACACAGTCGCAGGTCAGCCGAGGGGTGGCTGATCCAGGCTGGGCTGGGCTGGGCTCTAAGCTGCAGGTTGATTCCAGGTCTGTCCCATGAGTCTATCTCCCCTCATTCTTGGATTAGTAGGATTCTAGGAACATCTTCTCATAGAGAGGATAAAAGTTGAATCTTGCAGGTGCAATTCAGGTCTTTGATTGCATCACACCTTCTAACATTTAACTGGGCAAAGCAAGTCACATGGCCAAGTCCAAAGTCAAGGGGTGGAGAAGTACACTTTGCTTCCAGTAGGAGGAACTGCAAAATTACCTAACAAAGGATGTGACTATGGGGCAGGATGAAGCACTGGGGCCATTACATTTAAATTGCCACATCCCCAGGTCCTGGGACAGGAACTGCTGCATTTAAAGCCACTAACAGCCAGCACCCTTGGATAAAACCTTCACTTTAGTAAACTGATGGCATAAGGGTCCCTTTCTTGAGGCTGAGACAGTGGGGTGGAAAGGAAAGCAGGCATGGGGATGGCTCATGGTAATGGGGCACCAAGAGAATACTCTTTACTTCTCACAAGGGAACACATCCCAGGGTATGATCTGTCTCTTTTCATAACCTTGAGGCTGCCGCTTGTCTACTTTGAGCCTCTTTCCTACCTGTAGAAGGGACACATTGGAAATGGACTGTATGACCTCAGAAGATTTCTTTCAGACTTTGAAGGGGTTTAAGATTTTTACGTACACACCATAGAACATTATTATTAATACCTCCCTTGCCCCTTTCTCCCAAAATTGTATTCACCTAGCAAGACCTGACGGGGCATTCATGGCTCAGACCACTTGCGAAGTTCACATAACAGGAGCAAGAAGTAGACGTTTGTGTGGTATATGCCACAGAAGTATTGGAGTGACTTGTTACTGTGCATAGCCTAGTAAAAGCTGACTAATATACCTTTCCTTTTAGCTTATCAGACTAATGCATACAATGAAGGCAGCTTTGTAATTAAGATTCCACTGTGAAAGACCTATATTTGACATCTAGATCTGACATTGGATTTATTACCTTGGATAAATCACTCGACTTCCAGATTTTATTTTCCTTGTTTTAAAATGGAAATAATAAAATATTATGTTTTTTCTTATAATTGTTACTTTTATACTACAATGATTAATAATCATTGTACCACTTTTTCTCTCTTCCTTTTGAGCTCGTATCAGTCACTGGGGCTAAACATCTTCCATGGGTGGGATACTCACCACAATTTCACGAGGTAGGTTAATTATTCCCATTTTACAGACTTAGTACTCAAGATCTTGCAACATCAAGCAATCTGCCCATGGTCACACAGCAGACAAGAGTAGACATACAATGTTTGCTAAAGCAAAGTGTGTTGAATTTAGCAAGGGTCTCAATTATACAATTTAGGTATTTAATTTTCTTTTTGTTCTTAATTATTGTACCTGAAGTAACATCGTGCATAGGTGAGAACTATACTACCTTTGATTGTTTCTAGATTTTACAAATGTTTTCTTGCTTTTTGCCACAAGATGGCACCCAAAGCCAACAAGCTCTAACAAGCTACTGGGTCCTGCCCCGAGTCAGTTCCCAGCATGGCTTTGTCAGATAGGTTTGCAAACAGGCCTCACACCTTGCTCAGACCAGGGGTCCCAATCTGGCAGACCTGATCAGTGTCCGCTTGGGTTCCAGACATCTGGACACCTCGGCCAACACTGGAACCACATTTGGAATCTTTCCCCGTAGATTTCATATTTTTCCAGATCAAATAACTTTACGTTGGAAACTTTAACCAAATCTTCTTGTTTTTAGAAATTCCAGAGGTCCTCTTCCAGAAATGACCTATCTGCCCACCTCTGGCCTAGTTGTATTATTACAAATGTTGCCATTTAATGCAATAAAATAGATATTTAATGTAACTAAAGCTTTTGAGCTTACTGTTACATTAAACATCCCACTATACTACCCAACCATGGCCCATGGGACTGTATTGTAGGCCAAACCCGGAAGCTTATTAGAAACACAGAAGTTTAGGATCTGCTCCCGACCCACCGGATCAAAATCTGCACTTAAACAAGATTCCACTGGTGATCATATGACATTAGAGTTTGGGAAGCTACACAAGAGCCACTGGCCCACAGGTGATTTTTCTATAAATTAAAAAAGTGCTTCCTGGATTTACATCAATGAGGTATCTAAAATAGTCAAATCCATAGACTCAGAGAATGGAACGGTGGGGCTATGGGAGAGGGGAGAGGCGGACTTACTAAACAACTGGTGTAGGTTTCAGTCAAGTAAGATGAACATGCTCTAGAGATCTGCTGCACGATGTTGTACCTGTAATCAACACTCATGCATGATATGCTTACACATTTAGTAAGAGGGTGTATCTCACGTTAAGTGTTCCCACCACAACTTTTTTAAAGTGCTTTCCTATGGACAAATGCTGCCACAAACTGGTGAGCATAGCAGGATTTCAGGTCATATTGTGCATATTCTCTCTCTCTTTCTTCCTCTCTCTTTCCTCTCCCTCCTTCTCCCTTTCTCTTTCCCTCCCACCTTCCATTTCCCCCTCTTTCTATGGTATATATACCCACAGATTCACCATCATATAAACATATATTTGTTCAACTGAAACACAACAGCTTATCTATTTGTTCAACTGAAACACAACAGCTTATCTTGCAAATATGTCTGCAGAAATCACTTTTTAATATTCAACTACTTGGGATATTGGTGTCGCATCCATTAGTCCTGGTAATCAAAAATTTGTTATTCTCTGAATCCTGGGATAAGCATACCCCTCACAAACTCACACTGCAAACACCATAAAAAGAATTGATTATGCATCCATATCTCTCCCACCACATTCACACCAACCCAATACAACTTGTGCAAGTTTTAAATATTTTAGGATCTTTTTAAAAAATATAATAACAAAATATTCTTGATGATTTTTGCTTTAATTCTCATCTTGTTCTCCTTAAGCCTTTTCTGTCTGATGCCTAGTGTCTGAGAAATTAAGTTAAATCTCTCTGGAAAGTCCTGAGCTGGGCCAAGCTTCCCCTTCCGTTATTACCAGAGACAGCGATGTCCTTGATTTCAGGTGCTGTCAACAGAGCTATGTGTCATCCAAAAGAAGGATTACAAAATGGCAAAAAGAGGATCTGCAGGAGCAGAGAGAAGGAGGCAGAGATGGAGAAAGAAAGGAGGCAAGGGGGAGGAGTGAGAAAGGAGTAAGCAGGTGGAAAAGTGAAGAATCAGTGAGCAAAAGAAAAAAGGGCACTGATGGCACAGAATAATAATTATTATTATAGTAAATGATACTAATAATGTTTCCCAACTCATGCAGAATTAGATCTAAAGTCCTTGCCAAGGCACATCCCTGTCCTCTTCAGATTCTTCTCAACTCTCCACTTTACCTCCCTCAGAAATTACCTCCTCCACCCTGCACTGCTATGACCACACCCGCCTCACCACAGGATCTACCCGCAGGCCCTGGCCTCAGGGACTTTGCATGTGTGCTCTTCCTCCCTTCGTGAAGTCTTCAGCTCAAAATCTCTTCCCTGACCCACCCTACATAAAACTTCCTAAACTCACCTCCTCTAGCCACCCTTTAACCCTGCATGATTTTCCTTTTCAGCCATAATCACCTCCTGATAGCTTACATGTGTTTGTTTCTTTGTCTGACTTGCTGGATCAGAATATCAGTTCCAGGAGAGCAGGAGTTCTGTTCTGTTTGCAACTGAACCTCCAGCACCTAGGACAGTGGCTGATGCTCATTAAGGGGAAATCACCATTCATGGAGGTGAATGGGGGGCTTACCGGGTGCCAGACACTCTTCTAAGTGCGTTGCATGTATCAGCTTGTTCAGTCCACCATCACCCTACAAGGTGGGCTTTTGACTGTAGAGGAAACCGGGGCACACTAAGGTTTCTTTGTTTCCCTTCTTCTCAGACTTTCCCTTAAGCAGCGTTTCCCCACTGAAGAATGCTCGAGAACAGGGGCTGGCAAACAGCTCGCTGGCCAAATCCATTCTGCGTGTGTGTTTTTGCAAAGAATATTGTAGTGGAACATAGTTGTGCCTATTTGTTTAGATATTATCTGTAGCTGTTTTTGTGCTGCAACGGCATAGTTGATTAGTTGTGACAGAAACCATATGGTCTGCAAAGCCAAAAATGTTTACTGTCTGATCCTTTACAGAAAGAGATTGCTGAGCACCGCTCTAGAAGATAACCCAACATGAAAACAAAGCAAAACTCTTGTCCTATAGTGAAGGCGGTGGTTTGACTGTGTCTTTTCACAATCCAACCGGTATGATTATGTCTTTTCTATGCATTAGGACGAGTTGAGAGAAAAATACTCCCATCTTGGATTCAATAAATGTGTGTTCTCATCTTCATTGTGTTCCTAATTAGCTGTGTGATCTTAGGTAATCATTTCATACCCCTCGATATGTTTTCCCTCTTGTCGCAATAATAATTATATAGTAATGGCAATAATAGTAATAGTAATAGTAATAATGGCTCTTGTTAAATGCCAGGCTCTGCTCTTGGCATTTTACTGTAAAATAATAGTGTATGATACTCTAAATTCCTATTGGATTGTGAAAAGACATAGTCAAACCACCGCCTTCACTACAGGACCACAAGAGTTTTGCTTTGTTTTCATGTTGGATTATCTTCTAGATACTCTAAATTAATTACTTGGGCTTTTCATAAATATTCTGATTCTGTTCTTATAGGCACATGGTAGAATTGTGTGTCCAGTCCCACTTGTAGGTTTGCTTTGGGGAACAAAGTGTTAGAGGAAGTGATACATGTAACTTCTGACCAAACTTTAATGGCCAGGGTACACACATCCCCCATTCTCTGTACCCATCTTTCCTTCCATTGCGGCAACCAGAATTGTTCCAGAAAGTGGGAGCTTTGTCAGCTGGGTCTCAGACTATGAGCAATGCAGAGCAGAATTCCCAGCTGAGACCTCATGGTTCCTAAACATTAAATATACCTTTTTTAAGAAGCCAGTAAGATTTGGGGCTATTTGTTACTGAAGCACCAGCTAGCCTACACTGACTAATAAGATATCCACTGAGATTCTCGTCCTGTTCTAATTCTAGAGTTTTAAGAATACAAAGACCTCTTCTTCCTCAGGGGTTGGGACCCTCTTTGTTTTTGCCATGGGAAGACATTACCCCATGATGTGCAGATGAAGAAGTGATAGGTGACCCTGTTAGTCATATCTAGCATATTTAATTAGGGTACAGAGGAGAGGTCAGGAGATGGACAAGGCTTTTTTTTCAGTGAAGACAGTAACAATCCAGTTCACCGTGTTGTTATTTCAGTTACAGTTTTAGGCAATCTTATTCCCAAATATCTGCACTTGTGGCTGTTTTAAAATTTCATCCCTGCTGATTCCTTTGGGTTAAGGTTCTAATGGATCTTATTTAAGTGTCTATGAATGCACTTGCATGCAGGTATATGATTTCAGGAAGGGTAGTACATTAAGTTATTAGTAATCATAAATAAAAACCAATCTATCAGGTATTATTCATTGGAAGATAAATGAATGGGGCCTAAGAAAGATACATTTTGGAAAGGAAAAGTCTCATAGATGAAGATTCCCTGGAAATGAAGAACCCAAAACAGCTGAGGTTCAAGGTGCCTGGGGTTATTTAAAGACATGAACAAATACCTTTCAAAAGAAGACATACATGTGGCCAAAAGCATACGAAAAAAAGTTCAACATCACTGATCATTAGAGAAATGCAAATCAAAACTACCATGAGATACCAACTCACACCAGTCATCAGAATGGCTATTATTAAAAAGTCAAAAAATTACCTAGCAATCCCATTACTGGGTGTATACCCAAAGTAATATAAATCATTCTATTATAAAGACACATGCACACAAATGTTCACTGCAGCACTATTCACAAAAGCAAATACATGGAGTCAACCCAAATGCCCATCAATGATAGACTGGATAAAGAAAATGTGGTGCATATATACCATGGACTACTATGCAGCCATAAAAAAGAGTGAGATAATGTCCTTTCCAGGGACATGGATTGAGCTGAAGGCCATTATTCTTAGCAAATGAATGCAGGAACAGAAAACCAGATACTGCATTTTCTCACTTATAAGTGGGAGCTAAATAATGAGAACACATGGACACATAGAGGGAAACAACACACACTGAGACCTATCAGAGGGTGTAGGGTGGGAAGTGGGGGGAGGATGAGGAGAAGTAGCTAATGGATACCAGGCTTAATACCTAGGTGATGAAATGATTGGTACAACAAAACTGTGTGACACACATTTACCTGTGTAACAAACCTGCACCTCCTGCACTGGAAAGGGTACCTCCTGCACGGTACCCCTGAACTGGAAATAAAAGCTAAAAAAAAAATAAATAAAGACAAGGTGCCTAGGGTCAAGGGAGGACTGAAAGAGAAAAGAGAATGAGGAGGGAACAAAAAGAAATGTTAATCACTTTAACACAACTTTAAATGTCAGTCATACCTAGGATTGGTGTGAGTGTTTAGTTTAAAAAACTAAAAGAAAGAGATTAGGCATATCATCATTTTTTTGTTCAGTCAATGGTAAAAAAAATCAACTTGGCACAAATAAAGGTGTAATAAGAATTATTTGAATAATAAGCATGATGAGTACATAAGCCATGTACTTTTTTCCCTATGCATTTTTCATCGGAATACTTTCAGACTGCATGCTTCAATTTCAGCGCAGGACATTTGATGTGTAACATGGTCCTCTGGCTCAGATTGACACTTTCACTACATGTAGGCATTGGCTGGAATTATTTTGGAATTATTATTATTTGGAATTAATTATTTGGAGATTATTTCACATCATTCCAGAATGGGCAATTAGGGTCTGTTTTGAGATAAGCTGTGGGTCAATCTAAGGTATGAGTGGCCTTTTGTGTGACCAGCAAAGACAAAGCTGAGTGTCAGCCACCACAGAAGAGGGCCTGCATCTGAGCAGGAAATGTGCCACATGACTGTGTGAGGTGTGGCCCCTACTGCCAACAGCAACAGCAAGCCTCAGTGCCCACTCTGCCAGGCCCACACAATCCTCCTCTGAGAATGCTGGCCACCAGACTGCCATGTTGCACAGCTCCTGCGGTGCCATCCACTCCTGCTGTGACTGTGAGGGCTTTCCTCATATAAATACAGCATGAGTGTGCTCCAGGGAGTTGTACAAAGTGGTGGCCTTCTTGGCCCCTAAATTTTGTGAGCATGTCGCCTCTGATGCCATGGAGATTGACAAACTTTTACAAGGCATGGGCCAAGTTTCCAAAGCTAAATCTTCTGAGGTCAAGGCAGCGGGAAGTGGGGACTCCCAAGAAGCTAGTGGGTGACAGGAGATGGTGTATGGCTTTGAGCTCATGTCGTGTATTGGAGCCAAAGAAGGCCCTGGTGCTAGAATAGGATTAGGAACTTTGAAAAGTGTCAGAACCCCTTCCTTTGCTGGGCAGAGCCAGATGAGGAGCGGTCCTCCTGGGACAAGTCTTAAGAGTCAGGACGGTGTATTTCAAGGTGCCCAAAGGAATGGGACCCATTATTTACACATCACAGGAGTTTAGAGGATGAGAGGGTTAGGTGGGCTAAGTGACGCCATTTCTCCCAGTGTGCTTTTCTTTATTTTCTTTGACTTTGAGCATATATTTATTTTACAATCACTGTCTTAGTCAGCTCAGAATGCTATAACAAATTGTCATAGACTCCTGGGTGAGTTAAACAAGAGAAATTTATTTATCACAGTTCTGGAGGTTGGAATTCCAAAAGCAGCACACCAGCCTGATTGGGTTCTTGGTGAAGGCCATGTTCTTGTTTCCTCCCCAGAGGCTGGAGAGCAGGGAGAGAGAAAAGAAGCCTCTCCTGACCCTTCTTATAAGGACACAAATCCCATTCATGACAGCTCCACTCTCATGACCTAATTACCTCTGAAAGGACCCAGCTCCTGAGACCATCACATTGGGGTGTTAGGATTTTTACATATCAATTTTGGGAGGACACAAATATTCAGTTCATAATAATAAAAGAAAATAATATCTATTTGTTTTTTGGCAAACTTAGCTCAAGCACGTTGATAAAAGAGGTGGCAACTCTATAAATACACACCATGAATTTACTATTTATTATCTACATTAAGTCACAATAATGACAATAAATTACATACATACAGTGATGTTATAATTATAACTTAAAATAATTTATTTACACTAATTATTCATGGTCCTAAGGATTAATGAGCATCGACAACGGCATGGACTTGGTCATCTCTCTCCAGACAGATGTCTAAGGACAGAGGATGTTTCCAGCATCCAGACCATCAAGACACGTGAGCTTCTTGTGCCCAAAATTTGGGCATGCCATCTTAACACCTGTGCTTGGTATATCTAATCCCTTAGTAATTATTAACTGAATTTAAAATTTTCATACCCAGTACACCTCTGGTTTGAGGCAAGGTTTTTATTACAGAAATTCATTTCCCTGACCCACCAGTATTACTTTCATGTGTTCTGGTTTGAGAGTTAGAAACCTAAATGCTGTCCATGTTTCTAAGTTTAAAATTTTTGTAACAGCCACTATATCCATTTGAAAATGTGGACTTTCAAATTAATTGGTTTTTGCCTCAGTTGTTTGAACTCTAAATACATTCAATAGCAAAGAGAAGTCACATCACATCTGAAGGCCTAGACAGGTGGGACTTTTAGCCCACATTATTCTCTAGTGGGAGGGGGATTTCTTTATGCCCATATACATATGAAAAATGTGAAAAAATTCACATTTTGTATCCTTTCTTCCTTGTATGTTCCTCAACATCCTTTCTCCCCTGTTTCTATGATTCCATAGTTGTATTACTTACAGAAGCTCTGTAAAATGCTTACAGGTATGGTTTAAAGGAAAGATGCCATATAAGATGAAGGTGTCGTGTACACAGCTGTACCATGTCAATGTGAAGCATTTTGGGGCGTGAGACACAGAATTCTCAGTAGCAAATGAAAATGAAATGAACAAAATGTTTTTCAGTTCATTGGAAAGTGATTTCCTGTAGTACCCATGAGGTCAGAAAAGACATTTAGGTTCCTCTATGAGATGAATCAGAAATGCAAAAATAAATATTAGGTCTAAAATGGTGGTAACTTCTAAACTTGGACCTAAAAGAAAGCTTGAATTCATTAAACTTATTTATAGGTGAGAATATTGATACCTAGATAAATTAAAAGGCTTGCAGAAGGTCTCCCAGGCAGCAGAAGAACCAAGCTCAGAACCCTGGTACCTATCTCCCAGTCAAGTGTCTGTTTCTGTAGATCTTGGGTGTTCATTCTTTTAACTTACCCGGGCCACACTGGAAGATGAAGAATTATCTTGGGCCACACATAAAATATGCTAGCATGAATGATAGCTGATGAGCTAAAAAAAAAAAAAAAAATTGCAATCTCATAATGTTTTAAGAAAGTTTACCAATTTGTGTTGGGCTGTATTGAAAGCCATCCTGGGCTGCATGCAGCCTGCGGGTTGGACAAGCTTGCTGCAGACTATATTGTCTTGCTCTTTCTCCACCAAAGGGTTGACTTTATATGACCTCTGTCTTCCAGTCAGATGTGCTTCATTATAGAATCAGAATTTGGGTGCCATCTGGACACAAACCAGTCTTCCTCCCAATCACTATAAGTGGTATAAGGAGCACTGGAAAAAGAAGCACCATTCTACTGGCTAACTCCACTTGATTTAAAAAAAAAAAAAGGCAACAATTATGAAAAAATTAAGACACCAGACTTTAAAAAGCACTGATATGAAAGCTTTGATTCATGCTCATGAGCAGTTCTAAGCAAATTTTTCGTTCCCAATGCTATATCTTCAGAAACTGAAATGTTCACCAGTTGGAGTTCATTTCAAAGTGAAAATTCCAATTCAGTGAAGTTGAGATGAAGATCTGAGTTGACTTTTGTTTTATGATGACCTAAGTTTCCTATCCATGCCAACTTTTTCCTTTTTCTTTTTCATATATTAATGATGTCTCTTTTTCTTCCTCGAAGTTTTAGCTCCATAAAACACCATATTTAACTGTTCTACTTGTCACATTCTAAACAATTCTCCAATCAAATAGTTCTGCCTAGCACAATACCTCCTCTCAGAAAGCCAAAAACATAGATATGGAGAGAACAAAGTGCAACTGTGTTAAAGTTGTTTAATAGCCCGCCAATAAGTAGCCCACCAATAAGGCGGGCACAGGAGAGGCGGTGGGGATGGAGGGGAAAGCATAGACATCCAAATCAAAAGCACAAATTTTGTCTTCAGAAACAAAGTTAAAGAATATCTTTTTGAAAAAGATCCTTGGGATAAGAACGCAAAGTGTGATCTAATAGCATAGGCTACAGCATCAGCGCGTCTCAGGGAGAGAAAGCTGTCTTATCAGGAAAAGTTAGATAGATGGATAGCTGTTACCATGGAGGTTGTTAGCTGCCCACAGAGAAACTCTCTGAGAGTTACCATGCATTTTGGGGTGCCCACTAGACAGATAAGGACATCTCACCAGTCCAGTGAGACCAAAGGAGTCCCACTGGTGTGGCCGGAGAGTCTTAACATCCTTGAAAATGGTTGCTCATCTTCAAGTTGCTCCTTATTCTTTAGTGGTCAGAAAAAACAAAGGAATTTTGGTTGGGGGCAGGGGAATATGGAGGCGTCTGGTAAAAAGGGCCTGAAGCTAAGGAAGAGAGTTTAACAATAAGCCATTGATGATGAAGAATTTCAGAGATGAGGCAGAGAAGATATTAATGGAAATCGTGGATGGATTTGAGGCAAAGCAGAATGGGAGCAGATCAAGGGGCCCCAATAGAAACAGCATTCTGGCTTTTCATCTTTAGGCTTCTGTGGAAATGTGTGCACCCCGACTGTCGCATGTGCAAATCAGCTGAATGTCACAGAAAGAGATATGTTCCCTTTTCTATTGAGTTCTGTGAAGCACTAGATGGAGGGATGTTTTGAAGTAAAACTAAGACTTTTCATTTGGTAAGATTCGCTTGTCGAAAATGACAATGACATAACCTGTAATATATTGCTGAATAGTGTGTCAAGGGTAAAAATGGAAGCCTTGGAGATTTAATTCATTGTTTCTAAATTATGCTCTTATTTGGAGGGAAATTTAGATCTTCATTTTTCATTCATTGTTAGAGTATCTTTCCTCTGTATTTCATGAGCTCTGTCCAGGTGACACACAGATATTTGTGACCCTTCTGCTGGTTTCATATTTCTAATCCAGACCTCACTTTACAAACCAGAGTTAGTTTCATTGTTCCTTTGGGTAATTTTCAAATATTGGAGTACATAGGTCTGCAGTGAAAGCCTGTTAAATTATGTACTCTTAAACCCTGCTCCCAGAGATTCTGATTAAGAAGATGTGGGATCTAGGAACTTGCGTTTGTGACCAACGCTTTAGGTAATTCTGATTCTGATGTAGTTGGCCCACCAGAGGCACTTTGAGAAAGTCTGCCTTACCTCATCCCCTTCCAGTCTCTGTTTACTACTGCTCATCCTGCACCCCCTTTAATTCCCACTAACACACAGGACTCTTCAGGGTCCAAAAAGGGAAAACCTAAGCGCTTCAAACTTTTTCAGAGTCCATGCCATATGCCAACAGCACCCAATAATTCCAATAAATGCCCAACGATTCCAGCTCCAATGCTTCTATTCTCTGGAATCAATTTCTAATTCCACCTGCTCTAGAATGTCTTCCTGATCAGGCAAAGTGAGAGAGAGCTCAGCAATAGCTATTCTTTAGGCAAATCACAATCACCTCTTTAGCCCTTTGCTCCATCAACTACAAAACTAGACAGATGGACAAGATCAATGGTTCTCAGATCTGTTGGGGAAGCAGAGTACCTAGAAGTCTTTGTGAAATGCTGTAGAATGTAGAACCATTTACTGACTTCTAGGATATGAACCAGAATCAATTTCACTAAGAGAAAACTTTGGATCTGGCATGATGGCTCACGCCTGTAATCCCAGCACTTTGGGAGGCCGAGGCTGGCAGATCACGAGGTCAGGAGTTCATATTGGTCTGGCCAATATGGTGAAACTCCATCTCTACTAAAAATACAAAAATTAGCTGGCATGGTGGCATATGCCTATAATCCCAGCTACTTGGGAGGCTGAGGCAGGAGAATCACTTGAACCTGGGAGGTGGAGGTTGCAGTGAGGCAAGATGGCACCACTGCACTCCAGCCTAGGTGACAGAGGGAGACTGCATCTCAAAAAGTTTAAAAAAAAAATAAATAAAGAAAATTTGACCATGTAATACAAAATAACAGCTATGACTATCTGAATGGCAGATTCTTTCCCAAAGATGGCATACCCACCTGTATATCCTATCTCACATCTCCATCTTATAATGTGACTGGCATTCCTTTCATTGAGAGGTTTCTTTATATTCCCACTCCTTTAATCTGAACAGGAACTTGTAACTGCCCTGATCCACAGAGTATAGTGAGAATGATAGTTTGTGACCTCCAAGGCTAGGTCATAAAAAGAATACAGTTTCCATCTGTCCCACCACCACTGCCTGCTTCTCCGATGGGAAATGGTTGGAGACATTTTAGAGAAAAGGCATGACATTATTTGTGTTTTTAAAAAATAACTTTGACAGGTTAGTGAAGTGGCTTGTATGGACAAACATGGGATCTGGGAGGCCTGCAGGAGTTATTTTAGGAAATAAGTTGTAAAGATTTGGAGAAAAGTATTATAGTAATATTAGATATAAAGATAAGTGGATAGACTTGGAATATGCCTTAGAGTGAGAGTTGACAGGATTTGTCGGTGGATTTGTTATGGGAGGAATTGGTGAGAAAGAGGATTCTCTTAGCTTTTTGACTTGATCACCTGGTCAGAAAACAGAATTATCTACTGAGGTCGTTATGGTAAAGGAAGGAGTAACTTTGGGTTGGGGAAATAGTTTGGTTTTGAGATCCTACTCGTCATCCAAGCAGATACATCAAATCCAAGGAAAGGTACACAAGTCTGGAGTAGAGGAGATAGGTCAAGTCTAGACATGTATATGTAGCATCATCGGCATATTGTTGCTATTTAAAGCCAGGAACTGGATGAGATCAAGGAAAGAATTGGAGTTAGGAAAGAGAAGTGGGTAGAGGCAAAGCCCTGAACAATCCCTGCTTGGAGAATTGGTAGAGAAGGTGTAAAGGAGTAAAAGTAAAGGAGTGTAAAGGAGAAGGAATGTATTTTCCTCACCAATTGCCAGGGTCTTGGCTGACACTCCTGTAACAAAAGATAGATTAACAAGAGAAAAGCATAATAAATTTACTTAACCCAAGTTTTACATGACACAAGAGCCTGGAGTAATGAAGACCCCCATACCCAGGGAAAACTCTATTTTTATGCTTAGGTTTAATGAAGAATGGACAGCCCTGTAGAAGTATGATTGGACAAAAAGGGTCTGATTTAATGGGAACAAACTGAGGAAGAACCCAGCAAGGCTTACCTGTTCCGATGGAACTGTGGCTTCCAGGTATAGGGTAGGATGCCTGTCACATGATGGCCTTATGGCCTATTTTTAGGTAAGATAGGTCATGGAATTCCTTCACGGCCAGCTCTTACACAGAAAAGCAGAGAAAGGTCAGAGAGTGACCTTTCTGCTCTTGCTGTTTTCTCAATTTCCAAGGTGTCATATTTTAAGGTTGAGTGTTCTGAGCTCCAACACCAGCAAAGGAGGCCGAGAAAGACATTATTGATGTCAGAGAACCAGGAGAGCCGGCAAGTTTATATGCTGATTAGAATAAATGAATACAGAGAAGAAAGGCTACAGAAGAAAGAAAGAACCGTAGAAACATAGCCCTTAAGAAGATGAGGGAGGAGAGAGTCAGAGTGGAAATGGAGGGCTGATCTTTCCGAGGAAGGAAGACCATCTGCGTAACCAGAGGAGAGACAGACCAGACGTGTGCAGAGGCTGCAGTTGGTAGACCTGACGAGGGAAGATGAGAGAGTTTGGGTGAGTCCTTTCTCTAAACCCACTTGTGTGTCCTTATGTTCTTATGGAAAACCTGTTTGTCAAACTCAGATGGTCCTTGGAGAGTTTCATTTGGCAACAATTGAAGGTGTCTGGATTGCAGAGTTAATGAACTCAGAGCTAAAACTGTCACTGGGTAAATGGCAAGGTAGACAATGCTTATCTTTAGAAATGCCCCCTCCCCCACTCTCCCACCTCCTCATCTCTTTGTTCAGTGTTCTCAATGTCCTTTAGTAATTCAAGTCAAAAAAGAAATCATTAGAAAGACTTCTGTATTCCAAGCTGTAAGGACAAAGTGTCACCCTTCCCGGCATTGTTTGCCTTTTTAAAGAGAGTTCTGGGAAAAGGGAAGACAGTTCCTAATGCAAGTCCCCAGTGGAAGAAATTCAGGCATGGGGAAGTTTTGGAGGGAGTGGCTTTTCAACTTCCAATCCCGTAGGGACAAGGATCATCAAAGATTTACAGGATTAAGAAACAAAACATCAACCAATCTACTGTATACAAATCTGATTACTATGCACAGATGCCTTCTGTTTTATCTTTCAAGTATTTAACTTTGACATTCTGTGAACCATCATGAAAGAGAGGAGAAGGAGAAAGAAGGAGGGAGAAGGAAGAAAGGGAGAAAAGGAAGTATTAGCATTGTTGACTGACTCTAGCTAGCTATGTCATAATACCTCTCTAAGAGTCAATTTATGTATTTAGTTGTAACTCTCGTTAGAGTATTCAAACATTGTAATTATAATGTATTCTAGATCAGAATGGACTTGGTATAAAGGTTGGTTTGGTTGTCATCACTAGTCATTGCACTTGTCTTGAATAATAAGGTATAAAATTCCAGATAAAGCATTTATGTGTGTTGTATCAGAGGCAAAGTGAAAAACTATAACTTGGCTATTTCATAATAGGGAGAAAAGCAGAATAATTCTAACAATAACAATAATAATGATGACAATACCAGTAGCTCTCATACTGAGGACCTACTACGTGCTTCGCACACTGTTAGATAATTAATATTATCCCATTTATTTATTTATTTTGAGATGGAGTTTCACTCTTGTCACCCAGGCTGGAGTGCAAGTGTGTGATCTTGGCTCACTGTAACCTCTGCCTCCCGGGTTCGAGCAATTCTCCTGACTCAGCCTTCTGAGTAGCTGAGACTACAGGTGTGCGCTGCTACACTCAGCTGATTTTATATTTTTAATAGAGACGAGATTTTGCCTGTCATGTTGGCCAGGCTGGTCTCAAACTCCTGACCTCAGGTGATCCACCCACCTCGGCCTCCCAAAGTGCTGGGTTTATAGGCATGAGCCACCATGCCCAGGCTGTATTATCCCATTTAATTATTCTCATTTCACTTGTAGATATTTTTTTAAAAGTTCATGATTTCATAAAATAAGTACTCATAAAGACTGGTCAGAAATAATGCGGCCCTCCAAACTTGTGAAGGCCAAAGGACAGTGGTGTTTAACAGCAGGATTGGTCAAGTGCAAAGTATCTGTGTTCACTGTGTTGATTTCTGCAACAATGGTCCTTTCTCCACTCAGGCCCAATGAAACAACATACTTACCCTCTGCATTTACACCTTTTTTTTTTTTTTTTTTTGAGCCAGGGTCTTGATCTATTGTCCAGGCTAGAGTTCAGTGGGTGATCATGGCTCACTGCAGCCTCAAAATTCTGGGCTCAAGTGATTTTCCTGCTTCAGCCTCACAGGTAGCTGGGACTACAGACACATACCACCATGCCTGGTTAATTTGTTTTTTCATTATTTTTAGAGACGGGGTCTTGCTACGTTGCCCAAGCTGGTCTCAAGCTCCTGGCCTCAAGTGTACCTCTGGCTTTAGCCTTCCAAAGCTCTGGGATTATAGACATGAGTCACCGGCCCTGGCCTTGCCTTTTTGTCTCAGTTCTGAGTCTTTGAATTTTTCCCAGATTCTTCACTGATAGTGAATGCTAGGGAATGGAAATAGTGTGTAGGTCAAACTACCTTTATGGCAGAGTATGCTCACCCAACATAAACCTGCAGCTGGCCTCTTACTATTAACCAACAACCAACACTGAAGAATATTTTATTTTAGCATCTTTGATGCACAGAAGTCAATAGCATCTGAGTCCCAAAACCTGAGTTTGGATCTCACTTCTGTTATTTATTAGTTGTGTAGCCTTGTGCAAGTTCCTTAGCCTCTCTGATACTCAATTTCCCTATTAGTAAATTACGGGAATTCTGACGTTCTTGTGAGAATCAAATTAGAGAATGTATATGAGCACCATACTTTATAATTGAAAGAGACAATGAATTTGCTCGGTTTTAGTACCTTTCTGATTTGGAAGGAGGAGAGAGAGAAAGGGATGGGGGGAGAAGGAGGAAGAAGCGATGGAGGACTGGGAAATGTTTTGTACGTATGAGAAATGTTTGATTACTGGTTATAATGATGAATCAGTTTCAATTAAAATAATCACAATAAATAGCTAACAGTTTTCTCTTCCCTCACTCCCAATAATTTCCAATGTCTGTCCCACCAACACTTGTGTAAGGAAGTAAGATTATAGATTACAGTATCACCTTCCCAGGGTAAATCTTAATAAGGAGGAAAAAGAAAACAACATGGAGTTTTGGGATGATTCAAAAACTGAACAGTCAGGCCCCGAAAAACTGAGAACTGGCTCCTTCTGCAGTGTTGCCACATGCTAGTTAGCGAGCTGGCTGGTGGAGAGCACACACGGGCATGATGCACCCAACACCCTTACCCAGCGCCAAACACAGGCAGGGGTACTTGACCATGACTTCTTAAAATCTAAGAAAGTTTTAAGTTCCAGAACAGTCTGCTCTGCATTTGGTGCAGTGTACCCTGGGTATGCTCATTGTGTAGGCTTCATACATGTTTAAAATATAGGTCTGCCACGCTTTCTAATGACTGAAGGGAAAATGGGGCTACTTGTCTGCAAACATCACTTAGTTGAAACAGAGTTAAGAAAATATTTCTACTAGAATTTCTGAAAAAGTGTCCGTGGGATGATGTTTAGGCTGTGAGTTTAGAAACAAGCAATAATATAATTAATAAGTGAAATAGATTTACATTTTGCTGGGGTTTGTTTTGCCACTTTGAATTCTGAATAAACTGGTGTCTGAACTCCCAGAAGAACCAGCAAAAATAAATAAATAAATAACAGCTTTCATTTGTGTATTGTTCTGGATGCTACTGCGATGGAATAAATAATGCTATTAATCAATGCTTGTGATATAAAGGCTGTGATTTCCTTTACTCTCCAGCAGAAACCACATGCCTGGGGGCCCATTAGTACAGGGCAGATGCCGATACAATTTAAGAAGAATGTGGCATGGAGAATTAAATGCTTTCCGAGACTGAATGAGATCAGCAGCCATCATATACATTTACAGACGCTTGGCCTTTCTCTTCAGTCTGCAAATGGAGTCAGGTGGTTTTCCCAGAGGTCACTCTGTCACCTTCCTCATCACACAGGAGGTGAGAACTTGGCCCTCAGCCAGGCATCAACGTAGGAGTGGGCACCTTGAACTGCTTCAAATATTGGTGTGAGGCTCCAGGCTGAAGATTCCTGTGAACTCAGCCTGTATCCCTTGCTGGGCTCTGTCACCCCATTGAACCTGGCTAATTCTTTTCTTTTAAAATTTGTCAGGTTATGGGGGGTGCGTCACCTTTGGAAATAGCAAAATGACTGTTTGGATCGATTTGCTGAAGTCTGTCTTCAGGCATGCACGAGTGCAGGGGGGGCCATGGGGGGATAAGGATGGGGCAGGACACAGGGTCTGGCTGTTTGAAATGGAGTCAGTGTGCTTGTTGTAGAAGGACATCTCTGTTGTTTTGATTTAGAGTTAACAGGGGGCTGAAATCCTAATGCCCAGAGCAGACGCCTGTTCTTCGGGTCATGACCCGGCTTTATCCACATATATTCCTGAGATCAGAATCGTGCTGTCTCCGTGAATTAGCCTAGAGGGAATTGCTAAACCTTCAGAATGTAAAAGACTCAATGACCAGAAGCGCACGTGTTCCCTCACTGTGAGAACGTGAAGGGAAAGCCTTCAGGCCAACACCCCAGCCCACTCTGCCCAGTGACCCATCATGTGTTATTTCTTTTAGGTCATCAGGTTCTGCCAAAGTGCAGGGCAGGAAAGGAGAATCAAAGGAAGATTCAGCAGCAGCAGGGGTGAGGATGGGAGTGGGGAGGGCGAGTTAAGAGCAGCCCAGAATGAGTAGTGCGAGGCTGAACCTTCCTCCTGGAGATCAGATTTTTAAGAATGGTCTCTTGGTATTGAAATGACGCTTTGAGAGTGAAATTTTCTTTTTCTTCCCCTAAAGTTCATTCATGTAAAATTATTTCCCTACAAAGTATCTAGAAAAGAGGCTTGTTGTTGTTAGAGGAATGTTTCCTTTCTGAATGTTCAGTAAGCACAATTTCACTGCTCTCTTCAGTCATGAAGTCTTCTAGGTTAGAGACTGTGCACTTGTTCACCAAACCATTTCCCATTTCCTCCTGGACACACACTAGACTGCACTTCCCATCTTTCTTTGCAGGGAGGTACAACCATAAAACTGAGTTCTGTTCAATGGAATGTGGGCAGGAACGATGTTCACCACCGCAATCGCCACCAGACCTGGCCCATAAAACCTCCTTTGCAGTCCTCTGGATTCCCTTGTTGCTGTCTGGGAGCAGAAGAGCCAGGGGATAATGTGGGAGGGAGCCGGGGGAAGGTCGAACCTGAGTACTCAGACCTCAGAGATCTGTGGATAGAATTTAGGGATCTGAGACTTTGAATGGGGAAAAAATGAATCTTTCGGCTGGGCGCGGTGGCTCAAGCCTGTAATCCCAGCACTTTGGGAGGCCGAGGTGGGCAGATCACGAGGTCAGGAGATCGAGGCCATCCTGGCTAACACAGTGAAACCCTGTCTCTACTAAAAATACAAAAAGTTAGCCAAGCATGGTGGCGGGCGCCTGTAGTCGCAGCTACTTGGGAGGCTGAGGCAGGAGAATGGTGTGAACCCAGGAAGCGGAGCTTGCAGTGAGCCGAGATGGCGCCACCGCACTCCAGCCTGGGTGAAAGAGCAAGAATCTGTCTTAAAAAAAAAAGGCATCTTTCCCCGGTAAACTGAAATCTAGTATATTTTTTCTATTACAAATGAAAGCCACAAACTACAGCAGAATTAATAGTACCTGTCACCTATAGACTTTGGCACCGATAGAAATAACAGGTACTTTCATAGCACATTACAGTTGTTTGATAAGATCATAAAATGCTGTGTGATTATCCCTACTGGTACATTGTGGTTATTACTTATACTTGCCTCTGGATCTTATTCTAATAAGGCAGCACCTATGTCACAATTTCTTAAATATTTAGATAACAATATTTGAATATTATTGGTTTTGTAGTGCCAAGTAATTCATGTTATACATTTAAATATATTATTCTGAGTGTGGTCCTTAAGCTTCATCAGGCTGTTAAATGGGTCCCTAGCCCAAAAAGGTTTGATTCCCTGTCCTGGAATTGGTGGGGCCACAAAACAGAGGAATCCTGGATGCTTGAATGACTGCTTAGAGCAGGCTCCTTTCCCTCCCTTTCCCACTCTCCCATCAATCTGCATTAAACTCAGACATGAGTGAGAAATAACCAGACATTTGCAATGGCTTATTCCAGCAGTTAGTCTACGACTGACACAATCCTAGAGGAAGATGAGTAGGGAAGAAGTTAACGTTGTGAATGTTGATGTAAACATTTTGAAACTCAATTTTCTAACACTAACTTTCATGCATTTGCCTGCTGGGCCTTCACCTTTGTGTCCTCAGTGATGAGTCATTTATGGTTCAGCAGAATGAAAACAACTTATTCCCCAACAGCATTATACCAAGCACTCTTACAGCTGTATCAAAGTTCAGCTTGAGAAGGGACACACAATCGACCTGATGTGATTCAAGGACAGGATTTTCATTGTTCATGAAACTGGCATGCAGTAGTATCTGTCTACGTACACCACAGTTGTGTAAAAAGACAGCTAACCAGCTCTGCCAGAGAGTACTAAAGAGCACTCTAGCATTTTCCAATTAAAATTAATATTTCTTTCAATGCAGAAGCCATGACATCTAAAAAATGCAAATTTATTTTTAAAATGGTCTTTAACACTAAAAAGACATTTAGTAATTAAATGAGTTAGGAGAGTGTGATTAGCAGTGGCTGAGCATATGCCTCTTGTTATAAGTTTAGTGGGAAATTGCTTTTTCATTCCTTTTCTTTTCTTGATTTGTTTAACAGAACATTTTCCCGTAGTTCTATTTTAATGAGCTCCTAATGATGTTCTAAGTGTTCCCTTGTACATTATTTTAAAGCAATGGGTTTATAAACCTAATCAGGTTTGATGATTTTAAAAATTCAAATCAATGTCACATTTGTAATATATACAATTTATACAATTTATTTCTAACCTCAGTTTTTCTATTGATAGCTAATGCATCAATGGTGTTTAACTTTTAGCTTTTTACTTAGGTATATGGGCAAACAAAATACTGTAACTAGCACTTCTAGGTTCCTGACACTTAAATTTCAAGGAATCATCTAACACTTAAAATTGACTTTGTTCTTGAGCAGCCCAAATATCGTAAAAACATCTTATCTTTCAGTTTTCTAAATAAATTTTTGTATAAGTAGATAATACAATGCCTGTAATATCCAAACAAAATAAAAGAACATCCAGTGAAAAAGCAAGTCCTCTTTCTCTCTTGACTTCTAGAAACCTAGTTTTCTTCTCTGGAAGCTACCACTGTTAACAATTTATTTTATATCTTTTCAAAGTATTCCATGCATATATAAATAAACATGTACATATTTCATGTTTCCATACATATATATTAGACTATAAATACTCTTTGGAACTCTTCTTTTTAAACCTAAAAATAACATCTATAAGATCTTTCCATATGCATATATAAAGAACTTCCTTCCTTTTCCATATAGTATTCCAGTTTATGGATGTGCCATGTGCTATTTAATGGGACCCTATTAATGGATATGTAGGTTGTTTCCAACCTCTTGCCATCACAGTGTTTTAACGAGTGGCTTTGCCCAATAATGTCGTTTTGCACACGTGAGCATGCATATCTGTTAACCAAATACCAATGAACGCAAGATATGAGCATTTCTAATGTGATAGACATCATAAAGGATTATTATTGTATAATAAATTATTTGCAACAACTAATGTCGGACTCCTCCACTAGGGAGGAATTCTCCCAAAGAATTCCAGTGATGCAAGGTCCCAGCAACTCACTTGGCCTCCCTAGTCCTGCAGAAGGGCTAAGTAGATAGAATAGTCTGTACTTAAACATGCTGAACAGAAACACATTTGTAAGATACCAAAGTGTTTGGGCTTGGAGTAGGGAGGTGAGAGAGGAGTGAGAGAGGCTGGGCAGGGTGAGACAATGATATTTAGAATTAAGACCAGCCTGGCTGAAGATGCCAGGACACACGTAAGAGAAGGGGGGCAGTACCTGGAAAAGTTCATTGTGCAACTGTGGCAAGAGAGAGAGAGAGAACATGGGACCTGGAATCAGAAAAACTACTTTCGAGTTCTGCCTCCATCACTTAACTACAGCTGCATGATCTTGGGTGAATTAGGATAGCAATACTTACTTTGCAAGGTTGTCATAAGGAATAAAGAGACAATGCATGTGAAAATGCCAGGTAAGCCGAGTGAACTTGAGAAATGCTAGTAGAATCTAAATAAATTTAAGTTTCAACATGTGTAGGTACAAAGGAATCCTAACTACTGAAAGTTCACCAGAACATCAACTCCATAAGAGCTGGGGCTGTATCTGGCTTCTTTACTGCGATATCCCCTGTGCAAAGAGTTGACATTGAATAGATGTCCCATGAATATCTGTGTAATGAGTGAAGTTTGGACCAACTCTACAAAACTGGGGAAGGAAATGAAAATGCAAAGAAAGAGGCTGGTTAAAGATGGAGATAGAGCTTTGGGAATTCTGTGCTTATAATTATCATCTTAATCATTATGAGGAAAACCTAATCATGTATTTTATTAAAATGTATGGATTGGATAAACAAGTGAATGAATAAACTCTTTAAGGTGCTTTCCAAAATTATTTCATGAAGTGAGTAGGCTCCTGAAACCCTAGAGGAGGAAAGGGAAAGGATATTTTTATTTGGAATATTTGTATTATAGTGATTTGAACTGTTGACAAAGTTCCTCTCTATTTTATTTTTCCGTGGTTTTAAGCTATTTTTTGACCCATGTTTTGGTTGGAATAAAGCATTCTAGTTGCCTGTTATTGGCTACATGATTCTAAAATCTGCTATATTAATGTTGTTTCTGTTTCCATATGGAAATGTATAAATAAGAAGATAAGTTCTCAAGCTTTCTCAGTGATCAGGCATGAGATGAGGGAATTAAATGAGAGAAGTTAGGTCAGATGATCTTGAAGGCCCTTTTCTGCCCTAAAATTGTAGAATTTTGTGAATAAAAGCACAATGGGAAGAGCAGGGGATTAATTAAAAAAAAAAAAAAAAAACCAACCTGGATCCTTATAAGACAGAAGCCACATGACATGTAGAAGATTATCATAAACACCTCACATTTATAGAGTGTTTACAAAGGGGCAAGCTCTACATACCTGTTTCACTTAATCCTTACAATCCCTGTAAAAGAATTGTTGGAAATTTTGTCTGGTATCAAGCAGCTGGAAAGGAGGCAATCTTTCTAAGCACATACCACAGTTTAAAGCAGTAAAGTTGCCAACAATAACCGGCTTTGTAAAAATAATTGCTGCTCCAAATCAAAGAACTGTCTTCCACTGAGTTGAAAGGGCTGTTAATCTGGGGGTGGTCTTCCAGCCACAGAGACATGCAGAGATAATGTCATCTTTGACTCAGAAGCACAGAGTTCTGTGTGACATGGAAGCCTGAGTGGTTATGATTTCATGGGACAGGGCTTCTTTGCTTGGCTTTTTCTCCTTTCTAGAATGAGTTATATCCTCAATTGGTGATACTCTTTCTTTTTTTTATTTTCTACTTCTATTGTGAACTGGCCTAAGCACTTTAGCAGCACAGAGTTCCTAGATTCCCTTTATTAATATTAGATATACACCAATAGTCAGTGGTAGGTGAGGAACACAGCTCTCCAAGCCCATGACCACACTACAGGCAATAAAAGCAAGATGCAGACAAACTCTACAACCACACATTTATGGACAGGAAAGCATAAAAGTATGCAACTCAACGGCTCCAGGTATTTGCCCTTTTAGATGTTCTGATCACTCCCTGTTTGAATGACACATTTGGGGCACATGTAATAATATCCTAGAGCCAGGGTTCAGCTAGCTTTATGTTGCCAGCAGGTAAGCAGAATTCTCCAAATCAGTGGTAGACTTAGTACTATTTTGGAAACCATCTGATATGGTTTGGCTATGTCCCCACCCAAATCTCATATTGAATTATAATCCCTATAGTCCCCACATGTCATGGGAGGGACGTGGTTGGAGGTAATTTAATCATGGGGCAGTTACCCTTATGCTGCTCATGCTGTTCTTATGATAGTGAATGACTTCTCACAAGATCTGAGGGTTTTATAAGGGGCTTCCCCCTTCACCCTGTTCTCATTCTTCTCCCTCTTGCCGCCATGTGAAGGTCATGTTTGCTTCCTCTTCCACCATGATTGTAAGTTTCCTGGGGCCTCCCCAGACATGCAGAACTATAAGTCAATTAAACCTCTTTCATTTTTAAGTTACCTAGCCTTGGGTATTTCTTCATAGCAAGATGAAAACAAATTAATACAGTAAATTGGTACTGGGTAGTGGGAAGCTGCTGTAAAAATATCCAAAAATGTAGAAGCAACTTTGGAACTGGGTAACAGACAGAAGTTGGAACAGTTTGGAGGACTCAGAAGAAGGCAGGAAGATGTGCAAAAGTTTGGAACTTCCTAGAGACTTGTGGAATGGCTTTGACCAAAATGCTGATAGTGATATGGACAATGAAGTTCAGGCTGAGGTGGTCTCAGATGGAGATGAGGAACTTGTTGGGAACTGGCATAAAGGTGACTTTTGCTATGCTTTAGCAAAGAGACTGGTGGCATTTTGCCCCTCCCCTAGATATCTGTGAAACTTTGAACTTGAAAGAGATGACTTAGGGTATCTGGTGGAAGAAATTTCTAAGCAGCAAAGCATTCAAGATATGACTTGGGGGCTGTTAAAACAATCAGTTTTATGTATTCACAAAGATATGGTTTGAAATTGGAACTTATGTTTAAAAAGGAAGCAGAGCATGAAAGTTTGGAAAATTTGCAGCCTGACAATGCAATAGAAAAGAAAAACCCAATTTTCTGGGGAGAAATTCAAGCTTGCTGCAGAAATTTGCATAAGTAACAAGGAGCCCGATATTAATCACCAAGACAATGGGGAAAATGTCTCCACGACATGTCAGAAGTCTCCATGGTAGCCCCTTCCATCACAAGCCCAGAAGCCTAGGAGGAATAAATGGTTTCCTGGGCTGGGTCCAGTGTCTTGCTACTTTGTGCAGTCTCAGAACTTGGTGCCCAATCATGGCTAAAAGGGGTCAAAATACAGCTCAGCTGTTACTTCAGAGGGTGCAAGCCCCAAACCTTGGAAGCTTACACCTGGTATTGAGCTTGCTCATTCACAGAAATCAAGAACTGTGGTTTGGGAACCTCCACCTAGATTTTAGAGCATGTATGGAAATGCCTGGATGTCCAGGCAGAAGTTTGCTGCAGGGGTGGAGCCATCATGGAGAACTTCTGCTAGTGTACTGCAGAAGGGAAATGTGGGGTTGAAGCCCCCAGACAGAGTCCCCACTGGGGCACTGCCTAGTGCAGCTGTGAGAAGAGGCCCACCATCCTCCAGACTCCAGAATTGTAGATCCACCAACAGCTTCCACTGTGACCCTGGAAAAACCTTGGGCACTCAATGTCAGCCTGTGAAAGCAGCCAGGAGGGGGGGCTATACCCTGCAAAGCCACAGGGGTGGAGCTGCCCAAGGCCGTGGGAGCCCACCTCTTGCATCAGTGTGACCTTGATCTGAGACATGGAATCAAAGGAGATTATTTTGGAGCTTTAAGATTTAATTGCTGCCTTGTTGGATTTTGGACTTGCATGGGGTCTGTAGCCCCTTTGTTTTGGCCAATTTCTCTTATTTGGAATGGGTGTATTTACCCAATGCCTGTACTCCCATTCTATCTAGGAAGTAACTAACTTGCTTTTGATTTTACAGGCTCATAGGTGGAAGGAACTTGTCTTATCTCAGATGAGACTTTGGACTTAGACTTTTGAATTAACGCTGGAATGAGTTAAGATTTTGGGTGACTGTTAGAAAGGTATGATTATGTTTTGAAATGTGAGGACATAAGATTTTGGAGAGGCCTGGTGGGGGGGAATGATATTGTTTGGCTGTGCCCACCCAAATCTCATCTTGAATTGTAGTTCCTACAGTCCTCATGTGTCATGGGAGAGACCTGGTTGGAGGTAATTTAATCATGGGGGCAGTTACCCTCATGCTGCTCATGCTGTTATTGTGACAGTGAATGAGTTCTCATGAGATCTGATGGTTTTATAAGGAGTTTCCCTCTTCACTCTGCTCTCATTCTTCTCACTCCTGCCACCATGTGAAGAAGGACATGTGTGTTTCCCCTTCCACCGTGATTGTAAGTTTCCTGAGGCCTCCCCAGCCACGTGGAACTGTAAGTCAATTAACAATCTTTCCTTTACAAATTACGCAGCCTCGGATATTTCTTCATAGCAGTGTGAAAACGAACTAATACGCCAACCTTGGGAACTATCTTACTGTGTGTAGAGGTTTATATTCTTAAACCCTATTTATTCAAGGACAGACAGGGTTTCTAAGCTATTCTAGGCCAAGGAGTGGCAAACTATGGTGCATAGACCAAATATAGCCTGTGTCTGTTTTTGTAAATAAAGTTTCATTGGAACACAGCCATGCCAGTTTGTTTACATATTGTCTATGACTGGTTTTATACTACAATGGCAGAGTGAGTGGTTATCATAGAAGCCTTATGGCTCACAAAGCCAAAAATACTATCTGGTCCTTTATGGAAAGAGTTTGCTAACTCCTACACTAGCCAATCCACATATATTAAACACTATTATTTTCGCCAATGAAAACCCATTTCTAGCATTCATTATGCTAATTAGAAAAACCTATAGTGTGGATCACAAAGATGGCCAAAGTGCTTACAGTAATTACCTCTGCAGGGTGGTCTTCTGATTAAATGTCAGATGACATCCCTGGAATGGGCATGTCCTATTAGGACAGTAATAGCCTTAGAGTATTATTAAAACGAACACACATTTATGGAATATTGTTTATTTTAATTGTTTATTTGAGACACGGTCTCTCTCTGTCACCCAGGCTGAAGTGTAATGGCACAATCACATCTCACTAACCTAGAACTCCTGGGCTCAAGTGATCCTCTGATCTCAGCTTCCCAAGTAGCTAGAGCTACAAGCATGCACCACCACGCCAAGCTAATTTTTTTTTTTAAAGAGACAGAGTCTCACTCTGTTGCTTAGGCCAGTCTTGAACCCCTGACTTCAAGCAATCCTCCCACCTTGGCATCCCAAAATGTTGGGATTACAGGTGTGAGCCACTGCACCTGGATAATTTTGAATATTTTTGAGAGTCAATTGTAGGCATCATAATATTTCCCTTTATTGCTTCTCACAACCCATTTTCCTTCATGATTAGGGTTAAACTTTTGGACACTCTCATATCAATAACAATATCAAGCCCAGAGTCTGAAGGGTATAATATCCAATTAGATCTCAATGCAATAGCTAAGTTAGAGCAACTTTATTAGTATCCTCATTTTCCAAGATAGAAAAAGCTAATGCTTGAAAGTATCCCTAATCTTCACACTTGCAGAACTGGTGAGTGATAGAGTGAGACTTGAATCTGAAGCTTTTCATTTTCTAAGTCTTAAAGTCTCCTCCTCTACACGGTAGTAACTTCCCAGTAACAATGACTCATTGATTAGGGTTTTTTGAGAAAGCTTCGCGGAGTTTAACTTCCATCAACAGAAATGATTCTCTCTTCAGAAAAAAAAAAAAAAAAAAAAAAGATAGCCTTCTTATAGCCTTCTTGACAATTTTGCAAAAGAACTTCATCTCCTTTCTTTACATTTTTTATTCTTAAAGTTGAAGAGTCACCGCTAAGTAGTGAAATTGATTACTAGAGGTGGGAGAAATTTCCCAGAGGAATAAAAAGAATGAAGGTAAATGCTTAAAAATGGGCCTGTTTCATCAATTAAAGAATAAAAGGAGTGTCTGAAGGATCAGCAGACTTAGATATGTCTAGCTTGAACACAGTGTTACAGGCTCCAGTGCTGGTCATATAATCAATCATACATGTTAAAAGAGGAAGAGGCTCATTATTAGGTCAACAAGTTCACTTCACTTGACCTTTGAAATGCTGGGTTGTTCTCTCTGCTGTGTCTCTTTCAATATGAAGAGTTCATTTATTGTGCATTGGCCAGGGGTTGTTGGAGCTGTGTGGTGTCTCAAGTCCCTTCTCAGCCACTTTTCCCAGTGACTCAGACCCTCAGCTTTCCACAATCTATTCTTCCTCATCCCATGGCATTATCTTGGCCAGATTTTAGCCCATAATTGAGGCTGATACATTTTGCTTCTTCCACCTTCAGTTTCTGACTTGGAGATAGAAGAGCCCTTCTTCCAAGATGGTCCCTTCATATACCATAGGCTCCAGTGGGCCTCTGAGGAAGAAGGAAAAGGGGAAGATACTATATTCATGAGAAAGAACGTTAGGATATGAGCCTGGGAAGGAAGTTAGGGGTCATCTCTGCAGATGCCGGAGTGATTATCTATCAGTGAATTAGATCACAGGTCACAACCATGCAGATTCTAATAGCAATGGAGTCCTCTATTGGAGACTTTTAAAAATTTGAAACAATCTTAAGGCAACAACTCAACAGCATAAAGAGACAACTTAAAATGAGCTCAAGTGTGAGTCAACTGGTAGATGTTACAACAGCTGTCATGTTAGAAGAAGAACTCCCACTGCATGTCTTGAGAAGACCTGAGTCTGTTAAAGGTAGCTACTCATTCCTGAACATCGGGAAAATGTTCCATGTGATTCTTCTAGTTGACATTTTATGATGCATGAAAATAACATTATCAATGTTGGGAGCAAAACAAGACTTTTGAGAGTTTGAGTTTAAAATTAAATATTTATGACCTAGCCTTAGTAGAAAACAGAAAAGATCAATGAGCTCTTGAATACAATTTTGGGGGAGAAAACTTATTCCTCTTTTAAAGATAATTTACTTTTCTTTTCACAGAATATAACTTTAGGGTTCTATAGGGAGTCATTTAGGATGGGTTAGATTATCCTATGGTAACACACAACCTCAATCTCAGAGGCTTACAACAACCAGTCTATTTGTTATCTACATTACATATCCATTGTGAGTGCTGTCCTCTCTCTGGGATCCAGGATTGTAGAGTTTCCACTCTATGGAACGTTGTTGGTCACTGTGGCAGAAAACGAGAGCTTTGAAATAGCTCGAAGTAGCAACTGACGGCTCCAGCTCCAAAGTAACATTTGTTCAAAACTCATTTGGCCAGCATGGGTCACATGCCCCTACTCAATCACAAGGGGCTAGGAAATGTAATCCTACCAAGTGCCTGGAAAGCAGAGAGCTGGAAATATTTGGAAAATAGCGCTAAAGACTTCCATATGTCATTACATTTGAAACGACAAAATTTAATCTGCTGTATGTTCAAAATCAGGCATGTCCCATGCTGTCTATAATGTGGTAAGTTGACTTTTTTAGAGTGAACATTCAAAATAGCAAAAGCCTCTACCCACTGGTTCTGTGCACTTGGAGAGTGACCTTTGGAATCTCCTGGGAAGCTTAAAAAACAACAGTGCCTGGGTCCCATTCTAGGGATTGTAATTTAATTAGTCTGAGGTGCAGTTTAGGCAACAGCATTTTTTTCTAGCGCCCCAAAGTGATGCTAGTGTACAACCAGAGCAGAAAGTCACTGGTCTATTCTAAGGGTCTGGGTTTTAGCGTGATTTTATTTCTTTTTCTAATTTTATTTATTTATTTACTTATTTATTTATTTAGAGATGGAACTTTACTCTGTTGCCCAGGCTAGAGTGCAGTGGCCCAATCCTTAGCTCACTGCAACCTCCATTTCCCAAGTTCAAGAGATTCTCCTGCCTCAGCCTCCAGATCTGCTGGGATTAAAGGCACCCACCACCACTCCCGGCTAGTTTTTTTTATTTTTAGTAGAGACAAGGTTTCACCACGTTAGCCAGGCTGGTCTCAAACTCCTGACCTCAAGTGATCCGCTCGCCTCGGCCTCCCAAAGTGCTGGGATTACAGGCGTGAGCCACCGTGCCCAGACTTTAGGGTGATTTTCAACTCCAATACCATCTCTCTATCTGTGTGGTCTTAAACAAATCAATTAACCTCTTTGGGCCTCAGTTTTATCATCTGTAAAATTAGGGATATGTATTTTTCCACAGATGCTTCAAGCCTTAAAAATCTCTCATAGACTTCTATTTAGAAAATATTTCAGAGCTCAGGTTAATGTGTAAGTGCAGCCAAGTGACTTTGTAAGTTAATCTGCTCAAACTCTTATACGGGCAATAATTGGAAAGAGTCTTTACTCTACCAAGTAACTAGTTGTCTTTTTTCCCTAAACTGGGAAGCCAGCCAGACGTGGGGGAAAAGTCACGAAAAAGATAGTGACAAAGAAAGATAAAAAGTTAACTTGATCTCTTGGTTCTATGTGAACTTCTGAGCCTAAAATGAAAAAATTGTATTACCTAAGGCCATTCAGATAAAAATAAATTTAAAAAAGCCATTTCCCTCAATTCTTCTTGCTGAAAATGAAAAAGTTAAAGGTTTCACAATTTCTTCTTCATGTAATCCTATCTCAGTGCTGTCAGCATCTTAATAGTGTATTGATTGGCTCACACTCCTGCTATCTTTAAAGAAGCATTATTACTCTGTTGGGCCAAACATGAAAAACTCTACCTTTAAAGACCTTTTTAAGGGTTTTTTGATTTTCCAAAAGCTTCTTGGGGGCTTATTGAGTTTCTCTGGCAGCTAGAATTAACTCTACAATGCTCTTTCTCTATTTCTGAGACAGTGAATTCATCTGAAGCTGGCAAGTTATCAATGACTCCAAGACGGGGAAGATAACGGGGCTCTCAAGATAAATTAATGTGGTAATTAGTTACCTGGACACCTGTAAGTTTAGATTAGTGAGAGAATTTTTGCTGCCATTGCATTGGAAATTCATGATAATTTTCAATAGTCATTTAAATATGTGAGGCTGACTCCAGCGTCAAGGGGTAGGGAGTATGAAGAAAAGAAGATGGATTGTAAAAATGGAAACTTTTAGTACATAAAATAGCATTATACTGTTGTTCAATTATCAAAATGCCTGGCAAGCTGAAATATGACCAAAATCTTCATTTATAGCCCCACTGTACAATATTTATTTGATATCTATAATTCTTTTCTCAATTATTAGAAAAAAGCATCAGAATAATTTTTATTGAATGCTTAGAAAAATATTTGATGATCATACACTAAAATGTTATCACTGTGGGTGATGGTTTGTGCTTGGGTCTTCTATCTTCGCTTTCTGGATTTTTTTGTGTGTTTCACCAGTTTTCTCTACTGAACATATATTCTTTTGGACCCAGATTTCATTCCTTACTGTACTCTTAGGAAAATTACTTAACCATCCTGAGCCTCAGTCTGCCATCTCAAAGTGAAGATAATAATAGTATCTACGTCAAAGGGTCATGGTAACTATTAGATTAAATCACCCGAAATGGCTGATATTGGACTGCCTTTTGACCTATAAAGATGGCGATATGAAATGGCTCAACATAATATTAAGTAAGTATTTAACATTGCATCTGGCAAATACTAAGCACTCAGGAAATATTAGCTATAGCAGTACTTTAAGGAAATAGAGAACTAGTTTAGAAATGGAGAAGATACCATATGTAATTTTTAAAGTCACATTTATTGAAAATAAGTTACATTTAGTATATAGTTCCATAAATTTTGGCAAACACATACAACTGGGTAACCATAAACTATAGAATGATTTAATCAGCTCCCTCAAAATCTACTGCACCCCCTTGTAATCAGCTCCTACCCTCCCCTCCCCCTCTATCAACCACTGATCTTTTCTCTGTCCCTATAGTATTGCCTTTAATAACAATTGTTTCCCCTTACTTTAATTTTCCAGATGTGTTCATTTGCCTTTTTCCTATGTGGACAGATACCTACTCCCACAGAGGCAGAAGAGAAACCCCATCCCTCTGGTCAACCACTAATTCAGTTACTTCCCGGAAAGCCTGGTTTAATTAGCACTGGGGAGTGAAGGATGCTGGGCTCCAGGATGTGTAGCAAGCAGGGGAAGACATTTGCTGAGTGTTTATTTTATTCAGAGTTCACAACTCCATGTGAATGGAGGTGAGAGTGCGATCAGGTTGACCTTTTGGGCTACTTTACCCATTATCAAACAAGGTTTTAGACTCTATGATTTTGCTGTTGATTAAAACATACACACCTGGCCGGGCACAGTGGCTCAGGTCTGTAATCTCAGCACTTAAGGAGGCAAAGGCGGGCAGATTGCCCGAGCTCAGGAGTTTGAGACCAGCCTGGGCAACATGGTGAAACCCCATCTCTAGTAAAATCAGAAAAAATTAGCCGGGTGTAGTTGTGCACAGCTGTAATCCCAGCTACTCCAGAGGCTGAGGCATGAGAATTGCTTGAACCCAGGAGGCAGAGATTACAGTGAGCAGAGATTGCACCACTGCACTCCAGCCTGGATGACAGAGCGAGACTCTGTCTCAAAACACACCAACAAACAAAAAACATACACACCTGCTTGTCAGAGGACTCATTAGCTAAAGATCAATTTAAATTCCAGATCTCCAAATAGCATTTAACAAAGATCTGTTCTTGGTGCAGCTCTCCTTTTAGAAAGATGCCCAACCGGTGGATGTAGGCAAAGACCTCCTTTCTTGGAGGCCAGGGCATGCCTAGCAGGATCTCGTTCGTGTTTCATGCTCTTTGAGTTACATTTTTCCTGCCCGTTGTCACCTTTTCATCATGGTATTACTTTGCATCAATATAATTTGCTACAACATCCAAATGATTGATCTTTATAATCTTGAAATCCAAATGTCTCTCCCTGTTAGAAGCCTTCAATTCTTCTCCATTGTTTACAGGATGAAATCTGAACTCCTTTGCCTTTCAGATAAGCCCTTTATCATCTGATCCCATCTAGATTTGAATAATTCAGATAATAAGTTTGGTTTATTTGATGCAAATTGGAACCAGTACCCACCAAGTAGAGAACCTGGAACATTTACAAACATAGGTCACTTATTAGCCATAAAACAAATTTCAACAAATTTCAAAGTGTTGGTATCACAGACAGAGGCTGTTTCACACAGTGGAAAAGTTCATAGACTTAGGAACCCACTTGCCTTTCTTTGGCTCCCGACCACTCCTGGTAGCAGCTCTGTGACCTTGGTCTGGTTCCTTAACCTCTCTGTGCCTCTGTTTCCTCTTTTGTGACTCTCAAAGGCTTTGGTGATGAAAACTGTCCTTCCTCCATCATAGCACACTCTCCCAGGCTTCTCCGCCTTTGCACTTGCTGTTTCTGCAACTGGACATGCCTTCTCCATGCTGAGTTCATCTGAAAACGTCTATCATTCTTGGAGTTTCAGAATCAAATCCCTGACCCCCTTAGTTAGCCTCTGGGCTCCCTAGGCCTTTCTGAACAGCCAGGAAATCCATTTAGCAGATTTATTATATGAAAGTTGCTGGTATCTCTGTCTTCCCACTGATCTGTAAACTCCCTAAAGTAGAAAGAGCATCTAATACTTAATGAATAGTGAGTGAGTGCTTATTGCAAGCAAGGTACCATTCTACACTTTTTCATATATCAATTCATTTATCTCTAGAACGACTCTATGAGCTGGCTACTATTATTTTCCCTACTTTACAGATGAGGAGACTGAGACACAGAAAGCTGTGTAATTTGCCTAAATTCACCCAGCTAGGGAGTGGTTAAGATAGAATTCAAACCTAAGAAATGTAGCTCCAGCATCTACATTTTTAATCATTATGCTGTATCAAGAGTATGACTAAGTAAGTAAAAGCTATAAGTCAATGCTTCTCAACTTAATTGTGCATAGGAATCACCTGGACATCCTGTGAAAATACAGATTCTGACTCAGTATATCTGAGGTGGCACTGAGATTCTGCCTTTTTAACAGACTCCCAGACAATGCTACTGGTCCACGGACCACACTTTCAGAAGCAAGGCCCTAGACCGTGGTTCAAAGCTTTGTTTTCTTTTGTCTCAAGACGCTTTTGCATTCTTAAATATTATTGAGGATGGCAAAAAGCTTTTGCATACATATGTTATATCTGCCAATATTTACCATAATAAAAATTAAAACTAAGAAATTTTAAATTATTTAAAATAGTTAACTAAGCCCATTACATGTTAATGTAAAAAGGATAGTTCTTCATTCAATCCATTGTGAATAACACGACATGGAGTCTCTGGAAAACTCCATGGTATAATCATGAGAGAATTTGAGCCAAAAACTTAGATGACATCTTATTATTATTATAAGAAAATGGTAACAGTACAGAGCCCCTGAAAAGGTCTTAGAGAGCCCACCAGTGCCCCCAGACCATACTTTGAGAACCACTACTTTCGATTACTAAAGAATCCTAGAGTATTGTGAAAGTTGTAGTATTCATTGTGGAATTAAGCTTTAGTGCTTTGTAAAATGTCTGACTTGAAAAATTCTGTAAGAGTATTCTAACTCTAGATTCTGTCTCTTTTTCTAGTTGCAAGTTACACCCTCATCTTCATCTTTTTTTTATTATTATTACTATTATTATTATTTTTTTGACACAGTCTGCTCTTGTTGCCCAGGCTGGAGTGCAATGATGTGATCTCAGCTCACCGCAACCCTCGCCTCCCAGGTTCAAGTGATTCTCCTCCTTCAGCCTCCGGAGTAGCTGGGATTACAGGCATGCACCACCACACTTGGCTCATTTTTTGTACTTTTAGTAGAGACGGGGTTTCTCCATGTTGATTAGGCTGGTTTCGAACTCCCAACCTCAGGTGATCTGCCTGTCTTGGCCTCCCAAAGTGCTGGGATTACAGGCATGAGCCACTGTGCCTGGCCTCATCTTCATCTTATAATGTTGCATAATAATGGGCTCAGCAGAGATAAGAGTCTCTTGTGAAAACCAACAGCCCAAAAGTGTTACCCGCTCCAGACAGAAAATTTGATAAAGAAGATCATTAAAAGGAAAAACACATATTTTATCAAGTCCCTAAAAGATTTTAAAAATTGCTTTAGAATAAATCATCCCAGTGTAACACGTTGACTTCAAGCTAATATGATTTCCTTTGTATGCATTTACTACATTTATGTTTAAAGTTTTTGTCCAAATATGGTTCCACAATTTTAAAAATATAAAATGTAGAGCGTTTGAAATCATTTGATATGTTTAAATATCACACATTCCCTTCTCTTTCCTACCTTTTTAGACCTTACTCTCATGACTGGATTTCTAAGCTTACACCAACTCTATGCAGGAGCACATTTGAATAGGCTCATTCGTTCCTTGAGCTGAACTTCCCTTTGAGTTCTGAATTGTTTCCTTAGAACATCTGCTTCCCTGCTAGGTGTGTATCAACCTGACTCCTAAACTGTACGTAGGGAGTTGTACTCCTTGCCAAATTTGTTTATTGTCATGTCAGGGCTTGACAGATATCATACTGCAAATTCAAGCCTCCAGGTTCCCTCTCTGGAAACTTACCTCCCCAAGCCTGATGCTTTCAATTCACAGAATCATAGAACCTCAGGATTGGAAAGGATCTTTGAGGTCATCTAGACCCTTGCCACTCAAACGCGGGCTTCAGATCAGCAGCCCCGGCATCATCAGGAAGCCAGCTAGCAATGCAGAATCTCAAGAGCGCCCCGACTGCTGAATCAGAATCTGCATTTTAACAAGATCCCAAGAGATGAGTGTGTACATGAAAGTTGCAGAAGGGCTGCTCCAGACCAGCTTCCCACCTGAGGCAGAAGTCTTGTCTGCAGCATCCTCCTCCCAGCTACCTGTAAGTGCTCATCAACCTTCACGTTCCAGTTCCAAAACATCACTCTAGATGTCCTTTCCTTCTAGAACGATGGTTCCCAACTTTGATTGCACATTAAAATCACTTGGGGAGATTGGAAAAATCCCAGTGCTGAGGCCTCATCCCTGACTGATTTAACTGGAATCTCCGCAGATGGTAAGCATTGGTATGTTATGAAGTTCCCCCAGGTGATTTGAATGTGCAGTCAAGCTTTGAACTACTGATCCGGAGCCATCCGTTTGCATCTTAGGCTATCTACTTTTTTCCTTGCTTTGATTTCCTGTGAAATGCAAATATGCTCTCAGAAAGGCAAAACTGTTATCTCCCATTTACACTTTGCTTGGAAATCGGGTTTTTTTTTTTTTTTTTTTTTTTTTTTTTTTTTTTTTTTTTTTTTTTTTTTTTATCAGCGTAAATAATGTATTGCTAACTCTCTAATATCATATACTAGAGGCTTGGCAATTGACACAGTATTCTGGGATGGGAAAGCCAGAAGTTAGGAAATGAGATGAGAGCGGAGGATGTGAAGCCAGTTGCTAAGGGGCAGACTTCACGCCTTCTGGTGACCAGCTCTTGGTCAATCAAACTGCCTTGGGCAGGAAGGAACTGGGCTGGGCCAAGAACCTGAAGCTCTCCTGTGGCCAACCCACTGCAGGCTTCCAGCACTTTCTCCTGCTTCCTTATTCATGGTGCTGTGGGGTGAGGGAGGTGGGGAGAGGTAAGACACTCTACAGCTGCTGCGGTTGTGGGCTCTGTCAGCTGAGCATGGGGTCCCCAGTCTAGTCCTTGGCCTGATAGATCTAAGAGAAATTTTGTTAATGATATAATCTTGCCAGCCGCAAAAGCTACTGGCTGTTTTCCTCAACTTATCCTCTTGAGTAATATGCCTTTTTGTCTGTGACATTACTGCTTAACAAACTGAAATCTGGATTTTTTTGCAAGATTTAGAAGAATATAATTTTGTGAACACGTTATTAGCTTTTAAATTAGCTAGCTTTATTTAGGTAGAGCTACATCAGAATAATTGTTGTTTGGGAATGTATTCATAATGTTAACAAGTAATTCTGAACAGACTAAACACATAATCAGCCTAAAATTTAGGGAGAAGGAGAAAATGTTATTTTAAAGGGAAAATTAATAGTACCTAATTATATATTAATTTGCTATTAATAAAAATATAACAAAATAAAACCTTAATAATACATAAATTTGGGAGCTTTCAACATTTTAGATTCTAATGAGTATCATTCACATATTAAAATTTAGAAAATGTATAGTTTGGGGCCGGGTGCGGTGGCTCACGCCTATAATCCCAGCACTTTGGGAGGCTGAGGCAGGCGGATCTCGAGGTCAGGAGTTCGGGACCAGCCTGGTCAATATGGTGAAACCCCATCTCTACTAAATATGCAAAAATTAGCTGAGCATGGGGGCATATGCCTGTAGTCCCAGCTACTCAGGAGGCTGAAGCAGAAGAATCACTTGAACCTGGGAGGCAGAGGTTGCAGTGAACCGAGATCACGCCACTGCACTCCAGCCTGGGCAACAGAGCAAGACTCTGTCAAAAAAAAAAAAAAAAAAAAAAAAAAAAAAAAAAAAAAGAAAAGAAAAGAAAAGAAAAAAAGAAAATATATACCTTACAAACTCTCCTTCATATATATTTATTTTGCAAACTAAATAATTTTGCAAACTAAATAATTTTGCAAAATAAATAAACCTAATTAATTTAGATTTTGAGAATAAAATCCCATCACATCTTCTACCTCCCACTTCCTGCTAGCTAACCTTCAAATCTGGATAAACACATTAGAGTGTTAAGAATGAATCAGATACATTTGACAGATTTGTAGATGCTTTGGGAATTTGAAAAGTTGACTATCAGTTCTTTAAATGATCCAATAGGTAATTTTTAGAGACAATGTGCTATTAAAGTTTACTCTTTAGACTAAGCAAGTATTGTAGGCAGAAGGAATTGTGTTTTGGGTGCCTGAAGAAGTGCGAAGAGGTTTAGAGTATTTATTTTCTTTTTCTTTTTTTGTAAACATTAACTTTCTGATTGTACTAAGAACACTTGTGATCTTAACAGAGTTTTAAATGTACAGCATAGTATTGTCATTTATAGACACAATGTTGTACAGTAGATCTAAGAACTTGCTTAACTGAATGAAGCTTTGTACTCATTGATTAGCAACTCTATTTCCTCTTCCCCTCATCCCCTGGCAACCACCATTATATTCTCTGCTTCTAAGAGTTGACTATTTTAGATAACTCATATAAGTGGAATTATGCAGTATTTGTCCTACTCTGATTGGTTTATTTCACTTAGCAGAACATCCTCTAGGTTTAGCCATGTCTCACAGACTGCAGGATTCCCTTCTAAGGCTGAATTGTTAATAATATTCCAGGGTATGTACATATATACCACATTTTCCTTATCCATTCATTCGCTGATGGATGTTTAGGCTGCTTCCACCTCCTGGCTGTTGTGAGCAGCACTGCCATGAACATGAGCGTGCTCATGGAGTATTTCTGCTCTCCATCGCTGAACCCGCAGCTTGTCTTCCCAAGAAAATGTGAGAGGGGAAGATGAAGAACATTTTAAGAGGGCTTTTTTTCTAAGTATGATGGTTTTCTTTCAATAATATAATGTTTGCATTTTTAATTAAATCTCAATTTTGGTACATATATTCTACTTTTTTTTTACCAGCTTGTATTTTCATTTCAATAATGTTTTATCTTCCTATTTGAAGATATAGAAATTGAAATTAAAGCTAACATTTTAGCTTAAGTGTCTATTCTACTCTCAAGTCAAAAACACTTGGAAAAGTTGTCCTATGGTGATTACTTCCCTAAAATAAGAAAAATTATTTTAAAATCCCAATCATTTCCCAAAAGAATCTTTTATATAAATTCAGATTTCTTAAAAAAGGGCACACCTCGAAGGAGCCACCAGTTTGGACTGGCAACTTTGCTTATCTACTTGACTTGTCATTAAAATGCTAAATAGTTAAAATTTGAGACCAATCTATTGAACCGGTGAGCGAATTCTGTGGACTTTCTGGAATATAGGTGACAATGTTCTTCCCGCTATCTACATCTTCCACTTTTGTCCCTTCCTCCACTTCGTTTTCTTTTTTTCATTTTCTTTTTTCTTTTTTCATTTTTTATTGGGAGATCTGGATTTTATTATTACTCAAATCAGCCTCCCCAGGCATTTGGGGATCAGAGTTTTTAAGGATAATTTGGTGGGTGGAGGGCCAGTGAGTCGGGGGTGCTGCTAATCTTTTTCTTGACATCGGGGTCATTTCCTCATCTTCATTTCCCTCCATATAGTCTTATACTGCTTGGGAAAGCCCAGGTGTGCATAGGCACACCAGCATGGGTGCACACATACATGTACACATACAGGGGTACACATACATATACCAATACTTTCGTTTGCATTAGAAATAAAAGTCATTATTTTTCCACTGTCTGCTTTTTACCCCGATGAAAGTGGATAGCTTGAATTGTGTGGGGTTTTTTTTGTTTGTTTGTTTTTTTCAATGAAACCCCATGATTATGAAAGAGCTTGGGACCAGAGAATGATTAAAGCCATACTTTTGTGTTCATCAAACAAATACTTACAGGCTTGCCTACTACACACAAGCCAACATCTCCACATTCTGAGTTTTCTTCATGGGTTTTTCCATCATCCAGACTCAGCAATCACGTTAATGTATTCCTTCAGCTCTGACATCAGAGTTTTAATGTTAATAGCATTTCTCAAGGATAAGTACTTGGGACCTGGGCACAACTGAGAAGAATGTGTCTGGGCTGCCATGCCCAAACATAGACACAAGGATGTCTGAGCTGAGAAGGATCCTGTGCTCTACCTGTTAAGCCCAGGAAACTCATGTCAGATAGGCAGTGTGACTCATCTAAAGACGTATAACAAGTAATAAACAAAGATTAGAAACAGGGAACATGAAAAACAGGCATACTGGATAAATTAAGAGGCACTAAAGCAAAAGGAAAATATGAATGGGCTAGCTGTTCCCAGGAGCAGCCAGGACTTAATGGTGACTCCTACCAGTTGTAGGTGTATCCTGTATGCATTTTCCTTTCTTTAGATGGCTCGGCCATGATTCCTACCCCAGAGAATCCCCTTCTGGTATTTCATTATCTTTTGGGGGAGATAATTCATTGTTCCAAAATGCAATGCTTGATTTTCCATTATTTCCAGTTCCTGTACAAAGTGTCTGGATCAAAGCTTCATCTTTGGCCTTAAGTCTCATGTGCCATCCAAGTAATAATCTACTAGTGCTTCTGGATTTTAACTTTGGAGAGGACTTAGCTTGTCTCTGTGATAGATGTGACTGATGGAATGATAAAGCCAACCTGCATTCAGTGATGGTCAAGGGTGTGGCATGAGCAGTGCCTTGGATTATCCTATCTGATGGGCACACCCTTTAAAGTAGGTGTTACATTTCATTGCAGGGGGGAGGAGATCAAAGCTGTTTCCTCCTCCTCCTTAACTGTTGATCTTTCTTCGTATTGTCAATTAATTTTAAAATAGGAATCTAAGCCGTATCCTCCCACTAAGGAATTTCCTTTAAAGTTATTCCGTTCTTATTTCCTGTCACCAGCACTGCCATCCTGACATGCCGCCCACCTTCTTCTCTGGCTTGAACCCTTTTCTCTCACACCCTTCCTTCCCTGGGACTGGCTACCAACCTAACCATAGCTAGCTAACCATAATGTAGCTAACCTTAACTCAGCTACTTGTCACCTTCTTGACACCTTCTACTTGGCAACACTCACCGATCAGACTGTACTTACAAATCCTTCAGTCCCCTTTGTCCTACTTCCCCCTTTAAGAAAAACGCATGGACATAAAGACGGGAACAACAGACACTGGGAACTACTAGAAGGGGCGGGGAGGCAGGAGGGTGTGGGCTGAAAAACTACCTATTAGGTACTATGTTCAGTACTGGGGTAATCATCCATACCTCAGCCATACCTCAAACCTTAGCATCACGCAAAGTACCCACTTAACAAACCTGCACACGTACCCCAGAATCTAAAATAAAAGTCGAAAACATTTTTTTAAAGAAAAACACAGAAAAATATCAAACTCAGACTGAAAAACTGGCCTTTTGCTTCTTTTCACAGGTTTTTTCTTGGCATCAGAAAATCTGCATTTGTTTGTACCATTGCAGACGCAGCCAGAAACGGAGCCAGCATTTCCCTGCTTCCTATGCTTACCTCCCCACAGGAGTCTTCCTTGCCTTCCCTTCTCAAGCCTCCCATTTCCGCTCTCTGGATGGACTACGTAGGGCTGGCTTGGAAACTGTGAGTCAGTTTCCTACAACCATCTCAGAGGCAAGGCATTGCTTTTGTCCTCCCATCTTTGTGTGTGTGTGTGTGTGTTGTGTGTGTGTGTATTAAATGCTGTATTTTATTTTGTTTTGTTTTCATTTCACTTTTTTGGCTAGAGACTTGTTTTCCAACCTCAAAGTTTTTCCTGATAAAAAACTTTTATAAGACTCTTTTGTGTTTAACAAGTGACATCCGCCTGTCCTGGGAAAAGGAAAGCAGCTCTGTCATGAAAGTGGAGACCATGAGCCTTGGGACAGACTGAGACGGCATTTTATCTGACATCTTCAATTCCCAGAGGGGAAGAATAAGGGATAGAGTGGTTGATGGAATTGCTAAGGTCCCACTGACAATAGTGACAGAGATGGAACGAGAGTGCAGATCTCCTGACCTCTACTCCGTGGAGATCTCCTTGCTGCCATGTCATCTCACAAACTAGCCCTACGTTTGAAATTGTGTGTGAGTCTCCAAATAGATGCCTGTTAGTATGGTATGCAGTTGCATGTGGCCACTTTGGGGCTCTCTCATTCTGTTGTGTCCTGTGTGGTTCACGGTTAGGTAGAGGTCACAGGACCCTGGAGAATCCCTCACATCTTCAAAACATGCACAAGACAGGGGGTCTCCCTGTATTTTCAGGAAGACGATGGCTTCTCCATATTCATGAAAATACAGGGAGAGACCCTGTTGTGTGCATGTCTATCTTTCTTTCTCATCCAGTCTGGCAGCTCTAGACAGAACCATATAACTTGTGAGGTCTGCTTTTCATGCCCACGTCCCCCTTGGGAGTGCTGGTCTCCATCTCTTCATCCTCTCTTTCTCCTAAGGTATTCAGGATCTATATCTCGTCTCTTGGTTTTTCAGATCCTATCATTCTTCCTGTCCCACCAAGCACTCCACCTAGACTGCCCTATATTCTTTTAACATTCATTCATATTTTCTTTTTAACCCAAATAGACTTTCCCATGATTAAAAACATAAGCAGTGAAAACTAACACAATGCTAATTTTCCCCCATTCACCTCAGACACTCCAGTCCTCTTCTCACGCTCTATTAACACATTTGCACTGTCCAAATTGGCTGGATTCACTTTGTTCCCTGCAGCACATGAAGCTCGAAGCAGATTTATTTTTTATTTTTGAGATGGAGTTTTGCTCTATTGCCTAGGTTGGAGTGCAGTGGCATGATTTAGGCTTGCTGCAACCTCTGTCTCCCAGATTCAGGCAATTCTCCTGCCTCAGACTCCCAAATAGCTGGGACTACAGGCACCTGCCACCATGCCCGACTAATTTTTGTATTTTTAGTAGAGACAGAGTTTCACCACGTTGGCCAGGCTGGTCTCGAATTCTTGACCTCAAGTGATCACCCGCCTGGGCCTCCCAAAGTGCTGGGATTACACGCATAAGCCATGCACCACACCCGGCCAAAGCCCATCTTTTTAAAACAGCTGCAGAGTGCTCTACTGCATTCCACAATTTATTTTACCAGTCTCTTCTCCAACGATGGTTGCCTTTATTGCTTTCAGGGTTTTGCTATTACTAACAATCCATATCCTAGATTCTGAAAATTTTCCTTCCCAAATTACTGTTAAACTCATGTATTATTCTACTTGCTGTAGACCCTGGAGCTGCTGTCCTAGGTGACAGCTAAATGAGCTAATAAATGAGTCCCCACTGTGTTAACAGGCACAGTATTCATGAGTCCTTCCTTCCCCTTCAGGAAACATATGTCCATTTTAAGAGGGACCACCTGGATAAAAGTTCTTAAAACATTTCTCTCCCATGATTTTTGGAATAGAAGGGCTATAAGTCATAAATAAGTCATAGTTTTAACCCATGGGAGTATTTCAAATGACAGAAATTTCATGAAGACATTTGTAAAATACTTAATTAAGTGAGATATTTGGGGGCAGATCGGCTTTGTTGTAAACACATAGAGTTTCATCCAAAACACATAATGCAGGGTGGCAAACTAGAGGGCTTATCCCAGGTGAGATGTGTAGTCCCAGCTTTAGCCCTGAGCCTCATTTTGGCTGACGCTGGCAGAGAAGATACAGCACAGAAGCCACAACCTGCAAACCACATCTCCTTCCTGTGGAGATGCAGCTGCCCATATCAAAATCAGGAGGGAGCATCCAGTTAAAAAGGCTGTGAGCGCTACCTCACATCATACATAAAAATCTATTGCAGATCTAAATGTAGAAGGTAAGCAATAAAGCTTTTCAAAGAAAACATGGGATAATGCCTTTGTGACCTGGGGCAAATTGCTAGCCGTAAATGAAAAAAATGGATCATACTACATTAAAACTAGGGTTTCTGTTCATTAAAAGTCATCAGGAGAGTTAAAAGACAAGACAGAGTGGAGAAAACATTACCAATATATTTAACTACAACAGAAAAACTCCTCTGAATTGTATCCAGAATATATGAAGAACTTCCACAAATCAGTAAGAAATAAGTAGATAACCCAATAGGAAATGGGCAAAAGAATGAATAGGCACCTTACGAAATAGGATATACAGTAACCAATAAAGAAGTGACACGGTGCTTGACTTGTTTTCAAGGAAACACAAGTCAAAACCACTGTGTGGTATTATTAACATGCACCAAAATGGCTAAAATGAAAAAGACAAACAACATCAAGTGTTGGTATGATTTTTGAATGACTAGAACTCTCATACACTTTGATGGGAGTGTAAATGAATATAGCCACTTTGGAAAAGTCTGACAATACCTTCCAAACCTAAACATATGCCTATCATAACCTAATAATTCTGCTCACAGGTATACACAGCAGATACACATACATACATCTGCCAAAGACACATACAACAACATCTTTGTTCACAGCAACATCTTTGGTTGTAGTTCCAAACTAGAAACAATCCAAATGTCTATCAGGAGTAAAATGGATAAACAAATTGTGATACATTTATATAATGGAATACTACACAGCAATGAACATGAATAACTACACAACTTGGATGAATTTTTTCAAACATAATGTTGAGTAAAAGAGGCATAAATGATTACATTACTGCATGATTCCATCTATATAAAGTTCAAAACCAGGCCAAAATAATCTAGGTGCTAGAAATCAGGAAAATTGTTACCTATTTGGTTGTGGGGTAGGTTACAGTTAGTAGGAAGAATGAAAGGCTTTTGGGGTGCTGGTCTTGTTTTATGTCTTGATCTGGGGGCTTCTTACACACATTTGTTTTGTCAGTCCATTGATTACATACTTAAGTATAATCAAGTATAAGCAAGGAGGACATAATGCATAGCAGATGGCTATGCATTATACAGTATATTATTATATATGTTATCATTTGTAATACAGGGTCTTTGTCACTCAACCCAATAGCACATTATTTGCACTCTTATTTAGGGCTTCCTTTGTTCTGCTTTATGGAATAATTGGCAGTGCAACTGTCTTCATCTCCCAACAAATTTGTAGTCTTCTTGAGTGCAAAAAACATTGCTGCATTTTCTCTAAGATATTATTTCTGCTCTTAGCACAGAGCTTTACACATAATGGGATTCAGTCTCAATATTTGTTTTACATTGGAGTAGGGAAAGTGTTTACTTATTTTTACTGATCTACTTTTATTTGTGTGTTTTACTTAAAAGTAAATGGGAGGTTTGAATTCTCATCCCTCATCCTTCTTCAAAAATATACACTTCTGGAGAGGAAGCATGAGGAGGGTTTTGTGGGGGTGCTGGTCATATCCTATTCCTTGATCTGGGCAGTAGTTAATAAAAGTTATACAAGTGTGCTCACTTTGCTATAATTCATCAAGTGGTACACTTACTATTTGATACTTTTGTATGTTGTATGTTGATTAAAATGTAACATATAAATATATGTATATTTATGTTTCTAGTTTGATAAGACACTACGTTGGTGAGAGTTCATAGAATTAGTTAGGCACATATTCTGCTTATTGGGGTGTAAATTAGTACAACCTCCTTCGGAGGAAATTTAGGCAAATTGTCAAAATTGAAAAGGCATTTACTGTTTGACCGAGTATGGTTAGTCTAGAAATGAACCGTACAGTCTATTATAACATGTGCAACCTATTACACATTCAGCGTCATTCATGCCATGCTGTTTATAATAATTGGAAACAACAGAAGAAAGAACAAATAAATTACACATCACATAGTAGAATATTCAGCAGTTAGTAAGGAGGCAGATCTGTATCTGCTGATTTGGAAGGATCATCCGGTTAAGAAGTGTGTAGAAGATGCTCTTGGTTGTGTTAAATACATGTGTATATAATTAGCTTGTCCATTCATAGACCATCTCTAGAAGGATATCCAAGAAACTGGTGATGGTAGAAGGAAGAAAAGGAAACTTACTTTTCACTATACACTCTGCCTGATCCACATTTCAAATTTTACATGTACCTATAACCAATTTAGAAAAATAAATCAAAAAATGATTCTTGGCTGCTGCCTCTTTGTCACTTTCACTTAGAGTCTTAATAAACATTCTATAATTGATAAGTTTGCCTTTACTTTCTTCTACCAGCCTCCAAATCTATTCCATGCAGGAAAGGCCAGATTCCTCTTCCATGATAATGAGCAAAGTAGGCAGGTCACTCTTCTGCTGGTGACCTTATTGAGTTTAGACCTCCAGTGAATTTGAACAGATTTTTTTTTTTTAATGAAACATTCAAAGCCTCTTGGCCCCTCTTTAGCTGCCCTCCTCTCAGAAAGCAGGAAGAGCGTGAAAGGCAAGTGTTCTATTTGTCTTTAGTCACATTTACAAATGCCATAGTTGGTTATCAAACTGGAAGGAGAGGGAATCTTGGAGGATGCGATTTGAACTGCAAAGGAAGCGAGTAAGTTTGATGCAACATGTGCCCTAGATTTGAAGCAGATTTTGTGAAATAAGGTCTTATCTCAATAGCCTGATAATCCAGAGTGTTTGCAGGCCCTCAGAGGTAAAGTACAACAATATAATCTAATGTAATGCCCCCAAGGAAGAAACAAGAGGGGCCTCTGAAGAAACCAAGCCTGTTTCCCAAATCACCTATGGCCATCTGCAAAAAATGGAAGGGAGGCACAGGGCCAGGGATGCCAAGGTGGTGTGGGCACATGTGGAGGACATCGGCAAGAAGGCTGAAGCCCAGGCTTGCGAAATTTGCAATGGACAATTTGCACAGGTCTTTTAAAAGGCACATTCGGATTAAAGGTAGCTTAGATTAGATGGTGCTGTTTTATCAGCTAATAAAGAGAAAGCAAAACCTAGAATTTACTGATTGTTTCATCCAGCCCATTCATTTTTACCAAGGCACACTATACGCAGAGCCTAGGATTAAACACCCACGTCTCTTGATCCTCTCGGTCCACTGCTGTGTTTACTTTCCACATTGTCCTCTTAAAAGCCTGAAGGCTGGAACCAGACTCCGCTGCATGCAAGCTGCATGACCTTGGGCAAGTTTCTTAATCTTTCCATGCTTCAGCTTCCTCATCTGTAAAAGGCGAGAATAGTAATAACAGTATCATCTTCCTGGTATGATTGTTATTGGGATTAAAATGCACTTCAAAGAGGGTTTGGTACATAGAAGACGTTAAATAAATGGTAGGCATAATATCAATGATTATTATTGCTTCCAGTTTCTGCATCACAGAGAATCATTTTTAAGTAGGAAAGCCTGCATGGGAGGCATCTGCATTGCAACACTCGCTTGGTTCTGGGTGCCACATTAAGTCTGAGATAAGAAAACACTTTTGCCTAAAGAAAGGCCAACAACGACTTCCCAGCTAGCGCTGGAGGCTGGAGGAGCTCTCTGACACAGGTGGAGTTCAAAGGGAGGGGGCGCCACCCACCACCAATGCTGAAAGCAGGTCCTGTGTGGAGTGGAGGCAGGGCCTAGATGACCTTTAGGGCTCCTGGTAATGCTAAAAGGTCTATGATTTTGGTACCTTAGAGACTAGCAGTTTCGGAGGCAGTCACTTTGCTTAGCTTAGCGACCGGCTTTATGGTCACCTTGGAAGTGAAGAGCATAGTCCTGTCTGAACTTTGCTCCAGTTCTGTGTAACAGGACAAGCTCTGGTGTCACAGCTAAGACTTCTAAATACTCAAGTTGGAGGGGACTTTGAATTTATTTGTGAACAGACAGTTGCACACTTGAAAATGCCAACACATAAGGGAACATACTCAGCTTTGTTAACTGACAAGATTGAGCTCATTACAAACTCTCCAGCCAGGGGATATTTCATTCTTAAAAGAGGAGTAGAAATCCTGTGTGTGTGTTTGGGGGGCTGGGGAGGGGAGAAGAATATATCAGTCAACATTATTTCCTCTGGCGCTCCCAAACATAGGCTAACTGTGAAGAACCAGGACGCTCACCGAGTCCTGGCAGCGCTGCAAGGTGGGGCAGGGGCGGGCGCGGTCCTCTCGCTAGAGACTGCAGATTTCCTCTGCGGGACACTTCCTAGGGCCTTTGATCTTTCCCCAGGAACTGGCGAGGGCCGCGTTTGCCTCTAAGTTTATTCCCTCTTGGTTTATTTATTGTATCTGTTTTCTCTTCTGGCTGGTTTGGAGGTCAGAACGCCAGTATGCAACGGGACGTGGGTCCCAAGGTTTCCCCTCTCCGGGCACTACCGCAAAATCTGGCAAAAGGTACATTTTACTGAGTCCTGGGGCAGCAAATTCAGCGGAAGAGAAAGAGTCTTTCTCCTCTCAGGGAGACAACCCAGGAAGCCCGATCCCGGGATCAGAGGCCAGGACTCCGCCCTGGCCCCCAGCCCCAGCCCCATCTGGGCGCCGCTGGGTGCTCTTCTCAGTGTGCCGGAGGACTCGAGCTCGCGTCCCTCCCTGAGAAGCCAGGCTTAACTTGGAGTTTCATCTCCTCCCCAGGAGGGTCTCAAGTTGCCTTCGTCTGCCGGTAAGGGCTCCTACTCCCCCGCTCCGGGCCCTAATCTCCACCCGGCGTCCGCGTCTGAGCCGCCTGGCCTCAGCTCTCCATCTGCGCGCCTTAAATCCCATTTATCTTCTTAGCGCCTCAGACCCGGCCGGCCCCGCCCCTCTTCCTCTCACCCCCACCCCACTTGCAAATCACAGACCCTCGTCTACCCCTCGCTCCTCCAAGTGCTCTGGACCAACTATAGCAACCTTTGAGGTGTTAGAAAAAGTCGCCAGGCTGGGTAGAGGCGACCTAGAGGGGCGCGGCAGGAGGAGGGCCCGGGTGGAGTGGGGAGCGTCCCAAGATTTCAGGGTGAGGACCGCGGAGGGTCCTCGACCCGCAGTCGCCTAACTCCTGCCTTGCGTCTCCAGTGGTTGAAGACGGTCCCTCCCAGGCCCCCAATCTAGGTCACCAGCCGGGAAGGGCTACGCTGGGGGTCGCTAGAGAGGGTGAGGGGCGGCCTGTCTGCTTCCGAGGTGGGCGAGGAGTGAACGTTTCAGGGCCTGCCCCTCTCAATTCCACTCGATTGTAATTTCATCCCCGGGCCGGTCGAGCCTCCCTCCTTCCCGCGGCCAGCCCTTCCCTCCCCGTCGGCCTCCTTCGTCGCCCCCGCCCCCGCGAAAAGCCCTGCAGCTTGCAGCAGGCTTCACTCCCGCACGCCGACCTCCCGGCTGCAGTCCTGCCTCCTGGAACTGCCCCGTGGTTCTGGGCCCAGACCCCGAAACCCCCCACCTCCTCGCGCTGGCCCGGGGATCCGCGGGGGCTGCGTCCCCAACGCGCCCCCGGAGACGCCCTTCCTCTGTGCGCCCGGGACTTGGTGAAACTTTGCAGGCGCCGGCGGCAAAATGGATTTAATCCTAGGCGTTCTGCTCCGGCTCCTGCTCCTGGCTTCCAGCCTCGGACCCGGCGCGGTGTCGCTCCGAGCGGCCATCCGAAAACCAGGTAATGCGCTCCTCCGCCCGGAGCCACCACGCCCCGAGCGCCCCTGCTGGGCTCCCGGGCGAGGACCCAGAGCCGGCAGCGCACCGCCTCCTTCTTCCCGACCAGCGTCGGCTTAACTCGCTTCAGCTCTGCCAGGAGCTGAGAAAAGACGCGAACCTCGCCCTCCCCCGCGCCCGGGCGGCTCTAGGGATATTTATTTGTTAAAAGAATGATCAGTTTTCCAGACACAGTAGAGGTGGTGGTCCCCGGGTTTGACCGCAGAGAGCTGAGAGTTGGGACAGCGATCGTGCTGTCTCAATTACAGAGGATGGCAACCGTGCAGAGGAGTCAAACCGGCCCCTCCTGCGTCTCCAAACATCTTACTGAATTCATAGTGTCCAGAGCTCAGCCATTTCCTGTTAAGTGTCTTAAGGGCTGCCTAGAGCCCCCTCTGCCCATCTCCGGTCCTGCCCACGCACTGTGCAGGGATGTGGACTCTGCTCTTAGCATCCTTTTCCACTCTGGGGCCGTTTGTTCAGAAGGAGGCACCCAGTGGGTTAATTTTACCGTGTTTTGAACTCCTGCCTTTGCTCTGCTATTTAAACAAAGATATGTGCGTTGCAGCTTGTTATAAGGGATTGAGGATTGGGGGAAAACTTGAAACCATAATAACGTGTATTTCCTCTAGCTGCATATAGGTAAAAAGTCTTCCTGTATTTTGGTCTACTTTGATTTGGCCTATGGTTTGAGATTATTCAAAGTAGAACATTCTGAACAATGAACTTCTAAACACTGTTTCCCAAATAACGATTTTTATTATTTTCTTCCGGGACCATATTTAGAATTCTGAAAAATCTGTTTTGTCTTAGCTTACTTTGTAAGGGAGGTTGTCTTATGGGATTAATTATATCTTATGAACAATGGAAAACAATGTAACTTTTATTTGAATGCAGTCTGCAAAACCTCACAGAAAGTGCAGTTTGTCTTCACAAACGTTTCTGTAAGAAAGAGACAAAGCTAGGAACATTTATCAGAGGGCAAAGAAAATCGTCTTAGCGGGATCCCATGTGGATGCTTAAATATTTTCACATTGGAACTCTCTATCTGGAAATATGACTTGTTGCATTTCGGCTCTGGAAACACTCTCAGTCTTTGCGCTGTATCTCTTATTACCAGCACTTGTTACCTGCCTTGAAATCTAAGGTCGTTATCATAATCTACACCATATTTAAATTATGAGCCATTCCACTGATGAGCTCTTCAATTCATTTTGGAGCTAATAGCTTCAGTCCAAGGTAATATCACATGAAACTGTTTCTCTTCCTGCACGCACACATACACACACCTTCAAGGATTTCAGTGAAGAGCTTCTTTCTAACTTTCCTCCTTAAGATAACCACATCACGATCAATTGCATTTTGCAGATTTATTCACATGAAATAACCCATTAATTGTCACAATTTTTAAACAAAGCGTAGTTATATCTATAGTTTTAAAGCATGAACATTGTATGCAATGCTTTTTTAAGGATATATTTTAATCCATTTAAGGGGAATTTTTAAGAAGTATTTTATAAAAACCTGTAGTATAAAACTGGTCATATGGGTCACCATATTTTCTTTCTTATTTTTTGTAGTTCTTCTCCTAAAAAGATTTTCTACCTGATTCATTCAGGGTCTCATTCTGATATTCATATCAGGTATATGCCATGTGGACCTCTTTGGTTTTATTTGAAGCATAGATAGGGTTTTGATAGTGGAAACACCACCTCTTAAATACTTTGGCATATTAATTACATAAAATTTGAGATAGAAGTGTTTAGGTTCAACCTAGAAGAGTTTTATTTTTATTACTTTATAATTTTATCCAGACACTGGCTTTCAGGTTGGAAAACTTCTCAGATTAAAATGACGGCTACTTCATAAACTTCAGGGGAAATTTCCCTCCTGGGCTCATTTACATCCCTTGGAAAGGCTAGTTTTTGATCCAGAAAATTGGTCCAGATTAAAAAACTGAATGTGCCCTGCTTGGCTCTGATGTGAGCAGCAACCAGCTAATTTATAATTTTCCCCAGACACCAGCAAATCCTGCTAGTATCCATATGGGAGTTTCTTTGTACCTTGTTTCCTCAACAGAAATTGGATCATATATAGTATTTTGAAGGTATCGTGGCCACTGTGCAGGCATACTGGAGCGCTTCTGTTTTATTTGGATGACCCTCCCTGTCTTCTCATACTCCTAAGTCTACTTTTGATAAGTACAGCATTGTTGGAGAAGTCTTGGATTCAAAATCAACCTGCAAATTCCCCATCCCCACCTACCTCTGGTGAGAAAAAACCGAGTAGCAGCTTCAAGTCTGAGTCTAGTTTGGGTTCAACACAAGCAACCTTTCTCTTCACCCCAAGATAGCTCATCTTTTGACACTGAACATTAATACAGAAACCTCTGCATTTGCCAAGACTTACAAGAAATGACAGTTTTCAAATTAAGTTAAATTAAATCATAATAATGAACACTAAGTGCTTGCTACACTGTTCTAAGAACTGGATGCATAGTGATTTATTTAATCAACCCAATAGCCCTGGGAGATGGGGACTATTATTATCCCTTTTTTTTCTGAAGGAGAAATTGTGGTTTAGAGAGGTTAAATATCTCACTCAAGGTCACACAACTAGTAAGCTGTGGAATGGAAATTTCAGCTCTGATATTCAGGACCAGAAACTGAGTCCAGAACACTGTGTTTGCAGAGGTGTGTAGCATGTCTTGTAGAGTGTTTTCCTGGAGGTTGAAGAGTGGAGCTCCCGTGGGTCTGATACTAGAGGCTAGGTGGAGGCTGCTGTTTTGTGTGGGGATCCTGTGTTGCTCTTAAACATTTGTAAATGGGATATGCCCATGCCTCCTAACACAACAGAATGCTTATGATACTGAAAAAGTTTTGGAAGCTACTGTCTACTGGCCTCATTTATACGAATCACAGGGTGTGGCTTTATGGTGTGATGATGAACCACTTGCTTCTCTTGTTGAACTCCTGAGGATTAAGGCTTGTGAGGGCCAGAGGGCCCACTAGAGTACCTGAAGGTAGAAAAAGGGGTCACCGAAGAATGGGAGGATTTAGGGCCCTGTCCTTTCCCCAGACCTTCACAGTGTGGAAACACAACGTGTTGGATAGCCTTCATTCCTTTTCAGACTACAAGTTAGAATCATAGGCCTGGAAGGAAGTGAAAAATCCTCATTTTGCAGTGAGGTTGAGAGTGAATAAGTGACTTGCCCCAGTTAACATCAGAAGCTGAACTGAAACTAGCACCTAGACCTCCCATCCTCCTGAGTGGTCTCTAGCCTAGTGCTTGTCCCATCACCTGAGTCTCACCAGAAAGTGCAGGAGGACTGCCGTTCTTCTGTGGTGGGACAGGAAGAAGGGAGGGGGAAATCCAGACAACTGCGCGAACCAGCATGCAACAAGTCACTTCATTCCCGCAGGCATAATGCTAACTCTTGTCCTTATTATCATTTTAAAGTCAGATGTATTGAGGTATAATTTATATACAATACATTTCATAAGTCTACAGTTTGATGAGCCCTAACAAACATACACAGCAATGTAATCACCACCGGAATAGAAATATATAGAACACTTCCATCATCCTTACATATTCCCTTGTGTCTGTTTGTAGAAAAATGACTCCCTCCCAGCCCCTGGTAACCACTGATCTAACTTCTATCCCTGCAGTTTTGCCTCTTCCAGAATGTCATATTTTGCATCCAGAAGATGCATCTATATTTTTGCATATATTGGAAGTTTGTTCCTTTCTTATCGTTGAGTAGTTGTGCGTTGAAATTCCAGTTTGTTTAACCGTTTGCTAGTTAGTGGACTTTTAAGTTGTTTTCAGTTTTAGGCTATTATGAATATAGTTCCTAGACACGTGCACATATAAGTCTTTGAAAGATATATGTTTCCATTTCTCTTGGTAAACAGGAGTGGGATCACTGCATCACATGGCAGGTGTATGTTGAACTGGATAAGAAATCACCAAACTGTTTTCCAAAGTGGCTGTACCATCTTACATTCATACAATGTATGAATGTTCTAGCTGCTCCTAATCCTCTACAACACTTGGTAGAGTTGTTTTTTCCGTTTTGTTTTAGCGATTCTATTATAAAAAGCATGTAATAGTATGTCATCACAGTTTTACTTTGCATTTCTCTAATGACTATATTGAACATTTAAAAAAATTATTTATCTGCCATCTATTCTTTGGTGAAATCTTTGTTTAAATCTTTGGCTGATTTTTAAAAATTGGGATGTTTGCCAGGCTCGGTGGCCCATGCTTGTAATCCCAGCACTTTGGAAGGCCAAGGTGGGAGGATCACTTAAAGCCAGGAGTTCGAGACCAGCCTGGCCAACATGGCGAAACTCCAGCTCTACAAAAAATACAAAAATTAGCCGGGCTTGGTGGTGCATGCCTGTAGTCCCAGCTACTTGGAAGGCTGAGGCACAAGAATCACTTTACCCTCGGAGACGGAGGTTACCATGCACCAAGATTGCACCACTGCACTTCAGCCTGGGTGACAAAGGAAGACTGTCTCAAAAAAAAGAAAGAAAAAAAAATTGGGATGTTTATTTTCTTATGATTGAGTTTTAAGTGTTTTTTGTATATTCTGGATGCAAGTCCTTTATAAGATCTGTGTTTTGTGAATCTCAGCTTCTAGTATGTGGCTTGTCTTTTTATTTTCTTAATGGTGTCTTTCAAAATGCAGAAGATTTACATTTTGGTAAGGTCTAATTTATCGCTCACGCTGTTTTTTTGAAAGCTTAACCCGTGGCTGCAAAGATGTTTCCCTATGTTTTATTGCAGAAGTTTTTTAGGTTTTACATTTAGGTCTATAATTCATTTTGAGTTAATTTTGTATGAGGTGTGAGATATAAGTCGAGGTTTATTTGCTTTTGTATGGATATCTTGGCTTTATTTTCTAAGCACTCTTATGCTTGGTGGTAGGAGGTGGTACGTCAGAGGCAAAGACATCTCCAGCTTGGAAGCCTTGCTGTAGCTCTCAGGCCACAGTGGCTGGCGCCATGAAGACATCCTCATTTCTATGCAGTAGATAGGGTATAGATCTTTTGTCTCTCTACAAGCTTCTGTCAGTGAAGTCAGACTTAGGGCTGACTGCCGTGGCATGTCTGGGAAGGGTTCCTGGGGTTAAAGACCGGTGCTCCCAGGCCTAGAGCCTTGGGTTGCTCTTTGTTTATTTAGACAAGTCTCCTGACATTTATTAACTCTCTGGCACTAGAGGAGCTGGAGAACTGCACAGGTCCTGCCTTTTCTCCTGCCTGTCCAGTTTGCCTGAGGTCCCAGGGTCAGTGGGAGAAGGTCAAATCAGAGTTCAGAGTTTAAGGTTTTCCCTGGAGCATCTGGGCGTCCACAGTCATCCTTAGCAAGATGCAGCTCTCTCATCTTTTACTTTCCACTTTCTCAACGTTTCTCTAGTGGTATAATCAAACTAGAATAAAGATGTAAGGAAAGTAGGAAGCAAAAAGCAAAGGCTGGAAGAGAAGAGTTAGCTTGTGGGCAATACACCTTGTTGGTTGCTGGTAGAGATACATGCACCTCTAGTGGCATTCTGCTGCTGCTAGTGTGAGGCTGAATGGCTAACGGGCGGTGGCCAGGGATCAGGGGTCACCCTGGTCTTCTTCCCCAATGCCACTTTGATCTACCTGGAATTCACCAGAGACTGGTTACTTCCTCGCTTATAGCTTTCATCCAAGCCCTCTTCCCAAAGCGTGGCATTTGGGGGAGATTCTCTCATCCGTGTGTTCCTTCCTGTCCCCTTTCCAGTCCACTGTACTCCATATCGCAGTGCTGATTCAGGCTGTCTCATTTCTCCGGGAAATCTCTAGCTCACAAAACCTATGGGGCACTAGAAGCTAGGGGCTAGAGACGTAGCACATGCATCCCCAGCACCCAACTCCTAGCGCCCCAAGCAATTCAGGCAGACAGACATGTTTTCCTCTGATTCTTCACTCCGTCAGCCTGCCTCCCCTCCTATTGGTTTCAACATTGTGTTTAATCTTCATTAGGAAGCACCTCTCTCTCTGACTCCATCTCTCATTGTTTGTCTCACTCTTTCTTTCCATTAATTCTCTGTGAGGTAAAGGGACAGAGAAGTCAAGGTCAGGAGTAAGTGTAGTTTAATGTGAGGCAAGACTTGTTTTTCTGAATTCCTTCTCAGGGAAGAGTGGCTTGGCCAGAAAGGAGCTGATGGGTGCTTTTTGTTTTTCTTACCCAGAGCCGAGGGCTTTAATAACCTTAGCATTCTTTGGGGAATAGTTGTCCATCTGTTCATGGCTTACTGCAGCCCAAAAGTGGTCTAGTAATTTTGGCTAGATTTCTGGAAGACTGGGACTTAGCATCTGAGGCTGAGGTGGGACCCCAGCTTGCCCAGGGCTATCCTATGGCTACCTCGTGTTCTCATGCCTCACACCCTGGCAAATGGGATTGTAGTGTTTCCCAACTGACTGAATGATGTGATGTCTTGATTGCAGCAGAAAATCTTTTGAGTTGCTCAAGGCCCGTGTGCCTTGCCTTTGTTTTTACATGTCAAGCTGCACATCTTAGAGATGCACCTGCTATTTCAGGTATCGTAAAAGGGAAAAGGTGAGGAGATATGGCAGCTTTTAGAGGAAATTCCCCAAAACCATCTTTGATTGTGGACCTCCCCTTCAAGGAAGGACCCCAGGGTGTAACTTCAGCCTCCTGAAATGAGCAGGGGTACTTTTGCTTCCTTGCAGAACCCCTTAGGGGTTCTCACGTAGAGTGGCTTAGGTGAGTCAAACAAAATTTCTGCCAGCAGAGGGCGCACGTTCCAGAGCTGGCTCTGCGCGGGTCTCTGCCCTCAGCAGTAATTCCTGCACTAAGTGGATGTGAATTTTTAGAGTGCAATGCCAGGCACCTGCCTTTTTAAACAAGAACCTCAGATGACTTGATGCACACTTTGAGACATGCCAAAAGAGAGTTTGGGCTCCCTTACTGCCTACCTCTCCCTGGTACCTCGAACCAGGTATTCTGTGTTTTGCTGATCGTCTCCACTTCCTACCACCACGCCCAGCTGTAACTCCTGACGACAACACGTTGCTCTGGGCATCTCTGTTTAACCAGAACAACCCTGCCCTTAGACTGTAAGTTGACTGGTCAAAGAGGGAAACCTTGCAATGGCGTTAACAAAAAAGCCACGCTGTTCTCTATATAACCAACGTTTTCCCCCCTTACCTCCCCTCACCTCCAATCCCAAGCTTGTTCTTTCAGCCTTCAAGGCTGGTTTCTCTTGGTGGAGCATGAAGGCTTGCGTGAGACCACATATTTTGATATTACCCACATTTGGGTTCAAGTTCTGACACTTTACAGCTACATGGTGACAGTGGGTCAGTTATATATGCTCCATAATCCTCAGTTTACTCATCTGTAAAAATAGGATAAAGAAAGACCCTACCATATAGTGTTCCAGGGAAGATCCAATATGGTAATGTACCAGGGCATTAAAAAGGATTAGAAGACTGACATTTGAAGGCAATATTTAAGAAATTGGGATTGTTTAATCTGGACAAAGAAAAAAAACCTAGAAGAATTTCTAATTTCCAGGCATCAAACTAATAAACACAGACATTTGTGATTTTATGTACTTTTATTCTTTTCCATAGGTATTAAGGTATGGTTACATGTGATGTAATGTGTATTGAATTGTAACATTTTTCAGACAAATGAATTAACAAATTAGAAAGACTCTCTGGTCAACCACATGCCTTGATTTTTGGTTTGGAAAATGAGGATGATTTTTGCCTGGTAATTGCCTTGGGGGAGGTTTTGCAGGATGTGGTAGGGCAGCAGCTGTTCCTAAAACAGAATTATCCAAACTGATAAGTTGCTGGGAGTCAGTGAAGTCTCCGTAAAGCCAGAGAGCTAAGAAATGGTCCAGGTTTTGCTCACTGATAAGTTGCCTGGAGTAATTCAGGAATCACTACTAGGGACATGGAAAGATAGACCGGGCTCACTTAGTCCATTTCCTATTGATGTTTCCTTAGCTGGAAAAAGGCCCCACTTATCCAAAGCAGACTAGTGCTTTGAAAGAGCTGAAGTGCTACCTAAGGACAGAAGATGATCTAACAATAGTCATAGTAATTATTATTACTTTCACCAACCAGACCGAGCAAGGATATACATCCCAGTGCTTTGATCTCATTTCCAGTATCCCCCTTCTCTATTCCCCTAAAGACACTTGACAATTCTTTCTTGTCTGACTCTGCAAGTCGTGAGCAATTTAAATTTTAACACTTGTGTTTGCTGACAGGGCAACCAAAATCCCGAATCAGATTTAATGCAATGTTAATGCTATTTATTTTTCTTGGTGCGATAAGTTTATATTAGCCATTTAGTGGCTTACATTGTGCAAAAGGAGTTGTATCAGCAGGCACTTTTCTGTAACATCTGGGCACTTGGAAACATAATACTTAAATACAACCTGAGTTTAAAAACTTCCACGGACAGATGGCTAATTTTATTGATCTAATCTTTCCGTTAGGAATAGATCCCATGATCCTTTGCTTGTACTTCTTGGAGTAAGCAGAGAAATAAATAAAATGGGTGATGGCTGTGAATTAGGCACCTGTTATATTGTCTGTGATTTATTTTTAAAATACTTCAATATAAACAGTGACTGTATGAATTACTTTAATCTCTACCCTAGGGGGTCTTAGTTAACACTTGAAGTAATCCAGGCTAGAAGGTACCACTCTGGCATAAGAATTTACATCTATTTTCATCTCTTGGTGATTGTGCTATGCCGGTGGTTAAATATATGGAACTTCACCACTGTCTTAGGCAGGAATTCAGACTGGTTAGTGATTATTTGAAGAACTTTATTATGACGTTCAAAGTGGCAGCAAAAATACTTAGAATGATGTTATCAGATAGTCACACTAGAGGGTTTGTTAATTGGCATAGATTATGTTAGATGCAATGTTTTTATTGGTGAAATATGTGATTAACTAGAAAGATTATTCATGTCCCTCTATTTTTACGTGGACAAAGAGTAAGAATCCAACAACTCCAGAAATCAAGTTACTTTGGAGTGGCTGAATACAGCTAGAGTTCCATTCATTTCTGCGTTTCCCTTACACAATAGTAGTCGTTTGCCTGGCCCCACCCAGCAAGATGGTTTGCTGATTTTGCCATGAGAATATTGATGTATCTCTCTTAGCAGATACAAGCAGGTGCTTGTATTAATTAGGGTAATTAGCATTACCTATTGTAACAAATCCAAATCTTGGTGGCTTGACACAAAATTTATTTTTTGGACTTAGTCTATAGTCCAAAGTGGATGTTTCTTTCTAGGCAGCCCGCCTCAACTGTCTTCCTCGAAAGGGTGACTTGAAGACTCGAGTCATTCTGTTTTTAATACCACCATCTTATAACACCACCATCTTTAAAATGGACCTCCAGGGTGGGAGGTAAAGAAAAAGAAGTCTTGTTAGAGATTTTCTGTGCCAAATCAGAATATGGTCATGTTGCCCCAACCCAACTGTAAGGTTTCTGGGAAATGTGGCTCAGTAATGTGCACAGGAAGAAAAATAACCAGATGTGGTAGATTGTCTCTGATGCAGTGCTTTGGAGTTCCTGAAAGGACAAAGAGGAGACATCACCAAATTTACAGCAGCAGGTTGTATGATAATTTTTGTGGCTTCTTGCCCATGGATATTTGTATATGTGGCAGAATTTGACTTGGAATTTGCTTTCGTTGTAGTGTACAACCTGGTTCAAAAGCAAATAGTTACCATCTATTTTTACTTGCTGGAGGCCACCACAAATTTTAAAAAGGAATCTAAAAACCAAGCAGTCAAATTGATTTAGGCCAGTTTGCAGTAAGGTTCAAAAATATGTATATGGGTAAGTGCATATGTGCTATATGTTACTATATGTTTCCCACATTTTACAAAGGTTAAATTAATCCCTTTTAAAAAAAGTTGGCCAGGTTCAGTGTCTCATGCCTGTAATCCTAGCACTTTGGGAGACTGAAGTGGTGGGTGGATTGCTTGAGCCTAGGAGTTTGAGACCAGCCTGGGCCACATGGCGAAACCCCATCTCTACTAAAATACAAAAAATTAGCCAGTCGTGGTGATGTGCACACTTATAGTCCCAGCTACTCAGAAGGCTGAGTTGGGAGGATCATCTGAGCTCAGGAAGTCGAGGCTGCAGTGATACATGATCTACATGATCCTGTCACTGCACTCCAGCCTGGGCAATGGGAGCAAGACCCTGTCTCAACAGCAACAACAACAAAAACAGCCAAAAAGTCACTACCCAGTGGATTAAATAGAGTGAGTTTCTAAGGCATATCAACTAGAACGCTAGTCCCTCCCACCCCTAGTTTACTAGAAACTCCTTCTGTTTGTGTACCATAACAAAAAGGACTGACTAGTCATGGTAGAATATTCAGTGAGAGTTGCTTCTTAAATTACAAGAAAATCTTTTTTTTAGACACCACAGCCTTCTTTGATGAAGATGAAGATGGTGTGGGCTGATCTCAACAAAAACAAATTGATACAGTTGGTTGAACCACTGTGCACTTTTCAAAGCACTTCTAAAAATGATCTCATTTGATCTTTGCAATCCTTGCCCTACCAGGAAGTCAGGGCAGATGACTTAACAAAAAGGAAACAAGAATAGCCAGGACATGAACCTAGGTCATCCAGCCTCTAGCCTTTGTTGCTTCCCATCAACCCAGAGGTGTTTCTGCAGCTAATGGATAAGAGTGTGATTATTGCTATGTGCTTGAGTCTAGCTCTGCAGCCAGGAGGGACCTCATCAAGAAGACACGCTCCTCATCCAGGCTTCACGTAGAAAGACTCCATGTGTGTCGTGGGACACTCTTTAGAGTGACCTGGGACAGCTTTCAGTCATGCTCCTCACTGGTTGGTATGTGGGGAAAGTGGCTTATTTTACAAAATGCTGGATGACTGCAGGTCTGTTTGCAACTGAGAAGCAGCTGTAGCAGCTGGAGGATATCCCCCAAATCTTTTCAGATGTCTTCTATGGAAAACCCTCTTGGGATCTCAAGGACCACCCAGATGACACAGCCTGGCTCTGAAGCTTTCCATCCCTCCACAATTTAGCCATCCTCCTTAGTAGCAAATGATATTTGTTAGACCTTCAATGTGTCATATTTCAAGGTTTATCATTCCAGTCTCAAGGCTTCTGTTAGTTTCTCAAACATCTCTTTGATGTTCTGGGAATTCCTAATTGATGTAGTTAAATAAACCATTAGTTTGGAAAAAAATAAACAGGCATTCATTTGATAGTCGTTTTTAAGTAATTGACAAGCTTAGCCACAACCTACACCCATAATACGCAATCCTTCACCTTGGAGGAACTGTAGTAAGACTCCAGTCAGACAGACCTGGGTTTGAATTCTAGCTTTAAAATGTATTGCTGTCTGATTCCAGACAGAATAGTTTCTTTATGCCTTATATATTTCATCTGAAATTTAAGGTCCATAATACGTACTACAAAGGTTTTGTGTGATAAACAAATGAGAAACTATGATGACAGAAGATATACCTACAAAAGTACCTAAACATTTGGTACATAATGGGCACTCCAATGTTAGTGCATATTAATTAGATTCATTGCGGTTTATAGAGTTTATATAGTGGTAGAGATGTTAACTTTTCTATATTTATTGTAACCCCTAATATTGACAACATTGACATAAATGTATAATTGAGCTTAGGCATCCACGAAAGTGGAAATGAAAATAATTTCATTTCCTTAATTTTATATCATGAATTATTAGAGTTTATTTCCTCAAATGAAGACTTTTGGCGTTTAGTTCTGATATTGATGAAAGAGTTGGAGTCAACTTTGAGTTTAATAAAAACACCCAACATTTGTTTTGGACTTTGTACAAAATCAAGAAGAAAGGATCAAGAAGAAAGGATCCTGATTTGTAAGGATCAGGATCATGTACAAAGAAAGATTTTTCTTTGTACAAAATCAAGAAGAAAGGAAAGGAAAAAATGCCTGAAAGATTTTTCAGGCATCAGCTGCATGGCTCCCTACCCTGAAAGACATTATTTACAGTTAGAATATCAAAATTTCTTTAGCTACTTTTTTACTGTGATATTAAGAGAATAAATGTAAAAGATGCTATTTCTATGATGTGTTCTCCATCTTCATTTTGCTTCAACCATACTCTACCAGAATAATATTCCCAAAATGAAGTTCCAATCCTATCACTATTGAATTTAATATTCTTTTCTGGCTTACTACTGCTTTCCAAACTCTAAAGCTGGGCCTCTGAAATCTGTCACAATATAGCCCCAACTCACTTTCCTGTCTTTTCACTGAACACATGCTTGTATTCCAACCAGGATAGATTATTTGCTATTCCAAAGACCTCCTCTTCACTTTCCCAATGCCGAATGTTGTCCACATGTTGATCTGACCCCTTGGAATGTCCTTCTCTTGTCTCTACCCAAGAAGACACAAGCTTCAAAGCATGTCCCAGTTACCTCCAGTTCTATGAAGTCTTTGTGTACTCTTCCAGCCAGAAGCCATTCCTCTCTTCTCCCTTTCTACTTTATATTATATTATCTGTATACCTGACTCATGTCTTCTGTTAGATATGTAACTTGGTCAAGAAAAGCACCATGGCTTCTCTACTTTTGTATCCTCTTCATTGCCTAATGGATTATCTTACATATGGTTGGCCCTTCACAGACAGTTATGGAATGGAAAACAATGGCTTCATTTGGGGAAAGTACGATTTCACATTGTGTGATTAATTTGATCCTACTCCCAGCTTCTGAATTCATTTCATACAGAAAAAATGTCACTTCCATGTGCCAACATTTTTGCACAACATATGCAGACATTTGAAAACCCACATTTCAGTATGATTCAGAGAAGTGAATGCCCCAGAGAGTCACTCTGAAGCAATATATAATTTAAATCCCACCTACATGCTGCCAAAAGCTATTGGAATAGTGGGGTTTTAAGGAGACTCTGATTGAGTCTGTGCTGTGAAATATCTCATCTTCAATACCTAGAGAACAGGTAGAGCTTGAAGTAATGCATGGGGCTACCTCAGACTTGCTTTATCATGTCTTTGGAGGCTAAGAAGCAAAGGCAATACCGTTTACTCATACATTGAAAAGTAGTAGGTGGGGAGGGATTAAAATAGTCCAATGTTCAACAATTCTCCTTCCCCCATTTGTCTTTAAAACCAAAGGAAAGAGAGGCTTGTGTGGGAACGGCATGGGAGGTATGATTGAAAAGGCCAAGTTGCAGGAGAAGGGATAAAGCTAGTCCAATCTACCATAATGAGATCTGACTGTGAAGTCATAAGTAAAACAGTACTCCAGTTCTTCAACATTCTTCTTCAGTTTTATTGTACTGACCCTGGCTTGCTTTATGAAGATCAATTCCGTATTCCTTTGAAAGCAAAGCAGCCAAAAGCTAGAGTGTTTGCAAAGGATTTTTCATTCTTTGTTTTTTAAGAACCAACATGCCTGATAAAAATGAATGCTCCTAGTAAGTCCTATTGAAAGCAACCAATTGACTGAAACATTCATCAGTTGACATTTTGAGACGGCGGTGTGTGTATGTGTGTGTGTCTGTGTCGTGTATAATCTAAAAGTAACCTGCATTACAATAGCAGTTAAAAATAAACTAAGTAAATTGTTTTGAATTGGTGAAGTATTAGTGATAGGTGTACCAACATCTGAAATTTACTTTGAAATACATTTAAAAAAATAAGATTTAGAAGAGGAGGATGGTGTAAGATGGTGGAATAGGACTCTCCAGCAATCATTCCCCTGCATAAACATCTATTTGAATAACTATCCACACATGAAAATGCTTCCCAAGAGCTAGAGAAACCAGGTTGGAGATCACTGTACCTAGTTATAGCATAACAATAAGAAAAGACACATTGAAGAAGGTAGGAAGGACAGTTATACATTACCCATGTCACCGCTTCCCCAGCAATAGGCAGCACAGCATGGAGAGACATACCATACACTTGAGAGAAAGAAAGAGAAATAAGCATAGGACTTTGCTTTGCACTCCAATACTGGGCCCACCACAGTAAAATCCAGCACTGGAAAGTCCTACGCAGCCTGATTTCAGGCTGATACCCACAGACGTGGCCCCTAGACCTATCCCAACACCAGATGGGAACACATAGCCCCTGCAAGATGGACTCAGGTTCTGGTCTGCATCACTGCTGGCTAACTACAGAGGCTTTGGATTCCAAATAATCCCTAGTGTCAGGAAGGCCTCAGAAGCTGCAAGTTTTGGGCATGCCCCAGTGCTGTACTAGCTTCAGTGACCATGGGCTTTGGGTTACACCTCAGCACTGCAGCAGTCTCAGCAGCCATGAGATTCTAGCCCCATGCTGTGACAGCTTTAGCAGCCATGGGACTTCAGCTTGGCACTGTGCTAGCTGTGACAGACTTGGGCTTAGAGGGCCCCCTTGCACTGCAATGTGTGCAGTAGTCACGGTCTTGGGGACCACACCCTGACAACCTGCCCAAAATCTCTAGATAGGCTTACTATTGAAGGACATTCTTAGACAAAGCTAGACTGTGAACACTGGAATAAGTATCTGCTTCATCAATGTGTAGACATTGACACATGACCAAAATGATCAAGAACAATTAGGGAAACATGACATCATCAGATGAATAAAATAAGGCGCCAGTGACTAGCCCTGAAGAAATGGAGTGCCATGAATGTCCTGACAAAAAACTCAAAGTAGCTGTTTTAAGGAAGTTCAATGAACTTCAATAAAATGCGGAGACACAGTTAATGAAATGAAGAAAAGAATAAATGACCAGAATGAGAAATTGAATAGAGAAATATTTTAAAAAATCAAATATTGTAACTGAAAAATACAATGAACAAAATGAAAAGTATATCCACAGCAAAGTTGATTAAACAGAAGAAACAATCTGTGAACTTGAAGATATTTGAAAATATACAGTGAGGATTAAAAAGAAAAAATGAAAAAATAATGAAGAAAGCTTAAAGGATTTATGGGATAGCATCAAAAGAGCAAATGTTTGAGTCATTGGCATTCAAGAGGGAGTAGAAGAAAGACAAAGGGGTAGAAAGCTTATTTAAAGAAATAATAGAAGAAAACTTTTCAAACGTGGATAAAGATATAAATATCAAATTACAGGAATGCCAAAGGTCTCTAATCAGATTAAATACAAATAAGGCTGTCTCAGGACATATTACAATCAAACTGTCAAAGATCAAAGACAAAGAGAGGATCCTGAAAGCAGCAAGAGAAAAGAAGCAAATAACATATAAGGGATTTCCAATATGCCTAGCAGCAGACTTCTCCGGAAAAAACTTACAGGCCAAGAGAGGGTGGGATGATATATTCAGTTTTGAAGGACAAAAACTGGCAGCTGAGAATACTGTACCCAACAAAGCTATCCTTCAAAAATGAAGGATAGATAAAGACTTTGCCAGACAAACAAAAGCTGAGGAAATTTATCACCACCAGACCTGTCTTACAGGAAGTGCTAAAGGTAGTTCCTCAGGCTGAAAGAAAAGGGTACCAATCAGTAATAAAAAAAATCTGAAAGTATAAAACTGAATGGTAAAAGTAAGTACACAGTCAAATTCAGAATACTCTAATACTATAATGGTGGTATATAAATCACTTACATCCTTAGTATTAAGGTTAAAAGACAAACGGTTAATAATAATAACTACAATCATTTGTTAAGGGATATGCAACATAAAAATGTAAACTGTGACATCAAACATTCAAAATGTGGAGGGGGAGTGGAGCTAAAGTGTAGAGGTTTTTGTTTTTTCTTCCCCCAATGAAAGTTAACTTGTTATTAGCTTAAAATAACCTGTTTTAATTATAAGATGTTTTCTGTAAGGCTCACGGTAACCACAGAGCAAAACCTATAATATACACACTAAAAGCAAAAGACAAGGATTCAAAAATACTACCAGGGAAAACTGCTTAACCAGAAAGAAATATGGTAAGAAAGAATGAAAAGATCTACTAGAAAACAATTTTAAAATAGGGGTAATAAGTGTGTACCTATCAATAATTACTCTCAATATAAATTGATCAGATTCTCCAATTAGAAGACATAGAGTGGCTTGAAAAAGAAGACCCATCTATACACCGCCTATAAAAGGCTCACTTCACTTGTAAAGACAAATGTAGGCTGAAAGTGAATGGATGTAAAAAGATATTCTGTGGAAATGGAAACCAAAAGGAAACAGTAGTAACTATACTTATATCAGATAAAATAGACTTTAAGTCAAAAACTATAAAAAGAGACAAAAAAGGTCAGTATATAATGATAAAAGAGTCAGTTCAGCAAGAGGACATAACAGTTGTAAATATATATATAACCAAGATCAGAGTACATACATATATAAAGCAAATATATATGAACTGAAGGGAGAGATAGATTGCAATACAGCAATATGAATAGTAAGGGATATTGATCCCCTACTTTCATCAATGGGCAGACAGAAAATCAGCAAAGAAATACTGGACTTAAACTGTATTCCAGACCAACTGAACCTAACAAACACATACAGAACATTCTATCTAACAGTTGCAGAATACACACTTTTCTCAACTGCACATGGAACATTCTTCAGGATACATTATATATTAGGCCACAAACCAAGTCTTAACAAATTTAAGAGGATTGAAATTATATTAAGTATCTTTCAGACCACAATGGCATAAAACTAGACATCAATAACAGGAGGAACATTGGGAAAATCACAAATACATGGAAATTAAACAACTTGCTCCTGAACAACCAATGGGTCAATGAAAAAATTAAAAGATAATTTATTAGTCCATTTTCTCACTGCTGATAAAGACATACCTGAGACTAGGAAGAAAAAGATTTAATGAACTTACAGTTCCACATGACTGGGGAAGCCTCATAATCATGGGGGAAGGCAAGGAGGAGCAAGTCATGTATTACATGAATGGCGGCAGGCAAAAAGAGCTTGTGCAGGGAAACTCCCCTTTTTAAAACCATCAGATCTTATGAGACTTACTCACTATCAAGAGAACAACACGGGAAAGACCTCTCCCCATGATTCAATTATCTCCCACTGGGTCCCTCCCACAACACATGGGAATTACGGAAGCAGCAAGATGAGTTTTGGGTAGGGACGCAGAGCCAAACCAATCAGATAAATTAAAAAATTTCTTGAGAAAAATGAAAATAGAATTACAACATATCAAAGCCTATGGGATAAAGCAAAAGCAATTCTAAGAGGGAATATTTTAGCAATAAATGCCTAATAAAAAAGGAAGAAAGATATCAATTAAATAACCTAACATTGTACCTCAAGGAACTAGAAGAACAAGAAAATAAACTAAACTCAAAATTAGTAGAAGAGAATAATAAAGACCAGATCAGAAATAAATGAAATATAAACCAGGAAAACAATAAAAAGATCAACAAAACAAAGAGTTGGTTTTTTAAAAAGACAAATAGAATTGACAAACTTTTAGCTAGACAGAAAACAAAGAGAAGAGTAAGTAAATAAGAATCAGGATGAAAAAGGATGTATTACTGCGATACCACAGAAACACAAAGATCACAAGAGACTACTATAAATAATTATACACCGACAAATTGGATAATATAGAAGAAATGGATAAATGTTTGGACACATACAACTTATCAAGACTGAATTATAAAGAAATAGAAAATCTGAGCATACTAACAATGAGTAAGGAGATTGAATCAGTAATCAAAAGTCTCCCGTCAAAGAAAAACTCAGGACCTGATGGTGTCACTAGTGAATTCTACCATACATTTAAAGGAGAACTAATACTTATTCTTCTCAAACACCTCTAAAAGAATTTAAGAGGAGGGAATACTTCCAAACTCATTCTTCAAGGCTAGCAGTACCCTGATACCAAAAATCAGATAAGGATATAACAAGAAAGAAAACTACAGGCCAATATACCCAGCAAACTTGAATACAGAAATCTTCAACAAAAAATTAACAAACCAAATTCAACAGTGTATTAAAAAATCATTCACCATGATCAAGTAGGATTCATCCCAGGGATGCAAGGATGGTTCAACATATACAAATCAATAAATGTGATACTTCACATTAACAGAATGAAGGACAAACACTATATGATCATCTCAACAAATGCAGGAAAGGCTTTTGATGAAATTCAACATTCCTTCACGATAAAAAGTCTCAACAAATTAGGTATAGATGGAATGTACCTTAACATAATGAGGCTGTATATGACAAACCCACAGCCAATATACTGAACATGGAAAAGTTGAAAGCTTTTTTTCTAAGATCTGGAATGAGATAAGGATGTTCATTTTCCCTACTCTTATTCAACATTGTACTAGAAGTTCTAGCCAGAGCGATTAGGCAAGATAAAGAAATAAAATGCTCTAAATTGGAAAGAAGAAGTCAAACTGTCCCTCTTTGCAGATGACATGATCTTATGTATAGAGAAGACTGTAGATGCCACCAAAAAACTGTTAGAACTGATAAAAAAAAATCAGTAAAGTTGCTGGATACAAAATTAACATGCAAAATCAGTAGCATTTCTAACAAACTCTCTGAAAAACAGTCAAGAAGACAATCTTGTGTATAATAGATACCAAAATTGAAATACTGAGGAATACATTTAAGCAAAGAGGTGACAGATCTCTACACTGAAAAACTATAAAATATTTATGAAAGAAATTGAAGAAGACACAAATGAATGGAAAGATATCCAATATGCACAGATTAGAAGAAAGAATATTGTTAAAATGTTCATAATACCCAAAGCAATCTACAGATTCACTACAATCCCTATCAAAATACCAATGACATTCTTCATAGAAATAGAAAAAAATCCTAAAATTTGTATGGAACCACAAAAGGCCCCAAATAACCAAAGCAATCTTGAACAAAAAGAACAAAGCTGGAGGCATCACACTACCTGACTTCAAAATACACTAAAAAGCTATAGTAATGAAAACAGCCTGGTAGTGGCATAAAAACAGACACATAGACCAGTGGAACAGAATAGAGAGTCCAAAAGTAAATCCACACATTTATAGCCAGCTGATTTTTGACACAAGTGGTAAGAACACTCTTTGGGAAAAGGATAGTGTATTCAATAAATATGCCAGGAAAATTCGACATCCACATGCAGAAGAATGAAATTAAACCCTTATCTCTCATGATATACAAAAATCAACTCAAACTGGATTAAAGACTTAAAGCTAAGACCCAAAACTATTAAATTACTAGAAGAAAACATAGGCAAAGAGCTCTATAACATTGATCTGGTCAATGATTTTTTTTTTTTCTGTCACCCAGGCTGGAGTGCACTGGCATGAACTCAGCTCACTGCAACCTCCGCCTCCTGTTTCAAGCAATTTTCCTGCCTCAGCCTCCCAAGTAGCTGGGATTACAGGTGTGTACCACCACACCCAGCTAATGTTTGTATTTTTAGTAGAGATGGGGTTTCACCATGTTGGCCAGGCTGGTCTCGAACTCTGACCTAAAATGATCCACCTGGCTCAGCCTCCCAAAGTGCTGGGATTACAGGTGTGAGCCACCGTGCCTGGCCTCTGGTCAATGACTGTTTTGGATATAATTTTTGGGATAAAGCACAGGCAACAAAAAGAAAAAGACATATGGAATCCATCAAACTAAAAGTTTCTGCATGTCAAAGGGAACAATCATTCAACAGAGTGAAGAGAGAAACTACAGAATAGGAGAAAATATTTGCAAACTATATATCTGATAAGGGGTTAATATCAAAAATACATAAGAAACTAAAACAATTCAATAGTGAGAAAACAAATAACACAATTAAAAAGTAGACAAAAGATCTGAATAGACATTTCTCAAAAGAAGATATACAAATGGCCAACAGGAATATGAACAAATGCTCAATAATATCACTAATCACCAGAGAAATGCAAATCAAAATTACAATGAGATATCATCTTACCCCAGTTAGAATGGATGTTATCAAAAAGGCAAAAGATAACAAGTGTTGGTGAGGATGTGGAGAAAAGAGAATTTTTATACACTATTGGTAGGAATGTAAATTAGAACAGCCATTATGGAAAGCAGTATGGAGATTTATCTAAAAATTAATAGAACTACCATATGTAATCCCAGCACTTTGGGGGGCCGAGATGGGCAGATCACGAGGTCAGGAGATTGAGACCATCCTGGCTAACACGGTGAAACCCCGTCTCTACTAAAAAAAAAAACACAAAAAACTAGCCGGGCGAGGTGGCGGGCGCCTGTAGTCCCAGCTACATGGGAGGCTGAGCCAGGAGAATGGCGTGAACTCGTGAGGCGGAGCTTGCAGTGAGCTGAGATCCGGCCACTGCACTCCAGCCTGGGCAACAGAGCCAGGCTCCGTCTCAAAAAAAAAAAAAAAAAAAGAAGAACTACCATATGATCCAACAATCCCACTAATGGGCATACATCAAAAGGAAATGAAATCAGTACCTTGAAGAGATATCTGCACTCCCATGTTTATTGCAGCACTAGTCTCACTAGCCAAGATATGGCATCAACCTAAGAGTTCATCAACAGATAAGGAAAATGTGGTGCATATCCACAATGAGATATTATTCAGCCATAATAAAAAGAAGGAAATCATGTCATTTGCAACAACATAGATTAAAAAAGTTGAAAAAAGTTGATTTCATAGCACTAGAGATTAGAATGGTGGTAACCAGAGGCTGGGTGGTTAGTGGGGAAGGGAGTTAGGGTAATGTTGACTAAAGGATATGCAACTACAGTTAGATGGAATAAGTTCAAGAAATCTATTGTACAGCTTGCTGAGTATAGTTAATGATGATATATTGTATTATTGAAAAATGGTAAGAGTAGATGTTAAGTGGGCCTAACAAAGTGATAACTATGTGAAGTAATGCATTTGTTGATTAGCTAGATTTAACCATTCCACAATGTATGCATACTTTAAAACATCATGTTGTACACAATAAATACACACAATTTGATCTTTCAACTAACAAAAATTTTAAAGAAGCTAATAAAGCAAGATATACTGATGATGAAGAAAGGGACAGATTGTTGGATAGATACACGATAAAGCCAGTATAGGTTCTACCAGGTGGTGCATATACACATATTCACTTGAAAATTATTTTTCTTTTCTGTATGCTTGAATTTTTTTATAACAAAATGATGATGGAAAAATATGAACTACCAACAAAAGAAACTACCAGTTTGAAGACATAAATGACTACAAATCTTTACCCATAGTGAGTTTCTGGCATGTTCTGCTGTGCACCCACATACTGGTGGGTTTGCTATGAGTGCCCTGCTTTTCACTCCACAGTTACTGTCAGCTCTTCTCTGCCCTGCTCAGTGTTCTGTGGGGCCTGACCTCACCAGCTGTGTCACCTACTCCTTTGCCCCCTGGCTTCTTTGGGTTCAGCCAATGGGAGGCACCTGAAGGAGATCCAAGGAAAGCAGGGGAGAGAATTTGTTTCTTTTCCCCCCTTCCCCCCAATTCCCCTCTCCTTTGGTACAGCTTCACTGCCCACAGCCATGTCTCTCTACAACTACATACAGCTCCTGGCCCTCCACGGCTTCCAACTCTGGCAGACTCCATGACATTACTCCCCGTTGCACTCTTGGCCCTGGGTAGTAACAATGCCTTATTGGTGCTGGGTCTCTGGGTGCATCAGTGTCCCTAGTTGTTCCTTAAAGCTGCTCACACCTCTGTAAGTAGTTTTCTAATTGAAATCTTTCTTTGATTAAGTAAATTCCTCTTCCTGCCGGGATCCTAATTGATACCTTTGGTACTACTGCTTTGTAATATATACCTATTTATATTTTCCTCCTTAGGCATAAGCATAAGGTTTTGATTTGTGTTTAGTTTGCATTCAGAACTCTCTGAGAATTAGGTCTGGTCTAGCTGAAGGATGCCTGCTGTAAATTCATGCAGTAACCACAGTGTAAGAGAAACCGTGATCTTTGAGGATGCACTAGTCCCCTGGGCCCGAATCTGACCACTTGGATAAGGGGATATTAAGACTGACATAGGGATAGCTGTGTGGTGTTGCGAAATGATTGCAGTGGTATCCAGGACTCAGTAGAAATTCTACGAATAAGTTCTAGAGATCCCTTATACAACCTTGTGCCTAGAGTCAGCAACATCGTATTTTATACTGAATCTGTTATGAGGGTAGATCTTCTTAGGTTCTCTTACCACAAATATTTTTAAAAACTTAGTCCTGTTACACGTATTATGCTAAGTTTTGATTAAAGTATGAACTAAATAAAGAGATAAGCTAAGCATCATATCTAGTGTTGCCAGATAAAATACAGGACGTCCAGCCGAATTTGAATTTCAGATAAACAACAAATAATTTTATTAAAAAATCATTGGATCAAACACATAATTTTTAATGTAGAGCTATCCAAAATATTGCATGGGACATATTTATACGAGAAAAGAAATCATTATTTATCTGAAGTTCACATTTAACTGGACATTCTGTGTTTCTGTTTGCTAAATCTGCAAATTCTAATCATATAATACTTACAGTAATGTGTCATATTATGTCTTCTCAGTCTCAGTGCCTCTTGTGCCTGATGGTAATAGCCATATGTCTTTTGTGGAAGTGGCACAGGGGGAAATTGAGCATGACATTTGGAAGAAGAATGATAGGTATTTGAATCTGGACTCTATCATTACTAGCTCGGTGAAATGGGGCCAGAAAATTAACCTTCCACAGGATTTACCACCTTCCCCCAGTAAAATGGGTTTACTACACAAGACTTGCAGATTCTGTAAGATTGGCCAACAGTAAATTGACTGTGCTTGATACACTGTAGCTGCTAAAGAAGATAAAGTTATTTTATTGTTCTACTTATTCTAATAAAAATAATCTAACTGGAAAAATAATTCTAAGAATCCAAAGGTTTCTGGACGCATATGAAATAAAGGGAAGAGAATTCTTCATCTCCTGAGAGTCATCATGAACCCAAACTAAGCTCATATTACTTTAGTGAGTTTTACCTAAAGGGAAAGATCACTGTAAGCTTGGATTCTTTTCCACCTCTGTTTAGGTTTAGCTTTTTGCTGATTTTTATGGTCTCAATATGTTTTAGACTCTTCTGATTTCTTGGCTGTATGGAAGTATGAGATACTTCCTATTTTACTGATTAGTAGAGGTGAAAATGATTATTAGTCAAGCTAAAAATTTAGAATTAATTAGGTCACCTCCATTGTCTTTGTTTGGATTTCCCAGAAACAGAACTTAAGATAAAGATTTGAATGAACATAGTTTATTTGAAAGGTGCAAACAAAACAAGTAAGGGGAGGGAAAAGTGATACAAGGAGTCAATGAAGGTTTTCTTATCAAGCAGTTTACATGTGGATGATTAGAACTTAAATTCATGGGAGAAACTCTAGAACATGGTATAGAACAAGCAGCTCAGTTACCCCACCTGAGGGGTGAAGCTGGGGTATTGATATCAGTGCTATCAGTCACTGCGGGGAGGGCTGTGGGAAGGTAGGTGTTAATTCCCTGGCACTCCCAGGCTAATAGGCAGAGCAGTTTCTGTGGCTTCTGAGAAAACCCTCAGGCAAAAAGTTGCAGATCCTGGTAGCTGGAAATGGTGAGGTCCCAGAGGTTATGGCAAGCACTCACATTTTGGCTATACCCGTAATTGCTAACTTCATTTAGAAACTTAAGACTGAATGCCATTTACCATTTTGATAGACCACTGTTTCCTCCTCCTACCAGGTTTATACACTGTATATAATCATGGAAAGAAGGCAAAATATATTAGGAAACTTCAAAGTCCTGAATCCCAGTTCTCATTCCCAACCTGCATTGAGTTTTTGTTTTTTTTTTAAATTTATGAGACAGGGTCTTCTTCTGTCACCCAGGTTGAGTTCAGTGGTGCAATCAGGGCTCACTGCAGCCTCGGCCTCTCAGACTCAAGTGATCCTCCCACTTCAGCCCCCTGAATAACTGGGACTACAGACATGTATCACCACACCAGGCTAACTGTTTTTGAATTTTTAGTAGAGACGAGGTCTCACTATGTTGCCCAGAGCTCAAGTGATCTGCCCACCTAGGCCTCTCAAAGTGCTGGGATTATAGGTGTTAGCCACCACTCCTGGCTTGGGATTTTCAATGGGGAAGAAAAAAAATCTACATCACAGTACAATCTATAGCCTTTGATTGAATGACCAGTTCTCCAATTGGAGATATTCTGGAAGGGCTTGGGATTTGGATACAAGAACCACCTCCAACAACTAATGTGGGGGGAAAAAAAACTTTATTCATTTGTGCTGAGAAGAAGACCAGTAGGAGTTACAGTCTTCATTGCTTATGGTTACACCCTGTTGTTGTAATTTGCTTCTAGATCATTCATTGTTATAGTGGAGAAGAATCCATGTTTACATTTAAAGGCATGCTTTGTGCCTTTACATAATGATAACGATAATTAACATTTATATAGTGCCTGCTATGTGCCAGGCACTGGTAGTAACAGCATAGCCTCCTAAGGCTGGCATGGTACAATCTTAGCATTTTAGCATTAGAAGGGACTTTAGGGGTAACTGTTCAACCCTGCCTGGTCTAGGGCAGACAGGTCACTTGTCTGAGTTCATGCAGCTAGTTAGTGGTCGAATCAGGATGAGGACCCAAGTCTTCTGACCCCTGGTCTAGAGCTGTCTCTGCTAGATCCACCACCTCTCTGACTCCGTGGGGTAGGTAGAAGAAACACATATGTAGTGGAGCTTCTGTTTTCATTAAGTAGTTCTTGCCTTTTGAATTTAGTCTTTGCTTCTACATTTAGAGGCAATGAACCCTGAGCCCAGATTTGTAAGATGATTCCATGCCTGCAGAAACAAATGACCTGTGGGGAGGTTGTCCTTGCTCTCTAGTCACAGCCAAACCTACCTTCTCAGCTCTTCATAAGCTCCAAACTACAGGGTCTGTAAGAGGCACCAACTTGTAAGCCACAGACACCTGCAGGTAAAAGGTGGGGTGTCAGCGTAGATGTGAAGACAGTGCATTTGTAGTGTCAAAACTCCTGTCTGGAATGATCTTATCGGCCGACTCCAAAGTGAGGCGCTACTGAAGGGGAAATAGAGGAGAAATTTGTGTCATAGGACAGTGTCAGTGGCTTAGTTAATCACTTGGCTTGCCTCTCATTGTTGGGGATAACCTTGAGGAATTAATCTACTGTGGCAAGGTTCCAGAAAACTTTTTAAAAACACAGTTACAGTCGTACCTTATAATAGAGTTCTGTCTTGTATAGAATAGATCCTTTAGAGCCAGGGTTAACAAACTTTTTGTGTAACAGGTCAGACAATACATATTTTATTCACTTTTATTTCTATTTATGGGGTCTTTCTTGCAACTACTCAGCTCCGCCATTGCAGAGCAAAAGCAGCCACAGGTGATAGGCAAATAAATGTGCATGATTGCTTTTCAATAAAACTTTATTTATGGATACAGGGTGAGGGCCAAATGTGGTCCGTGGGCTGTGGTTTGCTGAACCCTGCTTTAGAGTGCTGGAACCCCGAGCCTTCAGATAGGGCGCTGCAGCAGGCTTGCTGCTTTCTTTCTTTCTTTCTTTCTTTTTTTTTTTCCGAGAAAGAGTCTCCCCCTGTCGCCCAGGCTGGAGTGCAGTGGCGCGATCTCGGCTCACTGCAAGCGCCGCCTCCCGGGTTCACACCATTCTCTTGCCTCAGCCTCCTGAGTAGCTGGGACTACAGGAGCCCACCACCACGCCGGGCTAATTTTTTTGTATTTTTAGTAGAGACGGGGTTTCACTGTATTAGCCAGGATGGGCTCCATCTCCTGACCTCGTGATCCGCCCGCCTCGACCTCCCAAAGTGCTAGGATTACAGGTGTGAGTCACCTCGCCTGGCTGGCCTGCAGCTTTCTTTTGTGTGCCTACTCTGTTGTCTCCTCATTCATCACTGACATTGTGAACATTCTCTTTTCCTGCCGAAATTCTCTTTCCTCCTGGCAAATAGATTGATTCAATTCTCAAGCACCAGCAAAGACTGGGTTGTTGTAATGGTTGAAATGTATGCTGCCGCTAAAGAAAGTGCAGTGGAGTTAGCTTCAGCAGTAGCTGGAGTCACTTTAATTGTAAATAATCTTGAGAAGATAAAGACGTCACCAAATAAACTCTCCATTTTGATGTAGATAATAGGCAGTAATAACTATGTATATTCAAAATACATAAACACTACGCAAGAAAGCTTTATAGACCTGATCCATACCCCATTCTGCTCATATTTTAAAGTAGTGACAATAGCTGTTATCGAGAAAAAACAAGAGTCAATTGTTATCAAGAGCAACTATTTTCATATAATTACAGTAGAAACGCTCTTGTCCAGTCCAATTTGGATTTGTTAGTTGATTGTAGAAGTTCAGGGGATGATTTTCACATAGATTTTATTATATATTTTTTCAGTTCAAAATAGCAATGGAAACTTTTTAAAAAAATGAGAGCCCACCAGTTGGAGCTCTTGGTAATTCTTCAAGCACAAACTGCAGCCCCAGTGCATGATCAAAGTGCAGAATGCTTCTAGATTTCCCCATGTTTTAGAGTCACAGCAGTTGTGTTTCAGAATCACCTTTTGGAGTTATTCTAAAGCAATCACCTTAGTTTTTACAGGAACCTTTTTCTTGTTGTACTTGTATTTCATTCATTTACAAAATAAAAAGCCATGTGATCAAAACAGTGACCAGGACTATCACAGTGGCCTCATGGTAACTGTGCACTTTACACACTACTCCACATTTGCGGGGAAGGTTGGAAGTGGGCTGGGGGATGATACACCAGAGCCATACAGAGTGCATCCCCAGCCAGCCCAAGCTACCTTCAGGGTCAGTGTCATATGTTTGACAGAGGGAGTGGAGACCATTGGTCTACTCAGGAAGTAACTTCTACTCAGAAATAACTTATTAGTTCATTCTCTCACTGCTATAAAGAACTGCCAGAGACTAAGTAATTTATAAAGAGGTTTAATTGACTCACTGTTCTGCATGGCTGGGGAGGCCTCAGGAAACACAATCATGGCAGAAGGCGAAGCAGGCACCTGCTTCAAAAGGCAGCAGGAAAGAGAAGAGAAAGTGAAGGGGGAAGAGCCCCTTATAAAACCATCATATCTCTTGGGGACTCACTCATTATCACCAGAACAGCATGGGGGCACCTGCCCCCATGATCCAATCACCTCCCTCCCACAACTCGTGGGAATTACAGTTCAAGATGAGATTTGAGTGGGGGCACACAGCCAAACCATATCACTTAGGTAGACTTTCTTTTGCTCACTATGATTTAGTTCCAACTGATGAAACTCTTTCCAGCGAAAGACCAGAGTCATCGCTGGAGTCAGCGATGACTAGAGTCATCGCTAAAGCCTGAATCTTCTGTAATGACACACATATGTAAAAATTAGAGTGATCAGTAAACTCAGCATTTTGAAAAAATAGTAAACATTTGTATAGCTTAACTATATGCCAGCTGCATTTCAAGCACTTAGAAACAAGAACACTTTTATTCCTCTTAACATCCTTTTGAAGTGGGTATTCCGCATGATCATCTTGCAGTGCTCAAGTTTCTTGACTGAGCCAGAAAGAGGTTAAGCGACAGTCAGGGTTAGAACCAAGGCAGGCTGGGCTGGAGTCTTTTTTTTTGGCTACTTCTCATTTCTGCTTTTCCAGGCTGAAGTTGCTCTACAGAAGGAGGGTTGGAGACATGACCCAAGTGAATACTCTGACACACAAATCTTTTACATCTTACAGTCTATTCCAATGAGCACACATGATAGGTTCTCAGCAAAATGTATCAGGAGGTATCAGCCTAGGGGAAGTAAGAGGTGAGCACACCTTCCCAAGTTATCCAGCTCCTCGAGGAAAAAAATGCTTGACTTAGTGGCATGGTAGACTTTCCGCCAGGAATGAGGTTTTGTCGGGGCATGGAAAGCCCTAGGTAGTTTACCAAGCATATATCATCCTTAGCCTTGTCACCTTGAAGCTCCAGCCAACTTACCTTTTGTAGATATATTGCCATTAGGAAGCTATATCTCTGGATTGAATATCTGAGTTTGGGATACTTTGCCATCAGCACCATCTTGCTATACTTTACACAGATTATAAAATAGTGAGTAGACATCACTCCCAAAAAGCAGTTTTGCACCTATGAGATGGTGACCAATGTGTGAATATACTCAGGCAGTCATGTCCAATCTAAACAGACTGAGAGGAGATTGAACACAGCAGGCCTGGCCAGAGCCTACCACAGGACCCTGACAAAGTAAAGTACTTGACTGATATATTAAATGGTATTCATCAACTTCAGACAAGAGAGTCTATGAGGGCAATGATAGAAATACAGGAAATTGAGAGATTATGATAACAATAGCTTTGTATTTGTATGGCACTTTGGTTTACAAAATTCGTATCTCCCAGGATCACTATTGCTGACAATGAGATTAGTCTTAGGTAACAGATCTTAAACTCAGATAGATGTACTTTACAATCCTACCTCCTAGATTTGTGACCTTGGTCAGTTTCCATAATCTTTCTGAGCTTCAGTTTTTTTCTTTCATTTGTAAAATGGGGATAAATCATTTACCTTTGGGGGTTTTATGGTTTATGGCATATAATGCTACTAGGGGTTAAGGCATATATGTGCCTAGCACAGAGCCTAGTTGGCAGTAGGTTCAATGCAGACCTCCTTTTTTTTCAGTTGCTTTTGAGATGAGGTCTCTCTCTGTTGCCCAACCTGGAGTGCAGTGGCACAATCTTGGCTCACTGCAACCTCTGCCTCCTGGACTCAAGCAGTCCTTCCACCTCCGCCTCCCGAGTAGCTGGGACCACAGGTGTGCACCACCATGCCTAGCTAATTTTTGTATTTTTTGTACAGATGGGGCTTCGCCATGTTGCTCAGGCTGGTCTCAAACTCCTGGCCTCAAGTGATCTGCTCACCTCGGCCTTCCAAAGTGCTGGGATTGCAGGGGTGAGCCAGTGCACCTGGCCAAGACAAGCATATGTCTATTTAATGACTGATAAGGTAGAGATACCGTCTGGTTGGAATGAACTCCCAACCAGTCAGAAAGAAATTGATCCATGTTCTAAGCTGAGATGTGGAAATGAGTATCTTTTATGCCCTAAGTGGGGGCAATGGCAAATCAATGTGATTTTGCTAATCACTCATTCATGTTTACATATCTGTGTATTCATTTAGCAATTGTTTATTTAAGTACCATATGCCAGGTATTGTGCGAACTTCTGGGAACATAGTGAGTGAGAAATACAATGATTTCTCTAAAACTCATTAACGCTTTGGAAAATTCCAAAGATATAATGATTCCTGTTGGAAACAGAAATTAGTTTGTAATTTAACTATATTAGATCTAAATCATCTGATTAAAGATTACAGAACTAATTATAAAGCTGAAAGGTACATTATGAACTGCTTTTTCAGTGTAATTTCTTAATATAGATTTTTATTAATGCAGCAGTTTTATATAAATGAAAATTCACTGCACAGGTTAGATGGTCTGCAGATTTTAAAAAACTGTTAAAGATAAAAGGGCTTAAATATGTGGTAAGGCTGTTTTATTGTATTATCCAATTTTCATGACATCTTCTAGCACTTTCAATATAATTAGTAAAATAACTGTAACTTTTGGAGTTATGAAAGAAAGATGGTCAGTTTCAAAACTGGAAAATGGAAAAAACATATTGCCAGGAAAGACAGGGTCTCCACTGTGATATGATCTATTATGCATATTATTATTAGCCTTCTGATCACATAGAAGGCCCTCCTTTCACAATTGTACTTTAACTAGAAAAACTAAATGATTTCATAAAACTTTATAATAGCCAAGAGTTTGACTGAATAGTTCACTTTTAAGGTTTGAGAGTGGAGTTTTGAGTTCCTCAAGCTTTGGTTCATAAGCTGAGAAAATATAGGGCTCTTACCAATTATTGGAGAGAAGTTGTATTGTTCAGTTGCATAATGAAGCTTAGGACAGCCTAAATGTGAATTTTCTTGCGGTAAAACGCTCTCAGACTATAAGAAAGGAGAAGATTACAAATATTTGTTTTTTCTTTAACAAGTTACATATTTCAGTTGTCTAGACAATATTAAATTAACCAAATTGTTGAGCAACTGCTCCTCTGGCTCTGTAGACCAGATGTGTGTTGTTTCTTCAGTATTGGGTTGGTTTTGAGTGGTAGGGAAAGCACTGTATTATAAGGTAGAAGCCCCAAGTAGAAGCTACCCCACCTTTATGTTCTATAACTGGGTCTGTGATCACCACATGCTTTTATAAGGGTAACCTTAGAGAAACCCTTTGTGGCTCATCTCCTTATTAATCCCCCAATTCCTGCCCTTTAGGGGGAGTGGGAATAGGAAGGCTTCCTTTGGTGGTACAAAGCAGAACCTCTTTAAACTCAGGTATCATAGCAAACGAGTTTCCCTGACACACCTTTTCTTCTACTCTTGCCTCTTTCTCTTATGATACCATCTTCCTTTCAGTTTGCTGAGCTTATGTCCTGGAGTCATCTTTAATTCCTTTCCTCTCCTTCTCTACCTGCTAATTCTTCGTCCTTGGCAATTACTCTTTCTTTTTCCCAACACACATTTCAGTTTCTGGGTCTTATTTCAGATTCTTTTTACTTGAAACCTGTAATAGACTCCTAACTAACTTACTTTCAGGCTTTCTGATTCCTACCAATCTGTATTAGTCAGGGTAGGGTACATTATACTGCAGCAACAAGCAGCCACAAACCTCAATGGCTTGAAACAAAGGTTACTTGTGATTCATGCTGCACTGCCATGGTAGATTATAAGAGGCCGATCTCTGAAGCATCTTCACTCAGTGACCCAAGCTCCACTACTTAGAATTTTGTCAGTTTCTGATAGAGGAGGAAAGCGGACAGAAGGATCTCACACTGACAAATGTTCTGTCCAAGAAAGGACACACTAACTTCCACTCACAACCATTGGCCAGAACCAGTCACGTGGCAGAAACATGTAAACCTCTCATGGGCTTGGAACTTGTGGAGAAATGGATATCAGGTATCCTACAATAAAGGCCAGAATTCTATAGTGAAGACTCGGGATATACAAGGAAAGCCAGGGTCCTACATTCAAGACTAAGTTTCTCCAAAGAAGGCCAGGGTCCTCTAAGGAAGGCCACGGTAGTCTCCTCAAAGCACTCCATTACTTAAAGCCTTTTGGCAGTTCCCACTATCAAACAGCCCAGAATGCAAGGATCTCTAACATTTATTGAATAGCCAATATTTGTGAAGCACTTACTATGCCAGACACTTTGCTAGGTTCTTTATATCCATTATCTTATCCCACAACAGTTATTCAGGTGGGCATTATTATCCACATTTGACAGATGAGCAAACTGAGCATTAAAGAGTGTCTTAGTTTGAATTTTTCCAAAATCAGACCACAGAGATGAAGACTTGGGTGCCAGGAAGCCCACGGAGGGGTCAGGGTAGAGGGTCAGTAATGTGGTGAGTGAGTCACCACTGTGAGCAGTTCGGGCTCAGCACAGCTGCAAACCCTCTGAGAGCCTGCAGAACAGAGCTCCGCACAGTAGGCCAAGGAGCTGGACGAGTTTTCCCCGATTCCTATCCCTCCTTGCTTGAGACTTGTTCTTGAGATGTTAACTCCCCAGCAAGTCCACCTGCCCTGCCACAAGCCAAACATAGGCTGTCAGCCAGGATATACCCATAGGCAGAGGCGAGGAACTGTCAGTTTTCTAGAACTGTGCCGATAACCCGAGGGCATATGAGCATTGACAGCATCTGTTACAGAACAATGCAGTGGGCAAGATTTCAACCCAGTCTTGTTCCAAAACCCACTGTCTGTTCACACTGGCCTCTTACTACTTGCTACTACTAGAGATAGCTCTGTGCTCTAACCAAAATGTATGACTGACCTCTCTCCAAACCATCTGGTCCTTTTCCTTCCTCCCTTCGTTTGTGCCATTTCTTCTTCCACTTAGAGTTCCCTTTGCCTCTGGCCTCCAGTGCAAATTCTGTCTGTGCTCTGCCCAGCTCAGTTGCTTTCTCCATGAATGAAGCCAGCTTTGCCCTCTGGGATGCTGCTTCTCTCCTTTAAAACCCTACAGGGATCAGTTGTGCTCCCGCCACACTCACTCTGTGGCGTCCCGCATAGCAGGGATACTATCACTTAGGGATCTTTTTCTGGATCTAGTCAGGATGTAGACTTCTTGGGGGCATGGACCATATTTTATTAAGTTGCTTCAAGCATTTGGTGGAATAAGTCAGGTAACTATGACTGTAAATGTGCACACACATATCCATATGCATATCCATTTCATTTTCAGCCCATGTTGGCTGACCTTCCCAGAGGTCACTCTGAAGTCTGGATTTGGGGAGGAGAAGGTTTTCTGTTTCTCTGCTTCCTGCACCACTACCAGCTTCTCTACTCACCCAACCTCTGGCATCTGTGTGGCCACTTGCAGTTTCCACGCTTGAGTAGGAACAGAAGAGGGAGCTGACTAATGAGGGCAGGGTGGTTTCCAGCAATTTGCAGCAGGTTCCTCTCCATGTGTCTCCACGTGTCATATCTGGAAATGTGCACCTGTCATTATTCCCATTAGAAATAGAAGTGGAATGAAAATGGTTTGCTCATTCTGAGGACATGACAAAGAGAATGCAATTAACCTTAAGGAAAACTGCCCAGAAACCTGTACACGCTCAGCCATATGCCAAGGATTGCTAATGATTAGGAGGCGACAAAAACCTTTGGCTTTGTTTGGTTCAGGGCTAGAAAAAGGAAGCGACTCTTCAGGACTGTCACCTGATATTCAGAGTTGCACTTTTCATAGTCTAAGAAAAATTGGCATGGACCGAAGAGGGAAATTCCACCTGGTTCTTCCTCACTGACATGTTTCTGAAGAATGACTTTTAGATTTCCATTGCACTGCAGAACTCTATATCAAGAAGTAGCAGCACAATCAATGGCCCCGGCCTCATCCATGGAGTCACTTTCTGGGTTTTGCAACCTGTGAAGTTTTCTAACATGGTAACCCCAACCCCTCCTTGTTAGTGTTGAACTTCAGTTTGAAATGTTGAGTCCAAGACAGGAACTTCTGGCCACAGATGGTGATTCACTAACCAAAGGTAAGTGGCCCTTCTCATTCCCCCGCCCAAGATGTGCAGAAACAGAATATTCCTAATCAGACCCTTAACAATATCTTATCACATTACTTGCTTCAACAATTTCCTGCACAACAAATTTATAAGTTAATTATGCAGTGGACAAAAAAAAAAAAGCATTTTCTTTTACCTGTGTTAAACGAGTTGCCTTCTGATTTCATTGTCCACCTCTTTGTTCTTACATGGCTAAGAGTTTGTTTGAGGAATGACTTTGTTGTGTTTCATGTGTTTGTCACCGCTGCTTAAATTAAAAGTTTAAAAGGAAAACATTGAAAAAGTCAGCTGCCCAGTGGCGGTCTCTTGCAAGTACAGGTAACCTAAAAGTTTGCTTTCATCTTCCAGGTTCTGAAATCATCCCATTTATTAATCACGTGTTCCCCAGTTTGCTGCTGAACGCTAACTGAACACCCAGGTCATTGAGCTGATATGATTCCTGTGTCAAAATTGCATGATTCCAGGTATACTAAAGGGATGGTACCCACCTATACACATACAGGCAATTTAAGTATACTATGGAAAAGTATGTCTTCCTATCATGAAAATTTTGTATAAATAGGTGTAAGAAGATTTGTCAGGGCTGGAGGCTGGGTAGCATGTGTGATTAATCAAGGAGAACTTTCTGGAGGAGTTAAATTCTGTGCCAGTGTTGGAAGGAAAAGACATAATAGCATAAAGAGTCATATGAGCAACTATAATTATTACACTAGATGAGGTAAGTCAGAGTTTCTATGGGGAACCATTAATCATCACAAAAAATGTCCTGCTCTGTCTATTCTCTTCACCATGGAACATAAAACAGAGTTACCCTGGCGAAAAGCAGCTTCACTGGAAATGTCTTTTCCTGTTTTCTGTTTGTTTGTTTTTAGGTTGCAGCTTTTATTTCTGCCATTGAGACTCTGACTCCATGTGTTTTTCATTTCCACTTGGAGAAGTTTGAAATGCTATTGCCTGAGAACTTCTAGTCTAATAAGGCTTTTTATTTGTAACCTTTTAATTCATCTGGTGCTTCAAACTATGAAGACCCTTGACTTTCTAATCTGTGCTGTATAGCAGTTGTTTTTGTATGAAAGAACATAGGATTTGAATCAGAAAACCTGGGTTTGAGTCCCAGTTCCTGTACCAGTTTCAGTCGTGTCATCAAGACACAATCTTCAACCTTTCTGAACTTCGATTTTCTTGTTTGCAAAATAAATTAAATAAGGATAACAATATTTATTGCCCACAGAATTACAGTGAGGATTAAATGTATTCATGTGCATTGTATAAATTTTAAGTGGCTTTAAAACAATGATCATTGCTATTATTGTACCGGCACAGTATGGAGACTTGGCTGCCAAGAATTCCTCCTTTAAGATCTTCTTCCATTCCTGAAATACTTCAGTCATAAACAGTTATCCACACACACACAAAGTGAAAACATATTTTTTCCTTAGCTGTTTACTAGTTCCCCAAAGTGTTTTCATATATGGTTCTTCAAGATACAGATGGTGGAGTTGCAGGTTTTATAGGGTTATATAATGCACTGCATTATATAAAAATTATGCAAGAAATCAACATTACTCTTGAAAATCTTTATTATGATTATTCATATAGCATATGTGATTTGGTGTTTACACATAGGACTTTCATGTTGGGAGCCATTTATAGGAAAAATATTTCTCTTTAAACACCAAAATCTCACTCAGGGTTTGACTCTCACACTGGGAGATGCACGTAGGAATTAAGACCTATTAAGGAACAGTAAATTCAGGACTCCTGGCTCATACTCACTCCAGGTGCTCACTCATCAAACACTCTTTATATTACTGTTTCTTTCTTTTTAAAATTACTCTATTAACCAGCTATTGCTTTACGGAAAACCACACCAAAACTCAATGATTTGTAACAGTTATCATTTATTCTCACTCATGTTTCTGCAGATTGGCGGTGGTCAGGCTGATCTAGGCTGGGCTCAGCTAGGCAGTACTGTTTCAAGCTGCAGGTTCTCATGAGCTTGGACTCCTTGTTACAGGTTAAACTCAGGTCTATTCCACGTATGTCTATTCTAGGACGCAGGCCGAGGGGGCAGCAGTTTCTCATGGCAATGACAGAGGCTCAAGAGGGAAGCCCAAGTGTGCAAGAACACTTCAAGCATCATACCTGCTAACATCTCACTGGTCAAATCAAGTAATATCTTTAAACTTAAACACAAGGAGTGGGGATGTATATATACCTTGCCTACTATGAAGTGAAAGCAAATAATATGGCCATCCCCAGTGTGAAAGGGGCTGAGAAGTATGCTTCTTCCATGTTGGGCAGGAGATTAAATACTTTTTATCAATAATCTAACCTACCCCTATAGCCAAGTGCATATAGTTGAGTTTCTATAAGTAAATACACAGGTGTTGTATAATTTTATAGTATAAGCATAGAAGGTCCAGCACCCCTCTCCAATGCTGAAATGACATAGAAGATGATGGTCACAGGGTGATGCTCCCATACAGCATCATTTTCATCATTTTCATTGTTAAAAAAAATCAGAAAGGTTATAGGTTTTACAGGTTTATCTTGGTTCTAGTTATAATTTTACCATTCATCTTCCCTTCCAGAAAGTATAATTTGAATCCAGATCATATTAATTAAGGTTTAACTTAAAATCTACCTCAATTTATTTTAAAAAGCAACTCATTATTTTATTTTATTTTATTTTATTATTTATTTATTTAATTTTTTTTGAGACAGTGTTTTGCTCTTGTTGTCCAGGCTGGAGTGCAATGGCACAATCTCGGCTCACCGCAAGCTCCGCCTCCTGGGTTCAAGTGATTCTCCTGCCTCAGCTTCCTGAGTAGCTGGGATTACAGGCATACATGCCACCAGGCCTGGCTAATTTTATATTTTTAGTAGAGACAGTATTTCTCCGTGTTAGTCAGGCTGGTCTCGAACTCCTGACCTCAGGTGATCTGCCCACCTCGGCCTCCCAAAGTGCTGGGATTACAGGTGTGAGCCACTGCACCCTGCCGCAACTCATTCTTAAACTTTGGTACTTTTGGTACAATTAGTAATAAGGTGCTTGCAATGAAGCTCACGCTGATGGCAACACATCATGACTAAGAAGCACAGCTAGATTCCGCTAACCACTGTATCTGAACAGTTGACTATAATACAAAGTTTATTGAATATTGCAGTGATCAGGGCTTTTTAATTCACTTTTTATCAGTTTGATTTGGAGAGGAAAGCCTATTTGCAGTAGTAGCCAAGACAGAGAGAGGTCGTTCAAATAAATGGATGTTTTTACATAATATATTTGAAAAAGTTTAAAAAAATATGGCTGGTGAATAAAGTTTAGACTGACAAACTGCTGAATAGGGAATTACCAAACACAACATCCCTTTTCCTTGCTCCAGATGTAGGTTGGAAGCGTCTCATTATTTCATTATTTCATTACATGGGAAAATCTAGAACATAGTTGATTAAAAATAGAAATAATTTTTAAAATTTTAAACTAGAATGGATAGATAGATCTTGATGTGAAATTTACCCCTTTATAACTTATCCTCAAAATGTACAAAGCAATAAAGTAAGGTTATAGTTATTAGGCAACTAGTAAGAACTGTCTTCCTTCCAAACTTGTAGTAGGAAAAAATGCTTGTGTAAAGCAGAATGTATTTCATTTTTAAGCAGACCTCCTTTTTCAATTGATAGTGGGTTAAAAGACCTTAACTCTATATTGTGAAGGCAAATATCACAGTGTAAGTAGTACAATTTGCAATCCTGAAATGTGGATGTGGAGGAGTACTTGTTATATAGTTAGGATTAGTGCTATTTAAATTGCAAAGCACAATTGGAGACAAGTCTCAAAATAATTGTTACGGCACTTTGGTGGGTGGGTTGGGGACAGGTTGCCATATCTGTTGATTCCTGGTTACACTTAACCCTGCTGGCTAGGAAATGTTTTAGAAATGTTGTGTATGATCAACATGGGGATTTGGGGTGGGGGTGAGAAATGATGTATAGGAAAAAAAAAAAGAAAAGGAAAATAGGGTCCATAGGGTATTGATGGGTTCAGATTAGGAAGAAGAGTGGTCTCCCTCCAGTCTCTTTGTGGGAGAAGCCAAGGCAGAAAGAAAGTCTTCTGACTTTTATTGCTGTAACTATTCTAAACCAAGCTAAAAGAGTTGTTCTATAGCAGGTAAGCATTAATTTGATGATGATGATGGTGATGATGATAGAATCAACTTACCGAACATGCAGCCCCATAAGTTGAATAGTCTGGATTCTCACAGAAGCCAGTTTGACTCTGAAGTCCATGCTCTTTCATCTAAATTCAGCTGCTTCACAGGATACTCAGCTGCCTGTCATTAAAGAGAATGGCATTTTCTTTACAGTAGAATTCCAACTAATAAACATCAAAGGAATGAGGGAAATAGAAAATCACCATTAGGCAAACACTGCAATAATAACTTAGGCAGGCAAGATCTACCAATGGATGCTAACATTAGTGGGCAAAAGTTTGACAGAAATAGAATAATTCGTAATACCAAAGTAGTCTGCACCCAAATATATTTATTAATTACAAAAGGAAAATAGTAACTTGCCAGTGGAAAGAGTGGGCAGACATCACCTTATTCCAGTGACTAGGGTTAACATCACCAGTAATAAGACACATTGACACTGTGTACCCCTTGATATAATTTACTGAGAAGGGCACAGCACTTCTGTGGTATTCTTGCTCAAAATCTATAACCTCAATCTAATTGTGAAAAAAAATTACAAAGCCAAATTGAGGCATGTTCTACAAAACAACTGACCAGTACTCTTAAAAAATGGGAAAGTCATAAAAGACAAGGTAAAATGTAGGAATTGTTACAGATTGGGGGAGATTAAGATGCATAACAGCTAAATGTAATATGAGATCCTGATTGGATCCTGAGACAGAAAAAGGACATTAGTGGGAAACTGGCAAAATTTGTATGAATGTTAATTCTTTTGGATTTTTACTATTGTATTATGGCTATGTAAGAGTTAATATTAGAGGCAGCTGGGTGAAGGATATAGAGGAACTCTTATTACTATTTTTACAACTTTTCTGTACGTATAAACTTATTTCAAAATAAAAAGTTTAAAAAATTAAAGATAATGGTGTAGTTAAATTAAGAGAGGTCAGGGATCTTATTGTATACTTAGAGTCATCTTCGTACCAAATAAAGGCCATTATTTCCACTATTTACTTATCCAGAAACATAGATATTCCTAGAATTTTAAAAATATCTAATCTCTTGTCAGTGAATTTCAAATCACACAATTTTGGTTTAGCATTAAACTGGCAGTTGGATATTTTATTCCTTTGGATTCTGCACTGTGGATTTTGGAATTTTTCTAAAGCCTAGGTTATATGAAGATTAAATCACATCTGAAATGGAAAGGAAGCTTTTAAGAACGCTGTGTCCTAATCCAAACTTGCTTGACCCTGAGCCTGTCCTCTGCAGCAATTACCTGGTCTTTAAAGTCACACTTCTCAGGCAAAAAGCTAGCAAGAGTCATTCATTAGTAAGTGTTATTAGCGCCAAAGGATCACGCTTATTGTCCCTGGGCTCACTATCCAAATAACAGCAGTAGGAGGTGTACCAGTAATTTCTCGGCTCTGAAAACCTCTCACCAAAGATTCAGAGCTATTTCTGGGCACCCCGGGTCCTAAATCATTTTGTAAAGAGACGTGGCCAAGGAGGAGACAGCTTGCAGCTGGGATCCACTCCCCGTTACTGTCCTAAGGACAATGTTGCTTGAGCGCATTTCAGTCAGGATCCAGTGTCCTTGAGCCAAAATCCACACATCACATAGAGAACACCCTGGGAAGAGCGGCTTGGAGAAAACTGAAGACTTCAAGGGCTTGTGAAGACTCGGAAAACATCTCTAAGCTTGACAACGTAGATAAGAGGGGATCTGTTGTCTACTTAGAGAAGGAGGGAAATGGTTTTCCGACATGCTAAGGCTGGGAACCTTTACTAGCACTGAGTCTTTCTTTGACATTTTCTTCTTTCCCGCCTGTACAGCGATTGGCGTTGTTAAAGGCTTTGGCTTTAATAGACTATCATTCCCGCTGAATTTGAGCAATGTCAGAGTCATCATTAGAGGTAATTTTTTAGGTACTTTCTTCCAGGGCTGTCTGATTAGGAAAGATGTAAAACATCTCAGCTCTTTGTACCTTCTCTGCCGCTCCCTAGGAGCATGCTGCTGTACAAATAGCTCCCTCCCTCAGTCCTATCGAGCTTACACTTCCACAGGCCCCAATTCGCTGGATCATCTCTGGGCCTTTACATCGTTTGTAGAAACTCCTGTGTTGGGGTTTTGAGATGGTATTAAATACTCTATTATACAGCCCCATCTGAATGCCTGTGAACGTCGAAGCTAAACCTCCCACTGAATCACCAAAATAAATATCAATAAAATATGTAAATATTTTGACAAACATTAGCTAAGATTATTGAATGTTTATTATGTATTAAGCATGGTTTTAAGTTTCTTATCTTTTTTATTTTTTTTCTTGAGACAAGGTCTGACTCTGTCACCCAGGCTGAAGTGCAGTGGTGTGATCACGGTTCACTGTAGTATCAACCTCCTGGGCTCAGGTGATCCTCCCACCTCAGCCTCCTGGGTAGTGGGGACCACAGGCACACACCACCATGCCCAGCTAATTTTTGTATTTTTGTAGAGACAGGGTTTTTACCACGTTGCCCACGCTGGTCTCAAACTCCACCTGCCTCAGCCTCCCAAAGTGTCACATTTCTTACCTTATATATTTTCTTACATATTTCTTACCTTAATCCTAAACTGCACATCTTTAAAACAATATTGGATATGGGCACAACGATTTCTTCCTATGTAACAGTTGAGACAGCTGAGGCACAGAAAGATAAGGAAATTACCCCTGGGAATTATAACTAGTGAGTGGTAGAGCAGGTTGTGAACCAAGGTTCTGTGGTCCAGAGACTTTCTTCTTGGTCACTACCATGTGCTGCCCCTCGGCTGTGGCTTTTATTCTGCAACACACAAGAAAGAATGAGGACAGACAAGACTCTCCCTTCTCAAATGCTCATTACTGTGGAAAAATATAACTTTTTTTTGCCTACTCATTCTCATTTACCTAAAAGTATCCATGTACTATGTGGCTTATATAAGGAAGCCACAGCCCAGTGAGAATTTAGAATTCAAGACACTGTGGCAAGACAGTGAGCCAAGGTGAGGCTTGGCTATGGCACGTGTCATTGTCTGGATGTTTGTTCCCTCCAAATCTCGTGTTGAAATATAATCCCCAGTGTTGGAGGTGGGCCCTGGTGGGAGGTGTTTGGGTCATGAGGGGGCAGATCCCTCTTGAATGGCCTAGCACCATTGCCTTGGTGATGAGTGAGTTCTTGCTCTGAGATCGTTGCATCATCTCTGGGCCTTTAAATCCTTTATAGAAACGCCTGTGTTGGGGCTTTGAGATGGTATTAAATACTCTATTATTTACCATAGGTCATCTCACTCTGAGTTCATGCAAGATCTGGTTGCTTAAAAGAGCATAACGCCTCCCCCACTCTCTCTTGCTCCTGCCCTCACCAGATAATATGCTGGTTCTTCATTTGCCTCCTGCCATGATTGAAAGCTGCAAATTCTGATGGCCAGCCTCCCAGAAAGGTGTTAGGATTCACTTGACATGTATTTATTGAGCATCTATTATGTAAGTGCTGGGCAGCATTTTAGGTGTTTGGGATGCCTTAATGAACAAAAACAGACACTGTTTTCTGCTGTCATAGAACTTGTTCTCGAGTGGAAAAAAATAAACAATCTGAAAATAAATTCACAAATGTATATGGGTAGTGCTATAGAAAAGTAGGAAGTGTTGCCAAATAAGGAGGATAAGGAATGCTAGGCAAAGAGAGAGAGAGGGGTTGCAGTTTTAAATGGAGTGATCAGATTGGCCTCACTGAGAATGTTAAAGAGTTAAAGGAAGTGAGGTAGTCAGCAATATGAAGAACAGCCAGTGAGAAGTCCCGAGGTGGGGGTGTGGCTGTCCTGTTTTAGGAACATAAAGGCCTGGGTGGCTGCACCACGGGGTCAGATCATTCACGGTCCCAAGGAGCATGTTTACACTAGTCAAATGAGGAGCCACTGCTGGTTTTGAGCAGAGGAATAACCCTGTTGTATTTTTCTTCTCTTCTCCTCCTCTCTTCTCTTCTTTTTTTTTTTTTTTTTTTTTTTTTTTTTGAGATTTAGTCTCACTCTGTTCAGCCCGGGCTGGAGTGCAGTGACACGATCTCGGCTCACTGCAACCTCCGCCTTCTGGGTTCAAATGCTTCTCCTGCCTCAGCCTCCTGAGTAGCTGGGACTACAGGCATGTGCCACCACGCCTGGCTAATTTTTGTACTTTTAGTAGAGAAGAGGTTTCACCATGTTGGCCAGGCTGGTCTCAAACTATTGATCACCCGTCTTGGCCTCCCAAAGTGCTGGGATGACAGGCGTGAGCCATCGCAGGCCGGCTGTATTTTTCTTTTTGAAGTAAAGCTCTGGCTGCTGTGTTGAGAATAAAAATAGAAACAGAGAAATCTGTTAGGAGGTAATTGCGGTAATCCAGGAGAAATAAGATGGTGGCTCAGTTCACGGTCGTAGCAGCAAAGGTGGTGAGAAGTGATTAAATTGGGACAATATTTTGAAGATAAAACTAACAGAATTTCCTGACCCTGTGGATGAGTTATGAGTAAAAGAGGAAGGAGCAGAGAATGATGCTGAGATTTTTAGCCTGAGCAACTAGAAGGAAGGACTTTATGTCAAGTCAGATGAGAGAGACCACGTGAAGCAGAGTTGATGGTGGTTGGGAGATCAGGATTTCTGTTTTGGAGGTGTTGTTACATGTGAGATGCTTGTTAGAAGTCCATGTGTCAGGAGGGCTGTTGAATGTACAAGTCTGGAGTTCGGAGGGGAAACTGTGGTTGGAACGATGGTTCTGAAAACCCAGTGTGTTGAGGTCACCAGGTGCTAAAACATTAAGAAGCCAGAGAGATAAGGAAGAACCCACAAGAGATTCTCAGGGGAAATGAGGTAAAACCAGGAGGAAACCAGGAGAGGGTTTCCCAAGGAAACCTGGAACCCAAATGAAGACTGTCAGGAGGAACAAGTGATCGACTTGCAAATGCTGTTGAGCATTCAAGTAGGGTGAGAACAGAGAACTGGCCATGGGGTTTAAGCAAAGGCAGAGGACACCGGTGCCTTTGAAGAAAGGTATTTTAGTGGCATAGTGAGGGTGAAAACTGACTGAGGGGAGTTTAAAGGAAAATGGGAGGGGAGGAATCGGAGACAGTGAGTATAGATGACTCTTGGTTGCTGGAAAGAGGATAAAAGAAATGGGTGGTAGTTGCTTGGAGAAACAGGGTCAGAAGAATTTTTTTAGATGGGAAAAATAACAGTAGGTTTAAGTGATGTATAGTTCAGGTTCTTTAAATAGCATTATGACATCTTTCTGTGCTAGGGTTAACACAGAAAATCCAAGAATTATGCTTGGGTCATGGAGCTTGAAGTGGAGTAGGGTGGGAATGAGATAAAAATAATAATGGGAAGAAAAAGAGCTATGTTAAGGCTGAAACTTGTTACATTCTGAGAGTTTTGGAAGAGCTGGCTACCAGTCATGTCTAAATCAACCCAAGCCTCTGATGCCAGGCAAGTTTGCTGTCCAGTGCCTGGTATGCAGTTGGCATCAATCTCCAATATCTCCCTCCCCTGACAGCCTCAAAGGTCCTGCTTAATCTTGTAATAGGAGGAGATCAGGCCGGGCGTGGTGGCTCACACCTGTAATCCCAGCACTTTAGGAGGCCAAGGTGGGTGGATCACTTGAGGTCAGGAATTTGAGACCAGCCTGGCCACCATAGCAAAACCCCATCTCTACTGAATACAAAATTAGCCGGGCATGGCGGCGGGCACCTGTAATCTCAGCTACTCAGGAGGCTGAGGCAGGAGATTCATTTGAACTCAGGGGGTGGAAATTGCAATGAGTCAAGAAAGTGCCATTGCACTCCAGGCTGCGTGACAGAGTGAAAATCCATCTCAAAAAAAATCAGTCTCAACCACACATATAGATTTTGTAACATAGACAGGTTATTTAAAGTCAGAGTTCCTCGAGGATAATGATGACAAACACGGCATAGGCGTGGGAATCAGACAAGCTTGCATTCACATTTCAGCTGGGCCATCCTCCTGCTCCGTGACCTTGGGCAAGTCTCTGAGCCTCCATTAACTGCATTATGGGGACAATAATAATGACTATCTCATAAAATCATTATAAGAATTCAAAGATAGAATAAATGTAAATATAAATTTTGACATGAAACAAATGGTCAGTAAATTAGCAAGAGAAGTGTCTCCTTTCTAAAATATAAATTAACTTTATCTCCATTTCTTGGGTTCATTTTCCCCCAACAGTTCAGAAGCACTTCTGCACACAGACTCTTGACATTTCAGACTGTTTCTTTAAGAGATTTATTTATAAGGTGTCTGAGAATCAAAAACGAGCACGTGGAAAACAAGCCTTTTCTCCCATGTTTAAGTAGCTGTAAAGTAGACCATACAGATTTTTCTAAAGCTTCGCTGATACCTGGTAAGAGACAAACCTTAGTTATTTCAGCTTCTGAGTATTTTTTCCGAACAGGCCATAAGTGTCTGAGTGAGGATTTCATGAGAAACCTCCATCCTCACTACTCCTGGCTATCATCATGCCCTAACAGCCCAGATTCAACCATGAGCTCATTCTGGATTCTTAGAATACCAGGGTTTAGCAGGTGTCTTTTAACTCAGTTTGTGCAGCTGCTTGTGAGGAAAGATAGGGAAGGGTTGCCATTCTCATTTCATAGGGAAGAAAAGCATGTAGTAGTTGTGGAAGAGCAGAAATACACCCATTGTCCTTGGGATTTACCCAGCACACTCTTCAAAGGACTTCATTAAAGAAAAACATTCCCCCAATCTGAATTCTCTCCCAAAGTCTACTATAGTATTCTCATCAATCTTCAGTCAGTGAAAAATTAGGGGAGATGGCAGCTGAGCAGTTGCCTGAAGAATGCTAAAATATCACAAGGAAGTAAAAATTTCACTGGAAATATAAGATGAACACAATGGTAATTACAAGAACACCTCTTATAGACAGTAATTTATGACTGGAAGATAAATATTGATAAAGATGCTTTGGGAGGAGTGAATGGGGTAAAACCTTCAAGGGGAATTCTTGTTAACAAAAGAGTCTGTAAAATGCTGTGTAGGGGAGATGAGTCCAGTTATCTATAGGGCTTCTAAGTTTTGCTGAGAGAGCTAGGCAAGTCTAGGGCCGGAGCTGAATTGCTAGGCAATAAAACTGAAGCTGTGGATCACTCACCCTTCTTTGTGTTCCCTAAAGTAGTGAGCAGTCTAGCTTTCTAAATAAGTATTGCTTATATATGTAAAAAATATTTATTTGTGCTTCTGCTGAAATGTTGAAGGCAATGAGGGTAGGTTAAACACATGGCTACTTTTGCCCCTACTCAAAGCTCCACGAAAATGACTATAAATGTTTTTTTTCCCAAAAAAAAATGGTAACCATCATAAAATTTCAAAATGGAAAGTAGATAGAAAAGTGATATATGACTTAATAGACATAAGAAAACAGAATGTAGGCTTGGCATGGTGGCTCACGCCTGTACCCTCAGCACTTTGGGAGGCTGAGGCAGGTAGATCATCTGAGGGCAGGAGTTCGAGACCAGCCTGGCCAACATGGTGAAACCTCATCTCTACTAAAAAGCACAAAAAATTAGGCAGGTGTGGCCTGTAATCCCAGCTACTCAAGAGGCTGAGGCAGGAGAATCACTTGAACCGGGGAGGCGAAGGTTGTAGTGAGCCAAGATCATGCCATTGCACTCCGACCTGGGCAACAAGAACAAAAGTCCATCTCAAAAATAAATAAATGAATAAAAATAAAAGAGAATCTAAAGCTAGCATTAAGGAACACTGAGCGCCTTCAGATTTATACTTTGGAATCCCCTAAATTCTCAGAGTTTGGTACCAAGTACTTCTGGAAGTAGAAGGTAAAAGAGAAGAGAAAGAAGACTGATTGAAGTGTGATTGAGAAGCAGTCAGAATTCCCTATCTCTTTCCAATATCTGCATAGCCAGACAATCCCCTCCCTCTTCCCAAAAGACTAGTTAAAAGCAAAAGGTCTGTGAACAGGGGGCATCCATCACAATTGGGGATATGGATACCCTACCGCAAAGTATATGTACATGGGATGTGGAGACCTCAGTCTTCTTCCCTGCTCAGTTCCCATATTTTGGTCAGACTTGTTCCTTTAGGTAGGATATTAAAAGATCTTCCCTGGGATTTGACCAGCCTAAAAGGAAAAGCATAATGATATTGATATTGAAAACTCTCAAAACATCTACAGTAAAGTTCACAGTCAAGAAGCCCCACTCACACACACAAAGTTTACAATGAGCTTTTTATTCATGAATACTTAAATATGAGCACATAATCAAGGATTCCCAAACATCTAAACAGTGCCTCTAACATGAAAGATAAAAGCCAACAGCATAAAGTAGAAATATCTTGGAGGCAATAGAGACCATGAGAAATGAAGAAAATGTAACAGAAACACACCAAAAAAAAATAAATAAATAAAACAGTATTCACTTAGATCCCTAGACAGATAAAATACTGCAACTGTAAACATGAGCAGGATAGTATATAAAAGTAAATACATAATAATAAAAGGGCAAAAAGAGCTTTGGGATTTTAATAATATGATATCAGAAATGGAAAACTCACTTTAAGGATTAAAAAGAAATTTGGAGAAATCTTTTGGAAAGTAGAACAAAAAATAAAGAGATGGCAAAAAGGAGAGAACAGAAAATTAGTGCCTTAATTCAGGACATCAATTGTAAAATAACAGGCATTCTACAAAGGAAGAAAAGAGAAAAAACCAAGGAAATATTACCAATTAAATAGTTCAGATATACAAAAAGGTGAAAATAGACCCAAGCCAGGAAATGAAAAGAAAATGCTACAAAATTCCGGAAAGTAAAAACAAAAACAGGAAAAGTCAAGAATCAAAATGGCTTTGGACTTACCAGCAATACTGGCAGCAAGAAGACTGTAGGGCAATTACTTCAAAATTCTGAAGGAAAATTATTTCTAACCTAGAATTCCATACCCAGCCAAACTATCAATGAAGGATGAGGATAGAAGACTCTTAATACATTAATACATTTACCTCCTTTGCATCTTTTCTCAGGAAGGTGGTGGAGGATGACCTTTACCAAAACTTGGAAAGAACCACGATGCAGGACCAAAGGTGCAGGAGACAGAAGATCCAACCCAGGAGAGGGATATAAGGAGTCCCCAGAATAATAGTGGGAAGGACATGCTAGAATGACAAATATTTACTAGATAGAAAAGGCAGCCAGTCCAACTGGAACAGGTCAGTAGGCTCTGGATGAAACTTACTCTGCAAAGTAACGTTGATAAAATATCTGACATGTCTGAATGTCTTGAGAAGAGATTTAAAAGACTGGCAAAAGTATAAATTTTGTATTATTCCTAGGGAATCCAAACTAGCGAGGATTAGAACACTGGAGTGAATTTATTATGTAAGTTGTGCATGTCACCCTCTCACTGTGACCCCAGAAATGTTCAGAGGACGCGTCCTTCACCAAGGCAGTAGGACAAACATTCATTAGGTGTGTCCTGGCATCCTTAAGGAACTTGGTAGTGGTTTCTTCTGTGTAAGTGAGAATTGAGAGTGCAAATGGCTGCATCAAAGTGGGCTCCCTAAATTCAGTGGGGATGATTGGATCCTGGATTATATGAGCCAAGAGGTAGCACTTAATCACTAGCAACTGAGTGGGTGACCATGGTTATGATAATTGGCAGTAGAGCCAAGCAGTTATCAGAATGGCCTGACCTACAGAGTTCTTTGGTGTTGGCTAGTTCATCATGGTGTCCTTATGACTGAAGTAGATGAGCTGTCTAATAAATGATTCCTTGATTTGTAAAAGTGGAAAAGTTCTAGGCCTAATAAATAAGAAATCTTACTTGAATTACTGTGATCTTTTTAAAAAGAGAGAGCATCACTTTGAAGGGGCACCAAATTGTTAGCCAACTCACATATCAAAGTTCAACATTCGATCACTTGGTAATATCTGTTCTAAGACAATGGACCCCAGAAGAAGCATGTGTTTTCCACCAGAGGGCTGCTTGGCTAGGCTGAAGTCCTGGTTGCTGGTGGCCTGGCCTGGCCTGGCCTCTGGGCTCACAGGGAAGCTACCCTTCCTCCCCTATGATGGCTATTACAGTTTAGTATCTCCTGTTTGGGGCCATTTTACTGAATTGCAGTTGCAGCTATTGTTGCTATTCTATGATTTATGTTCTTTTTGCTTTCATGTAACTCTATTTTATTTTGTTTATATATACATTGTAGTTACACTGCTGAATATACAATTTTCCTCAGACTAGTGAGAAAGATCACCCTTTGTCTATTACATTAGTGATTCCCCAATGTATGATACTTCCTGTGGGTATTCACACACTTCTGTAGTACCCTCTCCTTGGACAGGGGCTAGCCCTGTGATTTGCTTTAATCAATAGGATGCAGAAGTCAATTTCAGGCCTCAGGCTTACGAAGTTCTGACAGTTTCTGCACATAGGAAATCTAAGTACCCTAAGAGAATTATACAGTGGGGAAGCTCAGTGTAACTACTACTTTAAGAGGCCTCACATAAGAGAATCAATAAGCCCAGCTGGCAGCAAGAACCAAGAACCAAGGCCCTGGGTCGCTAGCCCCAGCTGAGCTTCTAGCCAACTGCAGTAGTGCCTAGTCCCCAGTGTGGGTAAGTCGTCTTGGAAGTGGATCCTCCAGCCATAGTCAGGCCAACCCACTGATGCTGTGTGGAGCAGAGACAAATTGTTTTCACCAAGCTCAGCCCAAATTGAAGAATCGTGAATAAATAAATAATATCATTATTTTAAGTTGTTAAGTTTTGGGGTTGTTTTCAGGAACAGATAATATATTCCTAGTTTTATTTGTCTATCTGTTGTACCTGGTACCTTGATATGGTTTGGTTCTGTGTCCCCACCCAAAACTCATCTTGAATTGTAGTTCCCATAATCCCCATATTTCATGGGAGGGACCCAGTGGGAGGTAATTGAATCATGGGGATGGTGTCCCTTGTGTTCTTCTCGTGATAATGAGTGAATTCTCACAAGATCTGATGGTTTTATAAGGGGCTCCCCTTACACTCAGCCCTTCTTCTTCCGTCCACCATGTGAAGAAAGCCGTGTTTTCTTCCCCTTCTGCCATGATTGTAAGTTTCCTGAGGCCTCTCAGGCCCATGGAACTGTGAGTCAATTAAACTTCTTTCCTTTATAAATTACCCAGTCTCAGGCAGTTCTCTGTAGAAGCATGAGAATGGACTAATCCATACCTGGTGTAGCCCTAAATCTCTGCTGAGCTCCACTTTGTCACACAGCTCTGAAAAAATTGCTGCTCTTCTTCCTATTACTCTTTGCATATTATTCTCTTGGCACTTATCTTTCTCTTTGCGTGTCTGTCCAACTAAAGACATATTTGAAACTGCTTAGATATGCAGGGGACCATATGCCTAAAGATCTACAAATTCACTGGGTAGGATTTTCCAACATTTTTGACCCCAGAGTTACACTGACCTGTGGCCTTGCTGCCTATTCCAGCCTGAGGGGTGGTCATGGCGTTCTTGGCTCTGACTGCCGTCTTGATGTTTCTCTGGTATGCTCTGACTCTTGGGTCTCAGTTTGTTTCAGTTTGTTTCCTTTTGAGCTTCTGGGGAAGGCCTGGTTATTCCATCACCATAGTGTTGTGTGGGAAAGAATAGTTTCCCAGAAAAATATGTTGTTGGAAAGATGTCCCCTTAGGAATAAACAGACTTCTTCCTCTACATGCTTTTTAAATAGTCCCTTTCAAAACCTCTCCCCTCTCACAATTGCTGAATAAAAGACAAAAGGGTAGCCTTTACTACACCAAAGTGGCACAGCCACGAAGTTCTTGTTAACATTTTAAAATCAGCCAGGCCTACTCTTGTCCCTTTTATTACTTCCTTCACAGAGCTGTGGGGCCCTGCCCACCAATGGGGCCACTTGTCAATGTCCTTATTGCTCTTTCTCTTTTCCCTTGGTGAAGCTCTGACTGGGTGACTTCTGCTCGTGAGAACGTCCACATGCTGAAGGCTGGGATGTACCAAGGGAAAGAAACTTGGCAACTTGGTGTCATTGGAAGAGCACCAATTTTGGAACCAGAGAGATCTGGATCAGAAGACTGGCTCTGGCATTTTTTTTTTTCTAGCTGCATAACCTTAAGCAAGTTACTTAACCTCTCTTGGGTTTCCTCATCCAAAAACTAGGAAATTGAATGGTTACTTTTAGGGTCACTCTAAGGTTTAAAAGTAAATAATGTTAAGAACTCAGAACTAGAATGGATGCTCAAAAAAAGGTAGCAAAAAGGAAGATGAGGATGATGATTGACTCTAGTGAAAGAGATAGAGGTCAGAGAGTTCTTAAATGCTTCTTTGTATCAGGCCCATCTCACCAAGGTAGTCAGAAAGAAGAGGACTATGGGAGAAGAAAGAATCTGGAATGAAAAACCAAGATACGCCCTGGTTTGCATATTACCTACAAGGTTGATGTGTTGAGTTGAACAGGTTGTGCACTGCATTGCCCAACTGTACAAGAATATGTGGGCTCTGACTGCCTAGGAATCTGAAATGTTGTGTTGGTAGCTGTATAGGATTAGGAACAGTGGTGTACTAGAGACAGCTCCTACAGACTCACAAGAGCCAATTGTTAAATTTTCAGGGATTTTGCAAGCCAGCTGCCAACATAGCCATTATTAAAAATTAAATTATGTTGTATGAATTTACCATCAAATGCTCAAAACTCATCACTTACTAATTATTTTAGTACATTTTTGTGTTGTCTGTGTTCTTGAAGTTATTTACATCTACTATTTGTACCATGGAAGTACATACTACATAATGTGCTACTGCACATCTCTTCCCAAAGTCGTGTTCATTGATATTACAATGGTAACTTAAAACTGGCCATGATGTGAGTATTTACACCACAGAAATTGGTATGCACTACAAATTGGGGCTTTCAGAAAAACTTTTACCAGCACACCACTGAGTATAGGCAAGGTTGAGACATGCAAACAGTAATGAAAACATTTCACTCTTCTCTAACCCACTATATGTTGATTATATTTAAGCCCATCACTAGCACTAGTAGGGAAAAGAAACTGAGGGAGTGAAAGGCAGTGAGATTTTGCCCCACCCCATTAGCCTGTGGTGTAGATTCCTCTGCCCTCTCTCTCCTTTTCTGTATTTTTTTGAGCCCAATGTATCCCATACTGAGAAGCCCACAACCATCAACTGTGTATACTCAGTGTAAGCAAAGGAACACTTGGACAATGTGACCTAAAGCCTTGAGTCAAGAGCACTGTGTTTGTACCGTAAAGCATACATGAAGGTTGCAGCTCCCTGTGTGGCTGGTGGTCTGAGAATGCTTATATTTCAGCCTGGCACTTGCTTTTGTTTAATTGTCCCTCTCACTCTGGTACAACATCAAAAGGGGACAGTCAGTCCACTTCAGGACAGTAAATTTAACTCTTTGGGGGACAGACAAAATCCAACTTGCCTACATCTTAATAAATGATGGCGACCCAATATTACACAAAACACCAAATGCCACCACTGGCGTAATGCCAGACGATGGCATCAGCCATGACAGCGATGGCTCAAGTAGGCCATAATAGAGAATTCCAAGCTGCTAGCACCATTCAGGACCTCAAGGATTGCTGAGTGCTTGAGGAACCCACATAGAAGCATTGACACTAGATGCTATTTCATCCCTAGAGCAACAGTCGAGTCTTATCTTTTAAAGCGGCTAAACAGATTGGAATGGCCTTTCACATATGCTTTTCTAGCTGATAATCCTCCAAATCCCCAAACAGTATAATCTTTCCTCCTCTTCATTTATTTATTGTAAGCCACTGTTTTGCTCTGAGGTTGCTTTCTTCAGATTAGGAAAGTGGTTGTGAGCTGTGGGCTCCAGGGTGACAGAGTTGGAGTCCAAATCCATGCTCTCTCACTTACTAGCTGTACACTTTGTACCAGAGTTTCCTCATCTGTGTACTGGGAGTAATATAACCTACTACATGAGGTGACTGTGAAGATTAAATGAGTTTTACATATGTACTTGTCAGACCCTGTGTGACACAGAGAGGGCTCAAAAACTATTAAAATTATTCTTTAGCTATTTTCACATGAAGCTATTTAACCCTGCCTCCTGTGCAATTTCCTTTCTTCCCTCCTACCTTCTTCATCCTTTTACCTCCTTCTCTAGGAATCTCTCTGATTGTTATAATTTAACTCCCAAAAAGAAAAAAAAGTATCAATTTTTTCCTAATGCCTTAACATAAATATTAAAGCCATTATCAATATCTACTTTTGTGGCCTGAATTTGTAGGTGATTTTTGAACATAACACAAGGTTGCAGATGTAGTGATACAGACCTTTTTTAAGATTCCTGTTTCGCAGGCACTTGACCTGACACGCCACTATTTAAGCCAGTTTGGCCAATAAACTCATTCTTTCTCACGAAGACCTGTTCACATGTGAGAACTACTGAAAAATGATCATCTGAGGGTGGCACTTTGGCTATGCCACAGAGCCTTGTGATGCGGCAGCCCTAGAGAGATGCAGGGTTCAGCACCTACCCCATCCTTACTCTCCCACTGCCCTGCGACCCTTCCTCTGCTTGGCTCCTTGCCATTCCTTCTCCCACTTGGAACCATGGGTTGGTCACATTTCCTATACAGCAGCCACCTGTCCATTTTGCAAATTTTTAAAAATTGACAAAAATTATATTTATTTATGGTGTACAACATGGTGTTATGAAATATGCAGGCACTATGGAATGGCTAGTGGAAGACTATCAACACACATACTTATCATTTATTAGTGGTGAGAACATTTCAAATCTATTCTCTTAGCAGTTTTTAACTCTACATTATTATTAACTATAGTCATCATGTTGTACAATAGACTTCTTGAACTTACTCCTCCTGTCTAACTGAAATTTCGTATCCTTTGACCAGCATTTCCCCAATCCCCCAGCCTGCAGGCCCTGCCGGGTAACGGCCATTCTACTCTATTTCTGTGAGTTCAACTTTTTAAGATCCTACGTGTAAGTGAGATAATGTGATCTTCGTCTTTCTGTGCCTGGCTTACTTCACTTAATGTAGTATTCTTCAGGTTCATCCATGTTGTTGCAAATGACAAGATTTCTTTCTTTTTTAAAAGGCTAAATAGTATCCCATTGTGTGTGTGCATTTTCTTTGTTCATCCATTAATGGACAAACCTGTCTGTTTTTTGCATTTTTTTTCATTTCTTCTGTTTTTGGTGATAATGACAGCAAGAATCTAAATAAAGACATCTATAAAACATTGGAAAGCCCTTACACTTTCCTCCCTACCAAGATATTTAACAAATCACAAACTTGAAGTGAAGTTGGCAATCCTAGAGTTGCTAACACTGAGAAGGGGATGCAAAAAAGGCAAAGAAACAGAAGGAAGGAATAGGTATAAGAGGTCCTTGGACAATCGACAAACTGAGTAACTAAGGCTATACGCCCTTAACCAAGAAAAAGGGAGCAGCAGAGGAAAAAACAGAGAAGTATGGGACCCATATATATATATATATATATATATATATATATATATATATATAGCTTATTTCACAATGTAATTTAAACCAGTGGTTTGGAAGGGGAGGGGATTCTGGGGTATGAGTGCCTGAGTCCATTCTTGCTAGCCCTGTAACCATTGTCATTTAATTCTCAAAGCCTGTTTTCTCATTTATAACGCGGTATAATAACAGTTACTTTATGCCCAGGGGTGTTGTGATGATTAAATGCAATAATCTCTGTAGAGTGTGGTTACACGTGCTGGCTTTGGAGCCAACCTGCCTTGGTTCAAATCGTGGTTCCATCACATGCTCGCCAGCTGTGTGGTTTTGCAAAAGTTACTCCAGCTCTCTGTATCTCAGGTTGTCATATGTAAAACAGGGATGATAATAACATCTATAGGATAAATATATGGGATCAGTTAGAATATATCTGGCATCTAAAACATGTTAGATGTTATTCTTCTGCCTTTGGTTGTAGGTACTTGCCCTGATTTTGTAAAGTGCCCAAAACTTGGCACCTCACACAGTCAAAACTCAGTTATTATTATCAGTTATGAAGATGCTTATTTTCTGTCATAAAAGTAATTCATGCTCTTTAGAGAAAAGTTAAAGTATGCGGGCTGGGTGCAGTGGCTCACGCCTGTAATACCAGCACTTTGGGAGGTGGAGGTGGGTGGATCACCTGAAGTCAGGAGTTCAAGACCAGCCTGCCCAACATGGTGAAAACCCCTCTGTACTAAAAATACAAAAATTAGCTGGGCATGGTGGTATGTGCCTATAATCCCAGCTACTTGGGAGGCTGAGGCAGGAGAATCACTTGAACCCAGGAGGTGGAGGTTGCAGCGAACCAAGATGGCACCACTGTATGCCAGCCTGGGTGATAGATGGAGCAAGACTCTGTCTCAAAAAAATAAAAATAAAAATAAAACAAAAAATAAGAAGCAAATAAAATATACAGAAAAGTAGACAGAAAAATTAATCATTTTGAGCCAAGCATAATCTTTTCCGATTTTTTTATCTCATGATTTTGCTTTGCATAATTTTTTTAGCTCACACAGATGCAAAGGGAGGCTCTACATAATTTTATATTGTACATGCATTCAATTCACAGATTGCCTTGTTTACACGCATCATAACAAAAACATTTCCACGTGTTATCTTAAATTCTTGGCAAGCATCATTTCAGTAATAGGCCATCAAGTACAAATATGTTATCATAATTTGCTTTAACATCTTACCTGAATTCACGCTGTTTTTAATTTTAAGTATTACAAATATTTTGAGATGAACATGCTCATGCATAAAGTATTTTTTCCATATCTGAGATTATCTCATTAGGATACATTGTGAGAAGTATTAATACTAGGGCATAGTAGTGTATTTTAAAGAGTCATCATACATCACCTAATTACTTTCCAAAAGAGTTTTACCAAGTAAAATAACTAATCAAAACATATAAAAACACTCCCTTTATAGAACTGGATTCTATCATTTAAAAAAACGTGTCTCGATTTATTAGCAATGGCCCTCAGGATTGCAATAAGTTGTACTTCTTTAATTACTAACGTAATATTTGAATTACTCATGTAAAATATTTGAATGTTTTTCTGTGTTTTTAAATTTTACCTTTTCTAATAACTTGTCTATGTAAGCCTTTTGTCCGTTTTTCTCTATGCACCATAAAATGTTTTTGTCGTATTTTGTATTCATTCTTTATACGTTAAATGATATTAATCTTTGTCTGTCTGTAGATATTTGTTCCCAGGCTGCATTTTAACTTTGGTTGTTGTTTTGACAGAAAGAAATGTTTTTAAAAAATTTGTTGTATAATCTGTTTGTTTTGTGTATGATTTATTCTATTAAGAAAAACTTAGAAGTAATTCTGCTGGGGTGGATGGGTGTGAACGAGGAGAATCTTGTTTTGTGGCTTTACAAATATGTATTTTTCTAGTTCTTTATTCCATTTGGAGTTAAAGTTACGTTAGTGTGTAGTATGAATTAAGGCTAGAAATTGATTTTCTTTTCTAATTTGCTAACCAACTGTCCTAATGTCATCTGTTGAATAATTCTTCCATTCTCCATTGATCCAAGATGTCTTTTTAATCATAAATTAAGTTTTTATACATTCCAAGGCTATCTGTTCTGTTCTATTGATCTTCCTGTCCATTCCTATGCCAATACCATGGTGTTTTAATTACAGTTAAAGGGTATTTTAAGTCCACTATTTCAAGAGAGCGTCAGGCAGAGCCAGAACCATTATGTGAATGTGAGGGTGTGGGCAGTGGACGTATACAAATGCCTGATAGTTTTGTTCTCCTTGCCTGTCTTTGGATCCTGAACAGATCACAGAGTGATTGCTATGTTGAAAAGAGATCCTCAGGGATGTGGATGTGACCCTAGAAGGGCTCCCAGGCATTGGGTCCCCTGGACAGGGCCTAGGTGAGCACTGCCATATTTTTCCTCTCTGATTTAGATTTTTCTATATTCCAAATGAAACCTTACTGCCCACCCAAAAGACACGGTTTTTCTTCACACGTTGGCAGAATGCTATTGTTAATCCATAATGTGACTCATTGAACTCGGGTAGGTCCATATGACTATCTCTGGCCAATGAAAGGTGAGTGGTAGTCACTTGTGTCATTACTGGGAAGGAGCTTGAACAGTGAGCACATGCTTCCCCGTGCTCCAGATGAGGCTATTCCACTAGCGTGGGTCCCACAGTGGGGACAGTATGGAGAGGAGCTGCAGCTGACCCTCGGTGATTTTCTAGAATGCATGACAAAAAAATTCTTGCCATAAGCCACTGTATTTGGGGGTCATTTGCTATAACAGACAACCTAGGCTATCCTGACTAATAGCAGAAGGCTAGTCAAAATACTTAACAATTGGTATAACATGAGCATTGACTAAAATCAACACAGATACCAGCTAGGACACCAAGAGGAGGTGCATCCAGGATGATTTAGCCTTGCACTTTTTTCAAGTCTCATTATCCTATCTCTTTAAGGTGACTTTGCGTATCTCAAATCTCATTTACTAGGTATTGATTTTCTAACTTAGATTTTATAATCCCTAGTGATTCCAGCCTCTATGGTTCCCCTTTTCTCTACTCCCTGTGACATGATTTGCTCGTGCCAGAAAATAGACGTGTTTCCCCTTATTGATATCCTAAGTCCTGATAGGCACCATCCATGTTATGAAACTTCTGTCCCTTCACAAGCGATACCACTGTTCATTGCACAATATGTAAGTGCATTTTTGTGTTTAAAAAGTTTATATATGACATGCTGCTGTTATGCTTGCTCAATTAATCGTAAGATATTATTGCTCCCAACTGAACAGACCTTATGGAGATGTTCTGAAATTAGAAGCTTGAGAGGAAATTGGTGTCCTCCCCAACAAGAGAGAGCATTAATGAGCCAGTGAGTGAGAGGCTGGTTTCTGACCTGGATTCCTAGCTGCCACCTATGAGGTGTGTGACTGGGGGAAGTTATTTAATTTCTCTCTCAGCCTCAGTTTCCTCCTCTGTACAATGGGATTCTTGTGAAGTTTAAATGAGAATATATGTTTAAAATGCCTAAGCACAGGCTGGGTATGGCGGCTCACGTCTGTAATTTTAGCATTTTGGGAAGCTGAGGCGGGTGGACCCCCTGTGGTCAGGAGTTCGAGATCAACCTGTCCAACATGGTGAAACTCTGTCTCTACTAAAAATACAAAAAATTAGCGAGGTGTGGTGGCAGGTGCCAGCAATCCCAGCTACTCAGGAGATTGAGGCAGGAGAATTGCTTGAACCCAGCATGCAGAGTTTGCAGTGAACTCAGACAGCGCCACTGCACTCAAGCCTGGGCAACAGAGCAAGATTCTGTCTCAAAAAAATAAAATAAAATAAAATAAAAAGCCTAAGCACAGAATCTGGTCCTTAAAGCAATTGTTGATATTTTTATTTAATTTTGTTACTAGTATAGCCCGTGCAGTGCCTCCTGTTCTTTGGTTAGTTGGTTGGCTTGGATCCCTATTTCAGGGCTCAGAGCAACTCCAGGCTCTCTCTAGGATTCTGATAGAAACTTTTACCTCTTTGGAGTGTGATTCTGTCGCCAGCTCCAGTCCCCATGACTGTGTCATTTCCATCCTCACAGATGCAAACATGAGGCTCCATGTATTACTCCCCAAGGGCCCCAGGCTCTGGAGTGGTCCTGGTTCATGGTCTGTCTGGATTACCTTGGAATAGCTACTTAACTTCTCCGTTTCTCAGATTCCTCATTCCTAAAATAGGACAATAATAGTGCCTGCCTTGTAGAGTTGTTGTAAGGATTGATGAGTTAACATATCCAAAGCTCCTAGAACTGATGTTGACATTAGTGAATACATTTTAGCTATGATGATTCTTCATTCCCTCATTTTTGTGATTTTGGCAATTTTTATTAAAGATTCTGCATCTCTTCCATACTATGGACTCAATTTCATGACATTCCACTGACTTCCAAAGCTCATGTGCTCACAGCATGCCCCTCACTGCACCCTGAACACCCTTGGGACATGAGTTCCAACTCAGCGGCTCCCACACTTCTCTTCTGGAGAATAACCTTGCCAGGCCAGTCTGCTCCTCAACCCCAAATCTGAGGAAGTAACATTTCTCAGTTTTCCTATGTCAGTTTTTAAAGTTTTTACCAAGAAAAAATGATAGCAAGAGAAGATTTGCTGCTTTGGGCCAAGGACAGGATGAGCAGGATGAGTGGCTGATGTGACTTCTGCCAGCAATTACTGCCCCATGTGGTAGTCTGCTTGCTTCCTGCAACGTTCCAGTGTCCATTCTATCACGTGATCCTGGAAGTAATTGGAAACATCTGTTGCGAAGTCAGAGAGACCCACGGTCAAATCCTGACTTCTTGCACACGGATGCAGCAAGATTACTTTCTATGATCTTGAACATGTCAAAAAAATGTCTGTTTTCTGTTTCCTCATTTGAAAAATGGGTTTACTGATACCTACCTTGCAGAGTTGTTGAAAGAATTGAGAAAACTAACTTATATAATGTTGTGTGCCACTGAGAAGGCAGAGATCTGCAATTCAGCTGGGTATCATCTTGTTAAGCCATGAGTTGTTGAGAACAAAACTGCTCAGGAGGGAGTAGGGCAGGGAGAGGGTGAAGATGGGATGGAGGGTTGGAAGCGGGTTACATCCTCTCACCACGCCTTGTGCCTGGCCTTGGACTCTATGTCTGCCAGGAAGGGGAATCTTTTTTTCTGTTTTCCAAATTGTGCCTGTAGGCTTTGGGGCAGCAGACTGTCTTTGTAAAATGCCAAAGAGTGCCAAGCTTAGAGATGGTGGCCAATAAATTATAGCTGTTATCATCCCTAGCAAGTTCATACCATAACCATGAGTCTTCAAAGTTTCCAGCATTTTGGGAAAAGGGATGTGGTTTGTTTTCCATTTAAAAAGTCTTTGAAAGACAGGAAATGTCAAGCCTTTTGTACTACATACAAGGTTGTATGGCTTATTAAATTATTAAACCCCATGTTCTTCTAACCCAGTGGCTTTATAGGTAGGAGCCACAGGTGAAGACTTGGCAAAATGTTTCAAGCTTCCGTCAGGAGAATTGCAGAGACCAGATTCTGGCCCAGTATGAGGGTAAGGGGAAAGGAAGTTGCTGCCTGAGGCAGGTGTGGATTAGACAGCTCCTCACAAGATGTGCTGCCTTATGTGCTGGAGGCCAGTGTTGGCAGGAGGAAATTGGAGAGAAACCCGATCCTGAGAATGAGAAAATGAAGGAAAGGTGCTCTCACCCATGAGTTAATGCGGTTGTTCAATGGCTGTGAGCGGGCACTCAGTCAAGATACCAGGTTTCTGTTTTGATTTTCAGGACAGTTCTGCTCCCCTTGCCTGGGGAAATGGGCCCTGCCTCATGGAAGAGAGTCTCCTGCTGGGATTGTGGTGACGAAAGAAAGGGCCCTCATTTTTTTCAGTTGTTTTATTTTGGATTAATTTTAGACTTATTAATTTTAGACTTATGGGAGAGTTATGGTGATAGTATAGTATACTGTACTATCTAACTATAGTATACTATACTAACTATATAGTATAGTATACTATATTATCTAACTAGATAGATAGTGTAGTATGTACTATATTATCCAACTAGATAGCTAGATAACATAGTATATACTGTATATACTATACTATACTAGTATAGTATCTAGCTAGCTAGATAGTATAGTATACTGTACTATCTAACTATACTATTTAGTATGCTATACTGTACTAACTCTTCTATAAGTCTAAAATTATTCAAACACCAGAGCCCAGGCTTGGTGGCTCATGCCTGTAATCCTCTCCACCTCCTGGGTTGAAGTGATTCTCCTGCCTCAGCCTCCCAAGTAGCTGGGATTACAGGCATCCACCATGCCTGGCTAATTTTCATGGTTTTAGTAGAGACGGGGTTTCACCGTCTTGGCGACGCTGGTCTCGAACTCCTGACCTCAGGTAATTCACCTGCCTCGGCCTCCCAAAGTGTTGGGATTACAGGCATAAGCCCCCATGCCTGCCCTCTGGTGTTTTAATATGATTCTCTCTTTCCTCAAGAAAGACTCTCAGCATGGTCACAATAACTCAAAAAAGCCACTCATCTAGCAATGAACGAGAGGAATTCCAGAGAGCGCTGCTTTCTGAGAGAATAAACCATGATTCCTGAGGTTATCTGAGAGAACTTTCTAGAAGGCTGGTTGCAGATGTTATAGCCCATAGTCCTCACTAGGAGTTCCTATGTGGTTGTGCTACAGGCCCATGAGATGGTGAGAATTAATATTAGGGGTAAATATCACCTTGGCCTTTCTCCAGTGGTTCCTCCACACCTTATTTGGAAAGGTGACCTTGTTCCAGAGCCCTGTCTCCTTTACCAGACACCCGACTCCCAGGGCTCTCTGGAGTGAGACATTGTCTTTAGACCTTCAGACTGGGGATGCCTGGAACCTGAGCCTGGTCTCAACCAAGACAGGGGTCTGATGTGGAGAGATGACCCATGCTTGACGCCATGATTTCTTTTCCCTAGTGGGCTTTGAACCTAGAAGAGAAAATTCAGGTTGAGGGATGTCAGCACAGATTGATGGGAGGCAGGATAGAGTCACAGCGGTAGGGCTAGAAGGAGAACAGGGATTTATTCGGTCAGCCATTTAGTCAATCAGGCAGCAAATACTTATGGAATGCCTATTAAGGGTCGGAAACTATTGTAGCTGCCAGGAATAAAGAGCGAACACAAAAGTCCCTGCCCTCGTGGAGTCTGCATTCTACTGGCTATTGAGGGCAACATGGAGAGTCATATTTGGAACACAGAGAGGAGGTGTGAACAACACTCCCAGATTTCAGGACTGTGGGGAATGTGGGAGGAGACAGAGATCTGAATGGGGAAGATGATGGGTTCTGTCTGGAATACTTGGCATTTGGGGTGTTTGTCAGCCATCAAGGCTGAAGTGTCTAGTTAGATATGCATAGTGTACTTGAAAAGACACATTTAGCAGGTGCCTGGGAACACTATACAAATGGGTGAGATCATCTGGCAGAATGGGACTAACAGTGGGGTTCAGGCAGGAGCAGGGGCATGTCAGGACCACCTGGGGAGCTTCTTTAAACTCCATGAAGCAATGCTCTTGATCCAGACATTTAGAGGTTTGAAACACTGCCTGAGGGCATCCTCTCCAATTAGGAATCACTACCATTGAGGTGTCTTCTAAGAGGCTGTCTATGTTGAAGCAACAACAAGACTTGGGAGTCACTATATGACTGGAGAACAGGGCCCAGGTAAAATTGGAAGCCATCATGGCAGTGTAAAATTTGGAAGAACATGCTAGGTGATAGAAAGCACCTGGCTAGGAACTCAATAAATCAAGGTCTTCGTTCCAGTTCTTCCCTAGCTACTGTCGTCTCACAGACTCTAGCTTCTTTGAGTTTTAATTTTCCCATCATTAAAATCTGAGATTAGACTACACCAGTGGTTCAAGAGGCAGCAGTATCAGCATCTCCTGAGAACTTTTCAGAAATGCAAATTCTTGCAACCCCTTCCTGACTTAGAGGAATTAGAAACAGGGTGGGGTCCAGCAAGCGGTTATTACAAGTCTTTCAGGTGGTTCTGATGCTTCCAAAAGAAGTTTGAGAACCACTGGTTTAGATGAATTTGAAACTCCCTTCTAGCATTAAAACTTCGACACTATGTTCTTGTTCAGATGTCTTTGTCAGATTTCATAGTCTGTGCTTCTTTGTCCTCCTCCAATTGTTAAATGATTGTAAGTCAGTTTCTTCTTGAGGTGGACGATGTGTGCTTTGTGCATATGCCTGTGAATGTGTGTGTCTACATGTGTGTGTATGCTTATGTGTGTGTGTGTGTGTGTATATGTGTGGTGATAGGAGGTTGGTGGGTGGAGATGCAGAGCTTTCCTGCTTGCCTCCTTAGATGACATAAGACAGCAGTCCCCAACCTGGGACCCCCCTGAGAATTTGGGGTCTGCTAAAGGAGACAGGGCTTTGGAACAAGGTAATCTTTCCAAAGAAGGTGTGGAGGAACCACCGGAGAAAGGCCAAGGTGATATTTACCCCTAATATGAATTCTCACCATCTCATGGGCCTGGAACCTGACCACATAGAAACTCCTAGTAAGGACTATGGATATAACATCTGCAACAAGTCTTCTAGAAGGTTCCCTCACCTTTTTGACACCAGGGGCTGGTTTCCTGGAAAACAGTTTTTTCCATGGATGAGGGTGGGAGGTGGGATGATTCAAGCACCCTGGAATTATTGTGTACTTTATTTCTATTATTATTACATTGTAATATAGAATGAAATAATTATTTCTTATACAACTTACCATAATGTAGAATCAGTGGGAGCCCTAAGTTTGTTTTCCTACAACTAGACAGTCCTCTCTGGGGGTGATGGGAGACAGTGACAGATCATCAGGCATTATTAGATTCTCATAAGGAGTGCACAACCTAGATTCCTCACACACACCATTCACAACAGGGTTCGCGCTCCTATGAGAATCTAATGCTGCTGATCTGACAGGAGGTGGAACTCAGGCAGTAATGCTAGTGATGGGGAGTGACTGTAAATACAGATGAAGCTTGGCTCACTCACTCGCCACTCAGCTGCTGCTGTGTATTGCCCGGTTCCTAAAAGGCCACAGACCGGGACTGGTCCATGGCCCTGGGGATTGGGGCCCCGTGATGTAAGAACTGTGCTTGAGTTGGTGACACAAACAGGTCACACTGTGCAGGCTCCCACACAGAGTAGGTACTTGGAAGCGGTTTTGTGCCTTTACCATCTCTAACATAACTGAGTTGACTGATAATCACTCTAGTAGGTTGTCAACTCTTTGGTGCTGCCACTATCTCCAGCAGCTCTTGATCTGTGGCATCCATGTTCCCCTGGGATTTCCAACTGAGTCTAAACAGGAACCACTGCTAGAGGCTCTCAGCATGGATTGCTCTCTGCCTGAAGTCAATACTTGGGCCAGAAGAATCCTTTGTGAGATCCCTTTACAACCCAGCTGAGTCCAGTTTGTGAGCAGCGTGACACCCAGAGGTGCAGACCTACCCCTGACACTGGTGCACGGAGCACAAGAGTTCCCATAGAAGCCCACGTACATTTGTCTTAAAACCTACAAGTCATTAAACAGGCTAACAAATTATTAGACACAATATTTTCTCTCCTTCTATCCTGACAAATATACAGTACACTTTCATAATGACCAGAAGGGGCAGGTCCAATTCCAATTTCTCAGACTCCTTGAATATCTACTTCGAAAGGAGGCAACTTCTATTTCTACTTGGAGAGAACTGCCCCGCTGAGCCCTGGTCTGCCCCAAGCCAAGCCCTGCCCCTCCCTGAAGGATGTTCATATGCGCAGGCATGGACACCTCTGCCCACAACCCTAGCTAGTGCTGTCCACTGCCCGTCCTGCAGCACAGCAACCCATTGGCCACCCTCTTGCCTCAGGGCCCACATGGCTAGCAGTGCAGTCCACCCTCAGAAAGATACGCTCAGGGACAAGGCCACTGAGGACCAGGAAAAGGGCTCGGGACTCTCTGGGCAGGGAATTCCAGGGTCATGAGTACCCAAGGAGTGGATGGAGCATAGGCTTTCCATAGGAATGTCCTCTTAGCTTGGGACTCCACACTCTACTCATGGGGAGTGGTGTGGCTAGAGGAGGATCCAAACTGGTCATTCTAAAACAGGGCCCACGTTTGCCTGGGTCTGAGGGAGCTGCACTGAGGAGCTGTTCTGAGTGACTCTCTTTCCTGCTCACCGCCAGTGCTCTGCAGATACTTCCCCATGAAGTGTTTAGGGAGGAACTCTAATTTATGATCATCTAATCCAGCCCATTGACTAGGACATGAGGAAACTGAAGCACTCCGGAAAGGTGGATTACTCCCTGGAATTACACTCGGGAATGATGGATCACTCTCTGGGATTACTCTCTGGAGTGGCAAACGATTCTTTGGAATTGCACTCTGGCATGATGAATTTCAAAGGGAAGCGTGATTGTGATATGCAGGGTAACTGCTCCACAGAGAAAAGCCAGCAGGGATCTGGAAAACTCTTCCTGCTGCTCCTTAGTGACTGACAACTTCTTTAATCCACAGGTAACTAGAACAAACACTGTTCTGTGTTTTAAACCCACCTTTTCACTGCTGCCTTGAAGGCATCACCTTGGAAGTAGCTCCAGTGGCCACTTTTTTTGGGGGTTACATATTCATAGTGCTACTTTAATAATAATAGTTGGAACAAGCTTCAAACAGATGGAAATATGGTTTTTGTTTTTCTGTTCAGAATTTTCTGACTATTTTTAGTTAGTCTGGGCATTCTCTGTTGCATCAGTGAATGTAACTTGGTTCTTTCTGTGAAAATCAAATAACTAAAAAGCTAGCAATGTATTTCTGTCACAGATGATATTTTTGTTTGCATTTTGAAGTGTTTTTATGAACTGCGTTACAAAACTAATTGAATCAGAGATGAATTTCGCTCAGAACTTGAAGTATTTTATGAAATAAAATTTCCATAAGAAATTGACCTAATTATTCAGAAGTTTCTAATGCAACAGCCTAATACAGTTTTGAAAGTCCTCCAGAGAAAAAAACTCAATCATACGCTCCCTCATAGCAAAGAAACACCCTTTTTATTTACTTATCTCTTAAGCAGTATAGCTTTTAGTTTACAGGAACACAGCTTCAGGGTATATTGTATAGATGCATTATTTTAGTTTCAAATGCTGTGTTTCTTCAAAACTAGTTTTCTATTATGTACCATATTTTTCCATCATTTGTAACCGTTATTGGTGAAACAAGTGTTATGTTTGTATTTAACTGATTAATATTACTTGTCTCACATGTAAGTGGCCTACTGCTGAGATTTTTTTTTTAATATTGAGGAAACACTAGCATGTTTCTATGTAATAGATAAGATCCCAGAAGACTTCAGAGTTATAACCATTATTTAAAATTTTTTGTTTAATTAAGAGTTTTTTCAGCCAGGCACAGTGACTTATGCCTGTAATCCTAGCACTTTGGGAGGCCAAGGTGGGTGGATCACTTGAGGTCAGGAGTTCGAGACCAGCCTGGCCAATATGGTGAAACATCATCTCTAGTAAAAATATATAAAAGTTAAGCTGTCGTGTTGGTGCTTGCCTGTAATCCCAGCTATTCTGGAGCCTGAGGCAGGAGAATCACTTGAACCCAGGAGGCGGAGGTTGCAGTGAACTGAGATCGTGCCACTACTCTAGCGTGCATGACAGAATGAGACTCCATCTCAAAAAAGAAAAGAAAAAAAAAAAAGCTTTCCTTGCCCTAGCCAAAGCTTTTCCTGATGATTCAGACATTGTAGAGATGTGAGGAAAGCCTTGGGTGGTTTGCCTCTTATGTTTCTCTCTGGTAGCTGGAAGAGATTTAGAGAATTACTTTGATCTGCTCATCGCAGTTGGGACTATATCCTAATGTCTCCGCCTCTCTTATGGTGATACCAGACCATGTGCCGTGACTTTGCCTGATGGTTTCTCTGGCCTTTCTGGGTTCACCACGTTTCTGTACCTAGAACTTATCTCTAGCCCATGGGTGGTCCCACTGGTGGCTTACTCCTCCCTTTAGCCTGCCCCCCCTCCACACATACCCCAATAATACAATATCAATATACTTGCTCTGCAAATATAGCTTCAGATGGGCCTGGACTGGGTCCTGCCCTGCTGTCAAGGACACTTCAAACAAACACACAAATAAAAAAATGCTGTCCTCAAAATGCAAATGTCGCTTGAGAAAGCCTCTGGTACTTCCTTCTATCTGCCATTTACAAGCCCTTCTCTACACTAGTTTTAGAGGTTCCAATCCAATGGCCCCAACTTTTGTGCTGCACTCAACTGCTTTACAGAAAAAAAAAAGTTTCATTTACAAACACACATTCTTCAAAAGAGGCTGCAGAAGCTGTGGAGAGGGAAATCATATCCCTTAGGATTGGGGGAAGGCAGTGGGTTGCACTGAGTGCACAGCTCTGAACAATTAGTAGTGCTGCTCCAGGCTCAGTGTTGAGCAGGATTCTGAGGCTTCCTTGAAGAGGAGAGGATGGAGACAGTGTGACCAATTTGACACAGAGGGTGACTTGCAGGTTTCTGGAAGTCATGGTGGATGGTGATGCCATCCACCAGGGTTACAGGAGGGGCTCAGGTCAAAAAGAAAGATGATGAATTCAGTTCTGTTATGTGGAATTTGAGAGGCCCAGTGTCACCTAGGTCCACCTGGCCGTTGGGTATATAGGCCTGCTCCTCTGAAGGAAAGGCCTGGGCTGGAGAAATGGGTGCAGGAGCCATAGCATATGTGTGGCACTGACTGGCAGGGAAGAGGGTGTAGTGGGAGCTGAGAACAGGGAGGCCGGGCAGAGTCACCAGGAACATCAACATGAAGGGGAGCGGAGAGGAAGAAATTCTCTACCTGGCTTCTCACTGTCCCATTGACAAGATCCTCATTCAACAGACTCCAGACCTCAGTTTCTTCATCTGTAGAGTGGAAATATCTTCCTCCACTACCTCTAGCAAACATGAGGAGTTGAAGAAACATACTTACTACTGGTCCCTTCAGTCCCCATTAAAATGCTTGTAAATTGGGGAGAAGAGTAGTAACCAGCAGGACAAAGGAAACAGACAAAGATGGCAGCAATAACGTTCGAGAAACCAAAATGTGCATGGACAAGTGGCGACAGATTTAGAAACCTAAGAAAGGTGATTTCTAGGCCAGCAGTGAGGCTAAGATCAGAAGTGGGCTAAGGTTTGGGCATTGCTTTAAGATTTACAAAGGCATCTCCCTCTCTCTGTCCTCTCAAATAGATCTTCCTCTTTTTAAAGAAATACAAAATACTCTTTTTAAATAAATTCAAGTGGCAAAGATACTGGTGCACTGTATGGGTAAACTATAATTTATCCATCTCTTTACTCATGAGCAGTTAGGTTATTCCAGGAAAAATAAACATGCAGATAAAAGTACATACTTCATGAGGATAAAATCCAATAACATCGGAATGGTTGTTATCTCTGGAAGAGAGAAAGGAGGAGGAAAGAGATGCAGTATGAAATTTTAGCTGTATTTTATTTACCTTATTTTCTTTTTAAAAAAACCCCGAAAATTAAAATTATAATAATTATAGAACTATATAAATGTTATGTTTATGTATATATTAATATGTTTATGTATATACATATTATAAATATTAATTTGAGAAAGAGAAAAAAACTCTTCCAGTCGGTATGTGGTGACAGGTGAGCGTGTGTGAAGACAGCCTGCTAGGAACACTGGGCTTCCCATAGCTCTGCTCAGAACCTTCATGAGGACGTGGCGCTGGAGCCCTGGTCTTGGGCCTGTCTCCCCTCTCCCAGACACCGTGAGACCTGGCCCACCTTCCCGTGAGGGCCAGCGGTGGTCCCCCTCTAGCTTCCACTGCTATGATGGGGACCCAAAGGGACAGGATGGTGGGACATCATTCAGAATCAGAACTGCCCTCAAGAATCCAGGACAGAGAGAGCAAAACATTTGAAAAATCCTGTTCTAGCTGATGAGCAGCCACCGAAGTAGAGAGGAGCAAGGGGCCGCCTGTTCCGTGCTCTTTATAATCAGGTCCTCCCTGATGGTGCTTTGGTCACCGTCCGCTGACAGTTCCCTGTGGCCTTGTTCACAGCACTAACAGCCTCCTTCCTGGGCATCTTCATTTTGTTGTGTCCATTGATAAGGATATTTATTTATTTATTTATTTTTAGACAGAGTTTTGCTCTGTCACCCAGGCTGTACTGCAATGGCACGATCTCGGCTCACTGCAACCTCTACCTCCCGGGTTCAAGTGATTCTCCTGCCTCAGCCCCTCAAGTAGCTGGGATGACAGGCATGCGTCACCACACCCGGCTAATTTTGTATTTTTAGTAGAGACGGGCATTTGCCATGTTGGCCAGGCTGGTTTTAAACCACTGACCTCAGGTGATCCACCCACCCCGGCCTCCCAAAGTGTGGGATTACAGGTGTGAGTCACCGCGCCTGGCCGATAAGGGTATTTTACGAGGGTATATTACCTTTTGTTATTGAGAGCTAAAAGATCTGCATCATTCATCACAAACTATTTTTAGCCATACCCTGAAATACAGAGAAACAGACTGCAAACATGAGACAGCACCATTTGCTCCAACCCAACTGGTGCAAACTTCATGAAGCAGTGTTATTTTGCAGATTTCCTTTAGTAACCAAGGAGTGTGGTTACCCGCACCCACACGTCTTTTGATCTTTGAATGTAAAAATATTTTTGAAAGTGAACTTTTAAAATTGGGAAAACAATGTAACATTCTGGAAAGGTTGCCAAATAGAAGAACATGGGAGAAAAATTATCCTTTATCTCAGCCACCCTAATGTATGAATTAGCTTTCTTCTGTTACCTTCAAGTTATTTTTCAAATGAACATATTAAATAACTGTAATAATAGTATTGGTGGCCATTGAGTATGCTTTTCTGTTTAACACTACGTCATAATTTGCCACAGTGTCATACAAGCCTCTTTTTTTAAATAGGCTTTTTATTTTGAAATAAATTTAGATTTATAGAAGAGTTGGGTAGTCACTAGAGAGAATGCCTATCTACCTTTTACCAGTTTCTCCTCATGTTAACATCTTACATAACCATGGCACATTTGTCAAATCTAAACAGTGAATTAGTGATAGTACTAACTAGTTATCAGTACTATCAACTGAACCACCGACTTTATTTCATCTTACTGGTTTTCCCACTAATGTTCTTTTTCTGCTCCAGGGTACAATTCAAGATACCACAAACACATCTTGTGTTTATTGTGTGTATACCAGTAGATTCAGGTGATACACCATACTCGGCCTAACTACTCTCTCTTTCTAAATATTTAGATTGCTTTTGGTTTTTCTGTATCACACGTACTACTCTGAAGAACATCCGCATGTGGGTAGTTGTATTAGTCCGTTCTCACACTGCTATAAAGAAACACCCGAGACTGGGTAATTTAGAAATAAGAGAGGTTTAATTGGCTCATGGTTCTGCAGGCTGTACGAGAAACATGGCTGGGGAGGCCTCGGGAATTTCAATCATGGCAGAAGGTGAAGGGGAAGCAGACAATGCCTTACGTGGCCAGAGCAGGAGGAACAAAGTGGGAGGTGCCTCACACTTTTAAAGAACCAGATCTCATGAGAACTCGCTCACTATCGTGAGAACAACAAGGGAGAAATCCTTCCCCGTGATCTAGTCACCTTCTACCAGGCCCCTCCTCCAACACTGGGGAGTACAATTCGACATGCGGGGACACAGATCCAAACCATATTAGTAGCCTTCTCTTCTGTTAAGATTCCTTCCTTGTGGCTGTCTACAATCAGATTTCTGCAAGCCCAAGGGGTAAGAACAGATTTATGGCCCTGGATACCATTGCATATTGCCGCCAAAGTGTGTTCCACAATGTCTGAATACTCATTTATACTGCCACGAGCAACGTTTTGAGAGTAGTGCATTCAGGTACCCTTGTCAGCATTACTCTTACTTTAATATTTTGGCTAATTTAGTAGGTGAAAACATCTCAATTTTTGAAATGTGTATTTCTTTGATAACTAGCAAATTTGAATATTTCCCCGTGTGTGTTTACTAGCTATACTTCCTTTTTTTTTTTTTGCAAATTATCTCTTCATATTTTATTTATTAGGGTCTGAATTTTCTGATTAATATGCATGAGTTTTATAATAAAGATACCCGTTGGCCTCTCATTTTGCTGCAATTATTTACCCCTCCATCTATTGTCTGAATTTTTTCTTTTGTAATTTTTGAACAGCATAATGAAAGTTTTATGATGTGGATTCCATTATTTTTTAAAAATTTGTTTATTTTTAGTCTCTTTTAAGCTTAGAAAGGTTCTTCCTCAAAGTCTGGATTTAGGGTCGGGCACAGTGGTTTATGTTGTAATCCCGCACTTTTGGAGGTCAAGGCGGGGGACTGATTGAGCCCAGGAGTTCAAGACCAGCCTGGGTAACATAGTGAGGCCCTGTTTCTACAATAATAATAATAATAGCAAGCAATTAGCTAGATGTGGTGGCATGTGACTGTAGTCCCAGCTACTCAGTTGTCTGAAGTGAGAGGATCAATTGAGCCTGGGAGGTAGAAGCTGCAGTGAGCTGAGATCACACCACTGCACTCTGGCCTGGGTGACAGAGGGAGACCCTGTCTCAAAACTAAATAAATAAATAAGTAAATAAATTTTAAAAGTCTAATTTCAAAATTCAATTATTTTCTATAATTTGAGATCCCATATTTAACTGATTCATCTGGAATATTTTTGGTATTTGGTCCAAATGTCTGACTGGGCCACCTGTCACTCACCAGCTGCAGGTGACCACACCTACAACTTCATGGGTGGTCAAGCTGAGTCACTTCCAGCTGAGTGACTGGCATCCTCCTCCTCTGTGTTGCCCAAGCTAGAATCCTTGAAGTCACCTAATTTCTACTTTCTTTCTCTCTTTCACTACCCATATCCACCCAGCCATGGAGTCCCAGTAGTTCTATATTCGTGGTTCGTCCGCCAGTTCTTTGGGGAAGAGTATATGCTGCTCTCTCTGCCTGGGACCCTTTTCCCTTCCTTATTCTGTTTGCCTCGTTCCTATGGGTCTACTGCACAGAGCCTGGTATGTCCTTGCTATGGACTACTAAAGTACTCCAACTTCCTAACCCTAATTCTCACACCCAATAGTAATATCCTGCTAATTTGTGTCCCTGTGTCTCTCTTCATCATTAACGTAGAGACTGACAGTGCGTGGTATGTATAGAGTGCTCAATATGTATGTTAGGTGTGTGAAAGAGCAAATAAATGAGTGAAAATGCCAATAAAATAGGAGTCATACCTAACCAGGGCGCAGCAGGGTCTGATTTAAATACTTTTCTACAGAATATGAAGGTAAAGGGGATAGCATTATAATTCATGCTTTTTATGGGTGCCAAGAGGTCATGGATACCTTAGATTGGCTTGTTCACCTTCCGGGTGACTGTTTTATCCTCCTTCTAGATGCCATTACTATAATGCACAGGCTGGAAAAATAAAAACTACATTTTCCAGACTATCTTGTAGCCCATATTCTGGATGTCAGTTAGGTCCTACCAATTGGATATTCTCTTGAGAGAGAGGGAAGGCAGAGTGGGGTGGAGGCCATTTTCCTGCTGTTATATCTCTAGCCAAGCAAGGCCCTGAAAACATGAGAACGCATCATTCCATGGCCCATCGCCAGTCTTGTGGGCGTCTGGAAGCAGTTGTGGCAGCAGTAATGCCAGTAGTGAGGGCGAAGGCAGAGGCGTCCTGGTTCTGAATCACCACTAGAGCATTCTCTCATTCATTCTCTCTCTCCCTCTCTCTCTCTCATAGAGCCATTGGAGACTCCAGAATTAATTTCTCCACTCTTTCTACCAATTTCCATAACCATCTTCCTGTTTAAAATACCTAGAACGTTTCTATTTTCTGTACTGAACCATTGCAGATACACAAGGGATAGAAGAACTGGTTCCCCTCTTAGTGACCCAAGGAGACTGCCTTGATCAATTGCAATTTTTCCCGGAGCAAAGGAAGCAAGAAATACTCCTAAGACTATGGGTGAGGCTATGCTTACTGGTTATTTTACGGTTCTACAGGGAACTGATAAATCATTTCCATTATCTTTCTCCCCACTTTTCAGCCACCTTTAAGACTATGTTAGAATAGGCCTCTTCACTTGGCAATAAATATGGCCAGTACTGGATAATTACACAGGGGGAATCAAACAAAACTACCTGGAGAAAATATAGGTGAATAATTCAGATCTTTCCCATATTAAGGGTACTTATAAATCAGTGAGAAAAAAACTAAAACCCAATTGAATATGTGCAAAATACTTGAAAATGGGGAGAAAAATAGCCGAAAAAGATGCTAAAATATTCAAGCTTTTTAAAACCAAATTTGCCAAGGTTTTAAAAGACTATTTAGAATTTCAAATTCATAGTAAAATTGAGAGGAAGGTAGAGCGATTTCCCATATACTCCCTGTCCCCATGCATACATAGCCTCCCCGCCATCATCACCCCTACCAGAGTGGTGCATTTGTTGGTGAACCTACATTGACACATCATTCTCACCCAAAGGCCATAGTTTACATTAGCGTTCACTTTTTCTGTTGTGCATTCTGTGGGTTTAAACAAATGTATAATGACATGTATCTACCATTACAGTATCATATAGAATAGTTTCACTGCCCTAAGAACACTCTGAACTCTGCCTATGCGTCCCCTGTTCTCTCCTAATCCCTGGCAACCACTGGTCTTTTTTACTTTTGCCTTTTCCAGAATGTCATAGAGTTAGAATCATACAGTATGTAGCCTCTTCACATTGGCTTCTTTCACTTAGGAATACCCACTGAAGTTTCCTCGACGTGGAAACTTGGAGGATTGAGACTATGGATGAGGCTGTGCTTACTGGTTATTTTATGGTTCTACAAGGGACCGATAAACCATTTCCATTATCTTTCTTCCCACTTTTCAGCCACCTTTAAGACTGTGTTAGAATAGGCTTCTTCACTTAGCCTATTCTAAGGCTAAGTGAAGGAAAAAGGAAAAGTTTCCTTTTCGTGGCTTGATAGGTCATTTCTTTTTAGCCCTGAATAATACTCTGTTGTCTGGAAGTACCACAATTTATTTATCCATTCACCTACTAAAGAACTTCTTGTTTACTTCCAAGTTTTGGCAATTATGAATAAAGCTGCTGTAAATATCCATGTGCAGGTTTTTGTGTGGACATAAGTTTTTGACTCCTTTGGGTAAATACTAACGAGTGCACATGCAGGTGGTGTGAGGAGTATGTTTGGTTTTGTAAGAAACTGCCAAACTGCCTTCCAAAGAGGCTGTACCATTTTGCATTCCCACCGGTGATGAATGAGGGTCCTGTTGCTCCACATCCTTGCCAAAATTTTGTTTTGTCAGTGTTCTGGATTTTGGCCATTCTAATAGGCATACAGAAATGGTATCTCATTGGTGTTATAATTTGCATTTCCCTGATGACATATGATGTGGAGCATGTTTTTATATGCTTACTTGCCATCATGGTATCTTTTTTGGTGAGGTGTCTGTTAAAGTCTTGGTTCATTTTTCTTTTTCTTTTGTTTGTTTTCTTTTTTTTTATTTTTTATTTTAGGTTTGGGGTACATGTGAAGGTTTGTTACATAGGTAAATATGTGCCATGGGGGTTTGTTGTACATATTATTACCTCACCCAGGTATTAAGCCCAATACCCAGAAAAGTTATATTTTCTACTTGTCTCCCTCCACCCACTCTCCCCCAGCAAGTAGACCCCAGTGCCGAGACCAGCTCGGTCAGGAAAACCCTAACCCAGCGGTGCTAGAGGAATTAAAAACACACACACAGAAGTATAGCATGTGGAGTGGGAAATCAGGGGACTCACAGCCTTCAGAGCTGACAGCCCCAAACAGAGATTTACCCACATATTTACTGACAGCAAGCCAGTAATAAGCATCATTTCTATAGATTATAGATTAACTAAAAGTATTCCTTACAGGAAACAAAGGGATGGGCCAAAATAAAGGGATGGGCTCTGGCTAGTTAGCTGCAGCAGGAACATATCCTTAAGGCACAGATCGCTCATGCCATTGTTTGTGGTTCAGGAACACCTTTAAGAGATTTTCTGCCCTGGATGGGTCAGGTCTTCCTTGCCCTCATTCCGGTAAACCTACAACCTTCAGCGTGGGCATCATGGCCATTGTGAACATGTGCTGAAGAGATTTTGTTTATGGCCAGTTTTGGGGCCAGTTTATGGCCAGATTTGGGGGCCTGTTTCCAACATCCCAGTGTCTGTTGTTTCCTTCTTTGTGTTCCTAAGTTCTTATTATTCAGCTCCCACTTATAAGTGAGAACATAGGGTAGTGGTTTTCTGTTCCTGCATTAGTTTGCTAAGGATGATACCCTCCAGCTCCATTCATGTTCCCACAAAAGACATGATCTCATTCTTTCTATGGCTGCATAATATTCCATGGTGTATATGTACCACATTTTCTTTACCTAGTCTGTCACTGATGGGCATTTAGGCTGATTCTATGTCTTTGCTATTGCAAACAGTGCTGCAGTGAACATTCACATACATGTGTCTTTATGGTAGAATGCTTTATATTCCCCTGGGTATACCTCGTAATGGGATTGCTGGGTCGAATGGTAGTTCTGCTTTTAGCTCTTTGAGGAATTGCCACACTGCTTTTCACAATGATTAAACTAATTTATATTCTCACCAACAGTGTATAAGGGTTCCCTTTTCTCCACAATCTTGCAAGCATCTTTATTTTTTGACTTTTTAATAATAGCCATTCTGACTGGGTGTGAGATGGTATCTCATTATAGTTTTGATTTGCATTTTTCTAATGATCAGTGGTGTTGAGCTCTTTTTCATAGGCTTGTTGGTCACATGTATGTCTTCTTTTGAGGTGTGTGTTCATGTCCTTTGTCTACTTTTTAATAGGGTTATTTTTCTCTTGTAAATTTGTTTAAGTTCCTTATAAATGCTGGATGTTAGACCTTTGTCAGATTCATAGTTTGCAATATTTTCTTTTTTTTTTCTTTTTGGTAAAAGCCATTTTTTTTTTATTATACTTTAAGTTCTAGGGTACATGTGCATAACATGCAAGTTTGTTACATATGTATACTTGTGCCATGTTGGTGTGCTGCACCCATCAACTCGTCAGCACCCATCAACTCGTCATTTACATCAGGTATAACTCCCAATGCAATCCCTCCCCACTCCCCCCTCCCCATGATAGGCCCCAGTGTGTGATGTTCCCCTTTCCGAGTCCAAGTGATCTCATTGTTCAGTTCCCACCTATGAGTGAGAACATGTGGTGTTTGGTTTTCTGTTCTTGCAAAAGTTTGCTGAGAATGATGGTTTCCAGCTGCATCCATGTCCCTACAAATGACACAAACTCATCCTTTATTATGGCTGCATAGTATTCCATGGTGTATATGTGCCACATTTTCTTAATCCAGTCTGTCACTGATGGACATTTGGGTTGATTCCAAGTCTTTGCTATTGTGAATAGTGCCGCAATGAACATACGTGTGCATGTGTCTTTATAGCAGCATGATTTATAATCCTTTGGGTATATACCCAGTAATGGGATGGTTGGGTCATATGGTACATCTAGTTCTAGATCCTTGAGGAATCGCCATACTGTTTAAATAGGAACACTTCTACACTGTTGGTGGGATTGTACACTAGTTCAACCATTATGGAAAACAGTTTGCATATATTTTCTTCCACTCTGTAGATTGTCTGTTTACTCTGCTGATAGTTTATTTTGCTGTGCAGAAGCTCTTAAGTTTAATGAGATTCCATTTGTCAGTTTTTGCTTTTGTTGTGATTGCTTTTGGTGTCTGTCATGAAATCTTTTGGTCCATTTTTCACTCAGGTTATTTGTTTATTTTTATTGTTGAGTTTTTTGGTTTTTTTTCTTTTTTTTTTTTTTGAGATGCAGTTTTGCTCTTGTTGCCCAGGCTGGAGTGCAGTGGCACGATCTTGTCTCATTGCAACCTCTGCCTTCTGGGTTCAAGCGATTCTCCTGCCTCAGCCTCCCAAGTAGCTGGGATTACAGGCTCCTGCCACCACAGCCAGCTAATTTTTGTATCTTTAGTAGAGATGGGGTTTTGCCATGTTGGCCAGGCTAGTCTCGAACTCCTGACCTCAGGTGATCCACCTGCCTTGACCTCCCAAAGTGCTGGGATTACAGGCATGAGCCACCACGCCCGGCCTGTTGAGTTTTAAGAGTTCTGTGTTATCTTAGTTTGTTCGGCTTGCTATATCAAAATACTATAGATTGGGTGGCTTATAAACAACAGAAACCTATTTTTCACAGTTCTGGAGGCAGACAAGTCTAAGACCAAGGCACCAACAGATGTGGTGTCTGGTGAAGGCTCACTTCCTGGCCCATAGACAGTTGTGTTCTTGCTGTGTCTTCACATAGCAGAAGGGGAGGGGGAGCTCTCTAGGGTATCTTTTATAAGGGAACTAGTCCTGTTCATGAGGGCTCTACCCTCATGACCTAATCACCTCCCAAAGGCCACATCTACAAATATGATTACATTGGGAATTAGAGTTTAACATATGAATTTTAGAAGGACACAAATGTTTCTCTATAGCATTTGCATATTTTGGATAACAGACCTTTATCAGATATTTCTTTTGCAAATATTTTCTCCTAGTCTGAGGCTTTTTAAAAAAATGTTTTCATTCTCTGAGCAAAAATTATTTAAAAAGTGGTAGTAGTAAGACCTGGTGGGGCTGTGTAACTTTACACTGTTACTTATACATCTCATACCCCGCTATAAACTTCTAAATTGGTTAATTTTCTAAATGTAAGTTTGATAATATTTATTAGAAATCTTTAAAATATTCATTCCCTTAAATCAGTGGTTCTCAACTGGGAGCAGTTTTGCCCCCTAGGGAACATTTGGTAATGTGTGGAGATGCTATTAGTTTTCACAATGGGTTGGGGAGTACTACTGTCATTTAGTGGGTAGAGACCAGGGATGCTGCTCAACATCCTATAATTCAAAAGGGCAGCCCCCACAAAAACTAGGCAGCCCCAAATGTCAACAGTGTCAAGGTCGAGATACCATCTTAGACACAAGAGCTCTGAATTTACCCAAATAAATAATTGAATGCACCTAAAGATTTATTCATTTACTCTTTTGGAGAGAGCAATAAGTCATTAGTAGTAAAAATGAAAATGTATATACTCGATAAATTTTACAGGTATCCATCCTAGAAACACTGGCACATGTGCGCAAAAAGGCACATACATAGATGTTCTTTTCAGCATTATTTTTACCAGCGATATTTTGAAAATAACTGCAATGTCAATCAATGGAGTAATAGTTAATGTACACGCATGCTCTGAAAAGCAGAGTTTCGGCCATCCAACTTCCCACTACTCCTTTCTATGATTCTATTCTCCTGCGGGGTTCCTTCTTTGCTGTGGATGGGCTTGGTGGAAGAACAATTCCCAGAACTGGTCTCATCCTGTCATTTCCCAGTTTAGAAACCAGAAAGGACTACTCCTTCCTGCCGCTTGGTTGAGTCAAGAGGAACCCACGTGGCCTAAGTCTAGCCAATCAGATGAGACATTATCGTGAACACATTTAATGGCAGAGTGAGAGAGATCGTTAAGAATTAAATCTCTGAGTGGTGACAATTGTAGGTGTATATGGGGCAGAGGGGAGCTGACTTTTGGCCTCATGGTTCCTGCTGACAGCGCTGGGCTTCTATTTCTCAATCCATTAGAAAAACTTTGGTTTCTGTTATTAAGAACATTGATGACAAGCCCTAGCAGCAGTCCTTTAAATAGATACATTAGATCTCTGTGAGTTGCAAAGGATAAGCTGGAGAATTACATGCAATAGTTAAAAAGAAAGCTCACCAGTACATATTAGTAAGTGGAAAATCAAGTTGCAGAATGTTCATTCACTTAAGGAATGTTTATTTTGCTTTTGCCATGACTAGTTTCTGTACTCTGAACAACATAGACCTGGTCCCTGCCTTTATGGAGCATTATTTAAGACAGCAAAATAATGGGAATAAATTGCCTAATAATTGTGGGATGACAAATGCTGTTTATTATGGCACATGTGTTATATGGAAAAATTTACAGCCATTAAAAATAATGATTTTAATGATTGTAAATATGCTGTTTGTACTATATATATACTAAGTCAAATAAGACTTAAAATTATTAACATGTATATATATACATAATCACTATACATAATAGAACAATTTAAAAATTACATACATATGGCCGGGTGTGGTGGCTCATGCCTGTAATCCTCCCACTTTGGGAGACCAAGGCGGGCGGATCACGAGGTCAGGAGATCGAGACCATCCTGGCTAACACAGTGAAACCCCGTCTCTACTAAAAAATACAAAAAAATAGCCAGGTGTGGTGGCGGGCGCCTGTAGTCCCAGCTACTCAGGAGGCTGAGACAGGAGAATGGCATGAACTCGGGAGGCAGAGCTTGCAGTGAGCCGAGATCACGCCACTGTACTCCAGCCTGGACAACAGAGTGGGACTCTGTCTCAAAAAAAAAAAAAAAAAAAAAAAAAAGTTACACACACACACACAAAGTTGAGCATCCCAAATCCAAAAATCTGAAACCCTAACTGCTCCAGAATCCAACTTTTTGAGCACTAGTATGATGCTCAAGGGAACTGCCCATTGGAGCATTTTGAATTTGAGATGCTCAACAGTTAAGTATATTGCAAATATTCCAAAATCCAAAAAAATCTGAAATTTCAGATAAGGGATGTCAACTGTATAGAAGCACAGACACACGCGCACACACACAAACAGTTTTTTTAAATTGCACGTGACCAACAGGAGATAGACCACAATGCTGTCAAGACTCATTTCTGAACGTTAGAATTAGATATAATGTTTTATGTTTTCTAAATTGTGGCAACCTGTATATATTATTTTATAATTATAAATCTTATCATCTATCACTATGAAGTTACTTAAGATAAATAGTAAAGCATTTGAAATTTTTAAACTTCATTTTATACATAACTATAGTTTTGAAATGTCCCACAATAGGAATATCCTAGCTATATAAGCGAACACATCTATATAATGTATACATACAACATATATGCGATTGAGTAAATACAAATGTGCCTGTCATCTTACTTTAATACATTTTAAACTTTTAGAGTCAAGTCGGAAGTATTTGTGGTCTATGCTACCCTGAATCTCCCTTTGCTGGTCCCTGACCTATTAGAAGTTACCTGAGAGAATAAGGGCAATAGCTGGACTGATTTATCTACTGATGCCAGGTTGGGAGGGGATAGCAAAGTGAGTGAGGTCAGCTGAGATAGGTGTGGTGTATCAGAAATTGACTGCATTTCTGGAACTATCTTTAAGTAGGCTTTTCATCTATCAGAGAACGCACTCTTAAATCTTGTGTAAGTATACTCAAGGTGGGATGTGTGGAGCTTCTAACACAATCTCTTTTGTTTGGGGGCAGGCAAGGTAGGGGCTCCTCTTGACATCAAGCTGGGCGCATTGAACTGTACGGCTTTCAGCATCCAGTGGAAAATGCCAAGGCATCCTGGGAGCACCATCCTTGGGTACACTGTGAGTCCACGGGCACGGGAGTTTCCTCAGTGGGTGTGTTGTGTGATTGTATGTCTTTCTCATCCTTGCTTTTTCTAGATATCTGTCCTTCCATATCAGTAACTGCCCCATTCTCCCTCCATAAAGCTAGAAGAGATGTCCCCCTTTGAAGGATATTTGTAAATGCCCTGAATGTCACATCACATCTGCATTACTCACTTAGGATCTATCCAGTCCTTTCTCTGTTCAGCTGTGGGAAAATATAAACTAAAAGGATGTGGTTGTTGCTATTCAATTGCCTATAGTCAAATCTGGAGAATAAAGTATGAACATGGGAAAGAGGAAATCACTGTGGAATGTTGTCAATAAGTACAAAATAACGTAAAGTAAGAAGGTGGGTAGGCAAGATGGAGGAAGCAGCAGAGAATGCATTCTTACCTATCAGAGGCTGCAAATTGGGCTGATATCTTTTCACCAAAATGTTTTCTTTGAATAGTATTTTTAGAAATGAGTCAACTTTGAGAAGTCAAGACATTTCGTATAAATGTTTGGAATTGTGAACTCTCTGGGATATGGGGAGAGCTGGCCACACTGGGTCCACATTCCTATCCACCTGCTGGAACTGAGCTGCTCATTTTAGATGAGCTGTAAGACCTCAGTAACACCCCAATCCCACCACCTGCTGCTGTCTCCATTTCACCGAGGGACAGTAGCCATTGATAATGGCCCTCGTCCTATTGTTTTCTAAAAGTAGAGGAATATATCTCTGGACTCATGTCTTATCGAAAGTGAGAAAATGAAAGATTACCTGGGCGGCTCATGCATTTTGGGAAAAATAACACGAGCCACGTCCAGACCTCTGCATCTCACTTCATTGATATGTGTCTTCCTCCTGGACTCCGCAGGCTTCTGAGTTTGCAACACCCCCTACCCAATCCAAGTAGGTCTGATGTGTGTTCCCGCAGAACTAGTGCACGTGACGTTAGGCGACGCACCTCAGAGCCTGCTGCCACTGTGAGTGCAATTACAACCTTTGATCTTACACAAGCACGGGCTCTGCTCTCACCAGGGTGTCTGCATCTTTTCAAGGTCTTTTACTCTGAGGTTGGCGCAGATAAATCCCTGCAGGAGCAGTCGCACAGCGTGCCTCTCAGCCGGGACATCCCGACCACGGTGAGTTTCTCCATCCTGGCAGCCCCCTCAAAAGCACGTGGGCGCTATTCGGGTGGCTTGCTGATTTGGTGTGTGTGCTACTGTACATGTAATAATAACTAATGCTTCTAATAGTCCGTTAGGATTTCCCAATGTCATCCATGTACATTTCCTCTGAACCATGCCATCTACATCTCTGGAAAACAGGCATCTGACGAAAGGGTCCTGGCGTAAATGCTTCCATCCTGGACTCAACCCTATTTTATCATGCAAGAAAACTGCCACCTTACAGCTGGTTTTTCCCCTTCTTTTCTTCATAAAGTTCAGTTCTGTTTTTTTTTTAATCCCAATAAAAGCTTTATACATAAATATGACGCATTTGTATCTTCCCAGCTGCCTGAAGACACAATGCAGAAGAAGAGGATGTAATTTGAAATGTATATTTAAATGGTCCAAGTTGTTTATTTTTTTTTCAAGCCCAGCACCCCGTCCTTCCACTGGCCAATTGTTGGGTCCTCATCTATTTTCTTTTCTGTTTCTCGTCAAGGTCTCTTGAGTGAATTTTTGGCCTTAGGCATCTTGTATTTTCTTTTCTTTCACTCCCCTTCCTCATTCTGCCACAACCTCAGGCTAGAGCCTTTGGAATTGCTCTACAAGGAGTTAGCACCAGTGCTCATAACACTATTATAACGGTGGTGGTGGTGCTAGCTCCTGTTTGATCCGTGCCTTCTGGCGGCAGCGCCTCAGAGAGACCTGTTTGTCATCCATGATAACGAACTATCACTTATTGAGCATCTGTTACCTGGCAGCCACCACCCTTTGCTTTACATTTGCTTTGCCACTTACTCTTCACAACTATCCTATGACCTCATTTTATGGACAAGGACGCTGAGACTCGGAGAGGTGAAGTAACTTTCCTCAAATCATACATTAGTGAGTAACAGCATCAACTGTAAACTCAGAGCTGACTGACCTCTGAGCCCCTGCCCTTGCTGGTTCTACCAAAGCTCTCATGACTCAGAAGGAATAGATGCACATTTCCAGCTTGCTTTTTTTTTTTTTTGTACGACATGCATTTAAGCTCAAAATAGACTTTTGCTTAAGCATCCAGCATTGGCCGCAGATGCCGTCAACCTCAGCCTCTATAGTTTACCCTGTCTGAAGAGAGGGAGATGGGTTGGAACTTTCAGTAAGTTCATTGACCTCACCAAGACGCCTGATTGTCCCTAGTAGTATCCCCAGCCACCCCAGCCTGGTGTCCTGCAGGGCTCAGTGCTTGACCTGGAACCCAGTTCAGGTATCAAGAGTGACACATGCCTTTGAGTCTAGGCAGTGCCTCTGAAATTGATATCCTGCCCATCACAGAACCTGGGCTGAAAATTGGCATCTCTCTGAAGGTCACTGCTGTATAAACCTAAAACAGGGCTGGGAGGGAGACCAGCACTCTGGACTTTTAGGCCTGTTTCTTCCATTTACAGGTTGGGTAGTGTTGGTCAGAGTCTCTTAAACTGTCTAAACCTCAACTTTTTTTCCGTGATAGAGGTGTAATAATTATTCTCTTGTGAGGACCAAATAAAAGCCACGTGGGTGGTAGTTATCATTCCCGATGACTTATATGTTAAATACATTCTCTCCATTATCAGTATCTAGGCGTTAGAGTACACTATCAAATTCTGCATTTGATCATCTTGCCAATTTTGACAAACTTGCATAGGGGCTACTCTATGCCCAACATAAGACAACACACAGTCTGTGTTTGGGGGCAGCTTTCAGTCTTCTGAAAACCACATCCACACAGATAAAACAATTAGGGAGCAACGTAAGATCAGATGTCGTTATTAACATGCTGCTTAGTAGACAAGGTTTGAAGAGGGAGAGGTGAGTGTGGGAACAAGTGGTCAAGAGGTGAAAGTTGGGACTGAGGACTGAAGCAGGAACTTTCTGGAAAAGCAGACTCAAGGGAGGGACATCCCAGTTGGAATGGTTTGAGCCCAGGGAATGAATGAGCATGAATGTGTCCACACATGCCTCTCTCTCTCTCTCGTTCTCTGTGTGTGTGTGTGTGTGTGTGTGTGTGTGTGTGTGTTTGGGGGTAGGGAGGGTTGGGGGTGGGGAGAGTTGCAGAATAAACAAAATGAAAAGAGGAAATCATGACTACACATAAAGGCAGTGATTCAGCAAGGGAGTGGGAGGAGTCTGATATAGCAGAATGTGTCCTGGATTCTGATGGACTTGTGTTCAGATTTCTGCATTTCAACAAAACAGCTGCTTAACCTTATAGGTCTCAGTTTCCTCATTGACATAACAGGGATCCCAAAAATATCTATATCATAGTGTGTCCGTGGTTCCCAAACTGTGTGCCAGGGTGCTCCAGGGCTCTGCAGCAGGCTCACAGGGGCACAGTAGAATATTTAACATTTTTTAGGAAAATAGCAACATCTGTGTGAATTACTGTATTAGTCCATTCTCACGCTGCTAATAAAGGCACTTGACACTGGGTAATTTATAAAGAAAAGAGGTTTAAATGACTCACAGTTCTGCGTAGCTGGGGAGGCCTCAGGAGACGTACAATCATGGCGGAAGGCACCTCTTCACAGGGCGGCAGGAGAGGGAATGAGTGCTGAGTGAAGGGGGAAGCCCCTTATAAAATCATCAGCTTTTGTGAGAACTCACTCACTATCACGAGAACCACATGGGATAAGCCACTTCTGTGATTCAGTTACCTCCAACTGGTCCCACCCTTGACACATGGGGATTATTACAATTCAAGGTGAGATTTGGGTGGAGATATAGAGCCAAACCATATCAACTATTATTACCAAGTTGTTTGGATATAACTACTTAATAAATGGGCATTTCTTTTGGCATTGAGATGCTATAAATATTACTGACACACTAAGGGTGGCAAGAACAGAGAAAGTTTTAGGAACTCTGTACTATATCATATCATTCTGTAGATAAAGATGTGAGTTATTATATCATATCATTCTATAGATAAAGATGTGAGTTATAAGGTCATGATTGTAGAACCTTCAGCACGATGCCTGGCACAGAATGAGAGCTTAGTAAGTTGTCAGTATGATTCATACTGCAAAGATGTGTGTTTGCTGCCCTTGGCTGTGCATGGCCAAAGGGGCAGGTGCTGTACAGATTTGTTTTATTCATGCAAGTTTTTTGTTTTTACTCTTCAAGTTGCCTCTGTGTTGTCCCCTCTCCAGGGACAACCTGATCATCAGGCAATTTCTGTAAGCATGTTTTAGAAAATTTAAACACCTGTCCCAACCCAGGATTCAGGGGATCTCTTTTCATCAAAATGTTGATTTTCCTGCATCTCCCTCTTGCTGATTAATGCTCAGTGGAGAGTGCCTAGTTCTAGTGTAAGCACAGACAGCTGAATCTACAAGGTGAATTTTTAATCGTTTAGAGGAAGCCACTTTTATCTTTGCATGTACTTCTTCATCTCACACAGCAGGGTAGGGTTAAGGGGAATCTCTCTGAAGGTTGAAGTAATTTAAGCTCTGGTTCAAGAGTAGGTGAAACAGATTGAAAAGGAGAGAAAATATTTAACTAGTGAGCACCTCTCTGGAGGTAGCTCCCGCTCCTTTTACCTCCTCTTTTCTCACTCCCTTATTTCCTCTGACAATTCCAGATTGTGTTTTCGGTAAGATAGGACCGATTTGGTTTTCTGGATTGAATACCAAAGTGCGGAGTGGGTTGACAAATGGTTAATCTGATTTAACTGATAAAATGACCAAAATACCCTGGCTGATAATGTGGAGTTGGGCTGCATTGTTTGATAATCTGCCTTCTAGAAGCTTCCAATTTGGCAGCATTTCAAGCCCACCTTATCTTTTTCTTAAAATAATACCCTCCAGGTTTCCTCCTGGAAAACAACATAGTAAAACAAATCAGGGCAATTTGGCAAATTTTTTAGAGTTAGAAATAGATAAGCATGTTTAGGGTGGTGGTCTTTACACTTTTTGATCATGCATACCATCAGTTAAAAATATTTGAACATGCACCAATATATGTATATTTATGTATTTATAAATTATACATATGCTACTCTACTAATATATTATGTACATTATAAAATCTCACAGAATTTTAAAGGAGGAGATAAAACAGAAATAGAGAGTTCTTGTGTTTTCTTCTGGCATCTCAGTGGGTTGTCTTGCTGTCCCTGGGGATGCACCTCCACCCTGCTTTAGAGTCCACTGGTTGACCCAGAACTTAGAGAGAGAGAACTTAACCAGGAATCAGAAGACCTGTTCCTGCTCTCTCATCAGAGCAAGGGTGACCTGAGGTGAAGTCACTGAGCTCTTCTGAATTTCTCTTCAACTGTAAAATGAAGGGATGGGGCCGGGCGCAGTGCCTCACGCCTGTAATCCCAGCACTTTAGGAGGCCGAGATGGGTGGATCAGGAGTTCGAGACCAGCCTGGCCAACATAGTGAAACCCCATCTGTACTAAAAATACAAAAAAAAAAAAAATGAGCTGGGTGTGGTAGTAGGCACCTGTAATCCCAGCTACTTGGGAGTCTGAGGCAGGAGAATCACTTGAACCCTGGAGGCGGAGGTTGCAGTGAGTCGAGATCGCGTGATTGCACTCCAACCTGGGCAACAAGAGTGAAACTCCATCTCAAAACAAAAAAAAAAAAAAAAGAAGAAGAAGGGATGGACTAGCCTAGCAATGATTCTCGGCTGGGGGTGCCTTTGTCCCCTCCTGGGCATTTTGGTGGACAAGCATCAGGGATGCTAACCTTCCTGCAGTACATAGGATGGATCCACATAAGGAAGATTTGTCCAGCCTCCAAAGCTAATGCTGCCCCTGCAGCAAAGCTCTGGAAAATAACTTCCTGTGACCACCCAGAGAATAGAAATCCCTACAACTCCTTCCTCCACCCTGCTCTGCACAGCCATCCTCAGCACATTGGAGGAAGGATGCTTGGAAGATAGCACTTTTCTCTTTCTCTGGTGCCTTCCACTGGACGATGCTAGGTGGTCCCAACTCCCACTAAGGCTACTGAGGCCTAGCCTTGACTTGTAGGGTCAACTGTGAGGTTGAATGCAAGTTTACTAGCTATTAATGAAGGTTGTTTTAGAAGAATCATAGACTTTCAGTGTTGAATCTTTGGCCCAGAGAAGCTAAGTGGCATCCCCAAGACCACACAGCTAGGTTAGCAGCAGAACCTGGGTCCCCTGGCTCCCAGTCCAGTTCTCTACTCAATTCATGTCTCCTCTCAACTGTGCTCTTCTGAACTAATGAATAGGACAGCCTCTAGCCTTATTTCTGAAGCCAAATGATCTGTATTTCAGGCAGTAGGAGGAGAAAGAACAGCAGCATGTAAGGAGGTAAAGGCGAGGTCTGAAATCAGAGTCAGAGACTTCAGTTCAGAACAATTCAACATGATTTTGTCAATGCAGAGTGAAAAGTATGTAGTAAAGAATAGCCTTGCTGGGTGCGGTAGCTCATGCCTCTAATCCCAGCACTTTGGGAGGCCGAGGTGGGCAGATCACTTGAAGCCAGGAGTTTGAGACCAGCCTGGCCAACATGGTGAAACCCCATCTCTACTAAAAATACAAAAATTAGCCGGGCATCGTGATGCATGCTTGTAATCCCAGCTACTCAGGAGGCTGAGGTAAGAGAATCACTTGAACCTAGGAGGCAGTTGCAGTGAGCTGGGATCGCATCATTGCACTCCAGCCTGGGCAACAAGAGTGAAACTCTGTCTCAAAAAAAAAAAAAGAAGAGTCTCATCTTTTCTTGGGCTCTTCTTACATGGTAACCCAGGTTGGTTTTGTATATTGGGTCATGTATTAGATAGATATAAGTCTAGCAGGCCAGAAACTCAAATTAAGTGTTTCTAATGAGATGTGCATTACATTCCCCCCCATGGAACTGTCTGGATGTCACCTTCTGGTGGCTTCACTTGATCAGAGAGCCAGGCTCCTTCCAACTCATTGTTCTGCCAACCACTTGTGCCCTCCCGCCCATGGTCCGGAATGGCTTACGCTGCCACATCCACACTCTGACCAATAGATAAGGAAAAGAGGAAGGGAAACACACTCCTTCCTTTTAAGGAAGATCTCAAAAGTTGGCATCAGCATTCTCACTCACAACTTATTGGACAGAATCTAGCCATAGAGCCACACCTGGAGAGAAAGGAGGCTGAGAATGTAGTCTTTGAGTGGCCCAACTGAAATACGGGGATTCTATCATGAGAAAGAAGAGAATGGGATGAGTCATCCAGGTGACAGACCATGAATGGAGGGAATGGAAAAGGCGGTTGAACGCGGGAAAAACCAGGTGCCCGTTTCAGAACTAGTTAGTGATGCTGTGTCTACGAGTCAGGTGATTAGAACTATGTAAAGTTTCATGAGGGAAATCAGACCCACGGTTGCCCGCAGTTATATAAACTCTCTGAATCCAGTCTCATTGTCTGCAAAATGGAGACAATAGGACTGATCTCTTAGAGTTGTTGTGAAGATTAAAGGAAATAATGGTGTACAGAGATTTTATAAATTCCAAAATGCTATATAAATGAAAACTATAATGATGATACCAATTGTAAGATGAAAGTTTGTTGTTCTAGCAATCTGTGAAGAAGGCAAGAGTCCTGAAAGTCGCCCGAGCTTTCTCACTGGGCTCAGTGACCAGCCTTGCTTTTCTCTTCTATAGATGTGAATTCACTGCTCGCATGAAGCCACTCAACAGCGGTGTTGAGCAGACAAAGGGGTTTTGCATTTCAGAAAGAACTAGGCAAACACAAAATTGGGGGTATTTTGCAGCAAAGCACTCAGCTTCACCCCAAAAATGGTGGGGGAAGGGCCTGTGGGAGACTGTTGAGGTCACTCTGGCCTCTACTCCAGGAAAGCAATTTCCCCCACTCTGTTTCTCACTAACTTGTGGAGAAATGAAGTTCAGGAGAGATAAACATCTTGACTTGTCTTCAGACTTCCACAAGGCAGTGAAACAAAGCAAAAGACTGTTTCTGTACTTTGAAAAGAGCATGTTCAGCATCTGCCCTAGTTTGATGCAAGCCTGAAGTGGTAATGGTAAGACCTTTAAGGACAGAAATACAAAGATTTATGGTGTGTGGTATTTTACTACAAATTGCAAAGATTGTTACAAGTTACAATACATTGAGGATTCCATTTGAGAGGAGAGATGTCAGGGGAGGAAGTGACAGTGAAATCGCTGAATTCAACATGTTTCTGTGGCCCTTACTGCTCAGTCCCCTTGATTTTCACTATTATGCCACTTTCCGGAGTGTCAGTGCAGAAAAAGAGACAGACGGGAAACAGCTGGCTTCTGGGAAGGTCACCCTCTACTCCTCAGAATGCACCCAAGCTGAAGGTAGCACTAATCTTCCATATCCAATGAAGAGTTCCAGTATTTTTTAATCTATATATGGAACTACAAATAGGATTTTGCTTGGTTTTCAGTGGTAACATTTAAATTTCTGATACATTAACTTCCGTGGTCATAAAGTAGTCATAATCTAGTTTTCTCTGATTATGGTAAGTATTGTTTGTTGTTGATTTAAATATTATTTAATATTTTTTGTACATGTGCTGGCCAATTAGAACTTGGGCATTGGTGTCAAATGGAGAAGGGCTCAAATCCCTATTTTGCCACTGACTAAATCTTGAGCAAATTGTGAACTTTTCAGGGCTTAGGTTTTCTCCTCTGTAAATGAAAATAAGAGTGATACCTACCTCACGGAACTGAAGGAAGAATTAAATAAGGCTACACATAGCCTTCTTTCCCTTTGTTCCTGAAACAGAGAAAACACCCGTCACTGGTAGTTAATGGTAGCTGTGCTTGGTATTGAGCGATATCTACAATACTCTCTGGATCCACATCACCACCCACACTTCATCCAGCATCATGACTTCCCAGGAGTAAAGGACCCTAAAGCAGAAGCCTGGAAGAGTGCTGTGTTGGTTCAAAAGTGTTTCTGCTTCCATGAGGAAAGCCTGGAGCGTTAGTCGGGAGAGGAGTGAGAATAGAGGGTTGGATCCACCTGCTGCCTCCAGTCTCTTAACCACCAAACTTGACGTGAAACCTGGAGACAGAAGGTGAAGCTCAGGAGCACAGATGCGAGGAAGTAGAGCCGGAGAGGGGATCTGAAGGCAGGTCCACATGTGCAGCAGAGGCCCCTTGTGAAGCCACATGTAGGATAGAGTGGAGATGGGAGGGAGGGAGGGAGGGTGGGACAGACTGAAGACCCAGGCAAGGAGTCAAAGGGGCCGGAACTCAGGCACCGAGGTGGAAATGGGACAAGGGAGCAGGTCTGAAAGACATGGTGGGGTGGCTGGAAGGAGGTGGGCAGGAGAGTCAGTCCTGTCCCAGGAGGTGCTAATCCAGGGCCTGGGGCAGGGGTACTGATGCTGTGAGTCAAGATGCAGCGTCCATAGTATCAGCTGGCTTCTTGATGAGGTCATCTGTTTACATGAGACATCTTGGCTTGATTTCTTTCTTTCATCATTCATTAGTTCATTTATTCATTCATCAAGAAGCATTGCTTGAGCATTTGCTAGATGCCTGGTAACACTATGCTAAGCTTTGGGATGCCAGAGGAATAAGAACTTGCTTACTGGCTTCAAGTGGGTGGGGACAAGGTGACAAATCAACTGATAATTAAAATACAAGGTGAGCGTTGCTCAGATTGAGGTGCACCAAGGACGCCAGGGCAGCCTAGAGAAGGGGCACCTAACCAGACTGGGGCGGGGCCAGAGAAATGAGGTAATGTCTCAGCTGATCTGAGTCATGAAGAATGAGTAGGGGTGAGCCAGGCAGGAGTAGGGAGAAGGACATTTCATGTAGAGGGAGCAGCAGGTTCAAAGGCCCAGAGGCATTGAATGGCATAAATTTGAGCCCTGCCAAGTTCTTAAGTATGACTGGAATGTAGAATGTAAGGAGGGAACATGGTACGGGATGATGCTGGAAGGATAAACAGGGGGACACTAACATACTCTTCTGAGGAGTTTTAAAGTGTGAAGTATGTGATCAGATTGCGGATTTAGAAAGATAACTAGCATAGCACTGTGGAGTCCAGACTGGAGGTACAGGCAGGGCAGCACTGGTGGCAGGGGAATCAGAGCCCATTGTCATATTTATGAGGACTTGGTCTTCAAGGGCTCTAAGAATGAAATTCAGAAACACATTCAAGTGATATGAAAGAGGTGGAATCTGCTGCATGGGTAACTGATTAGATGGTGGTGAGGGGTGTAGGGTGAACTCATAGAGGAAAGCATCAGGAATTCTGGCCTTGGGTAATGAGAGAGAGAGAGAGAGAGAAGGCAAGCAGTGAAGCTATGTTTTGGTTTGGTTTTGGCATAGGAGGAGGAATGATTAGTCGAGCTTTGGTTGTGTTACACTTGGGTTGCTTGGTAGTCTCTGGGTAGAGATGTTCAAGAGGCACTCCATGCCTGGAGACCAGGAGGCAGGCCAGAGCTAGAGGTGCAGAGTTGGGAGATGTCACCCTGAAGGTGGTGCCAGAAGCTAACAGAATGGGAGAGGAGCGTACCTAAGCAAGACTATGAGGGAGAAGAGAAGATGGTGACAGGGTGAAATCCTGGGAAAGGCCAATCCTTACAGGTAGCAGAGAAAGCGGGGTGGATGGAGGGTATTGGAAATGAGTAACACGAGAAGTAGAAGGTGACCACAGAGGAGCAGAGTCATGATTTCCAACGGAGCCAAGAGATTGAAGAAGCAAGGGTGGACAATGGTGTTGAAAGCTGCAACGAGTCATTAAAGACTGAGATGCACCCACTGGATTCACTACAGAGTTGTTACGGTATCTTGGTAAGAACATCTCAATAGGTTTGTAGTGAGAGTGGCCAGGTGGGCGTAAGTTCAGGAGTAAATAGGAGGTGAGGCAACAAAGAGAACTCTAAGGAGGTTGCCTCTGAGGAGAGGAGCTAGGGGTGCAGATGTGGTAGGGAATTACTGTTTTTAAGGTGTGAGGGTCTTGAGCATAGTAAATACAGAAGGATCTGGTAGATACTGGATCTAGGGGGATCAGGACAATGAGAGGAGGGGGAACAGATGGGGCAGTTCAGGGCCTGAGAGGTGAGCCAAGCCCTAGAACAGAACAGCTGCACATTAGAATCACCTGGAGGGCTTTAAACAAATAGATGCCTGGTTCTGTCACCTGTAGATTCTGATTTAAGTGGTCTGGAGTGGAGTTCAGGCATCAGTCGTTTAGATCAACGAGTGATTCTAATGTGTAATCAGGGTTTAAGAACTACTGTATTAAGTATTCAATAATTATTTGTTGAATGCTTTAAAAAATCATAGGGATGCCCTTAATTCTTCTTAGCAACAATGAATGTTCAAACATCTGCAAAAGAGGTTGTGAAGAAATTATAAGACATGGTCCCTGCTCTCAAGTTGCTTATAATCCCGTAGAAGAAATAGTAATAGTTTTAAATAAATACATTGTAAATGTGTTAAAGTAGTGGCACAATTTTCAGTAGGGTGAGATCACCAGGCCTGCATGGTCAGGGAAGGTGTCAAAGGGAGAGCTTGGCCTTTGGAGTAGTTCGGGAGCCTAGGTAAGCAGAGAAGAGGAAGGTTCCCACATGCCCAAGACAATAGTCATGACCACTCATTTCCTGAGCACATCTTCCATACTGGCTACTTTACACACAGTATCTCAAATGTTACCATCATGCAAGATGGTTATATGTCACGCTTATTTTACTGAAAAAGAAAGGGAGGCATAATGAATTTAATATCAAGGACACAGCTAGTAATAAGTGGCAGAATCAGGATTCAAGCCCAGGGCTGGTTGACTACAATGACAATGCCTTTCCACTACAATGGGCTGCTGCTTCCCACCAATCTCGCAATTACTATGTAGCCCTGTAGCTTTGGGGACACACCACTTTTGCCAAAGCTCAAGGTGGAGAAAGCCCTCTTTGGCTGGGGCTTCCTGCTTGGGGCCCTTTGTGCAGGGGAAGTACAGGCACACACACACACACACACACACAGACACACTTTTAAGAAAGTCTTCCTGGTAGTTCTAATGCTGTTTAAAATTTGAGAACTGAAATTCCAGTCCCTACTTTCTAGGTACAAATCAAGACCTCAGTGTGCAGCTGCAGCTATTCCCTGAGCATCTGAAATCTGCAAATGAAAAGAAGGAACTGGAGAATTCCAGCCTTGGAAAGAATCATCACCTGCCCTCCAGCAGCCTGTACTTTGATCAGAGAATTCTGATGTTCACAGTAACATTTGCTAGTGTGAATGTATCCAGTTCTAGGACCATGGATAGATTTCAATAAAGGGCCATCCTCCAGTCTTGGAAAATATGCCATGGTCATTTTTTTCTTGGCAAAGCTTAAAACTGGGCCAGTCCTAGATAAAGCAAAACATTCTCTATGCCAAGCAATTTCACAGGGACCTCGAGATATAAAGCTCATGGAAATCATACAATTTGCTCAAACAAATCTTCTGATTGTTGGCATCTTTCTTGTTTGGTCATTGACAGGAGGAAGTGATTGGAGACTTGAAACCAGGCACTGAATATCGCGTGAGCATAGCAGCTTACAGCCAGGCTGGCAAAGGGCGGCTGAGCTCTCCTCGGCATGTCACCACTTTGTCCCAAGGTAAAGTAGGTTCAAATTCATTAATAGGTGGCAGGCTGTTCATGCATCCTTCATTCAGCAAATATCAATAGGGACCTCCTGTGTGCCAAGCACTGTGCTAGGCTCTGGGAATTCAGTAGAGAACAAAAGTAAGCACAGCCCCTGCCCTCTCGGAACTTAGTGGGGTAAGTCAAGACATTCCCTCATTAGTCTGTAGTCACAGAGTATGATAGGTGCTTCAGCACTGTAGGAACATACAACACAGGGATAACAGAAGAATTCCCTGAAGAGATGACAACTAGTGGAGATCTGACAGGTAAGTAGGAATTAAGAAGGTGAGGAAGGGGAGTGGGAGAAGAGATTTATAGGCAAAGGGAATGCAACTAATGTTTTTAGAGGTGGCACCAAGCTGGACAGTAGGATACCAAGTTGGGTTGATGATGGTCACTGCTGGCAAGGAGCTTTTTGTGGAAGGAGAAGCCAATGACAAATGAGTGACAGCAGCACTCCTTTTTTTTTTTTTTTTTTTGAGACAGTCTCATTCTGTCACCCAGGCTGGAGTGTAGTGGTGCAATCTTGGCTCACTGCAACCTCTACCTCCCGGGTTCAAGCGATTCTTCTGCCTCAGCCTCCCGAGTGGCTGGGTCTATAGGCACAAGCCACCACACCTGACTAATTTTTGCATTTTTAGTGGAAACAGGGTTTCACCATATTGGCCAGGCTGGTCTCAAACTCCTGAGCTTGTGATCCACCTGCCTCGGCCTCCCAAAGTACTGGGATTACAGGCATGAGCCACTGCGCCTGGTGACAGCAGCACTTCTAAGGACTGCACCGGAGGCTGTGGAGCACACGGGAGGGCACACTTCCTCCACCCCAGCCTCACAGGCTTTCAGAAGGAGTCCTACCTTTGGCCTGATTTACAAAAAAATGCTTAGGATTTTGCTAGGAAGAAAAGACAGGAAAGGTCTCCCAGGCAGTTGGAGTAGTGTGAACAAAGGCTAGGAGATGTGTGTGTCCTGATGTGATCAGAAATAGCGGTCACTTAAGGTGATGGGCTCATGGGTGACTCCTACCTTTTACGTAGAAGGGCATTTCCCAAATGACCTACCATTACTATGCATTCTGATTGTCAGGGGCAAAACACACAGAGAAAAGAATGATTGGCAGTGATTGTAAGCATTTAATTTTCCTTGAAGGTAAATATCAGTTCTGACAATGCAAACACAGATGGAAGGCTGTTAGGAGTTGAGAATGTGATAGAAGGTTTTCCAGGGAACTTACCACTGTGTGTCCCAGGATTAGTGACTGGGACACAATTAATTGGATTTGCAGTCAGGGGTGCAGCGGGGAGAAGGGAAGACCAGCTCTCATTGGTTCAAACCTCACACAGTGATCAAGTTGTGATTACGTTTTTGTATTTGTTTGGTTTGGGTTTTGAGGCTGTTCTGAACAGAGGTATTTTGGGTATAGGAAGCACTCATGCTGTTTATGTATTATATTAAACCTCTCCAACGGCTGAGACCACCAGCCTAGTCTGGTTGTGTTTGTTGTCCCACCTAGATTCCTGCCTGCCTCCGGCAGCTCCCCAGCAGCCACATGTCATTGTGGTTTCGGATTCTGAGGTGGCCCTGTCTTGGAAACCTGGAGCAAGTGAAGGAAGCGCCCCTATTCAGTACTATTCTGTGGAATTCATCAGGTAAGTCTGTATGTCACATTCAAAAGTCAAATGTGTGCTGGGCGTGACGGCTCACACCTGTAATCCCAGCACTTTGGGAGGCTGAGGTGGGTGGGTCACAAGGTCAGGAAATTAAGACCATCTTGGCCAACACGGTGAAACCCTGTCTCTACTAAAAATACAAAAATTAGCTGGGCGTGGTGGTATGCACCTGTAATCCCAGCTACTCAGGAGGCTGAGACAGGAGAAACCCTTGAACCCGGGAGGCGGAGGTTGCAGTGAGCCAAGATCATGTCATTGCACTCCAGCCTGGGCAACAGAGCAAGACTCCATCTAAAAAAAAAAAAAAAAAAGAAAAAAAATGTGTAGATGTCAGAATTCCAAGCCTGATGTAAGACAATGAGGAGAGTGACCTCTAGGTCTCTACCGTGTGTATATTTAAGAGCGAACACAGGCTTGGAAACCCATGTATGTACTTGGGCCAGTAATGATCCCCACACCTCTTTGCTGGTGGGTCATCCAGTAAACCTGTCTGTATCACATACCTCTTCCTCATTTCCCTGGCACAGTCAGAGACTGTTCTAGGCTCTGAAAACTGCTGAGGTACCATTTCCGATAAGCCTGCCTACATTTCAAGCATGAGCCTTGCCCTCCTGGCTTTGAAATATTATGTATCAAAGTAAATATTTGATGATGCTGTTTCTTAGGAGCAGGGGAAAAATCTTTTAAAAACAAGGACAACCCATTGCTTCTTTCATGTCCGTATTGCCTTGGGACAAGTGTCTTGGTTTGGCCTCAACGTTTTTCTTTCATCGACCTCTCTATTTCTTATTATTCAGCTTAGCAGAGGGTAGAGAGTGACTGGACATTTTTTACAGATATTAAAGCATTTATTCTCAAGTTAATACTGCTATGTCATTTTAAAGAAAGAGAGAAAGGAAAACAGTGGTCAACAAAAAGAATTCCCAATCTAAGGTATTTCCTCTGAACTCTAGTTGCTGTTTGATTTTGAATGGAAGCGGTGGCTGGTGAGTGAGTCTGAAAACAATGCTTATAGAGTTGGGATTCTCTATGTTAAAGGTGATGAGGCTTGTCTGAGGCCTGCTGCTTTCTGCATTCATAAAGAGACTGGCTCAGGACCTCATTCCTAAGGTTCTCTGAAACGGGGACAAAGGATTCTCCCAAGATTTGATTAGGTCTGCTTCTGTGTCTGGACTTCCTAGCCTATTCCTTGGTAATGGAAAGCAGATATTTGTTTCTTCAGAGGTGAGGTACTGCACTGAATCTCTTTAATGCTTGAGTACGGAGTGTTTCACACAGGACTTGTTAAATTGCAAGTGTCAGAAGCATGAAAGGAGAAGATGAGGTAGTAATGCATCAGCTCCTGTAACTGTAAAGTCCAGCAGCAAATCTAAATTCAGGGGAGACTAGATCCGTGTCAATTCAGCAGTATGACTCCATGCGCCTCTCTGCTTTAGTGGCTTCACATTTAGATGGACTTTTCCTATATGGTGGCAAAATGGCCACCAGGCAGTCAAGACCTGCAGTGACCAGCCTATCTCCCTAGGAAGGAGAGTGGCTTTCTCCATGGACCCAGCAAAATCTCAATATGTATTCTCATTGGCCACGCTGAGGTCCCTTTCCATCCTTTGCACAAGTCACTGTGGCCCGTGTGGGGAGAATTCATTGATTGGTCAGGCACTGGTCATATTCCAAGCTCTGGAATTCACAGCGGGTTGTTCACTCAAACCTGGATTATGTGGATTGAATATTCAAGAGGATTGGATCCTCAAAGGAAAACCGTGGTACAATTACTGGAAAAAAGGGGCACAGATTCTAAGAATATTTTTTTTTTATAATGCCCACTGCAAAACCTCAGAACAATGCTTTGCATTGAAGATAATCTACACCCCTGCCATTGAACAGATTTTGTAGGCAAAACCTGGAATATCCCTAAAATAAAAAAGATTCTAATCCTGGTTCCAATACTGGTTAAATGTGCTACACTGAAAATCCTAAAACTTCAGCTTTCTCATCTGTAAAACTTGGGGCAAAACTTAACATATAATTTACTTCCACAGATATATTAGACAACACCAGCAAAGGAAGATGTAATACTTTAAAATTTTGAAAAATGCACAGTTCTGGCCAGGTGTGGTGGCTCACGCCTGCAATCCCAGTACTTTGGGAGGTAAAGGCAGGCAGGTCACCTGAGGTCAGGAGTTCAAGACCAGCCTGACCAACATGGTGAAACCCCATCTCTACTAAAAATACAAAACTTAGCCGGGCATGGTGGTGGATGCCTGTAATCCCACCTACTCAGGAGGCCGAGGCATGAGAATCACTTGAACCCAGGAGGCAGAGGTTGCAGTGAGCCGAGATTACACCACTGCACTCCAGCCTGGGGTACAGAGCGAGATTCTGTCTCCAAAAAAAAAAAAACAAAAAAAAAAACAAAAAGCACAGTTTTTTATGTTTTTATGGTAGCCTGGAAGATAATCCGTGTAACCGTGTAACCCTGAGCAAAGGTAAGCATTATTTATTATTAATTTTTTGTTCAAACACATATTTTTAAAATTTTCTCTATATCTATATGAGGTAGAAATGGCAGTTTCTTAACCTTGTGTGCATGCCTGAAAATAGAAGATGAAAGAGAGTCACTGGATTCAGACAGAAGAGCTGGGAGAGAGTGCCGCCTTCTCTATCTGCAGCCGTGTGGCCCCGCACGGGTTACTTCCCCTACTGAGCCTTGATGCCTCTCATAGTGTGGAGTCCCCTCAAAAGAGAGCTGCAGATAAGGACTTGGGTGCAAATAGTTTATTTGGAAGTGGGAATGAGAGAGTGGGGAGAATGAGACAGGAAAGGAGGATATATATAAGGGTGTGTTAGTTAAGTCACTGCTGTAGGCAATGGAGTCTTCACTGGGGTCTTGATTCCATTGAGATCTCTCTGAAACCCACAGAATTCTTCTCACATTGACCATGAAAAAGGCAGGAGACATGGATCCACTTTGAGCATTGCCCCTGAGGGTATAACTCCCCCACATTTTATGATGAAGGGGGGAGTCCGGAGAGGTGAGGAGTAACAGGAGCACAGCATATGCCTGAGGTCACATGCTGGCTGCAGGAGGCAAGTCTGAGCCCTCCAAGAACTGTCCGTGCCACAGCTGCTGCTGAAATCAGAAGTAGGACAAGGGGAGGTGGCATGACCCCAGAGGCATTGGCTACAAACTCCTTATCTGTAAAACGTGGGCGATGACATCTTCCAGCCTTATAGTGTATGGTTAGGAGGATCGAGTGATATTCTTGAAAATATGGGAAAGAGAAAGAGCTTTGTGTAAGAAAAAGCTGTGTGGATGTTAAAAACCTACAAAAGTATAAGGTATATGTGGGTGTTATGTACAAGCATAATTCCAATTAAAATGCATTTTAACATTCAGAGCTCTCTAATATCTAGGGGCTCAAGGTCTCAAATTCATATATGTATGCTTTGAGGCAGAGTTTCACTCTTGTCACCCAGGCTGGAGTGCAACGGCATGATCTTGGCTTACTGCAACCTCTGCCTCCTGAGTTCAAGTGATTCTCCTGTCTCAGCCTCCTGAGTAGCTGGGATTACAGGCACCCACCACCACGCCTGGCTAATTTTTGTATTTTTAGTAGAGATGGGATTTCATCATGTTGGTCAGGCTGGTCTCAAACACCTGACCTCAGGTGATCCACCCGCCTCGGCCTCCCAAAGTGCTAGGATTACAGGCATGAGCCACCACGCCTGGCTTCTTATGTATATTTTTAAATTGTATGCCGTTCCAACCAACTGCTAATATATATTTATCTCTTTACCTTGAAAAATACCTTCACAGAGTCTGGAAGGTTAGCTTCAAATTTAGAATTCTCGTACGTCGTTGAATTCCAAATGGAATATGGGAACATGGGAAGGCCCAGTCGCTTGTTACATCCCCTGTGCTAGGAATTCCGCCTCTATCTCTTCCAGAATTTGTAACTTCAGCCAAGTTATCCTTTCTCAGAACCCATATTTCCTCCTCTATAATATCAAGCAAATGCAACTCTCATTGCAGAGCTCTTGCTCATACTCCTCATAAAGTATCTCTATATGTAGACATTCAGTGTGCATCTGTTTCCATCCTACAGTACCATTATTTCCTTTTCACAAAAGTAGAAATTGAGACTCCATTGCATAAGTTACTTTGCCAAGATAAAATGACTGGTTGGGGACAGAATAAAATTAGAACCGAATTCTCCTGACTTCCGGCCCAGTGCTCTTTTTATGAATCCCCATGTGCTTTCATGTTTGTGACCCACCTTCAGAGATGGAAGCTTAGACCCAGCCTGCCCAGAGCCCTGCTGGCTGAGGAAATGAGAAACCTCATCTCAGGCTGCTGTTTGATGTATTCCTGAAAGAAAGCCTCCATAGCTTGTTGCAGCATTTAATGTTTGGCTGCAAAATAAATCCATTTGTAAACATCTCGGAGTCTATCCCATTATAAGTGAGTGAATGTATGTTCAGAAAGAGCTTTCCTGGGCTCTGACTCTGAAACTGTAGTTTGTGTGTGCTACGTATGGTCTCAATTTTATGTCCTCCACAAAACTCATACGTTAAATTCGAACACCCAAGGTGATAGTATTAGAATGAGGTCTTTGGGATGTGGTTAGGTCATGAGGGCAGAGCCCTCAGGAACAGGATTAGTGGCATTTGTAAAAAAGGCCCAGGAGGTCTCTCACCCCTTTCACCACGTAAGAACACAGTGATAAGATGCCATCTATGAACCAGAAAGGAGACCCTCAGCCTGGGCAACATTAAAAAATTAGCCAGGTGTGGTATTGCATACTGTAGTTCCAGCTGCTCAGGAGGCTGAGGCAGGCGGATCACTTGAGCTTCAGCGATCAAGGCTGCAGTGAGCCATGATCATGTCACTACACTCTAGCCTGGGCATCAGAGTGAGACCCTGTCTCAAAAAGAAAAAAAGAAAAGAAGGCAGACTCTCACCAGTCAATGGACCCTCACCAGACACTGAATCTGCTGGCACTTTGATCTTGGACTTCCTGACCTCCAGAACTGTGAGCAATCAATTTCTGTTGTTTATAAGTTACCTAGTTTATGGTATTCATTGTAACAGTCCAAAGAGACTAAGACAGTAAGAAAGGATGAAAGGCTTTGGGTGAGGGGCGGGGGGACCGTTGTCTTCAGTTATTTTATTTTCCCCAGAGAGGTCCATTTAATGTTTAATAGTGACTTCCTTTTTCTACTTCCTGTGTACAGAAATACACATGACAGGTTTTGTGTGAGCCAAAAGGTCCTTATTATTATACATCTAAGAGGCAGGACTCTCAGATTCAGAAGTTATCCTCAGATTCAGATAGCTTAATGTGAAGTTCTTGTCTAAATTCTGTCACTGGAAGGTAAGGTTCCAGTCCTCTCTCTGTCTTGATGGGCACTTCTACATTGGTTACTCTTCTTATTTGCTTCGATGGAGATAAAGATTTCAAAGACATTGTTAGGAGATAGTCTAACAAATTTTTTCTTTTTCTTTTTTTTTTTTTTTTGAGATGGAGTCTTGCTCTGTCGCCCAGGCTGGGGTGCAGTGGCACGATCTCGGCTCACAGCAACCTCTGCCTCCCGGGTTCAAGTGAAATTTTTTTTTTTTTTTAAATATTCATCTAAACCAGGAAAGCTATCTCACATTTGAAATCCCAGCTACTCAGGAGACTGAGGCAGGAAGACCACTTGAGCCCAAGAGTTTTAGGCTACAGTGAGCTGTAATTGTGCCGCTGTATTCCAGCTCGGGCAACAGAGTGAGACCTCTGGTTAATAGAAGATTAACCTGAAAAATTATGAGACCAGGGTATGGGAGTGCTGCCTACTTACTTATTTGCTAGTTTTCATGATATTTCAAGTAGACCTTATGCATAATATGATGATATCTTGAGTCAGGGGCTTAGGACCAAGCAAATTTTTGTTCTTCATCCAGCTTCTACTACCCCCCAAATAGAGGACACCTCAGGTGTGAGCACCCTGAAGGCACTCTCAGTAACTGCCTCAGAGAAGAGCTTGGTCTCAGGCCCAGGCAGAATAAAAGCTTTTAGATGGCAGGAGTCTTCATGATCTCCCCCAAAGTTGGTCTGGAGGCTATTTGTTAGCTTTCTTTGTAGCCATAGATTTTTAGAAAAGATCTGAAGAGGCAAGTTCTGAGTCAGCCTTCAGGCTGTAACATATTTTGCAGTGTTTTAAACACTTTTACTTGCTTTTTTAAAACACAAAAGCCATGTGTTTGAGGTGAAGGAGAATATTTCTTTTCTAAAGTGACACTGAAAATTTCTTTGGAGGCAGCAATGCTTAGTGTTTATTAAAATAAGAACCAAGCATAAATATAGCTACATATGTTTTAAAATATCTTGGCTATAAATATCTGAGAAACCTTCCTCCTTCTGCCTAAGAATTTCCCCTGGGTAAGTGCTTTTCTCATAAGCGAATAATATATAGTATGGTGGCAATGAAAACCAAAGACCTGGAAAAACGTTCCTCATCACTGAAGTTCCAATTGGGGTGCCATGCCTGTCGTATGCTGTCTATCGAGTTGGATAAAGGTGAAAAATAGTTTTCATTTAACTTACCCACAGTTTTTCTGAAGATGTCACCTTATTGGCTAAAACTGCTTCAGAGCTTTGCATTGTTACCTGCTGGACAGGGCAGGCTAAAGCTCAGCAACAGTTGTTTTTAGTTTAAAAGTCCACCATTGGCCAGGTGCAGTGGCTCATGCCTGTAATCCCAGTAATCCCAGTTCCAAAGAGGCAGATAACTTGAGGCCAGGAGTTTGAGACCAGCCCTATCAACATGGTGAAACTGCATCTCTACTGAAAATACAAAAATTAGCCGGGGGTGGTGGCACACGCCTGTGATCCCAGCTACTCGGGAGGCTGAGGCACAAGAATTGCTTGAACCCAGGAGGCGGAGATTGCAGTGAACCTAGATCACCCCACTGCGCTCCAGTCTGGGCGACAGAGTGAGACTCAAACACACACACACACAAAGTCTACTATTGGCTTATTTTGGGTATATGTGAAATTTCAGAACATGTCTGTGTATGTTTTAGGGATTCAGGTCAAGAAACATTGATTTCTAAATCTCAACGTAAGATATTTATATTAATAAGTGAGAAGGAGCAATACTTCCCTTCTTCTTCCTTTCTGACTTTTCTGCCTAAATAATTCTCTGGTCCCTGGCAGATGCCTTCCATAATAAGAATTGAAGAATTCATCTTCACACAGGGCTGCTTCTAGGTGGATTGCAGCACCTACATACTGGTTTCATTTGAGAATTTCAAGGTCATGCAACCTGGGTGGGTTTTTTAAAGTATTACTCGCAAATTGATATTTTTGTTAAAAGTCATCTCTCCTTCCATCTCATCATAGACTTCCATATTCTGTAAGTAACAAAGGAACTTAATTAGTTTTCTCACAGGAAGTGACCCTGCAAAGGCTGTTACTGAAATGAAGATCAAGTCTGGGATTCAGAATGGAAGCTGAACAGAGGATGGATTTTCTTTGAACAGTTGTAAGGGATGATGTGATTTGACTCATGGTCAAGGTCAAAAGCTGTGAAGGTTAAAGGAGTTTCTCATTCAGAATTGAGGCTTACAGCCTGATTCATGGTATCATCTCTTGAGGTTTAAGTGTGTCCAAATGTGGAATCAGAAGAGAGAGTTCTGAACCAGCCTCTAAGCCTGGCGAAGTTGCTTGATTCCAGTCCTCAGTTTCTTTCTCTGCAAATTAAGGCATGCTGGATGCGTGACATCTCAAATCCTGTGACTCTGCTCGTCTAGTATCAAGATGTAGGGGAGGCAGTATGGACGGATTGAGTAACACACAGGCTCTGGGCTGGACTCCCTAGTGCAAACCCTGTCTCTACCACTTCTAAGCTGTGTGATCTTTGGTGGGTTATTTAACTTCTCGGGGCCTCAGACAACAGACTGGGGATAATAATTTACTTGCCTCATGGGGTTATTATGAAATTACTTGAGTTGACCCACATGAAATGCCTAGAACAGCACCGAGCCCTTAGTAAGTGCTCAATCAATGCAAACTATTCCTATATGGCTTTCTCAATGGGTGTTTTCTGCTTTCCTACATAGCCTGCTTGTTCCTGGCTACAAGTGTCTTTTCAAATTATTTTATTTAATTAATCTGTTTATTTTTCAGATAGAATCTAGTCTCGCTCTGTCACCCAGGCTGGAGTGCAGCGGTGTGATCTCAGCTCACTGCAACCTCCACTTCCCAGGTTCAAGCAATCCTCCTATCTCAGCCTCCTGAGTAGCTAGGATTACAGGCATGTGCCACCATGCCCAGCTATTTTTTTTTTTTTTTTTTTTTTTTTGTATTTTTAGTAGACATGGGGTTTCACCATGTTAGCCAGGCTGGTCTCGAACTCCTGACCTCAAGTGATCCACCCACCTCGGCCTCGCAAAGTGCTGGGATTGTAGACATGAGCCACTGCACCCTCCCTGGCTACAAGTCTTTATGATTGCTATCCTGTCAGGATAGCTCTTCTACCTCCTTACTTAGCCAACTCTTGTTCATCCTTCAGGACTCCTCTTTAAGCGTCACTTCCTCCAGGAAGTCCTGCCTAACTACGTTCATCTATTCCCAGATTAGGTTAGCTATACCTCCAACATTTACTTTCAATACTCAGCACACTCATAGTTAATTACTTTTTCAAGGTCTGTCTTCCTCTTGGAACATGAAGGCAACATCTACCTTGCTCCTTTGTGTGGAATATAGCACATAGCACCGTAAACACACCACATGTCAAATAGGTGCTGGTAAGCATTTAGACACAGGTAGTCATGGGATTGATCTAGAGCAGGGTTGTCCAGTCTTTTGGCTTCCCTGGGCCACATTGGAAGAGGAAGAAATGTCTTGGGCCACACGTAAAACACACTAACGATAGCTGATGAACTAAAAAAAAAAAAAAAAAATCTCATAATGTGTTAAGAAAGTTTACAAATTTATTTTGGGCCACATTCAAAGCTGTCCTGGGCCACATGTGGCCCTCAGACAGTGAGTTGGACAAGCTTGATCTAGAGGATGCCAGCAACTAGCTGGATCCCTGAGCAACCCGCTTAGTCCTGCTAAGCCTTACTTTCCTCTACTGTAAAATATGGATGGTAATAGTGGCTACCTCAGAAGGGTTGCAGAGATGAAAAGGTCTGTACAGCACTTAGAAGAATGGCTCATGGAGGATTTTTGATTTTTTTTTTAACCTGAGCCACATGCAAATGTATCTTCACACTAACAGTTACTTATTTTTGAGTAAATAATGTAAAAAGCATTACCCCCAAGTAATTCAGTGAATCCTTTACCACCAATATCAGAGGCCACAATGGTAACCAACATCTGACCTCACCCACTACAGAAATAAAAACCATGTAAGGGCCAACAAGGATCATATGCATCCCCCGACCCCTCACCAATGCTCCACTTCAATCCCAACTGAAAGTTTATTTATTGCTATCGGTTTTTCATCATAAAAGTAATCTCAAGATGTGGTAAATCTTCAAATGATACCTAAATGTGTATGACTAACTTGAAAGTTCCTACTGTGATTTTATTTCATGTGGAATGCAAATTCATGTCTTAGAGCTCATCATAGTAACTAAGTAAACTGCCACCTTTCTTCATAGCATTTTACTGGAATATATAGCAAAACTTGGGCATATGACTGCAATATTTAAGAGTGATGTAATCTGATATTGGCTTGCTAACCCCCAAAAGTTAGAATTGAAAATATTTAAAGAATTATTCTTATACAGTTAATTTTGGGGGAAAATGGGAGAAAACAACCCCCCAAACTCCCTTTCTTTTCAAAAAAAAGTGTTAGAAGTTTTGCTATTTAAGTATGAGCTTTCATTACCATCAGCAATAGAATTAGATATAAGCAAGAATGAGCTTGCTTGGATGTCAGCTGGGATTTCATATGACAGGCAACAAGTGCTGCTTCACAAAGAATTCTTTTCCATACCTTTAGTTTTGAAACTGAAAATCTTAGAACCACCTTCTAGCCTGGCACCTGGTCCTAGAAATTCCGGAAGCTGTCAAGTCCCTTTGCTCAGGCCCTAATGGAAAGGCTACTCTAAAGGATTTAAAGAAGTCCAGCCTATAGTTTGGCAAATTGATCCCGTAAAGCTTCCATTCCTCCTACCCTAAGCATTCCTAATATAATCCCTGGTTAGATTGATGGCAATTGACATGAATTGAATTATGAAACAGCTTTGGGAGCCATTTGTAAACTGTAAATGAAGTGTGCTCTCCTATTGCCCCACCTGGGACAAATTGCCAGCTGAGTTTATCATAACCCCATTGTATCCATCTGTTTGTCATTTGGTTAAACCAATTTGTACCTAAAGAAAGAAGGCTGAAAGCTGAAGGTCAAATAATACATCTTTTTTTTTTTTTTTTCTCTCATCTTTGACTACTGAGTAGTTTTGGACTTTTCTCTGCAATTCATTTAGTGTAGAGCAAATCCTGCATAAAACCAGTCTGCAAAATTGACAGAGTCACAGGCTTTTCTGAGCGGGAGGTTTTCTCTCACCCTGTTGTGTTTGCCCTGAGTAATCTATGGGATCACATCTCTTCTCTTAGAGCAGGGTGTTTAACCGGCAGTCCATAGATCCCCAAGGGTTTCCTGGATAGAATTCAAGGGGTCCCTGGACTTGGATTGGAAAAAATATATATATCCTTAGTTTTACCAATGGAAATTTAGCAGTTTCTTCAAAAATGAATGTAGACAATAAATCACAATCGTATTAACAATTCTTGTGACCCTATCAACATTAGAATCACAGGTATTTTCTTATCTGGTTACATCCGGATAACCATCCGGTTACAATGGTCGCACATATCTTGAAATAGCAGTTATGTTTATCACTACTTTGAAATTAGTATAGTTATTAAATCCATTGCTAGGTTTTTAAATTTAATGTATTAATAAAGAAGTATATTATTTCATGATTTTTATTATTTTGATCATTCTTTACAATACAATTGATTTCCTTTGTGAACCTATATATTTGACGCATTTAAAAACATCACTCTAAGAAGGGGTTCATAGGCTTCATTGGATTGTCAAAGTGGCACAAGCCAGGTTAAAGCATGCTGTTGTCTTAGATCAGGGGTTGGTAAACTTTTTCTCACAGGATCAGATAGTAAATATTCTGTGCTTTGCCAGCTGTGTGAACTGTCTCAACTGTTCAACTCTGCCACTGTAGTAAGAAAGCAGCCATAAACAGTACCTAAATGGGTGTGGTTGTGTTCCAGTAAAACTTTATTTACTAACACTGGCAGCTGGCTGAAATTTGCCAACCCTGATTTAGGGCATCATGCTATTTCTAAGTTGAATTCTGAAGATATTTTAATTCAGCTCAATCACCCTTTATTGGATACCTCCTATGAGCATATGTTCATACAAATATGTATGTATTGAGCATCTCATGTGAAAAACATACAAGAGATTTAGGGATGAATAAATAAGCTGTAGACTCTATCCTTGGATAGTCTACTGGGGAATGCAGATGGACAGAGTTCAGAGGAGTAGTAAGTGTTGTAGGCAGGCATGGCGACCAGGAACCTAGAGAAACATAAGCTTGATCTGACCTAGTTTTGAAGGAAGGAAGGCTTCTTATGGGAGCAAAGAAGGACACATCAGAGATTACCAGGCAAAAGGGGAGGGAGGAAGCAACATGAAAGGCTTAGGCTGAGGAAGCCACTTAAGCAATTGCTTGGAGGCAAGAAGAAAATGTTCCTGGAATTGCTTAGAAAGCCTGGAGCTCTGTGGGGTGGTGAGAGATAGGTAGGCGAGGATCACACCAAACAAAGGCCTTATGGAGGAGCCCATATGTATCCTGAAGGGAATAGGGAACTATGGAAAGTTGTTAAACAGGAAAGGGACTGGTAGTGTTCCCGTCTTTGAAAGATCATGCAGACATCTCAAGGAACACGGAGATGAAGAAGACAAAGTCACCATGTTTAACGAGCTCACAGCCCTGGAGAAAAGACAGAAATATAAAATTATACTGGAAGGTGATCTAATCAGTGTGGTAGTAGAATCAGATTCAAGGCATGGGATTGTCTGGAGGAAAGTCTTTTTAATTCTGTTTCTGAGATGATGCTTAGAAGGAATAATGTGAGAGAAAATACTTAGGGAGGGAGCCATCAAGTAACCCTGCGTCTTCCAGAAAGCATCCCATTGTGGGTTGGTAGGTTCGATGTGGAAAGAAGGAAGCCAAGGTGTCTGTTGTGCTACAATTAGGCTTCTGGTCCCCTCCCTCTAAGGCCAGTAGAGTGGCCTCTACTGTCAAGGCTATTCTGGACGTTCTGCTGTATCCCCTAGAGGACAGTTTCCTGCTCCAACAAATTCCACTCTCAAAAGTATTTTCCTAGCAGGATTTAACCAGTTTTAGCAATTTCCTAGTTAACGTCTATGACATGCTTGAGCTTCACTCTTCATCTCAGCTCCATCTTTCTGGAACAGGAGTTCTCAAACCGAGAGGTGAAATAGGATAGAAAAGAGAATACCACAGGCTCTCACGCACAGTAAAAAAGAGAATCATTCTGTGAAACTTGTTTCAGGTGTGTGTGTGTGTGTGTGGTGTTTACTGGGTCACAATGTCCAGTGTATATCTTACTGTTGATCATTCAAAAACAGCTCTGATATGTGATAAATCCAGAGCATGTTTGAGGTTGAACAGGCTTCATTTGCCATGTGTTGGTATTGAATTCAAGTTCAAGGAACAGATTCCTCTCAGGGGCTAATGACACCCACTTTCTTTATTTTTGGAATTGTAGAGTTGGAAATGCCATCTAAGGTATTCTAGGAGGAAAAGTTTAGTGCAGTGTGTTTCAAATTATGGGCCACAGCACTTCAGTGAGGGGCAAGATCAATTTAGTGGTCTTTACCAGCATTTTGTTTTTCTAAAGAAGTAGAAAAGAACGGAAAAGGAGAGAAAGAAAGGAGAAACATGAATAAGGTAGTAAAGCTAAATATTTTTTATTGAAACTTTTTTCAGCTCTGTATTCATATATAATATACGTATTCATGTGCATAGGTATATTTACTATGGAAAAATGTATTACTTACTGTGAATCAAGGTCAGAGATGCTGAATTAAGTAGCTCCCACCCTGATCAGGAAGTCACTTGTTACATTATCATCCTTGATTGAGGACCACCCAGTTTTGCTTTAATATACTCATCGAAGCACAGCTCATCCCTTCCAAGGCAGTCAGCTTCATTGTCAGTCATTCCTAATGGACATCAAAAGGTTTTCCTGCCATTGGCTTCTCTGTAAGAAACCACTGGGCCTCTTAGTCCAATATGGAAAACACAGAAGCTTTCCACACCATCTTTATTTGTCTGTCTCTTATGTAAACACACCATCCTATCCTTACTAAGTTTCCTCCACCTAAGCCAGCAGTACCCACTCTTTGGATTCTGTATCAAGTGGAGATAGGTCTAGAGCAACTTCTGCCCAGTGATCAGCATAGAGAACCATGTCTCCCTAGGATGTGGATTCTGGGACTTAGACTTCGCCCAGGATTCTAGTTCACAGTGACCTATTCAAATACAGTTCTTGAAATGTGCTATTTTGTGCTGGCTTCCTACTGGTCCTTAGAGGTACTGTTTCTGCACTGATGCTCAGATGTATTATATCCCCAGTTTATTAGGTTATAAACTCCCTGAAAATGGAACTGTGCTTATACTTCCCTGGAGCCTCCCGGAATATAACTTTTGTGTTGGGTGCCTGGTTGATAATCATACATCATTTACCAATCCACTAGCCCATGGCAGCCACCTATGGGGTTTGATAGTATCAAGAAAAATGATTGCTCACTAAGGTTGAGATTGGCAATGGGTAAGGTAGTCAGAACACTTCAAGAAAGGAATTAAAATAGAAAGATATACCACCCAGTAGTTCTGTGACTTTGGGTAAATTATTTTTCTTCAGTGACCATGTGGGTAGAATGAGAGACTGGGTCAGATCAGTGACTCTCAAAGCTTTTGGGATCATAATTTTATCTTTGAGAATCTGATAAAAGTGAAGGACCCTTTACTTAGAAAAATGAAATGTGTTCATGTGTAAAATCTTGCATACAATTTCTGAGAGCCCTCAGACACTTGGACTAAATTATCTCTAAGATTTCACCCAGCTCTGATAGCCAGGTTGGATTCTAACAATGCCATTGGTAAGTGGCAAAATGAACCAGTGAGTGAGCCTTGATTAAGTGAATTGATGAACTGGGTTTTGAGTACCCACTGCTGGTTGCATACTCTATTCCCCACCTGAACTCCCCTGCCCAGTAACCTTCCAAAGGTGAGCCACTGATCTCCTGAGGTATAGGGTGTCTGGCCCAACCCTATCTCACTACTTGGCAAAATGCTTGAAGTGTAGGCCCTGCTGGTGACTGCCCATGTTTTTTGTTGTTGAGGTTGTTTTTCTTTTTGAGACAGGGTCTCACTTTGTCACCAGGCTGGAGTACATTGGTGTGATCACAGCTCACTGCAGCTTCAACCTCCCAAGCTCAAGCAATCCTCCCACCCCCAACTTTCTTTTTTTTTTTTTTTTAAAGTTTTTTGCAGAGACAAGGTCTTACTATGTTGCCCAGGCTGGTCTTGAACTACTGGGCTCAAGCAATCCACCCACCTCAGCCTCCTTACTAGCTGAGATTATAGGCGTGTACCACCATGCCTGGCTAACTTTTATTTTTTGATTAAACATAGTCATAGTCAAACATAATTAAGACATAGCCTAGGCTGGTCTTGAACCCCTGGGCTCCAGCTATCCTCCCACCTCAGCCTTCCAAAGTGCTGGGGTTACAGGCTTAAGCCACCCCACCAGTTGGCCAGGTGTCCACCTGTTTCTCGGGGTTGGCAGCCCATTCTCAGTCAACTTCTCACCCTCTGGCCTTTTCATTGTTGAATACATTGCCAAGATAGTGTTGCTCTAGTGATCTGACCAACAACTTTGTAGTTAGGATAAAGTGATTTTTTTCAGTCAAAAAAAAAGATAAAGCTGTTTTGGGAGATGATTTAAGACAATACTTTTGCCTGGTCGTCTCTTTCTCAGCCTCACCTTTGTACTTTTGTACCTCAAGAGACTCTAAAAACATTCAAATAAAAAACTCATGACAAAATCAGAGGCAAAATGTTAAAGGTTTGGAACTGGCATTCAATCTGCATGAGCTCATCTCTCTCACTCTATAGAATAAAAATAAATGCTAATGATTTCAATCTCTTATTTGCTGGAAATTAGAGTTTTTCTTTTCTGCATTAAATGGACATGTACAAAATCATCTCCTTTTTGTTTTGCTGTAGTTTTTTCATAAAGATTGTTGCAGGTATTTACAGGTAGTCCTGGGTAAATAACAGCAGACTGTGAGAATAGATATGGGTTATTTCTTCTATAAATATCACAAGGGAAGCTTAGCAAAGGATAACAGGAGAGTTTTATCTAAAGATCACATCTTTTCTGACTTTACTTTTAGATATCCCCTGTGGTTTTCCTCTGCGAAGTGATTTTGTTCTAATTTGAGTTTGTAAATGTGTTTCCTTCCACTCACCGAGGTTTTCTCTTTGATGATAAAGTTAGTTTACATGAGAATTCCATCTTTCGGGAAAGAACATCAGGAAAGAGAAACCAGCCCTGCTTCCTCCATGGGCATACTCTATGAACTCTGCTTTTCCAAACACATTAACACACTACTCCCAGCTCAGTAAATTTGAGGAAGCATCATTTACTGGGCGTAAGGACTCCATCAGGCTTTCAGTCGTTCCTGCTAATGAAAAACTGGGTGAGCTTATATTAAGGAAATTAGCTGTTCACCCCGGCATCTTCTTTTAGCAAAATGAGTCTCTATTTCCTTGCCTCGTAAGTTGCTCATCAAAGACAAACAGAACTTTTTTGTTTCCTGCCTTCCCCTAAATAGCTGTGGGCAGAGGTGTTTAACAACAGAACACCTGAGAGGCGGCCAGGGAGCAAGCAAAGTGATGGGGAATTGCCTCTCACCCGCCATCACTCCAGTTTTTCATCCAGTATTAAGGGTCTTCTAAATCTAACCTCATCTTACCAATCCAAGTTGGCCTCACCATTTATCAGCTATGTGACCTTGGGCAAGTTACTTACCCATTCAGTGCCTTAGTTCCCTTATCTGTCAACAAAAAAAAGGTGGGGGTGTTTAATATTACTACCTACTGCATAGGGCATTTGTGAGAAGTAAATGAGTTAGAAGGGTGCTTGGTAGATGGAAAGCCCTTGATGTTATTAGCACAAAGCCTGTACTCCCCTTAGACCATTCACACTGTCCTCAGGCCACACACAATTATTTCCAACTTTTATCTTGTAGTTCTTATTACCTGGAATGTTCTTTTTTTCTCCCTTTCAGCTAGGATGTCCACATAGAGCAGAGCTATCCAGTAGAAATACAATGAAAGCCTATGTGAAAGTTTACGTTTTCTAAGAGTGGCACTTAAAGGGCAACAAGAAAGAAATGAAATTAATTTCAGTAATATATTTTAACCCACTGTATCCAAAATATACTCATTTGAACATATAACCCATATAAAAATTACTGAGCTATTTCACATTCTTTTTTATTTTTCTTTAAAATTCAGTGTACATTTTATGCTATAGCACATCTCAATTCAGACACATTTCAAGTGCTGACTGACTATCACATGGGTAGTGGTACCGTATTGGATCACGCAGGTATAGAGTAAGTAGGCAGCTATAAGATACTCGTTTTGTGAATAAGTCCCTTGCATAGTGGCTGGTACCTGCTGAGTGTTTACAATTTGATGCCAGGTACTAGGCTGGAGAGATATATCTTATTTAATTTTTATGACTGTCCTGTTAGGTAGGTTCTTTTATTATTCTCATTTTACAGATGGGAAAACTGAGTCTTAAAGGAATTGAGTAGCAGCTAGTAAGTAGGAGAGTCAGGATTTGAACTCCAGAGCTCATCCTCCCGCCTTCTGTTTATTACCTCCCAGACAGGAGCTCTAAGCAAAGGTCTGCCTTCTCTGAAGGGTCCTCCAAAGGACATGTAAAAATTCAGCACATTGGCCTAGCTGTATAATTCGTTAAGACTAAGAATGTCCGTGAACAGATTCTTCTTGGGTTTTCCCATGACAATTCATGCAATTAGTCACCCTATAAAACTTATATTTATTTTGTGAACAGATTGTGAATAGACGGAATCTGTGTTCTTCTGACCTCTGGGGATGGGGACTGCCAAAGGGAGGATTGTTTGTGAACATCTGGAAAGCAGAGTCCTTGAAAGTGAATTCCTACGTGAAGATCTTTTCATCATAGCGAGGGCCTTACAAGGAAAAGCGGATGGTCTTTAAGCAGTGTTTACAACTGACCCTAAAAATAATCTCCTTGTTTTTATCGGCAGGGACTTGCAAATGATGACTTGTGATTTCAAATCAGGATTAATTTCAGATAGGAAATGTTAACTTACTTTTACGAGTATTGCTTCCAGAGTTCAAATGCTGTTAGTTTACACGGCCAGCTAGCTTCCCTTCGCTCTGGTATTTCTGAACTACTGCTTCTTCTTTTTCTCTAATCAATAAAGGCCAGATTTCGACAAGAGGTGGACCTTAATCCATGAGCGGATCCAGATGGACTCCATGGTTATCAAGGGCCTCGATCCAGATACCAACTACCAGTTTGCCGTGAGGGCGATGAATTCCCATGGCCCCAGCCCCCGCAGCTGGCCCAGCGACATCATCCGGACCCTCTGTGAGTACCAGGGCCCTTCTGAGGGACCCAGGGAGCTGCCTATCTGGGTGTGCCTCATGAAGACTGGCTTGATCTGGATGCCGTGCAGAAGGATAGCCTGGAAAAGGACTAACCCCAGGCTTTCCTCCTGCGGTTTTCCCAGCCTTTTGGAAGTTAGAGGCTGTCAAGAGGGACACAGGCTGTTTCTATGTCCTGGAGGTCAGCAGAGGATTTATTTTTGTTGCATCCTTGGGAAGTTTGAGGTCAGTTTTCTTTCACAGTCACACAACAGACCACATAGCAAAATGATGTGCAGCCTTCCCCCTCCTTTTCATATTTTGAGAAAACGAGTTAATCTTAGAACCATACGAGAAAAAACTAAGGCCCCTGGAGGCTTTAGGGTTTGTGTTCGCCTGAAAATAAAGGATGTTCAAACAACATTAACTCCTCTGAATGATGGTCGAGGAGTATCAAAGAAGTTGAGCGCCGACATGGAGCTGTGGCTGTAGCCAATGGTGTAAGTTCTCATAGTGCCTAGGGGACGCTTGGGCCAGTGTTCATCAAATCACCTGGGGGTTTTGTTAAAAGTCAGATTCTGGTTTTGGTCTGGGTTTTAACAAACTCCCACACGATTCCAAGAACCATTCTTGGATTGGCAAGGGCTTAGACCACTTTGGCAAGCCCAGTCCAGTTTAGAGGTTTTTTGTATTTGGGGAGTGGAGGGTATATTTCCATAAACCTAGAACCGTGTGTAGCAGGGAGAACTGAGAACGGAAATGTTGGCACTTTTTTGTTTGAAGACTCAGATCTTTTCAGTGTTGCCAATACATTCCTCCGGTAGGGCCTGGTGCTCCTCTGGGTCCTCTTTACCCTGAAAAGGTGCTGTCAGAAAGAAGCCAGCACTGGTAGCTGGCTTAACCCGCCAATATGAAGCCCTGTTTTTAATTGGTTAGCGGAGCTGAATAAACTCCTCTCCTCACAAAGCATCCACACAGCTGACATCCAGGGTCACTGCTGTGTTCAGGGGTAGAGATTCAGGAGGTTCCCCAAATCTGAGGAATTTTGGCTCCTTTGAAAACAACCCCTACCCTAACCTTGAATGTCAGGTCGCCTTTTGTCAAATTAAATTGTTGGGTTATATAGGGAGGCTATACTCCAAAACACACACATGCGCACATACACATACGCACACATGCACACACAGATGCACATGCTCGTGCACCCGATAAGTACTATTGACCACCCAGACAAACAAATGTTTTCACTCTTCTTCTTTAGAATTTGGAAGCTTAAACTTTCAAGCCACATGCCAAGGGCTGACAGCCTTCTTTCTGGAAGAAATGTTAACGATTCGATTTAAAGGAAGGCCTTGTTTGATTACTCTTTGGCTGAACTTTGTGGAATAACAGGAGCTAGGGCTGACAGTACTTTGAAACACTGAGTTCGTCTTTTTGCACTACAAAGTGAGCAGCCATTTGATGCCGTGTCTCCACCTGCCCTCCCCATGGAACACCTGCTCCCATTTTGTGAGCTGCTCCAGGCTCACCTCTTTCAGTCTATCCTTTAGCTTCCCCTTCTTCATAGAGTCAAGAACGTAGAATAAAGATGAGATACAACAAGCACATGCCGATTTAGATGTGTGCATAGAGATTGGAGTCAGTGAAGAATGGGTGGGTTGGGGCACCTGTCATGCTGCTCCTGCTGCTGCTTCTTTTTTTTTTTTTTTCCTTGAGTCGGAATCTCGCTCTGTCGCCCAGGCTGGAGTGCAATGGAGTACAGTGATCTCAGCTCACTGCAACCTCCGCCTCCCAGGTTCAAGCAATTCTCTTGCCTCGGCCTCCCGAGTAGCTGGTATTACAGGCACCCACCAGGATGCCTGGCTAATTTTTGTATTTTTAGTAGAGGTGGAATTTCACCATGTTGGCCAGGCCGGTCTCTTTGGCCAGGATGGTCTCGAACTCCTGACCTTGTGATCCACCCTCCTTGGCCTTCCAAAGTGCTGGGATTACGAGCATGAGCCATGGTGCCTGGCCTCATACTGCTTCTTTTTTAATGGAAACACTGATCTGGTCTTAGAGTTTCTGATTCTAATTTCCCCATTGCTGGATTCTGCTTTTCTGGATTAAGTGGATAAGTTATGTGAAAGTGTTTTACAGATCTGTAAGATTTTATTATAATTGGCCTTTTATGTGAAGTAAAATTTTAAAATTTCAAAGTAATTGTGGGTGGGAAAGCTGGACAAAACCATGCTAAGTCAGTGAAAATTCTCAGTTATGAAACTTTATTAAATAGACATAATTTTACTGCTTCTAGGTATACACAGTTACTCAGATCAGAATAACAAAATTTATTAGCTGCCCTGTTTCATGAATACAAAAGCATGTGCTATAATTAGTATTTCAATTGTGGTTTTTCTCTCTGGTCATTTCTGATATTTTGGAAAACCCTTTATTCTGGGATACATTTATATTTTTTATTTTGGTATTGGTTTAGACTATTATTTTGCTTCCAAAACATGCTTTTCCCATACATAAAATTACCTAATTATCAAATAGCACTATCTAATTAGTGCTAAATTAATAACAATTTAACTAATTAACAAATTACTTCAAATTAATAAATTTTGAATAATACAAAATAATATCAGAGCTACCACTGGGAAGGTGTACTATGAGCCAGGCATTGTGCTGCGCCGTTTACCTACAAAACCCATTTAATCCTCACAGAAACACTGTGCTGGGGGAATAGTGTCCCCTTTTTACGGATTAAAAAATTGAGTTTTTGGGCCGGGCGCAGTGGCTCAAGCCTGTAATCCCAGCACTTTGGGAGGCCGAGACGGGCGGATCACGAGGTCAGGAGATCGAGACCATCCTGGCGAACATGGTGAAACCCCGTCTCTACTAAAAAATACAAAAAACTAGCCGGGCGAGGTGGCAGGCGCCTGTAGTCCCAGTTACTCGGGAGGGTGAGCCAGGAGAATGGTGTAAACCCAGGAGGCAGAGCTTGCAGTGAGCTGAGATCCGGCCACTGTACTTCAGCCTGGGCGACAGAGCGAGACTCCATCTCAAAAAAAAAAAAAAAAAAATTGAGTTTTTGAAAGCTAATGTATTTTGGCAAGATTGATCATTGTAAAGGCAGGATTTGAACTTGGGTTTGGCTGACTGTGAAGCTGCTTCCCTAAGTGAGATGCGTATAGAGAAGATTATTCTTCTGATGCAAAGTAATGTGAGAATGGTTAACATCAACAATTAATGAAAGACAGAGAATAGTCCATGTGGAATATATGGACTAAGGAGACTCTGACAACACAGAATAAAACCTCTAAAAGTTGCTTTTGTTTTTGTTTTTAATTTTTAGATTCACAGGGTACATGTGCAGGTTTGTTACATGGATGTATTGCACAATGGTGAGGTTTGAGCTTCAAGTGTACCCATCACACAAATAGTGACCATTGTGCCTAAGAAGTAATTTTTCACCCCCCTCCCCCAAACCTCCCCACTACCTTTTGGAGTCCCCAGTGTCTGTCATTTCCATCTTTATGTCCCCGTGTACCAATTGTTTAGTTCCCACTTGTGAGAGCATGCCGTGTTTGATTTTCTGCTTGTGAGTTATTTCACTTGGGATGACCTCCAGTTTCATTCATGTTGCTTAAAGGACGTGAATTTGTTCTTTGTTATGGCTGCATAATATTCCATGGTATATGTATACCACATTTTCTTTATCCAATCAAATTTTGATAGATACTTAGGTTGATTCCATGACTTTGCTATTGTGAATAGTGCTTCATAAATATGCAAGTGCAGGAGTCTTTTTCATACAATGATTTCTTTTCTTTTGGGTGGATGTCCAGTAGTGGGATTGCTGGCTCAATGATAGTTATATTTTTAGTTCTTTGAGAAATCTCCATATTGTTTTCCATAGAGATTGTACTCATTTGCATTCCCACAAACAGTGTATAAGCCTACGCTTTTCTCCACATTCATGCCAACATCTGGTAGCAAAGTTGCCATCAGGTCAAGTAAACATTCATGTAGATGGTGGGGAAGGGGAGGAGTGAGGATGAGATAAGCCCAAAGTGTAGAAATACCATCCTGGCCTCACAAATGTATTCAGAGTAGTGTTTTTTCGACTAGTCATTCTGACTGGTGTAAGATATCTCATTGTGGTTTTAATTTGCATTTCTCTGATGATTAGTGATACTGACCATTTTTTCATGAGTTTTTGGCCACTTGTATATCATTTTTTGAGAAATATCTGTTCATGTTGTAACCACCCAACGGTTCACCTTTCCGGCTGCCTAAACAGAGCCTATTTTTCAAGACAGGGGAATTGCAATGGAGAAAGAGTCTTTCACACAAAGCCAGCTGTGCAGGAGACCAGAGTTTTATTACTACTCCATCAGTCTCCTTGAGCATTCGGGGATCAGAATTTTTAAAGATAATTTGGTGGGTAGGGGCTCGGGAAATGTGGAGTGCTGATTGCTCAGGTTGGAGATGGAATCCTACGGGACTGAAGTGAGGTTGTCATGTTGTCTTCTCTTCCTGGGTGGGATCACAGAACTGGTTAAGCCAGATTACCAGACAGGGTGGTGTCAGCCGATCCATCCAATACAAGGTCTGCAAAATATCTCAAGCACTGATTTTAGGTTTTACAATAGTGATGTTATCCCCAGAAGCGATTTGGGGAGGCTCAAACTCTTAGAGCCAGAGGCTGCATGATTCCTAAAATGTAATTTCTAATCTTGTAGCTAGTTTGTTAGTTCTACAAAGGCTGACCGATCCCCAGTAAAGAAGGGGATCTTTTTGGGAAAGGGCTGTTATCAGTTTTGTTTCAGAGTCAAACCATAAACTGAATTCCTTCCCAAGATTAGTTCAGCCTACGCCCAGGAATGAATAAAGACAGCTTAAAGGTTAAAAGCAAGATGGAATCAGTTAAGTCTGATCTATTTCACTGTCATAATTTCCTCTGTTATAATTTTTGCAAAGGGGGTTTCAGTGTCCTTTGCCGACTTTTTAATGGGGTTGTTTCTTGTTTGAGTTGACTTCCTCATAGATTCTGGATATTAGTTCTTTTTCAGAGGCATGATTTGAAAATATTTCTCCCATTTGGTAGGTTGTCTGTTTACTCTGTTGATCTTTTTTTTTTGGCTGTGCAGAAACTTTTTAGTTTAAGTCCCATTTGTCTATTTTTGTTCTTGTTACATTTGCTTTTGGTTTAAAAACTCATAAGGTAAATTGCACATATAGAAATATGAGTAAAACATATATGTTGATTGAAAGTCAACGCGTATGTATTAGTATAGCTCTAGTATTTTACAGCTGGCAGCCCCTTAGATTAGTTAGTCCCAAATCAAGACAGAGAAACGTTTTGAACACCACTCTCCATTTGTGAGATCAGTATTTCTACATGTTGGGCTTACCCCATTCTCGTTCCTCTCACTCCTCTCTGTCTCCATGAATATTGACTTGATTCGATGCCCACTTTGCTCCTTGAACAGCCACCTTCACAACACAATGTTCAAGGAGACCCTTGAGGCTAAGTGCCCAGTGGGAACCTTGAGATCCCACCCAGGACACAGGCCACTCCCTGGGGTCCTCTGTGGCCTGTTTACCTTAGGGCTAAACTCTTTTATAAGAAAAGATAACCCTTCAGCCCTACTAACTGGGGAAGCTTTTACTTCCCTCTGGGCCTATTAATGCCAGACACTATTAGCAACTTAATTGCTTAATGGGGCAATTGGAAGATCTTAGTTGCTCTTGTGCTGGTAGTTAATGAAAGCCAGGGCCCAGTATTATCATTAACTGGCACTTAGCTGAAGTGAGAAAGGAGGATGGTGTTGGTGGTTCCACTGCAATGTTGGGAAGTTTGTGCAGTGACAACATCTAATTCCAGCTTCACAACATTATAAGTAGAACAGGAAGAAAAAAAAACTTTGATGTCTAGGTCCTCTAATGAGAGCTAGGATCATTTTGGTGACCTTGAATAATAGTGATGCATCTACATGTACATCCATCTTCTCCCGGGAGGCGTTCCACACAAATCAGCACCTGTTTTGTTTCCAAGAGGAAATACAAGGAAGACCCAAATCATGATCTCTCATTCCTTACTCCCATCCTGCTGTATTTTTTTTTTCCCTGCAAGAAAGAAACACCAGCATCATTATAGTTTCCTTTTGATCTGGTAAATCAGGCAGTTGGTGTGCAGAACTGGGGGATTTGTAAAAAATGTATTCACTGCATCCACTGGCCACCAATTACCAAGCTTGAAGCTTGTTGAGTACATTATTTCATCAAGTAGAATGAAAGCCAGTAAAAAAGACATGAATGGTAAATAATAGAAATGGCAGAAGTAAAAAAGTCACGTGCCTTTCTTCTTTTTTCCAAAAATGGGAATTTAATTAAAAATAAGTTACATGTATAATCAACTCTAGGATTATATAACTTCTCCTAGGAATAGAACTTGGTCTTAACCACCAAAACCACTTAATTTCTAGGGTACTATCCTCATGGTATAGACAGAGAAAGAGCAAATACATTCTTCACTGAAGTGAATTGGTGTCCTTAGATCAGTTCCTAGTAGATAATATTGTTTCTCTTCCCAGCAAAGGCCGTTTTGCACTTTTCTGCTTCGGGACTTTGGCACCTGCTGTTTCCTGGGCTTGGAACTCTCTTCCCTCAGATCTTTCTATGATCATGCCGCCAGCCTCCTCCCTTTCTCCTTTCAGATCCTAGCTCAAATGTCACTTTCTCAGATAGGCTTCTGGTTTTCTTGAGACAGGGTCTTGGAGTGCAGTGCCGTAATGTTCGTTCACTGCAACTTCCACCTCCCAGGCTCAAGTGATCCTCCCACTTCAGCCTCCTGAGTAGCTGGGACTGTAGGCATACACCACCATGCTTGGCTAATTTTTGTATTTTTTGTAGAGACAAGATTTCACCATGTTACCCAGGCTGTTCTCAAACTCCTGGGCTCAAGCGATCCTCCTGCTTGGCTCCCAAAGTGCTGGGATTACAGTCCTGAGCCACTGTGCCCAACCCCAGGCTTCTGTGGTCTCAGCCTAATACCCTGGTTTATTTTCTCCATAGCACTTTCACTGCCTGGATCTATTTTTTGCATCATATTGTGTGTATCTCCTCTCTAGGATAAGGTCTATATTGGAGCTGGAATAACTTGTTCAACATTGTGTTCTCTTTTTTTTTTTTTTTTTTGAGACAGAGTCTCGCTCTGTCACCCAGTCTGCAGTGGTGCGATCTCAGCTCACTGCAACCTCCGCCCCCCAGGTTCAAGCACTTCTCCTGCCTCAGCCTCCTGAGTAACTGGGATTACAAGTGCCTGCCACCATGCCCAGCTAATTTTTTTATTTTTATTTTTAGTAGAGACGGTGTTTCACCATGTTGGCCAGGGTGGTCTGGAACTCCTGACCTCAGGTGATCCTCCCACCTCCGCCTCCCAAAGTGCTGGGATTATGGGCACCACCACTCCTAGCCGTCAACATTGTGTTCTCAACACCCTACACAAGGTCTGCACTCAGTAAGTATTTATTGAGTACGTAAATGAGTGACTTAACTAGCTAAGAGTCTGTGACTACTTTGGTGATTGGATAACTCCCTACTGCTACTGTATGGGAAATTCAAAGACAAGATGAAAGGAAACAGTTGTTCTGGAAACCCACGTAGGCCAAAAGTGAATTTCCCGCTGGCAAGATTCGTAGGCAAAAGTGAACTCCCAGAATTGCAATGTGGCATAAATAAGGAAAAGGTAAGCAAATAGAGTAAAAGAGGGAGGAAGGAAAGAAGGAAGGAAGAGAGCAAGCCCAGTGAATTTAAATTCAAGACTGTAAAGGTGAGATTCTAGTGCTAAAAAGAGTACAGTTTGCTGATAGGGGGTTGATGAAGGGAGAGACATTTTCTAACCCTCTTTCAAACCAAGCCCTCATTTTACCCCTGTGTTCTTACTTGATCATTATAATATGCATTAACATTTCTAGACTATTTTTCCCTCCTTCTCTTAATAAAGCTAATTATGGTCTCAGATCCTCAGAGATTACATAGGGAAATATGAGAGATGTTTTGTTTTGGTTTGGTTTTTGCCGTACTGTTCTCCCTATAATCTGTTTTCTTCTACAGTTTCAGAAACATACTCTTCCACTGAGCTGAGACAGACTCCCTCTGGCTCACATCAGATTTCTTTCTTTTTTTTTTTTTTTGAGACGGAGTTTCACTCTTGTTGCCCAGGTAGGAGCACGATCTTGGCTCTCCGCAACCTCCGCCTCCCGGGTTCAAGCGATTCTCCTGCCTCAGCCTCCCTAGTAGCTGGGATTATAGGCATGTGCCACCACGCCCGGCCAATTTTGTATTTTTAGTAAAGACAGGGTTTCTCCATGTTGGTCAGGCTGGTCTCGAACTCCCGACCTCAGGTGATCCGCCCGCCTCAGCCTCCCAAAGTGCTGGGATTACAGGCGTAAGCCACCGCACCCAGCCCAAATCAGATTTCTACAGTAAATCTGATTCCATGCTGTTCCCCAGCACCCTCCCATCTCACCCTTCTTTTCTTCTCTACACCTTCCTGCTTGCTTAGTACAGCTGTCATTGGTTGTGTAAACCCGTTGTCCCATAAGGGTCCATGTGTGAGTCTGGCTTTTGCCTAGTTTTTGCTCTGAGATTTGGGCCCCTGTTTTTCATTGCCTGTCTGCCTGGAGACCAGCTACAGCATGCTAGGGTCCCTGGGTACATGTTGTCGTAGAGCCACAGAATAGATCTCCCTTATCCCTGTTCGCAAGCGAGGCCTCCTCTTTGGCGGCAATGCCCCTGAATTGGCTTCAGCAGTGAGCAGAGGGGAAGCAAGTGGAGACAGAAGGTAGTGGTATGTTCTGGGGATGGCTAGGAAGCAATCAGGAAGTGCTCCAAAGTCCCCATGACTTATTAGCACTCTCTAGCAGCTTCCATACAGCTGCAGCCTCTTTCAATTCATACCTATGAAAAGTTCTTGGCAACCTATACGCTCTTCACTGCCCCCAAACATCTGTACCTTTGCAAGGGGCAGAATCTGGCCGACAAATCTGGGTCTGAGGTCCAGGAAAACTGTCCTCTTACCACCTTGCTACGGGACCTCCTCAGAAAAGCCACTTAGTATCTCTGGGCCTCAGCTTACTCATCTCTAAAATGGGTGCAGTAATGTCTGAGATAGGTGATATTTTCTACTTCTCAGGGTTATTTTAAGAAAACACAAGTAGAACAGAGGTTAAGGCATCTGACCACTCTTCAAGATGAAGGAGATGTTAATAGATGTTCCCTCCAGGCATAGTTACTGAAGAAGGATGGTGTAACTGACAGGGGCAGCCGCTGGGGTTCTGTAGCTTTTTCTTTAGACTCCAGGCCCTGAGCTCTGTTCTTGGAACGGGAAGACATCAGAATGCCAGAATTCAGAAACAGAAATACAAAAACAAAAACTTTCCTCACTGGGAAGTGGCAGAATGGAGGAAGCCCTATGAGTTAGGTCCAACAGAATCATTAGGCTGGGGCTTGATTGTGTCGGGAGGGAAGACTTTCCCTCTGCCCACAGAGGGTTTAATAACTGAGTACATGAAATAAACGGACAGCAGGTAGAGTAAGAGGAGAAAAGGTACACACATTTCTTATATGCACAGGAGCTTCCAAGGAAAAAAAAGTGAATACCCCCAAACTCAGTGGGATCTAGAAGCTTGTAGACGCGGAGGAAGGACGTAGAGAACACAGGAGAGAGTAAATGATGAATGGGGTCCTCTGAAGAATAGGTGACAGAGAGCCCATGACAATCTGTCTGGGTGTAGTGTTAACCCCTAGTCTTCCCTCCAGAGATAGGAGTTAATCTTCCCCGGTAATGAGATTCCGGGGAGGGGATCCCTTGGCAATTGCATTCCTTTTGGCGGATCAGTCTTCAGGCAGATAAAAGAAAGCCTCTCCCTGAATCTGCTGCTCCCCGGGTGCCCTCAGTGTGAGGCAATCAGCACAGTAAAGCGGCTTGTGTTGGGGGGACACTTCCTGAACTCCTTCAGTTGGTTGCTTTGTTTTAAAAGACTGTAGAGAATTAAAACTGCAAGTCACAAGCTCTGGTAACAATACAATTTCATGTCACTTACTACTTAAGCACATTCTAGACTCAGGCAAAAGGAAAAAAAGAAAAAAAAGTCTAGAGTTACAGTATCACGCTGCTAGCTTTGTTTGTTTTTAGTCTTCCCAAAAATAACCATTTACTTAGACAACGGTCAGCAAATTTTTCTATAAAGGGCAAGATAGTAAATATTTTAGGATTTTTAGGCCAACTTTGCTGTCATAGCAGGAAAGCAGTCATCCAATAAATAATTATGCATGGCTGTGTTCCAATAAAACTTTATTTATGCACACTGAGATTTGAATTTAAGTTTTATGTGTCACAAGAAATTATTATTCTTAAACTTTTTCCCCAACCTCTGAAAATGTAAAAACTGCTGTTACAGACACAGAAAGCAGACTGGATTTGGCCTGTGAGCCAGAGTTTACTGACCTCTGTACTATACTGTTGGGGTATTTTCCCCTAAATTTTCAAGAAATTGTTCAGGAAATTTGGTAAATCCCCTTTTAGATAGCAATTTTGTCAAGCTTTTAAGGAATCAATTAGCACATACTAATGAACTTGTTCCCTTGATAGGGCTCTCGGTGATTTAATTTTCACATAAATGTTCTTAAAGAAGAGACCTGGAGAGCCTGCAATCCAACTGCTTTGGAACAGGTTTGTGCTGGTGACATTGGAGAAAGAGAAAAAGCAAACTGAGGGGGAGGTTCCTTTTCTAGGCATTACTACAGGAGCATGGGATAGGCCAATACCTCAGTGAGCTTCATGGCTTTGTAAATCTTTAGAACATGAGATGAAAAAGGGAACAGGAGGAGTGATAAGTACTTTGTTTCATTCATAGCCTAGACAAACCTGCACTTTCAATTTGCATTTGAGCATGAATATAACTTCAGATGTGATTTTACATTCAGGGTGTCCTCCACGGCAATTGCTCTATTGATTTGCTGATGCCTCCATGCACGTAAATCTGAGCAACGTTCATTTGCACAACTTTATTGGCTCTACGGGGAATGATTCACTTTGCTGTTCAAATACCTATTAATTGCTCTTCTGAGGCCTTTGTGCATCTTACATTATCATACATTTACTTATAATCAGGACACCGATATTTTACCCCCTCTGGCTAGGTAGAGAAGACAGAGTAAAGCAAATGATAAGGAAATGTAAGTTTTCAAAGGAAAGGAACTCATGGTGCTCTGATTTCAACTGGAGCATCTGCTCAATCAGTCGGCTGATGTTTCATGGCCACAGAATGTGCAACTAGGTACTGTTTATTCCACTCAATTGATTTTTAAACATTAATATATTGAGGTGATATCCACACATATCCATGCACAAATATTCTGCCTATTTTTGCTTTGTTTCCTTTCATTTACTTTATTATCCATTTTGTTCTCTTTCCTTCACACTCGTAGTGTCATGGCTAATCTTTTTTCTTCTTTCCTTTGGAGCATTTCTTGCTTTTATGTAGTTCTTCATTGGAATCATTTCTTAGCATCTACCTTCTGGAATCGTTTCAGCTCTTTGATGAAAGCGTAGGGCCACGGTTGTTGTTCAGCACAAAGAGAGGAGGTCTTTGAAATCAGCTTAGCACAGTGACAGACATAGGAGGGACGTGGTGCATGCTGGTTGAGTTTCATGGATCTCGTCTGATAATGCAACCAAATATGAAACTCGTATGGACAAATATAAATGAGAAGCAACTGTGGGAGAAAAGATGACTTTTCTAGAGATCTCATCAGGCTCCTAGCATGAAATAGAGGCAAAAGTACTTGGATAATTTGAAGCAAGTTTAATGAGGGGACTGTTTTCAAAAGCTTGGTCATGTGCTAATTGGGACCAGTATCCAGATGGACAAGGAGGGTCATCCTGCAAGAGCTGTGACCTTCAGACATGTGTCCCATGACAACCTCATAGGGTAGAAGATAGAGAAACACTGTGACTCTTTTTCCTCTGTCTTCTTTCTTGCTGGTGCTTCCTAATGGGCAGGACACAAGTCCTGCCAGGCAGGTCAGCTTCCCAGGGCACAGGGCAGGGTGGAGAAGGACAGAGGAATTTTAGGAATCAAGTATGAAAAGGTAATCACCAAACTGGGTTCTGGTCTAGAATCTGCCACTTGATTTCTAAAATTAGTGAGATTCGTTTTGTCTAAAGATTCGTTTCCTCAAGCGTGTTCAGAGAAGAACAAGAAGGTCAGTGTAACTGGAGAAGGGAGTTCTGGGGGAGAAAAGTCGAAGGAGATGAGGTTAGAGAGGGAGGGCACAGTTAGTGGATGCTGGTTAGGGACCTGGAGCCCATTGGAACCCATTTGATTTGGTTTTTTCTCAGAGAGGGATAAGACTGGGAGGGTTGGGGGTGCTTAATCAGGGGAATGAAAAGACCTTACTAAGGTTTTAACAAAATTACTCTTAGTAGAATATAGAGGGGTAAGGGCAAAAATAGGGAAAGTAAGGAAACCATTGCAATAATTGCAAAATAGAAATGATATTTTTGTTATCACTAAATGAAGAGGATATTGTGCTCTATAATGCTTATTGTTAGTGAAAAAATTCAGGCAACATAAAAAATATTAAAATGAAAATTATCTTTAACCTCAGCATCTAGATATAGTCGCTATTAAAATTTTGGCAGATAATATCTTCCATAATTTTTTTAATCCAATGATGAAATCATAGTACATATACATTTTCTGTACAACAAAATACTGTATACATATATAAATACAAATGAATATAGGCATACATCATAAAATTTAATAACAGCATATTCCATTAAAAAGGTGTGCCATATTTATTGAACTAATTCCTCATTGATGAACATTTGGATTGCTTCACTGGTGTAAGCAAAGCTGGGCCTCTTGATGGTAACCTTACTTGTCTTTTGGTTGGCCAAGTTCATTTACCTTCTGGTATCTTTTTGAAACAGAGTGGGCCAGCACCATTATTTCTCCCTTAGTTTCTAGTTGGATAGACTGACATACACAGCTGATCAGCAAGTGGATGGTATTCTGAACCCAAGTCTCTTGCCTGCTATTTCACAAATTTAACCAATAGGCTATGTTGCACTAATCTCTTATTAACACATAATATTCATATATAACTTTTGAGATAAAAATGTTTTTTCAAAAGGAAAAATAAGTCTGCTGCTGTAAGGCTCTATCTCTAAATCTGAGCCCCAATTGGAATTTTTTTGGTGATACTTGCTTTTAATTCCCACTGGTATGAGGAGCCAAGAGGCCTGTCTTAGAACATAGATTAGTGCTGCTTTTGAACTCTAATCCAAGCATCTACCATATTTTAAAATGTGATTATGTCTGCATTTTGGCCCCGTGGATCATCTCTCCCATCACTGATGTTGATCACAGGATCCTTAGGGAGTGCCGGGGCCCGCCAGGCACAGCTGCTCAGGAGGAAGTACCAACAGTCATCCAGCAGATGGCAGTAGTTCCCAGACTTACAGAGCCGGAAGAGCCCTTAACGGCTCAGTCTGGAGTCACCTGAAGTGGTTGACCTTGAGAGCAGCGCCATTAGATTGCATCAGATAGAGGGCACCTTCTATGGTTCAAAGTCCCAACCAACATGGGAGAGGGCAACTAATTTTAGATTTTTTTTCTGTTGCAACCAAACGTCCTCAAACAAAAACAGATATTTCTTCAGCGACCTTTGGCGTTTATAACATTTTATTTATTATGCTGTGTCCAAATGATGCAAAAAACTGGTACAGTACATTTCTTTCCAAAATAAAATGAAATAAAGAGCTGGCAAATTCAGAAAGAATTAGAACAATGAAAATTAGAAGAGTGGGTGATACAAATTTGTCAGGCCTTTTTTTTTTTTTCTCCTAACATCACTCCTGAAAACTGGGTGATGTTCAAGAAAGTAAAGAACTTAATTTCTGACTCTACATTGATTATTTCACTTGTTTAAGCACGTATTCACACAGTTTCCCAAATGTATATTTGATGCCTGTTTATGCCCAGGTAATTTCTGGGTACTGGGGTTTTAGCAGTAAACAAGATCAATAGTGTCTCTGCCCTCATGAGGTATATCTGTGGGAGAGTCTGTGAAATAAGTCTGTATCAAATTATATTATATAAATAATATCATCGGTAATGATAAGTGAAAAGAGGAAAAAGTAAAGGGCTAAGAGGGTGTAGAGGATAGTGGGAGCTGCTGCTTGGGATAGGCTATCAGGGAAGGCTTCTCTCAAAGAGAGATTTGAGCAGAATCCCTCTACGTGGAGGGAGTGACAAATGCGGAGGTCCTGGGGTGAGAGCCCAGAGGACACTGGAAGCTCACAGTAAGAGGCCCACATGGCGGGAACATGGTGAGTGAGAAGAATGATAGGAGGTGAGGTCAGAAAGTTTGCCAGGGGTCAGAGCATGTCAAACCTTATAGGTCCTGATGAAGACTTTGAATCTTATTCAAAGTTAAAGGTCAAGATGTTGAAATTTTGAGCGGCAAAATGACATGGCCTGACTTATATTTTAAGCAGGATTGCTGTGGCTACAGTGGTGGAACTCAGTGGAGAGGAAGGAGAAGGAATAAGGAGGCAATTTTATATTGCTTTAAGGAGAACAGACATGAAAAGAAAAAGGTAGAATGCCAAATGGAAATCATAGAATTTTGGAACTGGCGAGTCATTGAAGAACCTAGCCGGACTTCCACAATTCTCAGATAAGGAACTGAGACACCACCAGATTATGTGACTCTCTGAAGGTCTTACAGTCACCATGAGCGTTGGATTTATGGAACTCTCTAGCCAGTGATCCTTGCTTGCACTTCCTGTCCTCCTCTCTGTTGCAGAGACCCCACTTACATGCGTGGTTACACCACTCTGTTCTCATCCATTTTCTGTTGGTTCCTCTTGAGAGCAGTGTGAGTATTGCTCCCATACTCCCAAGTGGGGAGTTTCTTCATCCGTTCCCTGAACTTATATAAGCCGGAAGTACTGGGATGCCTTTGCCTTTCCTAGTGCCTCGAGAACATTTCCTGACCAGGAACACCTGCTGTGTCCTGCTGCATGTCCCAGCCACATGTGTGAAAATCATGCGGTTAGACTGAAGGCAGTCTGTGCAGTGACACAGTGGCCCACAGGAACCTGGTTGTAAACCCAACAGAAGTTAAGAATGTTTGGGGATCAGTATCCCAGGCTCATTCTACTGCAGTCAGATCCCACAGGGTCTCAAGAAAAAAACAAAAAACAACAACAACAAAAAACGCAAACAAGTTTTTCAGTGAAAATAATTTTTTTTTTTCTGAATACATAAGATTCTTTGGGGACCAAAATCACCCCCAGTTGAAATCAAGTACTCTGTTGTGCCCCCAAATGCTCAAAGGTGTTTGGGGGCACAATAGAGTAGTAGCAGATGTGAAGCAAAGACCCTGTGGGTCCAGGATGGTCTCCATCTCTTGACCTTGGATTTGCCCACCTCAGCCTCCCAAAGTGCTGGGATTACAAGCATGAGCCACCGTGCCTGGCCCACAATGCCTTTTCTTTTCTTGATTCTTTGCTTTTCAATAGAAATTTTAGAATCAGTTTTTCAATTCCATGAAAAATTCTGTTGGGATTTTAAAAATGAAAATATATTGAATTTTTAAAATGAAAATTATATTGTATTTATAAACTAATTTTGGAAGAACTGACATCTTTGTGATATAGAATCATTGACTTAATCACCACATTATATCTCATCTAGATTTTCTTCAGAGTCTTTTAGTGTACTTGAATAATTTTCTCCATTATGGAGAAAATTCTGAAACTTAAACAGTCTAAAGTTCATCAAAATCTATTACCCTCCTCTCAAACAATAATAAAACAATAATGATGAGACAGGTTAGTTCCCTCAACCCCCTTCGTGGTCAGGAACTGGAGTGGCTCGTTTCACTCAGCTCACCACTGGCTACTCCTCATGGAGGAAGAGTGCAGGAACCAGAAGTTCTTTATAGCTTTTGTTATTTATTCCCAAGTCTCTTATATTCAGAAGTCTGTTTAAGCTTTTTTCATCAAGATTTTTAATATCGTTCAAATCTTATCTATCCTTATGCATTTTTTGTTAGCTTGATCTATCAATCACTAAGAGGATACATTACAATTTCTCACTCTATCTCCCTACATCTCTCTCAGTTTTTTTCTTGATATGTATGTGAGGCCGTGAGATTAGGTGCATATGAGTTTAGAATCATGTTATATTCCTGGTGATTCTTTTAATCACTATTTAATAATCATCATTAATGGTACTTTTTTCCCCCTTAACATTTACATTGTCCAGTAATTATATAGGTACACTAGCTTTCTCTTATCTATTGCCTGGAATATATATTGCATTCTTTTACTTTTGATGTTTCTGTATGTTATGTTTTAGATACTTTCTGGAAACAGCATGTAGCTTAAATGTATTAAATCCAATCTGACAAGCACTGTTTTTTAAATGACAAGTTTATTGCATTTATAGTTATAATGGCTGACATGTATTATTTATTTCTACAGTCCTATTTTGTGCTATTATATTTACTCTGCTTTTTCCATTTTTTATTGGAGAAGGATTTTTGTTTCTGCTGTTTTCCTATTTTCTTTTTTAATTAAAAAAAAATTTTTTTTTTGAGATGGAGTCTTGTTTTGTCACCCAGGCTGGAATGTGGTGGCACAATCATAGCTCACTGCTACCTTGACCTCCCAGGCTCAAGTGATCCTCTTACCTCAGCCTCCCAAGTAGCTGGGACTACAGGTATGTGCCACCATGCCTGGCTAATTTCTTTTAATGTTGTTTTGTAGAGATGGGATCTTACTATGTTGCCCAGTCTGTTCTTGAGCTCCTGGTCTCAAGTGATCCTTCTGCCTCAGCCTCCCAAAGTGTTGGGGTTACAGGCATGAGCCACCACACCCGGCCCTTTTCTATTTTCTGTAGGATTGACTGTATTTTCTTAGTCCTTTCTTCCCCTGTATTAGGATGAAATTATACATTCTTTAATTTACCATCCATAAATTGTTAACTCTCAAACTTAAACAGTCTAAAGTTCATCACAATCTATTACCTTCCTCTCAAACAATAATAAAACAATAATGATGAGACAGGTTAGTTCACTTGACTTCCTTCCTGTGCTAGAACTGGAGTGGCTAGTTTCACTCAGCCCACCGCTGGCCAGTGCTCGCGGGAGGAAGAGTGCGGGAACCAGAGCGAACGAATGCTGGCACTGGCTGGTCGCTCCTCCCTGGTGGAGCAGGGTCTGTGCGGGTCCCGCAGCAGCGTCCAAGCATGTTACCACCAATGCTCTTTCAGCTCTGCCGTCCAGAGACAGCCAAGAGCCAACCAGCTTAGTAGAGGGTCAGGGTGGCAGCCCCAGCCCTCTCGGCACCCGGGTTCTTGTCCGGTGTCCAGGAAGAATCAGGTCACACAAACTCTGTTTGAAAGGTGATGAATACAGAAGACTTTATTGAGCGGTGGGTGGCTCTCAGGGGAAAGGGAGACTAGAAAGGGGATGGGAAGGTGATCTTTCCCTGAAGCCCAGCCATCTCCGGCTAGGCCCCTCTCCAAAGCCGCACTATCTGAAGTTAGCCACGTCTATCCATATAGCTGTAGTCTCCAACGCTCGGTTGCTTCTCTGCTCACCGTTCAGCTGCTTGTATCCTCGCTGCTCAGCCACTCGTGTTGCTCTGCCAGCTGAAGTGTTATGGCACAGGACAGGGGCGAGGCAAGCCAAAAAGGCAACGTTTGGGTGGAAAAACGGGGTCAGCTGTTTTCACTTAGGGCTGTGGTTCCAGGACTAAGGGTGGGGTTTAGCCAGGAGCCCAGCCCTTCTGTATCAATAGAGCCTTAGCAGCTTTAGTCCAAATCAGTTCCTTCTTGTGTCACATGTTACTTTTCAGTATTTTTGTTCTACCTTGTTTAGTAACCACATTTTTTAAACTCAATGCTTGTTTAGATTTATTTACAGATTTACCACTTTCTGTGCCCACAACTCTTCGCATCTTACTCTTTCCTTCTTTGTCTTGAAATCTACTTTTGAATAAATGTTTAAAGATCTGTTAGTGATAAACTGTCTCGGGCTTTGTGATCATGTCTTTGTTTTAGCCTTTCCGTTGAACAACCATTTAACTGAATATAGGGTTTTTTTTTTTTTGAGGTGGAGTTTTGCTCTTATTGCCCAGGTGGGAGTGCAATGGCATGATCTCGGCTCACCACAACCTCTGCCTCCCAGGTTCAAGAGATTCTCCTACCTCAGCCTCCCAAGAAGCTGGGGTTACAGGCATGCACCACCATGCCTAGCTAATTTTGTATTTTTAGTAAAGACGGGATTTCTCCATTTTGGTCAGGCTGGTCTCGAACTCCCAGCCTTAGGTGATCTGCCCGCCTGGGCCTCCCAAAGTGCTGGGATTACAGGTGCTAGCCACCATGCCTGGCCTTTTTTTTTTTTTTTTTTTTGTAGAGACTGGGTCTCGCTGTCACCAGGCTGGAGGGCAGTGGCGCAATCATAGATCACTACAGCCTGGAACTCCTGAGCTAATGGGATCCTCCTGCCTCAGCTCCCCCACTGAGTAGCTGGGACTACAGGTGTGAGCTACTGTGCCTGGCTAATTAAAAAAAAATTTTTTTTCTGAGAGACAGGGTCTCACCATCTTGCCCAGGCTGAATATAGGATTTTGCCTGGACGATTATTTTCTCCTAGCACTTTGTCTTTAAAGAGTGAGAAGAGAGAGTGTAAGTGTCTCTGGTTTGAACAGCTCGCCCATCCGAATACCTAAAGGAGAACTGAACCATGGTTGGTACTCAAATATGAAGCCTCTTTAAGGAACAGAGAAGCTCCACAGACTCAGGTGCTCACATCTTAGCTTCAGCCCTCTTGCTGTGCAGCGGTAGGAGTGTAAGTCTCCCTCCCCACTGGATTGTGAGCCACCGACAAGCTACATCTGCTCTCTCTTTGCCATCTCACTTCCCTGTTCTAGCTCCTGATTTCTCAGTGCAAGATGTGAATTGAGCCCTCTTTTTCAGGGAGCCAATTGGAGACCATACTACGTATGTCAATTTTCCGTTAGTTACCCTGTGTCTCCAAATGATTTATCTTTTCATCTTTGCTTTTCTAGCAGATCATCCCCATAAGGACACAAACGTGTGTTCCCTACTCACAGGAAAGACTCTCCTTATGCTCACAACCTGCCACCTACCATCCCATCTCCCTGCCTTCCTTCAAGCTAGAGTTACTGTGTTTACAATCACTGTACCCACTTTTTCAAAACCTGCTATTCATTCTTCAACCCATCCCAACCTGCTCCCACCCCCAGCTACTCATAGGTAAACACCAATGATCCACCTTTTTTCTAAACATAATGTTGTCCCATAAACATATCACATGCCATTAAATTTCTTTTTAAAAAGTGCAAATGATAAGGAATGTGTTATGTACTGCCAGATTATCCCACAGAAGGAGAGAGAGAGAGAGAGAACCCGCCAAAGCGCAAGCTTCCTTTTAAAGCCATATCCTCCTGATGCTACGGGAAATGGTTTTCTCTCAGTAACAGTCAGTTTACAATTGCTACCAAACTCCCAGTGAAAATAACTGACTGGATACATAGATCGTATCAGATTATGACTGGGATCTTTCAACCAACATTTATTTTGCATTTACCATGTGCAGAGCACCCTGCAAGATTTGGCTCGTATTGAAAACATTCACTCACTAATTTACTCACTCATCTAACAAATACGTATTGAGTGCCTGCCGTGTACATAGCACTGAATTCCTAATGTCAGCCACCATTTCAGCTGTTTAGAAATGTTTTAATCACCTGTCTGAATTTTATACTGCCCACACCACCTCCAGTCCTGAAGTATTGCCACAGAAGGTTGCCAGTAAATTATTATTCATTATTCTCTAAACACACAAAGGCTCCAAGCCTGAAATTTCTCGCACACCATGATGGAAAGATGGCCTTGGGTTTTCCTGCTGTGTTCACAGTCGCTTCTCCCATTATGCTTTGCCTATGTATCTCCTCCATCAGCAGGTGGTAGAGAAGCAGGTGCATAACACCTTGGTCCCTGGCCATCTGCTTAACTTTCCAAGGCCCCGTTATCTTTAGAAAGGGAGAGTCTGAGAGAGAAAGACACAGTGGCATGTGTTTGGTTGACCGGCTTATGTACTTCAAAAGGCAACACCCCACAGGGGTTATGCACTGTTTGCGCTTCTGCTGTGTGGACGTGCATAAAGATAAAGGCATCTGAGAAGCTTTGAGGTGAGGGCTGTGGAAGTCACTGGGTGCCTGAGGTGCCATTCTTAGGCTGCGGTCAAATAAGAGTTTCATGAAACGTGCTGAGCATTAAAGAACAACATATCTGCCTATGGCCGGTACTTAGAGCTACTTTCCCCCACCAGTCCCAACCCTACCATCATAAAAACAAACTGCTGCATTCATTAGATTCATTCAGATTGGAAGGGACTGATTCCAGCAGATTATTTGGGGGAAAGGGAGGAGCAAGGGAAGCCATCCACATCTTTGCAGCCCCTGAGTTCCTGTGCTGGCTGGTGCTGAGCAGGCCTTCTTCATGCAGAACCCAACGACTAGGTAAGTCACCCAGTAGTTCTTGTGCCTCACTCACACAGCATGCACTCAGTTGCAATATTTTTTTAATTAAAATTTTTATCTTTGTTTTTTATAGAGATGAAGTCTTGCTATGTTGCCCAGGCGGGGCAACATAGGGGCTCAAGCAATCTTCCCACCTCAGCTTCCCAAAGTGCTGGGATCACAGGTGTGAGCTACCATATCCAGCATTAGATTCAATATTTTCTAAGACAGGGTCTAACGGAGCTGTTTGATCACCAGGTTTCAATTAGGAATGCATTAGCTGCTGCAGCTCCAGCTATCACAAGCACCTTCACTGCCTAAGCAAATACGGAAAGCTGGGAAGTTCCAACAGGTGTCCTCGTGCATCTTAGTGACCCAAACTGGAGTCACTGTGACTCTCCCTACCCCCACCCCATGAACAAAGGGGGCTTAAAAATCCGGTACTTCACTTCTGTAGTATCTACAGCAGAAGCAGGGGAGAGAGGAGGGAGCTGAGTTTGGAATATCTACCTTACCTTCCAACGTGAAGCACAGATTGTCACACCAAGGACCCTCAGAGGTCCTTGCATAATGTATAATGACTGGATGTGGTCATTATAAGATCAGGCATAGATCCTGGTTCAGTCAATTTTTGGCAAGGGTAGCAGGACTGACTTTACTTAAAGCATATAGCCCAAGCCAAAGTGACTTAATGCGGAAGAGCCACTGGGAACATCAGCTCCAGAAGGGGCTCTGGGTATGGATTATTTTCCAGGAACACTCTGCAGAATGACTTCCTTAATATCCTGGAAAGGTGTGGCTCCCCTTGGGCCTGAACTTTTGCTGTTAAGAACCTAGATGAATGCTGCTGTCGTATATTTTTATTATGCCTAAACTACCCCAAATGTTCACTGTTTCTATTTTCCATACATTCTGTAAGTCCCTAAAATGTGTCAGGAGTGAGTGAGGTTTTGATGGTACAACAGAAACCAAAATAGATAATGTTGATTTCCTCAAGGATTTTACAGTCTGGTGGGAGAATTGCATTTATGAAATCATCACATAAATAAGCATAAAATTACAAAGTCATAATGCCACTAAAAAGGAGAGAGCTATGAGAACATACCTGACCTTATCTGGGATACAGGGAAAACATCCCTAAGAAAGTGATTTTGAACAGAAATATAAAAGAATTAAAACGGTAACAGGATAGGCAGTGAGGGATAAGATTTCTAAGCACGGAGAACAGCATCTGCAAAGCCCTTGAGTCACAGGAAAGGATGGTGCATCCAAAGCTTTGAAAGAAGAGCCAGTGCCGCTGGAACATGGTAAGAAGGAATACATTGGTGAGAGATGAGGCTTGAGCTTGCAGGGCCAAGTCGTGTAGGGTCCCGGGAAGACTTTGAAGGGACTCAAGTCACAGGTCTGACCTGTCATGATTCCATCTAACCAACCAGTTCTTGAACATTTGCACTGAAAGAGATGACCCAGTTTCTGTCTGTGGCTTACAGCCTCGTGGAGAACCATTCTTATTCTGGTGGGTATTAGGGTTTTGAAGAGACACAATTAATGGCACTTTTTTTGCCCACTTTTGAAATCAATTGAAAAATAAAACACAGTCAGCAGAGGAAGATAAGGATGAAGATGAAGCAGATGAATCAAATGCCATTCTTATTTCTAAAAAGGCTGTGTCAGAAGACATAGCTCATTCTAAGAGCCAAAGTGAGCTTGCAAACTCCCTTCTGTCCAGTTCAGACTATGGGAGCTTACCTGAGGGAAAGTTTGGGTTTGCACAGGTGTCACACCTACCTAGGCTACTGTTTCCCACTGTGCTAGGTGGAGAGGGAAGGTAGGAAGAACTGAATTAATTAGTTCCAAATTGAATTCCTCCTCCCTCACCAGTGTCCTTTTTTGTTTTTGTTTTAGTTTTTTTTTGGGGGGGGACGGGGTCTCACTGTCACCCAGGCTGGAGTGAAGAGGCACTATCCCAGCTCACTGCAACCTCCGCCTCCCAGGCTTAAGCGATCCTCCCATCTCAGCCTCCTGAGTAGGTGGGATCACAGATACATGACACTATGCCTGGCTAATTTTTGTATTTTTGGTAGATACGGGTTTTCGCCATGTTGCCCAGGCTGGTCTCGAACTCCTGAGCTCAAGCAATCCACCCACTTTAGCCTCTCAAAGTACTAATGTTACAGGTGTGAGCCACTGCCCCCCGCCCCCAAGGTCGTTTGATAGATGAGCTTCCCTTCTTCAGAAATGTGGACCTACTGCTTCCTTAGCAGCCAGGTCACTGTCCCCACATCTGTAGGGAGGGAAAGGGGTTGGACAAGAATCCAGCAGTACTTAGGGAGACTCTGTTCTCATGATTGGAACTTCAGGAGTAGGGAATAAGTGTTCCTCCCTTGTTGTTGCTAAAAGACATTAAGAGAAGGGACTCAAAATACAGCCTGGTCCTTTTCAGTGAAGATGGATTCTGATAAATGATGATGGATCACCTCCTACAGGAGAACACAATGCTACAATCCCCAAAGCATGTGACTTCCATGCTGAACTAACTTCTGTTTCCTTTTTCATCCACATAAGTAAAATTCTCCAGTTGTTTCTTTTTCAAACCTTGCTTGATGTGACAGATGCCTAAATTAAAAGGGTGACTTTTAGGGTCACAGAATGTTAGTGCTGGAAAGGATTTCAAGGTCATCAAGTCTAATCCTACTCCTTACTTTATTGGAAAACACAAGACCCAGAGAGATGAAGTGGCTTGCTCAAGGTCACCCAAGCCGTTTGTGTCTTCCCAATATCCAACTACATCACGTTGATATAGCTGAGAAACTCATTATTTATAGAAAACCTGTGATGCCTTTATTAAAACAAAGCACAGGTTTTTATAAAATAAAAGTCACCCTTTTATCTGTTAACAAAAATTTGTGTTTTGTTTATTAACTTTTTTACAGTGGAATAACCCCTGAACTAGTGGTTTGATTATTCTGATCCTAATAAATGTCTCCTTTTTAATGTTCTCCTTTCCTAATTAACAAAGTGCCAAGTAGAAAGAGATAAGTTATGCACTTTAATTACAATAACCCCAGGCTACAGGGAGAATTCTTATCACTGGCTTGGACCATACATTCTGTGCTACTTAGAAATAACATTGGTAAAAACTTCCTGTAAGCTGTGGATTTGGGGTCTGAGGTGGCGGGGCAGTCAGGAAACAGAAGCAGTGAGGCTTTAGTTCCAGTTTTCTTCCATCATGCTGTGCCTGGTTCTCTCTGTGCTCATTTCCTTCTTATTAAAAATGGGAAATGATTATTATCCTAGATTATTATGAGAGAGGGAGTTTAGGATGCTGCAAAGATGACTGGGTTGCAGCAGCAGGAGCCCAGAATTCTAGATCAGCTCTGCCACTAATGAGCTGCTTCTCTGGGCAAGTCTCATGGATTCTTTGAGCCTTAGTTGACTCCTCTGTAAAATGGGCTGGTTGTGTTAGCTGATCCCTGCAGTCTTTCTATGAAAGTTAAAATTGCTTTGACTCTAAATCCTTGTGATTCCATATTCCTTTTCCCATTCTTCTTCCATACCCTATGTTTCCCCAAACTGAGTGAACTCAGGTTTCAAAGAATACGTTACAAAAAGTGTCAAAACAGAAACAATTTTTACAAAGACCAAAGAACATTATTCATTGAAAAATATGTGCCTTATTTTACTTGTCAAAATGAGCAGAGAATCTAGGATTATTTCCATTCTCATTATGGTATCATTTCGTAGCAGCAGCAATTTGCTTGTGGTCCTTTTCTCTGAGGAGTTCCCTTCAGGAAACAGAATTTCCTAGAGCAGATGAAGGGGCAGTAAGAGATCTCAGCCACCTGCATTCTAACCCTTGGCTTCTCTAACTTCCAGGTTATTCTGACTGAACTATCTTTAGATACTCGATGCAAAAAAAAATTGTGCGATAGAGTCTTATGGACATTGAACTAAGAATCATATTATCTGGTTCTAGAGTTAGAGCTTCCTCTAATGAGATGCATGGTCTTGATTTTAAGTCAATTGTCTTCTGTGGCCTCAATTTCCATGCTTGTGAAATGAGAAGATTAGGCTGGATGGTGTCTAAGATTCTTTGCATTCTTAATTCTAGCTTCATTTGGGGGAAAGGACAGGATTGGTGGCAGTTTTGGGAGTCTTTGGATTGGGAGGCAGAGTCCCACCATGTTGAGCAAGGGCAGGACATAGTTCAGCACTGTGGGAGTGTCTCCTCTCACTCCTCTCAAAGGTGTTGGCCTTTGTTGAGTACTTGACGTGTTAGTGACATGGAGGAAGGGAAAGGATATCAAGAAATCTAAAATGTGGTTCCTGCCCTCAAAGGATTTACATTCCAGTTGGTAAACACAAGGGCAAGAGTCTAAGGCCAGGATCCCAGAAGATGTATACACCACCTTACACATGGGTTGACTTTATCAAGCATTGGGCATTTATGCTGATCAGAGGCACATATCCGTGGCTGGGTGGCCCCATCCAGGAGAAGATGAAGGAATGTCCTACAGGTCTTGGTGGCTTCTTACTTTGTGGAGTCACCATTTTTTCCCCAGAAGAGTCTGTTTTCTTTTTAGAATGTTGCTTGATTTTGGTCTTTTGATGGCACACATTAAACTCTGTCTCCATAGAATGCATGCCCCTGGGAGAATATGTAGGCTGTGTGTAAGGAGATAGGAGTGGGAAAAAGATGACAATGGGAAAAAGCATTAACCAAAATTCTAGGGTAAGAAAATACAAGATGCATTCAGGAGACAACTGGCAGACCAGTTTGGCTATTATATAGCTTTTAAAGAGTATTTTTTAAAAAAACAACAAAAACCTGAAAACATAATTAAGATTCAGATTAAGTAACATGATGTAGTCAAAAGAGAGACCAAGGATAAAATCTAGCCCTGCCATTCCTCATCTGCCTGCCTTTGAGCAAGTTATTTAATCTCTCTGTGTCTGTATCTCCACTTGGTAAAATGGAAGTAATAACACCAATTTTACAGTATTTTGTGAGGATTAACTTAAGCAGTGTAGGAACAGCTCCTGGCACACTAAGAATGATCAACATATGGTAATTTTCTCAAATTCTACGATCTTTCTACCTCCACAGTGGCTTTTTCTGCAACAGGCGATTAGGAGAGCAATCACCAAACAGACCTTGGATGTGAGTTCAGCTCAGCCAGTTATAAAGTCTTTGATTTTAGGCAAAATACTTAACTACTCTTAACTTCAGTTTTCTTATGTACAAAATGGGATTAGTCATACTTACCCTGTAAGATTATTGAAAAGTTTAGAAATATATCATGTTCAGCACCCAATAGTACCGGGTAAGAAGAGGAGAGGGAGTAGAATTCAATAAATCATGGTGATAGGGGGGAAGAAGGAGGAAAAAAAGGAGCTATTTTAATTGAGAACCTTGAATTCTTGATCAAGAAGCCTAGAATTTATGTTGTAAGCAGTGGAGAGTCACTGAAGGTGATTTTTCAGATAGGAAACCATAGGATAAAGATGAAGAGAATCTTAACCTTGTTGAGAATGTGTCAATAAGGCGCACAGGGCAAGGGAGAACAGCCTGGAGGGAGAGAGACCAACCTACTGAAGACAAAAGCCAGTTTGCTTTATGTATGTGCTATATAATTCTTTTACTACCAAATGGATTTCTTCTTCTGGAATCTAACAATTCTGAATGTATGAGAGAGGCAGAGATAGACATGGAGAGCGACGGAAAGGACAGAGGGGAGAAAGAGAAAGAGAGAGGTGCCAGGAGAGAGATAGATACAGTAGTTCCCTTTCCGCGGGGGATGCATTCCAAGATCCCCAGTGGATACCTGAAACTGCAGATAATACTGAACCCTATATATGCAGCAGAACTAGCATAAATTTTGTTTTCCTTCACAGTTTCACAGACAGAAGATTTGTTCTTGCCATAGATCTTAGCAACCTCAGCATGTGATTTTTTTTCTTTCCTTAATTCAGTTGAGAACTTTCACCATTTAATTTAAAAGATGCACTTCATGGCTTCTCTTTGGCATATCTGAATCCCAGAATCACTGCTCTTGCACTGTGGGGCCATTAGGAAGTCAGATAATGGTTACGCGAACGTAAGCACTTCGATACCATGACAGTGAATCTGACAACTGAGATGGCTGCTGACCGAGGGGCAGGGAGCATATGGAGCATGGATGCACCAGACAGGGGGATACTTCATATCCCAGGCAGGACAGAGCAGGGCAGCGTGCTGTTTCATCATGCTACTCAGAACTTATGAATTGTTTATTTCTGGAATTTCCCATTTAATATTTTTGGACTGTGGTTGATCGAGGGTAAATGAAATTGCAGAAAGCAAAAATACAGGTAAGGGGGACTGCTTGCTGTACAAAGACAGAGACAAGAGGAGGGAGCTGTCCTCAAGGGCTTTTTGTGCGAAGACATCTGGCACACAGATATGCTGCACGCAGGTGGCTTTAGAGAACATGCATCCACGTATAAATCTGGCATCCACAGGTGGAATTTTCAGTTGACAGGTGGGCTACTTTAAATAAAACTGGGGAATTGGTGTGGAAGGGGTGAGAACACTGCCTCCGCTTTGTTATCGCACCTCCACCAAGATGTTCCTGAACCCCTGAGAACAGCTCACTCCACCCTGTCTCTGGGTTCTCTGCATCATCTGCTGACCACATTTCTGTCTTCTGGTCTGGGAGGAGATGGATTTCTGGTCAACAGCACGCCCCCTGACAAAAATGACTTTCTGCCATTTCCTTCCATTCCATTTTCAATCTGATTGCTGTTTTGCTTGGAGGAATGCTATGGTCGGAATGTTTATGTCTCCCTCAAATTCATATGTTGAAATCCTAACCCCCAAGGTAGGGCCTTTGGGAGGTGCTTAGATCATAAGGGTGGAGTCCTTCTGAATGGGATCAGCGCTCGTATTAAAGAGGCCCAAAGGGGCTTGTTTGCCCTTTTCACCATGTGAAGATGCAGTGAGAAGGCACCATCTGTGCCCTCATCAGATACTGCCAGCCCTTTGATCTGGGACTTCACAGCCTGCAGAACTGTGAAAAATAAATGTCTGTGGTTTACAAGCCATCAGTTTATGGTACTTTTGTTATAGCAGCCCGGACAGACAAAGTAGGAGGGTGAGTTTGTCTTCGTGAGAATGGTGTGTGATTTAGCTTATTCTGAAAGCAAAGTGTCTTTAAGTTTAGTTTATGTTTTTTATGCTTTTTATGTTATCTTTCCTTTTTCTTTTTCACTAGTCATCCATACACTGGATGTCTAAAAACTAGTGGGCATCAGCATCCTACCAAAGTCAGTTTCTGTTGCCAAAGTTGTTACTGCCCTAAAGGCTGGTGCCTGGCTTGTTCAGTTGAGAGAGGGCAGCAAGTTAGTACCTGTGCTGGCCCAGATCCACTGTGAGGACATGCAGGTGCCCTGGAGCCGCTCTTTAAAAGGCTACCACCTCCTGATGGAATGCTTCCTGTGTGCAGCCTAAGTCAGAGCACTGTGGATCAGTGGGTTCTGCGGATGACAGTTGAATAAAAATGCCAACTGAATGTCCCCCAAAAGACAACGCTCTGTATTGACGTCTGAGAGCTTTTCTCACCCACCTTTCAGTTCTAAAGATTTTGTCATCCTGCTAAGATGGATGAAATGGTTGGCCCCCAAGATACCTTATAGGGCCCCTTTTTTTTGGTTTTGGGAGTGTTTACTATAATCTCCCTTTCTTGTTTTAAAGACCGTTTAGTGAAATACTTTGTACATCAAAAGTATGTTTATATAAGATATATATAAAACATATAAAAATAATATGAATATTTACATGTACCCAGCACTTACTTTAAGAAATAGGATATGATGGAATACTCTCAAGGGCCCCTGTGAATCACACCTCATTCACATCCTTTTTCTGTCCTTCCTTGGGTATTTATATGATGGTCCTGCTTTTTAAAAGAGTTTAAATTATATATATATATGTATCCCTAAGTAATATATTGTTTTGTTTGCTGTTGTCTTTTATATTATGTCATCAAACTAGATGTGTTCTTTTGCAACTTACAATTTTTTTGCATGAAATCATGTGAGATTAAGCCATGTTGATACATTAAATGATGATTCATTCCTTTCCCCTACTATATGGTACTCCATTTTACAGACATACTATTAATAATTTAGTCATTCTTTGTTGATGGACATTTGGGGTGTTGTTTATTCTTATAAATCGCATATTTGGAGTATTTTTACTATTACAAATTCTGATGCTATGAACCTGTTTTGCACATGCCTCTTGGTACACATGTGCAAGAGTTTCTCTAACATTTGTAAGTTGGGGTGGGATTGCTAGGTATGAACAAACATCTACTTTATGAAATATTTCCAAGTATTTCACAAAGTGACTGGACCAGTTTATACAAGTACTGTATGAGTCCTCATTGATCCCATCCTTGGTAACATTTTTATTACCTGATTGACATTTTTGCCAGTCTTGTCAGTATGAAATGGAAGCTCTTTCTGGTTTCAGTGGGCAATTCCTTAGTAACTTACGAGAGGAAACATTTTTTAATATGTTTTGGTCATTGATGCTTCCTTTTCTGTGTTGAATTCGTTGTTGTGTTTCCAATACACTGCGTTCCATTCGGTGCAGCTCTGCCTGCGGCTGAGTTAGGCTAGACAGTGGAGCAAAGGCCTTTGCTGATGAAAGGTGTGCTGCTTTTCTTTGTGAAGGCCCTGAGGAGGCGGGAAGTGGCCGCTATGGACCCCGTTATATCACCGACATGGGAGCCGGTGAGGATGATGAAGGATTTGAAGACGACTTAGATTTGGATATTTCCTTTGAGGAGGTAACAATAATCTCTGCTCTTAAAACCCAGGGTGTTTGTGTTTCCTTGCCGAACAAGGCAATTTAGCCAATGGACCATAAACATTGTACTTAAAACTTAAATGGGCCCATTTGCTTTTAACACTGATTTGTTTCCTCTGACGCTCAGTCTCCAGGGGCTGATAAATCAGTAGTAGGGAAGTACCAGTCATGCTGATGTTCCGTAGGCAGCTCCTGTCTGCGGACTCCACAATCTGGCAAAAATATATTTCGATTTCCCACCAAGGGAAATTTCAGAAAATCGGGTACTATAAGGAAATGAACAATTCCTTGACAAAGGCATGCATCTTCATCATATTAGAATAAGAATAAATCATGTAATATCAGTTTTACTGCTGATTTTCTGAGTAACACAGGGAAAAGCACTGAAAGTCCCTGAGCACCAAGCTCTTTGTCCATAAACTGGAGTCAGTGCTGCCTTCCCCATCTCCATCCTAGGGTTTTTGGAAGTGACCATGTTTTAAAGTACTAGGCAACAGCTATAAATAAAACAGTCCAATTGCCATGCTCTGTGTTCGTCCTGAACCCCTTTCCTTCTCCGGCTTTAGGTGAAACCACTTCCTGCTACCAAAGGAGGGAATAAGAAATTTTTGGTGGAAAGCAAGAAGATGTCTATATCTAACCCAAAGACCATTTCCAGGCTCGTCCCCCCTACCTCAGCATCTCTCCCTGTGACCACAGTGGCTCCCCAGCCCACTCCCATAGAGAGGAAAGGGAAGAACGGTGTGGCCATAATGTCAAGGCTCTTTGACATGCCTTGTGATGAAACTCTCTGCTCTGCTGACAGCTTCTGTGTCAATGACTACACCTGGGGGGGCTCGCGATGCCAGTGCAACCTGGGCAAAGGTGGTGAGAGCTGCTCAGAAGGTAGGCCCTTGGGGGAGAGGAAGAATGTGGTGATGAATTGGCACCATTGAGAGCCAGAGGGCAGTTTTGTGGTCTAAACATAATTCCTTCTAGTCCCTTTTCCAAGATAAGTTCCTTCTTCCACATATCGGTCATTAAATTAGCTATACAAGGCAAATTGTGAGGCAACTTTCATAGCTTCTAAGTAGATAGCAATCCTATTTCTATGTGTGCCAAATGTGTAGTCCCTTTAAAGCAATCGATAAATCATCCTGATACTACCTTAGAGAGGTAGGTTTTACTATAATCACATCTCTACCAAAATATGCAGCTAAAACTTATGCATGAGGGTTAAGAAGGGTAACAACTGGGCCAACTTGTATTACACAAAGGCTGTATAGCTGAGGGCAAGTGACAGTGGTGTCTTCTTAGGAAAGTCATTGGTTTCTTCTTAGGAAAGTCAGTGCCAGTCTCCAAAAATGCAACTTCTTCCTAAGAATTTCAGAAGCTCAAAGTCTCCAAGAATGAGAGTTGTAGGTATAAAAAGTATAGAAAAGAAGACAGCAAAGTTGAACAGATTAGTGAGGGTTCTCACTTAATGATATCCAGGCAATGCTGTATATTGATTTTTGCTTTTGAAGCAGTGAGGAAATAGCATTCTTTTGTGTTATCTTTTTCTTCTTCAGATATTGTTATCCAGTATCCTCAGTTCTTTGGCCACTCCTATGTAACGTTTGAACCTCTGAAGAACTCCTATCAGGCATTCCAAATTACTCTTGAATTTAGGGTAAGAGGGACACGTTGTTTGATGAGTGCTTTTTGGACACTTTAACACAGCAATGTTCAAAGGCTGGGGGAGAGGAAGGGAGGCAGTAGGAAGAGCGATCAAAGGTAAATATGACACAGAGCCTGTCTCTAAACCAGCTCATGAGACAATAGGATTGAGGAGCACATTCACAACATTCAAGTGTGACAGTGAGGAGACAGTGGGTTTGTATGTCACTGAACTCTAGAGTGGCTGACATGAAGCTTCCAAGTGAGAATGTTGGAGTCCGAGCAATGTTGTTCATAATAGTGATTTCTCCCAGGCCAGGATTGAGAAGAAACAATGCATTCCCCGTTCCAAAATTGTTTAAAAAGAGAGCCCAATTCTCTGTCTTCATTGTGATAGCTGTCACTGAACAAATAGAAAACTGTTCTCTATGCAACGTTTGCATTGTGAGGGCCCAGTGGAGGTTCTCTGATTTGAATCAACAGCAGATAACAATTCAATCAGTGACCTCAGCTTAAACTGATTCTTTTGGGTATCTCCCAAAAGACATAAAAAGGTCTGGAGGTCTGGAAAGAAGTCTCATTTGAAGTCATGGCCACAGTGTTGAGTCTTCAAGAAATGACCCATCTTAGTCTAAGACCACCAGCACAGCTTTCGGTTGAGCCGTTCTTATCATCCTGTTCTCCTGATAGAAGGAAAGAAGCAAATGTGCATTTCTCCCCAGAGGGAGGGAAATAGAAAGAACAAAGCGAAAGTACAATTGGATGTACACCAGCAGCATCCTCACTGTGACCGTGGTCTTTGTACATTTGGCTTTCCGAGGATCTGCAGGTGCATCCACAAAGGACAAGTAAAGAGTGGGTCAAAGATGGAGTCACCTTCCTCTCACCTCACTGCCACCTCTCAGTTTATATCACTGCCATTTGTTTATTGAAATGAACTAGGACCAGGTATCTGGGAGTGAATTGGAACCCACGTGCTTGACCCTTTGTAGATAGGATCGTGGAGGGGAAAATGCTCAAGTTTCACATTTGTGAGTCTTTCCAGATGGCGCTTTATGGAAGGGGAGGAACTTACTGTTCGTGTGGCTTTTGTTTGTATAATCACAGGCGGAGGCGGAGGATGGCTTACTGCTCTACTGTGGGGAGAATGAACACGGGAGGGGAGATTTCATGTCCCTGGCTATCATCCGACGCTCCCTGCAGTTCAGGTAATTCCTGCCAAAAGCCTCACACTCTTCTTTTGTCACATTATCCTACGTTATATTTGCATTTTTATAGTATAAGAAATATATACAGGATAGAGTCTAGTAGATACGAACCAGTTTACCAAATACTGGGGTACTGGGATTGCAGGATAACCTATAAAACTTGCGTTTTGGGACCTTATAATCATTCATTCATTCAGCAGCACCTACAGTGTACCTGGCTCTGGAGGTGTTGAGTGTACCTGGTGCTGCAGGTACTTTTGAATGTACTCTGACTCTGGAGGTGCTGTTGAATGTACCTGGCACTGCAGGTACTGTGGGATGTAACTGGTGCTGTAGGTGCTGCTGAATGTTTCTTGAGCATCTACAGTGTACCTGGCACTCCTGTCGATCCTGAGGATGCAGAGTGAGCCAAAGGAATACAGTTCCTTTTCTCTGGAGCTCTAGTGGATGTGATGGGAAGAAGGCTGGGGTCTTCTCATCTCCTTTTGGCAAATGTGGCTGACAGGTGTGGACTGAGAGGAGCCTCCAACTTCCCATAGGCTCCCCATCCTCATCTTCCTCTGGGCTGTGCTGGAAACTCTTTGGCTTGCCTCCACTGCCCTCATCGTTTCTCCCCCAACACACTTTGGAAGCCACCTTTAGCTTATGTGTGGGCTTCTGTGGGGCAGAGTTTTGTGGAGGGGTGAAGATTTTCATGACTCTTGTGGAGGTGTGCAATGTACCTCTTTGTGAACAACCAACGGGCACCAGGCTTGTCCTTCTCCGTGGTGCACTGGCTGACATCCTAATGGCACCAACCCCCTGCTCCCCGACCTTCAGCATATGATGCAACCTCTCCAAGCCTGCGTTTCCTGTGGGGCTGTTGTGAGGGTTAAATGAGTTAATTCATAAAAGCGCTTAGAGCAGTGTCTGACCCAGAACAAGTACTCAATAAGCATCAGCCATTATTGTCTTCTTAAATTACTTTCAGCATAAAAAATGTTTTTGGTTAAGTTGAAGAAGGCCTCTGAGTATCCCACTTGGGCTAGAAAATGGGCCCCCATGCTTTGCTAAATGGTTTGATTCATGAAGTTTGGTGTTAGCCACCAGGATCTTGGGCGGTATTTTTTGCCTTGTGGGGTTCTAGCACTTGGAGGATCAGATAGACTCTCAGTAGCACTGACTGTTGTTAGCTGGTAGCAGCTCTCCAACTATGCAACTCCTGCTGAGTGAATCTGCTATCCTCCTTGGGGTAAGCCTGTTCCGCAATACCTCTTGACTGCATCTCACTTCACTGAGGATCTCGAGACAAAGGGAGGGCCTGAGAAGTGACTGCAGTTAATGAAAATGCTAGTAAGGAAAATGCTGGCCATGACTCCTTCCCCACGGGAAGTCTCAGGATCCATGTGGAAGAGGCCTGGTGGCTATTTGGAAGTTGACCAGAAAGGTCCAAGATTCCACCTGTTAGGCATAGTGACTGTGGGCATTCCCGGGCCATAGGGAGGTTGAGATAAAAACAAGAATAATGCAGCCATCTGAGGACGCTCCTCCTCTGTCTCACCTCTCTGCTGAGCTTCCTGTGGACCTCGCCTGTGTTTAGGTACAGCTAAGCGCAGATGGCAGGGCTGGCCAGCTTGCCAAAATGAGCCTGGATTTTTATATTTTGTGAATATCACTGAGCTTTGTTATTTGAGAGTTGGGAAAGTCCCCAGAGAAATCCTTGCAAGCAGAGTGACTTGTATTCTAATTCTCCGTACCTTGAATTCATGGTAAGCATTTGGCAATCGCTGAAAACGAGAAGGAGGTCCTTAGTTGCCCATCATTTTCTTTTCTTTGTTTTCTTTCTTATGATTTTTCCTTTACTTTTCTTATGGGTCCTGTCCTTTTCAGAAACAGAGAAGGCTAAATTCCTAATGAGCCGAAGTGATCGTCGACTTCTAGTCAAAAGAAAATAGGAGCCGGGTGCGGTGGCTCACACCTGTAATCCCAGCACTTTGGGAGGCCAAGGCGGGTGGATCACGATGTCAGGAGATCAAGACCATCCTGGCCAACATGGTGTAACCGCATCTCTACTAAAAGTATAAAAATTAGCTGGGCATGGTAGCATGCACCTGTAGTCCTAGCTACTCAGGAGGCTGAGGCGGGAGAATCACTTGAACCCAGGAGGCGGAGGTTGCAGAGAGCAGAGATCACACCACTGCACTCCAGCCCGGGCGACAGAGCGAGACACTGTCTCAAAAGAAAAGAAAAAAGAAAATGGGATGCGGATTAGCTACTACCTTTCATTAATTTCTTTTTCCTTTTTTTTTTTTTTGAGACGGAGTCTGTTGCCAAGACTGGAGTGCAGTGGTACAATCTGGGCTCACTTCAACCTCCACCTCCTGGGTTCAAGCAATTCTCCTGCCTCATCCTCCCAAGTAGCTGGGATTACAAGCATTCGCCATCATGCTCAGTTAACTTTTGTATTTTTAGTAGAGACAGGATTTCACCATGTTGGCCAGGCTGGTCTCGAACTCCTGAACTTAAGTGATCCACCTGCCTCAGCCTCCCAGAGTGCTGGGATTACAGACATGGGCCACCATGCCCAGTTTTTAAAAATTTCAACTTGTATTTTTAATTTTTATTTTTATTTAGCTTTGGGACAGAGTTTCACTCTGTTGCCCAGGCAGTGGTGTTAACTTGGCTCACTGTAACCTCCGCCTCCTGGGTTCGAACGATTCTGCTGCCTCAGCCTCTGGACTACAGGCACCTGCCACCACGCCCAGCTAATCTTTGTATTTTTAGTAGAGATGGAGTTTCACCATGTTGGTCAGGCTGGTCTTGAACTCCTGACCTCAGGTGATCCGCCCACCTTGGCCTCCCAAAGTGCTGGGATTACAGACGTAAACCACCATGCCTGGCCTAATGTCAACTTTTATTTTAAATACAGGGCGTACATGTGCAGGTTTGCTACATGGGAATACTGCATGATGCTGAGGCTTGGGGTACAGATCCCGTCACGCAGGTAGTGAGCACAGTACACAAATTCCCATGATTTTCTAAGTTGCAGGAAAAATCAGGCTAACGAAGTCCCTACGTTGAAAGGTCCTATGGGCAGATGAAAGATAACTAGACAGAGATCGTCCCCAGAAAGAGGTGCCTAGTCCTTCCCTGTATTGATTTCAACAGCACTTGATATTCATAAACATAACTCTGAACAGACTGACTCGGAAAGGAGCTGTTGGCCTGGAAGAGACGTCCATGGAATCTGAAAACATAATGAGCTGGTTCATCAAAGAATCTTCTTTTCCTTTTCCTCCCCAACAGGTTTAATTGTGGAACTGGGGTTGCCATCATCGTAAGTGAGACCAAAATCAAACTGGGGGGCTGGCACACAGTTATGCTCTACAGAGATGGGCAGAACGGGCTGTTGCAGCTGAACAACGGCACCCCGGTGACAGGCCAGTCTCAGGTAAGTATGAGCCCCACACCCTGCCCACCCCACGTACCACTCACCATGAGCCTCCTGAGAGGGGCTCACTGCACAGAGCCGTGGCAGCATCTGCAGGATTCAAGTTCTGGATAGGCTTGGTGAGGCCTGTTTCTCATAGTGAACCCATGCAACAGACCTTTGATGTGCTCTTGAGTGGTCTTGCACTCCAGGTGAGCTTTCAGGACACACCCACCTCACATCTACCAAAGAGAAGAATTCAGCTTACAAGCATCATTGCTGTTGGTGCACAGGTTCATGCTGCAGGCCCGTGCCCAAGGATATGTTCTCTTTCCTAAGTACATCAAAGCCAGCGGTAGAAGAAGGCCCATATTGGAAGAATAGAACCCATTATTACTATTATTACTTGGAGGCAGAGGGTCTCACTCTGTCCCCCAGGCTGGAGTGCAGTGGCAGAATCATGGCTCACTGCAGCCTCTACCTCCCTGGTTGAAACCATGCCACCTCAGCCTCCCAAGTAGCTGTAACTACAGGCATGTGCCACCATGCCTGGCTAATTTCTTTCTTTCTATTTTTTTTTTGTAGAGATTGAGTTTCACTGTGTTGCCCAGGCTGGTCATGAACTCCTGGACGCAAGCGATTCTCCCACCTAGGCCTCCCAAAGTGCTGGGGTGACAGGGATGAGCCACCACACCCAGCCTAGAAGCCATTATTCGTGTCAAACACAAAGCTTGCTTTTAGGACAGGGGTGTTGCAATCCTGTGGCTTCAGAAGATAGTCTTGAAAGGTTCATTTGGTTCAAAATGCAGGAATAAGTTGTTCATCTACCTTTGAGGGGTGGCCGTAATTATAGGAAATGGTAAAAAAAAAAAAAAAAAAAAAAAAAGCTGGACTGTTGGGCTACTCAGCAAATCACCTAGTATTCACATATTTGTTATGGTCTGAGCAATTTTAGGACTATGTTCAGAATAAACAGTTTGGATTAGCAGCCTGCCAAGGAACTGAGCCTATAATTATAATCAGGCAGGTGTCTGTATTCTCCAAGGAAAAATGTAGCAAGAAAGCCTTTGTTTATATGTCTCCAGCTTCCTCCCTGCTTGGGCTCCTCTCTACTCTTCGCCAGCAAGGCACATTATATAAAGCAGTGGTCCCCAACCTTTTTGGCACCAGGGACCAGTTTTGTGGAAGTCAATTTTTCCATGGACCAGGGAGGGCGTTTGATTTCAGGATGAAAGTGTTCCATCTCAGATCGTCAGGCATAGTTAGAGTTTCAGAAGGAGCGTGTCACCTGGATCCCTCGCCCGTGCAGTTCACTACAGGGTTCGTGCTCCTCTAAGAAGCTAATGGCACAGCTGATCTGACAGGAGGCGGAGCTCAGGCGGAAATGCTCGCTCATCCCGCCACTCACCTTCTGCGGTGCACCCTGGTTCCTAACAGGCCACAGACTGGTATGGGTCCATGGCCATGGTTGGGGACCCCTGATATAAAGGGCTATGCCTTGCTGACACCCTGCCTTCCAAAATATAGGAGAAAATATCTCATTAATTTGGATCCCAGTGATTCCAAAGGAACAAGAATTCAAATTTAGTAAATGCAAATCCAGGGAGACTGTTTATGCTCTGATGGCTAGGTAAGAAAAAGACAGGGTCAGTAAACTACGTCAGTGCCAGAACTAATAGGCCTAACATGATAAAAGTTAGTTTGATAGGAATAAAGAAACTTCTAGCTTGGGTCCAAAATACTAACATGAAGACAGAATGGAGAAGCTACAATAGAAGCCTGTGAAAATGTCTAATTGTTTAAAACAGGGGAAGTTCCATAGCTGTTAACAAACAGGGTCATGTGGTAACAATAAGCTAAAGAAATTATAGGCTGTGTTAACAGAGTCATAGCATCTAAAAAAGGGAGGTGATGATCTTATTCTATTCTGTTGACTATGTGATAGCTTCTAGTGACTCGGATAGTGACTCTAATCCTCTGAAAGGATTACATTCACATCTGGATCACATTCTAAGAAGGCTGCAGACAGATTGGAGCAGTTCCAAGGGTAGTCACCCAAACTGGAAGATGACTTGAAATCCCTTCAATGATTGATTGAAGGAGCAATGTTTAGTTTGGAGAAGAGAAGATGAAGGCATGCAAGGTGGTTTTTCATTATAGAGTCAAAGAAAGAGCCTTGGGAAAGGAAGATTTACTCCATGGACCCCCCAAGGTTGAAGCTGAATGGGATGAGCCTCAAGAGGTCTATTTTAGTTTCACCTAATAAAAGGACAGAAGTACAACAGACTACCTCAGGAGAGGGGGGTATCTTTGGGGAGTGTTCAAGGGGTAACTTATCTAAACTTCTTGTTAGGGATGTAGCAGGAGTCCAACAGCCAGTGAGAGCTTGAATTATACGAGTTTTTATATTTTTTGTTAATCTCAAGATCCTATGTTTGTAATGAATGTAAGAATTAATTGAGCCAGGTGCAGTGGCTCATGCCTCCAATACCAGTACTTTGGGAGGCTGAAGTGGGTGGGTCACTTGAGGTCAGGAGTTCGAGACCAGCCTGGCCAACATGTGAAACCTTGTCTCTACTAAAAATATTAAAAAATTAGCCAGGTGTGGTGGTGGGTGCCTGTAATCCCAGCTACTCAGGAGGCTGAGGCAGGAGAATCACCTGAACCTGGGAGGCAGAGGTTGCAGTGAACTTAGATTGCACTATTGCATTCCAGCCTGTGCTACAGAGCAAGACTCCATCTCAAAAAAAAAAAAAAAAAAAAAAAGAATTAATTTAATTGCCAGGCACAGTGGCGCACACCTATAATTCTCACACTTTGGGAAGCCAAGGCAGGAGGATCACTTGAGCTCAGGAGTTCGAGACTAGCCTAGGCAACATGGTGAAACCCCATCTCTACCAAAAATAGAAAAATTAGCCAGGTGTTGTGTCATACGCCTGTAGTCCCAGCTACTTGGGAGGCTGAGGAGGGAGGATCGCTTAAGCCCAGGAGGTCAAGCCTGCAGTGAGTCATCTTTGAGCCTATGAATAGCCCTGCACTTCAGCCTGGGTAATATAATCAGACCCCATCTGTATTAGTCCGTTCTCATACTGCTATGGAGAAATATCCGAGACTGGGTAATTCATAAAGAAAAGAGGTTTAATTGACGTACAGTTCTGCATGGCTGGGAAGGCCTCAGAAAACTTACAATCATGGTGGAAGGGGAAGCAAGCATGTCCTTCTTCACATGGCAGCAGCAAGGAGAAGTGCTGAGCGCGGGGGAAAAAGCGCCTTATAAAACTATCAGAGCTCATGAGAACTCACTATTGCGAGAACAGCATGGGGGTAACCACCCCCATGATTCAGTTACCTCCCACCGAGTCCTTCCCACGACACGTGGGGATTATGGGAGCTACAATTCAAGATGATATTTGGGTGGAGACACAGCCAAGCCATATCACCATCTTTTTTTAAAAAAGGAATTAATTGCAAGAAGCATGTAGCTTTATGGATACTGAGGCTGAAGATTGCCTGCATACTAGCGAGACTTGCTAAGCAAGTTGTCAAGCAGGACCATGAGTGTGGCTGTTTAATAAGCTGTCCTGAGAGACAGTGATTCTATCTTAAGTGAGATTCCCCAGCAACAGACCTGAGATGTGAAGTCCTGTGCAAGTGATGTATTAAGAAAGTGCTCCCAGGAGAAACTGCTGAGAGAGAGGAGACAGACAGGGAAGAAGAGGTTATCAGCAAGAGTGAGATCTCAGGTCAAGTTTTTCAGATATGGTTTCTGCCTGATCCAGTAGAGGAGCTCCGGAGTGTAAATTATGCCTCAGACTCATCCCAAACTGTTAAGGGCTGCCCTGGGAGAATGTGAATTCTTCCATTTCTCTGTAGAGGGAGGCAAAGCAAGCTCCAGGGATCAGAAGGCAACCTTCATCTGAAGCCAGATTTGAAGACAATTGCCGGGGATCTTGCGAACGGCACAGCAAAGTAGCCACCCACCCCTACAAGGCACTTCATGCTCTAGAAAAGGATTGAGCTGTCAGCCTCCTGCTGTGGCCCCAGATCACGGAACAAAACTGGAAGGGCCAGGATGGGATCCAGAAGAAGTCAATTCTGAGAATCTTGGTGAAAGAAGCCAAGAGGACGTTTAACTCATCTAATGAAAGCAGCATGCTCAGTGGCTGGCAAACAGTGTAACTGACCCTGAAAACTCATATCCTAACTTGTGTTCAGTCTGCTATTTACAAATGATTCTTATCTCTTCATCAGAAAAGATAAAACAATGATTAGATTTTCCACTTGCTGGTAACAGAAGTTTAAAGGATCGTAATTATGTTTCAGAGTCTTACACTCTGAACATTTTATAAGTTCTGGCAGTGTGCCTTTCCCTGACACCCTTCCTTACCCTATAATGCAGATGAATGAGATATTTTGGTCATTAAAAAAAAGAATGACCAGGCCGAGTGTGGTGGCTCATGCCTGTAATCCCAGCACTTTGGGAGGCCAAGGTGGGTGGATCACAAGGTCAGGAGTTCGAGACCAGCCTGACCAACGTGGTGAAACCCAGTCTCTACTAAAAATATAAAATTAGCTGGGCGTGGTAGCACATGCCTGTAATCCCAGCTACTCAGGAGGCTGAGGCAGGAGAATAGCTTGAACCTGGGAGGCGGAGGTTACAGCGAGCCAAGATGGCTCAGCCCGGGCGACAGAGCAAGACTCTGTCTCAAAAAAAAAAAAAAAAAAAAAAAAAGGCCAAAGGTGACTTAATTTTGTCCCACCTAATCTTCAGCTCTGTATTTTGTAACCTTAAAACCTGCAATCCAGATTGTGGTTTGGTCTAAGATGGGAAATTTTCCTACCTCACTGTAACAACACTTAAAAAGAAAAGTCATATTCATAAGCAAATTTCAAAACACTTTGCATCATGATCTGTTTGGTAATTCCCCTCCCCCGCCACCCAACCCCAACAATGTTTCTCTCAGGATATAGTATAAAGGTGACTAGGACAATGAAAAGGTCATTATTAGCCCACTGTGTACAAAATTAGTATTAGCACCTTTGGAGGCACAGAATAGCCCTAAGATCCTTCCAAAGTACACAGGCAGCTGGTGTCAGGACTGGAAAGAGAACGTTTTTGTTGGATGCCTAGCATGGTTCACCGCCTGGTGGGTCAGGCGTGGCTCTGACCTCCCTTCCCTTCCCTTCTAGACATTCCAAAATCCTCCCTTCTGGAAGCACAGCCCTTTGAGAAACTCACTGAGTTCCCTACGGTAATCGTGGGTTTGATTTTCCAGTAAAGCAAGGTCTTAAAGATAAATACAGATGGAAGAAAACGCTGGAGCTGTCACTGACGTCTTAACCATGTCCCTCATAAAAATCTGGTGTGTTTTGGCTTTCGATTTTGTTTAGTGAGAGTATTCATGAGTGGTCATCTTTCTTAAAGGGCCAATACAGTAAAATTACTTTCCGGACACCTCTCTATCTTGGTGGCGCTCCCAGCGCTTACTGGTTGGTCAGAGCAACAGGGACAAACCGAGGCTTTCAAGGTTGTGTGCAGTCACTCGCTGTGAATGGGAGGAGAATCGACATGAGGCCCTGGCCCCTGGGAAAAGCACTCAGCGGGGCTGATGTGGGTAAGTGGCTGCCCGGTGGGTTGGGGTAGTCTTATGGGACATATGTCTTATGGGACTGCCTTTCTGGCTTGGCCCATGGAGGGAACAGCAACATTAGGTTCTACCCTGGGAAGCTGGTACCTGCAGAACGTCAGGAGGGTGGTAGGCCCCAGGGGTGAGGCTGGTGCTCTGCAGACATGCTGACTCTGCATCTGAACACCAAGATATGGTAACAGTATGGTGCACCAAACACTGGTTGTGTCTTGCTAGCAATTTGGGTCTCATCATAAAATATGGCATGGTCTTATTGGACAAAGCAATAAGCAATCCAGCCCATTTACCTTACCTCACCCAGTCCAGTGGAAGAGCTAACACAGTAATGTAAGAAGAGCTTTCATATACCCTCTCTTTCTTAAAGAAGTGGTCGAATTCTAAGTCATGATCACAGTGCCAAACATTTTCTCATACACTCTCTCATTTACTTTCACACTAACTCTAAGAGGCAGAAATTATCATCATGCCCATTTTATAGATGAAGAAACTGGGGCTTGCAGAAGTTAAATAACTTATCGAAAGTAGCAGGCAGAGCTAGGCTTATTTTTAAAGCAATAAGGATGTTTATTCTATCACTGAAGGCAACAGGTAGATAATTCCCAAGTTGGTTAATTCAGGGACTGTCTGCTAGAGCTGCCATAACAAAATACTGCAGACTGGGTGAGTTAAACATCAGAAATTAATTTTCTCACAGTTCTGGAGGCCGGAAGTCCCAGATCAAGGTGCTAGCCAATTTGGTTCCTGGGGAGGCCTCTCTCCTTGGCTTGCAGACAGCCACCTTCTCACTGTGTGCTCCAGGGATCTTTCCTCTGTGTGTGCACACCCCTGGTATGTCTGTGTGTCCAAATATCCTCCTACAAGGACACCAATCAGAGTGGATTAAGTCCCCACTCTCAATGACCTCAATTAACCTTAAATACCTCCTTAAAGATACTATCTCCAAATACAGGAAGTTAGGACTTCAACTGTGAATTTGGGGGGAAAAACAGTTTAGTCCATAACAGGGTCTCTATGATATCAGGACTCTGGATCGATATCTCTAGGATACTCTCCTTTTCACTCACTACTCTAAGCATCACATCCTTATGACTTTGCCCTTGGCAAAGTCTCTTCCTTGAATCTCTTTTCCGTCCATCTCTAAGATGTTATTTTGAAAGAATGCACAGTGAACATCATAGTCTCATTGCCTAGATTCTACCGTTAACATTTTGCTGCATTTTCTTGACCACATTATCAATTCATCCCTCTCCCCATTCCTCAATCAGAGGTAGGATTCAATCCTCATGACTCCTAGAACAGTTTTTTTGTTTTGTTTGTTTTTCTTGTAGCTAATATTAGTTGAGCACCTACTTTAAGTAGGCACCATTCTAAATTACTTTGATCTTTCCAAGGTTATTATGAAGTGGGTGCTATCATTAGCCTTACTTTACGGATAAGAACCAATGGGGCTGGACGCGATGGCTCACGCCTGTCATCTCAGCACTTTGGGGGACTGAGGCAGGCAAATCACCTGAGGTCATGAGTTGGAGACCAGCCTGGCCAACATGGTGAAACTCCATCTCTACTAAAATACAAAAATTAGCTGGGCATGGTGTCACGCCTCTGTAATCCCAGCTACCCAGGAGGCTAAAGCAGGAGAATTACCTGAACTCAGGAGGCAGAAGTTGCAGTGAGCTGAGATTGTGCCACTACACTCCAGCTTGGGCAACAGAGTGAGATTCTGTCTTAAAAAACAAAACAAAACAAAACAAAAAACCAACTGTTAACAGAACAGTTAAGTAACTCGCCCAAGGTCACACAGCTAGTAAGTGGTAGAGCCTAATGTGACCTCAGCCATTCTGGCACCAGAGACTACCCTCTTAACAAAATCAACTACATCAATGGCTACCAAATTGTTTCCCTCCACCTTGTTCACTCCTATAGGTGATGCCATTGTTATAACTATAAAAGATGCAGTTTACTTAACAAAAAACGTTTACCATCCATTGATTACTTGGTCAAAGTAAACAGTAAGCAGCAATGACTGAAACAATTATTAAAGTTTCACTATGGTAGGACAATGTCTCCAAAATCCGTTTTCTCTCTGCGACGATTCAGAACATAAGAACCAGCCATTCCATTAGGAATCACATGTCTTGTTTATGAGCCTGGACCCTGCAGATTGCCTGGATTTGAAAAATGTTTGCAACTCAGTCTCCCCATCTAGAAATAGTATCTACCTCATAAGATTATTTTGTTTACATGAGTTGTGGTGCATAAAAAGCACTTAGAATAAGGCTTTGCACATCGCAAACATTTCATAAATATTTCCTGTTATTAATATTATTATTCATATTCTAATCCTACCCATCAAACCAGCTATAATCTGTTTCTTCAGGGGAACAGCGCTGAATAAACCTGGCAGTCCTGAGATGGCATGGAAACCTCTGACAGGTAGTTCAGAGGTTGCAAAGTTGGGCAAGAACTGATTTCTGCCAGCTTTGTTAATTCCGACACAGTGTGATACCCGCTTCTCCAGCAGGTGGCACCAAAAAGACCTCTCTTGCGGGCTCCAGTCCTGGATACAGCTATTGGATTACTGTATAGATTTCTCTCTGTGAATGTTAATGGCACCTGTCAGCCATGTTGGTGTTTTACATTTCTTCCCATTTCATTTTCTCCAGGGTTATAAGAGTGGGGCTGGTTATCCTTCCTCAGCTTTCATGTTTGCTGTCCTTTGGGTTACTCCTCCTGAAATTCAAGTTTTCTTAAGTCAAACGCGGCCTCACCAGGGAGGTCATGGTTTCCCATCTGATATCTCTAACTTGGCATTGCCATCTTCAGCTGTGACTTTTTCTCTTCCTTCCCACTAAACCTGTTTTCATTCCCCAGAGGGGCCTTTCATTACTCAGTTCCTTCCACTTCATCTCCTGTCTTTCGTTAGACTGTTCCCAGCTCCTGTGCTCTCTGCAAGTCACATTCTACACTAGTTAGTCAGAAATCTCAGCAAATTTTGCGTTCTGTGGTCCAGCTCTTGATTATTTCCATTCAGATTCTCAAACCTATGTTTCCACCGCTCATTTATGCCAATCCTGTCTTGGATATCCCCACTCTGCTGGAGCAGTCACAGAGCCACTTCCCAGATTTGAGATGCAAGGGGTCTGTGGTGACCATGGGTCTCACCCTGGCTTACCAGCTCTTTTCCTCATTTCACTCAATAAATACTTCACTGAGCACCTGCTTAGTGCTTGTCACAGTGCTGGGTGCTGGAGATCAAGTAATGAACAAGGCAGGATCCAGCTCAGTCCTCATATGGTTACCATGAGGAGAGACCAAATTAATATAATAATCACACAGTGAAGGTGAAGTTACACCTGGGGTAAGTGTTATGAAGGAGAAGTGATGCTGCATTGGTGATGTTCAATAGGGAGGTTGTAAGGTTTGGGGGCCGGGGAAAGAGTTTCTCAGAAGAGGAAGTTAATATGAAGCAAGAGTAGAAGTGAAAATGTGGAGAAGGGAGAGAAGGACGTTCCAGGCGAGGGAAGGGCTTGTTCCAGGGGAAGAGGAAGTGGGGGATGGGTGCCTTGATGTAGTTTGTGATTTGAGAAGATCCCCTGAAAGCTCATTAGAAGGGGCTTTCAGGGGTACATGTAGACCAGCTGAGGTCTATTGCAGTAGGTCACATGACAAATGACGGTTTAATCCAGGTGGTAGTGGTGGTAGAAACAGAGAGAGATCTGACAGATCATTAGGGGAAAAATAGGTGGGCCTCGGTTATGGATTGGGGGCTGGAGACAGGGAAGTTTCTCCTTGTTCATGGTCTCTTTAAGGAACTCCACCCAATGATGTTCCACGTTCTTTCCCCTCCTTAGAAGTCTTATTTCTCTTCTACCTCTTGCTTTCTTTTCTAGCAGAAACCTACACAACAGCCGGCCTGTGGTAGGCGCTGGTGAAAGTGACTTTACATATTGATGATGAGGTCCGTGTATACATGACCTTGCCGCACCCACCTCTCCTCCCCATCACTCTGAGTTGAGAGTTTTCCCCCTAAAATGAACCTGTTCAGCTACACTCTGCACTCACCCTTCCTGGCTTCCCTGGGCCCTTGCTGCCAGGGTTCTCTCTTCTCAGTAGCCCAGGGGTTCTTAACCTTTTCTGCACTGCGGCCCCCTTTGGTTGTCTGGGGAAGCCCATGGACCTCTCTCTTCTCATAACAATGTTCTTAAATGGAGAAAAATAATATATGTAATATTATAAGGGGAAACAATTATACTGAAACCCAGCCCTATCACGTATTTTTTGTTTTGCTTTTACAGTAATATATGTGCTCCTTTGTAAAGCATTAAGGAACAGAATTATTTAATGGTGGGTGAAATAACTCCCATGACTTCAAAGTAGCAACAAGTATAAATGATACTTTGAAATATGTGCAATAAATGGAATGTGACAACAACTGTGAGGTCTATTGGTCACAAGTCACAAGAATACTAATACCAGAAGTATCTTGCCTGCATTGAAAGTTGATGGAAATACACACCCAGCTCCAGGCAGAGGCTAGGCAAAATACAGATGCAATAATTTTTCCTTCTCGGTTCACAGAGCCCCTGCTGTGGCTTATTCACCCATGCTCAGGTTCTCTCCAGCTCACACAAGTGCCATGCCTTGTGTGACCCTGTACCCACACTGGTTTGGAAACTCTGGGAACCTCTCTCCCTTCTTTCAAGGCCTGATACCAGCACTGAGTATTTCCAAGTCATCTTAGACTTAAAGCCAACCAAAGCAACCTCTCCCTTTGCTTTGCAGAAGTCAGGTCCTGTCCACAGTCACTCTTATTTCTTCCCTCCTGCACCATTCTTTTAGTCTTTCAAGCTACAGATATTGAGATTGTGCTGGAGTAATCTTCTTGCCCTTCGACCACTACGATGAATCTCTCATTTCTTCCTTCCTTGGAAGTCTGATCCTTCACAGTCTCTCCATTTTCTTTGTGGCCACCCTGTTCACTCCCCTACAGGACTTCTTTCCTCTCCTCCACTCCTGTCACTCATCAGTCTGTCTTGTGTGCCATTCCCAGAGTTATCTTGCTGAAATGCTGCTTTCACCAAGTCAGCAACTCCATCTGGCTTTCATGACCTCCCCTACCCTACCCCCACCTCTTAAAAAATAGTTAAAATGCATAAGATTTGTAAAGTAATCCTTTTCTGTTCATCTGAAATAACATACAAGGACCCCGCTTCTTCCTGTGGATCTAGCCAAGCTCTGGGAAGGAATCACAACCCACAGAAATTGGCAGGGCTCAGGGACCTTTGAGAGTTTGGCTCTTTAAGATCGACGTCAGCCAGCATCTCTGTGGAGACTGCGAATGCTGGGGGTGACATTCTTAGGGCTGTGGCTGGAGACCACTGGCCATGTCTGCCTGAACATTCAGTAGCCACCAGCTGGAATTCACAGAGGCTAGCCCACCCCAACTGGGGTGGCAAGCCATCTGCACGGGCTTTAATTAAATTCTAGCAGTCCCTGAAATCAGTCTCCTCTCCTGGGTCTACCCTGGGTGCCTGGCCCTTACCCGTCCTCCCAGTGAGTCTATATGAAAAGTCTGGACCAATTCAAGGAGGGAAGGGTGAGAGATTCATCCGGCCGAGATGACACACTCAGGCCAGGGGAGGCTCCTGCCCTCACAGGGTGGGCTACCAGCTCATGCAGTGGGAAGCCTTGACGACTGGGAGAGAGCACAGCTGGACCCTTCATTTCCAGGGGCACGCCCTTCTACCTCCACCCCCAGAAAAAGTGTTTTGTACTCCCTCATCTGGTTTTGGGCCAGATGGTGGTCCATCTGTCTAACTGATTTCTTACATACAAAGAGAAAACACAAAGAAGCAGAAGAAAAACAGCCCATGAAAGTCCATTTGTTTTCCTCTGATGACCTGCACTTGAAAATGACAAAGGATACCCTTTCTGGATCTCTCTGATCTGTTTGGTGAAGAGAACTCACTCATCGGATGTTAAGCCTTTCAGCCTTCTCACTGCAGGCCACCGTTCTGTCCCTCATCAGGGTGTAACTTTGGAAGTAGAAATAGGGATTCTGAAACCCATGTGCCAACATATTATGGGGCCCTCTCTCTCTGCTCCCTACCCCAGACAGAGGAGTTGACAATCCAGGTGAGTTAATCAGCTTAGATGTGGCTGGGTAACTCCTTCCGTGCCTACCTTGCTTGTCTCAACTTTGAACCAACAAGGCAGCAGCACTTAAGCTAATTGGGGTCATGCAATTTAGAATGCTTTTAACATAAACACCCTGTTGACGTTGGAGGGATTGAAATATGCTCTTGTGGGAGCAACAGAGAGATGAATTAAAGCAGAAACAGCTCAGTCATCCCACTTAGTGGTCATAAAATTTCCCAGAAATGTATTATTTGATTCGTTGTGTCCATCATGTTTTTTAAAGTCTCTATGACTCTTCATACAGGACAAACCAAAATCAAATTAAAATGAAGAGCAGGTTCCACTTATCCTGAAAGCCTGTTCGCAGTTGTGCAGAGCTGCAAATCAACAGGAGTAAGAACTGAACTGTATTTATTCAGAACCATGAGCTGCTGGTGGGGTCAGTGCCACTGTGTTGGACTGGCACACATGGCGGATGGGCTTTGTAATTCCCATTCTGTATTTAGGGGAATGCAGCAGTGGAATCTGCGATGAGGCCTCGTGCGTCAATGGTGGCACCTGTACAGCAATCAAAGCCGACTCCTACATTTGCCTCTGTCCCCTTGGGTTTAAAGGTCGACACTGTGAAGACGGTGAGAAAGAAGCAAGTTGATGGCGGTTTCTATCTGCATGTTAATTTGTGTAGATGTACTTTATCATCAATGTAGGTTTTTTTTGTTGTTGTTGTTGTTTTGTCTTTTTTTGAGACAAAGGCTCCCTATGTTACCCAGGCTGGAGTGCAGTGGCACATCTGGGCTCATTGCAACTTCTGCCTCCTGGGTTCAAGTGATTCTCTTCTGCCTCAGCCTCCCGAGTAGCTGGGACTACAGGCGTGTGCCACCATGCCCAGCTAATTTTTGTATTTTTAGTAGAGACGGGGTTTCACCATGTTGGCCAGGCTGGCCCCAAACTTCTGGCCTCAAGTGATCCACCCACCAGGCCTCATCAATGTACTTTTAACAAAGCTAACAAAGCCCTTTCATTTTTATGGGATCAACATTGCTTTGTTGGGAGAGATGGGGGAAACTTTTTTTAAGCAGGTTGGAGTGTCTGACTGCCAAAATTAGTTTAGTAAAGATAACTCACTCATCTGATGTTGAGCCTTTCAGCACTTCTTACTGCAGGGCACCTTCCGTCCCTCAGCCAAACATATGTTCATTTCAAGATGCTAAGAATGAGTAGGCTCCTCTTGGCCCTTGAGTAACTTTTTTTTTTTTTGAGATGGAGTCCCGCTCTGTCACCCAGGCTGGAGTGTAGTGGCACAATGTCAGCTCACTGCAAGCTCCGCTTCCCGGGTTCACACCATTCTCCTGCCTCTACCTCCCGAGTCAAAGCCTGTATTGGTATGGTTTGTATCAGACTGAATTCAAAGCATTTAAAGCTCATGCTCATGCTCTTTAGAATATCTGGCAATTTCTGATAAAAGATTGGGAAGGTGGGGCCAGGCACGATGGCTCATGCCTGTAATCCCAGCACTTTGGGAGGCCGAGGTAGGCGGATCACGAGGCCAACGTGGTGAAACCCCATCTCTACTAAAAATACAAAAATCAGCTGGGCGTGGTGGTGCATGGCTGTAATCCAAGTTACTTGAGAGGCTGAGGCAGGAGAATTGCTTGAACCCAGAAGGCGGAGGTTGCAGTGAGCCAAGATCGCGCCACTGTACTACAGTCTGGATGACAGAGCGAGACTCCGTCTTCGAAAAAAAAATGGATTGGGAAGGTAGACACAGAAACATTAGCAATGTGATGGGACAAAATTAACCTTTATTTGTACTGTTCTACTAAATTATTCCACACTTCAATACTGTATGTACAGAGAGTATGTAAATATACATACATGCACACACTATGTGTATATAAACATGGAAACACACATACACACAAATACACATATGTGTGCACACACACGCAAATAATAACAAAAAATTTCAAAGATTTTGGAAAATCATGGAGCGTTCCAAAAATGATTTTGGAAAATCATTTTTGCCGAATTCTAAAATTAAAATAAAAAGAAAATAAAACTGAGGCTAAGATCACAAAACTAGCCAAATTCTTCCCTAATTCAGATTTGGACCTAAGATACCATGCTGGGGAAAACGTTTGTAATCTCAAATCTCATGTCACCTAAAAGAGGGCATATGAGTCAGGGTAAGCCAATGCTGTTACATACCATCTCATATTTCAGAAGCCTTACTAGTCAAGGCTGGTTCTCACTCATTTTACAAAATCACTGCAGGTCAGAGACGGTGGTGAGAGAGGCCGTTCTGCTCCACACAGTTATACAGGGACACAGTTTCCTTCCATCTAATGGCTCTTCTAGGACCTTAGAGTCCTCCACTGATACCTGCATCCTGCCAGCACACAAGAGGAGAGGAGGAGCATGGAGGATGGAGGGAAGTTTTAGGGGCCACACCTAGGGTTCTCTATGATTCTTTCACCCATATTCTACCGGCCAGAATTCAGTCACACCAGCAACCTAACTGCAGGGCTGCTGGGAATTATAGTTTAGGTCTGTACCCTGGAGGAAAAGAACACAGCTGTGGGTGCACATCTGGCCAGTTTCTGCCACAGATTGATTTCTAACACCGTGCCTATTTTTTCAGCTTTCATCTTGACCATTCCTCAATTCAGAGAGTCTCTGAGATCCTACGCTGCAACTCCCTGGCCACTGGAGCCCCAGCATTACCTTTCCTTCACGGAGTTTGAGATCACATTTCGACCAGACTCAGGAGATGGTGTTCTCCTGTACAGCTATGACACAGGCAGCAAAGACTTCCTGTCCATCAACATGGCAGGGGGCCACGTGGAGTTCCGCTTTGACTGTGGCTCTGGGACCGGTGTTCTCAGGTGAGGGCTGAAACCTTCTGGGACCCTTTCCCTTAAAAAGGCAAATAGTAACCGCTTCAGAAAAAAACCCAAATTGCCATTCAACAGCTCACACTCGTCCTGTCTTCTCTACATGCTTATCTTCTGAAACTCGTGCTGACCTGTCCTGCTTCAGGCAGATGACAGGCTTCCCATAGAGAGTACTCTCCTTCCCACAAGGCTTCCTTTTCTCATATAACTACCCAACAGGTGCAATTCTATGCTTCAAACTATGGAAAATGGACTTGCTTCAGGTGGAGGTAAACTGCTTCCATTTCCACCTAAAGTTATGCCACGTCATCTACAGAAACTTTACAAACTGTAACTAATCAACATCTTATACAGAGCGTCACATGATGGGCATCCAGCAAATACTTGTCAACTAGTAAAAAAGTATTAATATTTTTGAACAAAAATGTCCTTGATGACCTCACTCTAAATTTTCGCTTTCCTCTTGAACTGTTTCTTTAATGGAAACTGATAGTGAATCATCGGCAATGCAAAGACCCGTTCCCTAAGCAGTATGCTCAGGAAAGATGTGCGATGAGTGGTTTCAATAGCATAGCAGGAAATGGGTGCTTCTGCAGTACTTGCTGGTATTTGCAGAACTGGTCTGAGTAGTCAAAACTTTCCTACTGTTATCTAGTTTGTGCTATTAAATTACTTAGCAGGTGGATTGTTCCTTGGAGCCTGTAGTTTGTAGATGCAGATGCTTTTATTTATGTCTCCCATCTTTTTATTGCATTGATGGTAGTTTTAACCTTCAAGCCGGAGGGGCCACTAATCGAATGCAGACATACTTCTTGTTCCTACGTTTGTCTAATGCTTCTCTTTTGAAACTCACTAGAATGTTTTGCTCCATGGTGCCCTGTAACAGGATATCGGTTAGTCTGTTGTTTCAAAGAATGTTGCAAACTGTTTTCCATCACTCTTCATATTGCTAGACTGTCATGTTTAAAAAGAGTATGTGGGTGAGATGCTAAAACCATGCATTGCCCTTAACTACTGATCATTTTTCCTGGCTGATAGAAAATGCTCACTGCATTAGGTTTTAACAGTTCTTAAAAAGGATGGTTTGTTTTTGTCCTTGTGGCTGAATTCCTGCACATCAGTGACACCTTCCCCCTAGGGGAATGGATAAATATTGTTGTACCTCTGGTTATGCAAAAACATCCTATATTTCAAGACAACTTTGGTGGGGATTTAATTGATTCAATTTACATATGATTATGCAAAATAGCCTAAGCAATTCACTTAGAACTGTATGTCAGGTTGACAAAGGAAGACACCTTGAATATCACCTTGCACTTTTAAATGGTTTTCTTCCTGGATAAGGAATGACCAGAAAGATCCAGGAGAGGGTCGGGGCTCATCAGCCCTTCTTCTGGACAGACTGCCCCCTCCACACTGCCTCTCTGCAGTGGCAGCTCCAGCTGTGGGGTCACGAGCACATGGAACCCTTAGAAGTCCAGCATTTCTCTTTCATAACTGTGCTTATTTTTGACATGAGGTGTTTTTAAATTTTTTTTTGTACATTTATTAAGTTATTGTTTCACTGCCTATCAGGAAAGGCAACTGGAAAAAGAATTTTTCAGAATTAGGTGATGAAAATGAGGCAAGAGTTTCTAAGGGACAAACCACCATCTGCCCCCTTATCCCATCCCCTCCTGAGCGTAACCTAACAACAGTGATTACTCTTGGTGTTTCAGATGCCCCATTGGAAGCTGTTTATTTTGAAAACCATTTCAAAGACTTCTTGCTTAATTAAGAAAATGCAGTGAAAACCCAAACTACAAGAAGTTGCAGAAGTGGCCAGATCATTTTAACTTTAGGAAAAGGATAAGACGGGCAAATTCATTATGAACTTGATTAAAAAATCACAACAATCTAAATGAGTTCTTGATGGCCGTGATCGATAAAAGGATGTTGAAGAAGGTGGCGTATTGACGGCAAATGACCTCTGCAGTACAAAAACATGAAATGGCTCTGTTATGGAGATAGACCACTTAAAAAGGACTGCTTATTTCTTTATTGCATATTGATTTAGCCAAGGTGATTAAATTCTAATTGCTAAGAACAAATCACAAAAGCATTTGCCAAAGCAAAAAAAAATCAAGCGAGGGGGTGGTGACCTTTCAATAATTGTGCCCATTGGTATTCCTCATGGTTTTCTAAAGATGATCCAGGACCATGAGATAATTGGGAAGTTCAGCAAGGGCCAGGAACTAGACATTGCTAGAAATACAAATGCAATAATGAGTCTCTTTCTGCACACCTCACTATAAAATGTAATGAGTAAAACTTGCATAAATATCATTAAACTTTAAGCACTTCCACTTTGAATGAATAATTGAACTTTTAATGTAATTTTAATCATTTTTACAATATCAGAAAATATGGAATCTGTTTCCCTCCCAATATTTAATTATGAAAAATTTCAGACATATAGAAAAATTAGAAGAATTGTATGGTAAGCCTCCTGATACCGAGCACCTATAGTCTGTAATTAACATTTTGCTATATTTGCCTCATCACATATCTAGCCATTGTTATATCTGTCCATCCATCCTTGTTATCTTTTAAAAAAATTTTAATGACCGAAACAAAGCATCTAAAACTGCAACTTCTCAAAGAACCACTTGTTCTTGCCCATCTGTTCATCTCTTCAAACTTGACCTTGGCCTCCCATTGGGCCTTGTGCTTAAGACCAGGGTCTCTGAAGACATCTTTATTGATAACAGTTTTGTCCAAGGGGATATCTGGTGGCTATAGGGGCGATCTGAGGTGCCATCATCTACGTTCTTCGTGATGACAGCTTTGCGTTGGAGTAGCGTCTGGCCAGGACCACCACCAGTTTTCTAGGTTTTACGAATGTGCCCTTTTCAACAGCAACCACTCAGGCCTACAGCAGAAAGGTCCTTCTTATTTTTTATGCATTTCAAAGTATGTTATAGACATTGGTACACTAAAGAATTGGTTTTTTACATCATAGCTCCTATAATTTTTCTCTTCTTCCAAGCTTGTGTGCAATCATGACCATATTTTACCTTCACGCCACCTCTCATCTAGAAGACTCATTTCACCAGACTCACTGAACCCCATTTCAGGCTCATTGTAAGGAATAAATAAAACAATAAATGCAATGCTCCTACTGTATGAAGGGGTCCAATAAACAGTAATTAATCCTGCTGTTGTTACTAAGCAGTAATTAGTGTTTTCTTTTTACTGAACGGATTGGGGTGCCTAAGATTAGCATTAGCTTCCTCATGGCTAGATTGACAAAAATGATCCATAACATGCTAACCCATGCTCGGTTTCCTTCTATGTTAGTCAGGGTTCTCCAGGGAAACAGAACCAATAGGCTATAAACAGACATGTGGAGAGATTTATCCTGAGGCGTTGGCTTGCATGATTATGGAGGCTGAGAAGTCCCATGGCCTGCTGTCTGCAAGCTGGCAGCCCAGGAAATTTAGTGGTGTATTTCCAGTCCAAGCCTGAAGGCCTGAGATTCAGAGAGCCCATGATGTTCGTCCCAGTCCAAGTGAAAGGCCCAAGTACCAGGAAGCTGATGATGTAAGTGTTGGTCCAAGTCTGAAGACCAAAGAACCAGCATCGAAGCTCAAGGTCAGAGAAGATGGATGTCTCAGCTCAAGAAGAGAGAGCACATCCCCACTCCTCTTCCTTTTTGTTCAGTTCAGAGCCTCTGCAGATTGCATGATGCTTGCCCAGATTGATGAGGGCAGATCTTTACTAAGTCTCCTGATTCAGATGCTCATCTCTTCCAGAAACACACTCACAGACACACCCAGAAATAATGTTCTACCAGCTATCTGGGCATTCCTTATCCTAATCAACTTGATACATAAAATTAATATCACATCTTCCTTCCACAGGAGTGAAGATCCCCTCACCCTAGGCAACTGGCATGAGCTTCGTGTATCTCGCACAGCAAAGAATGGAATCTTACAGGTGGATAAGCAGAAGGTAGTGGAGGGAATGGCAGAGGTAAGAACAGCACACCTTTTCTCTTGATGGTTAGTGTGAGCCAGAGTACTGTTTTCTGCCTGTCTTGGTACAAAAGCAGCACAGTGTTGTGGTTAAGTACATGGACTTCAGTGCCTGTGTGAAAATCCCAGCTCCCCATTGGGCAAATTACTTAACTTTTCTATCTCTTAGCTATAAATGGGAATAATAATAGTATGGGCCTCGTAGAGTTGTTGTGAGGATTAAGTGAGTTGACACCCAATACGTTTAGCACTTACAAAATTGCCTTTCACCTCTTCACCTCCCACCTCCATCTTTGTTCTTATCAGCTGCACCAGGTAGTAGGTAAGAACACGGACTCTGGGGTAGGGCCCATGGTGCATGGGGGAGGCCTGACAAGAACGGGCTGTGAGTCCAGACTCCTGGGGCTCAAAATCTGGCTCAATTACTTACCAGTGGTGTGAGCTCATACTGGTTACTTGACCTACCAAGATTGTTTTTCTTGTCTCAGCATTATCCTCTTATCAATGGGGATAATGGTGATGATGATAATAGTGCCTACTTCACAGAAGTTGTTGTGTGAATTAAAAGAATTATACATGTAAAAAACAGCAGTACCTGATGCCAGGTCAGCACTAAATAGCTTTACTTAGTAGTAGTAGCACTAGTAGTAGTAGTAGTAGTAGTAGTAGTAGTAGTAGTGGTGGTGGTGGTGGTGGTAGTGAATAGTGTATGGTTATGGACTCAAGAGGATAGGATTTCTACTCAAGTTTATAACTTTCCTCCATGATTTTAATTCCAAGGTCATGTACAAAGAAAAATAACATTTTTAGGAGGAAGTCAGAGAGATTTGCTTTAAACTATAGCCTGCTAGGATTCTGCAAACACACACACAGTTTACAGTTCCTCAAAAATAGAGGGGACTTTAGATTTGCCAATATCTTACTTCCCACCAGTTTTCATTCTGTGCAAAGGAAGATTTGCAAAGGACATTGACAAATTTGGGTATACTAATAAGCAAATAGACTAGTAGAAAAAAGAAAAGGAAGGAAAAGGCACTTTTGCTGGGGAAAGAGGTACTTGGTTGGAGAGAGAAGAAAGAGGGTCACATATGTCCAGAAGCCAGCCTGAGGGGCTGCTGCAGTGGGAGGACCAATTGGAACCACGGACCTCCTTGGGAACGAGGGGAATCCCAAATTGGGTTCTGTGTCAAGGGGTGGGCACCCTTCAAACCAGAAAATGCTCCATATATATCTGTGGAAGGCAGGAAGGGAGGGGGAGTGAAGAAAGTAAGGAATGAAGGGAAATTGATTTTAAATGGAGAACCGGAGTCACTTCTGGTGCAATCCAGAACATTCTAACAGCCGACTTTACTCCAAGACAGAATTAGAAGCTCACAAGAATGCACCTGGCTGTCTGTTGGTTTAATGATATAAATTCAATTGTATCTCTCTAGATCTTAGTTGCAAACATCTGTAAAACAGGAACAAAAGCTGAGGATGGGAATGTTTGTAAATAGTAGGGGCAGGGTCCATGATTATAAATAAGTTACTCTTCAGGACGCTGCATTTGCTATTTAGGATTTAAGAGATGACACATAGGTAAAAACCACACCTCAGAGTTTCTATCACTGCACATCAGCAAAAGAGCATGAAGCCAATATGGTGGCACCTGCACCTTCCATTTTGACTTTTTGACCTTTGGTGGCATGTGGGTGAATGGAGCTGACTGGAGTTTTAAAGCAAAAGAAAAGCAAAAGGAACCCACAGGAAGGCGTGGCTTTGGTGTGTGCATTGGAGGGACGTTCTGCTGAGTCTACTGTGAGCCAGGAGTGGGAAGGCCAATGCCTGATCTCCATATGCTAAACCTTCATCAAGTCTTTTCCACAAGGAATTCTGTTCCCCCGCTGGCCATATCATGTTCAAAGTGTGACTGACAGGGCAGTGGTCTTAGAGCTCAGAGACAGATGAGGGTAGGGGTTAGAGTACACTTTGAGGGGCTAACCCAGGACCTAAGCACCTAAGAGCCTGTGTGCAGACTAAACCTGACCACCAGGCTGCTCAGCTGGCAGCACTGAGAAATATCAGCGGCCTGGGCTTGGGTCTGACTATGCAAGACGCATAGAAGAGCAGTGCTTCTGAGACTTTCAGGAAACTCCAGCCTGGAGGTTTGCTCGGCTTTGCAAACTGCTTCCAGCCAAGCCAAAGTGTAGGATCCAGACATAAAACCCCTCACTGCAGAGCAGGCCTGGCTTTGGTGGGGTCTGTTTGCTTCTCTCCTGCGGTCCCTCTTGGGCATGGCAGCTGCAGCCCTTCCACTTGTCAGCAGGAGGGTGTTGAATGAGGATTTTGATGAGCAGCCAAAAGGAACTGCTCCTCACTCCACGAGGCCCCGCTGCTGGACACAGCCATAATGCAGTTTTTTTTCCTAGCAGCCAGCTGCTCTGAAACCTCCTTGACCCTGTGTCCTTCCTCCTTTCCTCTCTCCATCTTATTTTAGCTTTTGGGTAAGAGCAATGACAAGAGAAAGATGCCTGTGGGTTTGTGGTGACAGTTCCTGACTGGTTCAGTATTCTTCTGGGCCACAAGAATTCCTGAAAGCCTTTATGCTTCTTTGATAACCTCCTAGTTAAGTAAGAACCCTCAAAGCTGCCTGAAGGCTATTGACAGAAGACACTTCGGTCAATTAATCTAATTGAAATTTCCCTGGGCTACCTGGCTGGACCCAGCCACTGTGGGCGCTCCCTAAGATAAACAGAGCCTCTTGCTCCATGGCTCGCCTGTCTCGTCTTCTCTACCCTTGACATGACCCCAGATTCATTCTCCTCCTTCTGGCCAATGATCTTCCAAAGCACAGACCTTTCTCTCTCCTACTTAAATCTCACTGTTTTTTTGGGTAAAGTTCATGCTCCTAATGTGGCGTATAAGGGCCTGCATGCTCTGGCCCCTTCTCGCCTGTACCTTATACTCACATTCTCTCTAAGCCCCAATGTCTTCCAGTTTCTACAATGTTAACTCTTCCTTGACCACCTCCCCCACTCCCTGTGTCTAGGGTAGGATATGAGACTCCCTTGTCCAGCACCCCGGTGCACCCATAGCCACCTGTACAGTTCTTCCCAGTGCTGATCTCACCTGCTCTTTCACTTGTCTGTATTCCCTACTTGCGTAAACCCCTGCAGGGCAGGGGCTGGGTCTTTCTTATTTTCTGCTGTTTGTCCAGCACTTGACATAGTAGATGGGGCATATTATAGTAAGTGCCCGATAATATTTGTTAAATAAACGATCAAAGCTGCTAGTATTTGTATTTCTTTTATCGTAAATCAAAGGAAATAATAACTTAACATTATCTAAAGTGTGTTCATTCCCAGAGCTCTCAAATTTAAGGGTTTATTTCTCACTCATGATACATACCCACCAATGGTTAGCTGCAGCTCTAATCTGAGATCCGGGCTGCAGGAACAGAGGGAAGGAGAAAAGGGCATGGTGAACTACTCTCTGGCTCTGAAAGCTTCTGCCCAGAAGTGATTCTTTTCTCTTCTGCTCATGTTTTATTGGCTATAGGAAGTCACACAAGCTCATCTGAGCCAGCCGACAGGTTGGAGGCAATCTTCCTGTGGGGAGGGTCCCTGTGAACAGTAGTGCAGTCTGCCACAGTCATCATGACATAGCTATGAGGTAGATACAGTGACTCCCATTTTGCAGACAATGAAACGAAGTCTCAGAGACATGAAGACTTTCACCAACATGCAGGCAGGTGGTAAGTAGCAATGAGAAGCACTGTGAGAGTGAAGCCCACGTGTAGACAGATTGTCGTGTGGAGCTTGAGGCTCTGTCTACCATTTTGTTCCACCACAGGGAACCGAAGACCCATTTGATCACTTTGAACATCTGTTTTAAAGTTATACCATGCTTTGTTTTTAATCCCTCGGCAGGGAGGCTTCACACAGATTAAGTGCAACACAGACATTTTTGTTGGCGGAGTCCCCAATTATGATGATGTGAAGAAGAATTCAGGTGTCCTGAAGCCTTTCAGCGGGAGCATCCAGAAGGTACAGGCATCTCTTCCTCATGTTTACTGGGCCACCCAGACTGTGGACAATGAAAGTGAGGGTTGCGATCAGTGTCGTCTGCTGCACCCAAGAAAGACACTTTGAGAAAGTTTTCACATTTTTAAGATTTTATATTTTAATGCCCGCAGCATGGCTTTCCAACCTCACTTTCTTACAACATCTGCTCCTGGGTCTATGCCCAGCAGACATTCCATGAATGCTACTTGGTGATGATGAATTTTTACAGCAAATCTACCAAACTGTATTAGGACTGCTGAGGGAGTGAAATGGCATCAGGTGTCTGCAGATACTTCCACAGTAGGGAAGGAAGTGGATGGAGGTGAATAGCAACCTTGGCTCCGCGCTTCTCTTTGGCGGTACTTTGCAGTTTGCTCAACGTTAGAGCCAGTGCTCATCCCCACCCCCACACTTTAGCAGTTGGTGTTCATTGATCATGTAACCAAGCTCTTAAGAGCATCAAGAGTTTTTCCCTAGAAGGTTCAGGAAAAAAAAAAAAAAAAAAAAATTCAGTAAAAGATACTGACTCCCCTGCTTCCCTGCTCTCTGTCTTTTTTTTTTTTTTAAGACCGAATCTCACTCTGTCGCCCAGGCTGGAATGCAGTGGCGTGATCTTGGCTCACTGCAACCTCCACCTCCTGGGTTCAGGAGATTCTCCTGCCTCAGCCTCCCGAATAGCTGGGATTATAGGCACCTGCCACCACGTCTGGCTAATTTTTGTATTTTTAGCAGAGACAGGGTTTCACCATGTTGGCCAGGCTGATCTCAAACTCCTAACCTTGTGATCTGCCCACCTTGGCCTCCCAAAGTGCTGAGATTACAGGCGTGAGCCACTGCTTCTGGCCTGCTGTCTTTTCTTCCTTCTCATGGGGCTGCCCATGATCTCTGTGGTTATGAAGACATGCTCTGTCTGCAACAGACCTGCTTGACTCCCCAGCCCAGGTGGGCAGAACCACTGAACACTGAGAGAACAAGGATCTAAAGAAAAGCATGTTTAGTTCCCGGATATTAGCTTCATCCTGTTTTCCTTTCGTGGCCAATGGTGGCTAAAGGATCCTGATGGAGCATGAGGGAGGCTAAGGTGAAGGAGGAATGATGAAGGAGTCCCTCCTCTCACTGAAAAGGGCCCCTGGGGCTGTGGCCATCTCATCTCCCATCGCAGTGTCAGGCCCAGTCAACATTTGCTGACAGTCATGTGTCTCCCTTCGTTACTGAACTTTGAGGTGTGTGACACCTTAGTTCAGACCATTCTCCCCCATGAGTGGGATTGGCCATGCTTAACCAGGTGTTTCAATTTCTCACCTAGGAAACAAGCTGGGATGCCAAGACATTATCCATCTTCTGCCCGCTCTTCTCAGGCTGTGCCCTCCCCTTCACCCAGTACACACAACCCTCTCCCTATCTCCTGCTAGAAGGACTGCCCTCTCCTGCCTGATTCACGGGCTTGGCTGTGTGCTGTAGTGAACAGTGCTGTTCTTGGCTTGTCTCAGCACATATTATGCAGTCTCATGGTCCCTCACTTGCAGCATGAAAGGAGGAGATTGTAGAAGGATCCTGCCTACTTTCTAGCAGCTTCTCAGATTCAGGACTGGGGAAAAGTTTTCTCTCAACTCTCCCAGTGCTCTCCAAGGGCCAGGCAAGCCTTTGGAAGCTTAGATTCATGGCAGGAAGTGCCATTGCTAACCTCTTATAACCCCTGGGCAGTGGGGGTTCCCCTGGGAGGTGTTCTTTCTGTCTCCAAGTTCTGCAAAGCCAGCAATAGTTCAAAGTAAATCCATATTCTGAATCAAGGGCTGGTAACGTTGGATCCATTTATTGGGGGCTGGGGTACCAGGTAGCCCTTCCTCATAATTTATCAGTTTCACTAGAGTCACATTGCAGGGCAGAAGGTGCAAGGGAGCTCTTGAGCACCAGTAAATCCATGTACAGTGGGGTAAAGAACGTGACCTGTGTTTCACTTTTGTTTCTTACGTGGGGAAGGGAATGTGCGGAGGGAGGGGATTCAGGAACGTCAGGGAAGGAGGATGGCAGGAGTGAGTGGGACAGTCGGGGAGGTCCAGCTCATGGAATTTTAGGAGACTTCTTGAGAACATTAGTCGGAAACATACAGGAGTACACTAGGAAGTGTCTCTGGATTCCACAGCCACCGGGACCCAGGGTGCCCTGTTTGACCTCCGCCTCCGTAACACTGTGTTTTGTACTCTCCCCGCTCTCCTTTATATACCAGTGTCTCCCAACCTGGGCTGCGTCTTCTGAGGTGACTCTCAAAAACTTTTTAAAGTTACTGACAACTTGGTCTCACCTTCAGAGATTCTGGTTCAATGGGAATGGGCGGGTCTGGGCATTAGTATTTCTTAAGAGCCCCCCGGGTGGTTCTAATGTGCAACTGGGTGGAAATCCCAACTTTGTAGTTCTTGGGACTTCTTTACAACCTAATCGAGTGGCTAGTCTTCTGGAACCAGAGGAGCGCTTCACTCCGCAGATTCTCCCAAGTGGATCAACTTCAGATCACTTCAGCTCCTGCATAGATGCCAAGACTATAAAAGTAGAACCTGGGCTGGGCACGGTGGTTCGTGCTTGTGATGCCAGCACTTTGGGAGGCTGAGGCGGGCGGATCACCTGAGGTCAGGAGTTCGAGACCAGCCTGACCAATATGGTGAAACTCCATCTCTACTAAAAACACAAAAATTAGCCAGGCGTGGTGGCAGTTGCCTCTAATTCCAGCTACTTGGGAGGTTGAGGCAGAAGAATTTCTTGAACCCAGGAGGCAGAAGTTGCAGGGAGCCAAGACTGTGCTACTGCGCTCTAGCCTGGGCAACAGAGCAAGACTCCATCTCAGCAAAAAGAAAAAGTAGAAACTGGACTTAAAAACTTTTTTGTTTAATCTCCGTATGTGTAGCTCAGGTTAATGTGCTAAGGGAAGCTTTAGAAGACTACAAAGATGTTTCTCAATTCCTGAATTTCTTTACGTTTTTCTCTCCCAAGATCATCCTGAACGACCGAACCATCCACGTGAAGCATGACTTCACCTCCGGGGTGAATGTGGAGAATGCGGCCCACCCCTGCGTGAGGGCCCCTTGTGCCCATGGGGGCAGCTGCCGGCCCAGGAAGGAGGGCTATGACTGTGACTGCCCCTTGGGCTTTGAGGGGCTTCACTGCCAGAAAGGTACACTCAGGGGTCTGAGGCACAGCTCCCTGGAGGGAGTGGAGGGAACGGACAGTCAACTGGGGGACCACAACTCTTAATGGGAGAGTTGTAACAGTGGTACAGCCATACTGGTTATTTTGATCAATTATTTCAATACCTTATTGGATGATTATTCATAAACTACCATAATTCCTTAATAAGAATTAAATGCTGAAATACTTCTGCTAACAGTGGGTAAATAGGTTTCCCACCCTCTGCCCTGGCTCCTTCCTTGAGAATCGCTTCATGGTCTAGCAACCTAAGAGTTAACTCACAACAGAGTAGGGGTTTCCAGGAGTTTTGCGCCTGAGCCACTCCTGGAGCCTGTCCTGATAGATGAATGCCTGTGCTTTGTAGACTGATAAATGTTTTGACCCCTGTCTGTGAGTGCTATATAAGAGAAACCTTGCCCAAATATGCAAAAACACAAATTATACATTAGTTGCTCCAAACTAAAGTATGCATTGTCTTCTGTATAGTGCTATTTTCTAGGCTATCAAATTGCTGTACCTCAGTTTTCTCAACTGTAAAATGGGAATAATAATAGCAGTGTTATTGTGTGTCTAACACAGAAGGTTATGGTGTTGACTAAATGAGACAATGTATCCAGAGCATTTAGAAGAGGGCCTGGTAAGTACTCAAGCAACCAACCAATACTGGTCTAATGACCAGTATTCATGGTGAGAAAAATAAAATCCATTAGCAGGTGCTGTGGGCTACTCAGTTTCCATCTTGCCCTAGACTGAAAGCCAGGGCAGGTCATAGACCATGAGACCCTGCTGGACTTGCTTTTTGTACCTGCTTATGGGAAATGGAGGACATGGTCCTGGTATCTAGCATAGGCTTCCCACATATATCCATCATGTTGGGCCTTCATTTTTCAGTCTTAATGTGGCCTCACCTGCCCAAGAACTTAAAAAAAAAAAAAAAAAAAAAAAACCTGGAGGAAATAAAGCAATGAGCCTCTGAAGGAACGTGCACTGTCTGTCCTATTTCCAGGTTCTTGATTTTTATCAGAATTAGGGCTTAGAGGAAAACTATAAATTACAGGTAGTTATGTTGGTATATGGAATGGTAGGAGAAGTCATTCTACAGCAGTCTTGGAAAATATGAAAGATGCCAATTTGCCAATTGGAAGACTTAGTAGTATTTCTTATATTTAAATGAATTTTGAAATCTACATGGCAAATCATGAAATGTATTTTTAACAAGGAAGAGTAATTGATTCATTTGTGAATTACCCTGATTATAATCCTAACAAGCAAATTGCTGTTTAGCTAATAGGTTGTACTTGCAGAGATTTAGCTGAAGAGTGGCTCATTCATTCAGAAAATTGGGTTTGGATTTCACACATCAGTGTCTGAATTTCCTAAGTCTCCAATTTTACCACAGGAGCTTCGAGTTCATACCTGCCTTATATCTAACATTAATGATCAATATATAAATCCCAGACTTAGATGAACATTTAGCACTGGAAATGAAAGGGAGAAAGAAAGGATAATGTGTGATCTTGTTAGCCCTCATTTCCTGCTGCAGAACATCAGCCATAACAGAGATAAAGTGCTAACATTTATAGCTTTGTAACTATAGGTTCAGGTTCAGTGAGAAGCAAATCTTACCAGAAGGTTGGGACAGATCCCAGTGGGCACCTGGATCTGGCAAGATCTGTGAGAATGGATGATGGCAGAGGGAACTGCAGGACACTGGGGCCTCTTTTCCTGCAAAGCAGTCTAGAACCAGGATTGGAATCCAGATGAGCCAGCAGCCACCCTCCATGTTGAATCAGTATCTGATTGTGTTTTGAAATCAAGATACTGCTTCTGGGAAGATGGCATCCTTTGCAAATCCTAAGAAGGTTCATATATCAGAGGTATGGCCCCTATCCCATAATTTCCTCTCCCATCATAATGACTGGAGAGGATTAATGGGGCTCTGCAACAATTTTTCCAGGCTCCAGCAGGTACCAATTGTGGGCAGTTGCCATGCCAACTGCTATAATATTGGGGAAAGCGTTTAGTCCCATTGTAAAGATTGGAAAGAAAAGGAAAAGAAATGGGCAATTATGTTGTTCCATAGAGATGCAAGAGAATACATAGAAAGTTTGGGTGAATCCTTGGTTTGAAAGACCAAGAATGGTGAGAAGCCATCTTTGGTTGTCAGAAAGAATCCTGTCTCATTCAGCAAGGTGATTTTTAGCCTCATATATTTCAAAGTTGGAGTTTTTTTCTGCCTCATAATCAAACCATGTTTTAAAAGCAAGAACCTGTTCCCAGTATCCCTACAGAAGTTAAACCAGTCCTTTTACATGGAGCAAAATGGTATAGAAATAACCAGCATCAGGCCTCATCCAGTCCATACCAAAGGGCCTTTCTTCATGAGGAATTTCATTTTCTGGATTGTCAGTGAGTCTGGGTCTTTTCAGCTGCATCAGATAGTGTGGCAAGTGAGTTCCACAAGGGCCGTAGTTGGACAATTTGACACTTGTGCCCACCTCTTGGTAACCCAGGAGAGCAGGGGCCAGAAACTCAGACAAATCCTGGAGCAGTTCCAGGCACTTAGGCTACATGGTGGTTTCAGGGCCCCCACTTTTCCCTGTGAGGCTGGAGGCAGGAACAGGAGAGTTTGACCCAGACTGAGGGGTGCACCAAGCTCCCACTAAGCATCTGAGAGGCTCTTGGGATGCCACAGGCTTCCTGTAGCAGTGGCCACTGCAGAAACTCAAACCTGTCTGTCCCACCTTCAAGACCCACCAGGACAGGAGAAGCCAGAGGTTCTTCTTACTCCCAGCCATGACTTCAGGTGCCAAGAAAAAACATAAGGTTTGACCTTGGGGGTCCTCTCGCCTTCCAATTGGTGGATTTGACTTTCAGGCATCTTCCCCAGCCTAAACCTCAGCACCCCATGCATTACCCCAATGCCTAGGCCCCCTTTTTTCTCAACAAGGCCTTCCCCATCAAAAATTACTTCCATATTTAGAGATTTCATTCCTTTTTTCTTTACTTGCATCCAAGTGGACCCATCTTGTGTCCCAGTTCCTCAGAGCTTGTCTATCTAAGTAAGTTACTAAAATGTTCTAGAAGAATTTCACAAAGCACATGGAAAAAACTAAGTTCTGAGGAATATTAATCGCTGCTTTGTACGTGCGCACACACACACACACGCACACACGCATTCACGTACACAAAATGGGAGGAGGCTTCTATGGTGAAATACATTTGGATAATCCTGAGTAAACAGACAATTCTCTCTCTTCTGCAGAATTTCTCAGAGCCTTTGCTATGCTCTGAGTGTCTAAGAGGTGAATGCAGGGCACAGATGTTTTCTCTGGGTTCTCCCAGTCAATAGTGGACAAGTCACCTGGGAAACTAAGCTTTGGCCCTTCCCTTCCCTGTGTTACTAGAATAGCTTCAATTCAGACTGTGTAGGATCCCACAGGCCACTAGATGGCGGTGTTTCTCTATAGCAGGTGGCCCCCGCACAAGACAGCCAACAGCTGTTGAGACAAAGCTAGGCTTAGCGCATGTACTTGTCAGGGGCGCACAGTCCTTAAGTATCCAATGCTGCCTGATCAATACTGACCTACCACACATGCAACATTTAGGGCATTTATGTTGTGTTTAGTTGAGTAACATCATGTTCCAGGGTCTGATTTGGGTGATTTTTTTGTTTTTGGTCCCAGTGTATATATGAAAAAAAGCTTCTGCAAATATAAGAAAACTCCGTATATAAACCACAAATTAATAAAACACGTAAATCATGCATACTAAAGGGAATTTCTCTTTAATGTAACTTAATATATTAAATTTTATATCATTTAATGTATTGAAAATTAATATACTAAATTTTATATTTAATATTAATATATTAATATTTGATTTTAAATACTAAATTATATTAACAATATGTTAATATTTAATACTAAACATAAAATTTTAATATATTAATTATTTTAATATATTTAATATGTTAAAAGTATACTTAATATATTAAAAATAAGTCATTTCAAATTAATTGGAAAAGAGAGGTTATTGTTACACAAGTAATTCGGTTGTTATATAGGGAAAAAATTTCAATTGTGTTTATCTTACAGATGAATTAAAGAGTGAAACATGCAAACATACACATTAAACAAATACCCAGACCGTTTGCTGCAGTCCTTCAGCTAATGACCATGTTGGCTGTTCCCAGTTCCTCATTCCGGTCATTTCCTCCTTTAGTAATTGGAACTTGTAATAGCACAATTCTAAGATGGTTCCCAAGATTCCTGAACCTTTGTTAGGGAAACAGGAGCATAGGAGAGCCAGGGTGACCCATTTTAAAAGTCAGCTCCATCTTAAAACGAGCAAGGTACATTCCTTGTCAGTCACATGGTCATATAAGATGTCTATGGCTAAGGAAGCAGCTTAGTAATGCCTGCAAAGATAAACCCTAGGAAACCCAAACATTCAGATGCTCTGATATCGCATAACAATGTATGCTTTTAAGATGATTAGAGTCAGGCCAGGCATGGTGGCTCATGCCTGTAATCCCAGCACTTTGAGAGGCTGAGGCGGGTGGGTCACCTGAAGTCAGGAGTTTGGGACCAGCCTGGGCAACATGGTGAAACCCCATCTCTACTAAAAATACAAAAATTAGCCAGGTGTGGTCGTGCATGCCTGTAATCCCAGCTACTCGGGAGGCTGAGGCAGGAGAATCACTTAAACCCGGGAGGCGGAGTTTGCAGTGAGCCGAGATCATGCCACTGCACTCCAGCCTAGGTGACTGGGTGACAGAGCAAGACTCTATCTCAAAAAATAAAGAAGATAAGATGATTAGAGTCATGCTTTGATGTACTTATGCACTAAAATGTGAAGGATAACTTCCTTTAGAAAACACTTAAACCAACTGCAAGAGCCAAATTCAGAGGAATTTCTTTTCTGTGGATGGTATATCATTAAACACCCCCAGAATGGGAGATCTGGGGGTGTTTAATGTAAATGTTGGTCTTCAGATAGTTGAAGGGCTGCTAGTGTAGGGAAAGTTTTGTTTGTTTTTACTTTGTGGCTACAGTCAGCGTACTATAATAAAGATCTCTGTGCCTAGTAGAATGGTCCAGCACGGGAGCGTGCTACCTTGTCTAAGAGTGAGCTGCTCACTGTGGGAAGTGTTTGCTCCTGCGGGATGGACATCCATCAAGGATGCCGCTGAGAGGAGCCCTGGTTGTTGGGGAAGTTAGCCTTCCATGCCCACAGGGCCTTTTCCTTTGCTAAGGTCCTGTGAGCATGGGAAAGAAACACTGGTCCCTTCAACTCTTTTTTTTTTTTTTTTTTTTTGAGATGGAGTCTAACTGTCACCCCAGGCTGGAGTGCAGTGGCATGATCTCGGCTCACTGCAGCCTCTGCCTCCTAGGTTCAAACGATTCTCCTGCCTCAGCCTCACGAGTAGCTGAGATTACAGGCGTGCCCTGCCACACCGGGCTAATTTTTGTATTTTTAGTTGAGACAGGGTTTCGCCATGTTAGCCAGTCTGGTCTCGAACTCCTGACCTCAGGTGATCCACCCGCCTGGGCCTCCCAAAGTGCTGGGATCACAGGCATGAGCCACCGCACCTGACCAACTCTTTATAGTCTATTGGGAATTCCAAGTTCCTCAAACGGAAAATTTGCTTTGCCTGGACTGCAGAGCTTCTGGCTTGGAGGCTGCTGTCCACTGGGGTGTGTGTGTGTGTGTGTGTGTGTGTGTGTGTGTGTGTGTGTCACCAGATGGCACAGGCTTTTAGGTATAAATGTAAGAAAATGAGAAAAACACATTTCAACTAATCAGTAAGGCCATTGCCACAGAAAAAAAGGCAATGTAGAAAAAATTAGGTATACTGGAAATGGTAGAGAGAAGTGGGGAATAGGAAGAGATTTGTTAAAGGATACAAAATTACAGGGAGATAGGAGAAATAAGTTCTGGTGTTCCGAAGCACTATAGGATGACTATAGTTGACAATAATAGTTTCAAATAACTAGCAGGAGGACATCGAGTGTTCCCAGCATAAAGAAATGATACATTTTGAAATGGGATGGATATACTAATTACCCTGATCTGATCATATATATGTATCAAAACATCACTATGTACCCCATACATATGTACAATTATTATGTGTCAATTAAATTTTTTTCAATAAAAGCAAAAAAATTAGGTATAGGGTTAGGTTAAAATATAATCATGTTGGCCAGGCGCAGTGGCTCAAACCTGTAATCCCGGCACTTTGGGAGGCCCAGGCAGGTGGATCACCTGAGGTCAGGAGGTCGAGACCAGCCTGGCTAACATGGTGAAACCCAATTCTACTAAAAATACAAAAATTAGCTGGGCATGATGGCACATGCCTATAGTCCCAGCTACTCAGAATGCTGAGGCAGGAGAATGGCTAGAACCCTGGAGGCAGAGGTTGCAGTGAGCGGAGATCATGCCACTGCACTCCAGCCTGGGCAACAGAGTAAGACTCTGTCTCAAAATAATAATAATAACAACAATAATGTTTACAACATTTAAACCAACTACAAAGAGCCCGAAAGGGCTCAATGGTCACTTCAAGCTGTGATGATTTTGGATGTGATTATTTGTTCCTGTATATACTCACTTAAGTGAAGCATAGTTTGACCATTTTTTATTCTGCGGTGTTTCTCGAGGGTGCCTCTGCCTTTGTTAATCACAAAATAACCAGGGGTCTGGAATCTTGCAAGTGGAGATGGGGTGGGAATGAGGGTGATATTTTCCACTAGGCAGAGAGAAGAGGCAGCTAGCTGGCTTATCATTCCTTTTTCGCACGCAGCCTAGAGCCAAGAAAAGTAATAATCATTGACAAGGTGAGTAACTCTTGAGCAAGGAGCTGTGTCTCTAGATTTAAAACAAATGCAGATTGTCAGTTGAAGGTGAGGGAGTCTCAGAAGTGTCAGACAGCTGATTCAAACATCTTCTTGGTCCACCGCCACCCCCACCTTCATTAAGCCAAGCTGAGGCGGGGAGGCGGGTGGCTGGGTGCCAATCATGCTGAGGAGAGATTTCCAGTGGTTCCCCGCGGGGCTCATATTCACATTCCCTAAGAGAACGTTCTGGACCCTCGGGCAGAGCTTTGTGAGAGAAACAAGGCTGGCTTCAAGTGATCTGCAACCAGAGTAATTGGGATTTGACAAGGACTGTGAAAGGCTGATTCTCCCTGTTCTCTTTCATGCTGGCACCGGTCAGAGTGTGGGAACTACTGCCTCAATAGTAAGTACAGTAAGTCCTATGAGAGACTGCGAGAGTGCTCTGGGCTGGGGCCAGGGCCTGCCAGGGCAAGCCAACCGCATGCAGGGGGACCCGGGGTGAGTGGTGTGGAAGCTGGGACATGCCTACGCATGGTGGGAAGCCTTCCCGCCGGCTGGCCAGAGGACATTCTCTCCTGAGCTGGGGGCTGAGCCGGCAGCTGCTGGGGGCGCCCACAGGTCCCCTCGGAAGCTCCTGTGCAGAGCTGATGTGTGGCAGGCACGTCCTGACCCTTGCAAGGAGTTCAGGGGAAAGAAGGCTGTTGGCCACAGGCCCACCGCCACGGCCAACAACAGCAGGGACTGGCCCTGGCTGTACCTCTCCCCTCTGGGGGCGAGCCCAACCCACCAGGGACTCCTTGGTTCCGTTTAGCTCCGGGAAGTCCTCCCCCGCCGCTCAGCTTGCATCTTCTCTCCTTCTCCCTTCCCAGCCATGCTGTCCTGAATGAGGGGCCCACTGCCCCAGCTGAGAACTTCCTTCCACCTCCTCCATTTTTGCACTCCTACCTGCTGCCCAGTCCTCCTCCTCCCTGACATTTCTCTCTATTCCTCTGGGTCCATTCCCTCCCCTCCTTTTCCGGTGCTGCCTTCTTTCCTTTTCTGTTTCCCGTCCTTGCCCGGTGGCTGCCTTCTCTCCCTGTTGTCTTCCTCGGCACTTTCTTCCCTCGTCTTCTTGCTGCAGTGTCCCTTCTTTCTCATTCATCTGACCTGTTTTCCTACTCGGCTCCTTTCCCATCCTCTTGCCATTTTGCCTCCCACTCTGTTTTCCTCCCTGTTTTCCTTCCTTGTCTCCTCTTCCTCCTACCTCCCTTAGTCAGCAGGGAGTGGCTGGGGGTGCAGCCCCGAACTGCAAGTGACAAGAGCCCTTCACCTCTGGCCCTGCTAAGTCCTTGCAGCCTCAGGCCTTTGTCCAGGGCTGTGCTGCTTCCGAGAACCACAGAGCAATTTCTTCGGTAGTTACCTCCAAAATTTTCTTTTAAATTTTCTTTTTCATCCTTTGCTTTTCTTGTTTTCTTTCCTCTCTTCTTTTCTATTTTAGTTTTTATGAAAGACTCTGGGAAGCTGCCAACATAGAGACTTCTACTTGGGGGCCCATTGTCATCGGCTTTGCTGCTTTTGCTCTTTTTTTATGTTTGAAGGTTAATCTGTACGATTGTTCATAGTATCAAATAATTCTACGTTTCCTCTCTGGGGTGGAGAGTCCTTCGTTCAGTGTCTTCTTTGCACCAACCATGTATTTTCGTGAAACTATAACGTGTTTTATAAACCTTCTTATTCGCCCTCATTTTGTACATTTCTTTGAATTCAAGATTTATTCTACCTTAATTTCCTTAAACCACCATTTCTGTATCTTTCCAAAGAGGAAAGAGATATTGCTGTTATTTCTCTGGCAGAAATCCCCTAGCCTCATCCCCCGTTTGTGACACCACACATAGCTACTTAAACTCTTCTTTTGCTAACTATGTGTAAAAGGGTGATTCCTCAGGAAAACAAAGTGATGAGAGTTTGGGAAGAAGAAAATGTATTTCTAAAATATTGGAAAGCTGAGAGGGGTCCGGAAGCCAGAATTAAGAAGAGCCGGTCAGGTTCAAGGCCTAGTGCTCTCTTAACTACATGATCTCAGGCAAATCCTCCATGCTTTCTACTCCTCACTTTATCTTCTGTAAAGTGAGAATAACCAGCCCTTCCCTTCCCCCATACTAACTGCTACTTCATTAGATTGTAGTGAAGATCTTGTGAAATAGACCAGGCACAGTGGCCATGCCTGTAATCCCAGCACTTTAGGAGGCCGAGGCAGGTGGATCACCTAAGGTCAGGAGTTCGAGACCAGCCTGGCCAACATGGTGAAACCCCGTCTCTACCAAAAGTACAAAAATTAGCCAGGCTTGGTGGTGGGTGCCTGTAATCCCAGCTACTTGAGAGGCTGAGGCAGGAGAATTGCTTGAACTCAGGAGGTGGAAGTTGCAGTGAGCCAAGATCGGGCACTCCAGCCTGGGCAACAAGAGCGAAACTCCTTTTCAAAACAAAAGATCTTGTGAAATACACTGGAAAGTGATCGGAAATGCAGGAGTCCAAGCCTCATTCATAGTGCTTGAGAGTCTCTCGAAGTCCTCGCTTAAAGGGTTCTGCAGCAAATTAACTTTCAAGAATCCTAGTGGTCCTTACTTAGGGATTTGTTTTCTCTGCCTCCCTAGGAGAACATCTGGGGTTATCCCCAGCTGCTCCCCACATGGCCCAAGACCTGCTCTTTGGCTTCCAAGAATAATTGGGAACAGTTCAAGTTTCAGCACATCATGAGGCCTTCTCAGCAGCGTTGAGGCCAGTGGCAGGGACAAGACTTCCCCAGGAGGGAAAAGTGGGGGAGAAGCCAACCCCAGGCCATGGGGCCGGGCAACTGTGAATATGCGTGCGGCCAAAGGGAAGGGGTTGATGAATTGTTAAACATCCTATTTCCAGGAGCTGGGTGTTTTCCTGCTGTACGTGTGAGTGCAGGAGCCAAGAGAACCACATACTATGTAACCTCCTTTTTCTGTTCTGTCCCAGCGATCGTAGAAGCCATTGAGATCCCGCAGTTTATCGGCCGCAGTTACCTGACGTATGACAACCCAGATATCTTGAAGAGGTAATAAGCTTCAACAGGCACCTTCCTCAGCTTTCTGGGGGTAAATTTTTCTCTATATCTTTCTCAGAGCTTTTTCTTATATTTCATGCCAGAAGATAATTCTCAAAGAAGACCATTCAGTCATGGCCTCAGGGGAAAAACACACACAACATGAAATAAACATAGAAACTAGAGCAAAATAAAACAAAAAACAAACTAAACTTGAGAAATTGGCCTTTCAAATAACCCCGTTACAAACAATCCAGTATTTTTCTGGTCAAAGGGCCTGGAGAGAGCAACTTAACTGGTCCCAGAGTTTCCAGTATTCGGGCTTTGAGAAGCAGTGAGAATGTGATGTTCCCGAAGCCTCAGTGATGACTATGATTCTCTGAGCAGGGCAGTTCCATGCTGTGCCGTGGCCGGATTGTGCAGCTCTGACCTGGGCCAGCAGTGGAAGGACAGACAGATCCAAGCCCGTTCCCTGCTGGGTCCGTACCTACCCTGCATCTTCATCAGCAAAGGTCTCTTGTCCCCTTCGGGCTCTGGCCAGTTCAGTGAGAGGCTTCTCAGCACTCTTCATGTGGATACAGGGAAATGCCCAAGTCACAGCCATGGCATCTCACCCCTGGTGGCAGAAGTCCCAGCCCTGGCCTGGAGTTGCTCTTGGTTTGGAATAGCCTTTGACGTGGCAAAATCCTCAACTCAGTCAAGCTTGTCTTTGGCACTTTCAGTTTGCCCCTTATCTCTTTCTTTCCCTTTTCCCAGTTCTTTGTGGCTTCTAGTGTGCTATTCCCCTTTCTGCTCTCCACACAATCATTCTGGGATTTCCCTGCCTCTTCAGATTGACTGCATCTTAACATACAAGGGCAAATCTTTAAACAAAAGGCATCCAGTTCTTAGGGTGGAGTTTGGTGACTTGTCAGGGAACAGAAGTGGTTGGGAGGAATTCTCCTAGGGCACTGGATGTCCCTGGTAACTCCCAGCACACCCCAGGCAGACACTGCTTCACTTCTCTAATCCCAGGTTGTATTTATCTATGTTGTCTTGGCGTGGGTACTTAGGTAAAATGGATTCCCAGCCAAGAGAGACCGTCCTCCTTCTTCAGCCCTTTCTCTCCAAAAATGGAAGGTCATTCAGCCTAGAAAGCAGTGACAGGGTGAAAGGGGCCCAAGCGTTCAGTCTCTGGGGGTTAGTGAGAGACTACCAGGTGGTTTGAGGGAGTAGAGGGGATTGATGAGAGCAGGAGACATGAGGCCCAAGACCACAGCTACCTTGAGTGCCATAGTGTGTGTGTATGTGTGTGTACACATGCGTGTGTGTGTGTATGTGTGTATATGACAGTACAAATGCATGTATGTGAGGCTGCAGGTAAAAGTCAAGTTCAGGATCTATTCCAGTCAGATACCTTTGGTGCAAAGTAACAGAAAGTTCAGCTTAAAATGTCTTGCGCATGAGGGATATTTACTATTTCATATCACAAGGTGTCCAGACTTACACTGGATCTTGGGTTGATCAATTAAGAGAAGCAGCTGTACCCTAAAAGATTCCAATCTCATCCTTATTTCTTGCTTGTTGTCCTCAGCATCTTCTCCAGAGGCCACTCCCCAGCTGCCTATAAGCTGCACATAAGATGACTCTGACTATATCCAGTGGAAGTTAAAAAGACTTTTTTCCTCATGTGACTCTTTTTAAAAGAGAAGGAATTCTTCCCAGAATTGTATCTCACTGGACAAAAGGGATACGATTGTGTCTCTTCTGTGCTGCCACATTCCTGCCCCTAAATCAATCACTGGCAAGAGAAATGGGAACCTCTTGACTGCCTTGTAACCAATCAATACACACAAGGCAAATGGGAGAGGGAAGGAACCTGAGCGAAAGTCTGGGCTAAGCAGGTCTCTAGGGAACGGGTCAGTGCTAGACTGTGCTGCACCTGGCCTGGGGGACCGTGCTGAGGCCCTGCATGGGGAATGCAAACTTGGTCTCTTCCTGACGAGCTCAGGCTCTGGGAAGCCTAGACTATAGTCCCCTCCACTGTTCACGATTGAGGACACTCTGCAGACACAGACCCAGGTGTGTGCGACAGACAGAGATGGCTCAAGTGACTAGAGAATGGACAAAGAAACTTTTCCAATAACATTATGCTAGTAGCAATATTAAATTGTTTCCTCTTATCTCACCCTTGATTCAAGGACCTCAGCCTTCCTCTTTTCCCTGTGCCAGATGAAACACTGATCACGCTAATAAGAATGAATTTCTGAACTAGTCTATTCTTAAGCATTGCTAAGAGCACGTCAGCCTGTGAACCTATTCCCAGCCATGGATGTAGAGCATGGAGCCGGCCTAGCCTGAGCACCCCTCCTTTCCTTGAAGCTTCCTGTTCTTCTCCACCCTGGCTCTGCCTCAACACCACTCCAGACCATTCACTATCAGGCCATGTTCCTTGTCTGAGACGCCATCACTTGGGTATTTTCCCTGTCTAGACCTTGTCCCCAAGGATAGTCACTCATCGGCCAGAGCTGGCCATCCACAGCCGTGGTCCTAGCCTAGAGTGGCTGCCAACTTGAGCCTCTCGGTAATTAGGAAATACACTTTCTGTTGGGGAATGGGGCCCTTGAGTAGCAAAACAGGAAAGTGAAAAGAATGAGGTGTGTACGGGTGCAGCCTAAGCTGTGACGTTGGCCATAGTCTTGCTCATTTGTCACTCAGCAAATGCTCTGTGGTGGGGTTCACAGTGCTTGGGGAGGGAGACTGCTGCTGAGTGAGCAGTCCAGACCTTTAGATCCGTGGTGCGACTCAGGGTGATGAAGTAAGCGTCAGAAAGTGCCAGATTATCCTACATCTGGTTCCTCAGGGCTGGCAGGCAAAACTGGAATTACTCGGAAACAGATGTTGGTGGTTGATTTGGTGGACTTGTTTGTGTATTTCCTCCAGGGTGTCAGGATCAAGATCAAATGTGTTCATGAGGTTTAAGACAACTGCCAAGGATGGCCTTTTGCTGTGGAGGGGAGACAGCCCCATGAGGCCCAATAGCGACTTCATTTCCTTGGGCCTTCGGGATGGAGCCCTCGTGTTCAGGTAACCCACTCTCCAGCTGCCTTCAGCAGCACCTTGCGATTTTCTCAGACATTGCAGCTCATGCCAAGCAGAGTGATTCATAAAGGAGCCAGAACACAGTCTGCTGGAACTGGCTGAAGCCTGAAGCTTCAAGGCTTATTGGAAGCTCCTGGTCTTTCAACATTCATCTTATACAGCAGCAGTCAGCAAACTATGGCCTGGAGGCCAAATCTGACCCACCACTCTTTTTTGTAAATAAAGTCTTGCTGGGGCTGGGTGCAGTGGCTCATGACTGTAATCCCAGCACTTTGGGAGGCCGAGGCGGGCAGATCACTTGAGGTCAGAAGTTTGAGACCAGCCTGAGCAACATGGAGAAACCCCGTCTCTACTAAAAAATACAAAAAGTAGCTGGGTGTGGTGGCAGGTGCCTGTAATCCCAGCTACTAGGGAGGCTGAGGCAGGAAAATGGCTTGAACCCAGGAGGCGGGTGTTGCAGTGAGCCGAGATTGCACCTCTGCACTCCAGTCTGGGTGACAGAGCAAGACTCCATCTCAAAAAAAACAAAAAACAGAAAACAAAAACCAAGAGTACCCCAGTATTCCAACAGGAGTTTGTTTGATTTTTTTCTTTTTTTTTTTTTTTTTGAGACAAAGTCTTGCTCTTTTCCCCCACGCCGGAGTGCAGTGGCGCAATCTCAGCTCACTGCAACCTCTGCCTCCCGGGTTCAAGTGATTCTCTTATCTCTGCCTCCCTAGTAGCTGGGATTACAGCACATGCCTCCATGCCCAGCTGATTTTTGTATTTTTTGTACAGATGGGGTTTCACCATGTTGGCCAGGCTGGTCTCAAACCCTGACCTCAGGTGATCTACTCGCCTCGGCCTCCCAAAGTGCTGGAATTACAGGCGTCAGCCACTGTGCCTGGCTTGTACTCTTTCATTTATATATTGTCTATGGCCGTGTTCATGCTACAGTGGCACACTTGAGTAGCTTCAATAGGAACTGCATGGCAGAGCCTTAGGAATTGACCATCTACCCCCGTGAGGAACAATTCTGTGCCCGTGTTCGAGTGTGTTACTGCTGCATGCTCCCTACTCAAATTAGGAAGGGGCAGAAAGAGGACTTGGATACTGCCAAGCACGAAGGCCAAGCATGGAAGCGAGTACTCAGCCTAAGACTCAGCAGCTCAGGAAGGTCTAAAACCTTAAGCTCCAGGAGCCCTGACTTTAAATTCTGACTTGGCTCCCTATTAGCTGTGTAGCTGTGGGAAGGAGAATCCCCGCTTTCAAGTCTCCTGCTGCCGGAGGAACAAAGCACAGATTCATGTCTCAGTGGATCCAGCTAACATGAGAGTTTTGTAAATGCTTCTTGGGTGTCACTGATAAGTTCTTCCCTCTTTTAAGTGAATTTAGACTGTTTTCAAATGTGTCAAATACATAGCTATGAAGTAGTTAAAGAATTACCTGAATGATTTCTCCCTACCCTTCTTACCAGATTGGGTGACAGCTGAGCTTCCAAGGGGCAGGGCCTGTCTCCTGTAACATGAAAACACTTCTCTAGAGATTGTCACGGCACATCCTCCCACGAGGTTAGAAATCACTCCTCTAGACAGTGGCTTTCCAAGTGTGGTCTCCAGACCAGCAGCCTCAGCATCACCTGGGAACTTGTTGGAAATCCACATTCTCAGGCTCCACCCTGATCTACTGAACCAGAAACACTCTAGGGGTGGGGTCCAGCAATCTGTGTGGTAACCGTTTCCCCAGACAATTCTGATACCCTCAAAGCTTTGAGCTCCATGGGGGAGGCATTTCTCAGGCTTGTACTTCTTAATTCACCCTCTGATGACTAGCTCGAGTGGCCGCTAAATGATATGAAAGTAATTGAATTGAAATAGACAAAGGAAGGCTCACTAAACAAGGGAGAAGTTGAAGACTTAATTCCGGGGCTTCTGTTGGTCGTGTGCTAAGATTACTGACAGCCCAAGCAGGATAACAAAAATCTTTCCATTTGAATAAAAGGCATTTTGAGAGGAAATGTCACTTGTCCAGTGTCATGCTATTCCCTAAATAGGAGAGCATGCTAAGTGACTCAGTCCTATGATTGTTGGGGACTCTGGAGAGTCGTGTGTAGTTGAGGCTGGAACATGGCAGGTGAGAGACAGCTTCTCACCATCTCCACCTTCCTGTCCTCCATAGCCTCCCACCCATTGCTGGCCCAGAGGTTGAACACAGAGTTCTTCACACCCTATTTCAGGCTGGCTGCCTTGAAGCCATTTTCTTGTGGTTTTCCTGTGGTTAACCTCATCAAGGCCTCAAGTACTTGATTGTGCCCAGAAAAGAGAACTGAAACAGTAGCTCAGCTGTGGGTGAGATGGTCCCACTTCCCCCTAAACTGCCTGCTGAACCTATTCACCACCCACTCTACCCCAGCAGGGAAACAGCTCCCACCAGCTCCCACGCCAAGCCCTGGAGAGCCCCGTCCCCTCTCCCACCTGCTTAGCATCCTTCAAACAGCTCTACTTTATCCTGGACATATTTCTTGTTACCATTTCTTTCTCAGGATTCTGAAAATTGGTCCTCTGTTTTTCTTCTAATCCTGGAGTTCTGATTGTGATCTGTGTAAGATACACTGCTGAGCCCAGGCTGAGGCTGACTTCTGTGCCTGCTCTGGTCCTGGAGCCACCCCATCACTGCCGCTCTGTTCGTCCTCCATCTGGGCTATTATCCCACCGCATCAATGCCCCCGATGCTGACGTAGGGAAGCGTCCCAGCGGGCTGGGGACAGAGAGGAATTCCAGTGTAGGCCAGTAGTTTGAAGATGTCAGCATACAGTGAATCACTGGGGAGCTTGTTTCAAAGGTAGATTCCCAGGCTTGCCCCCTGAGATTCTGATGCAATAGGTGTGGTGGGCACCGGGGTCTGCTTAAAAACAAGCACCCGGGTGGTTCCAGGACCCATACCCTGAGAAACAGGGTCTGAAGTGGCTTTGGAATCACACATGCCTGATCCCCTATGTGGGCTCATGCAAGTTACCTAAATCTCAGCCTCTGTCCCCTCCTTGCAAAACGACAGGGTTCGCTGTAAAGATTAAATGAATGAATTCATGTAAGGGGTTCAATGCGGGGCAACTTTATCCTTCCTACCAGTTCCTTGGGGTGCATTGTCAACCCTGTATCCAAGCTGCACTAAGTGCTGCCTCTGTTAGGAGTGGTGGGATTATTCGTTTGGCTCCTATGATGTGCAGTGCTTCGTACATAGCTAATTAATGATAAGAAAAGTTATGATCCTTGCTCAAGCATTTTCTGAGTCTTAGAAGCCTTTACTTCAGAGAGAGAACATGTAGTTATTATTAAAACATAGTTCTTATTTTTATTATTGTTACTGTTATTTTTAATAAGTCATGGGCCCTACCCCCGAGGAGCACAGATCTGTGCAGTCTGGTGAGTGAATCTTTCTACAGAGCAGACAAATTGTTCTTGAGGTTTCAGTGTTTGATCCAGGCTCAAAGCAGATGAAGAGGAATCCTAAGATAATAAAATACAGTCTCAACTTTCATGACTTTCTTCACCTAAATGCTGGTTCTTTGGCTAATTTAGTGCTCAAAGCCTTTCTGCCAGAGAATAGGGAAAAGCGATGGGATTCTAAAAATGTATGTATGTATATATATTTATAGTTGTGGTGCAAGATTTAGCAGAAAAAAAGGAAATCAAAGTGCTCAGTGAAAATGAGTGTGTTTTTCTGTTTTCTGTTTTGTTTTTGTTTTGTTTCATTTTGTTTTGTGATTGTACGTGGGGCATAAAACCTACCACCGGCGGGGTTTGTGAACATTGCTTGACCGTTCACACTGAACATTGCCCACTTAGTTTCACCTCATCACATCTTCATGCAGTGAAGAGGGGGAAGAGACTTGACATTAGTAAAGTGCTTTGTGCTACAGTTTAAAGGGGACATGATTAAAAGTGTCACCACAGGAAAACAGGAAGGTGGCCGAGTGGTTTCCAAAAGGCCTCACCTGAAGGTATTTCCGAGTGGCCCACCTTGGTGCTCTGGCTCACAGCCTCTAGTGCACACCAAGCTGAGCGGCTCCGAATAATCCATCATGGCAGCCAGGTTCCCAAGACATGGATAGAGAAGTTAGACATAAACATTCTTATATCTGTTTCTACATTTTTATACTGAGGCATGCCTTCCTGCCATGCATGCTTGTTCAGTGTAGAGCTTGACACATTTAGAATATGTAAACACTGATTCACTATCACTCAGAACAAGACATAGAACATGTCCACCACCCAAAAATGCTCCCTCATTCTTCTCCCAGTGAAGGTAACCACTATTCTTGGTCATTTATGATTGTATACATGAGGGAGCTTTTCCAGGGTGCGTATCAGCATGTCAGGAGAAGTGGGAGGTTCTTTGGAGGGTCTGAAGTCAGATGGAATTGGGGGGTTGGGGAACCAGGCCATGGAGAAGCCAACTGAGTTGACCTCTCCCGCAGTGATGGCTGGATTCCCATCTGCCAGATTCACGGTTGACTCCCTAGAGCACATTCTGGCTCTTGGCCTGAACAGGAGAGTTGTCGGGTTGGAGCACAGAAGGAAGCGCATGCACCATTTGTCTAGATGGGCTCTTAGACAACTGAAAAGGTTTTCATTCACTGCACTACAATCATGTTGCAGTCCAGCCTCCCTGCCCTTACACAGCCAGGTCACCTTGATTCTGAGATCTGGGTGCTCCGGACTGCTTTGGTTATATATTGACAGCTTGTTGGCTTACTTTCCCACATGGCTAGTCTTCTAGGAGAGATGTGACACATTCAAGCCTTGGTGGCAACTTTCTCCTTCCTACCAGTTCCTTGGGGTGCATTGTCAACCCCATATCCAAGCTGCACTAAGTGCTGCCTCTGTTTGGAGTGGCGGGATTATTCGTTTGGCTCCTATGATGTGCAGTGCTTCCTACATATGTCATGTTACTTAGCATTCCCTAGGATTCTTCAGGGAAGGAATTATTATCCCTGTTTGACAGATGAGAATATTTAGGCTCAGAGAAATGAAACAAGTTGCCCAAGGTCACAGAGCTGTTAGCTAGCGAGTCTGGGGATCAAGCCATGCCCATTGAATGTGAGTGTCCCTGCTCTTTCTGTCACCCCATGCCGCCTCTCAGAATGGCCATAGATAGTTTCTGCCCACCAGCAACTCGCCCTACTTCCTATTCATTCAAGAAGTATTTAGCCACCAAATCATGAAATCTCAAAATTCCGCTGCCAGACTGCTTTATACAAGGAGATACTTGATGTGGGAAAATTCATTAGAAAACAGTGGACTTTTCAGGGTCAGAGTGGCAGCTTTGTCCCAGTGTTTGTCGAGTCACCCTAAGTCCTATTCGTGGTTAAATGTCAATGGGCTGGGTGAGTTCTTTGAGCCTCCATTATCGAAGGAATGACATATGGTGCTTTCTCTGCAGAAAGCTAAGCACTTCCTATTCTTGCTGTTTTCTCAGAATGAGTACATGCGAGTGCCTGGTAACTCATCGGGGTTTTCTCTCGACATCCCTCTATCTTGGGCAATGAGGTGAAGGAGAGATATGTCCTCTTACAAAATGAGGAGGGAGTATCCCAGGTGGAACACACTTCCCTTCAAAAACTTGGTGGCCTAGGCTTTGTTGTATTATCCAGGGAAAGTCTGGGCAGTTGGCCCAGTGCCCAGGCTAGAGTAGTCACTCACTAAATATTTGTCGAATTAAATTTAATTAGAATAATTGAATGAACACTGGATTAAGGGCGATATTTCTCTCTGGTAATGACATGTTCATGTTTTCTGAAACCCTTACGGTACCAGGGTGTCTGGGAACTGAAATAGAAAATAGGAAGCCACTAGAGAAACCTGATAGCAGAGTTAAATGGGATGAGGACAGAGGATACACCAAGTTCAAGTTCTACATTAGGTTTGTGATTTTAGGCAAATTCCCTTAATCTCTCTGGGGCTCACCCTACTCTTCAATGTTCAGTTTAAAAAAAACAAAAAGTGAAAACAGATGTATTCATTTCTTAGGGCTCTGGTAATGACCATAAATTAGGTGGCTTAAAACAATAGAAATGGGCTCTCTCGCGGTTCTGAAGGCTAGAAATCCATCATGCAGTGCTAGGGTTTGCTTCTTCTAGAGGGTCTCAGGGAGAATCGGCTCCATGCCTGTCCCCCAGGTTCTGGTGGTGGCTGGCAGCCCTTGGCGTTCCTTGGCTTGGAGATGCCCCACTGTAGTCCCTGCTTCCATCTTCCCATGGTGTTCCCTGTCTCTGTGTGTCTCTGGCTCCGTGTCCAAATCTCTTCTCATAAAGATACCGGTCATATTGGATCCATGGCTGCCCTAATCCAGTATGACTTCATCTTAACTAATGAATCTGCAAAGACCCTATTTTCAAATAAGGTCACATTCTGAGGCTCTGGGTAGACATGAATGTGGCGGGGGGAGGGAGGGGGCAGACCATCATCGTAACACAGTGTAAAACATTACACATGATAAAGCCCTTCTTGTTATTCCTGATATTCTAGTACTGATGTTGCCTTACATGAGGGCATTAAAAAACAATCTTGATAACATTATGCTAAATGAAGTAAGCTCACACAGTCCCAAAAAGACAAATACTCTATGATGCCTCTCATATGAGGTATGAAGAAGAATCAAATCCATAGAGTCAGAAAGTAGAAGGCTGGTTGTCAGGGGCTGAGGGGAGGGAAGAATGAGGGGTTATTATTTAATGCAATGCTTTTGTTTTGTAAGATGAGTTTTGGAGATTGCCAGCCCAACAATATGAATATGTACTTAATGCTACAGCACCATATGCTTAAAAATGGTTACGATGGCCATGGTTATGTTATGTATATTTTACCATAATTTAAAAGTCTGATAATTTTTAATTACATGAACCGGCCTGGAAACCCACCAACTTTTATAACACTCTTGTTTTCTGTTAAGAAAACTGCACTCTGAGTTGCAAAGAACTTTTGCCCTGAGAATCATCTATGAACCATGTCTGCCTGTGCCTCAGTGTTTTATTCTGTTCTCTTCTTCTTCTCCAATGCCTTAGCTATAACCTGGGCAGTGGTGTGGCATCCATCATGGTGAATGGCTCCTTCAACGATGGTCGGTGGCACCGAGTTAAGGCCGTTAGGTGAGTCCCTCCTGCAGCATGAGCCAGAGCCAGAGCCAGAGCTGAGCAGTGGTGGGATGTGGTATCCAGTTCCCTTGTAGTCCCACTGTCCTGTTCCCCAACTTTGGCATCTTAGTACCCCTGATCCAGGGCATTCAGGGAATTTTCCATGAACTCCCGCTGTGCCCTACATTGACACTAACAGGCCAGGGAAACTGAACCCCCAAACCTTCGCTGAGCAGTAACCTTCTGGAGAAGAAACCTTTTGATGGCTGAACTGGAGGAGCTTTAAGAGTTCAGGGTATGTGGACTTTAAAGAATGTTTGGGCCGGGCATGGTGGCTCACAACTGGAATCCTAGCACTTTGGGAGGCCGAGGTGGGTGGATTGCCTGAGCTCAGGAGTTTGAAACCAGCCTGAGTTACATGGCGAAACCCCGTCTTTACAAAATACAGAAATTGGCTGGGTGTGGTGGCACATGGAGGCTGAGGTGGGAGGACCGCTTAAGCCTGGGTGGTGGAGGTAGCAGGATCATGCCATTGCACTCCAGCTTGGGTGACAGCGTGAGATCCTATCTCAAAAAAAAAAAAAAAAAAAGACTTTAAAATCTCATTGTACAGGCAATCCTCCCCCATCCCTCTGGCTTTTTTTGTTTGTTTGTTTCGTTTGTTTTGAGGCAGGGTCTCGCTCTTTCACCTAGGCTGGAGTACAGTGGTGTCATCATGGCTCAGTGCAGCCTCGCTTGCACTCCTAGGCTCAGGCAGTCCTCCCACCTCAGCCTCTTGAGTAGCTGGGACCACAGGTGTGCACTATCTGCCTTGCTATGTTGCCAGGGCTGGTCTCAACCTCCTGGGCTCAAGTGATTCTCCTGCCTTGACCTCCCAAAGTGTTGGGATTATAGGCATGAGCCACTGCACCTGGCCACTTTTTTTTTTTTTTATAACATTACCTAAACCTTAGAAGCTGACAGTATTTCACCCAGCACCGATTACTTATCTCCCTATCACAGAGGTAATCACCACCCTGACTTCTGATTAACTTTGGATGAATCATTCCTTTGCTCTTCTTTGTATAATAGTTTTACTATTATTACCCTTGTCCATATTTCTAACAACATATTTTCAGAAACCAAATAGCAGGCTGAAACTTAGAAATGTCAATCCCACATGTTACATGAAGGTCCCAGGAGAAAACAAGCTGAATCGAGGCTCTGGTTGGGGTTCCCTGAGAATTTATCATAACCGTTTCTGGGGCAGCCAGTGGGTAAAGTCATGAGTGAGGCCTGGGAAACATGGTGCCCACCATGGCTACTTTCCTACTCAGCTCCCATGTAGGCTGCGATGGGGAGAGCTTCGCTGGGCCCCCAACCCTGGTTACTGGGCCTGCCTTTGAAACCCTAGAGGAAATGGGGATACAGAGGCAAATCTGTGCCTCTCAGCTTCCCAGGTGGCCTAGAAAGCCCTTGAGACAGAGGGTGATTTTGATGAAGTCCCAACTCTAACTTTCTGAAAAAAGAAATGTTTTCCCATCATGAATATCCACATGCTTGGATTTCGAATAGTTTCTAGACTACAAGTCAAAAATTAACTCCAAAATACTCCGAACTCTATGGCTTCTAACTTCTTTATTTCTCCCTCTTACCCATCTTTAAAGGGGCTTGGCCGGAAACATCTAAAGGACTATGAAATGCTTGAGCTTTTTACCTCTAACTACACTTGATCCCTACAAATCCCCACCCTGGGAACATCAGGAAACAGCACCCTTCTCCCACTTTCCTTGGGTGGAGACCATTGGTAGAATACTCACACATTGTGGAATAATTTTTAAACCTTCACAGTTGTTGATGGGGTTTGATTATGTATATTAAGATGACACACTGGTGAGGATACCAGGCGCTTCCTAGACATCTAAGGAAACTGATGTTAAATGATCTTCCCCTAGACTGTACAACTGTTTGTGGGAAAAGCCAAGATTAGAATCCCAGCTCAAAGCCCTTTCCTTCCCACCCCATGATGAAACCCACCCAAAGCTAGGATTTCAGATGTTTGGGAGGGATAAAGCAGTGGAAGAATTTCACATGTCAGTTTGTCAAGCTGGGCACCATGCAGATGACTCAGCAGACTTGGCTTTTCCTATTGGCATGATGGATACGTCTCCTGGTGGGTCTTAGGTGACAATGAGGCTGAACAGAAGGAGTTGAGCCCAGAACTGGGTGAATGGGAGGATTCCAGCAGATGCCGAGAGTTGTGAGCAGGCAGGCCTAGAAGGGAGGATACAACAGATATCAGGGGGAACTGGGTTAAGGCCATGGATATCAATTATGGTAAGAAGGATTGACTGGATGCCTTAATTCTCTGTGGCAGGCTCCAGGGTTAGAGAGAGAAGTGTCAGTGAAAAGGAGATTGCCCAGGGGGCCTTGCTTTGGACCCTGTCTTGCTCTGGGGAATCCTGGTCTTGCAGGCATTAATCCCAGCAGAAAAGAGAAAATAAATTCCAGTTTATTAAACATCTCCAGGTGCCAGGTACTTTTCATACTTTGTCTCAGTTAATATTCACAGCAACTTAGGTTTTATAATCTTCATTTTATGGATAAAAATGATGATATGATAATGATATTGATAACAATAGCAACACATTCCTCTACCAGTCTTTATAGAGCAAGATATGTATTAGGTATCATGCCCTGTGCTTTGTGCACATAACATCTGATCTCCACAATAATCTTGGGAGATGGGCATAGCTATTCCCATCTCAGGTGAGGACACTGAAGCTCCACAGATTCCCTTGTTCATTCATCTTCTGGGATGAGCCTTATATTATTCCAGGCGTAGGAGACACCTCACTGAAGAAAATTAACATCCTTGCCTCATGGTCTTGCATTATAATGGTAAGCAACAGACAATATATAATAAACATGATAAAGAAGCATGTTATTATGTTAGAAGGTGATGCCGCATTTTTTCAAATCGAAGATGCCATTTCTTTTAAAAGGCAGGGCAAGCAAAGCAAGCTGTTGCGGGTACTGCCTGTCACAGCATTCAGATACAGGATTCTAAGAAAGCACTTCCCAAATGGGAAGTTTGTGGTCTCAAAGACGGGGACAGAACAACAGAAAGTTCTCTAAAGCTCCAGAGGAGGTGCTATCAAGAAGTGAGGCCTGAGTGAGTCCACCCCCCAGTGCTATAGAAGCAAATGTATTTGCTCGAAGAAGGCTCATGGGGCTGGATAGGTTTAAAAAATAGCTTTGAAAACTGCAAAGCCCTTGCCACCAATGAACACCTCCCTTTTCCTGTCTTCAGAGTCACTTTAGGGCTCTGTGGGTCCTTTAGAAACTTCCAAGCCAGTCTTCCCATAGAATGATCCTCTACCTACAAAAACTGCTTCGTTGGCTTCTCATTGTACTTAGAATCCCAGCTCCCTATGGCTTCCCATGCCTCGCCACCAGCTCTCCTCCCCTGCGCTTCACCTGAAAGGTTTTCCCTGGCCCACTGTCACCTTCAGGATAAATTCTCAACTCCTTACGAGTGGTTGACCATTTGCTTGGGGCTTCCTCTTTCCCAGTCCCAGTGTTTTGTGAGTTCCATCTGCGCTAACCCCTGCTCTTTCTCTTTGCTGTTGTTGCTTCCTCTGTTTGCATAACCTTCTCCTTCACTTGACTTAACCTACCTGGGCTACAAGACTCATTTTGGCCAGAATCTCCTGTGGGCAGCTTTTTCTGACCATCTGTCTAATAACTGTCCTCTCCCTAGTCTAAGTTAGGTGCCGCTCCTCTGGTGGAATTCCACAGCACCCTGTGGTCTTCGTGGCGGAGTGCTGGCACTGTGTTGTCATTCACAGTTTGACTTTTTGTCTTCCTCAGTAGACCGCAGGCTGCTGAGGGCCACAAATTTGCCTTTTGCTTTGATTTCTGCAGCCCCATCATTTATTTAGCACAGTGCCTGGCACATAGAGGGTCCCTTTAATACATTTATATTGAAATGAATGAATGATTGAACGAACTCCAAAAATGCCGGTGTTTTGCAGAGATGGCCAGTCAGGAAAGATAACCGTGGATGACTATGGAGCCAGAACGGGCAAATCCCCAGGCATGATGCGGCAGCTTAACATCAATGGAGCTCTGTATGTGGGTAAGTGATCGACCCTCGACCAAAGCTAACTTAGGCCAGTGCTTTTCTTATTAGTCTTCCATTTGCTGTGCCAAGGCTGCGCGCTTGGCTGGATCAAATACCTGAAAATCAGGAAGCCCTCCAGATATTCCGTTCTTTCATTTTCTGAACAGCTGACTCATGGCTGAGGGGGCAGGAAGGGCTCCCTTCGATGCTTTTATGCTTTGGACAGATCCACCAGGAAAACCAGGCTTTTCTTGTTTATAGAACAGGAATCTGCTAAATATAGCTCCATGAATTCTCTCTGACAGAACAGGACCTGTCTTTCTTTCTCCTTGCAGAATAGAATGACTAGTATTTCTGTAAATGGCTTATTAGGATTAATTCACTAGTGCAGATGCATAAAAATGAAAAGCTATTTTTATCTATATGATATTTTCTATTGAAAGCATTCAACATTAGTGCATTTCTTTTGGTTTAAGATGACATCACTTCTAACTACACGTTGCATTCTGTTGACAGTATACCACACTTCAAAATTTACTAGACACTATTTGGTCTCAAAGTGGTCAGTTGGGCCAGAAATCACACATGAGGAATGAATTTACAGCTTTTGATTGTGTACCAAACTGATCCAAGTCAATCTATTCCTTCAAGGATTATTATAAAATAGTGAGAAATGAGGTACCGAGCAGCTCAAGGGGCCCATAGCCCTCACGTATCCTATGAATCAAGGGATGCCTTGATGAGCAGACATTCAAGTGCCCCAAAGCAGAACCCCGACCTTGCCCTGCTGACACCTGCCCTTTGGCTCACCTCATCTCCCTCTTGCTTCCTGGCAGGTGGAATGAAGGAAATTGCTCTGCACACTAACAGGCAATATATGAGAGGGCTTGTGGGCTGTATCTCTCACTTCACCCTGTCCACCGATTACCACATTGCCCTCGTGGAAGATGCCGCGGATGGGAAAAACATCAACACTTGCGGAGCCAAGTAACACCAGCTGGCCTTGCCCAAGGGATAGAGCCTTCTATTCTGAGAATCCCAGGGGCCCTGAGATCCTGCCTGATGCTATATGCAGAGGCCCAGGGACCAGGTGTGTTTCCTCTCACCAAAAAGAAAGTACACACTGATGAGAAACTGAGAACCAAGACAGGCATCCCTGGGCGGCCTTTCCTGCTGACACTCCGCGAGCTGACCCAGCAGAATTCCCTGTGTAGGAAGCATCGGACCTTGTCCATTGAATATGTAGCGGCTGCCAGAGATCACACATCAATGCAAATTCCAGAGCCTGTCTGCTGTAGCTCAATGACTGTGTTGTGATTCATGGTACATTAAAGAGAGAGAGGGAGAGAAAGAAACCCCCAGGGCAGTATTAAAATACTTCTCTCCTTCCCTGACTCATGACACTCTTCCTGACAGCAGAATGACTGTGTGCCCTTGAACTTCACATTTCCCACCTTGACCCGTGGATTGTTCGGATTAACCCCTTCCACTCCTCACTGGCTGGCTCACTGTGTTCTGACTAGTCCATGAAAATAAAGATGGAAGGAGACCAAACACAGAATCATAATCATAATGCGGCCCCCTTCCCCAGAGCTTACCTCGAATGTGAAATTCCTACTTTTTATAATGCAGAGTTAAGGAGCTGAGCCCCATGATTTTGTAGCTGTACTTTTGTATGCGTATATTTTTATAGCTGCAGACTGTCCACACAGTATACTTTTGGAAGTTTGGGTGGATGACCCTGAATTCTTGCACACCTTTCCTAAAAACTTCTCCCAAAAGAGACTTGTTTGGGCCGTTTGTGCTGTCAGTGGAATGGATAGGTAACTTGGGTGGGCGACTTGGGGAGCTGACCATCCTCTTTTGGTAAATGTCAACGGCTCAAGGGGATGAATATGAAGCTTTCCAAGATAAGCAGATTAAAAGGAACATGTGTTACTGAGGTAGGTCACTGTCATTTTTGCTTTAAGAGAGGGGGAATATCTGTAGTAAACTTGAATAAAGGGGACAAAGCTAGAACTTACTCATTCATTCATTCACTTATGGAGGTGTTACTGATTTTGCAGAGGTCAGGTCCATACTAATGGACACTAATACAATCAGTGTTTCTAAGGCTGTGCAGGGGTCGGGGGACATGCTGTCAGGATGGTCTGAGCATCTGGGTGAGAACCAGAGAAACAGGACTTCTTCCTTCTGTACCATGAGCTGTGCCCCTTCGCTACGCATGCACTTAACCCCAGAGACAGCTGGTTCACTGGCAGATCCCCATGACGGACTTACTAAGGGAAAGGTGAGATGAACACTGCCCCCAGAGAGGGGGGAAATATGATCTAACTTATGCAAGAGCCTATAATTAGTCCCAGTCTTGACTCTACTTTTGTTTGTGCAGCATTCATTCGCCAAGACTTGGGGTTTGTGCAAGGCAGTTTTAAGCACATGATGTAATCATAAAAGATGAATAAACTAGAGAGGTCCACTTTGTGCCCCAGTCTCCTGTCTTTGGGAAGCTTTGATGGCCAGGATCCTTTCTCCCAGAGGAATCATGGTAATCATCATCATCCACTCCTAGACACATAACCTTACATGAGTGCAATCCAGAGAAAGGCCACGTGGTAGAAAGCGGGTCCTTCACCTCCCAGACACCCTCGCCTCAACACCTCTTCCTTTGATACTGTTGGGACCAGTGCTTCCCAAGATGTCATGGAGTTGCTTTTATGGCCCATTTTGATGGATTCCCTCCAGCCATAAATATCATTGTGATCTTAGCAAAATCTTCAGCTGAATTGAAGCTAGAAGAACTGTTGCTGATGAGTTGTTGTTCCATGAAAGTGTTATCCAGAGAAAAATGCAATGTCCCAGGGATGCAGGCCTGGGAGTAGAACCACCTGCCTCTGGCTGGGAAGCAGATGAGGCAAAGGGGAGAAGAGTGACGTGATGACAGGGTCAGGGGAGTAGGGATCTAACAGGTGAGAGAGCAGCAGAGTGGAGGGACCCCAGAGGAGCTGGTGACCTGGGAGGCTTGGGCTCAGAGGACAGAGTAAGAGACAGTGTATCCCATGTGGGCTCCTGGGTGTCCAGTTTTCTCTCTATGTGTATCTGTTGTCATGGCCACAATAATGCTGCATAACAAAAATCACAAAACTGCAATGGCATACAGCAATGAATGTTTATTTCTCACGCGCCTTGAGTGGTCAGCTTGGCAGCTCTGCCAGTCTTGGCTGGGCTTGACTAGGTGGGATCTTCTGGTGTCGGTTGGACTTGCTCACACGTGTCAGGGTTGCTAATTCAGGATAGCCTTGGCTGGATTGATGAGGTAGCTTGTGTCTGCTCCATGTGTGTCTTGTCCTCCTCCTGGGCCAATGGGCTGGCCTGAGCATGCCCTTGTCCTGATGATGGGGGAGGGCACAAGCATGAGAGTAAAGGTGGAAGACCTTTCACGGCCTCGGCTTGGCACTGCCACACCCCAGTCATCTGTGGATTCAAGAGAGGAAGAAATGGGCCAGCCCCCACGTGACATATGGGCTCTTCTCCAGCATGAGAGAACTACGAAGCTGCCTGGCAGTGGGCATGGACTCAGGAGCAGTAGGAAAGCATCACTGCTGATGCAATCGGTCCACCCCAGCAAGTCCTGTGTCATTCACGACAGAGCGCAGTAGGGATGCCGTGACCCCCTGGCCATAGCTCTTTTCTGACCTTCTCTAACCCTTGGGGCTGGAGGCAAGGTCCGTGATGTTCTCAGTGCCCAGCCAGTCCAGTCCAGGTCTGATGGGAGCAGCACCTGCCCTCCCCCTCGCATTGTGGTATCCTCTCTTCTCCTTGCCCTCCTTCCACCTGCTCCCTGACACTTGGCAGCTGGCCCTGTTGCTGTTCTGAGGAGGAGGGACTGGACCTGCCGGGAGATGGGATCTGTGCCTGGATTTTGGGTAGCCGCTGTGGGGAGAGCATGTTGGAGAAGGCTGGCCAGGCTCTTGGCTGAAGAGAAAGGTCTGGGGTGTCGCCAGGGAGCTCAGAGGCTAACAGCAGTCCCTGTCCTAGGAAGGAAGGATAGAGTGGGGCACGGGATCCTGATTGTGGGAGAAAAGCTTTTCAGGATGTTCGAAGCAAGGGTGACCAAGTGTGGGCTGAGGATGTCCTTGCTTTTCCTATTAAGATGGACTTCCCTAACCCTCCATGTTCCTGGAGACCCCACCTCAGGATTTCTCTCAGGAAGGTCTATGGTGTCTTCTGTGTCCCCTCCTGCGGCTGCCCAGGCAGCTCCCACGGCCTGCCTGCCGCCCTGAAGGCCACCCCGCCGCCCTGAAGGCCACCCCGCTCTCCTACCCTGGTATTTGTCTTTCATTTCCTGACACAGTCCCGTTCCCGTCTCCAGGCCCCTCCAACACAAACAGGCCGGCTGGTGTCCACACACAGACTGCCCTGCTGGCACGGGCACTGTCGCTTTCCTGCTGCTGCCCCCTCTCTTTCCTCCCTGCCCACCTCCTCCACTGGCCCTGCAGGAGCTGCCGCCTCCTCCCTGTGTGGGAGGAAGGAGCTCGGAAAAGCGCCCGGAGCTGGAGCTGGCAGGCCCAGGGCTTTCCACTTGGAGGAAACGCTGCATTTTTCACCTTTAACCCAGAAAAACATGGTTCTCAGAAAGCTTGTTTTTAGCACTGTGAGTTCCCAAAGGAGGAAGAATAGGCAGTAGGAGGGGCCCCCAGCCCCTCTGAGCTCCGACAGCAACCCCCACCCCAGAATGCCCTTCTTCCTGGGAGGGAATGACCCAGGGGCAGCCTGCAGAGGCCCAGCTGCAGGAAAATAAAGGCAGAGAATTCCAGCTCCAAGTGGAAAGACAATACTTTAGGAGAGGAGCCTGGACAAGGCGTGAGCTGCTTCCCACCTCCTCCCTGCCTCTTCCAGCTTCTGCCCAGTCCAGGAACGCACAGTAGTTGCCCTTGGAGCTGGGGGTCAGTCCGGGCACACCCACCACCGCCCAGACCCTTAGCTGAGAAGGGGGTAAGATTAGCTTATCAAAGGCGGGACGACATTCACCAGCACTTTCTCCCTGCAGTGGGGAGAGAGCTGCCAGCATGAAATCAAAATTAGAATCTGAAATCAGGGGTCTTACAGCTTTAGCCCACTCCCACATTATTTCTCAACACGGAGATGTGGGTCGTCCGACGGTATCCTATCTGGGGACTTATCCGGCACACGCTAAACAGAGAAGGGAAAATGTAAGCAGCCCTGCCTCAACCATTGTGAGGCCAGAAGTCCCAGGGCTGCCGGCATTTAAGCTGGTGGGTCCTGTGGAAGTGAGAGGCTGCCGTTAGGAAGTTCCAGCTTACAGGTGGCTATGTTCGGGCCAGCAAAATGACTAATCCAATGCAACAGCATGAGCTGGCTTCTGGGCTAGGCACTGTGAGTAACCGCACCGCAACCTCACAGTCAAAGAATGTTCACATATTTGATCTTCATAACAGTCCTCCTCCTATGATGGCCGGAGCAGATGGGCATGGACTGTTTGACTTAGGAAGACGGACGCTGGCCAGAAAGACCGGGTGACTGGCCCGTGGTGCCACCACGAGGACGCAGCAACGATGCTGTGCCATGGAGCTTTTCTGCCCTTACCCTGACCTCTGGTCAGGTGCAGTCTGCCCAGGGACACCTGCATTGTTGAGGGACATTCCGGGGCTCCCTTGGGTTAGCTGTCATCAACAGTGTAGTCATGTAAGTGAGGGAGATTCAGACAAAGGTCAGGTCCCAAGAGTCCACTTGCCAGCGCATGCCATTTTCTCATCACAGCCCTGAATCTGCCGTCTTTCAAAGCCCTTCTGTTGCAGGGACTCTGGGTTGAGCAAATCTGAAAGCAGAAGCGAAAGAGCTAGTCCAGCGGGGTGGGATTCAGGACCCTCTACAGGCAATTGGGTGTGGGTTAAATTCTTTTCCCTTCCCTCCTTTGCTTTCATCTCCACAAATAACCTCCATAACCCTGGGGAGTGGTTGCAAGCTATTTCTGCCCAGGGGCATGTTCCCCTGGGCCCCTGCCTCGCCCCGGCCAAGCCACGAGCTGAAAGAGCAGGGCGGGCAGCCGGGAAAGGCCTCCCCTGCCGCTCCTCTTCTTCCCGTTTGCTCTTGCTGAGGCATCTTTGTCCTAGAAAGTTCATAGCTCCCAGGAGCACTTGCCCTTTCCTGGAAAGACAGGAGAGAGAACATTATGTCTGAGCACTTGGGAGGAGGTCTCCTCTTTTCTCTTTATCCATCTTGTCTCTCAGTTTTGCTCAAGATGCAAATGGTGTCCAGAGGCATAGAAATTTCCCAGCATGTGGCATGGCCTCCCCCGATGTCCCAGCGCTCGCCTCTAAGCCAGGGCCCGGCCCGGGGGTATGGCCTCCCCGGATGGCCTGCTGTCAAGGGGCTACAGCTCTGACTTGGCTAGGAGAGGACTTGAGTTGGAATGTCTCTTCGAAGGAAGGCCAGGGAGGCTCAAGAAATTTGCCGTTTATACTCACTTAATAACAAAAGTAAGAGGCACCAGGCCAGGGGCTTAGCTAAGGAAAGCCCTGTTAGGAAATTGGCCAAAAGCAAGCAGAGGCAGAGAAAATGGACTATGAGGCAAAAAGAGCTGTGGGAGGAGAGGGGTGTGGGGCCGCAGGGGTCGCAAGATTCGCTGCGTGGTGACCTCAGGTCCTGCTGGCAGCATTCCATGTTCTCACTGAACATGGGGTTCAGAGAGCAACTGTGGCGTGGGGTTCGGAATGAAATGGGGGGCCCTGTCTAATACAGTGGAAAGTGGAACATGTGCTGATTGCTTGTCCAGGCCACATTCATACCACCTCAGAAATGAAGGTAGCCCGGGCGGTCTCTGCTCCAGCTCCACATGGGGCTAGAGAGGTAAGAGGATGTGCCTAGGGCTGGGGCCCTTCCCTTATCCATGTGACTGCCTCTGGCCTGGAAGCCGGGAGCCGCTGGGAGTGCGTTGGGAGGCTTTGGGGGTGTGGGGCTGGAGGGTGGAGAGCCGATGGCCTACGGGCCCTCACAAGGATTGCTGTAGTTGTCCCCTCCAGGCACTCGCCCACACAAGGTTGGTTCACATTTCACTGACACTCACTGAGGACGCGCTATTCACAAACCAGCCCCTGGCCAAAGTGCCAGTGAGGATATCAAGGATAGAGAGGACTCAGCTCCGCGTCAAGGTGTCGCTTGGGCTGTGGTCTCACCTGAGGCTCATTGGCTCTTTGCTTCTTCAAAGCCAGGGGAGACTTTCTTTAGGCAGGGCCCAGTCCCTCTCATAAGAGCTCTCCTGAATAGGTCGCCCGCCCATGATCATCACCTATTAACTCCAAGTCAATTGATGAGTAGCCTAACCGTGGGAGCGACAATCCATCATTTCCACAGTTCCACGCAAGCATCTTGGGGGCCTTCGTAGAGTCCTGCCTACCACAATCCTGATCAACTCTAACTTTCAGTCTCTCCCACCTCCAGATGATACCTCCCCAAAAACCAAGTTCGTTTTCCTAAAATGCACCTTCTGTCCCGTGCTATCCCAACTAAAGGTTACGCCGCGGTCAGCTGCATCCCTAAACAATGAGTCAAACACTCAGGATGAGGGGGGTTCTATTCTCAGAGAGCATAACCGTATTTTAAAATTCCTATTTATAGTTCTTGAAAATCCTGTGTTCCTGGGGTCCAGGGACCCTTGGCCATGACTAAGGACCTAGGCTGGGGTACAGCTGATGGTGTGGGTGCCCAGGGGGACTGAGGAAATTGTCAGGCAGCTGCCCTTTCCAGTGGTCACTCAGCATGACCCCAAGCAGCCCACATCTTAGAAGAGAGATCAGGGAAGCCATGGAACTCTGCGTCGGAATCTTCGGTAGCCAGTTACTCATAAAAGACCACATCAAAAAGTTGGTTTGGGTGTTTTTGTGTATAAGGTGCCAATGACTTTTAGTATGAAATTCAGATATCAAACTAATGCCAAACACTTTTGTTTGACTTTCAGAGTTATCCATTATTTAATGAAAAGTATGAATACAGAAAAATATCCAGAATACAGAATAGTTCATCCATACATTGGGATTTCATATGTCCATGAAAGAGTACCATAGAAGTGTTCTATTTATATGAAAAGATTTTCAAAATATGTGAAATAAAAATTCAAGTTCCAAAATAGAATCTACAATTCCCTTTTATATATGCACACATATACATATATATGAATAGACATGTACATATATATACACACATTCACATAGGAAAATATTTCTGAAAGGATAAAAAGTAAAATGTTGAAAAGACCTAATGCTGCATAAAAAGATTGTGTGAGCCTACCATGGTTGCTCACCCTTGTAATCCCAGCACTTCGGGAGGTTGAGGCAGGTAGATCATGAGGTCAGGAGTTTGAGACCAGCCTGGCCAACATGGTGAAACCCCGTCTCTACTAAAAAATACAAACAATTAGCTGGGTTTGGTGGCGTGAGCATGTAGTCCCAGCTACTTGGGAGGCCAAGGCAGGAGAATCGCTTGAACTCTGGGAGTTGGAGGTTGCAGTGAGCCGAGATCGCACCACTGCACTCCAGCCTGGGTGACAGAGCAAGATTCTGTCTCGGAAAAAAAAAAAAAAAAAATTGTGTGATTTCTTTTTCTTTACCATTGATTTTCTAGTTTTTCTTCAGTGAGTATTTTTTGTTCTGTCCACTCAGGATATCACCTCTTTTGGACGGACTGGTCTTTCTCCAACTCTTGTGAAAATGTCCTTTGAATAGAACCTCTGTCCAGCCACAGGACTGAACCAGGGATGAGCACATGGCAAGCCAGGCCAGAGTCCTCATGGCAAGCTGGGGAGGATTCTCCTGATGACAAGGCCATAAGCTTGGATGAGCCTGGACCGTGGGCCCAGATGCTTGAGGAGGTCTTGCTTGAGGGAAGAAAGTTTTGTGTATAAGGAAATATGTGTTATTTCCAGGTGGAATAGGAGACTACAGTGGTGTGGCCTGAGAAACATGCCAGGGCTTACCTGCCCACAAAGTAGATGCCTGAAATATCAGAGCCAAGACTATCTTCCAGAGAAGCAGATATGCAGTTTAGGGAAGAGGGACGGGGGCCAGAATGGATCACTTGGTCATGCAAGTTGTCCATGCAAGTTGAAGGATACAGAGAACCTGACTCACAGAAAATGAAAACAAGGTTCAAATTGGGGAGAAGATGGCAGAGGGCAGAGGTGACAGACAATGGGTAGAAGGACTCTAACCTGTTGTCACTTCGGATAAAGGCCATTTATCTCCCATCTGCTGTTACCAAAGAGGTAAGAAGATAAGGGTAAATTTCTGTCCAGGCAGAACAAGGTAATTGCATTCAATACATACTTAAGCATCTACTACAAGGCAAGATGGCCCAAATCTGGGGCAGGAGCTGCTTTGATCTACCACAGGGAGCCTCCCATCCTTGTCCTTAACCAGGGTTCCCTTGTCTTACACACTCTAAGACTATCTCACAAGGGATCACCCTCTGTAGGATCATGCTCTGTAAAATAACATATTTCTGACACCCAGGGAAACATATTAAACCACGTTTTTCTCAAGGTGCATTTAAAGAATATTGATCAAGCACCTGAGATGTGGCAGATCCTAAACTAAGCTTCATGGATGTAAGAGCCCGAGACATTGTTCAATTCCCATTCCCAGATCAAGCGTTAGGATTGTGCTTGGTGCCGTGGGGACACGCAGGCCTGGGAAGGCACAGTACTGAGGGCCTGGCGATGCTGGAGAAGGCTTCTCTGAGCCAGCAAGGCCTCAACTGGGCCCTGCAGATGGAAGAAGTTGTCCAAGTGAAGCCCCTGCATTCACTCTGGGGGGACAGATGCCATGGCTCCTCTGCAGGCCCTGAGCTGCGCAGCTCCTCTCTGTGTAACTGGGAGAGATGACCCAAGGAGCAGCCAAACAAGTGCAGAGGCATTTATACCTTTAAGGCCTTAGGTGTTCCTGTAGTTTCTCAAGAGGAGGCATGGGCAGCAAACATCCACTCTGTTGGGAACATGATGTACTCTGTCTAATCTTCCCTAGTCCTGCAAAGGTGGGCATGAAGAGCCACGTTTCAGAGCTGAGGGCACGGGGAGAGGCTGAATTGAACTCTCCAAAGGTTATCCTGGTAGTAAGTTGTGATGCTGGGATGGGAGCCAGGCCTGTGAAACCTCCTGCAGTGCAGTGGCTGCCTCGGAAAAGGTGTGAACCCGGCCTCAGCCAACACAGGAAAGGAAGGGAGCGACAATGGCAATTGAGGAAATTAGACTCTAGGTTCCATTCTGAAGGTGGCATGTTGCCTGCACTGGTAATTGGGCAATTTAGGACTACGAGGGTCCATCTATTCTCAACACTCTGCTTCCTCAAGGCTTTCAGACTCTGGCTTGCAACAACTCCAAGGATGGTGTAGGTGAGGGGACTATGTAAGTGCCTCTACAGGCCAACCTCGAGCAGAGTTAAGGCAGGCTGAGGGCAGGAGGGGAAGAAAGATTTGTTTGAGCTAAAGCTTGACATTCATACCTTTTGAAGGTTTGGAGACAGAGGTTCATACACTGGGGTTGCATTCATTTTAAAGTTATTTCCACTTAAAAGTTTTTTTTTGTTTGAGATGGAGTTTTGCTCTTGTCACCCAGACTGGAGTGCAATGGTGTGATCTAGGCTCACTGCAACCTGCACCTCCCAGGTTCAAGCAATTTTCCTGCCTCAGCCTCCCTCAGCCTCCCGAGTAGCTGGGATTACAGGCATGCGCCACCACCTCTGGCTAATTTTTTGTATTTTTAGTAGAGACGGGGTTTCACCATGTTGGCCAGGCTGGTCTCAAACTCCTGACCTCATGATCCACCCGCCTCGGCCTCCCAAAGTGCTGGTATTACAGGCGTGAGCCACTGCATCTGGCCATCACTGAACAGTTTTTATCAAGATCATCCTCAAAAGCTTTTCTTATCTCTAATCTGAAACTCATCACCCAGGGATAAAATCATCTCCAATTTAAGCACAAATCAGTTCAAGCCATCTCTTGCTACTTCAACTTCCCTGGGACCAGCACAATGAATATTTTCAATTCAGTTTTATTGTTGATCACTCCAGGAGAAGGCTAGTAAGATCGAATTTATAAGCCACTCAAAACAAGCTATTATAGTTCATTTTGAAGAACTTGTTTGTAAGCTAACATTTTAGTTGACATTGAATACCTTTAACATTTTTTTCATACATCTCTATCTTTTCCCCCAATAATTTCATCATTCTTTTCTGATCCTTTTTAAAAGTTCCTGGGTCTGAGGGTGTTATACATCTTGACTCAAGAACTTACCATCTGGGAAACAAGTTATGCACTGAGAATCCCCAAAGGACAGGCCATATGTATGTACTTCCTTGCACTTAAATACTAACATATTTTTCACAATTAAGTTGGTCTGGAGTTTCTTCTGGTTAAATCCAGGCCCATTCATGTTTCAATCTGGCTAAGTCTAGGCTATACATATGACTAAGGACTTAATTTCTCCATTTATCTATTTAAGGTCACTTTGGCTGGGCGCGGTGGCTCACGTCTGTAATCCCAGCACTTTGGGAGGCCGAGGCGGGCGGATCACGAGGTCAGGAGATCGAGACCATCTTGGCTAACACGGCGAAACCCCATCTCTACTAAAAAATACAAAAAATTAGCCGGGCGCGGTGGCGGGCGCCTGCAGTCCCAGCTGCTCGGGAGGCAGGAGCATGGCGTGAACCTGGGAGGCGGAGCTTGCAGTGAGCCAAGATCACGCCACTGCACTCCAGTCTGGACTACAGAGCCGGACTCCGTCTCAAAAAAAAAAAAAAAAAAGAAAGAAAAGATCACTTTATACTTTAAAATTACTAGTTTTGCTAAATCTGACTGTATTTCCTAATAGGTTGAAATAAAATTTTGATACATTCTCAGAATCTTCAGGAATGTTTAAGCTATTTTCAGAGGGCATAAACTAAAAACCATTACTTTAAAGACCAGTATTTATTATTTATTTGCCAATGTTGGATTCCCACTATTTGATTATTTTTATGCTAACTTCTCAGGTAAACAATAATGATTTAATGGACAGATGGATGTCACACCAATGGCACAGCAATGTATTCAAATGTTACAAATACATCCATAGTGTTATGTGATTGCTTTACAACCACAGTATTTCTTACGGGATAGAACAAAAAAATACAACAACGAAGCAGACACCACTTCTCCTAAGTGTGTAACATGGGGAAAAACCCAATAATGCCCAAGTCTGTCAGTGTAAGATGTAAGAAAATATATTTATTTTTTCCATGACAATACTATGATAAAATTGTTAAATACATGCATGTTTTAAAAACAGACATAAGTAACATCTTTAGAGTTAACAGCCAAGCATACTAGTTTTACATTTATGGTGTTTTAGTAATAGATTACTTATTTTCTATGTTTTTGCTATAATCATGTTTTCCAAAAGATACAGTAACTAAATTCTGAAATTATACAATGATATAAAGTGTCCAAATTTCCCATTCTAACAGCAATTTAATATCCAAATTTTCACAAGGCAGGAAATGCTTCAGTTATCATCTAAGTGGAGTTGTTCTATTCCATATTACTCTCAGAATTCTGTGAATCAGACTGAATCACACACACATACTTCGTCTACAGTTTTCTTCCTGTATATGTGTATTTAAACGTTTCCTTATACAATTAAACATGATTTTAGGTACAGCACATCACAACTGATCATTTACCTTAAAAAAAAAAAAAAGTATCTGTAGTGGTAACATTTCAAGAAATGAAAAAGGGAACAGTTGGGGATCTGCAGTTTCTCCCTATCTTCTTTCAGCGACATTTACAAGCACTTGACCAAACAAAAATTAGTAAACAGTTACTAGTATTTATAAAAAACTTAAAATATTTAACATATAATACTCACTTAAAAAAAACATTCATTCTACAAACAATCTTATAAAAGACAGAAACTTATATCTGTTCACAGTATGTGTATTTTGTAAACAGTAATTCACTATAATGCAATTTTGAAAGTAAAAACAGGTAATTTCCTAGTGTTATAAGGACCTTGACTTATGGCCAGCTAATGAAAGAGAAGAAAACTTAACATTCTTACTGGGAAAGTTAAGTATTTTGAAATGATTTATTTTACCTTTCAACATACCTTTAAGGTGGTACTATTTTAAATCTAGGATGTCTATCTATCTAGGCCAATCTTTGCAAGCAATTCTGAATTAAAATGTATTTAAGAAAAAGCCATGCTCTTTTTTGAGAAAATAACAGGATAAAACAAATGCCAGGAAGGGCATCAATCACATAATACCTACACCTCTGCAACAATGAAAGGCTTCTTTTTTCGTGTTGTCTCCTGCTACTCACAATGTTATTTATATTTTTCCTAAATACTATGTTGGAAGGAAAAATTAAATGGAAGGAACCACTAGTTTATGATATATTAGAAAAAATGGGAAAAAGTATTTGGAATCAAACTGGGAAAAGAATGTTTAACAAAAATTGTATGAAAACCATTATTCAGTGTTCTTTTCTATGATCAATTGCAAAAACACTAATGTTAAACCTAACAGTTAACTTTTCCATGTTACAAATGAAAATTGTATTACCACCTAGAGATATTTTGATCTTTTATAATACACTACTGGAATGTTTAGGAAAATAGTTCAGAAGTTGAAAGTTACCCATTTAAAATGGAATAATTCTAAACGAAAGTACACTTTAAATGTGTAAGGAAATTCAACAACTTGAGTCATTCAATCTGGTGTGCAAAGTATTTTAGTCATATGTGCAACACACAGGATCTATGTTGTTAGCTTTTTTTTTTTTTAAAGTTCTGATTGGCTACTGTAAAGGCAATCTTAGAAGACACACGTAAATATAATATAAATCAATTTTCTTATCAAGTAGACATTTTCTCCACTCACATCTCTTAGTTTTTGGGGTATTCAGTCCCAGCAACCAAAAAAATAATGTAAATTATTAATATTTTGTTTCTGGTTAATGTTCAGTCAGTTTTTCTTTTATAAGAGCTTTTGATTTATTGTTCTATGGTTCTTTAGCTAGGCACTTATACATAAAAACATTCAGAGTTTCCCCTTAACACACTACTTTTAATTCTCATGAAAATGTTGCACAGTTAGAATTTGTCTTGCATAGATAAATTCTGTTTATAACATGGACTCTGATAATCCAAATATTAACATTCCTAATATAGGGAAAAATAAGCACCATTCATGGCTAAAAATAATAGAATCCTGTCATAACCCAATATCGTAAGGATCTGGATATATTCTAGACCAAATCACACTCCCTGAAACATTACCATGTACAATAAAGCCTGACATATCAGCCAACTAATTGAATGCTATCCTTAATCCTTTACATTGGCACTAAAAATAGTTCATCTGTAATAAGCATGAATGTGACCATGTAATAATTAACAGCATAACTGAAAAGGAATAAAAAATCTAACCACCATAGCAAAATAAGGGGTTTAAGTGTTATTAATGGCCCTGGTACATAATCCATAAAGATATAAATGAACCAAATTCAAGCCAAGTAATTTCCAATGATATTCTAAGGCTAAGTCTAAAAGATGAATGTTCTGTAACTTTGGCCATAAATCATTTTCTTCTATGAAAATTTTCTTCTAGAATAAATAAGATGGGCATGACAGCATGAAACTTCATTTCAGCAGGAAATAAAGACTTAAAATAGATGCTTTCAAGAAAAAGTTTATCAAGAGAATGAGTTCTGAATTAGTTAACTTCACACATGGACACACTGTTGGGCAGAACACACGCTGGCTGGTACAAACATGCCCCAGTTGCATACCCATCAAATAAGAAGGAAGTATGAACACTTAAAATTATGGAGAAATAAATATCTAGTGATAACAGGCATGAGCCCTTCCTCAGTTTTCATTCAAACCATGCAGTCACTTCCAAAGTAGATTTGAATCTTTGAGTCAATAGTCTCAGATCTACACAACCTAGATTTTGATGTGTATCGCCCTTCAGGAAAATTCTGTTGAATCTGTGACACTCTGGGATAGGACTCGGTCAAGAAAATTAGTTACTGAGCTTTCACGACGTGTCTAGTTTTTGTAGCTAATAATCCCCCCTTTTACTCTGAGATGCCCAATTTTACACTTTCAAAATAAGAAAAAAGGCATTTCATAAAATGCACACAAATTTTAACATAATTCAAAATAGAGAATAGCAAAAATAACCTTAGAACAAAAAAATTTTATCAGATTATATACCTGAGCGATAGAAAACTCTGAGATAATGTTTTCAAAATATTGACATGTTAATGAATATTTTACTTTCAAAATACCGTAAAATTGATTTTAAATTCCCTTTGGAAGAAAACATTCCCTGGTCTCCTTCATTAAATTACAAATAATTACCCAAATACAAAAAGGACTTGTAATGTTTGTTAAATATGGACGGCATGAAGACAATTAAGAAACTACAGGACTTATTTCCAACAAGAATACAATGTGCATGAAGTTTTGAAAATGTGACATTTTACCACAGTTTCTGAGAGTGTAATAGTACTAAATGTTCTAAATGTAATCTTTCAGATCCATGAGCCGTGAAAGTAATGCTGGTTTGGAAAATGAGGTTGATACTTCCTCTCTTAAACTTCTCGATGAATGGCTGCTTCTGTTTCTAGGCTGCAGGAACAAAGCACCTCTATCACATAAGCACATAAACACACAACTCAACTATCCAGACACTCAGGGCCACAGTTTCAAATCCAGGGCTGCATAAATTCAACAAGCTGATGACCTAGATTGCACACATGTGCTAATCTATGCACTATATGATTCACGAGTTCATCTAATGTTAAAAGTCTAGCTAAGTCTTTAATAATGTAATATTAAATATTATTTATTTAAAATGGTCACTCATAAATGAGCCCCATAATGACCTCCATTCCTCGGAAGGGAAGCTTGAGTTGAAACTGGCTTGTAAGTGAATTGACTCATAAGAGAGGTAAAAATATGTCTTACATGAATTACTACCCCACAGATATGATGGAACATAATGCTAGTTTGACATATAGATTTTTCTAACCAATGACTGGGCTTTCACTGAAGAGGAAAAGAGGGATTTCTCAATTATTTTCCCAGTCAGTAAGGGCTGGAGAGAACACATCTAGCTCTGCCTCTAACTAGTCCTTAATTGTCGCTTCCAAGGGAGAAGCCACAAATCTAACTGGACAGAGCACAATCAGTATGAGAACACCTTGTAAATGCAGGCATGCAACCAGCATTGACAAACAGTGCACATTTACCAGTGTCTCAGACAACTGGACATGCGACTAATCTCTCCTTCCCACTTCCCTCTCCTCTTCCCATGTTGTTGCTCTCCCTACACACACAGGTGGAGTGGGAGGAGAGGTAATATCCTGGGATCTGCACAAGGGTCTAGCTGTCTTCAATTCAATGAGGAAAAACAAGGAAAACCGCTTTGGCCTCAGACACAAACCACACTCTTTTAAGCATACAGCAACTTACAAGGAGCTTGCCCAGACTTAATAGTGTTACTCTGCTTCTCATTAAGCTAGTGATCCTTGTGTATGAAACTCCAGAAGTAGGGGAAAGGTGAGTGATATTCTGCACTTTTTTCATACAGAAAAAACAGTGAAGTCTTGCAGAGAACGAAAGGACTTAAGAGCCCAGTGATATTCATCATTAGCCAAACAAATGAGTCGTTATATAGGTTAGAAAGGGCCCTGGATCCAGATGGTCACAGTTGAAATGCATATATATTGACAGACAAAGATCAAACAATCTCTTCTGGTCTTTTCTGGTTATCTCAGGTTAGTGTCGTTTAGAGCAATAAATGTTTACTGTAGCCAACGCCTATCCTTGTCCTGGAGAGATAAAGTATGGGATTGATACATTTCAACAGGGAACAAGGCAGGAGTTGAGGGCAAGCAGACTATGGTAACAGCAAAATTTGGCAGGGAGAGAAGGCAGCCCCAGATCTCATGTCTGGGGTGGAAGCTAAGGCAAGGAGCCAAAGAGGATACAAAGGAAGACAAGAGAACACTATTTAGGGATGGCTCTGATTGGATATATTTTTCATTACTGAACATTTCTATGAACTATTATATAGTTTTAATATACTATGTATGTACAAAATGAATTGCATTTCACTCCAAATTTCCACAGATCATAAAGCTCAGAAATTTAGCTGAATCCTAGCAGTTAAAATCAGGATTCATACACAGAGAACGTAAATAGATTTTGTCCCTTGTCACTCTGGCTTTTTTCCACAACATGGTTTTTAAAAATATACAATATGAGCTTCAAAAAAATTAACTGATCCATTATTTGTAAATACATTACAGAACCTCAGATGATAAAAAACAAAAAACCAAAAAACCAAACAAAAAAGGCATATCTTATTTGGACACTTAAAATTTTCAAGTACTTTTGCCTTAACTATGAAAAGGTAAAATACACAGGCAACCTGAGGGCAAGGAAAATACAACATACACTTTTTAGTTTTTCCTTCTGCTTTTCCAAGAACCACAATCACTCCAGACATCGCTTATGAGAAACAAGGGTGGGCAGAGGATGCTGTGCTGAAGGCACCCAACTATGCACAGCTCACCAAGCAATTGCTACACCTGCAACACAGGTATGCCCGTGGATTCAGATCGGTTTATGACAGTTACTAAGAAATAGCCCTTGGGTAACTGTTCCTGTAAGAAGCATTCTCTGTTTTATATTTAAAAATGTGAGTACTGGATCAGATAATCTGGCATGATGAAAAGACTCACGAGCAGGAGGAACATCCACTAGGAGGTGTCAAAGATCACCACTGCCTGGGTAGCCAGGCTCAATGGCATGGTCTCCTCAGGAGGAACGAAACCCAATCAGAATACAGACAGCTAATGCTGCTAGATATTGCTTAGTAGTCATCTCACATAGTAAATCACTGGAATTATATGCTTATGAATAATATTGAATTTGTTCATATAAAGCTGTCACTATCACAAAATAAAATGATTTAAAAGAAACATGGGTCTATAGTCTTAGAAATGTAAATCTTAAATATCAGGGCAACCAACTGAAATAATGGAAGCAAGCATAAAAGCTAAAAAATAATGAAAAGGCTTGCAAAACCTATCACAGCAAGAAAACATGATTATGATTTGGGCTGGTCAGTGTCACACTTGTTTTCAAAGTTTGTACCCCTGAGACAACTGTTTGATAACCATTATACAGTAGGCACAGAAATCAGCATACTTTATCAAACAAAACACTAAATCACTGTCGCTACATCAAAAATTATTTTTGTGAATGCTGTGGATAGAGGAGAATAATCTTAGAAGTTTTTAAATCTGTGCTTGGTTTTCATCTAGAAAGGAGTAAACGTCAGGCAAATAAACATCACCTGTTACTTGGACATTTTCTCCCTGGCCTGCAAATCCACTTGCAATTCCACCAAGTATACATATGAGAAAACCACAAACAACAGAACAGAAAACAGTTGTGGCGGGATTTGTTTTACATGTACGTATAAGTAGGTATTAGCCTTGAAATGCTTCTTGAAGGTAGAGTACATGAGAAAACTTTGGTTTGATCACAAAGAGCTCCAAATCTTGAGTTTTGTGGATTGAGGATTCTGAGTCACTATACTTTGGCTTTTAGACTACATTAAAAGCACATGAACACTTTTAGTGTAACTTAACATGTAGTGAAGTTCACCTCCTAACAATATTTCACAGGATCCCTCCAAGAATGCCCAGTGCTGATGTAGCAACACTAGCAATAAGAGCTTATTGAGATGGCCGACTGAAGTGACACGCTGACACTGTTAATCGTTTGGTTTGTTCTGAAAAAAGTTTGTAAAGGACCACCCTCCTCCATTAGATTTAGGAGAGTCTTCATCTTTAGGAGGAATCAAAAATTGTCGGGAATTAATGGAGCATGGACTTCCAAATGAGACAATCTCACTGTTGCTGTCTATGGATCTAGGAGAGTCTGGAGACACTAAATTCCATGTATTTACATTGGCCTGAGGTCTGTAACCTGCAGTTTTCTCTAAGTCCTCTTCTGCAGCTATATCTTCCACAGTAGAATTAATGGGGAGGTGCATCTGTGGTTTATAGCCTGCCCCTCCTACAGGGTCATTTTCTTGTTCTTCTTCTGGTTTTGCTTGAGGCTGATACATCGACTGAACATCAATGTAAATGACCTGTGCAGTCCCTCCAGCTTCATCTGCTGCTGGGTTTGGTATTTCTTCCTCAATGATGGGTGGACAATAGGACACAACCACATGGTTTTCAGGCTCTGCATCAGAGCGATCTTCAGGACGCTCAGCTACTGGCGAAATTATTTCTGTATCTTCTATTTTAGGAAATGCTGATCGAGTTTCCAGAACCTCAACATTATTTGGGGTACAAGGATTCATTTCCAATGTCTTAAGACCACTGCTTCCCTAGAAATAAATTTTAAAATGGTGATTAAAAATAGCACTAAATGCTACTGCAATGCTCCTCCTACAAACAGGGGCACCTTTTTCCCCAAACCTGCTTGTAAACAGGTGCCTCTACTACTCTGCATTTCACACTACAGCACAGCCACTTTTTTCTTCCATATCAGTTTTTCCTTGTTATTAATATTTGTGGGAGAAAAAAGAGTATGGTATAATTTAAAATTAATAATTTTAGAAACTGGGATTTTCAAAGTATACTATCTTCCCAACACTTTTTACTTAGAATGACACTTGCATGTTAAAAACTTTTCACAAAAGATTAAAAAAACAAGCCAGCACGTCAAAGATAAATATAAGAAAATAAAAGATTACCTCACAGACACTCTTTTGAAACTGTAACGCTTTACAGTTTTCTGGATTTGGAATATCAGGGTAGAAGGTTTCTTTAATCCTTTAATAAAAAATTATTAAAGTAAATTTAATAGTTTTAAGATTATTAGATAATAAGTTAATAAATCATTAGGCTTATTTTGAAGTATTTATGAATCTGTTAATGAACATGTGAGATTCAAATGGAAGCTCTTTCGTGTGATCATTCACTAGAGCTGTCTATACAACGCACTGAGAGGTTCCAATTTGAAAACCATAAACAGGCCTGGGCATGGTGGCTCACGCCTGTAATCCCAGCACTTTGGGAGGCTGAGGCGGGCAGATCACAAGGTCAGGAGATCGAGACCATCCTGGCTAACATGGTGAAACCCCGTTTCTACTAAAAATACAAAAAATTAGCTGGGCGTGGTGGCAGGCTCCTGTAGTCCCAGCTACTCGGAAGGCTGAGGCAGGAGAATGGTGTAAACCCGGGAGGCGGAGGTTGCGGTGAGCAGAGATCGCGCCACTGCACTCCAGCCTGGGTGACAGAGCGAGACTCTATCCCCCACCCCCTCCAAAAAAAAAGAAAACCATAAACAGTAATTCAATTTCTAGAACTACCATACCCATGTATCTCATGAAAACGGAAAGCAAATAATTAAAATAGTGGTTGTGCCATCTAGTCCAAAGGATCTAGGCTATGGAAGAACAGCTGTGATCCCATGGCACTGCTTTACGGAGGTGGTTAAAAAGGTGATCATAAAGGTGATAACTACGTGTCATGAGTACACTGCAGGCTGTGCTAAGAAAAAGGCTATTAATCTCGAACAAAAACTAAATGCAGCCAAAAATGAGATTTGCCTTTACCAAGGTGGGGTAATGAGGTGGTCATAAAGGTGACAGCCATGTGTCATGAGTACACTGCAGGCTGTGCTAAGAAAAAGCCTATTAATCTTGACTAAAAACTAAATGCAACCAAAAATGAGATTTGCTCAGTGTCCTATCATATTTTTATATTTACGGCTACTAAAAAGAACTGTATTACCTGAAATTCCTACAGAAAAAATAACTTTGTTAACGTGAGTTTGAAACGCTGTAACTTCTAAACTCCCTTATTTTGTCTTTTTATTTTTTTTTTGAGACAGAGTCTTGCTCTGTTGCTAGGCTGGGGTGCAGTGGCACCATCTTGGCTCACCGCAACCTCCAACTCCCTGGTTCAAGCGATTATCCTGCCTCAGCCTCCTGAGTAGCTGGGATTACAGGCACGTGCCACCACACCCAGCTACTTTTTTGTATTTTTAGTAGAGATAGGGTTTCACCATGTTGGCCAGGATGGTCTTGATCTCCTGACCTCTTGATCCGCCTGCCTTGGCCTCCCAGAGTGCCGGGATTACAGGTGTGAGCCACTGTACCCGGCCTAACAGTTGTTTGTAAAATGTGACTTTTGGTAATGAGAATATGGTTACCAAAATAGACTATTCTATAGTTCTACAACTATTACTATTTTGATTTATAAGCCAAGATTGCTAAAATATGTTCTCTTGTCATAAATGATGTTATTTTTAAGGCCGGTGAGGACTGGTCTAAGCATGAATGCAGCCACTGGCCCCATACACAGCCAGGACAGCTCCTGCCGGGTAACCACACACATGGCCCTCTCTCCCATGGAGCCCCCACTGACTTCACCTCACCTCACATCACTCATTCCTGCTTCACCAGGCACACAGCTCCTCTCACTTTCTCTGAAGGTTTTAACTCCTTCCAATTTCAGGACTCTCAAAGAAAGAATTCTCTGTCTGTAACATTCTTTTGCCTCTCCTTACCCTTTGGAACTCTCCCACAGACCGGCCGTGACTAGCAGTGGCCAACCAGCTCCCAGGACGTAGCCCCCTGCTGGTCTCCTCAGGGTACCTGGTTCAGTCTTCCTAGCACCCACTCACACTCTGCAAGCACACATTTGCTGAATGTCTATGGTTTACTGTCCCTCTTCCCATACTGTGCTCCAAGTCTATAAGAACCATAGCTTGTTTTGTGCACCACAATATTCCCCCCTTCACATGGAAGAGGTCATTCATATTTGTTGAATAAATGAGCAAATGATCAAAATGATAGGTCACCAGGGCAAGTGAGATCTTAATCATTAAATCATGTTTAATCTTGTAGATAGCTATTGCCGTATTTCAGCCTATAAATATTTTTTATAATAGTAACTGCTATGACTTTAAATTATTAGGAAAAACGGTAGAAAAAAATTTACACATTGACTCTACTAAGACCTTTAAATAATATGTCATGTTTAATATTAAATTCAACATTAATTCTAATTAAAATTTTTTTTACTAACTTATTACAACAAAAAAGATATACTTAATACATAAACTAATCTTACAAATCTTATAATCATGCCCTTAAGAAGAGCAAGAGTAAATGCAGAAACCATTACCATTCTCGTTTCCGATAACAAAGGATACTTGTCACCACTCCAACAATGACAGCCACTGCCACTGGGATGAGAATGGCAATAATTAATCCCACAGCTGAAATGAGAGTATTACAAATATTAAAATCACTATTTTTAGTGTGAAGTACAGAATAGATTTATGTTAGAAGATATTTAGGTTGGTAGATCATTTAGGAAAAAAACAAAATTAACTGCTGCAGGGACACTGAAAAACTATTATAATCTAACCTTCAGGTATTGTGATAATTTTTACGCAAATACTTAAAACTCTTTCAAGTAGGGTTTCTCAATCTTGAAACTTGACATTTTAGGCCAGACAGATCTTCACTAGAGGATCGGGGGAGACAGTCCTGTACACTACTGGAAGTTTAAGAGCGTCCGTGGCCTCTCACCGCTAGATACCAGTAGTATGCCCCAGTTATGACAACAAATGATACCAGACAGTGCCAAGTATCTCGTAGGTGACAAAATCACCCTCCGTTGAGAATCACTGCTTTAGAGAACCATATCCTCATGGCTCTTTATTTAAGAGCTGTGTCTGAACTCTCCAACTCAGGGGTAGAGGATAAGCCCATGATCCAAGTAAAGTTCTTTACTGCAGAAAGACAGTCAAGGCCATCACGGTTCTTGTCTCTCAAATTTATGAGTGTTGTGCTTTACAAAAAAATTTTTAAGAACATCTTCACTTTTCCCTAGATACGTGAGAAATCACAGAATAGCTGGAGCAAAACATTTTTAATCACTGACCATTAGATAAATTCAATATGACTTTAGACCTCTAGACTTCAGATGTACCCCAAATTCATTAATTTATTAGGTACTCATTTGGAAATAACTTCAAATAACTGACAAGAATAAACATAAAGTAATCTTATAGCTTTTTAACCCTTCCCTCCACCAGCCAAAAAATGCAACAAAATGTGAATGTTTTTTAGAAAGGGTGGGGAGGGGTTCCTACATAAACCAAGAATCACTAGGAACACTACGCATGCAGGATGGAAAGCACCTCAACAGCAACCCGAAACTTACAATTTTCCTTTGTCACCACGTACATACTCTTCTCTGGGCCCACTCCACCATCTGTATAGGCTCGCAAGACCAGGTGGTAACTTGTTTTACCTTGAAGGTCAGCAATTCTCAGTGTCTTCTGGGATATGTCAGTAATATTCTTAACCTTTATGTCAGAACGACCTATTTTTAAAATGAAGTATGTTAGCACTAACTCTAACCCGTTTTAAATGCATGGTTACCTACACCTGTCTCACTAACTGCCCTTCTAAGTGGGTCTAGCTGCAGTCATCCCAGCCAAGGACTCTGCAGCTGCCACTACCTTGTTCAAACTCTACCCCCATGCCAGTCAGTAGCTGTATGATATGGGCCCGTTATTTAAACCACTCTCAACTGGAGTTTTTCTACTTATGAAATAGAACATCACGACTTAAGCTGTGTGAAGTTTTCACACACATTCTCTAGCATAATGCCTGGCATATAGCAGGCAATCAATAAAAGTCCCCTTTCTGCTACTAAAAGCATGAAAACTACCACAACCAAAACCCACTTAGGTTGAGCCTTCCTATGAGTGAGAGTGAAAGATGGGATGAAGCAAACATGCAAATCAATAGAGATGACTCCAAACCACTTAGAAAAAGGATCAGTGTGATGGGAACTCTCAAATGAGACTAGTGAGAAATCCTTTGAGTTATAACTTCAAAAGGAAGAGTGAGGAATCATTTGAACTACTATTTTATTTTTAAAAATTTAATCAGAATAATGCAGGATAATAGGTTAAAAAATTAACTAGTACTAAATGGTTAATAACAAAAAGTGACAGTTCTCTACCAGCTCCTCCTGTCGTCCCCTACAACCACTGTAAAAGTCATGTAATCAGTTTCTTTGGGTATTTACCTCCATATTCCAAAGTAGCAAACTTAGAGAGATGTGGCTTTTAACTATTAGATCTTATCTACACATACTTTATAAGGGCAGATAAAGATAGAGCTCTTTTACACTACCATCACCCTTTCCCCCACCACATCATTCGTATAGAAACATCAGAACATTTGATGAATTCAGTTTGGATTACTATGATTATATAAATATGAGTTAATGCTAAGACAAACTGCTTGGTGTGATAATGTTTCCTTTCTTGTTTTCCCATTGTTATAACTGCTTTTCCCTCATTTGCTTGATTTTCTATATACCAATCAGTAATTCTTCCCATATCCTCCAATGTACACTCAGTAAGATTTTCCATGTGGTCAAACACAACAAAATCCCAGCTCCACATCTTCTCTGCTCTCCCCTCCACCCATCCCCTGCCTCCTGCACTAGACTGGATGCCTTCTGGGCTGCAGAGCTCCCTGCTCCGCAGGGAGCTCCCTGCTCTCTCCCCTGTGGCTTCCTGGGTTGGCCTCACTTCATTTCCTCATTAGGATGCACTCTTCTAGTAGTTTCTTGAGAAAAGCAACATGGGGGAAGTAAATATTTGCAGCCTTGCATGTACAAAATGTCTGCATTTTAATCTCACTTTGGTTGACAGACGGTGGAGTATCGAATTTTAGACTGAAAATAATTTTCATTCTGTATTTTGAAGAGACTTCTGTGGTACCTTCTAGTATCTGGAGTATTGCTGGGCTGTCTGTTACCATTATTATTCCTGATTCCTTGCACATGACCTGCTTGTCTCTGATCATTTCTTTACACGTTAGCTGCTCGGAAAATTCATAATGACATACCTTGGCATAGATCTTTTTTCTATTTATTTTGCTGTGTGTTTAATGAATTCTTTCACTCTATATACAGTAGTCCTCCGTTTTCCTCAGAGAATAACTGTAACAATATACTGTAATAAAAATTATGTAAATATGGTCTCTCTCTTTCTTAAAGTATCTTATTGTACTGAACTCATCTATTTTCAGACTGCATTTCGCCAGGGGTAACTGAAATGGCAGAAAGTGAAACCATGGAAAGTGAAACTGCAGAGAAGTGGATCTGCTTGTAGTTAGACCCTTCAGTTCTAAGGAACTTTCTTCAATTGATCCCTCCATTCAGACCAGATTGATCCTCACCACTTGGCCTCCAAGGCCTGGTCCGGCAGGTACTGGAGAAGTTCCTTCTCCACAATGCCTGACTGCCCACACAGATTTCACAGTCCTCCACTCATTTAAGTCATTTGCCCCACTTCCACCCACAAATTTCTGAATCTTCTTTTTTGGGGTTGTTTTGCCTCTTCTGTTCTCTCCTTGTGGCTTTATTAGAGTTTGGGGTTTTTTCCCCTTCTTTATGCTAACTTTAGTGACCAATCTACCATGTCTTACTGGAAATCTAGATGCTAGAATTTTAACTGTTTCAAGTGTAAAATTTCCAAGCTTGTGAGGCAAGTCACACTAGACTTGGGATGTTTGTGGAATTTGATATTTAGGATGTCCCTCATTCACCAGCAACCATGAAGGTTCAGGCAATGCAGAACCCGGGGACCGAAGGGGAGGCACACACTTCCTGCAGCTGCTCTGGGGAGTGGCTGAGACAGTGCCCGGCCAGCACCGCCATGCCGTGGCGGAGTTCTCTATTTCTCAGACAGGCATTAAATAATTAAAATGATTTCTTTCTGAGGAGAGGCCAACCAGGAAAATGAAAGCTCTCAAACTGAAAAGATGATATGCTTGTGCTATGCAGCTATAAGAAACATCTGATTCTCTGCAGATATATAATGAAAGGAAAAGCCAGAAATCTGTACAATTTTGTATTTGTAAATCTGAGAATTCTCTAAAGTCTTTGGATGAACACTTGCCAATTTCCAAGGATTGTCTGTACTTTTTAATAAACCCCCAATCAAGTCATTAAGTTTTCCAGCTTATCAGGGACACGGCTAAGTAAAATGCTAATAGGCCAATGGTTTTTGTCAAATTACAACTGAGGATCTGAAGCTAACTCTTTGGATTCCTGAGTTTTTCTCCTCCACTGTTATAAGTACAAGATTTCTTTTTGGCAGAAAACTTCATGAGATGCCTTGTTATGGATTATGTAAGGATCTAATAAGAGATGGTTTCTGTCCTATGAGGCTTATAATCAAAGGCTTCAGAATAAATGATTTAAATGATTTCTGAAAGACTATGCATGTAAAATCTTAAGACTCGTATATTCATAGAATTACTGCCTTTTCATTTCTCTCTCTTTCAGATAGTTTTGAAAACCAGTACTAAACTACTGAGCAGGACTTCTTTTCCTTTTTTTTCTGTTGTGGTTAAAGAGAAACTTCTAAGAAACACTATCCTCGTGCTATCAGTTTACTTACCTGATTCTAAAACCCTCATCTTTGATGTGTCTCTTTCTCCTTTTCCAAAGTAAAACAAATATCCTCTTAAAAAGCCTCTAAGTTCTTCCACAGGAATGTCTTCCCATTTTACTAATATCGAATCTGCAGAAGTATCCTCAACAGTAAAATTTGGTGCAACAGTGGGAGCTGTAAAAGGAAAAAGTCAATTGCTAAAGGGGAGTGTACGAATACAGAGCAATGCAGTAAAGTTTCCTGAGCTTTCTAGCCTCAAAAATAATTCAACTTGGAATTAAAACCTTATTTAATCATAAACTTGGAGAGAGATAATCACAAACGCTTTTTTTGTGAAGCTTACATACTAATAACCATAGACAAAAATATTTTTAGGAACAAAGGCAGAACTTACAATATCACTTTCAGACAAAATATGTATCTAGGGAAGTGATCTATGCAAAATCTTTCTGAGGCTATTCAGATAGACTTTATTTGTATTTCCCATCTTTACTGATAGTCCTGAAGAAGTTAACAGTTTTTTAAACTTGTAAAAGTACTAATTACATATTTTTGACATCAAGTTCAGATTTAATTTTCTTGAGGACAAGAGCAAAATTGTGAAATATAAACATTCAACAAATGATTTCAGAGTAAGCAGGCCCAGTGCAGTGGCTGATGCCTGTAATCCCAGCACTTTAGGTGGCTGAGGTGGGAGGATCATTTGAGCCCAGGAATTTGAGATCAGCCTGGGCAACACAGTGAAACTTCATCTCCACACACACACACAAAAATTAGCTGAGCATGGTGGCATGCACCTGTAGTCCCAGCTACCCAGGAGGCTGAGGTGGGAGGATCACCTGAGCCCAGGAGGTTGAGGCTGAAGTGAGCCATGATCGTGCCACCACTGCACTCTAGTCTGGGTGACAGAGTAAGATCTTCTCTCAAAAAAAAAAAAAAAAAAAAAAAAAGGAAAAGGAAAAGGAGAAAAAAGTAGAATCAAATACTTTTTATCAAATTATTTTTCCTTCCTTGAACTAAACATCTTATTTTTAGAATTCAATCATACTATTGTTGCCAATTTATAATTTCTCATGTTACCCTGAACTCTTAAAAATAAGTACCCATTTAACTTACCCAATTCTTCTATATATCCAATCATGGAGCGTAATAATTGATATCCTTGATTTTTGCACCCATACAGGAAAAAATTATATCTTACACCTGGTCGAAACTGATCTATAGGATGAACACATCAGCAAACTTTCATAAATAAATTACTATGAATATCTATTTTAGAAATATCAAATTTATAGCATACTCTAAAATTTCCAAAGCTAATTTTAAAGATGTTTTATTTAAAAATACATATTTTAAAGATTAGTATTCAGAATGAAAACTGACTAAACAAAAATTAAATTTACTTCTATTTTAACAAAAAGTTTAGTAATATAAGATGGGATTGCCTTGGAGAGAACAACGATGATTAAGGGTTACATTTTGTTCCTTTTTCCAGGAAGAAACATCACTGCTTGATTTTTTTTTTTTTTTTTTTTTTTTTTTTTGAGACAGAGTCTTGCTCTGTCACCCAGGCTGGAGTGCAGTGCTGCGATCTTAGCTCACTGCAACTTTCGCCTCCCGGGTTCAAGTGATTCTCCTGCCTCAGCCTCCCGAGTAGCTGGGATTACAGGTGCCTGCCACTGCATCTGGCTAATTTTTGTATTTTTAGTAGAGACGGGGTTTCACCATCTTGGCCAGGCTGGTCTTGAACTCCTGACCTCGTGATCCACCCACCTTGGCTTCCCAAAGTGCTGGCAACTGTTGGATTTTAAGGAACAAAATGTAAGTCTAAATCAACTTCCTGGGTCAGTTCACTAAGCCATTCATTCCAGGTCTACATCATGCTTCTATAAATCCCTTCCCTACATAGTGTTATTTCTGAGTTGGAAAAAACAAACCCACTGCTCTCTCCTCTTGTTCCAAGAAGCAGAATTAAAAGTTGCACTCTGCCTTGAAGCTTCAGTGTTAAAGGAACTGGGTCTTAGAGTTTGTTCCTCTTTATAGCATCACCATTAAGTGTCTTTGGGTGAGTTAACTCTACAAGATATAGAGGTGCTTTGAATTAACTCCACAGGACACAGAGGTACTTCCAATTGAAGTACCTTAACTTAAACTCAAAAGGCTCCTTTTAAATGTCTCCTGAATACAATGCAATGTGTGCAATGTGAGCAACACAGACATGCACAAAACAAAATGTCAAGCATGCAGACACTTGCGGAGTGGTGGGGAAGACAGATGAACAAGGGTAACCCTAGCAGTGTGTTATATTAGAGGTATGTATCAGATTCCACGGAATCTTAAGTGAGGGTCCAAATGAGTCTAAAAAGATCAGAAACAGCTACCATAAGGGCCATCTGATTAAGGCCTTGAAGGGCACTGAGATGCTCATCAGTGGTGGTTGAGAAAGAAGAAAATGCCGGGGTCACGGAGGGGGATTGGCAGCATATGGCATTGCATTTAATTTGCAGAATGCAATTATTCTGGTGTGGTTAAAGCATTAGTTCTCCAATCAAGTGCCCATAACACACCAGTGGCCTGCAGGCTCCAATGTGAGACAGTAGTCAATTTCTAAAATCACACAACCCAAGAAAAACTGAATCAACTTGTCTAAAACTTTTAACTTTTCTTCTTGCAATGATTTTCCTTAAACGTTTGCTATGTGCTGGCACGTCCCAAATACGTATTAATGCAACTCAAGCTCAGCCAATTGTGTTTAGTTTTGTAACATTTTTCTTTGGAGAAAGGCATGCTTGAGGTTATGATTTTATACTGCATGTACATCTGTAAATCTGTACCTCTTTTTATATTACATTTATTAATATTTTATAGGGCTCTGACACTTTAAAAAAAAGAGCCTGAGAAGGTTAGAGCATTAGAAATGTGCGAAGGTCAAAAAAGAGAGCAGACAGCTTAATGAGTAGACAACGGGATGACAGAGGAATAAAAGGTGTGCCTACTATGTGCCACTTGCTGTTCCAGAAGCTCAGCAGTAAATAAAAGACAATATTCCCAGCCTCTTGAAGCTTTGAATAACTTTGAATTTGAACCCGGGTTCTATCACATAATAATTTTGTGACCTTGGAAAAGTCACCTAACTTCTCTGAGTTTTTGTTTTCTCAAACTTTGTGTCTTTGTTCAATTGAGTTGGCACAGAAAGTTCTCCTCCCACAATCATCGCCGGGCAGTTTCTCCATATCCTGCAAGTCTCAGCTAAAACTTAAATGGGTAGATACTCCATTTATATCCACTCCAGCCTACCCCAGTTCATCCTGATTATTCTAAAAGCCCAGGTGAGAAACGACAGACTGGAACCGTGTAAGGCTCATTCAGCTCCATGGGAGGGGATGCAAGGGAAGGTGCAGGAAAGAGAAGGGTAGCAAGTGCCTGGGCCCTTGAAAAGGGAAGTGCACTGTAAGAAAGGATAAAGGGAACAACTCAGGAAGATCATTACCACTTCAGCCAATTATACATGTGGAGGAGTTTGGCTGTATTCCAAGTAGAAATGGAAAATAATCTGAACTCATATGTGATAATCCAATGAATGGGACCCATCCTCATCATTTGACAGAGAAACAGTAAGCAAGTAGAAAATGTTCCCTGAGAGGTAAGGAGTAGGCTGCTTGCTCTTCTGCACTTCCCTAACATGCAAGGGAGGCAGGAGACGGGAATGATCAAGAAGCATCACTACTGACAGGCTACAGGGTCCAGAAATCCCATGGGGACAGGCAGGATACACTCCCATCCTGCCAGGAAAAAAAGATGATATTGGAGAGAGGGCTCTAATGCCTAAGGACAATGCTGGATTAGCCTGTAGGTTATTAAATACTGCTCTGGGCTAAACTTCTCAGGCTGCACCCCATTGAGGGCCACTCAACTGCAGCTCACAAGCTCCTGAGCATTAGGCTCATGGAACACAAGGCCTCCCACCCACACTGTGCTCAGTCCTGCTGATGCCCCCTTGCCCTGCATCAGGGAAAGTGGTAAGGGGTTCACGGCCTTTCTGCTCAGTCTCTCCCTAACCTCGGTAACCTGGGCCCTGGGCAAACAAGGCGAAGGCCCTTCTGTGAGACCAGGTTACCGTTCTGTAGTCTTCTTTTTTCATGAACATTTATTTATTCACGTTGCTAAATTTTCCACATAACTTTTAATGTTACTTAACATTCCATTTTACAGGTGTACCATCATTTACTCATTCCCTTATTTGCTATTTGGGTTTTTAATTTTTCACGATTATCAATAATATTGCCGTGAACATTCTTAGATTAAATCTGTGTTGTTCTCTGATTATTTCTAAGAATAAATTTCTAGACGAGTAATTACCAGATCAAAGGGTTTGGATCCTTCCACATGCTGCCACAACTACCCTCCCACTCCCAGGAAAATCAAACCTATTCACACCCACCCAGCAGGAAAGAGAATCACTTCACTGCACCTAGTCCCACGTGTTGCCTTTTAAAAATAGTTTGTAGAACTTAATTAAGAGATACTAATTCAGCTTACCAGATTCGATTACAGTTTCAGTGCTGTTTGAGGGGACTTTTCTCCAGTCCATAAGGCATGGTTCTGACTGAGACGAGTTACACCACTTAATGACGTAGTCACAAGTCATGTTGGGGTCGTAATGCCAGGTGAGGAGAATGCCCTTTCCCATCCCAACAACTTGCTCTATTTTGAGATCATCTTCAATAAGAAAGGAGGATATTTTACTGGCATTAAAAACAATAATATAAGGCAAACCTCATAAAAATGGACATGAGTTAGAAAAATCACTTCACTGTGAAGAAATTATGAAATAGTACTCAAACTAGATAAACTTTTAGCAAGGATTAGAAGTGTTGCTCTGTTATTTTTATTGTAACAACTGTAGCACTTACCTGTATATATAGATTAACATAGCAGCTGAAAGAAAGTGATTTTTTAAAAGCACCTAGGATCAGGTAGTAACATATTGGGGCTAAGACATCAAGATCAAGGCCCAAGAAGGATGCAGCTAAGGGCACTGGCTGGGATGGGAGACTGGGGAGTGGACAGTGGACAGTCTGAAGCCCTCCTCTCATCACCCACCAGGAATGTGTGCAGAGAACAGGCGGGGCCCAGCACAGCGTGCAGAGTAGGCACTCAACGAACTTGTAGAAACAGTAGACGAACTAGCCCCCTTTCTTTCTTTCAAGGAAGACTGTGGCCCCAGAGGTGGGCTGAAGGGGTTGTCTGGCTGACCAGGGCGGGGTGGGGGCAAGGGAGAAAGCTGTGGAGACACCCAGAGGCTATGAGGTGGGATGGCTGACGTGGGTGCTGAGAAGGAGAAGCCTGCACAGCATCCTAGGAGATACCAAGGGCAAGGGGCAAAGGCTGAGGGCAGACACAGGAGTGGAGGCCCTGGCAAGGTTTCCTTTCCCTATCTTGCCAGATCTTGGCCGAGGTAAGAAGTGGAACCCCAGGCTTGGGGAGAAGAATTGGGGTGGGAGATAGGGCAGTGTGGTCAAAAGGGAGAAGGAAATTTCCCACTGTGACAGGAGAAAAGTAGTAGTTTTTATAACTGATTTGTATTTAATGGTTCAGTAAAAACAAACATAGAAAGGTTTTTGGTTATTTCTAAGAACAAAGTTTTAGACAAGTAATTGTCTCAGGAGCCAGATGCTCAGGAGGCTGCAAACTGTAGGTGAGTGGCCCTTGACAGGATGCAGCCACAGCAGTGTATTTAATCACCCACAGGCTACAAAAAGGGTTCAGTAAAACCAACACAGACATTTCCCACTGTAACAGGAGAAACTAAGTAATAGCTATAACTGATTTATATTTAAGGGTTCAGTAAAAACAAACATAAAAAGGTTTTTTGAACAAAATGTGCATTCCCAAAGCAACTACTACTAAATGCAAGACAACAATTTGGCTTGGAATATAGAACACTTCAGACATAACAACTTTTTTTGCTCAACGTGATTAAAAAGCCACAGTGTAAACCTGAGTTGAGGCTGCAGAGCCTCCCTCCAGTCACGATATCCTCAAGAAATGAGGATTTGTTCTGGGGCTTCAGAAATTGTCTAAAAGCTGATGACAGAATTGCCAGTTCTGTAAATTACCATTTTCTAAGGGATACACAGAAAAGGTAGGATTATGCTTCCTGAATAAAAAGATAACATAGCTATTGCCTAGAATTGTGAGAGCAATGAAATATATAACCTAAATCAGTATGTTATCTTCTTATGGATGTTCACATCTCTGTCTCCTTCATTTTTTATTTTGTTATTTTTGCCAGGCCAAAATGAAGAAGCCATTATTCTAAGCCCCACCTCCCAGCATCTGCCATAACCCCTGGGCATCTCCAGCAGCACTGCTGCCTAGGCTCTGTATCTCTGAAATGCACTTTGTTTCTCCCCTTCCTTCCTCCAAATTCTCCTATGACAGACTCAAAGAGAACAAAGAAGCAGTCAAGTAACAAGCAATAAGAAACAGCCTCAAACTGGAGTTGGAAAGCTACTTAGAGGACCCTAACTGGACCAATTTTTCTTCCTCTAGAAGCTGTGGTTATAGAAAGGCGCTCCCAAAGCAGGCAAGACAGAAAGGTGGGTAGGCAGAAAATGACTGGAGCACAGAGATCAGTGGAAGAAGAGGTATATGTGGCCGTTTAAAGCTCGTAACTCTCAAAGTTGTCAAGATAGAAGCTGGGAAGAATGTATTAATCACTGGATATCTATAAAATTTAAAGAAAGGTGCTAAATTTTAAGAATTACACTATAGTTGTTTTTCTAAAGCCTATACTGAAGATCTAATTTATACCTTAAGAAGACTTTTTTTAATCCATAATTTCTATTAATAAGGAATTTCTTACCAAAAAAGGTGCTAATTAAAATAAGTGCTTTTTTCTCCTGCCCGACAATTTGCAAAACAGTCTAGCTGACCTAAAATAAACTTTCCTAGTCTTGGGGAAGTGTCTTGGAGAAGTGCCTGAATGTCATTTGAATAAACTGTTAAAATATTTCTTCCTAAAAATACTATCCACCACTGTACCTCTCCAATATTATCCACTATAGTTACTGAGTACAGTAATGATTATATCCCTCAGTGCACATGCTTCAAGTCAATACTAATTACTTCTCTCTCAATGAACTGTAGACATCAATCTGCTCATTCTGCCTTCTATGTCAGCAGTAACAAGGTATACGAGAAGAATGCTGACATGACAAAAGAGCAAGTAACATCAGATATTTCTTACTTTAGTTTCCTGTTCTTATATACCAAACCATCTCAAGCACTCACCATTTGGAATTTCCATACTCGCTATTTTGGAAGGTGGTGATGAGCCGACAGAATTTTTAGCCACCACGCTGATGATGTAGTCATTCTTATCAAGCTGTATCTCTGCTTTGTGCTGAGGATCAGGGATTTCAGAAAGGGACTGTTTCCCCTCATCTGATGAACATGACACATTGTAGGAAAGTATTTTTCCATTAGCTTCATTAATGGGTAAAGGCTATGAAAAACAGACAAATTGTTATAAAAACCTGCAAAAGGTGACTATGACTAGGCAAGGTAATTGGGTTTAAACTGGATGGTATATTAACAATAACAAGGTTGGCCAGGCGTGGTGACTCACACCTGTAATTCCAGCACTTAGGCCAAGGCAGGTGGATCACTTGAAGTCAGGAGCTCGAGACCAGCCTGGCCAACATGGTGAAACCCTGTCTCTCCCAAAAATACTAAAACTAGCCAGGTGTGTTGGTGAGCGCCTGTAATCCCAGATACTTAAGAGGCTGAGGCAGGACAATCATTTGAACCCAGGAGGTGGAGGTTGCAGTGAGCCAAGATCGTGCCACTGTATTCTAGTCTGGGCAACAGAGTAAGAATCCATCTCAAAACCAAAAAACAAATAGTTACAAGGTAATATCAGAAAAGACGAAGCTGGCCGAGCACGGTGGCTCACGCCTGTAATCCCAGCACTTTGGGAGGCCAAGGCGGGTGGATCATGAGGTCAGGAGTTCGAGACCAGCCTGACAAACATGATGAAACCCTGTCTCTACTAAAAATACAAAAACTAGCCAGGCACGGTGGCGCCTCAGGAGGCTGAGGCAGGAGAGTCACTTGAACCTGGGAGGTGGAGGTTGCAGGGAGCTGAGATCGCGCCACTGCACTCCACACTGGCTGACAGAGCGAGACTCCATCTCAATAACAACAACAACAACAAAGAAGCTCTCAACAGTGTGAAACACAGATTCAAAATCCACTGAGACCTGGGTAAATCAGGAAAGAGACACTGAAGAAAACTATACTTGCTATAAGCAGTAAGAGTACACAAAAATTTAAAAATTAAGTGAATAAAAAACAATATTTATCTCCACATTTTTCCGGAGCAAAACTTTTAAAACTATCCAGAAGCACTGCTCTACTTAGTAACAAACAAAACATTTTAAAAAACTATAACATCATGGGTTTTTTTCTAAACATTTGTTTTCTCATTTTAAAGTATTATATGCCCACTACAGAAAATCTGGAAAATATATAGGAGTTGAAACTAGTAAAAATCTCCCATATTCCCACCTCTTAAGTATTCTTTCATTTTGATATTTCTTTCAAGTTGTTTTTCTAGGTATAGATCTTCTATTAACATTGTTTTAATTACATTACACCATCTTACTTTTTACTTTTCCATAATGTACACTTGTCCATAATACAGTTATATACATTTTCATGGTTTTATATCTCATGTAGCACTTTTACCAGTGTACTTGAATGTCCCTTAAGTAAATGAAATTTAAGTTGTTACTAATTTTTCACAATACTAAAACAAATATTTTGGTGAATTTTTTTGTGCCATGTTTTTTTCTTTTTCATAGAATTTAATATGAATTTCTAAAAGTGAACTTACTGGATAAAAAGATGAACATTCAAACATCTTCATTTCTACTGAACTGCTTTTCACAGCAACTGCCTTAATTTATACACCAATGTATGGGGCTCTCTGGTCGAGACTGAGGATGATGTAATACTGCTAAAAACTCCGCTCCAGCAGAGAGGTCTCTGGTGATGCTCCAAATGGCCTGCTCTAAGGGGCAGGCTTTAGTCCTAAGACTTACGGGCTTCTTGGGATACTCCAGATCACACACTGTTTGAAATGTCCTCCTCCCCCCATTTCTCTAACTCTATTTTCTTCGCTTTTCCTGCCCCTCTAAACCTTCCCCATCTCCTCTGCTGGTTCCTCCTCCTCTGCTGCTTCTATGCACGCTGCTGTCACCTGGGCTCCAGCCCTGGCCCACTTTTCACCTTGCATCTCCAAGTGATCCCATTTATATGCTACTCAAAGCTGTTTTCAGTGCCAACCTCTCCCCTAAGCTCCAGAGCCTTACATATATCAAACTACCTACTGAACTCTACTCATGATATCCCAGTGGCATACCTTTTGAAAACTCACTATGACCAAAACAACATAATTTTCTACCCGAACACACTCTGACTTGGCAAATGGCGGCACCATCAGCATAGGTAATGAAGTTAGAATCTAAATCCTTTCAATATTTTTAGTCTTTACTTAAGTCTTCATCTAGTTTGAACAATATTCCAAACTTTCTCTGTATTGAAGTAAATTGTATAATCGTTGCTATATTATCATGAAATCTGACAGGCAACTGAGAGTAGCTGGGGGATTTTCTAATCAAGAGTGGATGTAACAGTCAAATACAATCTCAAAGCAATAGAACTCACAACGGACCTGCATGTACACTTCACTTTACTCAAAGCTGTATTGATGTCAAAAGTTTTTTTAAATGAAATTATGTTTTACATTCCATAACAAAATTCACTATTTAAAGGAATCCTATTATGACTGCTTGTGTAAAATCTAATATAGAAAACTGTTCATGTTTTTGATATTCATAAAATACTTAAAAATATAGCAACAAAAAATGTTCCAGCAGAGAAAAATTAGTAAAATATGCAATTCATATTTCATCTAAATATTTTACAAAATCATACAAAACTTTAAAACTGGCATGTCATAATGCAATTTAGTGAAGGGAAATATATAAAATACATGAAATACATTAAAATTTAGTTTCCCATTCATAGAAGAAAAATGTAACAAACAGGATTCTAACCTATAGATTTCAACTGAAGTGAGGGAGATGGAATTCATGAAATCTTCAGGTCCTTTACAGGCCTTATAAGATCAAACTCGAGAAGGCTCAGATCTGACAGAGAAGATCCTCAAATGACTGTGGGGAGTTAGGAGTGATGAGGAATTTGGGTGGTTTAGGAACCAGCTTAAATTCTCACCAATATTGCACAAAAGCCAGTCTGGGAAGTTTCAGCTCCTTGATGACCCAAGTACCATATGTAAGTTAAGCGGTTTAGCAAAGTAATGTAAATGTTCATGGAAAAATTAGATATTTACCTTCCAATAGATTATTAAATTTTTTCCATCAGAACTCCACTCTCTCCAAGTGTCAGGCCCCTTTGAAGGAACTAAAAAGGAGATTTTAAAGTTAATATCTGAAGACACATACTATATGTATATGGTGCTTGGCATTTTTTTTCTAGGGTATTTGAAATTCTCAATAAAATGTGAAGCAGTTCAGTGGCTTCCACTTAGAAAACAGAGCAATGGAAAATCTAAGCTCTCAACAACTTTTGCAAAACACACCAGCCCCTTCAAATGGGTGAAAATCTACCTGCAGGCTGGCTGTACTGGTTCCCTGGGTTCCCCTCTGTCTCACATCCTCCCACTCCCTCACTTGGCCACATACTGGCTTCCTGGCTGTCCCTTAGATATGCCAAAGACATCTGCCTCAGGCTCTGCAACTTCTGTGTCCTCTATTCCTCTGCCTACAACTCTCTTCTCCTAGATAAAACAACATGGCATGCCTCCTCATCTTTGTAACTCAGCTTGAGTATTACCTTATTAGTGAGGTCTTTTTTAACTACCCTATTTAAAACTGCAATTCCTTTCACCGCCACCCCCCCTTATCCCTCAGCCTTTATTCCTATCCTTTCCTCTCCTCTGTGGCATCTGTCACCACCTGATAAACTGACGTGTCTATGTCTTTGTGTGTGTGTACATATATACATATAGATGTGTATATACATAAATTTATTTCTAGTTCTGGATCCTACAAACTCCACAGGCAGAGATCTCTGTTTTATCTGCTGCTATATCCCTGCTAACTAGAACAATTCCAGACACATACGGGTTGAGTGTCCCTTATCCGAAATGCTTGGAAGCAAAAGTGTTTCAGATTTTGGATTTTTTCTAATTATAGAATATCTGCATACATATAATGAGATATCTTGGAGGCTGGGATCCAAGAACACATAAAATTCATTTATGTTTCATATACACCTTATACACACAGCCTGAAGGTAATTTCATACAATATTTTAAATAATTCTGTGCATGGAACAAATTTGTGTTAAGTACCAGAGTGTGGAATTTTCCATTTGTGGTATCCTGGCGGTGCTCAAAAAGTTTTGGATCTTGGAGCATTTCAGATTTTCAGATTACGTATGCTTAATCTGTAATGCATACTCAGTAAATATTTGTTGAGTAAATTGATGCCTTCATCTTAATGAGGTGCAAATAAGATGTTTCCTCCTGGAGACAACAGTTCATTAACTGAAGGCAAAAACTCCTATTGTGGCTAGTCTCCAAAATGACCAATAATCCCCATGTGTGTGGTGCCCTCCCACACTGCATTAGGGTTGGCCTGTGTGACTAACAGTGTACAGCAGACATAATGGTATGTTACTTCTGATCTTAGATCATAAAAGATACTGTTCAGTCACCAGCTGTGGGAGGAACTGGCTGCCATGAGCACACTTAAGCAGGCCTAGAGAGAGGCCCACAATGGCCGGGCGCGGTGGCTCAAGCCTGTAATCCCAGCACTTTGGGAGGCTGAGACGGGCGGATCACGAGGTCAGGAGATCGAGACCAGCCTGGCTAACACGGTAAAACCCCGTCTCTACCAAAAAAATACAAAAAACCAGCCGGGCGAGGTGGCGGGCGCCTGTAGTCCCAGCTACTCGGGAGGCTGAGGCAGGAGAATGGCGTAAACCCGGGAGGTGGAGCTTGCAGTGAGCTGAGATCCAGCCACTCTACTCCAGCCTGGGTGATAGAGTGAGACTCCGTCTCAAAAAAAAAAAAAAAGAGAGAGGCCCACAAGGTGAGGAACTGAGGCCTCCAGCCTTTAATCACATGAGTGAACCATCTTGAAAGTGGATCCTCTAGCCCCAATCAAGCCTCCAGTTCCCACCCACACTCCTGACTGCAGCCTCATGAAAGACTCCAAGTCAGAGATATCCAGCTAAACTGCTCCTGGATTTCTGACCCATAGAAATGGTAAGATAATAAATATCTGCTGTGTGAAGCCACTGAATTTTAGGGTAATTTGTTGCACAGCAATAGATAACTTATATCTTCCCTCTCTGTACTCATGCATAGCTTTCACTTTTGATGATACAAGTAATTCTTACATATATCACAAAGCGCCCTCATGTCTATTCTTCACATCTCTTCATGTGGAGAGGCAAAAATCTAGATTAACATCTATCATTTATTTGTTTTGCTATTTCTTAATTTTTTTGGAGGAAGTATTACATCTCCTATACCACATAATATAAATAAAGCTCTTGCTATCTTTTGTTAAATGATTCCTAAAAAACCTATTTCGGACGGGCACAGTGGCTCATGCCTGTAATCCCAGCACTTTGGGAGGCCGAGGCGAGCACATCACAAGGTCAGGAGTTCGAGACCAGCCTGACCAACATGGTGAAACCCCATCTCTAGTAGAAATACAAAAATTAGCCAGGCATGGTGGCGGGCCCCTGTAATCCAAGCTACTCGGGAGGCCGAGGCAGGAGAATCACTTGAACCCGGGAGGCGGAGGTTGCAGTGAGCCGAGATCGTGCCATTGCACTTCAGCCTGGCGACAGACTGAGACTCTATCCCAAAAGAATAAAAAATTAAACCTATTTCTAAGTTTTTTTTTTACACCGAACATCTGGTTTTTCAAGGATAGAATATCATTCTGTCTTTGGAAATTATCATATTTAGAAAACCAGTTACCTGATTTTATAACTATCTTGACCTAGGTATACTACAGAAACTGAAATTCAAGACCTTTTAGCCACATCATTTCTCAGGTCTAGGTCATAAATAAAAACTAACAAATTCTCTTTTTTAGTAATTTTTTTTAAACGCCAGTGAGTTAAAAGCTAATTAAAATTCAAAGCAGAAGAGAAAAGAATAGGAGAAATATCATTCTATACATTATTGTAATATGGTAATATGGTGGCAATCATACAGGAGCCCTGTCCTTTCACATAATTTATGCCAATCATTTTTCTATACTATGACAAAACTTCAAAAACTATCATTTAAAATATCTGTGATATTTTATTAGCAGGTACTACACAATTTATCTAACCATCCCCCACTTTTAAGGACTCTGATAACATTTTTTATTTGTTTTTAATTTTGAGACGGAGTTTCGCTCTTGTTGCCCAGGCTGGGTGCAATGGTGTGATCTCAGCTCACCGCAACCTCTGCCTCCCAGGTTCAAGCGATTCACTCCAGCATCAGCCTCCCGAGTAGTTGGGGTTACCGGCATGTACCACCACACCCAGCTAATTTTGTATTTTTAGTAGAGGCAGGGTTTCTCCATATTGGTCAGGCTGGTCTCGAACTCCCGACCTCAGGTGATCCACCCTCCTCGGCCTCCCAAAGTGCTGGGATTACAGGCATGACCCACTGCGCCCGGCCAACTTTTTCTTTTTAAAGAAGCTGAAAAACTTCAGAATACACAGTAATTATTAGCCATATATCACTTAGTTAACTTACTGGCTTCTGTGGTTAAATGTTGTTTTTTATTGCTCCATTTGCTCCATTTCCAAAAAGTTTCAGTAGAACAACGAATCCGAAAAGTATATACAGTGTATGGATTTAACTTGTCCAGAGCAACAAGATAACTTGAATTTTCTACTCCTTTGATTGTGACATTCCGCTATTAGAAAACAAATAAATATGTATGTTTGTATATATTGTGTGTATGAAGAATATATATAAATATATATACACATACATACACTTTTTTTGGTAAGAAAGCCTTCACATTTGTAACACAAACTGACAGAATCTCAATGAGTTTGTATATATAACATCCAAAGCAGTTTATCCACTATAATATTTTAATTCTTATAGACCTGCCAAGCCAATGAAATTATGCCCTGCAATAGTAATAAAAAATTGAGTTGTCTTTTTAATTCAAATACTGGCTCTAAGTAATAATGGTCAATTAAATTATCTAAAGGATTACATAACTTTGATAATCAGTCAAATGGCTAACGGTGATGCAACAAACCTTAACATGATTTAGTAATTTGAGATGACTGTGAGGAATAAATGTATTATTTGGATGATATCTGGAAGTTTCTTGGAGGCTGGCATTACCTTTTGTGCATCTTTGTTAATATGACACTTAGAACTTCTAGTATGATGCTAAACATGTAGCAAATATGAAACAAATACTTCCTTAAACTAAGTAAATAGTTAAAATGAAACAATTCTAAACAAATTTGAAGATCTGTGTGTCTCACAAAAGCCTCTGAGCTCCCCAAAACATTACAAAGAAGCTTTTCAGATTATATTTCACAGTTATGACTGATTTTCTAGACATCAGTAAATTTCCAAATGAATAGTTAAGTACACCTCATTTATTTTAGACTTACCACAAATTACAAGATAGTATAATATAAAAGTCAACCTAAATATTTAAAATGTGTTAAAAAGTCATGTTGTGACTTATAAGTACCAATTACAACTTGCTCCCACTGCCACACTTTACAGTTTTTAAAAATCACTTCTGCTGTCTGGTGCCAATTCATCCATTAATGATGCTAAAGGTTACAACAAAAACTACTCATTCATTCACAAATTTACTGAGCACCAGCTATGTGCCAGGTACTATACTGCATCTGGGAACACTCTAAGGAATAAAAGTCAAATTTACAATTGTTTTTCAAATGATACAATGCTGTTATTACACGGATACTAATGTCTTTCTTGGTTCTTAGTAAATCTCTATAATAAATAATCTGAGAGCTTAAGCATATCAATTTGCTTAATTCTTTTTGAGAACTGTTTCATCCAAAATAATCACAAAGGAAGTCTTTAGCAGAATCTTACCTGTTCTTGTACTCTATTAGATTTCTTAATTTCAATTTGACATAAAAAATTAATCTTTGCAAAGTTGCCTGGTAAATGCCAAGAAAGTTTAACAGCTGTTGAATTAATATCCTTCACTTTGAATGAAGTAGGAGTATGGGGATAAACTGCAAATATAATTAAAGATTACTTTAAACATTTATTTAAAGGGGTAAGCTATCTTCTAATATGACAACATAAAAAACAAAGAGGCATCATTAGTGCTAACCAACAACATCCTACCCAGTACTTGTGGAATCGACAAACCTAATTTCTACTACTGACATCTTGCCAACATTTTTAAACAATCAATCATGTTCAAAGCCCTTCAGTTAGTGTCAGGAATACTCAAAGGTAGTAAGATCACAGTATTTACCTTTAAGGAACTTCTAATTTACTTGGGGAATGACCAAAAAAAAGAAAAAAACAAAAAAGAATGAAAAAAAGAAAGATAGTAAGAATACAAATGCTAAGTTCTAAATGCATGATACAGATATTAACTACTTTGTACATGTGAGCACGGTAGGGTAAGTCTTATAGTGAAGATGGAACTTAAGATGAACTTTGCAGGAAGAATCAGACAAAAACTGGCCAAAAAAACAAAAAATGCAGAAAAGCATTTTAGCCAGAGATGGCAATAATGAAGGTACAGCGAGGCAAACTGCATATTACGTTGGTGATAGTGTGTATGCCCACTTGAATGGCAGGAAAGAATCACATGGGAAGTAAGGCTGAAATGGCAGAGGGCAAATACATACAAATACTACCATGCCAGGATAAAATGTAGCCATGGTGACACTAGGAAAAATCCAGAAATCACAAAGATGACAGCAAAGAATAACTGATAAAAGTGACTTACACTTACAAACAAGGCAACAGGATCATCTACTAATCACTTGTGAGACTGTATGATACATGCCCTTGGTTTAGGCCCTTTCTCCCCTGCCTGAGTCTCTAAGAGAAGGTCTAGGCCGTTGTTCAGTGTGCTGCAAGCCTGACATGGAGTGTTAATGCACATGGACCGTGGGAATGAATACCAAAAAGACCAACCACATTTTATTTTTATTTGGAGCTATGTATTAATACGATTGGTAAAAACGCAGAAATTTTTAGTAATAAAAGGGACAAACTATTAATACATACAACAACATGGATGGCTTGTATTTAAAAAAAATGCCAACCTGCCTACTGTATGATTTCACTTATGTAACAGTCTCAAAATGACAAAACAACAGAGATGAAGAATAGATTCATTGTTGTCAAGGCACAGGGGATGCTGGAAGGGCAACATGAGCAAGCTCCTTTGTAGTGACAGGGCAGTTCTGTATCTTGCATGTGGTAGTGGTTACCTGAATCTATACATATAAATTGCACAGAACTACACACACACACACAAGTACAAATGAATGCACATAAAAACTGAGCAAGGTCAGTAGTCCAGTTAACAGTGTTTTAAGAGTGTCAATTCCCTGGTTCTGATATTGTACTAGAATTATATAAGATGACACCACTGAGGATAACCAGAGGATGGGTTCACAAGGCTCTTATTATTGCAACTACCAGAGAGTCAACAATTACTTCAAAATAAAAGTTTTTAAAAATTGGGCATAAGATATTTCAGAAATCAAGAATTATCGGCCGGGCGCGGTGGCTCAAGCCTGTAATCCCAGCACTTTGGGAGGCCGAGACGGGCGGATCACGAGGTCAGGAGATCGAGACCATCCTGGCTAACACAGTGAAACCCCGTCTCTACTAAAAAATACAAAACACCAGCCGGGCGAGGTGGCGGCGCCTGTAGTCCCAGCTACTCGGGAGGCTGAGACAGGAGAATGGCGGGAACCCGGGAGGCGGAGCTTGCAGTGAGCTGAGATCCGGCCACTGCACTCCAGCCTGGGCGGCAGAGCAAGACTCCGTCTCAAAAAAAAAAAAAAAAAAGAATTATCAGAAACAGCTACTTAGTTTATTTGTAAATTACTAATTCAAGTATTTAAACTCAATAAAATAGTAAAACTTGAAATTATACATTTAAAGTTTTTATAAATATATGAAATTAATATTAAGTAACTATAAAGAAAATAATCAGCAAAAAGTAATCTCATAAGTATTTTTCATTAACCAAAGCATTTCACCACTTCTAAAGTTATTTTTAAGACATTAATTTATAGCTTACCTTTTTCAGTTATATTAACTAAAATTGTTGATTCTGATCGACCCAGAGGATTGTGGGCATTCAAAGTAAAATTATATATTTCTTGATTTGGAAGCATTTGAAAGAATAATTGATAGCTTTCATTTGTAGGTGCTTCAGCTCTTTTAAATCTAACATATTTTCCTGAAAAACTGTTAATTAAAAAAAAAAATTTCAAAATGGCAAGAGATAAATATTGCAGGAAAAAATAGGCAAATTTGTAATACTTAATTTGTATAAAACGTTTAAATTTCTAATTAGAGGCATATTACATACTCAGAGAAGAAAATGTACATGATACAGAAAACAGAAGAAAATAATCAGCTGTAAGTTTACTACCCAGAAACAGTCTCTGTTCATATTCAAGTGTTCTTCATTCTAAGCTTCTTAAAAGAGGAGACATGAAATTGAGTGTACATGTGGCTGAACTGCAGTACGTATAAGTGTAATTTTATACAGCATATTTGGTTTTATACCTTGCTTGTAACATAAATGACCTAGTGCACTTCCCTATGTCATTTAACATGTACCTCCAATGTACTCCTTGCTATCTGACATCCTTTCCCAATTATCGTTACCTTTCAAGTAAAGTGTAACTTGTAGCACGTGGGCCCACCAATGCTGTCGCCCTTCCTGGATTCCAACTACATAGAATTTCTTTTAAATCATGTGTCTCACAATTCAGTTGTTGAGGAGTATCTGGTGGATCTAACAAAAAAAAGAAAAAAAATCTAGGTACTTATGATTACATATATTTTCCCTGAAAACATAATATTTTATAAATGTTAATGCTTTCCACAATTTCCTAAAAAATGAAATAATTTACTATTTACATTTTACTTTTGAACAATGCAGGAATGTCTTGTCAGAGTTCAGATTACATTAGAATTGACAGATTAAAATATACTGAAAAATCACTCTTAGCTCATTTGGAAACTCCCTATAGCAACTTCAAAGATCAATTACCACTTTTTCCCCTTAATCCTATTTCAGAGTCCACCAAATCTCTCAAAGAAACCTGTGTCTAATATGTTAAGTCAGAAAAATCTATAGGTTAAAAAGTATTATCACCTATCATCGATATACTGTGATTTGAAAAGAAATACCAAAACATACTGAAAATCAATAAGTCATGCTACATGTTTCAGAGTTCTAAAATACATTATAAGTACTGTTATTTAGAAAACTCTTGGTAAAATCCTGCGTCTCCATATTCAAACTGACTGCAGCTCTTTCGTTGTTTTTCTCTTTATCAAAACTGTTCTCCTTGGCTTTAAGGCAGGACTAGAAAAATTATTATTTATTTTTTTTTAAGATGAGACCTTCAAAGTGATAAACGAGCTGGGCGCAGCGGCTCACGCCTGTAATCCCAGCTCTGGGAGGCCGAGGCAGGCAGATCACTTGAGGTCAGGAGCTTGAGACCAGCCTGGCAAACATGGTGAAACCCCATCTCCACTAAAAATACAAAAATTAGCCGGGTGTGGTAGGGGGTGCCTGAAGTCACAGCTACTTGGGAGGCTGAGGCAGGAGAACTGCTTGAACCTGGGAGGTGGAGGTTGCACTGAACCCAGACTGTGCGAGAGAGTGATACTCCATCTCCAAAAAAAAAAAAAAAAGTGATAAATGAAAATTCTGCAGTATGACAGTTTATTATAGAAATATTTCTGTAATCATGTTTAACCATACACATATAGAAACCAGTATTTCCTCTGTCATATTTATCCAAACTATCTTTCACTTTTGGTAAAAGTTCTTTTTTAAAAAAACTGCTTGTTTAAAAATTCTGTAAAATGTTTTTTTCACAAACTTGAATTAAAAAAAAATACTACTTAGTTTATCAAGCAAAACTTAGAAAATTTTATACCTTCCCCAGAGATAAGGATAACATCCTTCAGTGATATTTTAGGTAACATTAAGAGGATTAATGAGTGTTTATATGAGAGTTTAACAATTAGATAAGTAAACAAACACTGACATATTTATTCTGAAAATTGTTTTAAATCTAAGGCCAAATATTCAGTCACTCTATTAAAACCACATACCAAAAATCTGGAATATATTTAAAATGCTGGTTATTTTAGGATTTGGCAGATATTAAGTTGAAATATTAAAATCTAAACAACAAGAGCAAATAAGAGATAAATAGAAGGACAGACAGAAGGGGAAAAATTTGAGAGGACAGTATTTGAAATGTACTAATTTTCTTTTCAAAGAAATTGACTTATAAAATAATCAACTGAAGCTAGGTTAAAAGCTAGGTATACATCAACTACATTTTTATGTACCAGTCAATAGAAAGTGCAATTTAAAAAACAAAGTCATTTTTAATATTACCAGAAAACACCAAGCACTAGGAAAAAATTTACCAAAAGACCAAAAGACATAAAAACCTCATATTAAGATGAATTAAAGAAGACCCAAGTAAATGCAGGGATATACCATGTTCACAGTTTGGAAGATGCAAATATTGTAAGAATGAAAATTCTCCTAAATTGATCCATGGATTTAACGTAATCCCAATCAAAATTCCAGCAGGGTAGGTGTATGTGTACACAGACGTGTATGTAGGGAAAAACTAATAAGCTGATTCTAAATTTCTTTTCAGTCTTTTCAGTAAATGGTGGCTTAACAGGATATCCATAAAGAAAAGGAAATAAATGAATCCTGATACCTAGCTCACGAAATAACCTGTTCTTATAAATTTCCTAAAAGTTCCCTCTGAAGGTAGATGTTACTGCTGCTCAACAAATATTGTACAATATTTCAACCTCCAAACGTTATAAATGAAGGTTAAATTATAAATTAAATCAGCTTGTTCTATCACTATGATAAAAGATTACAACACTGTCTGAAATAACAGAAATGGAAACAGTGCATAGTCTCATCTTTTAAGTTTTAATTTCTTTTTTCATACTTTTAAGTAATAGCTCATTTTTGGTATTGCACACGAAGCAACTTCACTACATATACCACTGGGTCTCAACTTAGACTCCAGGACTATTTGTGAAAAATGCTGCACGTAATTTCCTAACATTCCATTAAGAAGGAAAATATGATTTCCAGGATTTAAATTTGAATGTAACCTTGCTTTCACTTGAATTCCAAATGCATTACTGAGAAGACAAAGAGAGTCAGATTACAGCCATCAAGGTGAGATGAGCACCTAAGCCTGGCTATTCCTTTGGGAACACACCAGTATCTGAATGAAATTCATCAAGAAGTACTGTATAAGTAAACAAGAGAGCGGCTGATCTAGACGACAGCTGAGAATCATTAAAAAGAAAAAGAAAAGAAAAAGAAAAAGAAAAAGCACTAAGCAATCAAAAGAAATATCATAAAATCTAGTTAATCTATCTTACACACTTTATTCATATGACCTATAGACTAAAATCCCAGACTTCTAATTCAGCATGCATGGAGGAAGGGACTCACTGATAAAGCTGTCAGTGACACCAAAACGTTACAGTTGCTACAAGGAAGGGAGGCAGAAAAACTCTAAAATTGAGACCTCAAAGTTCTAAATGTTTATCTGTGGACATTCAACACAAGCCAACTGGGCAGGGCAGCCCACAACAAACAACTACTTCTGGAAATACCATGGAATTTTAGACTGTGGGGTGATCATGTTAATACAGACACCTTGAATGGTAGAGCATACATCATATATAGAACGCAGTGGGAGAGTACATTTCCCCTCACCCATGTCCTCCTGCCAGCCTGTTCTTCTCAAACCTAATAGTTAAAAGCTGGAGAAGATATGGTATGCTACTGAAATATTTTGTGTAAAATTGCTATAATTTCTTTAATTTAGATATTTTAAAAAAGGTATACTTTAACTGGAAAATTAACTCATATAATATCTAAACAATGCAGGGTTAAGAAATATTATATACTATCCTTGACTTAACAAAGTTGTTAACTAAGAATTTAAACTAAACATTAGAAGCTAGATGTTTCAAATCTGATTACAAAACCAACAAATTATACAGATACAGGTTATGTACAAAACAAGCTTGCAATTCATTTTAAAACAAGCAAATATTCTAGTGCCTCCTTTGTATATAGCCTTTATATTAAAGAACAAAGAAATGAGAAAGAAACAGAATCACTCCCCACACCTCCCACTCCAGAAGAAGAATTAAGGGTTTCAAGGAGGACCAAAACAGCCTAATATGAATTCTCTCTTTAAAATCATATACTTACATCCAGCAAAAATAACCGTTCCAAATATGTTATCCTCGGTTGTAAAAACCACATTTGTTCCACTACTTGCAGAAACAGAAATATTATGAATTTTGATTGCAACATTTTCCCCATCAAGATGGATCAAGGGGCAGTTTGTATGGCCAATCAGTGCTGATAACACTTTTTCTTGACTTACACAACAAAATGTTATGTCTGAGCCTACAAGTATCACTTTATCTTGAGGAAAAACCTTAGTCTGAGAATCAGGCATCCCTAGAAAGAAAAAGAGGAATTATCAACATTTTATACAGAAGTCTTTTACATAAACTTTTCTATATTTTAAGACTTTTTTTTCATAAGATGACTTTTAAAATAGCCCAGTATATACACTACAAACTGTTAGGTACTTTGGATGGTCCAAAGATAAGGTGTGTTCCACAGGTTTTGTAGGAGCAAGATATATATAAGAAATTTTTAAAAAGTGTATGTGGTTTTATTTACTTATGAAGGGAAAATGGTGAGAAAGCAGAAGCAGATTACAGGTCAATATCTAAACTTAATGTCATAGGTTTATATCTAAGAAGTCTAAGGGTTGAAATTCCGTGGGTTTATATATACATGCGAACAATCCACGCCCTCCAAAAATCACTAAATAATTCCATTCCTTTTATTCAATGTATTTAGGGCATATGTCTTACTTTCCATTGGCCTAAATATATGCCCAAGTACTCCACATCCTAAAAAACAATTTTCTTTCATCTAGTCCCCTTCCTTCCTCTAATCCTTTTCTCCATAGAGAGATCTCTCTCTACAATGATTACCAGCCTTTTCAGATTTTCATTTTATGGTCAACAATTTTCCAGGCCCCCCATCCAAACTGCCAACATTCTCCCTATGTATCAGTTTTACTTAATGTACGGATGGTTTTTGTTATGCTTGCAGATCCCCGTGTTCCTGGCAATAACTATGCAGCCTCTAGGGATCTGCTCTGTGAGCCAGAAATTGGGAACTATTTTTTTTTTAAATAGATTTCATCTCAGTATCATCTATACACAATTTTTAATGCTCTTCACTTCCTACGACAGTGATTTTCAAACCTGGATGTTTATCCAACCACTCAGAAAGTTCTTTCAAAATACAGATTCCTGAAGCCTATCTCAGACTTTTAGATCAAAATCTCCAGGGATGGTGGGCTTAGAAGCTCCCAGGTAATCCTCATGCAGCTGAGTGAGGTTATGAGAACTGAAAGCTTAAACTAAATCTTACTCTTAAGTAAGACTAATTTAATTCATTTGAAACAAAAATTCTTTAAATATAAGCTTACAAGAAATGTTCTTCACAGGGCTCCAGTCACTCCACTCTTTGCGACCAGAAAAATGAAGATTGTCAATGTAGCATCTAATTTCCACAAAATGAATGGCACACTCCAAGGGCATATCTGAGGCCCAACTCCAGTGATGAAGTGTATCTTTGCCATTCAGAGTTGTGTTGTGGGTCACCTAAAAATGAACACAAACAAAAAACTCTATTTCCAAGTAGCAATATGTTTTGCTCTCCTTTAGAATTAAAAGACACAAGAGATTCTATACAGTCATCAGCTAAGTTTATGGTTTGTCCTTTAACACAACTGAGTTTTGTGTAAGGTGTAATAGCAGAGTAACAATAATCATGATTCATTTTTGTTTACTTCTTCAACTTTAGGCCCTAACGTATTATATAAGATGTTGCTATTCATTGAAACATTCAATTTGGTACGCAAGAAAATACAAGTTGAGTATCCCTTGGGACCACAAGTGTGTTGGATTTCGGACCTTTTCAGATTGCATTATATACTTCTCAGATGAGCATCTCTAATCTAAAAATCTAAAATCTGCCTGGGCACAGTGGCTCACACCTGTAATTTACCCAGCACTTTGGGAGGCTGAGACGGGCAGATCCCTTGAGCCCAGGAGTACGAGACCAGCCTGGACAATATGGTGAAACCTCATCTCTACAAAAAAAATAAAATAAAAAATAAAAAAATTAAATTAGCCAGGCATGCTGGTTTGTGCCTGTAGTCCCAGCAACTCAGGAGGCTGAGGTGGGAAGGTCTATTGAGCCTGGAAAGTCAAGGCTGCAGTGAGCTGAGATCATGCTACTGCACTCCAGCCTGGGTGGCAGAATGATATCCTGTCTAAAAACAACAACAAATAAATAAAATAACAAAAATCCCAAATCTGAAATGCTCCAGTGAGCATTTCCTTTGAGTATGATGGTGGGGCTCAGGAAGTTTTGAATTTTGAAACACTTTGAATTTTGGATTTTCAGATAAGGGATGCTCAACCTGTATACCATTGCCTAATGATCTAAATTTTTCATGGAGTAAAAGTAATGAATGGGGTTGTACTTTCAAAAGTTTAAGTCAAGGAGAGGAGCAGCATTTCAATAAAATAGTTTAAGACTAGATTTGTTTTTTATATAAGTATTCTATATATTTACTTTTATTTTTAAATAGAAGTTCAAATATGTATGTTATACTAATACAAAATATTATCAATTGTGAGAAATGAGCAAGATTTCAATAAAATATTGAGGTGCTATAAAAGATAACTTGGGACTTCTAGGTAAACACAATAAACAAATATTTCCTTCTCCCTTACCTCCTGAAATCACTTCAAAGTAGGAGTAAACAGATTTTTTTAAAAGGTGTGAATGGACAAATACAAAATATAGGAGATAAAGCAACATCACTAAAATCTGGAAGCTGGAAAGCAAATGGATAATGGTAACTGATGTAGAAGACCTGAGAAAACGCAATCTTAAGCATTCAATGGGAAATACAGGAAACCAGTTTGCTTCTATTACAGAAACGCCAAAGGGCTCAGTGAGTGGCTGTCCCAGGCTTCCCTGGAAATAAATAGCTCAAAACAGTAGGATTGCTTGAAAGTCGTTTGAAGGTATGTTGGCTACCCAGATCCCTTCCTATACTCCAGGCTATCGAAGGACTACCTTTGTTTACCTTGGCAGAAAAATAGAGATATATGTTCTGGAAGAGTAAAACAGAATATCTTTGGATTGAAGAATTTTAGGAAGAGATGAAAATGGGGACTATCATTCCAAAAACAGGGGGATTGCTAACCTATGCCTTCTTCCTCTGCTCAGCTCCCAGGATACTGGTTTGCCAGATTAATCCTCACCACGTAATAGTCTAAATGAACTTTTCTGAGTCACATGAACAGGTCAAGATAAAATACCTAAAATAAAATTTGGCATTTGCCACCTGCATAGCCCATCCTCATCACTCTAGAGGGAGGGCCCTCATCAACAAGTCCTATCCAGAGAAATCAAAGTCCCAATTAGATTAAAAAAAAATTTTTAAGAGCCCCTCACTTAACTATGAGCAGCAACCAGGATGACCAGAAAGTGTACAAGAAATTCTAATATGAAAGTCAATGACCAAAAAGAAAAGAAAAAGAAAAAAACGTGAGGAAACAGGGCACGCAGAAAAAAATTTTTAATCATTAGCATCCTCAGAGATAAGATATTGCATCCATGAAGCAAAAACTGTATGCATTAAAAAATCCTTTCTTTCAAAGGATCTTCTATAAATTAATAAACATATGAATAGAAATTCAATAGCAAGACGCAAAATTCAGTTTAGAAGAAATTTCTCAGAAAATAGAAAATACATAGAAAACAAGAAAGATATAAACAATCAGAGGATTGTTGTGGAAGGTTCACGAAGAACAGAAGTTCTAAAAAAAAAAAAAAAAAAAAAAAAGAAGAGAGAAGGACAAATCAAAGAAATAAGAAATTCCCAAGCTGACACGCATGCGTTTTTAGACTGACAGGAGTCCAATGAGTGTCCAGCATAACAGATAAAGATAGATCCACACTAAGAAACAATGGAATCACACCTTCAAAATCTTGACAAAATTTCCCAACCTATAATTTTTACCCAGTTAAACTAGTAATCATGCACGAGTGCAGAACAGACATTTTCATAAATGTGGTATCTCCATGTATTCATTTGGTAAGCATTTTACACTCCGCCCAGTAATGTATGATATGAAAGTTCCAGTTCCTCTGCAACTTCTCAGTATTAGTAATTGACAAGCTTTTAAATTTTTAAATAATTAAAAGAATAAATTATATTTGCAAGTGAGCTGTTACAGACAGCAGAGAATATCTACAATAGCAAGTAACTACTGGAATACAGTTGGCTCCCCTCTATTCATCGCTCCCATCTGTGGGGTCAACCAACTGTGGATCAAAAATACTTGGAAAAAAATTCGCATCTGTGCTAAACATGCGCAGACATTTCTTGTCCTTATTCCTTAAACAATACAGTATAACAACTACTTACACAATGTTTACATTGTATTAGGTATTACAAATAATCTAAAGAGGGTTTAAAATATACAAGAGGATGCCCATAGATTATATGCAAACACTACACCGTTTTACATCAGGAACCTGAGCATCTTTGAATTCTGGTATCTAAGGGAGGTCTGGAAGCAATCCCCCAAAAGATATCAAGGGACAAGTGCATATGCTTCCACAAAAATGAGGAAATAAGAGAAAAACTGGAGATTTAGCAAAAAGAAGATCCATCTTAAGACAAACTTGTAGGAAATACCCTAGATGATGGAGACCCCTTGGACCACAGCTTCCTAAGGAATGTGCTGAAATTCCTTAGGTCTATCTTGAGTGAGCTATAAACATATCTAGGTATTAATCCATTAAAACCTAGAACTGATCGGTAGGGGTTGAGACTACTGGAGCCTCTGTGATGCCTCCGGCCACAAGCGGTCTCGGCTATTTTACCACACTCTGTGCTATACAGATATTATCAGTGTCTGTGTGAAACCTTCTGTGAATAAGGTTGGGAAGCCAGTCAGAAGGCCCTCAGAGAGATTTATTCGCAAAGATAAAACTGATAAAGTACTTAGTATATTTGAAAATTGCAAGGAGATCTGCACTGCCTGCAAAGAATTTAGGATTAAAGTAATGAAGCAGAGAAATAAACAAAAAAACAAGATAATATAAAGAGTGGACAAAAAAATGTGGATATTTTTTATAGACCATAATACAAATGATGAATACTGTTCTACCAAAAATTATCATAGATTCCAATGGAAAAAGATAGGAAAATGGCAGGCTGCAGGGAGAAGGAGTGAGAGGGAGGAGCAGAAAGAGATAAGGCGGTGGGGTTAGAGGAGAAAAGGGAGGGGGGCTGCAATCAAGAAATAGCAACATAAGCATGCTATTTGGAGAAATGAAGATAAATAATGAAAGGGATCAGTTAAAAGAGTTGAAACAGGTTGTTTCCAGGGTAAGTCAAGGAGGAGTATTTGTGTAGGGGCAGCAGTGCCTAGTGAGCTCTTCCCGGTGTGCACAGCACACAGCTCCCACTGCTGGACACAGAGACCATGCACAGACAAGTGCCTCACAAATCAAACATGAATGCAAAGCATTCTTGATTTTTAAATTTTAAAATAATAGCCTTATTACAAAATAATAGAATTATAACATCATAAAATGATCACAAGCAATTTTGTCTTAAATACTGACATTAATAACATACTATTAATAAAAATGTCCTGGGGCATTTTCCCTTTGCAGTTCTAAAGAAATGTGTTCTTTCTCATTGCTTCTTGCTATTATTTTCCCAAACAAATTTTTTCCCAAAAGTAGGGAATTACTGTCTTGTCATTGGCTGACTTACGCATGTTGTAGAATGAGCTATATGGTTTTAGCATAACAGTCCCTTCATTTAAGTCTGATTTCACTCACATTTCAGAGTGTCCCTCTTTAATTCTAGTATTCTCTAGTTAGTTCCTCCTCAAGTTACATTAAAAATAAAAAAGCCTTGTCCCTATCCATCTGACAAAGGGCTAATATCCAGAATCTACAAGGAACTTAAACAAATTTACAAGAAAAAAATCAAACAACCCCATCAAAAAGTGGGCAAAGGATATGAACAGACAGTTCTCAAAAGAAGACATTTATGTGGCCAATAACAAAAAGGTCATCATCACTTGTCATTAGAGAAATGCAAATCAAAACCACAATGAGATACCATCTCATGCCAGTTAGAATGGCGATCATTAAAAAGTCTGGAAACAACAGATGCCGGAGAGGATATGGAGAAATAAGAATGCTTTTACACTGTCGGTGCGAGGGTAAATTAGTTCAATCATTGTGGAGGACAGTGTGATGATTCCTCAAGGATCTAGAAGCAGAAATACCATTTGATCCAGCAATCCCATTACTGGCTATATACCCAAAGGATTATAGATCATTCTACTATAAAGACACGTGCACACATATGTTTACTGCAGCACTATTCACAATAGCAAAGACTTAGAACCCACCCAAATGCCCATCAATGATAGACCGGATAAGGAAAATATGACACATACACATTATGGAATACTAAGCAGCCATAAAAAAAGGATGAGTTCATATCCTTTGCAGGGACGTGAATGAAGCTGGAAGCCATCATTCTCAGCAAACTAACACAGGAACAGAAAACCAAACACAGCATGTTCTTGCTTATAAGTGGGAGCTGAACAATGAGAACACATGGACACAGGGAGGGGGACATCACACTTTGGGGCCTGTCAGGGATTGGGGGGCTAGGGGAAAGATAGCATTAGGAGAAATACCTAATGTACATGATGCACTGATGGGTGCAGCAAACCACCATGGCACATATATACCTATGTAACAAGCCTTCAGTTTTGCACATGTATTTAAAGTGTGCATTGCCCAGAATTTAAAGTGTAATAAAAAAAATTACAAAATTAAATAAATAAATAAATAAATAAGACTCATCCCTAAAGGGAATAGTGACAAACAATATTTGTTTAGCAGCTTTACAGATACACTATTTACTTTGCAGACCCTAGAGCAAATATTGCCACGATACCAATGATAAAAATGAGGTTTGAGGAGTTATCCTAAGCCCATAAGTGGTACCCCAGAGTGCAAAATGTTAGGCCATAATGACAAGTTAAGCAATATAATTTAAATAATAGCTTTAAGACAGCACTGGTAGAGCTGTATCAAAGTTAGCTGCAAATTAGATTAACAGGCAAGACTTGCCATGAGAATCAAGAAAAGTGAGAGTTTGTAGGGTGAATTAAGACAGGCTTTAAGGCCGGGCGCAGTGGCTCATGCCTGTAATCCCAGCACTTCGGGAAGCTGAGGCGGGCGGATCTTGAGGTCAGGAGATGGAGACTATCCTGGCTAACACGGTGAAACCCCGTCTCTACCAAAAATACAAAAAATTAGCTGGGTGTGGTGGCTCGTGCCTGTAGTCCTAGCTACTGGGGAGGCTGAGGCAAGAGAATTGCTTGAACCCGGGATGTGGAGGTTGCAGTGAGCCGAGATTGTGCCACTGCGCTCCAGCATGGGCAACAGAGTGAGACTCTGACTCGAAAAAAAAAAAAGGATGGGTTTTAAAATAAGGAGTAGGCAGTCTGGGCAAAAAAGTGAGACCCCATCTCTATAAAAAATGAAAAAAAAAAAAAAAAAAAAGTTGGGCACAGCTGCATGCATCTGTAGCCCCAGCTACTCAGGACACTGAGGCAAGAGTATCCCTTGAGGCTGCAGTCAGCTATATGATAATACCACTGTACTCCAGCCGAGGTGACAGAGCAGAACCCTATCTCTAAAAACAAAACAAAACAAAACAAAACAAATAAAATAAAATAAGGGGTAGGATTTGACCTGGGTCTTGAAATGTAGGTTCAAGTAGGATATGTGAGAAGGAAGAGGACGACATTTTAAATTTAAAAAATATATATATTTCTTATAAAATATAAATTGTAGCAGTTAAGAGAAGACTCAGAAACCAAGCTGCCTGGGTTGGAATCCTGACTCCACCACTTAAAGTCTTCCTGTGACTCTGTTACCATCCATAAAATGGGAATAATAATGATAGTATCACCCTCCTGGGACTGTTGTGAGGATAAAAAGAATCAAGGTATACAGTAATGTGCTATATAACAATATTTCAGTCAATGTGGGACCACATATACCATGGTGGTCCTTTAAGATTATAACGGAGCTGAAAAATTCCTATTACCAAGTGACATCATAGCTAACATAATGGCATAGTGCAACATATTACTCATGTGTCTGTAGCGATGCTGGTATAAACAAACCTACTGTGCTGCTGGTATAAGAGTATAACACATGTAATTGTACTCTGTACATAATACTTGATAATGATAATAAATGACTATGTTATTGGTTTATGTATATAGTGTACTACACTTTCTATCATTATTTTAGAGGGTACTCCTACACGTTTTTAAAAGTTAACTGTAAAACAGCCTCAGGCAGGTCTTTCAGAAGGGATTCCAGAAGAAGGCCTTGTAACCAGAGGAGATGAGAGCTCCACACATGTTACTGCCCCAAAGACCTTCCAGTGGGACAAGATGTGGAGGTGGAAGACTGTTATACTGACGATCCTGGCCCTGTGTCGGCCTAGGCTAATGTGTGTGTTTTTGTCTTTGTTTTTAACAAAATAGTTTACAAAGTTAAAGAAAAATAATTTTTAAAAATACAAATAACCTTATAGAGTAAGGATATAAAAATATTTTTGTACAGCTGTACAATGTATTTGTTTCAAGCTAAGTGTTAATACAAAAGAGTCAAAACGTTTTTAAAAATTAAAAGTTCTAAAGTAAAAAAGTTACAGTAAGCTAAGGTTAATTTATTACCAAAGAAAGAAAAAAAGTTTTATAAATTTAGTGTGGTCTAATTGTACTGTGTTTATAAAGACTACAGTGGTGAAGAGTCATGTCCTAGGCCCTCACATTCACTCACTGACAGTCACCCAGAGAAACTCAGTCCTGCAAGCTCCATTCATGGTAAGTGCCTTATACAGGTGTACCATTTTTTATCTCTTTAAACATTTTATTGATACATAGTATTTATGAGATACATGTGAGTATTGATTACATGTACAGAATGTGTAATGATCAAGTCAGGGTACTTGGGGTATCCATTATCTTATGAGTATCATCATTTCTATGTGTTGGGAACATTTCAAGTCTTCCAGCTACTTTGAAATATATAATACATGGATGCTAACTACAGTTACCCTACTTGGCTATCTACCATTAGAACTTGTATCTTCTATCTAACTGTATATTTGTACCCATTCACCAACCTCTCTTCCTGCCCCTGTCCCACCAACACACCCTTCTCAGCCTCTAGTATTTATCATTCTATTATTAATAATATCTCTACCTCCATGAGATCAGCTTTTTTAGTCTCCATGAGTGAGTAAAAACATATTATATTTATCTTTCTGTGCCTGGCTTATTTCACTTAGCATAGTGGCCTCCAGTTCCATCCTGGTTGCTGAAGATGACATGATTTCATTCTTTTTTTATGGCCAAACAGAATTCCATTGTGTATATATATCACATTTTCTTTATCCACTCATCTACTGAAGGACACTTAGGTTGTTTCCATGTATTTTCTATTGTGAATAGTGCCATGATAAACATGTGAATTCAGGTAACCCTTTAATATACTGATTTCTTTTCCTTTGGACGGATACCCAGAAGTGGGACTGCTGGATCCTATAAGAGTTCTCTTTTTAGTTTTCTGAGGTATCTCCATACCGATTTCCATAGTAGTTGTACTAATTTACATTCCCAATCACATTGTATAAGAGCTTCCCATGTTCCACATCCTCACCAACCTGTAAGTTTTTTTGTCTTTTTAATAAAAGCCATTCTAACAGAAGTGAGTTAATTTGACTGTGGTTTTAATTTGTATTTCCCTGGTAAGTAATGATGTGGCTGTATTTTTTTATATACCTGTTGTCCCTATGTCTTCTTTTGAGAAATGTCTATTCATGTCCTTTGCCCACATTACAATGGGAGTATTAATTTTTTAATTGTTGAGTTTTAGTTTACAGTAGATTCTGGATATTAGTCCTTTGTTGGACAAATAGTTTGGAAATGTTTTCTCCCATTCAACAGACTGTCTCTTCACTCCATTGCATTCTAGTCTCAGCAGCTGCAGTCTGCGCTTCTCTCATGCTTCAGCCTTAGCAGCGGCACATTATGCTCCACTTGTGCTTCAGCAGCCGCAGGCAGGGGACTCCGGGCACATGGAATACACTTTAGCAGTGGAGCCACTGCTGGTGTTCTGCTGGCTGCCTCACTTTCCCCTCCCTTCCCTGCTTTAGGTGCTTCCTGTCACTTCTCTTGAATCCCGATGCTCTCTCTAGGATGATCTATTTGAAGTGTGACTATCTACTACTCCCTATCTTGCTTCTTTGTTGTAGAGAAGGTGAGTACAAGATGCCTCTAGTCAGCCATCTTGAAGCCCCTCCTCCATTTAAAGTCTTCTATACCATATTTTAACATACCTTTTATATATTCAGATACAGAAATACTTACCATCATTACAATTGCCTCCATTATTCAGTACAGTAACACACCATACAGGTTTGTATGTGGCCTAGAAGCAACAGGTTATTGTCCCATATAGGCTAGGTGCTAGCTGACTAATGTTATTTTAGGAATGAAATACATGGGTTGTCAAAGAGAAACAATAAGAAAGTATGAAATTTAGAATAATCTTTTCTAATTATCTTTACTAATCTATGTACTTGAGCAACCTGAACAAATTGTAAAATCACAAGATAGTCTTCTAATTCTTAAACCTGTAACTAAGCAAACTCCAAATCTATCAAGAAAAAGAGTAAAAGGCTGAAAGGGAGCATTTCCATGTAACAGCTGTCAAATTTTTCATAACTGTTGTTCATGAATCCTTAGAGGTCATTCATAAACAGGATTGAAAAAACGAGAGAGAGAAAAAGCATGTACTGATAAATTCGAGCTTATAGATTTATAAAAAAATGCTCTATGGCTAAACTCTGGCTAAATATGCTTCAAAACATTAGACAAAGGTAAAATAATACACTAAATTAAATGTACACTTTCATTTACATAAAAACATGCATATAAACAAGTCCAGACAGGAATACACAAAAACAGTACTTACTATGTTCAGATGGTAGAATCACGGCTTATTTCTCCCCTAGTTTCCTAAGCTATCTATAACGGTTACACATCTTTTAATAATTAACAAGTGATTTTTAAATGATGCATGATGTTTTCAATGAACCCTGAAAGGTATCTGATTTACTTCCTAAATAATCCAAAAGTTCACCGATACCACCTTAAGACTTCCTGAAAAAAAAAGTATTGAGTTTCTTTAATGTCATAGGAAGAAAATCTATGTTCAAACTTACTAATTTTACGAGCTCCATACTCTCTTTACGTAGAATTTTAATTTCCCAGATAACATTTGAGTGGTGTGGAAAAACTGAACCCCTGTCATTCCACTTCAGGTATAATATAGAGGTTGAGAAATCAGCAGACAAATTCAAGATCTCTGGAGTATCTGGAATTAAGGCTTTAAAAAAAGGAAACAAAAGAGAAAACTTAGTAAAATAAGTAATGATTTTTCATACTGTAACTCTGCTAATCAACTACTTATAAACTCTATTTTCTTCTTGATCAAAAAATCAACACTCAAGATTTAAAAGGAAACTCTAGAACCTAGTAATCCTGGCTGCAGTAAAAAGGACATGGACTGAGATGCCATATAAGGAAAAGATAAAATGTCATGGACATTTCAAAGAAAGGACTGGATCAAAGAAATGAAGGGTTGGTTCTAATGATAAAGGGAAACAACCAATATTCTCTCAAATTTCTGAAAAAGGGGAACAAATATATTATTTATTTGTAGAGGTAGCTCCCAATACTTAATCAGCCAAATTTAAGAAAATTATTTATTAGCTGGCTGTTTCAAATCCACAGCATATTTTCTAATACAAACAGCAACTAGGTTTCTATAGTACTATAGTGTCATTTAGTCGGGAACCTACAGGTAGGCAACATCAGAGAGAAGAAAACAAGCTTCCTCTGTATGGCTGTAGGCTACCCTAAGAAAATGACAAAATATAGAAAGTTTGTTTTGGTAAAGGCTTCTCTCTGTTTTCTCTGCAGCTGTCTCAGGCATCTCCTGGTGTCAGAGTCCCTCATGCTGGGGGATGTCACCCACTTGAGAAATGCTATGGGCATTACTGATTTTAGATACCATTAAATAGTAGCAGGATTGTCTCAGTGACTAAGGCATTGAATTAAGAAGTCAATGGTTACTTGCAGAAGTGGCAGGTTGTAAGATGTAAGAAGTAGCAGGATGTAAGAAGTGTGTCAGAAAGGTTCCTTTATCAGTGGTATGCAATATGGACTGAGGGGGATTGAGACAGGTGATAAGGTGACCAATTAGGAGACCACTGGAGCAATCCTGGCTAGAGTAACAAGGATATAAACTAAGATGCCATCTAAGGAAAAGATGTCATGGACATTTCAAAGAACTGACTAGATTAAAGGAAAAAAGGGTTGGTTCTAATGCAAAAGGGAAACAACCAATATTCTCTCAAGTTTCTAGCTCAGAAAGCAGCAAGAGGAGCAAAAGGAATTGGGAGTCACTGTGAAGAGACACAGAAGCCTGGCTGTGGATGAGTAAGTGTCAGGGGAAGAAGACATCACGGAGTCAGAACCGTGGATGTAGACTTAAAAGGAACTCACTGAGTGCAGTGGAAGAAAAGAGCATGAACACACAGACATAAACCAGCCAAAGCTCCTTTTAGGGGCTGCGGATAGACAATTACACCTTCGAGGAATGAAAAACACCAACATGAATCCAGAGAGGGAATCCTAGAAGCAGAAGGAAACCAGAGAAAATCCAGGATCATCAACATAAAAACAAATAGTTGTTATCTGGGCCAAATAGAACAGTTTATAGAAGACGACTGTGGAAAAACCATTGGTAAGGCTACTGTTAATATCTGAGAAAGAAGTTTAGGAGAACAGTGGGCTCTGAAGCTGTATTACAAAAGGTAAAGAGAAAAAAATCCATGCTCGAAGGTTTAGGCATCTCCTAGGGAGAATCCAGGACACTAAAAAAGGTAGCATGAAGAATAATGTATCCTTGAAAATCATTAAATCTCCCTAATGACAGATAAATCATGGAAAATTTTGAACCAATGGAAAACAAAGAAGGTATGAGCATGTTCCATTCTATAAAATGTAGGCTTTCTGGTTTGAGAATCAGAGAGACTTGGACTTTCTTCCATGTTTCTTCCTTAAATAACAGTAAAGTAAAGGTAAGTTAGAAGAAATTCATAGACTCATCCTTTCTTGCCTCATTTCTATCCTAGAAGCTCAAGGACCAGTTACATCTAGTCATGGTAAGCCCAAAATTGCAGGAGAGCGCAGGGCTAGAGTAGCTGAATATGCTAAACAACAAAAAGGGCAGAACAAACCAATACACATTGATCTCGGAACTTAAAAATAGTACTTAAAAATACATTTAACTAAAATTTGCCCTATACAGTGTTTGATACTGGATTTACGTAAAGTGTTTAGGGCTGTACAGGACACAGAACATGTGGATTTACAGTCTAAACTACAGAGCAAAGTCAACAGTTACACCAGTTACACAGCTGTATAAGGACAGTGGAGGAAATTCATAAAGAGATTGTAAGTGGGCAGCTGCTGGTGAAAAAGGAAAAACGCAGACAAACGAGAGGTAAGAAGTTAATTTAGCACCAGGACAGGGAAAGTTCAGGGTGCCAGTGTGACCAGAAAAGAGCAAGAGGCTTCCAAGAACATGGCTCTTCTTTCAAATGATTCAGTATGTCACATGATGTAGTAACTTACAATTTATGAAACATGGGAGTATTGTACTAAGACAATGCTCATCTTTAAAATGCTTCTCTCCCTGAAAAGTCCACATAATTTACATTTTATTTAAATAGCAGTGGGCTACTCTTAAAAACACAAGTCATATCCAACATTTCAAGCTAAAGACAGTAATGGCCATAATCACAAATACAAGGATTTTAAAAAGCCACTGTTCCCTTTCTTTTCTTTATAGCATATAGGGAAGTTTCCCCTAAGCTCCCATGAACTACCATCTTCATTTTGTGCTAAACAGACACGTGAGGGCAATGCTAACTTGCTTTCTAGAAACTCAGATAGGGACGAAATTTAATGAAAGTCTTTCTTATTTTCTTCTAATGCTAATTCAGCTTTACCCATAAACTACACGCTTTTGCTTCCTTAGGACATCAGGAGGTAAGAGTTTTCCCAGCTTTTTTACAGGACCCACGTTATTTATTCTGCTTCAGAATGACCCAAATTTTCAGGTGATTTTAAGAAATGTAGACATTAAAAATCTTAAGAATTTTTCATGCTTACACAAGGGAAGTACAAACTTTACTCTCTGTGTGTGTGTATATATACACAAAATCTTGTTTGCTTTATGTAATTTCAAAAGCATCTTTAGATCCAGACACTCAATTTTCATACTTTTATTTAGTAGCAAATTGTCAAGAGACCCAGATTCTCTAAAGGACAGCTATACATGCATTGCAGAGCTTCTCTTGCACACAGTAGGTGCTCAAAGATTTGCTGATGTATCCATCTCCTCCCTTCCTTACACTCACCTAATTTTCTTTTCAATTTTCTTACCCCAATACTGTTATTCTAATCACAATCAGGACCATTATTATAATGCTACCAATACATTACATGATATGTAAAATACAAGGAACTATTAATCGACTGAGTCTCCTAGAGTCTGTCTTGATTTGCCTTTCTGATTCTAATACTGTCATTTTTCAGTAGCTTCCCAGACAAGACTATGCCCTAGAGCGAGGGGCATTTGAGAAATGCTGGAAGGTACGCAGGAGTCAAGGGGGCTAAGGAAAGAGTATGGAACTGAGGGAAGGAGCTTGAATTCTGGGATATTTTGATTGCCCAGAAGAAAGTTTGCTTCCTTCTGATCTTGGCTACCATTTACAATTCCTAGGAAGGTTGCTGAGTGAATTAAAAGTATTAGAATAACACATGAAATTCAAAGAACTAGAATGCACCACAATACTAACAAATGACACTTGAGTTACTTTAAAATCGAGTTTGTTTGCAAACACTTACAAACGTTTTGTTCATTTAGTGTGAATTTACTTGTAGAACTTCCAAAATCATGTAAAGAATTTATTGTTATTTCATAACCACCATGTGAAAGAGCTGGAATTTTAATATTTGTTTTCTCTAGTTGATAACAAGAATGGGACCTGTAATAAGAAGAAATTGAATTTTAATTAGCAAATAAAATTAATAGTATAATTTTCATAAAAATTTGGTTAACACAAAATACAAAGGAAAAAACTTTACGCCCTTTTTGTTGCAAAAACATGATAGGTTGTACTGCATTTTAAGACTGAAAAAAGAGATTGGTAGTAATTTTACCAATGTAGGGGTAGGAAAAACAACCACATTGTACCAAAAAGTAGAGTAAGCACAGAGGACTCCATATAGCTGGAGTTTTTGCATGCCTTTCAAAATCCCAGCTCAACCTTCCCTTTGTAGGCTGACTTCCACTGCTCACGCTCCACCCTTCACTGGGGGACCAGCGCATCACAGCGCTCCTCATGCTAGGATGATGTTCAATGGATGCTGATGAAGGAAATGAAACTGGCAACTCCCCTGCTCCTCTGCCTTGGCTCACGGTTTATTCTTAACAGAACTTCCTCTTCAGTTCTGTTTCTAAAATACTTCCAGTTCCCCTGGTATCTCTGGGTGCTTAGGACACTGGACGTGAATGGGTCCAGCTCATCTCCTTCTAAACCTCTCACATGGCAAGGCTTCTTTAGGCATCAGCAATGAACACCTGAATTCTCCAAATCATGCCATCTCATACATTTAAGCCATTGTACGCAATATTCTTTCAGGGTGGAATGTCCTCCTATTGCTTTTCTGCTGAGAAAACTGAGTGTGCCTACTCCAGAATTACACCTCCTCTGACAGCCTTTCTGGACTTTCATACTCCTAGTGTACACTCCCTTGCACAAAACCCACAGCATTGCTACTATTTGTTTATTGTGACCAGGGGAGCAGGGGACCAGAACTAACTTCCTCTGTTTGGCCTGTGGTGGGCATGTGTGCTCTTCAGTAAACTTTTCAGGGTCCCCTTTCTGGACTCACACTAAGACCATCCTTCCCTGCCTCTCTGCAGCAAGGTATAGCCATGTGGCTTTATTTGGTGGGAAAAATCTGAGTGACAGTCTTATCTACCAGATCAAGAAGGAGGCTCTGAAAGCCAGTGCAGACTCTGTCCCCTCTTCTCACCTTGCTATCACACCTCATAACACCTGGTACCCTACAGGAGTAAAATGAGGCAGAAGTCATGGCAGACTCTGCTGGACACAGAACACAAGCAGGAAATAACCCTCTAGTTCCACAAGCAACAAGAAAGTAAGAACTGAGGGTCATTTCTGCAATTCAACCTAGCTCATTGTGAATTAAAATTACCTGTTTTCAATGCAAACTTCATAATCAGTACCACGGCCTGTTCCAGAGGGTGCTTTCCAATAACAGTCCCACACCTGCAAATTGTTAGTTACACACTTCAAATCATGAGGAGCTCCTGGAGAAGGAGAAACACACACACACACACACACAGAGAGAATATGCTGAGTAAGTCAACTGCACTCTAAAAGGTCAAGCATTTTCAGTTGTAAGTACAAGCATGTTTGTCTGTAGAGAGCCCATGTTTTTTCAAAAAGATGATCCTGCAGTCATGGGAGTGGACTGGTTTTCTATTTCTTTTTGCAGCTTTGATAAAAAAAAAAACTAAAGGGTAAACTGATGAAAGTGGGCCAGCTATTAGACCATTTTGGGGTTAGGCTGCTATCAAAAATTCCACTTCCAAGCAACTAAGACAAATCAAGGGAGTGAGTGGCTAGTCATGTAGATTCAATAATGGGACCAAGAGAGGGCGTGAGGCTAGATTCTAGCACCTCTTGAATCTTCAATAGCCCCACTTGAGGAAAAAACAAAGACAAAAAACAAAAACAAGTAAGTCTTAAGTAAAAATGATGTGCCTTCCAAGTCTTTAAACAAAACTTTGAAACTCCTAGCCACCACCACTTCACTGCTTGCTACCAGACTGCCCCCTTGGTAGAACTCCCATAACTAATCTTTAGGTTATTATGAAGTATATTAAATTTAAACAGTAATAAACTCATGAGTTCATTTGAGAAATGTGTTTTTGGTGTGGGCCTAAACAATTGAAAAGTAACAATTCAAAAGATTACAATCCTACTAGTACTTACATCTATAAAATAACATTACATCATGGAATATGTAAGCACTATGCCATGAAAAAAGTCACCCCGAAAAAAAATGAGTAAAAAGAAGGGGGGTATAAGAGAGAGGGAAAGAGGGAAGAAAGGAGGGAAAGAAGGGGAAAAGGCAATTACAGAATAAAAAAGGTAGTCCATCTCAGATTCTATAAATGTTTATGAAAAATGTTTTTGTTTTTGTTTTTGTACATGGTTGGTATGATCTTCACTGTAGGAATCAATTATAAAGCTGTTTATATAAGACAGAAAAACAAATATTACATTAAAAGTACTCACATTATAAAGCAGCAATAATCATAATAATAAAGTAATCTAATGAAGGACCTTGGGGAAAAGAGATCTGCTTAAATATGGAAATAATATAAAAACTAAACCAAGGGGCAGGAGGATGATAATTTCTTTATAGAAATAAGCTATAAAATATCTACATAAACATTCTTAATATATTTAAGATGTAACATAATACATTTAAAAGTATTTGGATTTCATCGATATGCCATTCTAAAAAGCTAACATTATAGAGACAGAATAGTGTCTATGGAGACAAGGCAGTGCTGGCAGGGGATGGGCCCGGGAGGGTGGACTACAGAGGAGCCCGGAAGCTTTTGCAGGGCCGGGGCTGTTCCCTATCTTGATTGTGCTGCTGGTTACATAACTATATTCATTGTCAAAACTCACAGAACTGAATCTTAAAAAGACAAATTTTATTGAATGTAAATTATATCTTATCTTTGTATGGTAAAATAATATTTTGATCTATCATTAAGGATCTTTTTAAAAGAAACTAAAAGTACATAGAAAAAAGATGACAAAAAAATGAATTTTAACCAACAAAATCCTAAAGGGGTCAATAAAGCAACAAAATTACTTCATCATGGAAATAAAACTGTAATCTGTTCATTCTCCGGAAGGCTGATGCACTTACCCTTTTTCTGGCTATTTACTTGATTCATTAGATACAGAAGAATAAATGTTGATAAGAGCCACTGGAAATTTGAAGCAGTCCTCATTCTTTTATTGTCCACCATCCAGGATGCTCGTTTCAAACACACGTAAACATCCATCATCTGTGCAATGCAATCAGTCCTAGGTTAGGAGAGGAGTTTCAGATGGTGTTCAGATTGTTCTGAAGGCTCACCTTATACTGTGTACACAAACACTCAAATAGATTCTGACAGATTCTGAAACATTGTACATTTAGAGACTTTGGAGCTACTTAAACTCAAGTTTCCTTGGCTTGTGGAGACATCAATAATTGGACACAGCTGTTGCTTTAAGTATCTACTAGAAGGCCAATTTTCAAATGATGGGCTTCAAGTTCAAAATTATAACTATAATTATAAAATTACAACAAAATTATAAGCACATGGCTATCAACTCTACTCCAACACTACTAAAATGCAGAAAAGCAGTGCATGAGACTGAAGTTTTGACAATTTTAAGTGATACCTGGATTGATATTTTTATGTATTTTATTAGTATGTTAACTTGTGTTTAGTCATTTATGATAAGTAATATTAGTTTTGTTTCCCATTTACATGGTGATGGAAAGTTTCTATTTCATATAAATTTAATAATTTAAAGAGAAAAAACTAGGGTAACAGTATGGAGATGTTGCACACTGGACTTTTAGGGATCCCCCACAGTAATGAAATTCCCATCCACCCTTCATCTTTTCTTCCTAGGGGGACACCACCAGCCAACAAGGTCCTTCCAATACACTGAAAACTCTTGTGTCAGACCTAAAATTGCCTCATTATATTACAACATTGGCACAGGGCACCAAAGATCACAAAACATATAGGCAAAGGCTAAAATATTAAAGAGAAATTTAGGAAAACCAAAAGGAAAATAAAAAGTATTTCCAGAGAAAATGAGGATGATACAGGAAACAAGAAAACTTAAAAGAAAAAAAAGAACCTAAGAAAACTCTAAATAGTATCCTCAGAGTAAACATGGCATAACTATAAAAAACAAGAGGATGCAATAAAAAAGGCATAACAGGAAATAAAAATACCTCTTAGAAGTTAAACATATTGTCTGATATTAAAAATTAAAATAAGAAAAAGATTGCATAATCTTTCAGAAAAAAATACAAAAAAAAAAAAAAAGAAGAAGAAGAAAATGTGGGAAAAGAGATGAGAAATGGAGACTCGATAAAGAAAAGGAGATCCAACACCTAAACAACTGGAGCCCATTGAGAGAATTCAAAAAAATATTCTTCTTAGTGAAAGCAGATGGCAAACTCTCTTCTTGGCTACTGCTAAGTACTGTCAAAAACCCAGGAAATGAATCCCAAATAGCTTAATTATAACCAAAACATGCACAAGGCGTGAGCACACATTTCAAAAGTGTTCTATTATTTTCTGGATGAATGAATAACTTCCTAGTCAATTCCAGAGTCACTGAGTTTACTTCTTAGAATGAAAATGTATTCACAAAATGTCTAAAATGCCAGTTGCCGAATTTATAGAATTACACAACTGTACAAGAATAACTGAGTAATGGAGCCAAACATGACCCTAAAACTCAAACCCTGACTAAAATAATCATAAACCATATTCACTGACTGGCTAAACATTATCTTGAAATGAAACAGTCCCTCGCTACAAGTTTCGATTATTCTAAAAAGAGACACAGGTTCTACTGCCATGCCAGGAAGAAGGGCAAGAAGGGGTGGAGGGAGGCAGCTGAGGAAGAGCTCTGGACCAGGTGCTTCCAGATTTAGAAGCTAATCTTGGCTCCATTACTAATTAGTGGTATGGCTGAGGGTAAATCACTTAATCCCTCCCTGCCTCAGCCTCAACCATTGCAGCACAGAGCCATGCTCTATTCAGGATCCACATAAGAGACTTCCCAAAGTGAAGCTGTAATATTCCATTCCTGCTGGCAGGGAACAGGCATGCAGACAGTAGCGAGCTTGCACAAAGCCTACGCCAGCAACAGCCACGGATCAAAGACTCTGCTGAGGAGGTCAGTGAGCAGGAGGAAGGCAGTGCCCAGGGACAGAAGGATTAAGGGCAGTGTCACCGAAGCCTGCTTAACTTAAGCAGGATAATAAAGAAGACTTCCTGGTGTGATACATTTACACAGAGAATTTTGGGCAATGCAGTATTATGCTTATGACACATCAGACTTCCCTACCAAGCAAAACTTTCAAATGGACTTACTGTGGGCCAGAACAATACATGAACAGAGCCTTCTGAGGTACTCTGAGAAAAAAGGGATGCTTGGGAAACTTTTCTCTACGCACTCCTGATAGAAATATTGTCAGAATTCACTTTTTTTTACCCTGTCAATGCCTTATTCCTTAGAGGAGCACGAATTTTTATACAACTTCAGGATCTAACTTTCAAAATTAGGATGCGACAACAGGGTGCCAATGCAAATACGCAGGGGCAAAGCAAGGAACAAACGTTTTCACAGCAGGTGCAAACTGCAGCCCCTCTGCCGAGCATAAAAGTGGCAGCCACCAGCCTCATTTTGCCAAAGATGCTGATTTTTCCAGACAAGGTAGAAATATGGCATTTTAAAAGAAACACCAAAGTTTGTAAATGTAAGAAAATAATGCATATGTTGTACACATTCTAAAGGCCAAACAAAACATGCTCATGGGCAGTATCCTCCCTGCCCAAGGATGACCAGTTTGTCTCCTATACTAATTATTTTAAAGGATTTAAGAAGTCAATAAACTCTTCTGCTAAAGAAAAGCAATCACGCAGAATAAATTTATAAGATTGTTGAATGGAAAGAAAAATATCTGGTTCTATTTCTTTACACATATGCTGACCTCAATCTTAGACCATCATGAAGCACAGGCAGAACTTGAGCCTAGGGCCCCACATGGCAAAGCTCGGTCCTGTCAACACATGCCCCTGAGCTTTTAAAGGCCTTGTTTGTGAAGATGAGTGTTCATACATGTACTTTGACTTGTATTTTTCTCAACCTTGAGAATTCTGGTTCCAATGTACATGAGGTTTAGGGCCTTTCTGCTGAAGAAAATCAGGAAAAAAGAGTTGAAAAAAGTAAAGCTAAATACCAGAAACTGTAGTCCCAACACATTTTGTTGCCTATTTTGTCTCTGTTCCCGTCCCCTGACCCCTCTCTATATATACATAAATATGGTGGCAGTGGTGGGGACAGGTAAGTAGAGACAGAGGGGGAAATGTGACAGAGAATGAGTCAGCATGTCCTGCTGGCACGAACCTAAGCCTGATGGCACTGAAGCCTCCAGCCTTGGGTGCAGAAGGAGGCCTCAGGCAACACCTGCACAGTCAGGATGTGGAATTAAGACTGCCTAAAGCATCTTTTATCTCAAGAATCTACCTTTTTGAGATACAATGAGATAATTCCCTTGTCATTAATTCTCAAAAGAAATTAAATGCTAAGCTGGAACACGTGAAGAAGAAAAGACCCTGAACTACTGTAAAGGTAAATAAACCTATGAGTGGGTCACCGATCCACAGGAGTGGAGATGTTGGGAGTTGAGCCAAACAAGGGCAATCACACAGGCAGTAAACAGTACCCGTACTGCTCATTCGTATTCTTCCTAGTGTCCCTTTCTTTACTGTTTCCTAGGAGGAAACATCAACATTGTTTAAAAACTTTGACCAGCAACGATTTTCCTTATCCCATTTCCCTCCCACAAGATCTTAAATTCCTCAAGCATTAGCTCCCAGTGAAGAAGGCTTTTCAGGATCATAAACTCTGCAGTTAGGTAGACTCCATTGTGTTACTGAAGTGAAGTGTAGGGGCTCTTCAAGTTAAATGAAAAAAATACTTATGAAAAACATAAACTTGACCAGACTAAGAAGTTCTATCTGGGAAGACTCGACTGCACAGGAAGGCATGAATAGCTTTTCAGAAAGAGGGAAGCTGCAACAAAGTGATGTTTCAAGGAGATTAACTAGGAGATAGCTGCAGTAACAAAGATGTATGCAAAATTTATCAGTGTATAGATCTAGTCCTAGCAAAAATCTAGTCCTGGAAGAGCCCACATAACCCAGCACAAGGAATTTGAAAAGACTGATACCAAGATGCATCACTGAGAATATCAAAATAACTGTATCAAAGATGTTACAAGTTTCCAGGGAGTGGAGGCCATACACAAGGGCTCAGGAATAACAACAACATCATAATAAATCACTCAAGGCCTCTGTGACTTGCTGTGTGAGTGTGGACAAACCCCCGCTGTAACACAGGGATGGTGACAGCACCACCTCCAGAGCAGGTGTACATGAGACTAGGTGTGTGACCCATAAATATTCTTGAGAAGAGGAGGAACACAACAGACTTCTTAGCAATGAAAGCTAAAAAGAACACCTTCCAAAATACAAGTGAAAATTATTTTCACACTTAAATTCTATACTCAAGCTGTTGAGTAGATAACATACATTTTACGAAGACATGCAAGATGTCGAAAGATATATCGCCTTCCACGTACCCATTCTCTGGAAGCTACTGCAGGACATGGTTGACCAAAATGAGGTACAAAACAAAAAAGAACAAGAGAGAAAATATACAATCCATACAACTGGAGTTGGAACCTACAAAGAGGCCTTGCACACTGCCCCTGCTGCGTGTGTCCGTACCACACTAAAATGGCTGCCGTACCACAGCTGCTGGACCCTTCAGCACTCCTTAGGCCAGCACCCATTTTCCCTTCTAATTTCATCGCACCCTCCTCAAGTCAGCGGTGATGCTCCTAGCAGGGGGTATGTTTGTCATCACCTCTGAGAGTCCCCAGAATGTTAGATGCCATCTTCTGCTGCTTCTACAACACTTTAATTATATTTATGTCACGGGGTTGCACAATTCATGTTCCACAGGCCGAATCTTACCCGCCTCTTGATTTTGTAAATCTTCCTAGAATACAGCCATGCCCATTAGTTTAAGTACAACCTATGTCTACTTTCCCATGACAATGTTAGAGCTGAGAGGCTGGGATAGAGACTGAATGGTCCACAAAGCCTAAAATATTTACTGCCTGGCCCTTTACAGAAAGAGTTTGCTGACTTCTGCTCTACCGCTTCACTTCCCCATCTTGTAATTCTCCCCACAGACTGTCAGATCCCTGAGAGCAAACACATCACTGAGTTCATGTAACCCTCAGTGTCCAAGCAGTACCTGGCACAAAGCAGACACCAAAAACTCTAAGCCAGCTGGCTGAATTAAAACCAAAGCATAA